>NC_140072.1:109282699-111682699 GCF_964194135.1 Talpa europaea | reverse complement strand
TAGGCAGGATATACAGAGATAGGGCTGATACTTTTCTTAAAAGAAGGTTTTCAGCAATTTACTGTAAAGCAGAAAAATCAAGGAAAAATAACTTGTAATGGAGTATCAGTTGTTTGCCCCCCATAGCCCAAGTTACCTTGACTATATTAACCATATACACAGAAGTAGATTACATATTCCATGAGGTACCAAATTGCATCTGGCTTGTTCACTGCTACAGTCATAGTTATTAGATACCTCATAAATTAATTTATATGTGATAAATTAGTGATAAATATGTGATAAATTTGTTCTTATTTTAAATACATTATAAATGATGTTTGGAAGATTTCTTTGACATAATTTCAAATATACTATTGATATCATACATGTTAACAACTTAAATATGAAAATTAATAATTTAAGTGAAATATATCATCTCTATCTCAAAATAGTTAAAAATATTTATAAAGCACCTAATTTTTCCCATAGTCTTTATTAAAATAAATGCATACTGGATGAACCCTTTATCTTTAGAATTAATTAAAATTGCTATCATCTGTTTCATAACCTTTTAACAGGTAGCAAATTCCTTCTACAGTGAATATATTTTTTAAATAAACATTTTAATGAATATAGCTCATATTCAGGCCAACATTTAATATTTTGAGTGTTTCAAACAAAAGCTATTCTTATTTAAATTTCATTTTCTTTGAAGGTCACTATGTTATTAAAGAATACATATCAAACCTGATGCTCTGACACACAGGGCATGCACTAGTGGAAGGATTAATACTGGCCACATTTATCCTATTTATATATATATATGATTGCAAATTATATAAAACCACATTCTAATTAAAAATGTCTGGAAAACAGAGAGCAGAAATTGACAAGGGTTTAAAGACTTAGATTCAGATCCTGGTCATACTGAGTAATTCAGCGGAAGTATTTGCAACTATTTTTTTATATATATGTGAGGCAATGTTTAGTTGACCCACATAAAAACTACATTCTAGCTTCATTGTAATTATGGAATTTACAAATAGTAAAAAGGATTTTCTTAAAGATTGTGAAGTAAATACTTCTAAAGTAAAATGCACTATTTCTTTGGAGGTATGTACATATTCTCCTGAATCATACACATGGGTTAACCAGTGTTACCTCAATAATTTAAAAAAAGGACTGTTTCATCAGTACATATTTTAAGTAGACTTAAATCTTAATAAAGGCTCAAGCGAGATATTATACTATGCTAAGTAATTTTTTAACACAATTTTGCACTTTAATTAGATCTAAAGTTAAAAGAACTTCCAAATATATAGAATTCATTTATTCTCCAGTTTTACTTAAAAGGAAAAAAAGTTGATTATTGATTAAGTAGTGTCTCTATTTTTACTTTGTTTATGAGAATATCTAAGTGATTATGAAACAGGGATAATATAAACCGTAGAAGAATAAGTTGGCAATTGTCTAGAATAAAATAAATTTAGGGTTTATTTTATATAGTTGTTGATTAAGGAATAAATGCAAATACTTACAAATACAAGTATACATCTGTATCAGCATTAATTGTATTTATTATACCAAAGGATCACATATTTTTAATTAGTAAATACAATAATTCTGTTTAACTTGCTATAAAAGTCTATCTCTTCCACAGATCATATGCACATACACTTGTATTATGATTGTGATTAATCTGCTGTTTGACATTTTATCCTTTTGTAAATTTGATATTGCATGAAAAAGCTTAAAGAAAAAAAAATATATATATAAATTAGCGTATCATCATCATTATTTAAGTTTGCTTTGTCATATGTACTGACAGCTATCACTTGAGGATGCAATGCTGTACTTTCCTCTTTTCTGGAAGAAATATGTGGCAAGTTACACTTTCTCAGTTATTCAGAAAGATTAGGAGTGAGCCTGTCATTAAATATTGAAAACACAGAAATCTCAACTACTCACAATGATTCTAAAGCATGATTTTTAAGCGACCAATGACGTGAGTGCATTAGAACCGTCTGCTTCAACAGGTAAAGACATTTAGTGATATATGATGGTTTAGTTGTCACTAGACTGAAACATTACTTGCCATAAAAATGATATTATTTTACTACAGAATTTAGAATCAAAATTGGACAGTTTGATGAACTCACTTGAAATCCATCATAATAAATTGACAGTTACTAGTTTTACATTTTAAGTCATAAATTGCTTTGAGAGTTATTGCTTTATTTTATTCTACAAAGGCAGAAGTTTGAGTGTATATTCCAGCTTAGTACAAGTAAATTTGTTAACAATAAGTAAAGCTAAACAACACTAAGAGCTATAAAATTCTCACAATAAGTGTATTGCTTGGCAGTTTAGGTAATAAATATGGGAATCTATGAAGCTCCAGGCTCTAAGCAAAAATAGAAGGACTTTTCCTATACATTAACAAATGAAAATCTTGCCAACTCCATAAACCAACCAGGGTGAACAGGATAATATAAACCAATTATTAATATTTAATTCAATAATATTCTTCAATACCAAAATTAGCAGTTAATAAACGTACTTATTGACCAAAGAACTAAAGCCTAGTGACCTAGACTTCTCTTTGTATAAATTTTAAAAGTTAATATAAATTATCAGAATTAGATTTTGCAAGTAACATAATTCTCTCCAAATATTAACTGTTAAAAAACGGTTGCTTTTTAACCTAGACCTTTACATTTTGACTATGACTAAAACTGTCTTATAATAAGATTTTTCACAAAAAGAAACAGTATATCATATACTTTTATTATTACATTAAATATTATGATCTAAAATTGCAATTAATAATATAAGAATTAGTGACAGTCTATTCATTATTAGAACAATGTATCAGAAGTTAGGATATCACTGAGATTTCAGGGGGAAAATGTGAAAGTCTTGACCTGGACACTGTGGAAATGATTTTAGATAGGTTAAATTAAATAATATTGCAAGTTCTTCTTTAACATATGGCTGTAAGTCTAGATGTTACTCTTTTATTTATTAATTAACTTTGTCCAGATTGTGTACCTACCAGTGCCCCTTTAATTTGCCAATGATCTTATTTTTGCCCATGCTTATTTAAAAACTTTTCTATTCTCTCCTGGTTACTGAAGGCAATTGAGATTTCAACACTTTTTGAGAAAAAAAATATAAAACATAAGAATAAAATGCATTGAAAAATTTAAGACTTGACATTTTAGCTCTTTTTAATAAAACTGTGTCTTTGAGCAATGCACTTGAGATCACTCTCAATAACTGTGAAATGATGACATTTATTTGAGACCATATAGGTCCCTGGTTGTCCCTTACGGTCTTATGATTTTCCAAAAATCTGTAATTCTATGAAAAGAAAGTGTATTTCTTGATAATGTGGATAAGTGCCATTTTATCATTAAGCAATAAAAATTTAATGTTATCACAAATAGAACATTATCTGATATCAATAGGGGAGCAACAAATGATTTTGGAGGAATGAATAACCATTCCTGCTCTCAAATGTTTTATGCTTATAGAAAATAAAATACTGAGATATAATCAACTACCATGCAATTTACCTACTTAAATTATACAATTCAATGCTATTTAATATATTCACAGAGTTGTGCATCCATCACCATAATTAGAACATTCTAATCACTTCATAAAGAAATCCCATACAATTAACAGTTATACTCCATCACTCCAACAAGCTCTCCAAGTGTTAGACAACCAATAATCTACTTCCTCATTATATAGATTTTTTTTCTAATTATGGATGTTTCATAAAAATTGAAACACACAATTGTGGTCATCTGAGACTGATTTCTTTTGTTTCAAATGTTTTTAAGACTTATACACGTGTAGCATATCATATCATTTATTTTTATTACGAAATAACATCATATGGATATCCCACATTTTTTAAATTCATTTGTCCATTTATAGTCATTTCAGTTGTTCACACTTTGTCACCTCTATGAATAATAATGTTTTTTCCAAAGATTTATTTATTTATTTATACAATCACTGGGTACAGTCAGAAGCGCGGGAGGGTGAGAGAATTCACCAGAGCCAGAGGGGAGAGCAGAGCATGCAGGATGACGAAATACACTGCTGAGGGGAGCAGCAGGCGGCAGGAAAGGTCTGCGCGCCATGTGGGACCCTCGCCCAGTGGCCGGGAATAGAACCTGCGCTGCAGAGGCTGCGGGCAACTTCGCAAGCCAGCGCTCAACCGCTGAGCCACCAGGGGAAGCCCAATAATATTTTTTTACTATATTGGTAAATTTTGAAGTTTGGGGGGAAGTTGAATTTTTGGAAAGAGAAATTTCTTCATTTTTTTCCCGGATTTTTTTACCCATCCTATTTTATCTTTTCATAAATTTCTAAACATTTTCATATGAAATTGAGGATCACTTGGCAATTGGTAAGTATAAACCAACTGAGATTTTTATAGACATGCATTGAATCTAGGATCAATTTCAAGAGTATTGCTTACTTAACAACATTGAGTACTCTGATCCATAACATGAGGTATTTAATTTACTTAGATATTCCTATTTACTTAGGCCTTTAATTTTTTCAATAGTGTTATTTAGTTTTTAGTGTATAGGTTTCACATTTGTATTTTTAAAATGTATTACCAGGCATTTCATTCTTTCTATTGTTTTTATACATGGGATTGCAATTTAATTATATTTTTGATTGTTCATTATCCCAATGAGACTTTTTCTACCTCATTTTTTGACTTGCCTTCTCAATTATTTCAATTAAAAACTACTAAATCCTATCTCAATATTTTTTTCCTCAAGAATTTTTTCTAAAGTTCTAAAGGGTATATTTTTTGACCTATAAATATATAGTTACAGTACTAACATGATAATTATTTGATTGTAATGACTTATTAACCTAATTGGAATTAGCTTTTCTATATAATTAATAAAAATCATGGTATTTGATATGTCTTTTTCATACTCAATGGCCAAGAAATGCATAATGATCTATATCTTTATCCCTTAATTTTCCTTTAGGTGCAATTCTGATTAATTAAATGTGGGAAAGTTTCTGAAGTTCAGAGTCACTCACACTATAGGAAGCACATGGTCTAATATTATAGATGGATGGCAAGTCCCCAAATCAAGCTAAACACTTGATATTATTAAGGTTAAGGACACCTTTAATAATATATATATCTTTCATTAAGATAATATGTGCAACTTATGTGAAATATTAGGTAGGTTTAAACTAGTATGAAATTTCCCATAGATACAAACTTAAAAGTAGGCTCACCACTTTTAAGTGAATAAATACAAGTTGTATTTATTTTATTCTTTCCCAATTAAATAATTTTACGGGTAGTTTTTATTCCTGACAATCAACTCTTTTTTTTTAAATTTGTATTGAAGTGACATTGATTTATATAACATATATTTCAGGTATACAGCATTAAAGTTCGACATCTGTATATGGTATAGCATGATCTGCACTAAAAGTCTATGTCCATCTACCACTGTACAGTTGACCATCCATACCCTGCCCCTCTGGTACTACCATTCTATTTGAGAATATAAAGGTTTTTACTTTGTTTATCTGCTTTAAGTTTTAATCTTTCACATGAGTGAATTATCCTTTGTCTTTTAGATTTGTTTGCTGTTTCTCTAAGAATGTAAGACTAAATCACTCAGGATTTCTTAAATATACCTTGTTACAAAGGTATAACACAAAGTATACAGTATTTTGAGAATGTTATTAAAATGTGTAGAAGAAAAGTAATACTTATTTCTATAATAATAATGACAAACTAAATATCATTAGACAGAAAAAATAATTTTAGTCAAATAAAGCATAGTGGTTAGTTTATTGACAACCCCTAACTGCACTGTTTGAAATATCATTAATGATTAAATATACAGTTACTTTCACTGAAAATTTATAATATCAATATGCAATATACAATATGATGTGATTTGAAATATTTCATATTGTATATATTTTGATATATGTATAGTTCATGAGTATTAAACACACAGATGCATATTACAAGGTTTTGAAAGTAAAATCTCATTTAATTACATATTTATAAAATACTAATTTACTGATGCAAGCCATTTTCTTTTATCATGTACTTAATTTATAGTTTTTGTATCTAACATCTTCAATTGTTAAATATAAACATAAGTATTAGCATAATTTCTCAAATGTCAAGGACCTAACACAGAATGTTTAGTTAACAGTTATTGGAGACATTCCCTGGATTTTCCACACATGGCTTTTCAATGCATTATTGCAACACCCCTATGAGAAGGGTGAAACTATTCTTCATATTCTATAGATTGTAAAGACTATGATACAAGATAAAATGCCATGTCTATACCCATCCAGCTAATTAATTTCAGATATTGAACTTGAATCTAAAGTATAAGTATTAACAATGCTTCATCGTTAACTTAGGGTATATTTTTTAAGATTCCAATCAAATTATTACTTTATTAAAGAAATATTATCCCAAAATGATGATAACCATTCTAAAGTGGAAAAAAGGATTACAAATGGCAAATATTTTGGCCTCAATTTAAAGAAAAATAATGTTTGCATGAAGTACATACATACATATATACACATAACACACACACATATATATAATATTTTAAGAAGTATAACATACAGCACAAATAAGAGGCATTATTATACTTCTGTTAACACATGCAGGTTTGTTTCTAATTTTGGAAGAATGAATACATGCAGTACTATTCCAGGCTAATGTCCACTTGTTTTCATCATCTTAACCTTTATCATTAGACTTTTTGTTTCCTATTAAAATATCTGATTCTCTAAATTATCAATGTTCTCTTTGCCCTTATTCAATCTCACCAATATGCTTTCTTTCTACTTTTTCAAAATTTTGGTTAATGTAATGCTTAATAATGAGAAAAGGCTAATGAAAAAATGACTCAGCTTAGTTGACTTTGAGGCCTTATCTAGTAATTATAGGAAGCTGAGCTTAGACTGATTCCACCTCCAAGATATTTGTGGGATAGTAAGGTACTAAGGGATATTTGTTTATCTTGTACCCTATGCTCCTCACCTTGCACTCACAACTCAAGACATACTGTGGAACAGAAGAATGGACAGTCCACAGTATAAGTCAAAAGAGAAATTTAGTAGACTTATTTCATCCAGGTGTCATCATTCAAAAATATCCCACCTGAAGGGAGAAAGACAGGTCGATGTCTAATTCAAAACATAAAACTTTCTATGTACCATCATCAGACAGATTCATAGTGATATTGTTCTTTTTGATTGAAACAGGAAGGGTAGTCCTCAAATGTTTCAAAAGATTAAAAAAAGGGAGAATGGGGTGCAGAAATCTCCACACAGCTCTCCACAGTGGTTGGACCAGTTTGCACTCCCACCAACAGTGCAGAAGAGTTCCCTTTTCTCCACACTCTCGCCAACATTTGGTAAAACTGGTATAAGGTGACCAATGCCATTACCAAAAAGGATAATAAATTAAATTTTCAAAGTTAAATATAAAACTGCTTAACATCATACAAGGCAATAAAACATAAGCTTTAAGGTTTCTCTTTACCCAGGGCAGAAATCATTTACATCTATCATTATTCTGGATGTTAAATGCCTTTTCATAGAGCTCAAGTCCTAATCAATAGAAATGGTAAATCAAAACTAGTTATATTCTTCTAGAAAATTAAATAATCTTCAATGATGACTATCAGACAAAGGTCTCATATATTTCTTTGCATTGTATCTAGCAGAAAAGAGAAATAATTATAATCTCTTCACAGTTACATCAAAATAATATTAATAAAAGCATTATAATAGATTCCTCTAAATGGACAATGGTCTAAGTGTTTCGTGTGTGTGTGTGTGTGTATGTATGAATATATATTAGCTATTTTAATCCTAACAATTCTGTCAGATAGGTAGTGTCTGTATAGTTAAAGACACCAAGGCACTGAAAAGTCAATTAAATTACTGAATAGTGATAGAGCCAGGATTCAAATTAGGAGAACTAATTTCAAAGTCTATAATATTAACCATTGCACTATATTGTGTCTCATTCTCCTATCTTGATTCCTTCTCAACAGTTTTAGTGCCACCAAGGAACTCTCTTTCCATCAGCTCCCAAATCTCCTAAATTCAGCTCAAAACATAATTTAATAGCAATGAAAGTAATAATAATGATTTTGTTTAAAATTGGTATTTAAAAATGTGTAAAAAATCTTAAGAAAGCAATTTTTGATCTATCTCTAACAGAGCTCTTAAAAATGTATACTTTCTTCATAAGCACATCATGACACTCTAACAGCTGCCCTCCAAGGAAGAACACGACCCCTAAACAGCTCCAGTTTAGTAATTCTTGAACCCCCATTGCATTATGGATTCAGCTTCCACTAAGACACAGAAACTGTGGCCAAGTTGACCATAACTCCAGAATATAAAGTTTCAGTGTTTCTGTCCAAATTCCTGTAATGTTTAACTCCAATAAACACAATTTTCCATAGAATCTGTCTGAACTTGAATCTTGGGGTACCTTGATTACTATTCTCTAACCCCCTTTATTCTTACAGAATCTGACTTTGTCCCTCTACCTAGAATTGTCTATTCTGTTCAGTTCCTCATTTTTCTTACCTTGCATTATCTTCTGTTAATTCATCTAATATGTTGTTATTTTTATTATGTAGCATTTGAAATTCATATATTTTCAAATATTTTCTTTTTGAATGTTCACATGTTTATTAAGTGGTTTAGCATGTAAACTTTGAAACTTAGAATTTTAATTAATGCTTTAAACTATAATTCTCAAATAACATCCCATGATAATAATACCCAAATTAAAAGTAGACATTATTAACTATACATCTACCAATGTGCTCCTTGAAATCCTGTTTACATGTTTTTCCTCATGGCAAACATTACCCTTTGGAGAGTCCACGAATACTGTGTTTATAAGATTTGCTCTAGTTTAATATATTTATCACATATGTACATATCCCTGAAAACATACTATTTTGTTTTGCTTGTTCTTGAGCTTTATAGACATTGAATTACAGTTTTCATTAGAGGCAAAATAGCATTTTGTTATTTACTTTTCTTACATTAAGTGTGTTATCTCCTCACATCTAAGTCTAATTAAATCTATTCCCATGTAACATTCTTTAGTGATTTCCTGTTAACTATAATACATATAAACTAGTAGCATACAGTGTTTTTTAATTTGGTACCGGCCTACTTTTCCAGTCACATCATTACATCTCTCTATAACTGTGCTATTCTGCTGTACTAGATACAAGTAGCTCCCTATCAATCCAAGATAAGATCATGTTATGCCCTGACACATCCCTCTTCTACCTAGACCTTTTTACTTTTCTCTATGTCCTTTAAATGTCAATTTAATGTAACTTGCTAAAATGTTCCCTTATAAAACTTCCACCCACCTCCCCACTGACCAAAGCTTCTTTACTTAAGTTTTCATTTAAAACTTGTCCTAACACCTGGTGCAGAATTTATTACACTATATGTATAATTTATTCCTGATTTTCATTAAATATTAGTGGTCTATCTCACTTAAAACTTGATAAAATATTTTGATTGAATCATTGAAAAAATGAATGAATAATAGAATGGATGCATGAATGAGAGAAATGGGAAAATAAAATTCTACACAATATTGGGTAAAGGAGAGAATAGGAATAGAAATGGCATTTGGAGGCTTGTCTTTACATTGTGTATGAAATGATCAAGTTTTTTTCTGAAATAAAAATATTTTAGGAGATTTTCTGCATGGGGTTGGAACACTATAAAGTAGTGATATAAATAATTATAAGCTTGCATTAATTAGGCTATTCATTAGACTGTGCCTACTCTCAGTTCATATAGGACATTTACGGAGCAAGTGTTCATTTTATTTATTTTTTTTAATTTTTTTTAAACAATAAATTTTATTTTTATATTCCCCATACAATTGCAGCCCCCCCATTCTGACCCCAATCCTTTCCCTCCCGCCCCCGCCCCCCTAAAAGTGTCTCTGGTTCATAGTTTTTTTGTTGATTTTGATTTTCACTTTCTTATAGTTATTCATTTTCCTGGTCCCTTATTTAAGTTTTCTAGATTCCTGCTATGAGTGAGACCATCCGGTATTTTTCTTTTTCTTTTTGGCTTATTTCGCTGAGCATGATCCCTTCCAGCGCCATCCATGTTGCTGCAAATTGCATGTGTTTATCTTTTTTGAATGCTGAGTAATATTCCATGGTATATATGTACCACATCTTCTTGATCCAGTCATCTATTTTTGGGCATTTGGGCTGTTTCCAAAGCTTAGCTATTGTAAACAGTGCTGCTATAAACATAGGGGTGCAGGTGCTCTTTGGAATTGATGTTTCTGTGTCCTTTGGGTAAATACCTAGGAATGGAATTGCTGGATCATATGGAAGCTCTATGTTTAGTAGGTCCAGAAATCTCCACACAGCTCTCCACAGTGGTTGGACCAGTTTGCACTCCCACCAACAGTGCAGAAGAGTTCCTTTTTCTCCACACCCTCGCCAGCATTTGTTGTTGCTAGTTTTTTTAATATGTGCCATTCTCACTGGTGTAAGATGGTATCTCATGGTAGTTTTGATTTGCATTTCCCTGATGGCAAGTGATGTTGAACATTTTTTCATATGCCTGTTGGCCATTTGCATTTCCTCTTCAGAGAAGTTTCTTTTTAGCTCTTCTGCCCATTTTTTGACTGGATTATTTTCTTTGTTGTTGTTGAGTCTCATCAGCTCTTTGCAGATTTTTGTGATCAGTCCTTTATCATTAGTGTTGGGTGCAAAAATGTTCTCCCAGTTGGTGGGGTTTCTCTTTGTTTTTGTTATTGTCTCTTTTGCTGTGCAGAAGCTCTTTAATTTGATGTAGTCCCAGCTGTTTATCTTTGCCTTCACTATCACTGCTTTGGGTGATGTGTCTGTAAAGATGTCCTTGATGTGCAAATCACGTATTGTTTCGCCTATATTTCCTTCTATATATTTTATGGTTTCAGGTCTTACGTCTAGTTCTTTAATCCATTTTGAGTTGATTTTTGTGTATGGTGTGAGGTAGTGGTCAAGCTTCATTCTTTTGCATGTAGCGACCCAGTTTTCCCAGCAGCATTTATTGAACAAACTTTCTTTGCTCCAATGCATAGTCTTTGCTCCTTTTAAACACCTTATTTTTCAAGACTCAGATCAACTGAATAGAACTCCATTATTGCACTCACATTGAAGGACAGGGCTTATATTTGCATTAATAGATTTTCTACAAGGCACACGAAGTATAAATCATGCTGCAGACATGATCCGCTGTGTAACCTATCTTATTAGATTTCTAGTAAGATGTTTGATAAGGTTTCCTTTTACTGAAGGAGCTATTCTAAAGAAAATATTACTGTAATTGTAATCTTGTTTTTGTTCTTTACTGGTTAGATTTCTTATGAAAAAGAAATATAAGTCCTTGGTTATTTGGTCTGAAAGATCATTTACATTTTAACCTACAGAAGCCTCCTCATTATATGCCAAGTTGGTGCTGAAACAGCATGAGTGGTTAATTGTTATGCAGAATACTCTATGAATATGCTAAAATGGGGTAGGGGTTAACATTTATGACTGTTTACATATTTTTATATTTAATGTTCTTGTTTATTTCACCACAACCTTTACTTTGTAAGTGCATACAGAAGGGAATTAATGTTTATGAGGTGTTTTGTGTCAGAGATAATATGTGAGTAAACAAGTTTATTTGCTTACCTCTCTTTTTCTCATAAGAACATTTATGAATGAAAAATTCAAAGAACAAGTATCTTTTCCATTCATTGTTATCCTTTGTTCTGTCACTGTTTGGTTGTAAAGATTTATTTTTTTTTAATTTATGAATACAAAAAAGGGGCATAGGCCAGAGGCTTGGGGTGGGGGTGAGAGGATTCACCAGAGTCAGAGTGGGGAGCAGAACAGGCGGATGTACTGAAATACATTGCTGGGGTGGGGGCGGGAACAGCAGGCAAGACAGGAGAGGTCTGCTGTGCCATGTGGGTTAGATCTCTGGGGATCAAACTCATGCTGCATATTGCTTGATAGTGCTGAGGCTTAACCCCTTGTGCCACCAGGGAGGCCTCCAATATTCTTTTTAAATGATGTTAACCAAGGAATTGCTTATACTCTTCTGAAATTTGGTATTAATAATTTCACATACATTTCAAATGGATGGCTATTCTGGTAAAATGATAATTATTGTTTTCATAAATCTTTTCATAAAAATCACCAAAATGAATGTTAGGAAATAAAAGCAAAGGAAAAAAAAAACACAGTTGGGTTAGTAGATTTTAATAACTCAGTAATAGAAATTTTCAGAATAAGAAGCTCCATTGAATAAAATTAGGCCAAATATAAAGGGAAAGATGATTTAGTGTAAACCTTCTTTAATTTATATCATGATTGAGCAGGTGTGAGTTCTAATTTGGAGACATGAAACACATGGTTGGGTTATAAGAGAAATGAGGAGTTAGAGCTGAAAGATAGTCAAACTTTTTTTTTTCTGTCATTCATAATCAAAAACTAAATTAGGAAGTCAGAGTTTAATAGAGAACACATAGCCAAAAATCACATCCCCAAATTGTTTTGGGGATGACTCTGAAGATTGCTTTAGGCTGCTCTGACATGTTCACCCAGAAACTAGGCAATATTGAAGTCTCAGGACACTCCCTTTTAACTTGCTCTTCAACTTCCCTGAAAAACAGGCCTTTCCATAATAGAAATTCCATCTACTTGTGAGAATATCAGAGTCTTTAACTACTCAGAACTTAGTCCCCACCACCTATGTTATTTTTTCCACACAATAACTTCATAGTTGAATAAAGCCCCATAATAAACACTCTAAGCATTCAATTCAAACTCTGGATAGACTGGAGTCCATCTTGGGATACTCAGAAACCATACAAAGATAAGCAACTTGAAGGACACTGAGTTCTTCATCTACACTAGATCTCTGATGAAGTATGAGCCCTGTGGGGGCCAGAGGGACAGCAGGAAGAAGTGCATTATCCCAGCATGAACTAGCTGCTGGTTATATGGAACCCACTCATTTATGACAAGAACATTTGAACACAAGTGACCCCCAAGATGGGAGGTCATCTTCTTTCCCTAGTTCTGTCCCCCATGAAAGAAGTCTTCTCCTTTGAATGACAATTGGAGGAAGATTAGAAACCAGGAAAATTTTAATAAAAATTTTGTCTTTAAAATATTTTTAATCTAAAACATTTTATTAAAATTTCTATGTCTTACGTGCAGAAATGTAAATACAGTTGCATTTTTGGGCAGGGAGTTGATAAATACAATTATTTCAAAATTAATAAGTAATAACAAAATTGTTTCTTAAGGAGAATAAGGAATGAGCTATAAGCAACAGTTCTGTATCAAATGAAGTTGTTGTTGCTGTCAGAAATAATCCAGTTGAAAAGTAGTACATATGACCAAGGTCAGAGTGAGCTCCAGGCATGGCCTTCTGTTGTGTCCAGTAAAGGAAATTAAGTTATTTTTCATAGTCACATCCACTAGGTTGTCTCTGGCAGGCACCAGAATGGCTGCCCCAAGATATAACAAAGTGACGTGTTACACGTGTTGATTATTTTGAACTGAAACCCTAACCCTCTTTTTTTTTTCCCAAAAGTGGGAGTTTCCTAACTCTTCCCCCCCTCCTCTGTTCCCACTGAAAGCAAGGAAATCTCTTTGTGAGTTACCCTCTCAGCACAGAGATAGAGAGAAACATCATCAGAAACGGGCAAGAAGCATGTAAATAAGCTCTGCTAAACTCACTAAATTAATTGTCCAAACCAAATGTTTCAGAATTTCTTTGGTCTATTTTTCACAGATCTATTGCACCTTTGTCTGAAAACTGTATAAATTGTTTGTCATTTGCTAGACTAGATTTCATATCATATACCTCTATGTGCAAGAAACTAAATTTGTCTTTTCTCTTGCTTATCTCTTTCATGTCAGTTTATTTTGGGGCCAGCCAAAGAGTCAAAATTGTCGAGAAGGAACATCCCTTCACCCCCTAAAATTTTCCCCTTTTTTTCCAATCCCAAAATTATTATTATTACAACAGTTACCTGGAGAAGCAAGGTGACTTAGAGAATAGCTTAACCAGTATCTTAGAATTATAACCTATTGGTCAAAATTGATCTATGTAAGATACATTTACTCCTGAATTTACTGTTGTCACCAGATATCTGAAGCAGACTGAGATGAGCCTAAATGTGATTTGATGCTGGAGTCAGAAATAGTGTCAGCCTTAGAAAGTATGGTTCCCCTTGACCAAAAATCAATGTGCTAACACTTTATTGTTAAAACAGAGTTAAGTCTATGATTTTAACTTTCTTAAGTAACAAAGTTTCGTTCTATATTATACCATTCTATCTATGGGAAATAATGTCAAAATTCAGGTGTCATAATATTCTTGCCCCAAATATTTATCTTTAAGGTTAAATAAAAGTAAAAAATCTTATGTATAGAGAACTGACTAGGTTTTGATAACTATCTGGTATCCATATAATAGAGAAATATCTATCACTAAAATTTTACAACAATCATTATATATTGCTAAATACTTAATTTTGTCTGATCGATAAGAAATATGCATTTATTTGGATTACTGCTTATGAAAACTCAGTTATATGCATTCAGAAAAAAGTTCACACACAATCGAAGAGGTTGATTCTCAATGCAAAATCCAAACTATTTTATTTGCAGATAATCACTATTTTGTTTCATGAAATGTTTTTTCTCTGATTTTAATTGATTGTTAGGCAGATATGAAAATTAAATAATGACTTTTGGTTTTGTCATTTCAAGGGACAGTTCCAAGGGGGGAAAACAAAAACAAAGATAACAAAATTATACTCAAACTTTCATGTAAAAAGAATTACTCTTTTTCTAGAATTATTGATCCAAAAATTCTATTATATAGGAAGATAAAAGTTGTAGGCTTTGTTAATACAAATAGACTAAGCTCAAACAGTAGATTTTGAATAGTGATTATATGAAACTTAGAAGAAAAGATATCAACCATTTCAACTTCATAGTGGGTGAGTTTTCAGTGAAGCCCACAACCAAGAGAGAGATGACCCCATATTCTGTTTACAGATGACTGTAAGTAGTAAGACTATTTATTTTTCTTTCATTATTTGTTGATAGCTTTCAACCATTTTGAATCTTCACCTCAACTTAGAATTCATTCAAATTGTTTTTTGAAAATAGAACATTGTGAAAAAAGAGATAAGGACAATGACACCATTCATTAAAAGCTCAAGAATGAGGCAAGTCATATTTAAAGAAGAGGTTCAACTGAATAGTTGCTCAAATAGTCTAAATAAAAGTGATTAATGCCATTTACACTGCAGATTGTCAGAATTTTAGGGGCCATACTCTTCGTTATTTGAATTAGGGCAGTTTTATAAAAATAAAGCATCCAGCAATTGAAAGCAAAATATTGCGGCTATATAGTTTAATTCACTTAGGAAACACATTATTGTCATGTGGAATGATATATAATAATTTTGACTAATAGGGAAATTGGATACAATTTAAAAATGGATTGCTGCTTGTTTATGAGGACATTGAGAAACAGGCTTGTGAGGCAAGGATAGATACAAGCTTATCTGGACTCAGAGCCTAAGTCCCAAATACTGTTTGCTCTGATAATACACCTCTGAAGCAGTATAAATTTAGGAGCTGAAATAAGCCAAACTGAGATGCTCTGAACTTCATGCCTATAGGGTCTTTAAATCTTCGGATTTTGGCATCTGCTGTTGGAGGCTCTGGCTAGGGAAGCAGCCCTTCCTACCTTTCCTTCCTCTGGACCCCTCCTATCACTGCTCTTGCACCTGCTTCACAAACCTTATCTTAATGGGTCACAATGGAATCAAATTGAATTCTTATATAATTATAATATGGGTTTCCTTCAATAAATTGTGTATAATTATATGTGACTGGCTTAAGTCATAAGTGAAATCTCTCCACGCAGGTGGGAAATAGCAGATTAAGGCCATAAATTCATTCTATAGTGAATTTGCAAGGTTTTATGCAATAGACCAAGGATTGCAAGAGGTTATAAGGGAACAAACTGGTTTCAAATTAAAGAAATATTCTTAATCTTCTAACTCAACTATTGATATATTCTGTAAATTACACACCAGGTATTTCCATAGTTAGTTTGCATGATAGCATGCAAATTAACATACCTAAGGGGTCCTGAGAGCACACATAGTTAGGACTGGAAAATGGTAGAACAAATTTTCTAGTATTATCTGTTACTACTAGATTCTAGAATCATGTTTTCTTGACAGTTTTTCTATTTCTGGCTCAACAAAGGAGATCTGTGTCTATTTGAGTGTATTTAGGATGGTTGTAAATTAAATTCATTAGCATAGCCCCTTAGGACTTACTTAAATGGAACTTCTTAGCAATTTATTTGGTGTTGGAAAGACACCAGAGAGTGGGGAAGTTTTGAAGTCATTTTAGAGAAAGAATTTCATAGATGAAGGTTATTTAAATGACAGAAGAAGAGGGAAAATTATATAATCTATTGATAGTCATTATCTTACGAAGTTATGGTGAGACCATTATGTGAAATGGTATGAGTTGAGGCATACTTATTATAGAATATAGTTTAATTCAAACACATCAAATATCAGTAGTTGGGCAGAGTTTGAGAAGTGAGTTCTGGAGCTCAGAAACGAGGTTTCAGTTTAAGACATGATTTGTGAATACTTCTTGAAACCACAGATAAAGGATATTAGGAGAGAACAGAGATTAGTAATAGAAAAGGAATGCTCAAAACCTTGAAGGTGGGGTTGGGGGAACAAAGAGAGTAGCCAAAAAAAAAATATTGAGAAATATTTTCAGAGCCGGGACAATGAGAAACTGCAGATTTAAATAAAGGGCCAAATATCAGGATTGCAATGGTGTGATGAGGTGCCTGAAAAAAGTTCAGATAAGCTTTTCCCATTGTAGAGACAGGAATGGACACGGAGCAGGTTTTTTAAGATCCAGCAGACCGGTAAAGGAGGAATCAGAGTCCTCAGTGGCTTTTCAGGGTTTTATTGGGGATTTACCAGGTATATGGCAGGTAGGGGTGCTGGGGGGCTGGGAGGCCTGAAAGCAAGTTTTCACTCTATCTGGGCTCTCCAGCCTTCTCTGCTTCTCTCTCGGCTTCTGCTGCTTCTTCCTCGGCTTCTCTTTTAGCTTCTACTGGCATCCCCATGACACCACCCTTAAAAGCACAGTCTTAGCCCAGGTGAATCCCATCTATCTATCCCCACACCCTATTCCAGGTGCCCGCCATCAGTCGTGCATTCAGGACCACAAGGATCCATCATCTATCCTGATGGTGGGAGGACAGAAAAGCCTGACATTTTTTCCTTACCCTATACCCATGATGTCCCATACAGGGACATTTCTAATATGTGCCACCTTGGTATGTGTAACTAAGGTTAACCTATGCCCTGTGCATCATTGCAGAAAATGTTAAAATTACTTAAACAGGACCCCCCCCTGGTGGCTCAAGGGGTTAAGACACAACCTATGAAGCTATTGCAGCTGCTGCAGCACAAGTTCAATCCCCGACCAGCCAGAGAGCTACCCACATGGCACAGCAGACCTCTCCTGACTCACCCACTGCTCCCCTCAGCAGTGTATTTCAGTTGGTCTGTGTAGGGAAAGGTAAAAGGTATCAGGTTTTTCTGCCCTCCTGCTATCAGGATAGATGAGGGAACCCTGTGATCCTGAATGCATGCCTGATAGCGGGCACCTGAAATGGGTACACCTGGGCTGAGAGACTGGGCCTTTAAGGGCGGCATCACGGGGACACCAGCAGCAGCAGAAGCCGAAAGAGAAGCCAAGAAAGAAGTAGCAGAAGCCGAGAGAGAAGCAGAGAACGCCGGAGAGTGAAGACTTGCTGGGGGCTGGGAGGACTGCCAGCCTCCCGGCCCCCCAGCACCACTGCCTGCTGTATGCCTGGTAATCCCAATAAAAGACCTGCAAAAAAACCACTAAGGACTCTGACTCCTCCTTTACCCGGTCTGCTGGATTAGAAAACCTGCAACTGTGTCCATTCCTGACCCTACAATTGGCGTAAGTCGGCAAGATGATCCATGCAGAAGGGTATGGAGTCCTCTGAAGACCTGGATGGACTAAGGAGTAATAGACTGTGTTGCCTGTTGTGACGCTGGAGGCGCCATGGCGGCACAGAGAGGGACAAGGTCCAGGAGCTACAGGCGAGACCCGGCGTGAAGGAGATGCCCGAGAGGGCCAGCCAATGACCCCCAAGGCAGCAAGAATTGTCGGGGAAGAGAGGACCATGATTCAGAGCTCACCTGTGCTGATGGAAAGGCCTAATGGGCTTGGACTGATGAACTTGGACTGACAATCTCACCAGAAGGCGGAGGACCTTGGCAGGTTATGTTTTTTTGGGAATCTGGGGGTGGCCAGTGGGCCTTGATGACCAAAAGCAGCCTGCATATGCCCAGCAGCTAGGCGGAGGAGAAAAGCCAACTGAGAAGGCAAAAGCTGGTGCTGATGCTAAGTTGAGAAGCCCTGAGCGGCTGTTAAGCAGCCTGAGTATGCTGAAGACCAGTGAGTCTCGTAAAATCACCTGTGGGTGATGCCCTGCTCGTTGTCGAGTGAGGGTGAGTTGCTCAGGAACCCGTCCTTGGGGGACGGGTGGGGAACGTGGCTTTGGGTGGAGCCCAAGCCGCATGTAGAGTTTGGATCCCCGACCCATGTGCTTGTGCAGTGGGTTGACCTGAGTGCAGGGGTCTGCGAGTCGCATGGGTGGCTATGAAAGCCGAGTTTTGGAGCGACTGCAGACAGAAACCCTGAGGGTTGGTGATTACCCCCAACAGAATAGAATTGCCAATCCCAGAGTGAGTGCATCCTGGGGGTGGATGCTGTGTGTGGCCCCTATAGTCTGCCTGTTCTGTTCTCCACTCTGGTGAATCCTCTCACCCCTCCCACCCCCATGTCTGCCCTGTACCCTAGCTTTTGTATGCATAAATATTTTTTTTAAACATTCATTTATTTATACAAGAACTGGGGTACAGGCCAGATGTGCGGGAGGGTGAGTGGATTCACCAGGACAGAGCGGGGAACAGAATAGGCAGACTGATGAAATACACTGCTGAGGGGAGAAGCGGGCAAGGCAGGAGAGGTCTGCCGCACCATGTGGGATTCTCGCCGGCCTGCCGGTATCAAACCCGCGCTGCAGAGGCTGCAGACAGCTTCACAGTGCTGCGCTCAACTGCCTGCGCCACCAGGGAGGCCCATAAATAAATCTTTTTAAAAAATTACTTAATGAAGATTTGCTAGAATTAGGGATTTCTCCATAAATAAACTTTTTATCAGAGAAACTTATCATAAGCCAGGTAAACATTCAGAGGAATGTGAAGTTGTCCCCTCCTTATATAAGTCCTCTCCTTTCTTCTTTACATTCCAGGTTGCTTAGAACAGAATATAAAAACCCTAGGTTGCTCCATTTACCTTAGAATTTATAACCAAGTAACAAAACCCAGAAGTGCCAATTAGCAATCAAGAAGCTAGCAGGCTTAATAGCAAGAACTGGTAGAGCCAATTAGCAATCACAGAACTGAGGGGCTGTGACCAACAAGAACCAGAAGGGCAGTTTTGCTGTCAAAGAACTGGGCTGCATAAAAAGAATCAAAAGTGCAGATTAGCAATCAAAGCCATGGTGGGGTCACAAACAAGAAGGGAAAATATAGATAAGCAAAAACCAATTCAATTCCATGAACTAGTGTCCCTTCCTTACAGTGTAGAGCCACAACTCTTCACAAGGCCCCTAAAACAATTCTCTAATCCTTTTAATCAGCATATTTCTGCTTCCAATTTCTCTAACAGATTATGTATTACTTAAATTGCAATTAATTTTCCTGCTATGTTGCTAGCCCTTGTTCCACTTAGCCATTTCTACTCAAGACTTTCAAATATATAATCAAGCGCTTATGCTAGTAGAAAAATTTTTTTAAATCACCTGCAATAAAAAGAAAATATTTCTACAAACAAAATATTTTTAATGATTTTATGTTAGTTAAATATTTCTAGTGATTTTTCAAGAAATGCAAGTACCATCTAAATAGAAAAAAGACTATGGCCAATGCCATAGATTTTTGCCATTTTGGGGAAATTTGCAATACCAATGTTAACACTGCTTTGTAGTATTTTATTTGTTAATAGAGCATGCTTACTTTTAACATTGGAGGTCATAGTAGATATGTATGATATGCTCGTTTAGCACTTCAAAATGTAAAATGTTTCAAAAACTGAAGGGCTGTCAGATATTCAGTATTGTGTTTGAGAACCTTGCCAACAAATACAAACCACCAAGTGGCTTACACTGTCCACTCATCCACTATTTTTTGTTTGTTTAATGGAAATAGTATGGCAATATTTTTTATAAAATATTTATTTAGGCATAAAAGAACTAGGGTACAGGCCACAGGTGTGGGGGTGAGAGGATTCACTGAGACAGAGTGGAGAACAGAACAGGTGGAGTGACTGAAATACACTGCTGAGGGGAGCAGTGGGGATGAGACAGGAGAAGTCTGCTGTGCCATGTGGGTTAGCTCCCTGGCTGGGGATCGAACTTGTGCTTCAGTAGTTGCCAATACCTTCATAGTGCTGAGACTTAACCCCTTGTACCACCAGCCACGGCAATATTTTGTAAAAAGAGAGGTAATTGATATTTCAAAGATAGTTCAAAGATATTCTGAGAGTTTAAGGGAAATTTGAAAATCCTATGTAATATGAATATGAAAATAAATATTTAAATCAGAATGATAATACCTCATTTCTTGCAAAAGTGCACAGATGATTTCAAAATCTGGTAATATTCTGCACGACAGAAAAAACCTGCTAGTACAAACTAAAATATAATTGAAATCTATTTTTCTGGTTCATCGAGTTGTACAGTTTTATATAGTCCAGATAAGACAGCACAAGATGTAAGAACTGCAGTTAATGAATTTTCACTATAAATGAAGAAAGTGTCATCCTTAAAAATAACCATAAAAGTTTTTGTCTCTTTTGTTAGCATTCTATTTCAGTACAAAAAGAATAAATGAGAACTAAACTGTGTTTAAATTGTTTTGTACCCAAGATAAAATAAGGAGTAAAAAATGTTATCCTGAGATTATAATTTTCCCTCATTATTAAAAATTATGATTCCTAAAAATGTAGAAAATTCAAAGCCATACAAAAGGAATCGAAGAAAAATATTCAAATACAGCTATTAAAGGATGATGATTTTTATATTAACTGTGTGCTATTGCCATCCTCTTTTCCTACATGTTCATTTGCAAATACACTATTATCTAGTGTTTTTGCAGGAGAAATAAAAACACAAAGATTTTTCTCATTACTTCTCTGTAAGCCTGCTCTGTGGACCCTTTTTCTTGCTCCACTGAATAAAATCAAAGATATGCATCATGACTCTTCTGATGACTTTTAGCTAATGAAAATTCCCCTAGGAAACTAGAGGCACAGAAATAGCCCCATTTCTGTAATTTAAATGTCCAAACTCGTCAAATACTTATTCGGTGAATCCTGTTGAACTTCAGTGGCTGCTTAACAAGTGGCACGTCTCAGGAGATGTTAAGAAGGAAAGAAAACAAATAGCATATCTACCTATTAAACATTTACTGTGTGAGGCCACTTTTCTAATCAAGATTCTCAGGCCAGTTATTCCAATTCCATGGAAAATCCTGGTACATGGATTAATCCAGGGGCATCAATTGATTAGTGTGGCAATCATGCCAAATTACCTGCTGGATTGTGGTGCTAGTGTAAAAATTTTACTTATTTCCAGCCATCTATCATGGAATTACTTGGTGAAGTGATACTGTGGCATGTCATTAAGATTTTGGAAGCAGACTGCCTGGATTTTTAGTACAACCAATTTGGAAACACAGGCAAGAAAGCTATTGCGCCTCCATTTTCTTATCTACAGAAAGGGAGTGATTATAGTATCATCTTTACCATGATATGAGTATTAAATAAGACATTTAATATCTTGGAATTGAAAGTATGAAATCACAAGTTTATCATCATTGCAACCATCTCACATGATATGGAGTTGGCAGGAACTTAAGGTCTTCATATAGGCTAGATCTATTGAAGTCAGAGGCATACTTCTTAATATCCATAACTTAACATAATTTTACATGTAAAAGGCCTGTTACACAGTGATAATTTATAACAGTTTTATAAATTAATGAAAGATAAAATGTCATATCCACTTCTCAAAATTGATAGCTTAAGTGATACATAAGCATCCTAGTAAATTGTCAATTTAGAATTAAACAGAGGAAAGATCAGCCCCAAGTTGCAGTGCTCTGCTCTTTTTCATATAATTTGAAAAACTGAATTCAAAATTAAATTATGAATTTATGGAAGTCAAATAGCACCACCATATTATCAGGATTGTTACTACATGTGACCACAAGGTATGCATATCATACCTGGAAAATCAACTTTTATATCATATTCTCATTCTGTTGGATTAGGAAAGATCCTTGCTTGAAGACTTCTGATGAATATCTACACAAATTTCCAACCCAGATAATTGCTTCTATGTGCTCTATGCAGTTTAGAGATAGAAAGCAAATTGGATTTACTCAAAATGCATAGAATATAAGAACAGCAGATTTAATTACTCTTCAATTTCTTTTTTTCAGGACAAACATGGTATTGTCTTGTTTTCTCAAGTTATTTTAGAAGACAGTCCATACTGCAAAAATGACAGCTATGGGAGCTATCACAGAGATCAAATTAACATTTATTGGTGCTAAATCCTCAACAAACATTAAAGAAATCATGATAATTGTTACATACTCAATATAGTTCAGCAGTATTTTATTTAAGCTGTACTGAGAGACAATGTAACTTAATGTTACCTGTGAATCTGGCCATAGAATAGAAGCCCTTTGAAGTCCTTCCCAATCACACACAAACTAGACTACTTGGAGTATTTACTTAAATTCTCTGCACTTAAGTTTACTCAAATGACAAACATGAATGGCCACACAGGTTCCTATTTTTTAGAGATATTGTGAGAATTGCATATTTAAGGTATGAGTGATATAATTATTGTATGGAGTTCTGTCCTTTTGTGGTACCAGGGCCAAGGGAATAAGGTTCATGGAGAATGATTTTAATTCACTATAAAGATTTAAAATAGTCAGTGTCAGTACCTTGAGTTGGTAGAAGAAAAGGACATGCTGAAAACTTGTAAGAATATTGAAGAGGGATTTGTATGATAGATATCTAGCTGAAATACATATAAATTCTTCTAATATTCAAAATCAATTATTCTCAAGGTGAGAGAGTCTTCATAATGATCATTTCAGTTCTACCTAACAATTCCCTAGTTGAGATTTAAAAATTTAAACAAGATAAATATGTCAGGAATTTTCTACTTCATATTTCTTGACTTCACCAAATTTAAACCCCCTAAATTTACTGTATTTTTCTCATGCAATAATGAATACAAAATTATTTTCATAAATATTTTACGATCTTTTTTGTGTTCAATTGAAAAGTTGTTTTATATATAAATATAAACCTATAGTGGTTAAACTTATTGAATTAAAACTAAGCTTGATAATTTGAGTATGTCTTTTTAGATATACAGGACATTTAGGCATTGCTTTAAATGAACATGACAAATTAAAGAAATAATATCATGATTTGTAATACAAGCTCACCAAGTTTCAAACTGGTATTTTTATATGATATCTAAGGTCTCTATACTATGACCCTTGAATTCTAACTCTTTATATGTTGATGTATTTACTTTCATATTTCTTTACCTTTCATCCATTATAATTCTGTATGTATCCAGTAATTAAAATATAAGAACTAAAGGCCAGAGTTGCATTTTAGAGGACTGACAAGTTAGATTTTTGAAGTGCGGCTAAAGTATTACTATTATTATTTCTTACATAGGAAGTATTTTGTTTTATGGTCCTTCATTAAGGAAGTATTTTGTTTTAAGGTACTTCCCTTTTCCTTACTTCCACTTGAGTTCTTTTCTCAGGATTATATCCCGTTTCTCCTTAACTTATTCCTCCCTCTGCTTTGCAATGGTCTCAGAATGCACATTTATTCTTAAAAAAAAAAATGCACTAAATTGCTCTAAGCTTTGAGATAATTATTGAGGATACAGTCATGTAGATGGTTAGTATCTTTAAAAGAATAAATGTCACCATTGTAAAACTATGGTATTGAATTCTTTCTTTACTAACACCACAGTTCTCAAAAGAATATTCTGCTCCTGCTAGTTCTATATTCACTTTAAAGATTTTACATTCTTGCAATGTCTTTTGTACTTATCACTTAACTGAAAGTACTCTTTAAGAATACTAATGGCAAATCTATGGGGTTTTCTGTTTTCATTCTCAATGAACTTTCTGTATTTTCAGCATTATTAATTAATTTTTTTTCTTAAAATTTTACTTTCCTTGCCTTTTCTGTCTGATAGACACCTCATAGTTATCTATGTTATTTCCTTTCTATTCACCTATTTGCTTGCTCATCATCTTATAAATGAAAATAGTCCATGAGTTTTAGTTTGTGTTTATGTAAATTGAGTTACTGTTTTACATTACTTCAAGAAGAAGGATCTGTGTTGTTACTGTTTTTTTTCCTTGTGGAAAATAGAAACCAGTGCAAAGCTAATAGTCTACAATTTTGCAGGGACATGTCATTTCAGTGTGGCAAAAATGAGGGGAAAAGGGAAAATAAAGGGAAACAAATACAAGGTAGACTAATTCTGAGCTCTTCATAGATTAGAAATAAAATACACTTGGTAGTTTAGTAATGAGAAATGTATTCCAAAGAGGTCATATGGAACCATTGTGACTCATATCTATCCATTAGGGGATTAAAAAAAAAATGAGTCATCTGTCAACTGATCTTATTTCCTATTTGTCAGAGGGCAAAGTTTAAACCACTCTGGTTTTTTCCTTTTCTTCAATATTTTTTTCAGTATCTATTTAGACATTGAGTAGTTCCAGATTCTAATACAGTGAAACTTCTACTGCGCCTACTGACAGAATTGCCTCCTCCACTAGGACCTAAAATCTCTTGCTCAACAAAACTGAAGCTGGCATTTACTGGCAGTAATGGTGAGAAAGGCTAATCCTATGTCTAAATGTAGTTTCCATATTCCATGATTTCTAACACTTGGAGAAGCAGAATTAAATATCAGCCTTGATTCAATGCAAGTACTGTAATTTGGATGACTGTGTCCAGCCAAGCATGGTGCATGCCCCAATTCTGGTGTTTCCCCAAAGCCTTCAACATGATGTTTCACCATTCTTCAAGCCTGACGTTTAAAGGTTATGAAATATATGGCAAGAACAGTGCATCTCATTTATGAGCCTGTAATTGTACATTTACCATAAAATGTGTTCTTTATTCCAAGAAAATGTCAAACTTTATTAATAGATCAGGAATGTTTAGTTCATGGGATGGTGTTGAGAGATAAAGAAGGCAAGACAATATGCAATGTGTAGTATCTATTCCAAAATGATAACTTCCTGCCTCCTGAAGACAGGAGACTACATAATCCACTGTCCCAGCTGATTAGCTTCTCTCCCCCAACCAATTGTGCTGTATTAGGAATTAGCAGTGATATAGATCAGTCTTATTGAGTGGGAACTCACATTCCCAGTCCCAAGAAAAGCTTCTATATTTTTTTTAAATTTTTTTATTTATTTTTTATTTATACAATAGCTGGGGTACAGGTCAGAGGTGCAGGAGGGTGAGAGGATTCACTAGAGACAGAGTTGGGAGCAGAACAGACAGACAGATCAAATGCACTGCTGAGGTCTGAGAGGTCTGCCTCACCATGTGGGAATCTCCCTGTCCTGCAGGGGATCGAACCCATGCTGCAGAGGCTGCAGAAAGCTTCTATCTTTAATAGCATGGTCATCTCTTTGTGGACTGATTGTAGAAACATTGAGATGACTAAGAAAAGGAAGCTGATGGTCATGGTATAAGTTACTCTCAATACATGATTTTCAAGGCTCTTTTCTGTAATTGATGCATTCTGTTGAGCATTCAAGAAAGATAATTACTTGTTATCACTCCAGTTCTTCTAATTATATAAGAATGCTCCAGATCTCTCTACCACCTATATTTTACGACTCTTCCTTTCAGGCTTCTCCAGAGTTAGCCAAGCTATTTACCATTGCTCACAATTTCATGTATAACAGATCATCCCTCTTGTTCATAAAAATGGACATCCAAGTGTTCAGAGTTTTGCCTAAGAAAAGCATTTCTTTTCAACATTGTCCTGGCTAATTCCTGCATATCTATACCATAGTCTGTCTTCCTCGCTCTTTTTTAGGCAAAGTCAAGACATCCTGGAGGACCAGGTCTGCACTGGCCTGTCCATAAGTCATCACCATTCCTCACTAGTTGAATAATATCACCTCCTTCATTTTGACAGCAAACTAATCAGCTCTGAAAGATCTCTCCAGGCTATTGGATAAAGTGATTTTGAAAAGGCTCTGTACTTTTTTTCATTAAAGTCACAAGCCTCAGCTATTAGCTGCAATGCAGGATGCCTGTCTGTATCACAAACCTGCTAAAAGTTAAAGCATCATTTGATATGAGTCAGCATGTGAAATGTACAGTAGTTTAGGATCCTGTCACCACAGCACTGTGAGCCATATCCAGGAAACTGCTTCCCAGCATTTCTGAGCCTCTTTCTTGGATTTCTAATTTGACCAAGAGGGTGAGTTTGACCAGGGTATTGGGGAAATAACTAAAGAAAAGCACTGATGGTCCCTCTGAGAACTGAAGGTTTTCTATCACTGACTTTTAAAATCATGGCTTATTGTTCCATTTTCAATCAGTGTAGTACCACTTTTGAGGAATACAGACTCAGTTAGCTAATATTAGTATGTTATTGATTAAATAGACTTGCTTTCTCATTCTTTAGTTTATAAAATGCCTTAAAATATTTTGAATTCTTTGAGGGTAGGGACACATGTCTTTTTTATCCTTGTATTTATATCCCCAAGTAGAATGTTTAGAATATTTAGATGCACAGTAAATCTTAGCTGAATGACAAACTTAGTGAGGGTTTTGCTTCATCTATCAGTTCTACCCACTATGTTTTTGGTTAACAAGCAAAATTGAAAGTCAGGCAAACCGTGATAGAATTCTAAAGAATTCTCTCTTGGCCCAAATTCCTTGGCAATTCATTCAAACACTAATCTAGATATTGCTGTGAAGGGATTTTTTTGCAGATGGATTAAGGTTACTAATCAAACAACTTTAAGATAGAGTGATTATTTAGGATTACACATGACATGAACGCCTGAACACAGAAGAGGAAGTCAGATGAGTCAGTCAGAGAGATGTGACAGAATACCAAAGAGGAGAGATGAAGCAGACGGGTAGGTAGAAGAGAGTAGAAGCAGGGGGATTCAATCTGCCTTTGCTGTATTTAAAGATGGAGGAAGGCGGTAAGCCAAGCAATGCAAAAAGCCGAGAATGACCTTGGGCTAGCAGCAATATGGAAACGGAGACCTCCATCCCCCCAACCACAAAGAACTCAATTCACCCGATAGCCTGAAAGAGCCTCAAAATTGATTCATTCTCAAAAACGCCACAAACAAATAATACTTGCCAATATTCATTTTTTACAAGATTTATTTATTTATGCATACAAGAACTGGGGTGCTGGCCAGAGGTGCAGGGATGAGAGGATTCACCAGAGACAGGGTGGGGAGCAGAACAGGCAGATCTACTGAAATACACTGCTAAGGGGAGCAGTGGGCAAGACAGGAGAGTTCTGCAGTGCCATGTGCCAGCTTCCTGGCTGGGGGATTGAACTCATGCTGCAGTGGCTGGCCATAGCTTGATAGCGCTGAGACTTTAATTCCTGTGCCACCAGTGAGGCCCAAATATTTTAATTTTGTACCTGAGAAACCTGGAGCTGGACACCAGTCAACCCATACTTTGCTACTTTGCCTGGACTTCTTTGTTGGAGAAATATGAGATAATATACTGGTGGTTTTTAATCCAGATAATTTGTGTTGATCTTTTATTACAGCAGTAGAAAACTAATGTATCAGCCAATCATTCTTTTTTTTTTTAAGATTTATTTATTTATTCATACAAGAACTGGGGTACAGGCCAGATTCGCCGGAGGGCGAGAGGATTCACAGGAGACAGAGCGGGGTACAGAACAGACAGACTGACAGAAATACACTGCTGAGGGGAGCAGCGGGCATGACAGGAGAGGTCTGCCACGCCATACGGGACCCTCGCCATCCAGCCAGGATCGAACTGGCGCTGCAAAGGCTGCAGACAGCTTCAGGGCACTGAGCTCAACCACCTGCGCCACCAGGGGAGGCCCAAGGCAATCATTCTTTTCACAAAAAATAATCAAAAAAATGATTTTTGAATAGCTCAAGTGTGAAAATATGACTTTAAAGTGGTTTTAGGTATAATGAATAGTTATTTCCATATTGAAAAACTTTGGGATAGCAATGATTATAACCTATGTGAGATATGAACTTCAATTATTTTCAAAGTACTTCTTGTGTCATTTGACTGCATTTTTTTAAAAAATATCATCTTATTTATGAGACATATAAATTTTTATAGTGTATGGGCCTCCCTGGTGGCACAATGGGTTAAGACACAAACTATGAAGCTTCTGCAGCCTCTGCAGCATGAGTTCTATCCCCCCAGCTGGCCAGGGAGCAACACACACGGGCAGAAGACCTCTCCTGACTGGCCCGCTGCTCCCCTTAGCAGTGTACTTGGGTCAATCTGCCTGTTTTGTTGCCCACTTTGTCTGGTGAATCCTCTCACCCCCCCACACCTCTGGCATGTACCCCAGCTCTTTTATGCATAGATACATAAATCTTTAAAAAAATTTAGAGTGTAGAGCATGCCATGTAATTTTGTTACCACTTTTTATATTAAATGCATTACATGTACCAATATATGTAGAATTGAAGTTAATGGCTCTTTTATTTGTTGAGAGATGAATTAATAACATGCATTGAGTCATTAATTGGCAAATTTCAAGTATAATTATATATTTGCATAACAATTAACATTATCTCTATCATTTTACATGAAGTAAAGGATACTCTCATTAATTTCTATTTTATGATTATCTTGGGAAGAATTTTTATAGCTTGATTTTTATTTTCACTTGATTTTTTGACAATGATTACAATTATGTCTGCTTTTACATGCTTTAACATAGGTTAAATGTAAGAGAATACACTTACATTGTGATTTTTTTACTTGGTTGTAAGTGTAGCTAGTAAATTAGTCCAGCCCAGAAATGAAATAGTCTAAATCTTTTTATTAAGCAATAAATGGATGCCAAATTATAATTAAAATTCATACCTTAAGATAGCAAAGTGGTAATGAATTTTTGGTGGGAAATATTAATGCTGTATTTTGCCAAAAAATAATCAGTATAATTAAGTGAGCAATTTTCACACTCCTTTCTTTTCTACACATACTTCTTAGCTCAACTATTAGGTTATTTTACATTATTCATATAACAGACTTTCCTGACAAATTATTGACACTTTCAAGCATAAGAACAAAAGACTGTAAAAATCTACATTGACCAAATAATCTTTAGTCTTGAAGAACAATAATTCCTTTAAAATAAGGATAATTTTTCTCTCAATTTTCTGTAAATACAGAGTGATCACCAACTGATAAAATATATATTCCTACACATCAAAGTAGATATGACAATATTTTACAAATGTTCTTGCAGAAAAGAGAGAAATATTATCTTCCAATATAATGTTATTTTTCTAGCAAAGTTGTAAGGGATCATTATTTTTATGTTTTCATCAAGCATTGTAACACCTTTAAGACAAGGTTTGTTTGATCAGTGTTTTGGATACTTGCTGTAATGAAAGCTACTTTGAATATAGGTATGCTATTGTCTCATGATTTAATTGGTAATGATGCCATTTCTCCCAAGGGCTGGCACAGACATGCGGCATTCATAAAGACTATGCAGACATTTTAGTTTTTCTCCTAACTTTTTCAGCTGCTACCATTTGTAAGGATATATGTAGACACATATGAGAAACTTAGCAAATGCCTATGTTGAGCCATTTATGAAGGAAGGAAAAGACATAGGCTAGATCTCTATCAAGGTTATATATGAGTAGTATCACGGCCTTCCTGGTTATGCAAGGGGTTAAGACGCAACCTATCAAGCTGTCCGCAGTCACTGCAGCACAAGTTCAATCCCTGTCCAGGGAGCTACCCACATGGCGCAGCAGACCTCTTCTGCCTCTCCCATTGCTCCCCTCAGCAGTGTATTTCAGTCAGTCTGCCTGTTCTATTCCCCACTCTGTCTCTGGTGAATCCTCTCACCCCCACACCTCTGGCCTGTTCTTGCATGCATAAATCAATAAATCTTAAAAAAATGAGTAGTATTATAATTATGAAAATCAGTACTTCTACACTAATAATTTCTACATGCACATTGATATATAATTACAAAGCAATTAACATGTTTGGCAATACTTACTTTTCTCTTAAATCCATAAAAGGAAGACTTGTTTAGCTAATTGAGTTTCTTTTCTTCATAATGGAACTGATAAAATAAGCTCCCTTCTCCTACATTAGTTGAGAATATCTACCACAGACTGAAATATCTGAACAATACCTCTCCAATACTTGAAGCAGAAGAAATTATCACAAAGGCTAAAATTCCCTCCCAAATAATTGCATATACTTTCATAACATTGTGAAGTTTCCTGGTCCTCCCTGGTGGTACAAGGAATTATGTCTCAGCACTATCAAGCTATCGGCAACATGAGTTCCATCCCTGCCAGGGAGCTAACCCACATGTCACAGCAGACCTGTTTTGCCTGCTGCCCCCCTTAGCTGTGTATTTCAGTAAACACGACTCTTCTGCTTCCCACTATCTCTGGTGAATACTCTCAACCCCCTGCACCTCTGGCCTACATCCCAGTTCTTGTATGCATAAATAAATTTAAAAAATAGTAAAATTTAGAAAATTTTTCCTAATCTCAATTGCACTTGAAAGCAAGTCAGAAAAGGTTTATAAAGGGGCCTCCCCTGGTGGCACAGTGGTTGAGCGCTGAGCTGTGAAGCTGCCCACAGCCTCTGTAGCGCTGGTTCAATCCCTTGCCACTGGCGAGGGTCCCACATGGTGCGCAGACCTCTCCTGCCACCCGCTCACTGCTCCCCTCAGCAGTGTACTTCGGTCCCTCTGCCTGTTCTGTTCCCCGTTCTGGCTCTGGTGAATTCTCTCACCCTCCCCGCTTCTGACTGTACCCAGTGCTTGTATAAATAAATAAGTAAATCTTAAAGAAAAGGTTTATAAGGGACATGTTTTTATGGAATCCATTTCAAGATGAGGAGATATGTGAGAATAAAGCGGCATTTGCCTGGGAAATGACAACTAGGAGATATCAGAGTGTTTGTGTACACAACAGGCTGCTTTGCTTAAAAAAAAAAAAAAAAGAAGCATTGTTTTTTCTATGTAATTTATAATTCACTTAATCTCTTTGGCGATATTTTGTTAGAAAATAATTACAGTCTATAGATGCACTCCTCTTCCCGTGTATGCTACCATCTCACGCCCACCATCAAAACACCCGTTATCCTTCCCCCTTAGAATTTAGAATAAATTCATTCCATGTTCTAATTAATCTTGCATGTTCCTCTGAATTATATACAGTATTGTAAATCAATGTTACATCAATAGAAGTATACAGATAAATATAAACAAAGAAATATATAAATACATTTCCCTTCCAGTGTAATCTCTCTCATCTCTGTAGGAGATAAAAATATCAAGTATGACACTTCATTATATATTAGCTTTGTTAATTTGGTTGCCTCTGGTTATTTGGCTCCTCTGGTCAGAATACCACATCATTCCATTTCCTATTTTCTATCTTTCCTATTGTCTAGTGTATTTTCCTACCTAATATTGAAGCTCTATTTGAAAAATCTGCTTCTAAAGAGTTGACAACAGTCATTTTCTAGGCACAGACTATTTATAGGTAAATTATCTGATGCCAGTCCATTTTTTTCTTCTCATCAAAATTATCCAGGATTGTTAGGTGTTTGATTTTTCTATGTAAAATATATGCTTGGATTAACTTAGAAGAAAAGTATTAACAAAAGATAAATAAGCCAAGGAGTTTAGAGTCTTTCAGTATTTGATCTTCACAGATGACAAGGCACTATCTGAAGTGGACAAGTGGTATAAAAAAATTAGTGTGAATTGATTTCATTTTATCTTAGTGAATAGAAAGGAATAAAAATGAAAAAGGTTTCCAGAAGCTAGATTGTTAATAACATAGAATAATAGTGAACAGAATATCTTTAAAATAATACTTGATGGGGGAAAGAAAAGAGCAAAGAGGACCTCAGACTCCAAAATATATGAAGAAAACATAATCTATAATATATCAGCCAGACTGATGGATTCAGTAATATCTGATGCTAACTCCTAATGTCCAGATTATTTATAGCATTTTTTTTAACAAACAATATTGCCTTTTCCCAAAAGATGTAGCATGACTTACAAAGATACAAAGTTATGACAATAGAGTATTCTAAATTAGATGCAGGGATAAAAGAAAATCTGTTATAGTAATATTAAATGAACCTATTATCTGAACTGTCTGAAAAAGAAAGCAAACTATAAAAGGCCATAGCCATTTTTTATCTATCTGTCCTATCAGATAGATTTCAATTTCACTATAAGTTTCCTAGAGGCCAAATAAAAAGAGAAATCTGATCAATTTCATAATTTACAACATCCATGTTAAAAGCAAAGCAATTTACTCAGGAGAAGGGCAATTATTCCTGCTACTAAAACCTGATAGAAATTTCTCCCAAGGGTTATCATAAAGAGAACAGTATAAAATATAATGAAATATGCCTTTAACAATGTCTTTATGATAGACACCGGTAAGAGTTTCATAGACCTGCTTTTTTATGGTACCCCTTACTATATACTGATGGTCTAGCTAGCTATATAGTTTAGTACAGGCATGGGTGTTTGAGAAACTGGGAAAATGGATAAAGAATAAAGTTTCAAAGATTCTTTGAAAACATCTTAATCTTAGCAAAGCATCTCAGAAAGAAATGAGAAACATAGTCAATAACCTTTATTCTCATTATAACATGTATGTTCTTAGATAAATATGGCGCACTCTCAGAAGACTCAATTTGTTCAAACAGTAGTTATTGGACATCTATAATTTACAGAGCACTGTATTAGGCACAGAAGAAACAGAGGGGATAAAACAAATGTTGGGACAAAAGCAATTTAGTAATGACAATTAAAAATTTAAATAAATACGTCAGACAACTTGAAATTAAAAGTTGGCATTTTCTTGTGAAAATTGAAGGCACTTCAAGCTTTGGATTCAATTCAAGGGCATACTCTCTGGTTTAGGTCTCTCTTCAAATATTGGTTTGAATCTGGTTGGACATGTTAATGGGCACTTGCTAAATGACCTAGTCTAAGCACAGTCACAATGACTTTTGGGGGAGAAATCTAGTCTCATTCGATTTCAGGTTTTTATCTAAAATATGTACCTTAACACTTCTACCACACCAATGGCTTTAAAACTATGATTTGAGAAGCTAAAGTTATATTTTCCTTGAAGTTGTCTCAGAAGACATTAGGGGAGTTGCAGAAAAAGAGAAAGTTCAACTGATCCCTCCCTTGTTTAACCATGTATATTAGCCTCAGACATCTTTGATGCTGAAGTAAAAGTGGGTCTTTTTTACAAGCAGTTTTTAAATGTTTTGAAACCACTGTACTACTTTGTACTATTTTCATAATTTTATTTTCTCTACAAAGATTGATACATCTAGTCAGTAAATATGTACTGTTCGCATGCTATATTCCAGGATCTAGATCTACAAGGCTAAATGTATGTTCTTTTGTCTCAAGGATCGCAATGTTAGTGACAAGAACCCTAAGTGCATTAGGCTACAGATTGGAAACTGCTGTATCAGCCATAAATCATAGTTATACACTGGTATATATAGCTGAGGGGAAGCCAGACTAAATAGGAGTGAATGGAGAACTTGAGATGTCTTATACAATTGGCAGCTTTAGCACTGAACCTCAAAAATTGACAGATTTAGGAAAACAAGGTTGATAAATGTCATTTTACGCTATGGAATAAGGGAAAGAGTATGTCAAGCAGCATGATAAACTGAAAAAATAATTTTTTGTGACTGATGCATAAAAGGAAATGAAATATTCAAATATGGAAGAGGTCAGATCATAAAGTACCAGCTGAAGCAAGAGATTTGAACCAAAAGACAATGAGAGAACAAAATAAACAAAACTTTAGAATAATGCCATAAGCACATTTGTGTTTTTGAAAAATCATTCCAACATTATTATAGGGGATACAAAAGAGAAGCTAAGAATAGAGTCAGGAGGGGTAATTAGGAGGTTACAGCAGCAATTGGGAAGAAAATAAATAGGATTCTGAATTAAGTGAAAAAATTGTCATGAGAGGAGGGAGGTATGAGAGATAATAAAAGGGTGGATCATATGGGATTTTGTGACTTTTATGACGCATTCTTTTTTTTTTTATTCTGCATAAGCAATCTTTTAGTTTGCATCTTTTAGTGTTACTTCTCTCTATATAATTTTATTCTTGCTTTCTGATTCATGTATATGTAGATATACTTTAAAATTTTTGAAATGCTGCCCTTTTCATATTCACCAAATCTTACATAGCAGTCCACTTGAAACTTGAACATTTAATCACTTAGCACATTCTGCCTGCATAACAAAGCTCACCATTATAATCCTCCAGTTATTACAAGATCTGTGCTGTCTCAGATACATTTACACTTCAATTACAATTACAATGCTTTCATCTTAACAGCTTCTAGTTTCTGAAGGATTAAGTCTCAAGGATTATGTTATAATGAGAATAAAGGATATTGACTATGTTTCTCATTTCTTTCTGAGACGCTTTGCTAACTAGAAGTGAAACCGAATTTATGCCAAGATGTTTTCTCCCTGCAGGAAAACATAATGGAAGTTATGAGAAATCAAGAATTTTTACTGCTTCCAGCAGAGGAGCTCCATAAACTCCTGGCCAGTGATGACGTAAATGTTCCTGATGAAGAAACCATCTTCCATGCATTAATGATGTGGGTCAAGTATGACATTCAGAGGAGATGCAATGACTTGAGTATGCTTCTTGCCTTTATAAGACTGCCACTGCTTCCACCACAGGTAACTGCCCGTGAAACTGTTTTAATTGCTATGAAATACCAAGAAAGCTTGTATGAATGATAACATCATAAAACATTAATATTATTTACTCACATTTTTGTCTTTATTTGTAATCTCTCTAAGGTAAGTACTCACTGTAAGGTAAATTTGATGTAAAAATGATGGGACATGGATCATGGACCTGAACCCCATCTCTGTCACTTACTGATTCATGGTTATTTGACTTTGAGAATATCACTTAAATTTTCTGATATTCATCTTCTTTATGTGAGGATCAGATTAGATAATATATGTAAAACACCTAAACTTGGGCCCTCCCCGGTGGTGCAGGGAGTTGAGTGCAGCGCTGTGAGGCTGTCCACAGCCTCTACAGGGCAGGTTTGATTCCTGGTCAGCCAGTGAGCGCCCCATATGGTGTTGCAGCCTCTCCTGTCCCGCCTGCCGCTCCCCTCAGCAGTGTTTCCGGTCCATCTGCCTTTTCTGCTCCCCACTCTGTCTCTGGTGAATCCTCTCACCCTCCCACTCCTCTGGCCTGTGCCCCAGTTCTTTTTTTTTTTTTTAAAGATTTATTTATTTTTTTATACAAGCACTGGGTACAGTCAGAAGTGCGGGAGGGTAAGAGAATTCACCAGAGCCAGAGCAGGGAACAGAACAGACAGACCAACGAAATACACTGCTGAGGGGAGCAGCAGGCAGCAGGAGAGGTCTGCGCGCCATGTGGGACCCTCACCTGGCAGCCGGGGATCGAACCGGCGCTGCAGAGGCTGCCGGCAGCTTCACAACCCACGCTCAACCGCTGAAACACCAGGGGAGGCCCTGCCCCAGTTCTTTTATGTATAAATAAATAATTCTTAAAAAATAAACAAACAACAACAACAACAAAAAAAAACTTGGGCCTCCCAGGTGGCGCAGGCAGTTGAGCGCAGCACTGTGAAGCTGTTTGCAGCCTCTGCAGTACAGGTTCGATCCAGGACAGCCGGGGAGAATCCCACATGGCATGGCAGACCTCTCCTGTCTTGCCCACCGCTCCCCTCAGCAGTGTATTTCATCAGTCTGCCTGTTCTGCTCCCCGCTCTGTCTCTGGTGAATCCTTTCATTCTCCAGCACATCTGGCCTGTACCCCGGTCTTGTATAAATAGATAAATATTAAACAAACAAAAAAAACTATACTCATGCAGTAATTTGAATATTTTTAAAGTGTTACCATAATTACTTCTCTGCTTTCCTGTGTTAAAATATATATGAATTCATATATAAATGATACCATCCAATATTTGTTTTCTTCTTCTGGCTTATTTCATTTAGCACATTCCTTGAATTTCCATCCATGTTATTGCAAATGGTGAGAGTTTATCTTTTTTATAGCTGAGTAATATTTCACACACACGCACATACACTATACACACACACACACACCCGCCACACATCTTCTTAATCCACTCATTTGTCATTAAGCACTTCAGCTTCTATTATAATTAGTGCTGCAATGAACACAGGTGTGCATATTTTCCTTTCATTTAGTAGTTTTTATTCTTAAGGTAGATACATGGGAGGGAAACTGCTGGATGTTATAGTAGATATACTTTCAGTATTTTGAGAAAGCTCTACACTGTTTACCATAGAAGTCGACCAATCCCATTTCTGCCAACAGTATACAAAGGTTCCATTTTCTACAATACTCAACAAAACTTCCTTTTTTCTGGACTTTTTTTTTTGGGCCATTCTCATGGGTGGAGTCCTTGGGATTTTTTTATATATATATATATATATATATATATATATATACGTATATATATACACATACATATACATATATAACATGATTTTTATATATGTACATATATGTATGCGTATATATGTACATATATGTATATATATAAAACCATGTTATTTGCAAAAAGTGATAGTTTTACTTCTTTCCCAAGTTGAACTCCTTTTATATTTTTCTATGCCTGATCGCTCAAGCTAGGAATTCCAATATTATGATGAATAGTAGTATTGAAAATAGACATTCTTATCTTAAACCTGATCTTAAAGGAAAAGCTTTCAGTTTTTCACCATCAACTATGATATTAACTGTGAGTTTGTTATATCAATAGCTTTTATTATGTTTACATCTGTCCTGACTACTACTATTATGATATATTTTATCATGAATGGATGTTATTTTATCAAATGCTTTCTTTGCATGTATTAGTATAATCATATACTTTTTATCTTTCATTTTGTTGCTTTGGTGAATGACATTGATCCACTTTTGGATGTTCAACCATCCTTGTATCTCTTGAATAAATCTCACTTGGTCATGATGAAGCAATAGTAGAAAAGACAAAGAAGACTTAAAGATTTTTATGACAAATAAATAGATTAATTAAACTTTCAGGATAAAGCCAAACTGAATAACCTGTAAGTATTTTATAGCTCTGAGTTTTTACATTTCTACTTAGTGGCTGCACAGAAAAAAAAAAATCTTAAAAAAATAAAATGAAAGACTTCCTCTAAAGAAAACATGTGAAAGATCATTAGCTCTAAATAATAAATTTAGATTACAATGACAGTTTTCTCTTATAGTTATGAGACCATTGCTCAAATTTACTTAGAACTTCAGTGTAATCATTTCTCATAATCAGTATTCTAATGCTTCTGTATTGCCAGGTCCATTAATGTGTATCGGTTTAATTTTTTTATGTTCAGATAACATGTATTCTAATATTCTTTATTCTTTATAAATTGACATATGATATTATGTAATATAAAGTATGGTTATTTGAGATTACAATTATAATGAAGGGGTAATTTTAAAGGGAATATGGATTTTAATTGAAAATAGTGGTAGACAAAATGAGCTTCAGAAAAGATAAGTAGAAAAAAATACAAGACTCGGAGGCACCAATGTTTACATTATCCTCTATTGAAGTCCTCTATCATGAAATAAATTCAATTGACTTTGCTATAGAAAGGATTAGAGGAAAGGGCAAAATGAATGGAATGTATAATTGAGTTACAGTTTAAGAAATAGTGAATGACTTCTAGTATCCTTTTAAATAAGTGAAGTAGAATTTTACATAATACTTTTATATTTTTCATTAAAACTCAGAGGTTTAAAATTTTCAACAGAATTAGAAAACTGAAAATTTCATTTTACAGTGTATGATATGTTTGTATACATATTTGAACACATATTTGTGCATGTGTGTGTGTAAAAACAAGGGGGCTTGGGCCTCCCGGGTGGCACAGCGGTTGAGCGCTGGGTTGCGAAGCTGCCCACAGCCTCTGCAGCACTGGTTCGATCTCCCACTGCTCCCCGGCCACCAGAGGAGGGTCCCACATAGCGTGCAGACCTCTCCTGCCGCCCGCTGCTCCTTTCAGCAGTGTGCTTCGGTCTTTCTGCCTGCTCTGCTCCCCGCTCTGGCTCTGGTGAATTCTCTCACCCTCCCGCGCTTCTGACTGTACCCAGTGCTTGTATAAATAAATAAATAAATAAATAAAAACAAAACAAAACAAAAAAAACAAGGGGCTACTAGATTTGATTTACTCATTTTTCTCTATTTCCTCTTTAAAAGATTCAACAAAAGAACGTGTTGCTATATTGTTTTTACATTTGTAACTATTGTTTCCCTTTGTTTAAACTTTTTTCCTAAGATTTATCAGTGTAATGTGTACACAAATATCTATTATATATGCATTTTTAAAGTACACAAATTATCAAAATCTTGCTGTGTTCTTCTCTAATACAGCGTCTGTTCTAAAAGCCAAGGGAATACAATTTGTATATGTCAAAGGTCTTCAGAAAAATTTATTTTTATCACAGAGATTATTTAGAAGGTTAGAGAGAAATATTGCTTCAGTGTTTTGGAAATGATAATATTTATCTCTTTTAAGATGATAGAGATACAATTTTATAAGAATGATATACATGACTCTTAACTGAATATGTAATAGAATGTATTTGTCTGTGTATACATGTATATGAACATTTAATTTTAGTTTCTTAAGCACAATGTGAAAAAAGTTTGCAGTGAATAACAAAAGATTTCTTACCTTTAAAAACATATATGGTTTAATCTAAGAAGAAAAATGAAAATGACTAGTACACTCAAGAATTTAAACTTAGGAAACAGAAATGCCTCTATTTTAAACAAATTAATTCTTTCCATGTAATGCTGCAATAACTTTATTCTAAAGTACTCTATATGGTAATAACAGCAATGTGAATGGAAAGGTCTTCAACCTCTTACCCACTGGAAATATGGCAATTGACCAGACTAATGACATAAGACATAATTGTCTATAAAAATTATAGCCTGAACTTAAAAATCTAATGAAAAGCAGGAAAGGTGACAATAAGGAAATCAATACAAAAAGAAAATGTATAAATCACAATGTAAGATATCTTCAGCAGGCTAAAATCCTGAGTAATTTATGGTTTGTTTGATTTTACTGCCCTAAAACAAACATAGGTAAACTACTTCTGATAAGTTCAACAATTCTGAAAGTTTGTAAGCATAAACATTCACTGCATATTATATAGTTTATTTCTATAAAGAAAAAACTCTCACAAATGAACAAGACAAAAATAATTAATTGAAAAAATTAACACAATCTATTATCACTCTGTATTACCTCTTCAACTGGTTTGTTTTGTTTTTCACACTGACTGCTTGCCTCAGGATTACTTAATAATTATACTAGATTATCATCAAAGAGATAGTCTTCCCCACAAAACTATAAGAGTTTTTAAAAATGTGAGATGCTAGTCCCTCCTAATTTTTAAAAATGTTAAAAACAATGCCTTTAAAACAGAAATACACAAATGCATGCTTATAAAATCTTATAGATTTATCTCAAATATTAGTCATGATCATTTAATCTACCAAGATAATCACAGTTCAAGTTACAATAAGAAAATAGAAAAGCTTTTATATCAGCCAGCTTTGAGTTGATGCAATATTGATGTTAAAAAAGATTTGTACATGGGCCTCCCCGGTGGTGCAGTGGTTGAGCGCTGGGTTGCGAGGCTGCCCGCGGCCTCTGCAGTGCTGGTTCGCTCCCCGGCTGCTCCCCGGCCACCGGCAAGGGTCCCACATGGCGCACAGAGGTCTCCTGCCGCCCGCTGCTCCCTTCAGCAGTGTATTTCGTCAGTCTGCCTGTTCTGCTCCCTGCTCTGGCTCTGGTGAATTCTCTCACCTCCTGTGCTTCTGACTGTACCCAGTGCTTGTATAAATAAATAAATAAATCTTAAAAAAAAAGATATGTACATATACAATTCATATATGTGTGTGTGTTTGTATGAATCAGTCTTTCCAGATCATGTTTTCATGAATAATACCTAGAATTATTATTTTTGTGTAAATACAGGTGGTATTGTTGGATCATATGGGATTTCCATTTTTAAGTTTTTAAGGAATCTCCATATTATTTAATGTACAGGTTACACCAATATACATTCCCACCAACAGTGGTGATATAATGTTCTTTTTTCCTATCTATCTATCTATCTATCTATCTATCTATCTATCTATCTATCTATCTATGTCTGCATATATAGAGGATGTGCGTGTGTATGTATGTATGTATGTATGCATGTATGTATGTATGCTATTCTCTTTGATAAGGTAAGAGAGTGGAAGAGAAAATGTAACCAATCTGAAAGCCTTTATTTTTTTCTACAATATATCAAGTATCTCAACTTCTATCAAGGACTGATCCTACGGCTGTGGTCTGTATCCCAACTTCCTTGAAACTGAAATTTCTTTATTGCTACCACTCCTTCTATATTTTATATTATCAATTTTACTGTACATGGATCATTACAAAGGTGTATTACTTCAAATGTAGTAAAGCAAAGCAAAAATTCTCATATTCCTTTCTACCAATTGCTTCAATTATCTCTTCTCATTTCTAGAAAAAATAGGCTGAGAGAATTGACGAGTGCCCAACCAACACTTCCAGCTTCAGGAAGAGGTTGTATGTGGGTCCTCTCCACTACTGTGTAGGATTTCTAGGGTCATGTTCCCCCCCACCCCCCAAAATCAAGACCCACAAATTACCTATTTTCCACCTTAGCATAGCCATCAATGGCTGGTACTCTGTCACTATTGTATTTGCAGTTCTACCCTCATTTTCCCAACTCCACCAACACACAGTCTTTTTGTCACCAGTCAATAATGCAGTGTTTGGGTAATTATGCATACTCCTGTGATAAGTTGATGCAAGATGTATGAGATATTTAGTTTCTTTCTGGATGCATTTAAGAATAAATTTTCCTGATGTGGTTTACTTCATTGTGTTTCTTTTGAGTGTGTTATAGATATATTCCTAAAATATGAATTTATCAAAATACCTCGTGCCTGAGTACTAAATTTACAAATTGGCTATAGGAAAAAAAATTGTTTCATTTTCATTGCTAGAATAATAAATCAGAAAACACATTTATTTCCCATAAAAAAAGAAAACTGGACTTATATATTAATTTAGTTCATAAGCAATTTACACATATTAAATAATGTACATAAAATTTACCAAGAGGCCACCCAGTGCAAGAACAATTATTTCTCTCAATTAAACTTTAACGAGAATTTCATTTTTTATTCATGTCTATTTTATATGAGAATAATAAAATTAATATGATATAATAATTTACAAGAGGAATAAAACTAATTGTGTAACATTTGCAATAAAGCAAAAGTTGCTTAAATCATTAAACCTTTGTTATTTTAATTAGGATTTAAGAAAATCTGATTAACACTGTAGCTCCTTTAATATTTTAATAAATGGTGTTTATAGAGATGAAATCTAGAGATTGATATAGTATTCTTAGATTCTTAAATTAAAGAATACTATATTAATATATGGCAAATCTCACAGTTAAGGTCTTAGGGGAAATTTACATTGATCCAATCACAGAATTTGCCTATTATTTTGATAAGCAATTTATTTGAGAAAGAGATAAAATAGTTCCTGTATCTTCTTGTCCACATTGCTATTTTATTTAAATATCTTTGTTTATAAATATTTGAAGAATAACAAAGCAGTATGTATGACTGAAGAAGAGTGATTCAGGGAACAAGTTGTTGGAAGAATTCAGAAATGGTAAGAATACAAATCTTTAAATACCTAGTAAACTATTTTAATGGTTTTGGTAATTCCCTGGGGTATAATGAGACACAGTGCAATATTTTTAGCAAAGAGGAACATTAAATATAATGTACACAATTAACTGGACTCATGAGAAACAAGATTCAATGGAAATCAGTTAAGAAATGATAACAGTACAGGTGACAATCTTTAGAATAGGTCAGATAAGAGTAATGAGTAGCAGCAATGATGATGGTGAGAAGTGTTTTGTTACATATATTTTAAAGTGGAATTGTTTAGAAAGGAGAATGAAAGAAAGAGGAATCAGAGATGATTCCAGTTGTTTTGTTTTTGTTTTTTAAAGATTTCTTTATGTATGCATACAAGAGCTGGGGTACAGGCCAGAGATACGGGGGGTAAGAGGATTCACCAGAGACAGAGCGGGAGACAGAACAGGCAGACTGACTGAAATACACTGCTGAGGGGAGCAGTGGGCAAGACAGGAGAGGTCTGCTGTGCTATTTGGGTTGCTCCCTGGCTGGCCGGGGATCAAACTTGCACTGCAGAGGCTGTGGATTGTTTCACAGTGTGGTGCTCAACCCCCAGGGAGGCCCTGTTTTTGTTTTTGTTTTCCATTTACATCCCAATGAGAAAGAATGTAATGGATCACTGACTTTAAGATATCTATGGCATCTCTAAGTAGAGATATTGATTTATCAATTGAATGTGATGCTCAAGACTTGTGAAGTTCTAACTAGAAGACATAAATTAGAAAGCTGCTGCTGCATAGATATATTCTGAAGACATGATAAGTAATGGTATCACCAAAGAACTAAATACAGCCAATAAAGGAAGTGGATTGAGATATTATTTGGGGGTATTGAAACAATACAAAATTAGAGATTAAAAAAAAAAGAAAAGTATTAGTTACTGAAATGGAGTAAGTATTCAAATAGAAATAACAAAAGGGGGGCCTAGATGTTTTTGGGTTTCACAGAATAAACCATCACATCACAAAGGCATAATTAGCAGTATCAAATGTGTGAGAAGCCAAAAAGAATGAAGCAGAACAATTGATATTTAAATTTAAAAACAGGGCCTCCCTGATGGCGCAAGGGGTTAGGATGCAGCCTATGAGGCTACCCACAACCTCTGCAGAAAAGCAGGGGTTCGATCGCTGGCCAGGGAGCAACCCACATGGAACAGAAGACCTCTCCTGACTCACCTGATGCTCCCCTCAGCAGTGTATTTCAGTCAACCCATCTGTTCAATTTCCCATACTGTCTCTGCCCCCACCTCTGGCCTGCAACCCAGTTCTTGTATGCATAAATAAATACATAAATCTTAAAAAAAAAAAAAAACCCAAATTTAACAACAAGGTATTGGTCCTTTGTCAAGGTATTGGTCCTTTGACAAGATTAGTTTCTATGAAATAGAGCTAAGCCCTTGTGGAGAAAATGAATTTCAAAGAGTAAATACATAAAATATTTCAATCCATAATCCTGAGAGAAAATGTCATCTGTAGATACCTGACTTTATTAGCCTGTGCCCATGAGGTGAAATAGAAACACATTGAAATGTCAACATGGAGTCTACGGCGATTCCACACTGAACATGCTGGATCTCGTCTGAAAATCCATCATGGGAAATTTATAGAAAGAATCATCAAATATACAAGGAGTTAGAATAAGGAAAGTTTAAAAAGTAAATTAATAGAATATGCAAATAACAGACATAAGAACCGTTACTACCCCTAGAAATAGAATATTCAAAGAAATACCCATAATCACTACACACCTCATTTCTAAGATACAAACTTGCTTGAACATGGTACAACCAAGGCTCACAGATGATAGAGAAGTCACTGTGATGTGTGAGACTTTAATATAATTCAGGTATATATGTAAATAATTACATTTTTTTGTTAATCTACCTTTCGCACACAAGCTCAATAAACAGATTTTTAATCAATCAAATTTCATTATTAATTTCATGTTAAATATTCTTCCAAGAGAACATTAAAAAACTAAATATGTCAATAGACTGAAAAGTAGCATTTAAAAATAAATATTGTATAAATGATATTTTCGCTAATATCATTTCTGATGTAGTTAAAAGGACATCATTACATTTATGATCCTCATTTTCACGATGCGAGAAGGAACTGCTATAACTTAAACAAATCAGGGTCAAAGTTAACCACGTGAGGTCAAGTTAATCATGGACAAGTAGAGAGCAAAAATAGAGGAGAATAGGTCAAAAGATAATTTTCATTGTTTTTATTAATCAGTTTTTCATAAATGTATTTACAACCAGTAAATCTACATTTATTTATTTATTTTTAAAGATTTATTTATTTATGCATACAAGAACTGGGGTGCAGGCCAGAAGCGTGGGGTGTGGGAGGATTCACCAGAGACAGAATGGGGAGTAGAACAATCAGATCTACTGAAACACACTGCTGAAGGGAGCAGCAGACAAGGCAGGAGTGGTCTGCTGCGCCATATGTGTCACCTTCCTGGCCAGGGATCGAACTCATGCTGCAATGGCTGTGGATAGCTAAATAGTGCTGCAACTTAACCCCTTGCACCACCAGGGAGGCCCCTAGTAAATCTATATTTAAAGGCAAATGTTATTTCCTCAAAATATTTTATATAAAAGTTACTGGATTGACTACTTAAAAGCACCTTTAATTCTTTTCTAATTTGACTTGTGTTTTAATATAATGATGTTTCTAAGGCTATACATCCCTATTGTGGTATTTTTGAAAATTTCAAACCCCTCACAAGATTGTGATTTGCCACTTATTTCTTTTATTAATTCAGATAGCCTAGAGTTACATATTGTCTTACACATGGGCAGATTTATCCACATTAAACATCTCTCTCTCTCTATCTCCCTCTCTCTCTCTTTCTCTCTCTCTCTTTCTATATGTGTGTGTGTGTATGTGTTTTCATTCATATATATGGATGGAATATGTAATCTTTAAAATCAGAATATCCCATATTTCCCACAGGATGACATGACAAATATTGAAGTTGGTACTATAAATTACTAAAGTAACAGCAAAAGCACATTATGTTTTGTATTATTAAAGCTTATTACCTCTACATTTGGTCTCTAAAATATTTTCAGTGGTATGCTGTAGATTAGTATTTCCCAATACATTGTCACTGGACAAATAGTATCTGAAGATACTTATTAAAAAGTGTCTCATGCTAAAAAAAAAAAGAGTTTACAAAACCATAAACTCATCATGCCATATTCTTCCTTTGAAATTTCAAAATGTGGATTTTTACAATAAAGACCCTCAAGTCTCTTAATAATCTTGCTTAATTCTAATGCATGGAATCCCTGAATTTCTCTGAAGAACTCTTTTTTTTTTTTTTAAGATTTATTTATTTATTTATTTATTTATTTATTTATACAAGCACTGGGTACAGTCAGATGCGCGGGAGGGTGAGAGTATTCACCAGAGCAGGAGCTGGGAACAGAACAGGCAGACTGATGAAACACACTGCTGAGGGGAGCAGCGGGCATGGGCAGGAGAGGTCTGTCCCACCATGTGGGACCCTCGCCCGGCAGCCGGGATCGAACCAGCGCTGCAGAGGCTGCGGGCAGTTTTGCAGCCCAGTGCTGAACAACTGCGCCTACCAGGGGAGGTCCAAGAGCTCTTATTTCAAGTTATGTCTGTTAAAATCTCATGGATAGAATCTGCAGAGCACATTAAGGAAGCACTGATCTAAGTGGTTGTATTTTTTAAAGTTTTGGAATTCTTAATGATAAAGGCTAATAAACAATGGCTTTTCATTTAGAGGAAGTTATTCTAGGTATGTTTATATTTAAATAAATCATCTTTCTTCCATTGTGACTACCTCAAAGTAGGTGCAAAACTGGCTTTACTGAACTGGAAAAAGCAGCATATTCTGTGAATTCAATAAGCTGACCTATAAAGACCTGGAAATAGAGTCATAAATAATAATGAATATGTTATTTTCAATTCAGTCAACTGTGGGGGTTTTCCAAGCCATTAAACAACTTCCCAATTTGCTACAATTCAGTATAAGTGCTGTGCTCTTTTCAAAAAATAGGCTAAGGATAAGATATGGCAAATATACAGTAGAGTTTGGGGAATGATGAATACTTAATCACAATGAACACCTGAAATCCGGTTTCAGTGAGTAGTCAAACATAATATTCATCTGCTCTAAAAGTTAACATGGAATTTTAATTTGACCATTAGATTTAGCCTCATGCCTATATATATTCACAGACAATAATGTTCATTATTCTCAGTTTATGCATATATGTGTATGTGTGTGTGTGTGTGTGTATATATATATATAAAGGAGCAAATAAATAGTCCTGAACTATAAAGATTAATTTAAATGGTAATTGTTCATTTCTTTCATAGATTTTAGGGGAATAGAATGCAAATTTGCCCTTATCCCATGCCTATACATGAAACATTTGTTTTTGTTATTTATTTAATTTATTTATTTATTTATTTTAATTAAGGTGAGATTGGTTTACAAAATGGTATAGGATTCAGAAATACAGGATCCCACTTCTGAAAGTGTATGTCACCTTACCACACCCATCACCAAGTCTTCCTCCCATACTCCTCTACCATAATCCATTGCGCATCTTAGCCATATTTTGTCCCTACCTTCTCCCTACTTTTCTGATACAGCACCTTTACAGCCAGATTTCTAGGTTTTGTTTTTCTGGTCCTTTGTTTTGTTTCTCTATATTCCATGTATGATTAAAATCATGTTGTGTCTATCTTTCTCCTTCTGGCTTATTTTGCTTATAAAAATCCTGTCCAGTTCCATCCATGTTGTCTCAAATGGCAAGAGCTCATCTTATTTCATAGCTGAGTGAAATTCCATTGTGTATATATGCCATATCTCCTTAATCATTCATCTGTTATAGGGTACCTGGGTTGTTTCCATAACTTGGCTGCAGTAGTTAGTACTATACTAAACATATCAGTGTGTATGACCCTTCAAACTAGTGTTTTTGTATTCTTGGATAGATACACCAAGGAGTGGATTTGGTATATTGTCTAGTAGATGTTTTTTTAATGTTTTAGGAATATCCATACTCTTTTGCATAGGGACGGGCCAATCCCTTTTCTCATCAAGAGTGTATGAGGAGTCACTAGCTTTCTTTCTGATAATGCTGCCCTAGAAAATTGGATCAGAAGTCCATGTTAGACAAAAGAAAGCTTAATATGTGCATATGCTTATTTTCTGCTTGTTTTTTCTAAATACATATTTTTGTTCAGATAGATTTTCTACATCATGTAGAAAGAAACTGTTTCTTCTGCCACTGCATTCTCAATAGGTCCTAATATGGAGCTGAATATTAATAGACTTTTAATCAATGTATTTATTGGTACAAACTTTGAGTCAGATTTGTAGCTACTATTAGTGGCTGAGCCTATCACTGTTTTAAGCAGAAATTTATATGTAACATTTAAACAAACTAAATAACTTCAAACTAGTGACTGGAGTAGTTCTGATCTTAACCAAATAGTTGAGTGCATGAGTTCTGAGGTAATCGATGAAGGTCTATAGTATACTAAGTAGGTGTGGCTTATGCCTCAGGATTACATTGAACTTTTCTTGTTTTGGTTCTGCTATTATTCCCAAGATTATTACAGTTACATCTCCTTTTCTTAGCAAATTATAACACCTCACATTTCAGAAAACAATTCTGTTTATGATCCTAGGACAGTGCCTCTAAAGCAATATGAACATAGTAAATGTCTACCGTATCAATTAAGTCACTCTCCTGGATATTTAAATTAATCACTCAACTCATTTATATAAAGAGAGAAGATATTTATTGTTCATATTGGATGTCATCCTGTTTTTAAGCTTCTATTCCTTCTGATGGCAGAACAATTTATACTTAATATTAGAAAGATTAGACAATTAGAAAAAATATATATGTAGTATACAACTATGACATCCCACCAACTATTCTGTAAACTGGAAATTCTAATTCATTTCTTAAGACTGTCTCTTCCCTCTCAAAGGGTCTCATCCCACCCAAACTTCTTCCTAAGATGTTGTTTATTAAAGGAAGATGCTTATGTAACTTTACAATGGTAAGTGGGGATGCTTCTATGTCATATTTTCTTAATAGATGAATGCTTAAGTTGTTTCCATATATTAATTCATGTAAATAATGCTGTAATTAACATGGGGTTGTAAGTAAATTTTCAAGTTAATGTTTTCATCTCCTTTAGATAAATACCCAGAAGTGGAATTGCTGGATCTGGTAAATACCACTCTAAAACAATTATCTTCCAGCATATATCTACATAATAAAATCATTAATGTTATTTCTTGCAATGATTTTCAAATGTTATGCAAGCCCAGGAAGATTATATGTAAGGAACATAAGAATGAATGCTTTAATGTTACCTCTTTTGAAAAAAATAGCAAATGAAAATGGGGTTGTAGATGAAAATATTATAGACTTCTCATCACAGGTTAATATAATTCTGTCAACTGTAGTGGAAAAGATTTCCATATGTACCATTATATTATAAATTGCATTGTAAATTACTCTATTAGCTACTTCATTTATATAATTTAGTTTATCAATTATATAAGAAACTGATATATAACTTTTTACATACCAAAATTTCTGCAATAGGGTTTGATGCATTCCGATATTTTTTCATGCCCTAGTATTAAAATGAATAAGCTTATATTTTCTTATTCCTGAATTTTATTCAGTTAAGATATTTGAACAACTCATTTTATACCCAAACTTTAGCAACTCTACAGACATGGTGTATGCCCAGTGGAATTAGCTTTACTTAGGAGAATTATTTTAATCCCTTATTGACTTGCAAGATGCAACCACCTTGATGTTTTTACAGGAACTTATTTCACTGATGATGATCAAAAGAGGTATGTTAAGCTTTGATCAGAGTAAATCTAAAGAAAGCTGGAAATCTGCAAATATGCAGTGATTAAAATTCTTTCTCTATCTTTTCTTCATGAAATGAGGGAGGTAAAAAACTGACTTATACCTTATAATTAGTGTGAGAGAAATGAAAAGTTTTTATTTAAAGGTAATTGACATAGGGTTAAAGCAAAATAAAAAACATATTACTAGGTCCACATAATTATTGAAATTGGGAAATCCAGTTTTCAAAAATCTAAAGAAATGTAGTCTCTTCATTTTCCTTCCTGTAAATTTGTGTCAAAGAACTTCCAGGAGTATCATCTGCATTTTGATATCAGAATTAACTTCTCTGAGGGGCCTCCCTGGTGGTACAAGGGGTTAAGATGCACCACTGTGGGGCTGTCCACAGACACTGCAGCAGGAGTTCGACCCGGCCAGGGATCCACCACATGGTGAAACAGACCTCTCCTGTCTTGCCCTTTGCTCCCTTTAGCGGTGTATTTCAGTCAATCTGCCTGTTCTGCTCCCCACTCTGTCTCTGGTGAATCCTCTCACCCTCTGCAACTCTAGCCTGCACCCCAGTTCTTGTATGCATAAATAAATCTTTAAAAATAATTAACTTCTCTAGATAAAATACAGGAGAGCAGAGAAAGAATCCTCAACCTTTCTTGTACCAGATGTCCTTTACAAGCCTACAGCAATAACTTCTACATAGAGTGTATAGACCACCTTCAGATTTATCCCTTTCAAGGAAGTTATAATTGAGAATGGCACTTCTTCTCAGTGCATTGACATGTTAGCTATTCTTGGTCTGTGGGAGTTGTGTTACTTCTTAATTCAGGGAATTTTCTTATAAGGAAGCCCTAGAGAAAGGCAGAATAACACTGGATATTTCAATTAAATTTTATTATTTCAGGAGAATTTCATGTATCACAAGATAGTTTGAATTATGGTTATGATTATTTGAGTTCCCTGTTTGGCTAAAATACAGTCCATTAATTTCAAATAACAGAAACTGGTGTTGAAATATAATCATTTACATAAAATATAAGTAAATTTAACCATCTATTAATAATTGCATGATTTTAACATATTTTTTTTCCTTAGGGGATTGACCTTGGTCTTGGTAACTAGGATATAGATATGTGAGCTCAAATAATGTGATTTTATTTTTGGTTTGAGTGTGTCTGATTCTTCCTTAAGATAGCAAATATGACTTAACAATTGCTATTATTTGTATTTTCCAATCAAAAATATGTTTTTGGGGGCCTCCCTGGTGGCACAAGGGGTAGCACCTCACTATGAAGCAGTCCGCAGACTTTGCAGCACGAGTTCAATCCCTGGCTAGGGAGCAAACCACATGGCGCAGCAGACCTCTCCTGTCTAGCCCGCTGCTCCCCTCGGCAGTGTAGTTCGGTCAGTCTGCCTGTTCTGTTCCTCGCTTTGTCTCTGGTGAATCCTCTCATCCCCCTGCATCTCTAGCCTGTACCCCAGCTCTTGTATGCGTAAATAATCAATCTTAAAAAAATCTATGTAGTTAAAAAAATGTTTTTGAAAGAGCTAAAAGAACTTAAATACAAAATACTAAACAAAATTCATATTCAATATTCAAATAGTTAATATTTAAGATTGAGACAGTAACATATAATGATTTATAAGTAAGATAGTGAAAGTATTTATTTTACTGGCAACTAATAAATAAAAGAAATGCAGCACTATATCATGAATACAGAAACTACAGATCATGTCTCAGTCCTAAAGAGATTCATTTGTATACAAAAAGACATATATTTTTAAAGGTTCATTAAAAAAACAGGGGAAAACAAATACTTTCAACCAAGAGTCAGATATTCCAATGATGAAATAATCACATTAAAGATACAATAAAGAAATTGTTCATTTAGGAAGTATTAAATAGCACAGTCTTTTCAAAATAAAAGACTAATCTCTAGGTACAGTGAGAAAAGAGCTTGAATTAAAAAAAAAAACAGGAAATAAACTAGGAAATAGTTTTTCTTGTAATATAAGGGAATTGAAACAAGACAGCAACATAGCAAATAATGAATGCATGTGTTTCAGGATATTGTGTAGTGATAGTTTGATTCTGCAAATGATTGATTATACTGAATACAAGAATCAAATTACAAATTTTTCTTAAAAATTAAAAAAAAATGAGTTAAGAATACCAATCAGTAAAGTACTATTTGGAAAGGAAATGGAATTGCAGAAAGAAAGGGTCATAAAGCAATATTGTCATAAACAAGTCATAAGCAATGTTGTCATAAAGAATATTTGATGAGGATTTGGATGTGAGCTTGATTGCTAAGAAAAGAAACTACCAAAGAGAAATATCATGGAACAAGGATTGAATTGTCAAAGGATCTGAGGAAGGAGGGCAAGTTTGGGGGCTATTTACTCATATATCTTTTTTTTTATATATATACAAAATAGTCTGTATCAGTTACAATGGAAGTAACTTAAAATAAAAATGCAAGTAAAGAAATACATAAAACACTAAGAAACAGAAGCTTAAGTCAATGTAGGAGAAAGAATGACAATGAGGACTACTAAGTTCAACTATGCATGTATGTGTTTCAATTGTTAACAGAACATCTTAACTTATTCCTCTAAGTTGAGAGTCAAATCACCATACAGTAATGTCCAAGAGCCCAGTTTTTGTGTATTGGAGTTTTGCTATTAATGATGACTGGAGACAAGCATGTCATCAACTAAATCTGGAATAAATCATTTAGAAATTTAGATATTAAGATGTTTCTGAAAGATCATAAATATTAATGAAGATGATTAATTGTTGCATGCAATTTAAGATGTGATATTGAATATATTTCAGCCTATATATTTTCAAATACCAATATTGAATAAATTATTTAAATAAATTAATAGATATTGTAATGATTGTAAGCAATCAATCAGATAGTCATTATGCAATTTCTAGGAATCTATAAAGTTATCAGTGGCATCCAACAGAGGGTTCTAGCCACATTTTCTGATTTCCTACAATTTTATGACTTACTATGTATAAACCCTTAGTGATTACACAGATAACTGCTGATTTAAATCTGATGTTACTTATAAAAACAAATTACACCAACTGTGACCTCAACAATTAGGTAAGTCCTCATGAAAGTGATAAAAATTAAACTGGACTCTGAAGATTCAGTTGTATTTCAGCAAGAGTCCCAAAAGAAAATAAGTACTACCAATATTATGTTTTTCAAGGGCATGTTCTAGTTAGAAGAAAAGAGATCAAAAGAGCTAAAATATGAAATATAGACTATTGTGTGCTTAGGTAACTAGGAAGTGTGTGCAACTAAAATCAAGTTGTATAGAAATTTTGGCATGTCACTCTGAGGGTGTTTAATAATATCTTGCAAAAATAAGAAAGTAATACATGCTTTTGAATATAGCCTAGACATAAGTAAATTAAGGAAGGTTTTCTTAGAGACAGGGAGGAGGGTGGGCTTGAGAAGAATAGATTAATGATGGGAGAACTTGTAGTTTCCAGAAGCGATTATAGTACTAGCCACAAAATAGGTGCTGACGATAAATACTAGGCTTCTATACAAAATAAATAAAGAAATAAAATAAAATTCTGTCATTTACAATAACATGGATAGACCAAGAAGGTAATTGGCTTAGTGAAATGTCAGATGGAAAAAAAGATAAACACTGTAAGATTTCACTCATGTGTTACATAAAGGAACACAATGAATGAATTCATGCATGCACTAGATGTCCAGAGCTTACTTAGGATGCAATGAATCTTATTTTGGATCTTGTCTATGTTCACGCATGACATCAGATCCTTATTTAAGTTATAGAAGTTTTGTTTTCAAATTACCTGTGGAACAGCAAGTATAAAATAAATAAATAAAGTGTGATCATAAATTAGAGCAGCATAAAGCCCATTTCACTTGTGGCTAATAAGAAATATCACTTGAATAATTTTTTGAGCTCTGTTTGTTTTGATCATATCATTATTTTTCTCTATTTGTTCTGCCAGCTTAACCAATTATTTTTCATCTTAAGACAATCAAATATTTCTGTATTCAGAATAAAATTAATGAACCTACTCCTTATTTCAAAGATTGTTTTTTTCTTGTTTCCTCAAATACTTGAGCAGGAATCATTCAGATGTATCTGATATAAGGCTTAGTATGTTAGTAATTTATTTTTTTCCTTTTGAAATGAGGGCTTAGATGTAGCAAAAAACTATTAACTTTTCTTATTTATTTAAAAATAATATAATAAACTCAAATAGCTTAGCCAAAATGGTGGTTATGACAGTAGAAAGGACTAAAAGATATTGTAGTTGTCTAAAATTTCAAGATTCTAACTCGCCAAAATATTTTTCAACTGATGCTAACGTGACTATAAATATCATCTGAGTATGTATCTACTCATATCAATAAGCTGTTTTCAGAATGCACACTGATATTTTCAACTGATACAGTTGAGATTATTTCTCTAACACACATTTAGGCTGTTTTAGTTGTAGCAGATACACAAATAATGATGAAATTCTGTAAGTACTGGTAAACCAACTAAATAATAGTGTCAAGTTTTTAACATAATTGTCCATTTTCCCCTCTCTGCTTTGAAAAATTTATCTGTAACAGAGAAAACATGAAGAAAACATCTCTAGACCTGACATAGTGTATGTTTTCCATTGAGAAATTGGACAGCCCTATCAGCTCATCATCTGTTGTGTTGCTACCAAGTTCTGTGAAAATTGAACTCTCTTCTTTCACCAGTACCTTATCCTATTAAATAGGCTCTGGATTTATTTAGCACAGAGGGTGCCTTTGAATTATTGTTTTCCTGTGGAATGTCTTAGAAACTGCTTGGTAAAAGCATTGGGAAATATTTATTTGTATCAGACCTATTTATAAGACATTGAACTAGAAAGTAATTTTCCTACACCTTACGTAAGATAATATTTTTTCATTTATCTTATTCATTTTTTCAAGTAGAACACTTGAAAGACTATGTATGAAACTGTCACATGTTCTCTAAAGGTTATCATTTCTAATAGGAATCAATTTTATTTTATAGATTCAAATTCGGTGGGTTGATTTTTTTTGTAACACAATACCCAGTAGAAAAACAGAAGTTTGAAATATTATGAAGTAATATGAGGTATATGAAATTTTGTCACTGTTATGAATGTGAGAATGTTTTTATAACCTTGATAGCCCAAGGATAAAGAGTTAGAGAGCTCATACTTTCTTTTGTCCATTGTAAGTTTAAATTTATCTTTTTAAGTATCTAATATTGCATGTCACTTTCCAATGGACTGTCTAACCAGATAATAGACCTAGATGGATGTATTTACTATGCTTTGTACTGATTTTATCCCTTACCTTACCTTTCAGAGTATGTCTTCTTACATGCAGTAATATTCTTACTTAAGGAATAGCCACTAACAGTAGAGGATAATGCTGATATAATTTTTATAATAGCATTACTTTATCTTTTAAGAAGACTATAATACAAATTTATATAATGTAAATATTTTCTGACTTCAACTGTAAAATTAGAGTTGCATCCTCTCTCTTTGAAGTAAGAGTAGGTCTGAATACAAGTAAATCTATGCATCTGATTTTATTTGTTTGCATAAGAGAAAGAGTTACAATGTTAGGACAGTATCTATACATGCAAGTTAGTGCAGAGAAACCTGACAATAGCCAAGTTAAGGAAATAGTTGAAGTGCCCAAGGAAAGAAGAGTGTATTGAAAAGATGTGGTATATATACACAATGGCACACTACTCAGTATTAAAAAAAAAAATGAACTCTTGTCCTTTGTGATCACAAGGGTAAAATTGGAGAGGATTATGCTAAATGGAGCAGGTCAGAAGGAGAAAGATAAATACCAGGTGATTTTACTCATATGTGAAAATTAAACAAAGAAATAGGCAGAACAAATCCAAGAAATCTGACTGAAAAATTGAGGTTACAAGAAGGGGAGTATGGGATGTAGAGAGCAAAGGGAGGACTGTTTTGGTGCTTTGGTTGTAGGTGTGGTGTGATTACATATATCTGTTGCAAATCAATGATACTGTAATAAAAATACAATTTTAAAAATAAATACAAAAATAAAAAAATATTTGTGGGCAAAAAATGTTATTTTCATTGGCACATGAGATAAATTACAAAGAAAATTCTTTGGATTGATATGAAAATTTATTCTATTTTTTCTAATTTGGTGATTAGAAAAGCAATGCAGAATCTAATGCTTAAATAAGACATTGCATTTCAATGAAGCAATACTTTCAGGGCCATAATTTCCACTTACTGCAAAAATTTGATGTAAATTCATATAAGTATTCCTAATAAACTGTAATTGAGGTGTGTCTATATGTAAGCATACGTGATTAAGATATTCATCAATATTTTATGTTGCTAAATATTTTTAGCATTGGTTCAATTTAAAAGTCACTAACAATCAATTTATTTTATATAATAAATGCATTGCTTTAATAATTGCCCTTAATTTTCTTTTTCTAATCAAAGTGAAACTAGTAATAAAGCTAATGAAACTTTAAAAGATGTAAAATGAAAATAAGTGTTTTAGTACTTCTAAAGAATTCTGATTTTTCATATCAGTTCTAAATAATACATACAAGGTTCTCTTACATATGTTGTGACTATGTTACATTTTGCAGATATAACTTTACTATTCAATATATAATTTGCTCGATGCCAACTTGTCACAGAGAAAAATCTACCAAGGTAATAGGGAGATAAGGTATATTTGCATAGTGACTGCCTAGCTGATAAGGATCAAAGGATCAATCCCATAGAATTGTATATAATAATTGTTAACATATTCCATGCTGTCCTTCATATTGAATCTCAGGTTATTTTTATTTCTGATATATCTTCTATATTAAAAAAATCACAAACAGAATATTTCCTTTATGTTTAATAAATAATAGTTTATAAGGATGAATTTGATGATTATTTTAAGTGTAAAAGCATACTGACAGTGAAGATATTGAGAAACTTCCAATCATATATTTTTTGGTAAAAGGAATTATTCTATGATTATCCCCAATTGGGAAAACTATTGGTACATCATATGTTTAAAAGCAAAATCTAATTTTTAGGTAATCATTGTACATGAGTCTGTTTCATTTAAAAACAGTGTTATGCTGAAAGAATCTAGGAAAAAAGAGATCTGTAAATGAACAGAGGCAAAGAAAAAAGCCTAAATGTGTTTAAAGAATGAACACAGAAGAATTTGTGAAGATGAAAACCTGTTGCAGCAATAGAGAAGTATAATACAATTTAATAAGTCTGGTCTCACTCTGTGTTGCTGTAAGGTAAATGGTTTTTCAGGCTTTTCTGCCCTCCCACCATTAGGATTGCCCTTCCTGATGGGGCACCTGCAGTTGTTGCATTGTGTAAGCTGTCTTGTTTACTTCTGTGGGCCATAGGAGGAGTATTGAGATGGTCACCAAGAGAAGCAGAAGGAGAAGCAGAAAAGGCAGGAGAGAGAAGGGGAGAAAGAAGCCAGAAAAGCCCAGAGAGAAGACTTGCTAGGGGCTTGGAGGCCTACAGGCCTCCTGGCCCCCCGGCACCCCTGCCTCCTGTGCACCTGTTTGCCACACCAAATGTAAGGCTCAGTAAAAGCCTGAGAAAGCCACCGAGGGCTCCAAGACTCTCCTTTACCTGTCTGCTGGATCAGAAAACCTGCTCTGTGCCCATCTTGCCCCCACAGTTGCCTTACGTGATGAATATTTGTATTAAATTTCTTATTTTAACTAATAGAAACTATTCCCTTGCCTGCTATATGTTCAACTGCTTGAGTGCTTAAATAAATGTTATAAGGATAATTGTTTCCACTTCTATTTAATTTTATTTTTAATTTGAAAGGAATTTTGCCTGTATCTGAACCACTTTAAAGTAAATATGTGACAATTTATGATAGATTTGTTATGACCTAAGTTGTTGATGGTTATTATTTAATTTCTTTTTTACAATTAATTAATTATTTTTTTAAAGATTTATTTTATTTATACAAGAGCCGGGGTACAGGCCAGATGCACGGGAGGGTGAGAAGATTCACCAGAGACAGAGCAGGGAACAGAACAGGCAGACTGACGAAATATACTGCTGAGGGGAGTAGCGGGCGAGGCAGGAGAAGTCTGCCATGCCATGTAGGACCTTTGCCGTCTGGCCGGGATCGAACTGGTGCTGCAGAGGCTGCAAACAGCTTCAAAGTGCTGTGCTCAACCGCCTGCACCACCAGGGGAGGCCCTTATTTAATTTCTTGTATTAGCCATGTTTATGGCTAACATAAGCAATACACGGATTTATAAACAGCTTTCATAAAAAGGACAATGAAAAAAGGGGGTATTTAGAAGTTCCTTTATACTTTGTAGAACAAAATGAAAGTAAATAATAATTAGATTAATATAAATTTTACTTCTCTTGGAAGCCATGCATTTTGCCTGTGCAACTCATCATCATTTGTCTGTGCAACTAATTCTTATTACATTTTGCATTGCTCTCAATATAGGAATAATACTATAGGCCTTAAGTTTATAAATTTTAACTACTGGCCTCATGTACTCATTTCTATAAAAAGCATTATTAAAAAAGATTATCTATTTTTCAGATATTGGCTGACCTAGAAAATCATACATTATTTAAGAATGATCTGGAATGCCAAAAGCTCATTTTGGAAGCAATGAAATATCATCTGTTGCCCGAAAGAAGAACTTTAATGCAAAGTCCAAGAACTAAACCTAGAAAATCTACAGTTGGAACTCTGTATGCTGTCGGAGGAATGGATAACAACAAAGGTAAATAATTCAATATCCATACATAATATATAGTCTGTATCTTAAGATTGCAATCTGTATTTCATCAACAATTCTCAGATAGTGCTAGTTTTATCCATTATGATTTAAGATTAAGGAAAATACTTAAAGAACACCTCTTATTGTCAATCTATAGTCATTGCTTCTGTTTATCATTCATCTTCAAATGCTGTATCACTTGTACATTATATACCTGACTTCATGTGAAATGAAAAGGAGATTTAATATATTTAGAAAACAGAGGTAAACTAATTTGTTGCATATATTGAGAATTATATTTCAAATTTAAATAAAGGAAATCTAATGTGTCAGGAGCATATTTGCTGTGAATAATATGAAGACTAGAGCTCTGTTTTAGAGGAGTTCAAAATATCAAACAGAAAACAAATAAACCATTATAAATAAGTATAGCTGTGGCAAGTATACTTTACATATTTAATTGTGTTTACCAATTTTGCCCTTTTGAAGGAAGTGAATAATTTGTTTAAAAATAAACACATACATTTGTAGATATTGTTTTTACTTTTCTAGAGCTAGTGGGATAATCTCCACAACTATTTGTCTTCTTCTGTCTTTCTAATGTGGCTCTTTCATTTTGAACCAGTATACATGACAAATGTTACAATTGTCACCCATTTGTATAGAATAAGTGACATGATCATCCATAATATATTTGGTGTGCATGTAAAATATACGCTTAGAAGCAATAGCCTGATCACATATTCAACATCTATTAAAGGCAGCTTATTATTTCAAATTCAGAAACAACAAAATTTACTTAAACAACTGTGAAGTGAGATTCCAAAATAGCAGCTAAAGGCAATTATTTTATATCATCAACAGAGAACAGTACATGTTCCTTGTTTGTTTGTTTGTTTGTTTGTCAAGATTTCTGTGGCTATTAGATTGTGTTCACTAACTTAGTTTTTTTTTGAAAATTTAACTTCTATTTACCAGGATATTGATTTCTAGTAACTAGCAAGTTAAATGAGCACTAGAGTATTAATATATATAAAAGAGCAGAGTTATCAGTTTAAAAGGACAGATATTGTTTTTTTACATATATACAGGTATGTTTAATTTTATTTATTTTTTTAAAAAGATTTATTTATTTATTTATCCATTCATTTATTTAATTATACAAGCACTGGGTACATTCAGAAGCGCAGGAGGGTGAGAGAATTCACCAGAGCCAGAGTGGGGAGCAGAGCAGGCAAAAGGACCGAAGTACACTGCTGAGGGGAGCAGCGGGCGGCAAGAGAGGTCTGCTCGCCATGTGGGACCCTCCTCCGGTGGCCGGGGAGCAGCCGGGGATCGAACCGGCGCTGCAGAGGCTGCAGGCAGCTTCGCAACCCAGCGCTCAACCACTGCGCCACTGAGGAGGCCCCAGATATGTTTAATTTTATAAAAATTTTGACATATTAAGCTCCAACCTGGCTCTATATGTCACTAGTTAATTTAGATCAGGATTATATATTTTTCACCCATATTTTCATATTTATTTGTATAGTCTTATATAATTTATATAAATAATTTGATTAAGGTAAAACAGTGACTAATTTGACTTCTTCTGATAACTAACAGGACTATGAATTTTTATTATTATTATTTAAATTTTATTTTTACATTCCCCATACAATTACAACCCCCTTATTTTGACCCCAAACCCTCCTTTCCCCACCCCCCAACCCCATAGAGTGTCTCTGGTTCACAGTTGTTTGTTGATTTTGATATTTTATTTCTTATAGTTATTCTTTTTCCTGGTCCCTTATTTAAGTTTTCTAGATTCGTGCTATGAGTGAGACCATCCGGTATTTTTCTTTTTCTTTCTGGCTTATTTCGCTGAGCATGAGCCCTCCCACCTCCATCCATGTTGCTGCAAATTGCATGTGTTTATCTTTTTGGAATGCTGAGTAATATTCCATGGTGTATATGTACCACATCTTCTTGATCCAGTCATCTATTTTTGGGCATTTGGGTTGTTTCCAAAGCTTAGCTATTGTAAATAGTGCTGCTATAAACACAGGGGTGCAGGTGCTCTTTGGAATTGATGTTTCTATGTCCTTTGGTAAATACCTAGGAGTGGAATTGCTGTATCATATGGAAGCTCTATGTTTAGTAGGTCCAGAAATCTCCACACAGCTCTCCATAGTGATAAAAAAAAAATAGGACAAATAATTTGTTGCTTTAAGAACTACAAACATAATGTGTTTTTCCATTCATTCTTCCTCCCTCTTTCTCTGCCTCTATCTATTCTTTGCTTCCTCAACATATGTGATGATATAAGATAACATGTCAGATTTTTTTTTCAAAAGGAAGTTGTTTATAATTTTCTATTTTAAGGTAGTAAGACAGAAAATATCTTATTAGACACAAATCGCATCAAACAATAGTAAGACATTTTACTTGAATGCAAAAGAATTATTTTGCAAGCCATGAAAGGATACCCACAGGCATCACTTGTTTTATTGAACTTCACTTCATTGCACTTCACAGATATTGCACCTTTTGTAACTGAAGGTTAATGGCATTTGCAAATCTACCCTGTGTCACATCTTAGTAATCTCTCAGTATCTCCAAATCTTTCATTATTTCATCTGTTATGGCTGTCAGTGATTAGTGATCTTTGATGTTCCTAGATCCCTGTCCTGCATAATGCTGTCTTGGTTAACAAAGGGCCTCTTAAATATGACAGTGGCCCCACAATTCCTACTGCCTGTTGTCCTAGAGTTTTACACCAGCGCCATAGTTATGATCTTGAACAAGAACAAAATGATGGAAAATATTAATGATTGGCTTCCCTGAAAGTAACAAAACAAACAAACATTTGAGAAGGGCCTCGATAAAATATGAAGAATCTTCTGATGACCTGAATGGAAGATCAGTCACAGAAGTGTTCCCTTTAACACAATTATTATCACAAATAATAAATGTCAGTTATTATCACAGCAAAAATTGGTTTGTAATGTTGAAAGTAAAAGCTGGACCCAGCTCTGTTGAATTTACTGATAGCTCTGGGTGGTTTAAATGATTCAAAAATTATTATTCACTACAAAATGTTAAAGAGAGTGATGAGTCTGCAAGTGTTGATGTAAAGTAGCTGAAAAGTTTTTGGAAACCCTAGATAAAATGACTATGGAGAAAAATTACTTGCCAGAGCAAATATTCAATACTGATGAAACTTTTGGGTTCTGGAAATAGATGACTAAATCAATGTCAGGTTTCAAGGTTTTAAACGACATGATGCATTCTTGCTTGGGGACACAAATTAAAACTCTTTGTAATCTGGGGCCTCCCCTGGTGGCACAGGCTGTGGAGCACTACACTGTGAAGCTGTCTGCAGCCTCTGCAGCACCAGTTTGATCCCGGCTGGCCGGCTGGCGAGGATCCCACATGGAACAGCAGACCTCTCCTGTCACGCCTGCTGCTCCCCTCAGTAGTGTATTTCGTCAGTCTGCCTGTTCTGTTCCCTGCTCTGTCTCTGGTGAATCCTCTCACCCTCCCATGCATCTGGCCTGTACCCCAGTTCTTGTATAAAATAAATAAATCTTTAAAAAAATTAAAAAAAAAACAACTGTGTATTCTTCCAAGCATATGAAATAAATACATATTTCCTGTAGTCTAAGCAATGAGAAGTCATAGATGATCCAGTTCCTGTTACAAGTTGCCCTCCTGTGTTGCTATGCCAAAGAAATGAAGAAGAACTGTCTAATGACTAGCATGCATTAAAGAATTTGGTTATTGTTTATAATGCTCTGGGATATCCTTTTTTTTTTATTGGTGATATTCATCCTGATATCAAAGTCACAATTTTTCCTTCCAACACTACTTTTCTGATCAAACCAATAGGTCAAGGAGTTATAGCAGTTTTTAAAACCTATGCCTGAGAAGGAGTCTATTGTTCAGGCTATTGCTGCAACTGAGGAAGACAGTGGCACAATTCTGAAGGATTGCAATATTCATGACTGCATCAAGAAATTTGCTTGGGCTTGGGTGATTTCACTAATGAATATATGCATGACATCTGGTAGAAGATAAGAAATCACCCATCACTTTAAAGATTTGCCAAAATGAGCATTTGTAGAAATCAACATGACTATGCTTGAGATTTGTCAATCAGTTAGCTAAATGGTAAATGCAAAAAAAAAAAAATCTTAAAGGAAGCTAAATGTTATTCCAGTGAATGTATGAATAATAAGAAAGTGAAACAGTCTTATAAAATTTTTGCATGGTCTGGATAGATCAAATTAGTGGCAACATTGGCTTAAGGAAGCCATCTCCACAACATGAAGTGCAAAGTGAAGAAGCGAGTGCTTATCTCGAAGCAACAGCAAGTTATATAGGACTAAGATCACTGATGAAGGTGGTTATACTGGACAATGGGTTATCAGTGTAGACAAAATAGTCTTATATTGGATGAACACGTCTTCTAGAACGTTCATGGCCAGAGAGAAATCAATGCTTGACTTCAAATTGTCTTCATACACAATTTGACTTCACAATTTGACTCTCTGTTAGTGGTTAATACAGATGTTGACTTTAAATTAAAGTCAATGCTAAATTATTACTACGGTTCTTGAGAATTATGCTAAATCTACTCCTCCTATGATGTATAAATGTGGCAACAAAGGCTTGATGACAGCACTTCTGCTTACAACATGCTTTACTGAATATATTATGTCCACTATTGAAACCTACTGTTCAGAAAAAAATGTCTTTCAAAATATTTTTGCTCATTTCCAACAATGCAACAGTTATTTAAGAGCTCTCTTATGGAGATGTACAGAAAACCTACCAACACAAAAGCCAATCTGCAGTTTATGAATCAAGGGATAATTCTGACTTTAAGTCTTGTTATTGAAGAACATTTCAAAAGGTTACAGCTGACCAAAAGTGATTCTTCTGGTGGATGTGGGCAAAGCAAACAGAAAAGTTTCTGGAAAGGCATTTGCAATTGTAGATGTCATTAAAAGCATGTGTGATTCATGAGAGGAAGTCAAAATAGCATTATTAATAGAAGTTTGGAATAAGTGGACTCCAACCCTCATAGAAGGCTTTGAGGGCTTCAAGACTTAATGGAAGATATAACCGCAGACATTACAGAAATAGTAAGAGAACCAAAACTAGAAGTGGAATCTGAAGATATGACTGATTTGCTTCAATTTCATGATAGTATTTTAACAATGAGGAGTGAGTTGCTTTTTATGAATGAGAAAAGAGAGTAGGTTTTTGAGATGGAATCTATTCCTAGTGAAGTTGCTGTTCACAACACTGAAATGACAACAATCGATTTATAAACCTTAAATTACATAAATTACATAAATTAAGTTGATAAAGCAGAGACAGTAAGAAAGGATTATCTCCAATTTTGAAAGAAGTTCTACTGAGATAAAATACCATTAAAGAGCATTTTATGAAACAAAATAATATTTTGAAAAAAGAAATGACCATTGACCTGGCAAATTTCATTGTTGTTTTATTTTAAGAAATTCCTACAGACAGTCCAAGCTTCAACAGCCACCACCCTACTTAGTCAACAGTCATCAACAGGGAGGCAACACCATCCACCAGAAGTACAACTTACAGAGGACTCAGCTGACGGTTAGCATATTTTTAGCAAAGTAATTTTTAATTATGTACTTTTTATATTAGACAATGATACTACATTCTAAATAAAATCTACTCTAGTGTAAACATAAGGTTTATATACACTAGGAAATCAAAACCTTTGAGTCATTATATTGTGGTAGTCTGAAATGGAACCCCTGATATCTCTGTGTTGTACCTATATTAACCTGAGTCCATGTGTTCCATATGAGAGTAATAAATATCAAATACCATGCACTATGTAACATTATTATTTAATTATTTATTTATGCATAGAAGAGCTGAGGCACAGGACAGAGGTGTGTGGATGGGAGATTTCACCAGACAGTGTGGGGAACAGAATGGGCGATTGACTGAAATACACTGCTGAGGGGAGCAGCGGGAGAGACAGAAGAGGTCTGCTGCGCCATGTGGGTTGCTCCCTGACCAGCCGGGGATCAAACTCGTGCTGCAGAGGCTGCGGATTGCTTCATAGGTTGCATCCTAAACCCTTGTGCCACCAGGGAGGCCCCCAATGTAACATTATTTTTCACCTCTTGGAGCCAAAGCATGCAAACTCTATTGTGAACAATGCAATAGGTTAATTTTACTGTGAATGTAAATACCCTAACTTCCAGTGACATTCAATGAATACATTCATTCAAGTCTCATATTTCACAAATTAGTAGTAGTCTTATATACATTTATCAATTTTAAGGTCCAGTAAGTTGCATTTTATTTTTAGAAAATACTATATTTACAGAATGTTCATACAAGATCAATTCTACTTGCAAATCTGCATGTAAAAATGAAAAAGCAAATAAAAAAATAAAAGAACATTGAATTTAGCCAACTGATGGTTAGGATTGAGCAATAAACTAAAATCAATACAAAAATCACAACACTATTAAAAATTTGAATATGACTAATTTGAATTTTTAAACTTGGTGACTTCAAATATAAACATTATAGCACAAAAGAATAAGAGAATATGGAATCTATTGAATCAAGATGTTTGCCAGCATTTGAACTTCTCTAACATTACCATAGTCTTTTGAGATTAAAGATTCATTAAAAATTGAACTTTATTAGGGATTCTGAATCTCATTTTAGAATTGAATAACATCAGGAATTTGGTTATTGTTACATTTATTCAGTACAGGCTTAAAAGTAGTGTACAATAGGTTTAAAAATTTGTTCCTGATTAAATCAGCAATAAAGCAAAAAATAAATTAAATACAACAACATTTAGGAATTTTAAACACATACTTAGCCCGATAGAAATTGGGCATTACAAATATTCCATATGCTTAGATAAAAATCTAACCCTTAACACCAAACTTCTGAGAATTTATTTTTCTTGGTAAAGTAGAAACTTAAAGAAATGCAGCATTCAAGGGATTTAAAGAGCAACTAGGACATTTTCTAGGTAATCCTTTATATTTTAATCTTGCTTTTTCTGCTTAAAGAGTGTTTCCTATACTTTATTAAGTTGGGTTAACTATAAATAGACATTAAGGTTTTATCTTTTTTTTTTAGTTTTTTTCTTTAATTTTTTAAAAATTTTTTACATCATTGTTCATTTTTATTTTTTATTTATTTGTTATTTTTTTAATAATAAATTTTATTTTTATATTCCCCATACAATTTCAACCCCCCCCCCCATTTTGACCCCAATCCCTCCCCTCCCGCCACCCAAAAAGTGTCTCTGGTTCATAGATTTTTATTGATTTTGATTTTCACTTTCTTATAGTTATTCATTTTCCTGGTCCCTTATTTAAGTTTTCTAGATTCCTGCTATGAGTGAGACCATCCGGTATTTTTCTTTTTCTTTCTGGCTTATTTCGCTGAGCATGATCCCTTCCAGCGCCATCCATGTTGCTGCAAATTGCATGTGTTTATCTTTTTTGAATGCTGAGTAATATTCCATGGTGTATATGTACCACATCTTCTTGATCCAGTCATCTATTTTTGGGCATTTGGGCTGTTTCCAAAGCTTAGCTATTGTAAATAGTGCTGCTATAAACCTAGGGGTGCAGGTGCTCTTTGGAATTGATGTTTCTGTGTCCTTTGGGTAAATACCTAGGAGTGGAATTGCTGGATCATATGGAAGCTCTATGTTTAGTAGGTCCAGAAATCTCCACACAGCTCTCCATAGTGGTTGGACCAGTTTGCACTCCCACCAACAGTGCAGAAGAGTTCCTTTTTCTCCACACCCTCGCCAACATTTGTTGTTGCTAGTTTTCATAATATGTGCCATTCTCACTGGTGTAAGATGGTATCTCATGGTAGTTTTGATTTGCATTTCCTCATTAGTCCAGTGGACTTCCAGTAGTGTGGGTTTCAATCTCCATGAGGTAGGAGAGTACCTTGCCTTCTTTTTATGGTTTATTTCTAGTTTGATGCCTTCATGGTCAGAAAAGATGGTTGGTATGATTTCAATCTTGGTGTATCTGTTGATGTTTGTCTTGTGCCCCAGTATATGATCGATCCTGGAGAATGATCCGTGTGCGCTTGAGAAAAATGTATACTCAGATTTTTTTGGGTTTAGTGTTCTATATATGTCTGTTAAGCCCAAGCACTCTAGATCCTTATTTAGAACTTTAGTGTCTTTACTTATTTTTTGTCTTGTTGATCTATCCATTATTGATAGTGGTGTGTTGAAGTCTCCCACTATGTATGTGTTTTCTCTGATGTCTGTTTTCAGAAATGCCAATAGTTGTCTGATATATTTTGGTGCTCCTTCGTTTGGTGAATATATGTTAATGAGTGTTATTTCTTCTTGAAGTATTGTCCCCTTGATCATAATGTAATGACCACTGGGGTCTCTTTTTATCTTTTTAAGTTTGAAATGTGTTTTATCTGATATGAGTATAGCTGTTCCTGCCTTCTTTTTTGGTCCATTTGCTTGTAGAATTGTTTTCCATCCTTTAACTTTGAGTCTATTTTTATCTTTTGCAGCTAAATGTGTTTCCTGGAGACGGCAAAAGGTTGGGTTTTGTTTCTTAATCCAGCCTGCAACTCTGTGTCTTTTTATTGAAGAGTTTAGTCCATTTACATTTAGAGTTAGTATTGATATGTTAGCATCTGTATTTGCCATTATGTTTGTCTTTCCTTTGATTTTATTTATTTATTCTTTTAATAACTTTCTTTGGCCTTCTTTTGTTGTTATTCGTCCCTCTGAGGTTCTGGCTTTAGGATTCCTTGTAGTATTTTTTGGAGTGGGGGTTTAGTCGTAATAAAATTCCAGAGTTTCTGTTTGTCTGGGAAGGTCCTTATTCTTTCTTCATAGAGGAAGGAGAGCTTTGCGGGATAGAGGATTCTTGGTTGGCATCTGTTTTCTTGGAGTCTGTTGACTATGTCCCTCCACTCTCTCCTTGCCCGTAGTGTTTCTTCAGAGAAGTCTGATGTCAGCCTGATTGGTTTTCCTTTGAATGTTATCTGTTTCTTCCCTCTTGTCAGCTTCATTATTTTTTCCTTGTCCTGGATTCTTGGGAGCTTTACTATTATGTGTCTTGCTGTATTTTTCCTTTCGTCATGGAAGTTTGGTGTTCTTCTTGCTTCTTGTATATCAATTATCAGCTCCTTCTTCGCATTTGGGAAGTTCTCTTCAATTATATCCTTGAATATTTTCTCTGTTCTTACATCACTCTCCTCTCCTTCTGGGATTCCTATAACTCTTATATTTCCTTTCCTCATGGAGTCAGATAGTTCCCGAAGTCTTTCTTCAGTCTTTTTCCTTCTTACTTCTCCTTCCTTTTCTGTTTTAGTTCTTTTTATTTCTGTGTCTTCAAGAGTACTTATTCGTTCTTCCATTTCATCTATTTTGCTTTCATTGCTTTTCCCAGAGTTCTTTAGCGTCTCCATTAATTCTTTGATCTCCTGCATTTCTTTTACTTCCCTCTTTAGGGACTCATTTTCATTCTTCTGGTCATTAATTATTTTCCCCTTATCATTGTTTTCCTTTATGACTTCTGTCAGTTTTTTAATCACAGCAATTTTAAATTCTCTATCTAGAAGGCTCAGAAGTTCTTCCAAGTTACTGTCGTTGCAATCTGGTAGATGGTTTTCTTTTTGCGGTGTGCTTTTTTGCTGAGGAGTTGCTGGGTTGCATGTGGTTTTTCTACTCCCCACTGCCTGTTTTCTAATTTGCCGTATTCCTTGTGACACTGTGTTGCTGGTACTGGCCGGCATCTTGGGCGACCTTCCCAGCTCACCTCTGGCTCCTCTGGGGAACTTCTGCTGGGTTCACACAGTCTCCACCAAAGAAGGGTCCCTGCTGCAAATGCTGGTGCCAGGCATGCTCCCCTGCACGCCAGTCTGCCCCAGTGGTGGGTGCCGCTCCCCTCTGGGCTGGGACTGCAGGCTAGAAGGCGCCTGGCATGGGCAAGCCTCCCAGCTTACCTCTGGCTCCTCGGTGAGCCTTCTGCTTGTTTCACACAGTCTCCACCAAATAAAGGTCCCTGCTGCAAAATGCCGGTGCCTGGGACGCGCTCCCCTGCACACCAGGTCTGCCCCAGCGGTGGGTGCTGCTCCCCTCTCTAAGGTTTTATCTTAAAAATGTGTTCTCTTTTCTTCAAAGTTCATAAGGAGAAGGGAAGGAAAATATAAAAAAGGGGAAAATCAAAAGAGAAAATATAGCCAAAAATTAGAATGTACTTTTCATGATTGACTAGTTTAAGAATAATAAAATACAGGGCCTCCCTGATGGCGCACCATGTTGAATGCAGCTCTCTGAAGCTGTCTGCAGCCTCTGTAGTGTGGGTTCAATTCCGGCTGGTGAGGATCCCACATGGCGCGGCAGGCCTCTCCTGTCATGCCCACAGCAGTGTATTTCAGTCATTTGCCTATTCTGCTCCTTGTTCTGCCTCTGGTGGGTCCTCTCACACTCCCGCACCTCTGGCCTGTACCCCAGCTTTTGTATAAAAATAAATCAAAAAAATAATAAAATATAAATGCAGTATTCAATGTGGTTTTTTGAAATTACTGACATATTTATACTATTCCCTATAATAGGCTATGTAAATATTCCATTGGATTCATTTTCAGCTTCATAATTATTGGGATTCAGATGACATCTCATGGAATTGATAACTATGAGTACCACCTATTACAGAAAAATAAATACTTTATAGATATTAGGAAAATTCAGAGTATTATCTATACCTTTCCAGTCTTCATATATTCACATATGCATGTCTTCAATAATGATGTAAATTTTTTCACATCTATTTTGTGTCAGGTTCTATCTTTAGAACTTGTGTACCTGTTGAACATTATATATGACCACTACATCACAAAGTTACTAAATTAATCTGGAAAAATAAATAATAAGCAAATTATGTATCAATAAGATGAATGTTATAAAGAGAGAATTGTAACTGGAATGAATACAATATTTAGAACATTTAAAAAGTACAGAGAAACTGTTTGTTATGCTTTTTTTTTTACCCACTGAGCTGAAACTTAAGTAATTATTAGGCACTGGTTTAGCTAATCATTGGGATGGTGGGGTTGATTGTGTTGGTAAGTTCTAACTGTAGGTATATCATATGTGAAGATTTATAGTTAAAGTGTTAGCATGTGATAGTGGGGTATCTAGAAGAACCCCACACTTGCATACTCTAATAGGACCTGGCCATCCATGCACACAAAGGCAAAGCAGACTCTTAGCGTGAAAGAAATTTAATAGAATTATTGCCTAGAGAGAGAAGAAAAGAAAGGACAATAGTTGGGGATGCCTTCCTCCATGGAGGATGAGCTGGCTACAACCAAGATCCAGCCCTGTCAGCCCTCTTCAATGTCCCAGGCTCCATGGAGCATCCAGATTTTATCATCATTGTGGACTTCTGCCCCAAGGACATGCCAGCATTTGTATTCGTTTTAGCTCTCTCCCAGATTTTACCTCATTGTTCTTTTAGTATTTGGTTTTGCCTTTGAATTTTTTTCCTAATTTTTTTTTTGCAAAAATTAGTAATATTGTTGCAATCTGCCCAGGATGATTCCTATACTGAGAGTGCACTTTAACATGCTTTCTATTCTCAAACAAAGCCTCCTTTTCCTTTTCCATTCTGAATTTTTCTCTATAGATTATTTCACTTGTTTTATGTTCCATACATTTTAGAAAGTAGGTATTTTGTTTAGAATGAAACTAATAGCAACTTCATTTTTACATGTATATACATACTTATACATATTTATAAATGTCAATGCAGACCACTGACATTTACATAGTTAAATTAATTCAGTATATTCAGAAATTTGTTAATACTATATTCAAATACAATTTCTGCATCTCTAAAGCAGAGAAAATAATTATACCTCAAAGTATTAAATGATATCATGCAACTAATTTGAACTTACAGTGTAGTGATGATACACTAACAATTTGATCAAATCTCCCTGCATACTTCTGATAGCAAATGTAATAATACAAATTCATGCCTGAGTCTAAATGAAAATTGATGCATTTCTTAGATCTGAGGAATAATTTGCAAATATTCCAAGCTCAAGTATACATTCATGGGTATTTCTGTTTTATTACTATAAATTAATTCTTTTTTAAGAATTACAAGCAATTTGAAGACAGGAACTTTGCTTTTCTAATTTCAGAAATATTTATTATCTATAGAACATTTTTAGTAAATATGTGCTATATTTAAATTGCTAATTATTTGATTATCCTTAGTGTTTATCCAAACTGTACAAATTGCAATGTATATGAAGCATAAGCCTTAAAGTATAATGCACTATTTATGACTAAAAACATAATGGTGCAAATTAAGGGCATTTTTTAACTTCTGTCAAAATCAAAATTATCAATAAGATACTCTCAACATGTTTGTTGTATAAACACACACTAACAAAAAAAGAAATAGCAGAATGGAGTCATTCATAAGGGGTTTCACCAAGACTTATTACCGAACCTATTGATACTTTAACCTCTCCCAAAAATGTAATGTTAAATCAATCACTCTGAAGTTTCTTGATTAGACCTGGTGAGATAATCTGCATGAAAAGATAGCTCTGCCTTCCCTTAAAGAAAGGTGGCTTTGTCTATCTTTTTTTTTTTTTTTTTTTTTGCTAATAACTTTGCCCCATCCTCTTTCAGGCTATGAAAACATTTAATTTGGTGCAATCCCTTGCAGAGCCTTGCTAGATGGGATGCAAACAAATTCATGAATTGAGACGAATTAGATCTCTATATTTATTCCAATGAATTGTTTTTTGACAAAAGTAAATGGAATTTACATATAATTGTGATTAGACATAGATATTTAAGTTATGTGTCACTGATAAAAAGATTCCATCATTCCCAAATGATAAGGTGCAAAAGACAAATACAGATTCATAGTATCTTTTACTGCATGATGCTACCTCTGAGGTAAATTATTCAGTTAGTGGCAATATTCTATTTAAAGATTGCCTTTCAAATTTTCAAAATACTTATATATGTTATCCTAAATAATGTCTTTTGGGTAAGAATTGTATTTCATGGGAGGAAATCTTAATACTGGGTGGAAGTTGTTTTTTACATATATATGTAAACTTCTCCCTGTAAGGGCTTCTGTCTCCCAGGAAAATCTAAGCCCCTTATTTCTTTTCACTAGAGAATGCAAACTAAATCTGTCACATTCTGTCTGCAAGTCTAGAATAATGCATGTGTTTCTGAAATGGATTTATTTCTTCTTACAACAAACAAATAAACTAGATTATTATCTCCCTATCTCCTGTCTCTCTAATCTCACCCATTCAGCTCACTACTGTCAAATCAATTTATCATGACTTTTACCATGGTCATTAAAACACAATACAAAATAATGGGAAAAAATAATTTGGTCCCTATCAACCCAGGTATAGTCAAATATTCTTTATCAGTACAACATCTATCCTTTGCCATTCGCCTTTCTAAATTTAACCAGTAGGTTTTCCTATTTTTCTCTCCAGTAAAAATGTCTTCAGTACTTTTCACAAACCTTTCCCTTTGCAAAGCGGCAGCAGCAGCTCTCTGCTTTCCTGTGACTATGCAGGCAACTCTTTTTTCCTTTCCCCTTTGCAGAAAAAACTTATCCTTTTAAAATAAAATAATGAAAGTCTTGATATGTTAACTCTAATTTTTATTAAATTTAAGTACTCACTTCCTTGGATTTGAAGCTCTGTGCTATTTGCAGTATTATCCATATATATATATGTTGGCTTATGTTTCAATGTTTATCTCCTTCTACTCCCCTTTCTCTGTTTGTATAACTCTACTTTAATATTCCCAAAGTTTAACCAACCTTTCCTTCTTCTATACTATAGATTTCTGTGTTTACCAAATGTATTATACCAACCCAGATATTGAAAACCTGTTTTTAATCATATTTATTTTTCCAAAATATTACAAATTTTGAACATATAACTAAATTAAAAAATCTTATAATGAATATCCATATACCTACCTAAATTTTGTTAACATTTTTATGCCACATTTGCCTTATCAAATATTTATCCATTTATTATCTCTGTATTCATTGATCAATATTTAAAAACTATTCAGTTAAATACACTTTATGTAAAACACCAGAACTTGCATGTTATTAACTATTTTTTCAATATTTTAGAACTTTTAGGTAATATTAACACATTGATGTGCAAAAATTTTTTAAACTCATTTCATTTCTTGTTTCTATTATATACATAATGGGTATTAATGATCAGTAAGTTTCTCCTCTTCAAATGGTAATTTAGGGACATAAGTTCCTTCCATATTCTGCTTCTGCCATTTTCAACAACTGATTGAGTACATGCTCATGTACAAAAGCTGGTAGAGGAACAAATGTGATGTAAAATATTGACTGGAAGGCTTGGTATAGTCTTGGAAATGACCTACATCATTGCTGCTCATATTCCATTGGCTAGAAGTCAATCATATTGTCAGCTCTAACTACTGGGTAGGCTAGAATGGATCATGTAATTGTGTGCCCAGAAAGAAGAGGGCTATCAGCTAGCAATCCCAGCTACACTGTCTATTTTTTCTCTTCACCATTCCTAAGTTTCCTTTGTACCTGCCCCTTCTCCACATTACACACGTCAGAGCTCTAAAGATGTTTATTGATATTCACTGTTTTTTAAAAGTCCTTAACAAGCTAGAAAACATTAATATTATTCTAGAAATTCCCTTGTACCCCTTCTTCTTCAATCCCAAGTTCCACATCTCCAAATACAGCTACTCCTGTAAATATTTTTAATTTTAATGTTTCCTAATCTTGAATTTCATATAAATGCAATCACATATTTTCTGCCCTTTAAGTTTTTGTAAATTAGTATAACATTTTGGTGATTCACCCACGTTTTAAGTATCAATAGTTCATCCCTTTTAACTGATTAATAGTAATTTGTTTAGCCATTTACCTGTTGATTGACAACTGTGATAATTCCTGTTTGGGCTATTATAAAAAAAAGTTCTGTAAATAGTTACATATAAGTTTTTTTGGCCTTGGAACTTTCAAGAGATAGCTAAGCTGTTATTAGACACACAGCTTATTATTCCTGGAAAACATAATAAAAAACAATTCCTTTCAAAGCTATACAAATATAGAACTAAACCATTGTAAAAGACAGTTTTCACTATTGTTAATTATTACTAAACCTATTTGTTTTTTTGTAGTTATTTTTCTACTTAACATAATGTTTCACATGCTGGATGACAACCTGGTCTGTTTGGCATTTCTTATGTATATAAAATGCTCTTTGATTTTTAGAGTATTTTTATTTAATGTCAACATTTTCAAATAATTTATGTAAGGTGTTCCACACTCAAGTAGTCTTGATACCTAACTTTCAAAGATTCTCAGGGCATGTATGCAGTGCTAATGTGGTTCAGGAATTCAAACATATAGTTGTAGATAATTATCTATGCACATTAGGATATACCCACCATAAAACGATTTAACTGTGAGAGCAAAGTTCATGAATAAATACAAAGGGGGGGGCACATTTAATTTACTCCGTTACACTGGAGTTATGTTAACTACACATATTGCTGAGAAATCCAACTGTTCCCACCAAGAGAGGATAATAATTTCAATGATGATGCTAGTGACAACCTCATTTCTCTGGAGTAAGCAAGAGATTGAAGAACTGAAAATGCATTTATGTCAGAAAGCCCCAGTATCATGGTCATGTGGGGAGCATAGTTGTACATTTAATTAGTTTTTATTTTATAGAAAAACAAATTATATAAAAGAAAACTAAGTATTCCATTTTGCATCTACAGCAAAATACTAAAGCAAAAATGTTTTCATACTGGTTTTAAACTTTTGAAAATACGACTATGCATATATTGATCTCAGTCCATATTACTATGCATTTATTAGAAATGTGATTATAAAAAATCAATTTTTATTTCATTACTTTAGGTGTATGTACAGGTGTTTTGTTAGAAATGAAAGTAATCATTAAAAACATTTTTTTATTATTTTTTGACTTTTGGCTTATATACAGATACTTCGGTCTAATTCCTCACCACACATCAACGTAAAATACTTTTGGTACATGGCACTTACTCATTGTAGAAAAATTGAAACAATTATAGCTATGTGCACCTTTTAATATTTGGCAAGAAAATGAAATATTCCCGATATTCCAAATACCATTATTCACAAATAATGGTAATAAGAATATTATATATCTCTTTAAACACTGTGAGAAATATCAGGACAAGGACATATGTTAAAAACTTAATTGCGGGCCTCCCCTGTGGTGCAGCGGTTGAGCGCTGGATTGCGAAGCTGCCCGCAGCCTCTGCAGCACCGGTTCCATTCCTGGCTGCTCCCCGGCCACCAGAGGAGGGTCCCACATGGAGAGCAGACCTCTCCTGCTGCCCGCTGCTCCCCTCAGCAGTGTACTTCAGTCCTTCTGCCTGCTCTGCTCCCCGCTCTGGCTCTGGTGAATTCTCTCACCCTCCCGCGCTTCTGACTGTACCCAGTGCTTGTATAAATAAATAAAAATAAATCTTAAAAAAAAACTTAATTGAATGCTGATTAATAAATGCTAGTGAGAGAGTATTTTGAATTGTAATTATTTTTGGCTGGCTATTTTTGTTCATACTTAAGCCTTTAATCATAGAAAGTTGGGGATTTTATGATCCACAAAACAAATCTAGCCAAGAAGAAAGGCTTTAGTACTATGACTTTTTAATTCTAGATGAAGATCCTTTTGAAAGGAAGCTTATGAATAACATAAGTTCACTTACAAAAACTTAAGCTTTATTGTATCTGATTTGTAAATATATATTTAATTCTCCATATTATACATTATTTTCTAAATTTTATGTGCTATATGATTTCAATAAATCACTATTAATTTGATTTGATAAGAATTTTAAGGGCATTTACTATTCTGTATTATATAGGTAACTAAGTGAGGTGTACTCTATTGCAATTATATAAACAAATGGTTTTCGTATGTTATAGTACTCTTTTTTTTTAAGATTTATTTATTTATTTATACAAGCACTGGTTATACAGTCAGAAGTGTGGGAGGGCGAGAGAATTCACCAGAGTCAGAACGGAGAGCCGAGCAGGCCGACTGACAAAGCACACTGCTGAGGGGAGCAGAGGGCGGCAGGAGAGGTCTGTATGCCATGTGGGACCCTCACCAGGTGGCCAGGGTTCAAAACAGCACTGCAGAGGCTGTGGGCAGCTTGCAACCCAGCGCTTAACTGCTGCACCACCGGAGAGGCCCTGTTATAGTATTCTTAATATTTATTTGGACTTTTGTCATTTAAGGTTCTAGTTGAAAGCATTACATATAATTATAATTTCTTTTTGAAGTGGCTTCTTTATAGGAACCTCTACAGGTGACCATTTCCAAGATCTAATTCTGGAGCAGGGGCAGAAATGACTAATGGTTTTATATATTTGTCAGCCTGAGAAATTATAATCATTAAAGTTATTTTTAAATAGCTACTTACATTTCAAATAGAAATGTGACTTTTTGATAACTGAGTTAACATTGCTTTATTTCTCCCAAATTAGGAAATAATAGATTTTGTGGAATTTTTACATCAATGTCCCAATTACAAAGCATTAATCATGAAATTGGATTATAATTGTAACCCTCTTATGAATTGTTCCTCAATATTTCTTGGGTTCCTAGGTCATAAGCTCACTTTTTTGGATTAGTTTATTCTTCAACAAATTTTTATTGAGTACTGACTAATTTCTATCACTGTTCTTAGTGACTATAAACTAAATGTCAAGTCTCTCTGGACTTTTCTAGCCTAAACTATATTCAAAAGACTATTAAAAATGCATATAAGTTAGTATAAAATAGCCATGTAATAACTAGTAACAGAGAAATAGAAAGGTGGTTGGGGTATACAAGATGAAGGAACAGTGTTGCTGTTTTATAAAGGTTTAATTCAAAGGGAAGTCTGAAAAATTAAATCTGATATACCAATTATTATCTGAAATTCTGTCAGTGTCTTTCTACAATGAAGACTTATTTAACTTACTATAACCAATAAGCATTTTCTAAGTGCAATTTTCGCCAGATATTATATTTTTTTGGCCTTAGAAGAGCAGTGGTTAGCAAATTATGGCTCATAGGTCATATCGAGCCCATTATCTATTTTGTGAGATTTTTGTTTTTTATATTATAAAAATAAATCAAATGAGGAATTTCATAGAGAAAATATTCATTATATGCATTATGTGCATCTGTGAAGTTTATTTTTTAATGTCCATACTATTGTAATGTACCTCTCATTTGCTTACCTATTGTATATAGCTACTTCTACTCTGCAATGACCATATGGTTGTAACAAAGAGACACATAAGGGGACCCACAAGACTATATTTTTTACTATCTATCCCTTTGTAGAAAAAGGTTTTTCAACCTCAACTATAGAAGAAAATCAATCCCAATACACTATTTCTAGGAAATTTGTGATTCCAAATATCATATTCCCTTAACACAATTCTAGGCAATGGCAGCCAGAGTGGGCAGAGTCTATGTGCATGTTAACAGTGTCCTACCAAATCCAAACTCCTGTTTTACCTGCTTATCTGCCTAAGAACATTCTTTGAATTACTGAGAGCACATCAAATTGTATGAATCTTGCATAGGAGGCCTAGTAGTGTAATTATAGGATTGGGGTTAAATCGCCTGTGGCAACCTCAATCAATTTGACATGGAAGTGTGGTTCACTGCTATTTCACTTCCAGAATTAACATGTTTCTTTTCATATTCCACTTACATCTTTTTTTCACCAATTTCCTCTTTCCATTATCCAAATATTCTTTTTTTTTTTAAATGATGGTGGATTTAATAGGCGATAAAAATGCAACCTAAAGCTGGTGCATGAGCTCAATAACATATGGTCAAAGACCAATCAGTTACAGAATTTGAAGAAGTGATATATTTAGCGACTAGTCTTAATGCACATTTGTTACTTAAGCAGTATTTGTGTTCTGAAGAAATAGTGGCAAAGTTCATACTTTATGCAATGACAATTAATATATTGTGGTAACTACAATTTGAAACCTGTTGTTGGGAGGCTGGTGTTATTTAACTAAACTGTGGTAACTGTAATCACACATATCAGAACAATGTTAGCAATAATTGTTTGTAATTGTAGAAAAACTGTGTAATTATGCTGCTGAATACTGAGAAATAGTGTTAGAATGTTAGGGTATGAGGTTGATGACTATTGCAAATCATTCTTGTAGACAGTCTTTTTCTCCTTATAGTAGGGCAGCAGGCAAGCAGAGGGCAGCAGGCCCTCTGATTTGGATGAAAGCATTTATGAGGTCATTTTGCTCCAAAGAAAGTAAGCAAAGAATTAAAAACTGAGAAACTTTGCAAGTGATATTCTTTGATGTAAAACTGAGATAATAATTATGGCATCATTACATTGTTCTGCTTATCAACTTATACATAACTGTGAATAATAAATGGAGTCCAGTTGGTTAAAAACTTCCCTTATATAACTGGTGGCATGTGAAGTCCACAGTAAGTGGTGACTCTTGCCCTAGAGAATATACTAGACAGGACAAGGAGAATTAAAACCATATTATGTGTACATATTTGCTTTTCCTCCTTGTTGATATTATTGAATATACTTTAATGAATTTCATTCAAGTCTGATCAAATAGTTCTGTATTTCATATGAACTCAAAGTAAATTTTCTTAATATGGCAAATAATAACATAGTTATGAAAAAATATAAAGGAGGACCTCCTTGGTGGTGCAGGTGGGAACAGAAGGTGAATTCTCTCACCCTCCCGCACATCTGGCCTATACCCTGGTTCTTGTATAAAAATAAATAAATCTTTTAAAAATATATATATATTATATATATATATACAAAGGAGAGAAAAGCTTTAATTCTTAAATGTAAAATTAAAACTTAATTTCTTTGAGATTTTTATTGAATAATTTTATAATAGAGCATATGTTATGGAATTTTAATATTTAAATGTGCCTTGAATTTTCATATGTTTAAAATTAAGAAATTCTCTAATTTTAGAGATAATCTTCTGGTATTTTTCTCTTTGTATTTGAAGGATCATTTTATCTTGATTTTTCCTCATCATTCTACATCATTATCAGTATTGTTGAAAGGCTGAGATAGAAAGTGAAATAGGTGGAATTAACCATCTTGACCTGATTTTTACATTCTTATCTTGAACTGGACAAGCTGCAATATCAAGAACTTTTAAGGAAGAGCTTTTTAAATTCCAATCCCACAACTGAGCATTTAGTTCAATAGTAATCACAAGGCTTTAAGAGAATGATTCACTTACAACTCTGTGCCAGAGAAACCTGAGCATTTCTAATTAAGCTGAAATAACTTTAAAATACTCTATGACTTTTTCTGAAGAAACAAAATATTAAAAAAAAATTAAAGCTTATTCTTTCATCTTTGCCCTTTAAGTATTGCCTCAGTAACTCCATTCAGTCACTTCCGTTCCACTTCACTACATTTTCTTTGAACTTGAAGTATATCATTGGACACCACCAATTCAAGGTTATCAGTTTGCACAAAGATATAGAAACAACTCAAAACAACAAATAACAGCATGTCAGTCAAACCCTGTTTGATTTTCAATCACAAAGTATCATCCTTTAGAATATGTATCTGTTTACTGGCTCACTTAAAGATATTTTAGAGGAGAATCATACTTCCATAAGGTTCTCAGAGGAAAAACTAAGAAAAGTAAATGTCTGCTTCCTTAACAATTTTAAAATCAGGAAAGCTCCTTGTGTGTTAAAGTCTCGTTGCTTATATCCTTCCCAGTGAGTTCTTAGACAAGAGTCATTCAGATCCTGAAAACTATGTTCCTTAATGAAGAGTAAAATTTGCGTCTGTAAGGTGAAAAGTGAATCATCTGTCAATGAAGTTGCCTTTCATAGCCTATCTTCACTGAAAGAAACAACTATTCATGATTGTCTTGACTATAGTCATTTCTAATATTTATTTTGAGGATGCACCAAGATTAAAATTTGCAGGTTTTTTTTTATTTGTATTATTATTATATATTTGATCTTTGACCCATTCCTGGCACACAGTTCTTAAAACCCTTGGGATTCCCGGTGATGGGAGTTCTAAAATTTTTATGGAACCTAAGGGGAACCAATCAGGTGATTAGGAGTTTAGAGCTTCTAGTAAACCCCTACTCAACCTTCAAATAGAAAGAAGGACTGGAAATTTATTCAATCTTGAATTGCCACAGATTTAATCAATCATAATATGTAATAAAGAGTCCATAAAATGCAAACACACATATACACACACAGGGTTAGGAGAGCATTCAGGAGATCTGGGGAGACTGGCACATTAGAGCAGAGCATGGAGGCTACAGGCTACTTTCCCATCCTTGACCTAAGTATCACTTCCATCTGAATGTTCATCTGTGTACATTACGTATCCATTAATAATGCACTGGCAATCAAACAAGAAAAATGTTTCTCTGAGTTCTGTGAGTGGCTGTAGCATATTGATCAAGGTTGCAGAGAGGCTTGTGGGAACCTCTGAGTTTACAGTCAGATGGTCAAGGCAAAGGTAATTATTTAGCCTTTAAACAGTATCTGAAGTGGAAGAGGCAGCAATCTTAAAAAACTAAGCCCTTAATCTTGGAACCTGATGCTCTCTCCAGGTAGATAGTGTCAGAATTGAATTCAATTTTAGGAAGATCAGTTAGTGATTAGATCATTGTTTGTTGATGTGTAAGGAAACCTACCCCTACTACACACACAAGCGCGCGCGTGCACACACACACACACACACTGGAACTGGGTCACAGGAACTTAATAGATTATAGTTCAAATTATTCCTAACTTAGTCTTAATCACTTTACTTTGCCTTTTAGTAATCAGAATATTTGCCCACATTAATGTACTTTCTGAAGATTTTTAAGTGAATGAAGATTTATACAATAATGCACGATGAATAAATATTCACCATGCCATAAATTTTTAGTACTCAGTACATTCTTTTTCATTGCTCTTTCTGGTGAATGTGTAGCAAATAATAAGTACATCCTTTCTCTAAATTAAGTTTTCTTTTGCAGACCCAAAGGAGAGTAAATGTATATCTGTGCCTTGAATGCAAGGGTTCACTTAAATTACTTCTATGATAGAGCCTCATAGAGAATAAGAAATAAAAAAAAATAGAGATAAAGTAGCAATCAGTATATTATCATTTACTGTGGCACTGAGTAAACATCAGTAGATCGCAAAAGCCTCTAATTAATATATATATTTCAAAGAGTGGGTGCTCATTTAGAAAAAGGCATAATTGTATTCTCCAAGAGTTTGTAGGTTAGGTGGATCAATGGGACCTCACTTTCTTTTACTACACATCTGAAAAGACATTTCAATGAATTGTATTTCTGCTGTCCCTTTGGTAATACTAGAATTAGAACACAATTGTCATGGTAACTATTTTTCCTTTCAGTCACTGGCACCCATATTTTCAATAAAGATTAGAAAACCTCTGAAAAATATTATATGGAAAGTGGGTATCAGAATATTGGATATTTTAATAATATAAAACATATTTAATGTGAAAATGTCAAATGAACATTTATTAAGAAAATTCATAAACTTGTAATTATGTTTAATATGCATGTTCTTCTGCTATAGTTATTTTAATATTTGAGTATTTTGTTGCAAAGAAAGGAGCTAAGTAATAATGGTGGACATATTAACTTTAATTTTGGGCACTCTTAAGCCATCTAAGATGTCTCTTTCTTTTAATACCAGCACCAGAAGCTGCTTTTAAAAATAGTGAATTAGTATTTTAATTATAGAGCTAAGACATTTATGGTTAAATATTTAAAATAGAAGGTTACAAGTGAAAATTTAACTTCCTACATTTCCTAACTTTAACGTTTTAGCACACACAAACACAAAATGATTGTTCTAGTTGAGTTCAATTAATGTATTTTTTTTCCTGGTTATTCTCTCACTGTCAGTTCTTGCTGATTTTAGCTGCCCAAGATCATTTTAATTGAGGATTTGTAAAAAGTCTTGGAAGTCAAGTAACTGAGCTTATGAATATTGCATTAAACTTGTAGTAAAAAGGCTTTGTGAGAAGACCTGAGGGTCTTTCTGGAGAGTTGACTAAAAGAGCTTGATCTCCTTTATAGGAGATTTTGTAACATCTATTTTGTCAGTTCAGAAAACTTAATTTTTCCTGTTCCATCTTCAAGAAAAGTAAAGTTGCTATTTGAATTGCAAATAATGGAGTAAGTTCTGCCATCTATGATGTTAAAATAGAATGTATAAGTATCAATTCCTATTGCTTTCCCTATAGCATATTTGCTTCAGTAATATCTCCTATTACTAAACATCAAATTATTTTAATATCATTAAATTCCATTGTAACAATAATTTATTGTAATGATAACAATAGTAGCTTTATAATAATTTATATTCCATAGTTGTATGGAAATTTACTCATATTTAATATAAAAAGGATTTACTACATCTAACTCAGTTTCTTTAGTATTACTGCTTATTACCTTTGGATAAAAATTGAGCATAACTTATATATTATTTTTATTTCAATTAACAAAAATTCTCCTGCCTATGTTTATATTGCTTAGTTCATTGCTGGTTAGATTCTAAAGAGTGAATGAGTTCCCAAAAAGTGATTTTCTCTAGTTTTCAACCTTTTATTATATTATAAGTAAAAATATCTTTCAGTGATTAAAAGTACATTAGAATGTTGACTTCTACATTGTAGGAATAGTTACTCACTGAGGTTGAAGTGAAAATGAAGATATGATCAAACACTGAAGTAATCTCAGTATTTGTTAACTTTTATCATATAAACATTTGTAAACTTAAGGAAGACATTTTCAATGTAAGTTATTTAACTGAATCCAGTGAATCATATAAAATTTAGTTTGTACTTTCAATTTCTACTTTATTAGTTAATTTATTGTATTTCTTGAATTTATATATAGCATTTTTGAGAAAGATAGCTAATTTATTTAGATTGTAATATGATCGATGAAGATAGATCATTATTTTTTTCTAACATCTATTCCACAGATACATTTTCAAAAAGCAAGTTAAAAAAGGCAAAGCATACATTGGTTTATATATTTTAAGTTTAACTTTAAAATCTATTATTTTGAAAAACAAACTTAAAGAGAAAAATGGTAAAAATATTAAATTAGTTTTATTTTCAGAATCATACCAGTAACATACAGAGCTTAATTTTTTTTTAAAAAAGATCATAATTGTCATGATAGGATTATATACACACATATGTATGTATTTATAATTGCTAAGAGTGATAGAATGAAATTATAAAATCTACTGTCAGAATTATTTCCTTTCCAGCAATCTATTGAACTGATAATTTGCCATAAGACTATTAGGTAATTCAAACAAAATGAACATTTGTCTCTATTTAGTTCATTAAAGTGTCTGCCATGGAAAGAAAAGGAAATAGCTGAATTGCAACTCCCTTTGTTTTTCTGCCACATTCTGTTTGAGAAAAATGAATATGACAAGATTGTTTTCACATCCTAGTGTGTGCTCTGCCTTGAGCAGGTAATATGTTGCATTAGTAGTAAATCATGATTATTTGATTTTATGTTTTATCAGGAGCTACAACCATAGAGAAATATGACCTCAGAACAAATCTGTGGATCCAAGCTGGGATGATGAATGGCAGGAGATTGCAGTTTGGTGTGGCTGTTATTGATGACAAACTCTTTGTAATTGGAGGTCGAGATGGCTTAAAGACACTGAACACTGTTGAATGTTACAATCCCAAAACCAAAACTTGGACTGTGTTACCGCCAATGTCAACACATAGACACGGTCTAGGTAAGTGGTCTTAGTTTATTCATGTTCATTTTAGAAACATGTTTATTGATAGTGAAATGTATGTTAAAATGGAGAGCTGCTCCCATCAATTATCAGGAAATGTATGTAAATTGTGAGTTTATTTGGTGCATATATTTTAACTTTTAACCATTCCTTGTGTTGATCAATGCATCAAACTATTGAGATGCGAATTATAACAAAATGAGTAGACCTCAAGCTCTCATCACAGTTTTCACAATATGACATTCATGCAATCTATAAAATTGAGTCTGAAAAAAAAAGACAAGAAACAAAAAACAGGAATTATCATGGAGAGACCAGAGTAATGTTTTCAGAGGATGAAACAGTTAATGTGGATAGAGGAAACCTTAATTAAGGCCACTCACTTCCTCATTACTGAGTAGAAAAGTCTAAGAGTATCTAAGAACATAATTGATTCCACCTTGAAAATTTTATGGACAGCAGAGAATACAGATTTATAGAAAGTGTGATACATCAGCTGGCACCAGGGCTCAATATAACAATATTCAATTGATTCAACAACAGAGTAACTTGTAGATTGAGAACTGTATCTGGATTCAGAAGATTCTGACTGTGAGTATTGAATCTACCACTTATATTTACATGATTTGAATATTTAAACTATGAGTCTCCATTTCCTGATTTAAAATAATTCAAGGTTAAATTGATAAAAACCTAATGATAATAATGAATATGAAATCATTTTGTAAATTATGAAGTCTTGTGCAAATACTTGGGAGAGAGTTAATAAAGCCTAACAGTTCCTGAATTTGTACTTCAAACTAATAATGGGTAAAGTTTTCAGCTTATTATACTATGTCAAAGTATCACTTAAATATGAAGGGAGAAAAAATCAGCAACTTCAGACATTATTCGTTCTGCTAATCTCAGTAAGACTGTGCATTTCAAAACCTTCTCTCTCAAACCTGTGATTGGGGAAAAAAAGGAGTTTCTCAAGAAGAACAAGTATTCTAGTGTCAGAATGCAAGATCACCTTTCACTGTCTGGAAAGATAGAGGAAAGATAAATGGTTCAATGTGCACAGAGTTCTTGACCTCATGGGAGAAATAGACCATTCAATGCTCTCTTTGCCAAAAGCAACGCAGAACTGTTACCCAGCTGCAAAAGTTTGGGCTGCCCTAATGCATTATTCAATTGTCTTATTCTCTGATGCTTAAAAGAAGTCTGACTCCACTTCCTCCACTTCTAGCCTCTTATAGTAGAGAGGAGGAAATTTACTACAGCAATCTGGGGATGTTCTACTTAGAAGTGAAAGCAGAGAGGAGAGGATGGGGAATTGCTTATTTGCATCCAGAAACACATCATGCCAGGAGAACAAAAAACATGAAGTTTCATAAACTGGGGAAGAATGATGAAAATTAAAATGTTAAAGAGTATTTTCAAAACACTATTAAGTATTGAAATTAATAAAATTCTGAATGAATGTATGAAGAAAGAGAATCCAAAGTGACATTTATTATCAATTCCCCCCCCTATCTTTTAGAAATTATACTTATAACAACAAATACTGAATGGACTGTGGGAAATATCAGCATAATAAAAGTTTGCACTTATTTGTGATCTAACCCATTAGATTAGAAAATCTCATTTTAAGCTCTCAGTTTTTGTTGTGTTAAAATGAACACTTGCTTCAGCTGAGCTTTTGTTTTATTTTTTAAATTATATCAGTATATGTTTGTACTTTTCACATCTTTGACTTAAAGAAAAACATTCCTCACAATATTAAGAGGGCCTATGTTTTTCTTTAAAAGGGTTGCTTTTTCAAAGTTTTACAAAGAAAAAAATCCAAAACCGCACACTCAGACTTTTAAATCAGATATTTCTAAAATGAGATAATGAAATACACACATCATTAGTAATCCAAACAAAACCAAAAGGAAAGAGGGAAGGAAGAAAGAAAGGGAGGAAGAAAAGGAAGGAAGGGATGGAAGAAAAGAAATGATGACAAATTCTAAGAACTTCTCAACTAAAATTTGATCTTATATAATTTATAAACAATATCAGTAAATTATATGTGTGTATGTATGCATATATGTATGTGTATATATATATATATATATATACATTGCTTAGTGCATTTGCTGTGTTGCAATAATATTTTTGCATTTGGAGTCACATGTCTCCCGATTGTGATCACCTTATCAATAAGTAAATATATAGTCTATTGTATATATATAGTCTATTGCTCCCTGAATTCTAAACTTTGATATTCTACTACTTTATGTTCAAATCAATATTCATTGAGGACCTTTTGAATGCTAAAGTGTCACATTAGATACTGGGAAAAAGACAAATAACAATAGCTATCTTAAATATTATGCATCTTAGCTATATACACTAGCTGCAAATGCTCTCCTACAAATAAAAATTATTTACCAAGTCACAGAGATTCTGGGTCCTGTTTGTTATGTATTAAACCCTCACTTGATTTATTCCTCATTTCTGGAAGCAAAATTTCATATTGTAAAATGTGTTATGAAAATCTATTTCTTAAATAGTCAAGAGCTATATTTCTTCCTTTCTGGTATTCTGTGAATACCAAGCACTGTATTCTGCAACAGTGTTAAGAATTTGTGGGTTCTGTAGAAAGAAAACCCATTATTGTGCTTTGATGAAAAGCAAAGGCCCTTAGATGATCTTCTGGATAGACCCTTGAAAGTAGGATCTGGTTTTAAAATTAATTTTCTCCATAAATGAGAAATATTGAGAGATAGACCTGTTTGATCTAAAAGTCACAATACTAATCCAAAATTCAAATAATAAAGGTAAACAAGATGGCAATCTCCTCATCAGGTGAATTACACAGAAAGGGAGACTAATAGGGGACGGAGGATGTTAAATTAACTGCAAAAAGTTTACCACTTTCAGTTCATGTTTTTCTGGTATATTTTAATTAATCTTTTTTTAATTGATGTAACTTAGGTTTACAACATTGTTTATGACGTACAAAAACACCTCCATGTCAATCAGTTTTAAAAAAGGTAATGAGGAAATGCCTAAGACTTTTTAATGGAATGATATGTGTATGCAGCCAGAACAGAAAATAAAAAAATCAACAGGAAAAGACATTTTAAGGATTTTTGAGCAGTCATTTAAACTTATACAGTTTCTTGTTTTGTTTACATTTACTTGCATTTATTTAAATATTATTGTATAGTGATAGCAGGACTGGGATTAAACCATTTTTTTGACGCCTCTTAAAATAACATTTCTTAGTTTCATTAGGTAACACTGAATAAGTCCTTCACAACAAAATGATGGTTTTACCTCTATCCAGACTTACCCTTCCTCTCCACCTGCCTAAAGAACTACTATTCATTGTTTAATGATTGTGTTTCAGTCCTTATTGCAATTGTTTTTATCTAGTTTGCTATCTATTTTTCAGGTGTACAATACTAACGATGAATAAGAAAATTGCTTAGTGCATCTGCTGTGTTGAAATAATATTTTTGCATTTGGAGTCACATGTCTCCCTATTGTGATCACCTTATCAATGAGTAAAAAAGCATTTTACTGCATTATTGTTATTAAACAGAATTCTCTCAAAATTATTTCATGACATGTAATCCCTAAATTTTAGCACTTAGGAAGCTTTAAGTTTAAAATTATGCACCTGATTCACTGTTACACCGTCTCAATAACAAAAATATACCTGGTTCACATTTTAGATTTTTAATAACTGCTTTTGACTAGAAGCAGCTACCATGAATCTATGCTAACAAAGGTCAAGTGCTACTATAATATATGTACGCCTGAAATGACAGGCAAGGGTCATTAGTGGAAAAGTCTGTAATAGGAATCTCTGACCTTGATACATAAAATCTAGAAATATATATATAAGATATATTAAACTGTCTCACCCTAAATGAATTAAGATGGAAAAGTAATGTTAAATGACTCATTCAAATGAAATTGAGGCAGTTGATTCTTATTGCTTAAGATCATTTTGAAGACAATGGATAAAAAATTGTTGCCAATGTATTAATATATGGAAGTATAAGGAGTCTGCTTTTATTTGTTTGTTTTCTCTTATTTTTGAAGTTTGCTAAGGGCACAAAAAGTGTTTTTCACATTCTATCAATATTTACCCTCTCCCTCCACCTATGTTAACCTCTGCTATTTTCCTGTTATTACGCCTACAGATTTATCACACTTAACATCTCACCAAGCTGAAAACACATAAAGTTGTTTTACAGCCTATAAGCTACTACCTCCATCCAGACTTACCCTTCCTCTCCACCTGCCTAAAGATCTACTATTCACTGTTTAATGATTGGGTCTAATATAATGTCCTTCCTTTACTACCCTTGGCAATTGTCGTTTTCTTCTTTATGTTCTGGGTATGTAGTAGGTGTACTATAGCACCCATGATTGTAAAATAGATAATAATTCTTTATATAAGCATTTTTTTTCTTTTTTTAAGATTTATTTAATTATGCATACAAGAACTGGGGTACAGGCCATAAGTGCAGGGAGTGAGAGGAGTCACCAGAGACAGAGTGGGGAGCACCAGGCAAGACAGGGGAGATCTGCTGTGCCATGTGGGTAGCTCCCTGGCTGGGGATTGAACTCATGCTGCAGTGGCTGGGGATAGCTTGAGAGTGCTGAGACTCTAACACCTGTGTCACTAGGGAGGCCCTATATAAAGCATTTTTTTTTTTTCACAATTGGCCTATTAGCTTCTAGAATGTGCCTATGTGATGTTCATTTCTATTTAACTTCCCACATGCCTAAAATACTACTGCTCATACTAGAACTCTGTTAAATGAATGTATGACACTGTTATCAATTGCAGACAATCATAATAGGGCCCTGAAAAATGGCTCTTATTAAGGTAAGAACTGTATTTGTTCTGAAATGGAGCAAACCTGGAGAAAAGGGAATGACTCAACCGGTGGTTCCTTTTCCAAGTGTTTATGAATGTAGAATGCAGGACAAACAGAAAGAACAGTAACAACATTTATGTACATAGGAATTGAGAAAAGCAGAGGAGAGAGCATGAGCGCTTGCTTATAGCTTTGCATGAGACCAGATCCAGACTGTCCTACCCCAGATAGTGCCCATGGTACAGTGATCCAAGTCCAAACAAGAGCCAGTCAAGGAAAGATGGCAGCTGGCCTGTTCAAGAGGCAAGCCAGGAACAGCCACCTGGAGCACAGCAAGCTGCTGAAACCAGATGACAAGCCTTACATGCGAGGACCAAGCCCAGGTGTCCCATCAAGAAGGAAACACCTATTTGCACTGGTACAGAGGAAGATTAAAATGAAGTGACTGAGGATTAGTCAACTGCCATCCACTGAGAGAGCAGCCTGCCTGTGTCCTGACTCTTTAAGCTCCCTTGGTGGCACTGCTCCCCAACTTCTTCCCAACAGCCTCCCCCTTCAGGTAGTCAGGGGATGGAATCTGGAAAACCACCTCTTTTATTAGCATCACCTACCTACTCAGAGGACGTTAGTCCCCAATATAATCAGGGTCACGTGGTGTGACTGGGATGTCCAGGAAGGTGGTACCTCTACATACTGCACCAATCTGGTGCATGTTGATCTGGTTTGGTTCAAGCGCACAGAGGCCACCTGAACTGTCTCTTGTTCTCCGCCTGTGAGTGTAGCAGACCCAGCCTTTGGGCTAGAAGGCTGTGACTCAAACCACTGCTCTGGCTATGGAGCCCATGTCCGTAGCCTACCATCTGCCCCCAGCCTGTCTACATAAATGACGTATGTGGTGCCTTAGAGCACTCTGAGCCTGCCTGCATGGCTGCGGATCATGCAGCTGGATGGGCGTGCTGCTCTTGCGTGGGAACTCATCTAAGCTAAAGCTGTCCCCTTGCAGATGCTCATGCATGCTACCAGCGGCTACCAGCCAGATGCAGTGGCTGCAGTGTGGTTCCATGTGGTAGGATTGGCTGTTAGCCGCCAGTGGAGCCAGGAGTCCCAGAACAGGGTGGCTGTGGTGTTGAGGGGCTGCTGCTGTTGTGATCACACTGGACCAGCGATGAGCCTGCTCCCCCAAAAGCTCAATTTTTCTGTGTACTTGAATTTCAAGTAAGTGTGTTTGCGTGTGTGTGTGTGTGTGTGTGTGTGTATGTATTATTTTAGTCAATAGAAACTAGGAGAAATTCAGGAGCTCTCAGTTTAATCATGAAATAATTAATAATTAACAAAAGCATAAACAGAGCCTTAACTAATGAAGTTATTAAACACTGGGTTTTTGTACACATAAACTTAATGTCAATGTGTAACAAAAACTGCTCAAATGTGCGAGGAATTAATTTCTAAGAAAGCCAAATAGAAAATCTTTTTTTAGCACTAACATATGTTTGATAGAAAATAATTTGACATGTTAGTCTTGACCTTATCTTGACAAAATATCTCCATTAAACCTTTAGACATTTGTTTTAGTCAAGCTATGAGTACAATTTTCTTTTCATCTGCTGTTTTGAATTAAAGGTTTTTAAAAAATTAAAACTAATTATTAACTTTAAAAAAAACACACTTGACTAAAATGACCCAGGGAAAGTCCTGTAGCTGAACATATACTGACTTATAAAAATTAATATTCTAACTATGTTTTGCTTTACTATGTGAAAATTATTCCCTTCCTCTGATCATTAAGCAGCTTTCTCTGCATGAAATAAAGGCAAAAAAACAAAAACAAAAACAAATTTCAGTTCTAAGAGGAGAAATGTTTTACTTTATCAGACACCATCAGAAGTCTTAAATCAAATGTTAATATTTTTATTTCTAATAATGATAGTTGATAATTGAATAATTTATTATCAAAGTACTTAGTAAATAACATTAATTCAACTCCATACTGTACTTTGAAAATGAAATATCATCAAGAATCAGCATAATTTTCTCATAAAGGAAATTTTCTTAAAGTTTGATCTTTCAATTTTCTTTCAAATTGCTGCTCAGTTCTTTATACCTTTAGGGATAATACCATATGTAACTTTCCAAACCACTAAAGAATAATTTATTATTCTCAGCTTATATTTGCCTAATTAATCAATTGTTTCCATCTTTATTTCTTTGTGGTTTTTCCATTCATGCCTCTCATGACCATCTACTTATTGTCTGCTAGGCCTAAATCACAGCAGTTGGTGCTTTTTGAAATGCAATAATTATTTAAAAAAAAAACCTTACATTCCCAATAATTGCAATTTCTTAGAAGACACAGATCTGAAATTACCTTAATAAAATCTAGGATAAAACACCAGCTTTATGGAAATTTTTCAAATTTTGGTTTATTTTTTGCAGGTAGGTAAGTAAAAGAAAATTTTGTCTCTGGGCCTCCCCGGTGGCGCAATGGTTGAGCGCCAGGTTGCAAAGCTGCCCACAGCCTCTGCAGCACCGGTTCGATCCCCGGCTGCTCCCCAGCCACCACCGGAGGAGGGTCCCACATGGCACGCAGACCTCTCCTGCCGCCCGCTGCTCCCCTCAGCAGTGTATTTCAGTCCTTCTGCCTGCTCTGCTCCCCGCTCTGGCTCTGGTGAATTCTCTTACCTTCCTGAGCTTCTGACTGTACCAGGTGCTTGCATAAATAAATAAATAAAAATAAATCTTTAAAAAATAAAAAAAAAAAAGAAAACAAAATTTTGTCTCTGGAGACAAAGTAGAAAGTTGAATAATGGGTAGAATTTTGATCTGTGGCCACATCTCTCCAATTTCTGCTTCTATGCTCACATTGCCTTCTGTCAAATCTCTCAAGTGTACGTCTTATAAGAACAATTGTAATTGGATTGAGTGTCCACTGATCTAATTCAAGATGATCTTTTCATCTCAAGAGCTTTAACTACATTACAACAGTAAAGATTCTTTCACCCAATAACATAGTATTCATATCACTTTAAAAAAATAGCATGAATAAAGCATTAATAAATATAGCTTTTATATCTAGCCTTTTAATAGTTATTAAATAGGAACTTAATATTTGCAGATTTGAAATAGCCAATGTAGTAGTATAATATAGCTAATATAATTGATGAAAAATGTGTAAAAATGCTTAATATTTGATTGATTTTTTTATTGCTTATATGCCACCCATGAAACTAAATTTCTAGCCTTATTTTACTTATTTGAACAATGTTCAAATATGTTAAACCAATGAGACAGTTTAGTGTTTTGTACTTTATTTATGTCCAAAATATTTATAAATATTTTCCTACATATTTGGAATCTAGGATTTTTAAAGGGAAAATAATAAAAAGCAGTATTAAGGTATTTGTGGGGTAATGTTGAGAATTTGGGTATAAACTAATAAGTCTCAGAAGCTGAATTTTGTTGGGTTGAGTCAGTTACAGTGAAATTAGCTGAGGCTAAGAGTAGACCCCAAAACAACTATGGTTTAAGTAGAATACATTCTTCCTAGTTGTAAAGGCAGGATATGAGCATCGGTGAACAAGACCACCATTCAGCTGTAAAACCTTCAGAGCTTTATCTGTCTCCTGTATTTAGCAACAGGTCCAAAGGTACCTCATGTCCTATGTGGTTACTTCAATCCTAACCATTTCATCAGCACTCCAGAGAGTGTATCTCTCCTCTAGTCAAATTGTTGCATCTAGCTATTAAGGGTTGAAATTATCCTTTCTTTTTTTAAATAGCTACAGGCTCAGCTAAATAAATTACATTATTATAGGATAAGGAGAGAACCTGTTATTCATCAATGCTGCAAAGAACTGGGAATCAAAAATGTTTAACCTTTTTAAACTTCTATATAAAGGTTTGACATTAGTTATAAGACAGATTTAGTTTTGATTCAAACACTCATTCTCTTAATTGAAATTAATATGTAATAATGTAATAGCAAAACAAAGGCTAGTCTAAGAAATAATCTCCAACTTTTTTAAATGAATATACTCATTAGTAAACAAATTATGAGCATTTACTCCAATGTATTTTTCATTAACAACATAAATGTATCAATGATATAAAGCTATAATCACTATAAAACATGTAAAGATGCACATTAAATCTTGAGAAAAGATAACTTATACTGTTTTATTTGCATATCCCTGGTGATTGCATTCTCTTCCCTGTGGGGAGAAGTTTCCCCATTTTGGGGACCACTGGTACTTCTTAAATTTTAATGTGCAAATAATTACTTGGGGATCATCTTAAGATGCAGACTCTGATTCAGGAGGTCTAGGATTATTTTGCATTTCTAACAATCTCCCAAGGGATGCTGATGCCTCTGGTAATCACCCTCTAAGGAGCAAATGTTTAGAAGATTTCTCCTGAAGACTTACATTGACTTGAATCTTTTGTCTCTTGAATCCCTTACACATTCCACTATGAGCAGTCTTACAATCATTCTTTTTTTCTGTTACTTGTTTTTCCTTTTACCAGAGTTTAGAATTTCAGGTTTTATTTTCTTTTACATATGAGATAAGGAAATACACAATCTACAGAATAGGTATCAGTTAAGAGGCTAAATAAGAGTGAATGTAATCATGTAAGATTTTTATATTAAGTGGGATACCCAAATTTGTTTAGATAGTATATAATAAAATATTTTACTTTTTGTTTTTTAATCACAAGAATTTGATGATATTTTCAAACAGTTGCCATACTGATATTTTTATTTATTAGATTCCTAGCCACTTACACATGGGGGCTTTTTAGGGATAGTGAAAGAATGAGAGGAAACTATTCACATGTGAATTGTAATTGAATTATTTTCATGGTCCTTTGTAATCTAATTTAGTTAGGTATAATTATTTATTTTATAGGATGTTGTGCATAACATTGATTTCCAGAGAGCATCACTGGCCTTATAAAATATCATGTAGCCCTAAGCTAACATTCCAGTAGAATCATCCCATATAATTTATTCTAACTGCATTTTGTAAATTTTGATCAGCTCTGTCTAAATTGTTACATAAATTTGGCCTTATAAAATATCTCTTTCTATCCTTGTGTAATACTAAGATTCACGCAAATTCTATATTTGTACTTACATTTGCCTGCTTTTAAACTTTTGCTAACCAATTTATTTTCCATTTTTATCACTTTATATGTTCCACTGGAAATACCATGTAGATGTGTTTTGTTGTTTAGTCCAATCTGAAATTCTTTTTGTCTTATTTGAAGAAATGCTTTCTTTCACATTAAACAAAGCTAACATACTTCTTTCTTAAAATTTATCTTAATGTGTTCCCTCTCTTCCCTCCTTATTTCTACAGATTTCAAAGATGGTATTTATTTGATTCTCCACTCCTGTTAATTGCTAGTTTCAGCTCTATCACTAACTGCTCTTTTAATCATAAGTATTTCACTCTAGTATTTTCACAAAATATTTTTCTTTTTATTTTTTTAAAAATTATTTATTTATTTATTTATTCAAGAATCGGGGTACAGGTCAGATGCACGGGAGGGTGAGAAGATTCACCAGAGACAGATCAGGGAACAGAACAGGCAGACTGATGAGATACACTGCTGAGGGGAGCCACGGGCATGACAGGAGAGGTCTGCTCTGCTATGTGGGACCCTCGCCCGTCGGCCGGGATCGAACCGGCGCTGCTGAGGCTGCGGACAGCTTCACAGCATGGTGCTCAACCACCTGTGCCACCAGGGGAGACCCTTAACCAAATATTTTTTTTTTTATAGTTTTTTTTTTATAGATGCATGTTTTTATTTATTTATTTATTATATTTGTTTTGTTTATACATGCACTGGGTACAGTCAGAAGCGCGGGAGGGTGAGAGAATTCACCAGAGCCAGAGCGGGGAGCAGAGCAGGCAGAAGGACTGAAGTACACTGCTGAGGGGAGCAGCGGGTGGCAGGAGAGGTCTGCGCACCATGTGGGATCCTCCTCCGGGGCCGGAGAGCAGCCGGGGATCGAACTGGTGCCGCAGAGGCCGCGGGCAGCTTCGCAACCCAGCGATCAACCGCTGCGCCACCGGGGAGGCCCTAACCAAATATTTTTTAAGAAAGAAAATGTTTTCCATTAAAAGATCCTATTATCCCTCTTTCTGTAACTCCCATAAAAAAAAATCTTTAAAAATTGAGCAATTCTTCAAGGACATGTAGAAATGTGATATATATTTAGAAAGTCAGGACTTTTATAAGGCTGTATCCACATGTGATATATTATATATGCTTATAGATATGTTTCATTTATTAATATATTCATATCATTTCTATCTATGTTGATACATGTTCTCACTAACCTTACCTGAAACTCAAACATGTTTCAATCTCTGTATCAAGATTTTTCAGTTCTGAAAATCTTTTTTATTAATTTTATAAAATTATGATATCTATATGCCCTCTTTTCTTTCCAGGTACTACTGTTATGCACATATTCCTTCTCCTAGATCTTTCTTTCAATCTATTTTTTTCCTCAGATACATATCTTTTAATATATATTTGTTCTAGTTTTTTAAACATTTACTTATTTATGCATACAAAAACTGGGGTGTAGGCCAGAAGTTCAGTGAGGTGGGTGACAGGATTCACCAGAGACAGAGTGAGGAGCAGAACAGGCAGATCTACTGAAATACACTGCTGAAGGGAACAGCCGGTGAAACAGGAGAGTTCTGCTGTGCCATATGGGTAAGCTGCCTGGCTGGGGATGGAACTCATGCCACAGTGGCTGCTGATAACTTGATAGCACTGTCTTTAACCCCCGTGCCACCAGGGAGGCCCCCTTTGTTCTATTCTGTAAGGCATTTCCTTCTCATTAATTCTCAAGACTACTCATTCGGATCTGAATATCCATTATCCATTTGCATTATATTTCCAGAATCTTTTAGTAGAAAAATAATATATTTTTGAAAGAAATATAAAAATATGTAGTTACAACCATTTTAGAATCTTGATATATTTCTTCTGTGGTTGCAATTAAATCCTCTTAGTTCCTTTACTTGTGAACCATTCAGCAGTTCCCTTGCAATTCTATTTAGATGGGTAGTTTTATAGATTATTCTACTTTCCTCTCTGGCAGCTGGGTCATAGTTCTTTTTCTTCCTTTTGGCATCATCTCAATGTTGGCTGCACATTCAAATTACCTTGGCAGCTTTTAAATTATTAATGTTGAGCTCCAACTTAACACATTTTATCACAACCTTTAAGGTAGAGTTCAGTCAAAAATATATAATTTTAAAATGTCTTTGATTAATCTAAGCACTATGGTCTATAAACCTATTGTGTTTTAGGTTTAGTTGATTGGAATAACTTAAGTGACGGAATCCTGACAGATGGTGCAAAAGTCAGCATGAATTCAAGCCCCACTGGATCTGTTGTGAAGGAGCAGTGAAACCATTAGTTCACTGTTATGGTTTCCAGACAGACAGAGGCTCCTGCTCTGCAAATTCTCTGGACTATCTCACCTTCAGAAGATTGAAACCATGTGTTCTACCTCTTTTTGGTTTTCTGGGAAGTCAAACTCAGGGGAATACAAAAAGTCACTTGAAATAAATGTCAGTCTTCTCTTTGGAAATCAACATCTATTGTGTGATTATTTTTTAATTATTTTTTCTGATCCTTATTGCTGGACTATAATTTGTCTCCCAGGAAATTTTCCAGAACATAAGGGTCGAGAATTCCAACTCTAAAGCTCTCCAAGGAGACCCTAAAAATCTTGCAACCTAATTCTACCCAGTAACTTGAAAATTGCATTACCTGTTTAACTCGGAGAAGCAAGATAATGGAGCTGAAAGTAAAGAGAAAGGACATTTTGTTCAAATAACAAATGACCCCAAATACCCGCTTTTTATGCCAGTGGTTACCGTGAAATTCACCTCCAAATGAGGTTTGACTTAGATATAACTATATCCCGGACTGGTGTTGGTGGAGTATTTAATTTCATTTTTATTGTTCATTATTATATATAGAATTGCCTGAAAATCGATTATCCTTTGCAGTCATATCAATTTAAACAGACCTCAATATTTAAAGAATAGGGAGAGAATATAAGAAATAATAATTTAGTGCCAAATGTCACATTTAATATGTAATTTTAAAAATTAATATTAATTATTACTTAGAACACTTTTAGAAGAGGTCATATACCTAAATCAAATACTAGTTAAGTAAAAATCAAATAGATTAAAGGATTTTTCACAAAATTACACAATTAAGAAGTGAGTAGGAGGCCTCCTTGGTGGCACAAAGTATTAAGTCTCAGCACCATCAAGCTATTGTCAGCCACTGCTGCATGAGTTCCATTCCTGGTCAGGGAGCTAATACACAAGGCACAGCAAATAACTTGTCTCACTCACAGTGTATTTTAGTAGATTTGTCTGTTCTGCTCCCTACTCTGTCTCTGGCGAATCCTCTCATTCCCTGCACCTCTGGCCTACACCCCAGTTCTTGTATGCATAAATAAATAAAATAAATCTGAAAAAAAAAGGAGTAGGATGAATGAAAATAATCAGTCTTCAAAATCATACTACTACCCACTTCTTTATCTCCTTTATTTTCAGCTAACCGAAGACAGAGATACTTTCCTTATTTTATCTAATTTAGCATTGTTGAAATATAATCCATAAAATATAATCAGGGTTGTACACACAAGTAAGCTAGATAATCTGGTTAAATTTTCTTATGTTTTCTGGAATTTGCTACAGCATTGCCATTCTTTTAAATTCACTTTTAAAAAGAATATACGTACAGAGAATCTTTAAAATTACATTAAAACAATGTCTATCAATTGGCGTGTCATGTTTGAAATATAAAGACAGACTATATAGAGTACAAAACAGAATGGGTATAATGTTACTTTGTAAGTAAATTAAATACCACATATTTATAAATTATTCAGTGTACCCGTTATATCTCTTACTAAAGGTTCAAATAAGTAAGTTTTGTAGGGCCATTAATAAGCAGGGACAAATCTTTTGAATTGAATAGACAATCTTACATAAAACTTCCCAATTAAATTAAATCTGATAGGAACAAAATAATTTTATCAGAAGAGTTGAGGTACAGAGTGCTGTAGTTCAGGGAACATTTAGATAATGGAAATATATTAAATGATAAAGGGTTTAGAAATATAATGAGAAAAAGACTGGAAAAGAGGAATGAGATTAGGTTACAGAGGGTCACTGTGTAAGAGCTGAGAGGCACTATATTGTGTGTAGGAGCAAGGTGACTGATGGCATTTGTTTTTTCAGGAAGCAGTATAAAGAACTGGCAAATTGAAAGGGGAGTCTGTTCATACACACTAGCAATATTAGATTAAGTGCTTTGGATAATACGTACTATAAAACACAGACTCTGTTCTTACGGAGTTTATAACACATTTGGGAAGGAAAGATATTAACTTTGGAAAGTGGATGACAATGGAAATTTTCATATAACACCAAATTTTGAATTAATTCATTTTCCAAAATGTCTTGAACTTCAATATTTGGCATTTCAGGTTAAGCCTGGGTATTAGCCTGGACATGGCCTTATCCTTTGTTGAATTATAGGCAAAAGAGAACATATATTTGCATTTGATGTATTTTGGATTATACACACTTGTTTTTCTATTTGTGAATAATATTCTGTGTGTAATTACATATTTTTAAGAACAATTACTAGAACTCATTTAGATATTGGTCACACTGAAAATTCTATTGTGTTTCATTTATTTTTCTATCCATCCTATCACCCCTTAAAGGGAAACTCCTAAAAGGAATAATTCAAGAATATCCTTTTCAAATATTTCTAAGTCAGTGAAAAGTAAATATGGAATCTCAAAATGCTGATATTTGCATACATAGAAATTTGGGAAACAAAGCCCAGCTGTAATGCAGTAGAGATTACAGATAGTGACATCACACCAATTACTTTCATGGTATCTTCCCCACAAGTCAGGTAGGATACCTTAAATTCCCAATTTCTGTTGTGGAACATTCTCAAATGTTCCTATTTACTAACTTAATGGATTTCAATTTGTATGTCATCCCAAATAATAAAATCTCTATTTGGCTCTTTTAATATTTTTTCATTGATATATCTCCCATTTCTGATTCTATCCCAATGGTTATATTTGCACACTGATATCTTCATGACAATCACCTAGACAGTAAAGTTTTTTAAATGGCATCATTTGTCTCTATACATACTTCCTACAAAGATCAAGTGACTCCTATCAGGTTAATTTAATTAGAGCCTAATTCTAGTTCTGCCACTCTTGCATAAAAATCTTCATTGATTCCTCAGGATCTCAGATAAAATCTATACTTCTTTAACTCATAATCACTGCCTATTCTGGTCTCACACTTAATTTTTCAACTTTTTCTTCAGTGTATTTCTCTTAACAGCTGTGTTATTTTAGATTCACTAAGCAGCAGATGCTGAAATGCCATTAACTATGTAAGAGATTTATGGAGAAAACACCCTTTATAGTACCGGTGAAGTGAGCAGAAAGGAGAAGTTAGGGGAAATCTAAGATCATGGTGCTTATGTAATTACATAAGGCCATGTCCAGGCTAATACCCAGAGGAAGGACTGGGTAGGAAGATGATCAGATTCAGTGCCACTTCAGAAAATGTTTAATCATCCCCATAGAGAGTCCTAGAAACAAATCTCCAGTTCAGGGAGCCCTGGTTCTTTCAGAACTTCTACCACTCAGAGCAATCTTTAAGAAATGTGGACTTAGCTTGAATTCCTTGGGAGAATGCAGACAAGCAGTACTCAGTTATGCATTTTTATGCTTACTCTAACAGTTGATCAAAGTTCGGTATTCACTATTTGCCATACATGACTTGTTTATTTTTCATTTCTGAGTTCTGCTCAAGCGATTCTTTTAACTTATAATATCGCACATTCACATTTATGAAAATCATAGACAATCTTTTAACTCATCTACTTCAATAAATATTTTATATGATCAGTTAGTTGCAACACACAGCCTCTACAATACTTAACTATGTTTCCTCAATTGTTATTTTTGCTTTAAAAGCCAACAATACATACTACAAACTGACATTTAGAAGAATAGAACTCTGGAAATTTTTATAATTAGTATTTACTTTTATTTATATATATATAACAATCCTACTTTAAAATATCAAGTATAACTTGACATCATCCTTGGGTTTTCATAAGAGAAAATATCCATTTAGCAAAGTGTTTAGAGTATTTTAAAGTACCTAGTTCAATCAAACAAATGAAATTCTCAGAAATAGAGACAATACCACATACTGGAGCAAATTAAGTCCTTAACTGGTCTCCTCATCTCCCTACAATGACACTATCAACTGACATTTGGTTAGACCTAAGATTCAGATATGATCAGTCATAATGGGCATTGTACTGAATATTTATTCAATTGCATGCCAGCCTTTCCAAGTGTTTTGCACATATTATTGTATGCAATCCTTGAAACAACCTCAGGTGTCAGATACCATAAATAGCTGGTTATATAACTACAATAAAATAAGTATTGTGAGGTAAACTTTTTGAATTTTGCTTAGAAGTGAAAGTATATTGGGGAGTTGCCTGTACAAGCACATTATTCCATGATCGCTCTCCATAGTCAGTTAAAATCTCCATTGCATTCATTTACGCTCTAAATTCCATATAGAAAGTGCTCAACTTTACCATGTGTCATGTACCCCCAAATTAGGGATGATTTGCTGCTTTTATTGACCTATTCTGAGGGAAAAGCACACAGAAAAAATATTGATATGTTATGGCATGATTCCTAAGTGCCTGAGCTATAGTAAATATACATATATACGTAACTACACACACACACACACACACACACACACACACACATATATATATATATGTTTCAGTGCATATGTACTGAAAGAGGGGAGAATTTTAACTGTAACATCAAGAAGCAATTTTTATTTTTTTTAACATTTAAAAGAAGAGGTAATAGGAATAGGAGAAAGAAAAAAGAGGAAGGTACCTGAATAGTCATATGTGGGCAGGAGAGCTGCCTAATATTTATTTTTATTTATTTATTTATTTAGTTATTTTAAAGATTTATTTATTTATTTATTTACACAAGCACTGGGTACAGTCAGAAGCGCGGGAGGGTGAGAGAATTCACCAGAGCCCGAGCAGGGAGCAGAACAGGCAGACAACCGAAGTACACTGCTGAGGGGAGCAGCGGGCGGCAGGAGAGGTCTGCACGCCATGTGGGACCCTCGCCTGGCAGCCAGGGATCGAAGCAGCACTGCAGAGGCTGCGGGGAGCTTCGCAACCCAGCGCTCAACCGCTGCGCCACCGGGGAGGTCCCTATTTTTATTTTTTTAAAGATTTATTTATTTATACAAGCACTGGGTATAGTCAGAAGTGCGGGAGGGTGAGAGAATTCACCAGAGCCAGAGCGGGAAACAGAACAGGCAGACTGATGAAATACACCACTGAGGGGAGCAGCGGACATGGCAGGAAATGTCTGTAGAGCCATGTGGGCCCCGCAACCAGTGGCTGGGGATCGAACCGGCGCTGCGGAGGCTGTGAGCAGCTTTGCAGTCCAACGCTCAACTGCTGCGCCACCGGGGGAGGCTCTAATTTTTAATTTTTTTGTAAGAAGTAATCACATAATTATTAATTTGGAGATACACACACATGCTAGATATTTCTATTGTTTCCACTATTGTCTTTTAAAACTTGGTGAATATCATTGCTGAACAAAGTGAAGAGCATTAATTTTAAATGGCTAAATTTGCTTAACTGCACCTGTAAAGATATTTTTAGTAAACATAAGGAAGAAACTGAATGCATCATTCTGATTTTAAAATTATCCTGGTTCAATTATTCACTCTATTTAATGAGACCCTTGTGCAAGGGAATCATCACAATGCAAGAAATGTGTGAACTGCTTTTTAAGCCACTCAGAACTGGGGAAATCTCTAAGAATATTTTTCTTTATAATATGGAAGAATAAAGCAAAATGGCCTTTTTCAAGAAAATCATGGATACTTTCCAAAGCTAGGTTATTAAAATAGACAACAATCCTGATTATGTGGTACTTGCTCACGTATTTGAATATAAGTAGGAAATGAACGAAGGAAGCAAAGTCAGGAGGGAGGGCAGGAAGGAAGGTTTGGTAAAGGAATTTAAGTTCTGAGGGTAATGACATGTCTTCAAATTACTCGGTCATCTGCTTGCAGTTCTGAACATTTGAACTTTAAAGAAGGACTATACTGATCACATTATTTATTTATACTGTCAGTAATTATTCTGTGTATTTTATGTTTACTTTTTATATTAGTGATATAAGTTTAGTACTCTTTAAGGATAAGGGTCTGAGATAAATTAAATTTGAGATATTTGTTCCAATGTCACAAACTGGTGCAACTTGATAGTAATCTGAGTCTAGACAATTATACTTTAAAGGCAAAACTTTTAACAACTTTGCATCCAGCTCTGATATTCTTACCCATAATATGTTGGCTAATCAATGGATAGTAATAAATAAACTACTAAAATAATATGCTTAATATCTGTATTCCCCATTAGAATATAGACTATTTTATCTCCAGCAGCAGAATTGGAAAACTTTTAATAACTTTTATAGTAAATGAATACTTATGTTGAAAGATAATGTTTTTCTGATTTTTTCGCTTATTTTTAGAATATGTGTACCTTAGTTATAGTTTGTTTCCATAAAAATTAGTTTTTAATTATAAAATGTTTCAAATATTTGTTAAAGGTATATCATGTTTACGCTGAGCATTGTTACAATTTCTCTCCAAAGTGACATTCCTTATTTATAATTCCAGGAATCCTAAATTTCCAGTAATCTTAACACAGATATTGAAATAGTTTTAACTTGAAAAAAGTAAAGTGTGGTTGTCAGTACTTTCCCACAAAGAAATCTATTTCTATATCCTGATTTTTTGTTCACCACATATGCCAAGCATTTTTATGTGCTACAGCTTCTTTATACACCCTCTTCTATGAATTTCCCTTTATATCCTCCCTAAGATTTGAGTAGGAAGATAATAACAGGCATCACAGTAGCTTACAAAAATGGAGTGGCTGTAATGTATCAGATTTTGCTGTTAGTGCTTTATCTACTTTAATTCTTATAATCTTCATCATAAAACCATGTGATTATTACTATAATTCTCATATTAGTGTTGAGGAAATTGCAAGATAAGAGATTAAGAAACTTACTTATATAAATGGTAGGGCTAGCGGCAAATCTTAAGCCATATATAGAAAGCAAAAGCAAAGCCTTAATGATAGATTAATACATTTGATTATATTTATTAAACTTTTGCATTGATAATAATGTTAGAAGTCATATGTAAATTTAATTTCTGGTCTTGAAAGTATATCCAGTATCTGAGTAAACTTCCTAACATATAAATTATGGAATCTGAGTGAAATATGTAATTCAAATTATTGAAGGTATCAGAAAAAAAATCAAGGCAGCCAGCAATTAAGCAAAAAGATAGCAAAGGGAAAATTCCTAAGATAAACTCAAGAGTTACTTCTGCTATCTCCAGGTAGTTGTATCACAGGGCTAAATAGGTAAAGCATAATCTGGGAACTAGGAATGATTATAGTGTCTGAGTTATCAAGGCAGAAATTAGATATCAGGACTACCTTGGAATCCCACACTTGAGGGATCAAGACTTGAAAGGGAGAAACTTCCTGGAAGGAAAAGTCTGGGCATCTCCTTGTTTCATATATGTTTCAGGATCCATTGTATTGTTGAGATTATTTTAAATCTCAGTCATGTGCAAAAATTGCTTATTCCTATCAGCCTTATTTGATAATCTGATCACCTGTTCAACAAACTAATTCATTTGTGTTATTCCAACAGATTGAAACAGAAGACAAGGAAAAAATAAAATAATGCAAATGTAAATTATTAAACCAGTCATTCTTTCTCTTAGTCAGACTCTGATCCATGAGAATATCTATGCACAAAGGAGCCTATTATGTGAGGAAGGCATAAAGGGAGTGAGTGTGATAGGTACTCAATAAACCCTGGCACCCTAAAAGATGGGTGTGCTGTGATTTTATAAGGAGAGAAGGAAGAGGGGTATGGAATGTGATGGGGAAGCTTTGTATTCCCAGGTTTGAGGAGATGCTGGACAGTCTAAGCATCATGAGTTACAATGGTTTGATATTCTCAGCAGGGAATGTTTCCGCAGGACGGCTCTCAGCAGATTTTGTTTCTGATGTCACTGACAATCTCAAAAAAAAAAAAAAAAAAAAAAAAAAAAAAAACCACAGGGGATTTTATTAAGAATGGAATGTGATTTTTTCCAGTTCCCAGGAATTTACTTGGAGCAAATTACTGGTAAATCATAGGAGAGAGTAGGAGGCAAGAGAAAACAAAGGGCGATTCAAATTTAATTCCACTTATTCCAAATTTTTAGTCTAAGGGAGCTTTTGTTGCAAAATAGAGGATATCCGGCTATAAAAATATATAACCAATAACGCAATATTGGGGAAAGAAAATGAAAAATGTATGGATAGACCACATAGAAAAATATTAACATTTATTTCCAAAGAAAATCATTTATTACATTAAGGGGAGATGAGTTTAATGACAATATAAGTCAAAAATCAGCATGCTAGGACCAAAAGAATCTTTGTGGAACTCTATGAATAATTAATTCTTAGAGTCACTCTGTGGGAATTGAGGCTTGCTGAATCAGCAAAATGAAATATCTTTTAACAGAGATACTCTTGACTATTGCTATTTCTGTAAGAAATAACTATCTTTTCTCTTAGATAAGGAGTCTTATGTCTTCTAGCAATATATATTTGTGGCAGTCTAACAACCCGGCAATCAGATATTGAGTTTTGAACTTTGGTGGGAGGAATTCATCAGAATTTCTCTACAGATAATGAGATTACTTGAGCCAATATTAACATATTTAAATATTCATCAACTATGTAGCATTTTAAAAAATCCATATATGAAGAAATGAATTTACTGGGAAAGCAGTATAAAGAAGTTGTACATATTTTCCCATTGATTACTCACTATTGATTTTTTCTTATTGCTTGTGTTTAATAATATTATGAAAGATATTACAGTTTCTAAGCTTTAAATATTTTTCTTATGTAATTATTGGGAAGTCAAAGGACAGTAAATTCTACACTGAAATTCAAACTTATAATACTATGTTGGCTTGATACAACATTGTTAAAGTAACAAAGTACTTTACACACTGTAGAAAAATTCTTCAAAATTAGATTAAAATATGTATGTGAATTTAGAATTTGCTTCTTCATATGGACATAAATAAAGAAATTAGTTTTATTTTATCAACCATCTAGGTCACAATATTTGGCTCTAACCTTGTTTTGCTTGAATAAAATGATTAAATTAATAGTGAATCATTTCTACTTCTCTGCAATTGTTTCTTAATAGGTGGAGCTGATACCGAATGGCATCATAGCTTTTCCTGTTATTTTGATTTTTAAAATCTCAATGTGAAAAATTTAATTCAATTTCACTTCTTCATTGTTTTAGGTGTAACAGTACTGGAAGGGCCCATTTATGCCGTAGGAGGCCATGATGGCTGGAGCTACCTGAATACAGTAGAGAGGTGGGATCCCCAGAGTCAGCAGTGGACCTTTGTAGCCAGTATGTCCATTGCCCGGAGCACTGTTGGTGTAGCAGCGCTGAATGGCAAGTGAGTAGATTTTCTTTTTTATTTTGAAAAATAGCTGAGTGTATATTCTTGTTGAAATAACTATTAGTAAGCTACTTTGCTCAAATCTTTTAAAATCATTATTTTTGATATTTAAAACAATATATATCTTCAAGTATAATTGCCCAATCAAGATTTCATGATTTTCTGGTTGTCTCTCTATATGACAGAAACCAAAACTTCCCTACATTCTTTACTACTAAAGAAGTATCAGTTTTGGGCCTCCCCGGTGGCGCAGCGGTTGAGCGCTGGGTTGCGAAGCTGCCCGCAGCCTCTGCAGTGCCAGATCGATCCCCGGCTGCTCCCCGGCCACCAGAGGAGGGTCCCACATGGCGCGCAGACCTCTCCTGCCGCCCGCTGCTCCCCTCAGCAGTGTCCTTCGGTCCTTCTGCCTGCTCTGCTCCCCGCTCTGGCTCTGGTGAATTCTCTCACCCTCCCGCGCTTCTGACTGTACCCAGTGCATGTATAAACAAAACAAACAAAAAACAAATAAATAAATAAAATAAAACATGCCTCTATTAAAAAAAATTAAAAAAAAAACCCTAAAAAAAAAAAAAGAAGTATCAGTTTTATTTCATGAGACTTATATGCACTAAGGATCAATATATCTTTACTCTTTTTGATAAATTAGTCTGCAGACTCTTCAAAAATTACTACAAGTTTGTTTCTCAAGTTTTTGTTTTGCTTTGTTTTTATGATTATATTAGTCTCTCCATTTGCCTCTGAATACATTCCTATTACACTAATCAGGAATTCTCAACCTCAACAATGTTGAAATTTTGAGCCAGTTAATATTTGTTGGACTTAGGACTCTCTTTGTGTTGTATAGAAGCAGCATCAAGGGTTAAGCAGCATCAAGGGTTTGTAACCACTAGAGGCTAACTCTACATATGTGCACTCCAGTGTGATAGTCAAAATATTCTCTAGACATTGCCTAATATCCTCCAGAAAGGGAAAAATACGCCTTGTACTCATGTTCATGAGAAAACCTTCTCTCAACCATATTAACACCTTGAGCCCTGAATATATTGTAAAATCTTTCAATCTGATATTCAAAGCTCCCTTTCCCCTATAGTCCATTTGCTAAATCAGCTAGAGCAGTCCTTTTACAAATGCAAGTAATGCATCAGTCCTCTTCCAGGATTTCTCTATGCAATTAGATTATAATGCATAACTTTTCCTTCAGGAACCCACTGGATCTTGTCCCTGCCTATTCCAATCAGTCACATTGCCCTTTTATCTCTGTCTGAAATATGCAAGCTCTATCACAACTCAGTCCCTTTAAATTTGCTCTTTGTCAGAAACTGTTTCTGTTTATCCTCATGTGCCTGGCCCATATCATTATTGAGTTCATCTCTAAATATGGCCACATAGATTTTTTTTTATTATTAACCCTATTAAAAATATTCCATGAACGTCATCCTAAATTATTTACTTACTGTTTTTGAAATTATACACTTCCTTGAAATTAGTTACATATTAATGTTTTCTATCTTTTTTTAACTAACATATACATTCAATGAATGTTGAGATTTTGTCTGCATTATTTATTGATGTATCCCTGGGTATAATACATATTCCCTAGACCTACTGAGTAGATTTTGATGTTCTATTTTTAATAACCTATTTTCTCCTAAATAGGCATATGTATATTTTAGTTATTATTGCACATTATTTTAAAATAATCTTAAAATTATTTTCAATTTAATTGAAATCTCTATAAATTAATATGCTAGGGGTTATAAAGTTATCCACTCTGAAAAAAAAATGCCATTAAATGTAAATAATTAGTCTCTAAATGTTTAAATTTAAAGATGCTAATAAATATTATATATAAATTATCTAAAATATATGTGACATTTACATATGCATATATAATATTTACATATGCATATATATAATATTTCCCCAAGTTTGATACATAAACAAAGCCACAATGAACATCGTGATATGTAAACTTTTTGGCAAATTACTGATTGCTTCCTTGCAAGGACTTTCTACAAAGTAATTTGTAGGAGAATTGGGACTGAATTATTTTCACGGATAAAATAATTTAATCCTTTTCATAGTAGTATTTATCAAAAACTTTCTCAATGACATTGTCTTGCATTGCTTTTTTCAATTATTTTGATACATTGTCTTATCATTTCTTACTACCTCAACAATTTGTTTCAAAAAACATTTTATTTTGGTGCAAATTTTTTACTAGTAGTGAGATTAAAGTTGAGTAGGTATTTGCCACTATTTTTATTGTTACGTAATATACAGCAATATTTTCTACTTTTATCAACATCAACATATTGTATCCATAATTCTTTTAATTGACTCACAAATTCCATTTTTATGATTTTTATCAATCTAGTTTTATTTATATTTCCCCCAGCTTAGGCATCTTCAGATTTTATTCAGAATTATTTTAGGCTTAAAATTGCACTCTTAGTGTCATATACACTTTCCAAAATTCCTTTAGGATTTTGCCTGAAAATAAATATTTACAGCTTAATGAGAGGAAAAATGATATACTATTACACTTAAAATATTTCCATCTGAGAATATGAACATACATTTATCTCTTAAAATTCATCTCAATGTATTTTATTAGTTGGACATATATTTAGTGATTTCTTTCTAAGGATGTTCAGATTTATTATGTATTTGCACATTTTATATATATATATCAATAATTACAAATATATATATATATTATTACACATGCATGCATATATTAACAATTATGCATTTATAGTACTCCAGAGAAGACTGTATTTTTATAATAATCATTTTACTAAATTGATGTATTGATGTTAGTTTTCCTATGTTTTAATCCTATTTTAAGAAAATGTTATTATTTCATTTTATTTTCAAATAAAATGTCTCTCAAATCAAAATAGTACAGCTATCATTTAGATGCCATTACCCCGCTCTTTAGTATGTTTTAATGGCCTCAAAATTCTGTGGTTTCATGACTATTAGTGTCTAGTTGCTTTTCTTGTTTTACTCAGGCAGAAACATAATAAGTAGCAAGTGACCTTTCACTTCAGACTCAAAGTAGAAAATTGTTTCAACATCACCCTCTGACAGTTGTTTACTTTAATCTCACCTCTCCTGATGTGACTTTTTCTCTTGTTTTATTTCCACATCTCACCAAAGTGTCATTCTAGCCTGACTGTTGCTTCCCTGTGTATTATTAGTCTTGAGGATAATTTCCTCAAGACTAATGAAAGTCAGTGAATAGCCCTCTTGAGTTTAAGTTACTCATGATACTATTTAATGTGGAAAAATAGACATTATGTTATGGTTTTAAATTAATGCATGTGTACTGATGGCTTTGAGAGCGAAATCATTTCAATTTCATGAAACATTTTGGCAATAAGACAGATTAAACTAACTGGTAGTTATATTATCTTAAACCAGCATAGCCACAGGAAGCTTCCTCGGAGGATAAAAGGATTGCAACAAAACAGAGAATAGATATTATGGTGCAGTGATTGCCATATAAAATCCCCAAATAATACCTATACCAGTGATTATGTTTCCTTCTTCCTTGTTTTCTACCTTATCTAGGTTCTTTCAAACTTTATAGCTAAAAGGTTTTTCCTCTTTTATTCCCTGAGTAACTTACAAAAGCAGACATATTCATATGGCTTGAGCACATCCATAATTTTAGTAAATGCTTGATATGAGACCTAGAGAAACTGCAACATTGACAAAAAACAGCAGTTTGGTTCATGATTCAATGTGGAAAAACTGATTCACACATTCATTCATGTTAAAAATATTCATGGGTCAATTGTAATTTCTTTGCAACTTTTGCCTCATATTGCTAAAAGTACCACAAGAGCAGGAGTCTCTGGCTCTGCTTCTGTGTTCCCATATCTGGCACACACAGCACCTGAAGCCTCAAAACTCAGTACTTGCATGGTGCCTTCCAATATCGTTTCTATTCTTATCCATCCATTGGTATTTTTCTTCTTAAAGATGGAACCCAAATTGCCTATGCTTTATATGATATGCGATTTATATTAAAATTGAATTGCTTTAGATTCAAACATTTAAATGAAAAATAAATTGTTTATTTGTTGGGTCTCACTCAGAACTACTAATGGCTCAGAAGGTTTGTAGTTTGACTTTTGGAAAAAAAAATTCTAATCTGGCATCTGATTGATTTAGCAGATTTCCAAAAATTGAGAGAGTTTTGTAATAAGAAAGAGTAATTCGAGTCAAGTCTCTGAAGGTGAAATGCGAACAAAAGGAGGAAAAGTAAAGTTTGACTAGAACTTAATGAGAAAGAACAGCCATTAAAGATTGGATAGGAAGGCAGGATCCAGGTCATAAAGCAACTTGGCTAAGGTAACAGGACTGTAAAAGTCTCAAAGGGGGCATGGTTGCATGTCACTTCTGTGAATATCACTTTGGCTGACTGTTGAAGGAAACTATAAAATTTTTGGAATCCCATCACAAAGGTAGACTAGTTCAGATGTATTCTAATGTATTTGAAAGTATTACTTGATAAAGCATGTCTAAGAATGAAAACCTGTAGCATTAGCAGACAATTGATTTTAGCTCTCTGAGCATAACCACTGGCATACTCCTCAGTCTGGAATGCAGTGGCTTATGTGATTTAGATCTCCTCTCCTTTTCATTTTCACTCTTAGCACCTGCTTCTAGTCACATTTGTTTCAAACATACTGAATTGCTCAGATTTCCTGAACAACTCCATACTTTTCATACTCTCTTCCCTTTTCACATACTCATCTTTCTGCCTAAATGGCCATTTAATCTAGAGCAAGTCCCTAACAGAATGCTAGTTGTCTATGTACAAGGATACACAGGTTAATGTTCATAGCTACTGAATATGAACCTGATGATTACTAAGAATGTTATATTTCTCTCCTTCTCTCATTGCCTCAGAATGAAATCCCAACTCCATAGCATGACATATAACCCCTTCATTTTTAGTCTATTTTTATTCCCCACCGGCTACATCTCTCCTCTCCTTCATTCTTACCCCCACTCAGCAATATGACATACCTGCCACCTTTTATTTATCACCTACTATGGCCTTTCATGTGCATTGTCTTTATACATAATACCGTCCTGGTATGTAATGCTTTCCTCATATTTTATCTTCTTAAACATTTCTACTCATCTTCCATCACTAAGATAAAAGTCATGTTTCCTTTCACGATGTGAAACTGACAGCTGTCACTGCCTATGCTGTCAGTGCATATACTTCTAGCACTAGATTCTTCTCTTCTCTTCAGATTCTCAACAACTAATTTGTCATGGTAGTAAAACAAAGGGAATTACTCTAACCTGTGATTCAAGAGATTATGAAGTGAGATCTGAGATGACACCGTTTTGTAAATGTCCCCAAGTTTTGTGTGTACATTGTTCATTTATTCTAAGTTTATATTGTTTCTATCCTTTGGCTATTTTTATAATGTTCACACGTATTATAGTAATAGTTATTGTTGTTATTTATTTTTACATTCTAGTTCTCAGTCACGGAAAATTTATATTTCAAAATAAGTAGATTATACTGTTGATTGATAACATTTATTTCAAATACAAAATTTTCAACAATTTTTTAAGTATTCAAATACATCTATTGGTTTTAATAATGAGTCTGAATAGCAGTCTAAAAGTACACTGTTATCTTTTACACAAATTACAATTTTCCCATTTCTTTTTTAAGGCTTATTCTTGAGGGAAAATTCAGTGTATATACTCTTTCCAATAGTTTAATCCCATATTAAGAATTTATATTTCTAAAACTATATTGATTTCATTATTAATATGCATATTATATAATGTTAGAAGGACATTAAAATGAAAGAACCACTGATAATATAGCTTAGACTTTAATTTATGCCAAATATTTTACAAAAGGTACTGTCAAATATTATGTGAGGCATCCTATAAAGTTTTTTCTCATATAAATCTTCTTGTTACTAGGATTCATTAAAGTAGGGTTTACATTGAAGAAAATGACTGCATAGTGGTTTATAATACATGTAATTATATTAAATAAGTCAAGGATGTTGTAAATTGTGAACCTTGCAGGAACATCTTATTTTATAATATAAAATGTTAATAGGATCAGTATTTGACATTAAATGTAAGCAGTATGCTTAATCATCTTTTAAAAACACAGTTAAATATATGTTTGTTTATGTACACATTCTTTAATAATTTAAAAAAGAAAACATATGCATTATTGCATGAAATGTTTTATTACAAGCACTAATCAGACAAATTAATAGCATAATTTTAATTTGTCAGTGTGACATGAATGAAGAGAGCAGCTTGAAATCAATAATTCCTTTAAAACAATAAAAATAAAGATGAAGGTGCCTTTTTTAAATATAAGCTATTCTCAGGGACTGTGCTAGGTGCTTCCTGTGAAGATATTTACCCAATAACAAATCTTTGCAAAAAACAGTTAAATTTTAATAATTTCTGAAGATTATGCCACACTTCACTTGAATTAGATCTTCAATCTAAATGAAACAGAAATAAATGTTCAGATTTCATGAAGTGTTTAGGATGATAACAATTTTTGAGTGAGTAATTATTTCACTTCTGGGTGCTTTTGCAAGCTTAATTGTCTAATACTTGTTCTTCAAAATGCTCCTATTGGTGATTTTTCAACATATTGCAAGATTGAGAACTGACAGACAACTTGTGAGTAATCAAGCAGAGAAGTATTACATCCACAAAGGGAACACTTGGGTAATCAGAAACATTTTATCATGGCAGGCATGAAGAGAAATAAGCAACTTTAAAACAATGTCTCCAGGATACAAAATTAGTTTAAACATCATATTTTAGAGTTATTAAAGGACATAAGAGGATAAATTTATAAATCTATGACCCAAATGATTTTATATGCTAGCTAATAATGCCTTCCTGTGCATTTATGTGGAAACCGAAGAGTACAGAATTAAATCTATTTACCAATACATGAAGCATCATCTCCTCTAATAAAGCAAAAATTCCACAACATCTAATCTTATTAAAACATGAGCAAATCACATCAGTCATCTACTCAAATTTGTCTTCTGGTCCCATGTTTTGCTCAGAATAAACATCCACAAACTCTTGTGTGAGGTCCACCTCACACCCCATGTCTTACTTTGCCACATGCCCTCATTCTCTGCTCCAGCCACCCTGTCTTCCTTGCTGCTCTAGGAATTGTGTACTCACCTATTCAGTCTGCCTCAATTCTTTCCCCACTGGATATTCCTGAACTCTCTTTCAATCACTACCAATTTCTTCAAACTTTTGTGCAAATATTACCTTTTAGCAAGACTTTTTCGGAACATATACTTAAAATTGCAATGACAACCACCACTCACAGCATTTGAGTTTTGATCTCTCTTCCATGCTTTTATCTATGTTTACTACCTGCATCACCTTCTAACGTAGTATATATAATATTTGTGTTTATGTGTAGGCTATGTCTACACCTACCCCAATAGAACAGAGCACAAGAATTTTGCTCATGGATATATTAACAACATTTTGGATAGTGTGAAGCATATTTCAGGCATTCAAAATAAGTTTTGGACAAATTGTAAATAAATAAATGCAACTCTTTATCTTACTGTGATTAAGTCTTTTGATTGTGATCAAATAGACAATAATTATGTTATTAGGAATAATGCATTTCTACATTCAAATGCCATTTTTGCTACAATACTTCTTTTCCTGGATTCCAATTATACTTATCATTAACGGAATAATTATAACAAAATAAGTGAAGTTTCAGCAATTTCAATCAGTCCAACATTGTTGCACCACTTTTCCCATGTTTGTAACACATTCCTCTATATTTATTAAATAATACAGCAAGACACTGTTTGATGTAAGAAGTAATTGAAATCAACTGAAACTTTAGAAATAATATAGGGAAGAACATTAAAGTTGTTGTAATTTCATCTGTAACCCTAGAATCATAGATATCCCAGGCATGTTTAATCTTTTATAGAGTACCTTTCACAAAATGTTTGTGAAATAATGCATTTGGACATTTTAAAGATTCACATGATGGTTGAAAGCTTGTTTTTTTTTTTAAACTTTTACTTTATTGTATTTTGTCATCCAGAATATAAATATTAAATCATGGTTTTCCAATTGTGTTTTCAGGTTATATTCAGTTGGAGGTCGAGATGGAAGTTCCTGTTTGAGTTCAATGGAATATTATGATCCTCATACGAATAAGTGGAACATGTGCGCTCCTATGTGTAAGAGGAGAGGGGGTGTGGGAGTGGCCACATGCGATGGTTTTCTTTATGCAGTAGGAGGGCATGATGCACCTGCTTCAAATCACTGTTCCAGGCTACTGGATTATGTAGAAAGGTAAGACCCCAAGGGCAGTGACAAGTGAAAGAAACAATGTGAATTGCATTGATGAAAGTCAAAATCAACTCTTAGAGCTCCTTTAATAGTTCTCAATGTCTCTCTGTCTCTCTGTCTCTGTCTCTCACACACACACGTGCACACACAAGTGTGTACACGCTCACATTTTCATTCATTGCTGTTTTATTTTTCCTTTCTCCTTTCTCCCTCCCTTCCCATTTCTTTTCTTTGTTTCCCTTCCCCTGACTTCCCCTTCTCCCTCCTCTTTCCTATCTCATTTCTTTCTATCACTAATATTTATCTAAAGTCCCACATTTTTCACGAGATGCTCAAATATTCACAAGATCCTTACTTTTCTCCTTAGCGAATATGTCATTTAAAATAAAATTTTGGGGGCCTCCCCAGTGGTGCAGCGGGTTGAACGCAGAGCTGTGAAGCTGTCCGCAGCCTCTGCAGTGTGGGTTCGATCCCGGCCGGCTGGCGAGGGTCCCACATGGCTGGTAGACCTCTCCTGTCTCGTCTGCTGCTCCTCTCAGCAGTGTATTTTGTCATTCTGCCTGTTCTGCTCCCTGCTCTGCCTCTGGTGAATTCTCTCACCCTCCCGCGCATATGGTCTATACCCCAGCTCTTGTATAAAATAAATAATCTTAAAAATAAAATAAAATAAAATTTATGTAATTTATTGCATTTATAAATATTTAGTTTTTTTATAAAATTGGATTTTATTTGTTCTATTCATCCCGTTCTATTTGTTCTACTAGTTCCTTCAATCTCTCAAAGTGAATTATGAACCTCCTTGTTTTATGTTACACTTTTATTAATGCATGATAGGCCTACGAGAATTATATTTTCTATAATTCCAAGGAATGGGGGTTACATCAGTCCTCTTTCAACTTTTCCTAAAAGTGGCCATTCCACAGAGACTGGCAAAGCAAGGAGCTTTAGCTTCAGGTTCGTCTGCCAACCCAGACAACTCCTGGTGTGTTTATATATATATTTTAAGATTTATTTATTTATTTATACAAGCACTGGGTACAGTCAGAAGCACAGGAGGGTGAGAGAATTCAGTAGAGCCAAGAGCAGGGAGCAGAACAGCAGAAGGACCGAAGTACACTGCTGAGGGGAGCAGCGGGCGGCAGGAGAGGTCTGCGCGCCATTTGGGACCCTCACCCGGCGGCTGGGGATCGAACCAGCACTGCAGAGGCTGCGGGCAGCTTCACAGTCCAGTGCTCAACCGCTGAGCCACCAGGGGCAGCCCTCCTGGTGTGTTTATAGAAAGTTCTTTCTAGTGGATGTGTACCACTCAAAGCTACTACCCTGCAGCAGCAAGTATTAGAGGATTAATGTAGCATATGATGGTGTGTCCTATTACTAAGAATACATGCTAATATATGAGGCAGTGATAATAGGGAACACAGAGGTTAATTGTTGTATCAACTGTGATAGGATAAGTAATTTTACTGTAACAAATAACTTCAAATGCTTAGTGACTTTTTTTTTTTTATTTTATGGCATTTCTCATGCTACAGGTTCACAAAAGTTCCTTAGTATTACTGCCCTAGTACCAATACCCAGAAGGGCATATAAGTTGTAATAGTACTGATGATTCCTATGCCAGAAGGGAAAAATCAGAGTATTTACTAAATTGTTCACTTGTTAAAGATTCCACCTGCAAATAAAATAATTCACTTTTATTTAAACTTTGATGGCAAAACAGTCACAGAAAACTTGTGGTACATAGAAGGGCAGTATCCTAACTTGAACCACAGAGATGAATGAGACATATTTGGGGTATCATACTGATAATCATAATCTTCCTCCTAATGTTAAGAAACTGAGTGCTTCATACTCATGCTTTTAAGTGGTATATTCAGTGGGAGAAAGATGCTCTAAAGGTAAGTATTTTTATCGAGAATAAGACCACCGGAAAAAGAGTAGTCTCCTTAGTGAACAGACTCTCTCTCTCTCTCTCTCTCTCTATATATATATATATATATATATATACACACACACACACACACACACACATATATATCTCAAAAGAGTGTTATATATATATAAACCTTTTATGTGGTTTATGTAAAATACAGAAATGTTTAATGATACTGCTACTCCGTAAAATGGACTATAGATTTATAGTTGCATAAATATAAAGCAGGGTATTATACTCACTGCTTCCACATTTTCTTATCCAATGGAATTAAAATTAAAATGTTACTTTGAGGACAGTGGTCAGTATCCAAAGAAATAAAGATACACTTTTATACATGCAAACATGCAATTATTTATCTTAAAAATACTACTAATAGACTGAGTGCACCTTCACCTTTCCTTTGCTAATTATTTTTTGAGGGAAAATTACAGCCAAAAAATGAATATGATGAGGAAGTAACTTTTACCATGACTATCTTATATGTAAACACTACTAATGAAATGATATTTCATACACATATTCTCTTCTAACATTACTATATCAGCTATTGAAATGTTTGTGAACAGACATAAATAACCCAGTCTAGGAATACATTTATGATGCAAAATTAGATTTAAATAAACATAGCTATTTTAGATATGAGTGTTGTTGGTATTAGCAGCTTAAGGAATGCAGAAGCACACAGCATAATCATGATTCTTATCCAAGTTCACCCAACATGTCAGATTAATAGCATTTTTACACTTTTTATTACACATATTATCTATTGATGTTTTTACATGTAAATCATCAATAACGATAAATAATTGTACTTCTATAGATGTTTTTGAATGTAATAAATGGTTTTATAGTATATAATCAGAGGTAAACAAATTCTTGGGAATAGCAAGATGTAGTATACAATGTGATGTGTCAAAGATACATAGATGGATGACACATAAAACAAATTTTGGTAGATGACAATGACTTCTCATGGAAATGCAATTACATACTAAAGCAGAGTTACATAATATTTATCGAAGTTATAAATGGTCAGGCTATTTTAAACATAAAGAACATTGACACCTCAAATCAGATCAGGAAAGAAGACAGGGACTCAGTGAGAGCAGAAAGTTTGCAATAGTTATTGGAGCAGTGAAAATTAATTGTGTCACCCAGCCTCACTCTAGTGTAAGAAATTTAGTGAACAAAATCTATTCCAAAAAATGCAGTAAGTTCTGCAGAATTTAGGCTCAGAATATATAATTCATTAAATAAAGCATATTTATACAATTATATATACATATCTATATATCCATTTATATAGTCAGTAAACATTTTCCGTTTATTTTTCACTGTGAAATATAGACTTAAAATGTATTGGAAGAAGGAGACAAGGAAATAATTAATTATAACTTTAAGATCACAGACAAAACTATCCTAGGCAATGCATTATAAAAATATGTTCAAAGCCTTCAGTATGGCTACTGAGTAAAGACAGATCAGGACTGCTTTTCCTCTCAAACTGCATCCCAGTAATTCATCTTGGTAATTGAGGGATGTCAATTAATACAAATCTCCTAAATTAACCTTTAATAGTAACCACTTTTGCCTCCTTCATTTTTTTTTTATAGAAGCCAGAGGGATCTTTTCATAATGCCTATCTATCCTGAAGCACAATGGAGTTTTTCTTTTAACCAATTATTAATGTATCAATGAATTAACTGCTTTATACATCATTTTTTCCCACTAAACAAGGTTATATATGATAGCAACCAATGTTATGTTCTCTAAACCTATATTCTTCCATTTGGTACAAATCCTGGCCCACCTTAAGCACTCAACAAGATATTATTGAATCAGTCAGACACAAAGAAAAACAGGTCTAGAATTTCTCACAAGGAAAAATATTTTGAGATACACTATTTATTGGTAGTATATAGATATATAAGTAGTTAGATATAGGCAGGCAGCCAGTTAGACAGACAGACAGACAGACTGATAGATGAAAGCATAAATATACGGATGGATGGATGGATGGATGGATGGATGGATGGATGGATGGATGGATGAATGGATGGATAGATAACTTACAGAGAAATGGATTGATTTTTCGATTAAATTATTGAAAGATATATAGTGCCATTCTCATTTGCTATTTGTTTACTGTATTTTCTATTTCTGTTGCATGTTCCTATTTACCTATATTTTATTATTTTTTAGTGTTTTTTTAAAGATTAATTTCTTTATACAAGAACTGGGGTACAGGCCAGAGGTGTGGGATGGTGAAAGAATTCACCAGAGACAGAGCAGGGAGCAGAACAGGCATACGGACCAAAGACACTGCTGAGGGGAGCAACGAGTGAGGCAGGAGAGGTCTGCTGCACCATGTGATTATCTCCCTGGCCTGCTGAGACTCGAACCTTCGCTGCAGAGGCTGCGGACAGCTTCACAGTGTGGTGCTCAACTCACTGTTCTACTGGGGAGGCCCTATTTACCTATATTTTAGATATATATTCAATACACCGAAAATTTTGATGTGGTTTAAATATTAAGCAACTGTTCATATATTAGTTGAAAATTATATCCTTATGTCATATATTTCAAACACTACTGACAACCGAATGTCACTGTTTTTTACATAAAAGTACAATGGAGTCAATGCAATAAATATAATGTGGACAATGGATTACATGTAATAAATATAAAATTATCCTAAATATAAAATTGTGCTCAAATTAAGATTGGTATTTTGTATTCTTTTATTTCTATTGATTTCTCATTTTATCTTTTTCAGTTTATATATACACCAAGAATAATAAAATATTTAAACAGTGAAGAGGAGTGATGGAGAAACACTTTAATTTAAATGATGGATGCTCATCCTAGAACTATGTAGCATATTAACTCATATTTTGACATGTGCAACATCCTAAACTTTGTGCAAAACAGAAATTACTTGAATTGTTTAAAGTTTACATGTTAGTTAGACCTTTCACATTTTTTAATATTTCTTTCTTTTCTTTAAGATCTTACTTTTGGAGTTATCCGAATGAATGTAGCATGAAAAGACTAACTAGGGGGTTGCTGGTATTTTTTCTTATAGTAATACATTGTACATCTTTGTTATTGATATCAAATTATATTCAACTTTCTAGTAAACATATATACAAAAGATTCTATGACAGCCCACCTATATAGGGTCCTGCTTTTTAAATAGATGTAAAAATAATTAACTGACAACACAGTTATGTTAATTTATATGAGATTAGATTTGCCTCAGTGACTTATATGGCAAATGGACATCTTTGAAAAGGTCAGTTGGCACAGGAAGTGATGAAATGATCTGTTGTCTATGGGTATTCTGGCTAGAATGCTGGCATAATCATGGTAATTTGGCAGCATTATTTGAAGGAAGAGGAAAGGTAAATATCCATGCATTGTTGAGTATAAGATGGTCTACATAGAAGGAATTATGTCACTTCCATTTTCAAGTTGAGCATACTTAAAAATATACAGTATAGCCTTCTCTTAGTAGAGAAAGTGATTACATAATCTGTTCTTAGTTAAAATTGTTAAAATATTATTCATTTGCCTTTTCATATATTTTATATTTTATTTTATTTTCAAGGACTTTTACAATATTTATTTATTTATTTTTAACTGAGTTAATATTGGGCTGCCCCCATCAGGTATTACTACCATAATCCAGCCACCACCAACTCACCCATATTCCACCACCACAGACCTTTGTTCTTTGTCCCCTCTTTGTTCTTACCCCTGCCCCATTCCCTCTACCACTTGGTGCTTCAATTCTGTTCAGCTATCAAGGGTTAGTTTTTAGGCTTATCTTTATTGGACAATTAGTTTAGTTATTTTATATTCCTCATACTAGTGATCCCATCTAGTATTTGTAAAATATATTTGTTTTAAAAATGAGTTTTAACTAAAATTTAGGACTCCTGCATATGCTCCCTATTCAGTTGATTGACAATAATCAATCGAATGTTTAAGCAATTTTTAAAGCTTCACTGAGAAAACTATATACAAGAGGCATTAAAGAGCTGCTTAACATACCCTTGCCTTTCTAGTTCTGTCAACAATTCCTTTTGCCTTTTCTCGATTTTGAAAACTAGTATAGTAAAATATGACCTGAGTCAAATCATAATTTTTCATGAATCTTCATAGGATTTAACTTTATTATAGAAAAATGAGTTTGGTTTATATCTATTTTAAATATTCTCCTTTTACTATGGAAAATATTTACTTACATGTCTGACTACTTCATGGAAAGATTATGACATTAATTTTTATTAAATAACTGTTCTTCTAAGTAAAAGGTAGGTATATTTTTAAAATTACTTATGGTTTAGAAACCAGATATTGTGGCTACTAGTTCTAAAACTGATGTACTTCTAGAAAAAGTTTAATTTCTTTAGCATGGCATATTTTGAAAGTGTATCATTTGTTTAACTAAACTTGAGTGTGATTAGACCATGTGATATTCTACTATCCTTACCTTTTAGATATGATCCCAAAACAGACACATGGACCATGGTGGCTCCATTAAGTATGCCAAGAGATGCTGTTGGAGTCTGTCTCCTTGGTGACAGATTATACGCTGTTGGTGGCTATGATGGGCAGACATACCTCAACACTATGGAATCCTATGATCCACAAACTAATGAATGGACACAGGTGAGACTGGCAACAGCATAGTTTATTAAATTTACTACATTTAGGAGATTTATTTACTTCCTTTGGAAAAGAGGTATGTGTGTGTGTGTACGTGTGTGTGTGGTATACTCTATCTAGATTATGTGTATATATACATACTCTATCTAAATTTACAACTGTTTCATTTAATCTATTAACTGTTCATTTTGTAAGGAGTCCATTAAATCACTTGTTTTGTGTACTTTTCTGTTGTATTCTTATTTTAATAAAATTATATTGTTATATTAAAAAGTGATATCCATGCCTCAATGGGATTTTCACTTTATTATAAATCAGATCAAAGGACAAGAATGGAATCTTAATTAATTGAGCCAAAAAAAAGTTGAATATGTTGTTTCACAAAACTGTAATTTTAGAATTTGGTTTTAGCAACAGCCGGAATAAGAAAATGAAAGGCTACCTTCTGCTATCCATTTTACTTGACTGTGTTTATTAGGTCCATTGTTACCCATCATGGAAAGAATTTTCCATAAGTTGGTGCTGTGGAAACTCCATAATAGCAATCTTCACAGCCATAAATAGAGAACAAAAGAATTATGTTCAATTAAAAAAAAATCAAAGGACTCTAATGAACTGTCATATAAAAACTATTCACTTCTGAACAGCTTTGGCTAGGAAGATGGAATATAATCATTGGCTGATCTGCAGTTAGGTATTACTCCTTGAAAACACATTGAAGTTAGAGATGCAGAGTCATGTTAAAATAAAGCAGCTGCCATCCTGGTCTCATTCTAAAGCATATGTGTTGGTGTTTGTGAATGCTGGGGAAAGATGAAGACAGGTCAACTCAATTATAGTGCAAAATACCTTATGCTATATAGCTACTATATTCCCGCTTATAATGAAAGGACATGATATATTTTCAGACTTGTGCCAATAATTCAATTTCTTCTTACTTCTCTTTTCAAAATCCCTCCATATTTCTATTCTTTTCCTTCTTTATCAGAAGACTTAAACCAAGAGACTTAAAAGTAAATAAATACATAAATAAATAGTTCCCATCAATGCATGCAGTGAAATTGTAAAATCTTGTTTAGATAATGTAGAATAATAAACTCATCTCTTTATATTCCTCTGTGGGTGGAAGGCTCTATTTTCACAAAATTTTCCTCTGAACAACTTGAACACTGATGTAAATTTCTTTTACAGATATTTGTCTTTTAAAGTACATAAAGTTTTGATCATGCCATTTTTTTTTTTGTTATGTGTTCAGACACAATATTTAGGTGACTCTTTAAAGCACAAATAGAAGACCAATTTCCTACTGGCCAGGCTTAGGTAACTATATTATAAGTATAACTCCTCCTTAAGGAAAAGCCCTTTGAGTCCAATGAAAATAAATGAAGTTGGCTAATGAGACATAATGAACAATGGAGGAAAGAAGGTGAAATATTTGAAGGACTAACTCGTGTGATATTCTGCAATGATTATGAGGCTAGCATCCTTTATCCAAGAAGCAACAAATATAAAAGCAGCTATTAATTACTGCTTTTCCTTATTGCACTAAAAATTTAGAGGATATTATAACTCCTTACTTTTCTGAGTCCCTAGTGTTTCCAAAGGCTATACTATGTAGATCAATTGTTGAATTGCTGTGGAAATGTACCTGTCCAATAGTATATATTTTAAACGTGCCACTTATACAAATGAACATTAAGTAAAGAAAGTTTATGGACATATAAATGATGCAATAAACTAACTTCATTACATATTTATAATAATGAGCCATTATGTTTATCATTCCTCTAAAATTGAAATCAAAATAATGTATGTAGTAATAATAGGTAAAAGCCTCCTAAAGACAATTTTTTCCTCATCCTCATTTTATTATACCCTTTGGATCATGTAGTAGCTTATAAAAAGCAAAGTGGTATTTAAAATATTTTATATTTTAACAACTTTTTCTTATTATAATAACATTAATTTTAAAAGCCTTAAGTTACTTGAAGATTTTGTGTCCATAAGTTTTCCATAGTCTTTACACTTTTATTACTTTTTAGGGATCGTTCTCAGGTCCACAATGAAATCCCTTTGTACACTTCCATGATTTCAGGCCACAGAAAAAAAAATATTCATATTTGCTGGATAAAACCTGTCACTTTCCCTCCACTTACCCTGTCAGTGGAAATAATAAATTAGTTATCCTGTTTATTACTGGTACTTCCGAAAGGCTAAATATTAGAACAAGCAAACCATATTAAATAACCAAAAATTATATTTGGAAAAATCTCCAAGTTAGTTGGAATTGTAAATAAAGGGACTAAATTATTGATTGGTTGCCAGGCTAATGCCTTCCATGCTTTATTTTACAGAGGACACGTTTGCTTATATGCATGTACGAATGTGTGTTTTAAATAAACCTGCCTGTCATCTAACATTGGATTTACTTTTTGCATTTGATTGGGGGGGAAACAATATATTTGCTTCAAAATATTAAAAAAAAAGAACTTTATTCCACTTTCCCTGCCTGGGCAAAATTACTCTTTAACATGTTCATTGCCATGATGGATCCACCAGCAACACAAAAAATCAGCTAATGTCCCATTTAAGGTCATGTTTCAAAGACTAGCTTAGTTGCTGGTATGGGATAAGAGATATGGAAGTTTATTAAATAAATTGAGAGTTGTTGGCAACTATTTTACTCTTTTGTGTGTGGGTTTAACTAATTAGACACATTTGATATATTGGAAATTGAGACTGGGTTCCAGGAAGACCTGGTGAGATATATACATTCTCAGTGGCCTTTACCTAATTAATTCTATGTCCAATCATTTTAGGTTCTATTCTAAAGAAGGAGTGAGAGCAGGATAGATAGATAGATAGATAGATAGATAGATAGATAGATAGATTTGCACTAAGGAGGGAAACTGAAAACTTTCTTATTTAGAGTGTATTTATATGTAATATAGTAAAATAATACTATAGCATTATGAATTCTGTGATAAGGGGGATTCTCTACACTATAATAGAACTTAAGTATGGTGGGGGGAGAAATCTTACTTCAGGAAATAATATGTATAATGAGGTCTGATAATTGAGTAATAGTTAACCAGATGAAAATATGGGAAATGGTTTGGTTTCAGTAACAAAATTTATGAAAAGCTTCAGAAAGAACACCTGGCATATTTCATTGGACAAGAAATAAAGTGATAGGCAATGAGTTTGGAGAGATAAACAGGATGTATCTTATGTAGAACCAGAAATCATTTTCTAAGAACCAGAAATCATTATCTAGAACCTAGACCTTATTATAAAACTGGAGAGAAGTTAATAAAGGATATTTTTGTATCTCCAACTCATGTCTAATTAAAATCTAAACTATAGGGCATGCCCTGGTGGCATAGCAGTTGAGCACTGGGCTGCAAAGCTGCCCGCAGCCTCTGCAGCGCTGGTTTAATCCCCGGCCGCAGGCAAGGGTCCCACATGGCATGGCAGACCTCTCTGCACCTGCTGGTCCCCTCAGCAGTGTATACCTCTGCCTGCTCTGTTCTGTGCTCTGGCTCTGGTGAATTCTCTCACCCTCTCTTGCTTCTGACTGTGCTTTTATAAATAAATAAATAAACCTTTAAAAAAAAAACCTAAACTATAGACCACAGGGATCAGCAAATAACCCTTGAGAAAAAATGATACTTTTAATGCTACTTATATCTTTGGTCATTTTCCTTTTTCTTCTTAGGAAAATTAGTCATTTTCCTTTTTCTTTTTTATAATCAAATTTTATTGATTTACCAGTTGTTTAGAAAACTATATAAGTCTAGGCCTCCCTGGTGGCACAATGGATTAAGCACAGCACTGTGAAGCGATCCTCAACCTCTGCAGTTCAATCCCCACCCAGGGAGCTACCCACATGGCGCAGCAGACCGCTCCTGTCTCGCCCACTGCTCCCCTCAGCAGTGTATTTCAGACAGTCTGCTTGTTCTGTTTGTCACTCTGTCTCTGGTGAATCCTCTCAACCCCCATACCTCTGGCCTATACCCCAGTTCTTGTATTCATAAATAAATCTTTAAAAAAACCTATATAATTTGGGGAGAACAGCATCCACTTCAACATGTGTACGTGCTTTCATGAAGAATTTTAGCAGAGAAAGTAGATAATAAAAACAGTTTTAAAATTATTTCACTTGATAGGGTGTGAAAACGAGTTAAGAGAAGGCAAGATTGAATTCAGAGAAACCCATTAGGAGGACATTTTACTAATGCACTGAGGTAAAATTGTGCCCTGCACTAGGTTGAAGACAGGAGGAAAGAGCTTAATTAAGGTCGTTAAAAAAATCTTAGAGACTCTAGTCCTTCCTTTCCCCGCTCCCCCTCTGGGCTCAGACTGCTGGCCAGAAGGGGCCTGGCATGGGCGAAATTCCCAGCTCACCTCTGGCTCCTCCAGGAGTCTTCTGCCGGTTACAAGCAGTCTTTATTGAAGAAAGATCCCTGTTCTAAAAAGGCGATGCGGGTATGCATTCCCCTGTGTGCCTGGTTGGGGTGCAATTGTATAGGGAATATAACCAAAATGAAAATGCATACATTGTGCAAAGATGAAAAAAGATGTAAGAATTATATAAAATAAAATATTTAAATAAAAATATAATAGAATTAATGTCAAAAATAAAATGGGTTATTAAATAATACTTTACTTTGAAAAAAATCTTAGAGACTTGATGATTCTTCAGATGTAAGTTGTGTTAGGAAAAACTAAGGGTCATTCTTGTGCTTTTAAGTTTCTGGTTTTAACAACTATGTAAGTGGTATCCTTCAATTACATTTAAAAAAAAACAGGAACAATAGCACAATTTTGGCAAATAATGCCGACATTGATTTTTGTAAACACGTATGCCCATGTATAGAGATGTAGATCTATATATTTTTTGTATAGAGATGTAGATCTATATATATTTTTGTCTAGAAACTATGCAGAGTATTTCTCCCTACTGAATGAAGATCAGATATTATATCTGGGAAACTTTTAAAAAATATATTTACACAAAACTTATTCCATTTCTATCAAAAAAATTGCAAATTATAAGTTTCTTGGATGACTCTCAAGTGAGACAGTAGCTGAAAATCCTTGGAAACTAAAATGTGAAAGTGCATGCATTTAGGATTGGGGTACATTTCAGTTTGTATTCATTGAAGTTATGGGATTTACATGTTGTATCTCGACACATCATTCTCATCCCTGTTATGTGGAGATACATACAAATGTGGAGATTAAGAAGATAAACGGGGTGTTATATGAAAATCATCTTTAACACACAATAGGCTACACATATTGTCACATGACCCTTTCCTTTTCTCATTTTAAGCAATAACCATTTGAGCTAGACCAGATTGATTTTATTAAATAAGCTTTTCAAAAATAATATATTAAATAAAAGAAATACAAATACATCATATGAGGTTTTTTTGTTTTGTTTTGTTTACCACAAAGCGATGGTCAGTAGCAATACGTACATTTAAAAGAACTAGCGTAAAATGGTGGCAATTTTCACATTTAGAGAGGAGACCATGTCATTTTCTCAATGAGATAATATATGTGATATGAGATTCGTTGCTCTTACTTTATTTCTTACATTTTATTCACCTTTTCAGTTTAAAATAGCCCCCTGTAATTCTAGTCTACCCTGATATTTTTATGTGTATAACTTATTCTTAGAAAACTGTAGTAAGTCATGGATATCAAAAAGCTCAAATTATTAAAATCTTGACTTACCTCCATGGAATAAATTTTCATTACAAACTCTCTAAAAATTATTGTTTTAATATATTTTCAGCCAATTTCATAGTTAGGATTATTAAATCTCAGTTCTCATTTCACTGTCATAAGGTGGACTTTTTAATAAGTCCTACTGCAATAGTAATTATGGCCTATTTATGACAAAACATTGAGTTACTTCATTGTTTGTATCTGTTTAGAATGAATGAATAACACATTGGTTCAGTATAATATCTGGGGAAATATATTCAAAATGATTTCAATAAGTGCAATAACTATTCCATGCTGCTATCACTATGAAATATCAGCACAAATGTGTCCCTGAAAACTTAACAATAAATCTTTGCTGGAACTTAACTATAGCAGCTTTATTTCAATATCTAGCACTAAATAATTTATTACTTTTATTAAAAATTCCCTAAATTCAGTTTTCACTTTGTCAATATACACATCATTGCTTGTTTTTAAATGGCATTTTCATTGTTTGCATTTTTATTATACTACTTCTGATTAAAATCTAAAACTACAAGTGTATTTATCTATGATTTTCACACAGTGTTGTAGGTTGAAATTTGTGTATTTTTTTCTATAGTAGTATTTTTTTTCCTCAAATTTTGTTTCATCTTTCAACAGATGGCTTCCTTAAACATTGGGAGAGCAGGTGCCTGTGTGGTAGTCATCAAACAACCTTGACTTCTTTTTATTTGGAGAGATTTTATTTGGAGTGGTTATTTTTATATCAGAAGGGCAAGAATAAGAACTTCCTGAGATGAAAACTCTTCAAGAACAAGGATTTCTGCAGATTTACCTACTAATGTCAAATGCGGTAGAAGAACAAACAGAATTATAGGAATCAAGAAAAAGTCCAACTGCTATGGGAACAATATCTGGCCATGTGTTAGTTACTTCAGGAATGGTTATTGGTAATTTGTTTTGTATTTTTAGCATACAACAGAGTTACCAAAGGCTTGCTTTTCTGTAGCAATTAAAAGGAGGGAGTGATATTTGTGATATGGATAATTTCATGACTACAATTTGTTCACTTGTTTTATAATCTGTGGCAATGTTCAAGAGTTTGCCAAGAAAAAAAGGCCTGATACTTCATCTGACAGACTGATTGGTTTACTATTTTGCTAATCAGAGGTGTCCATTTGAGGAGGCAGAAGGATGTTTTATTAAAACAAATATGCTTCTTCCCCATTTTCCTAAACTACAAGGACAATTAGAGAAACAGATTCATGCGTGTCTCTTACATTCAGAAAACAAACTGTCCTGCTAATGGAAGATGCATATATCATCAGAGAAGATGGTTGGATTTTATTGCAACTGAATTAGCAATCCCAAACTGGCAAACACAAAGGATTGTTTTCATTAGCCTTGCCACATTGCTTGCTTTTTGAACACACTGAGCCAAACATTAAGTACAATTATGGGCTTTTGCCTTATGTTGAGTTCAGTGTAAGCATGGAAGCTAGTTATTCTGAATGTCATATATGTATATATATAGATATCCAGTGCATGTTGAAGTCCTTTAGAATTTTGTTCATTAAAAAAAAAAACTTAGAATTTTGAAAGAGAAGTATATGATCCCTTCAGTTGGAATATTAATGATCATTGTGAGAAGGATGGCAGATTTCAGATTCTCATTTCTCACTTTTCAAACTTGTTACATTGATATGCACATTATTTTATGCCAAATATTTGTAACTGTTTAAAGCATAATGTGGAGACATTATACAATCCCCTTAATAGATAAATGTAGATTTTAAATACAATTAATAAATGATAGAAAATTTGCTTTTATCCGTGTCTTTCTTTAATAAACTTTAAATCTGATTAAAAATTGACAAGATTTACCAAAGAAATAGGCAATTTTTCTTGCTTGACTTTTTAGAATTCAAGAGGTTTTTCTCTCTATGCAAACATATGTTTGTTTCCTCCTAAACACTATGCTGACAAAATGCAGTCTACAATTGCTATTTTCTTTCCTATTCATTCACTTGAGACAGCTAGCATTACTTCGGAAGTAGCATACATTACATAATGAGAATCCTGAGAACTGTGTGGGCACTAGGAAAGGTGAGAAAAGTCCTCTTCCTGAGTCAATGTAAACCATGGAAATGAGTTTTATTGCTGGGTGATGAAAAATATTCAAAATTATAGTAACCAAGGAAAATATTGATAAATACTTTATGTCCAGGAAATATTAGGACACCTGCCATTTCCTAATATGTACATCTGATCAAATTTATTAATCACAATTAATTCAGAAAAATGATACTATTGTAAGTTGCTAAAGAAGAATTTAATGATATTTTTAAAAATTGTAGTTAAAAATGCATAAAAGTGGGCCTCCTTGGTGGCATATGGGTTAAGTCTCAGCCAGCGCTATCACTGCAGAGGCCCGAGTTCCATCCCCATCCAGGGAGCTAACACACATATGCCTCAGCAGACACCTCCATTCTCACCCACTGCTCCCCTCAGCAGTGCATTTCAGTAGATGTGTCTGTTCTGCTCCCCACTCTCTCTCTGGTGAATCCTCTCACCACCTATACCTCTGGCCTATACCCCAGTTCTTCTATAAATAAATAATAAATAACATCTATAAAATGCATAATATAAATATAATAATTTATATTATATGCACAGTATGAAAATATTTAAATGCATATTGACCATTTATAAGTATACAGTTTAGTAGTGCTAAATATATTCAACTTTATATGCCCAAACATTTCCTACAATATTTGGGTAATATTATATAATGGGAATAGGCAACATATTTTTGATACTAAGAACACAGGAAAAAATAAAGTAATAATGCTTCTATTTTATCATACAGTTTTAGTGAGTCATATTTAAACTTGGTTAAACTATCAACAACTTTACAAATAAGCAATTATTCACAAGAGGTAATTTTCCCCAAACAAATTTGCTACATTTAACCCACTGTTTTCACATGTACATATGTACATCATGTTAGCGTACTAGTGCTTAAATTCCATACAGTGAGTGTGTGCAATCAATTTATCATGTGGGGATACTGAAGAGCAGTTTGGACAATCAACACTAATCTTATATGAGACAAGAGGGAACACTATCATTGTGCTATTAATTGGAAGTAAAATTGTCCACCAAGCTCAATGATAAATGAAATACAGGATTTACTAGCTACCCTGACATGACTCTAATCTAGGATTCTTGAAACTTGTCTCTGTCAAATGATAATTGCTAATTCTTGGAGGTGAAATTCCGCTAAATACAGAAAACTCAGACTTGGCTTTTTAATTTGTAAGTCATATCTAAGCATAGAAGCATAGAAAATAGCATGAGAGGTTAGTGTTTTCATTTTATCTTTTAGGTATTATTATTATTATTATTATTATTATTATTATTATTATTATATTGATATCCCTGGAATAGAACTTATTTTATAGCTAGCAGTGTGAAATCTTAAGATATTCTGTAAATATTTTTGATGTTAATGATGACTATTAATGATAATTAAAATGCATAATAGAAATATACTTTGCAAAATTAATTATGAAGTATGCAATCAATTCCAAACCTTCAAACATGGTAATACTGATTTTTTAAGTTGAAACTCAAAAACAAATGATAAACCATCAATCACATGATTAAAATGATATAAAAATGACATTTGTAAATTTCTCCTAGACAAATTTGTAGTTTCTCTTGGACAAGAGACGAAGTAAGAGGAGCATTAGTACAATCTGCTGTAAAATAGTGGTTTCCTCAAAAGAGTCTAAGGAATTTATTAATTTTGTTACATTTAGTCTTACACCAGAAAGTCTATTTTGAAAATAAATATTAATAATCAACTAAAACCTGTGATAAAACAATTAAAAAATGAACATTTAAATATAGGCTAAAATATATTAAAATAACTATAGTTTCCTATTTTTAGAATGAAATGGTTCTATAAAAAACCCTTAAGATTTTTACAGCTTTGGGAATTCCTTTGAACATATTCACTGCCATTCATCAATTCTGTTAACAGTAGTTTTAATATTTTAAAAGAAATGAAAATCATTGTACAAACAAAAGAAATGATAATTAAAATTAATCTTTAGGGAATTTTATTAATATGATCCCTACAGAGATTTAATAGGATTTTTTCTAATAAATATCTGACTATTATCCTGTAAGGCTGTTTCAAAAGACTGAATATTGTTTCATCTTAAGGACTTTCATGAATTCATTTGTAAAAATATTTTGAAACTACATAAATTTTGTATATTGTTTTTGGCCTAAGTTTATAATATTTGTTAGTCAAAAAATGTAAATACTTCATAAATGCAAAGATTTCAATCTGAAAGCATACATATAATTGGAACATTTTCAATTCATATTTTTAAGATTAATTTATAGAAATTTGGTAACTTAAAATTTTATTGACATTTAAATTTCTTATGGATGAACATTAGCACAAGCTAATAAAGGTAAGGATATATATTCAGAATACATGAAAATCACTTTGTTTAATGAGCTCACTATTTTATTTTATTAGCTTATTTATATTCATAAACAGGTATGGAACTCCACAAGTATTGGGGTAAATTAATGAATGTACCACTGCATCACAATCCAATAATGTTGAAAAAGATAATTTCCAAAATGCTGTGGGGATGATATCTAACTTTGAATGTGATGTCTGCATCCTTAAGAATTTGTTAAAAGAATGAATGCATTTTCCCTGCTGGTACATAAAAGATTTTTTTTTCCTCTCTAAATATACCTTGTCTTTTACATCACTCAGTACATTTCTAAATGATAGTGAAACTGGTAGTATGTAGTAAGTGGACAATAGAATTAGGAAACTTAATTAAACTATAAGATAATACAAATGTCTCCAATCCAAAAATCCTCTCAACAGACTGTAGAATGAACTCATGTATTACTGAACAAATATAAATATGATGCACATTGAAGGGAACCTTCCAAGAGGTTACAAAGACAGAAAGAATTCTCAACCTTTTATATAACCAAGCAAATATAAACCATTACACACTTACTTTCAAGATAAATCACAACTGATCATCAAGTTACAGTATACTGAACAAAACAACTTGCTTTCCTTACATGTTATTTTGCTTTAAGTCACATATACCAATAATCGATTGATAACATTAAGTGAGACTTACTGTATAGTTTCTGGACAAGCAACTTTACTATAACCTAGGAGAACCTATACTTACAAAACACTAACAAAGATGCAAAACAGTGGTACTACAATAAAAGAAATGAGTTATTTACAAATTCCTAAGTGTCACGCTCCACCCCCCATCCATACATAAAATTGCTAAAGTTCTTTTATAAAAATTAATATATATCTGAATGCTTATATTTTTCAAATGTTTAGAATCTCTTCACTTCCCTCATTTACACTACCAGATATAAGTGATGTGCAATAATTCACTGCTACAAATGGCATATTTTAATATTAATTATATAGGAAATGCTTACAGGGAATTTATTGTTAAGTCTTCCAAAAGGGGAATAATATTAAAACTAGTTTAATGTCAGTTAAAAAATTAAGAGAATTCCTAGAGGACTCTAGGACACAGATCATGAAGTGTCCACATTAGGAAGAATTGTTAAATTGCATGTCCAAGCGCTCTCTTGATTGATTTTTACTCTGATCTTCTCACCAAATTGCATTTGCAAAAGTAACCATGGAGACTAAAAGCATGGCTACTGAATTGAACTAGCCAAGTAACACCAACGAAAATAGTGAAAGGCAAGCTAAGGTAGTTGCAGAGTCAATAATGTGTCTTATTTTGACATATAATAATGTTACTGTGACTTCTTTACATTTTGGGGCATCAACAACACTGACTACTACCAGGGACAGAAAGATGGATTTTATGTTTTGTAAACAAAATGTTTATGTTGTGATAATTAGTCTGATGTTCTATGTTTCTTTTGCCTATCCAGTGATTTAGCTTATGTAAGAATATTTCTTTAACAAACATATCACATTCCTAGACACATATTCACAACTCAAATTAATAGTAGTCACAATAGACATTATTTTAGTGACTTTTGTAGTTTTGTAGTAATGCTATTGTTCATCTATTATGCTATTAAATTATATAGAACACTGATCATAAAAGTTCAGGAAATTTCAGGAAAAATTCAATTATTTTTTTATTTTATAATTTTTAATTTTTTTAAACAATATTTGCATCCTCCCACCCCCTCAGATTGAGTCCCCTGTGGGTGTCTGAGGGAAGGGAAAATTCAATTCTTGAGCTAACATGAAATTGTCTAAATTTACAGAAATCACAAATCCATACTAAAATACATAAATGATTGCCCATAATTTATAGGATAAGTCAAACACAATTATTCATAATGCAATATATTCATCTGTCAAATTTTCACTGAAGATTTTTCTATAATGTCAGGAATCCAAACTGGTATTGAAGGAACAAATGGTTCTTTCTGTACATACAAAAGAGTAAAAAGAAACTTACAAGCAAATCCCTGTACCCTGAATAGGTGCGATGACACAGTTAAGTGTCAGACATAAAAGAAGTTGATGATGCAACATTAAATTGCTTGGGAAGATGAAGAAGCATTTACCAAGGAGACCCCTATAATAAAGGGTAGAAAGGTATGGAGGTGGGATCTGAGGTAGGTTTGAAACAAGAATTTGAAAGCAATTACAATATATTCTTTCTGTAACCATCTCCTACTCATGCCCACAAAGCAACCACTGTTTAGTCTTGCTAGTTAGGAAGATATTTTTGATAGTCCTTCACCTGGAGACTCAGAAATAAATCACAAACCATTTTCTGATAAATCCTAGGAAATTTATGCTAATTAATCTCCATGAATTCTTATTAATGGATTGAATGTCAAGAGTGCTAAAGAGCTGTGATGTAAAAATTTTTAGGGAGCCTTTCTTTTGTTAAAGCCTCCAGAAAAGGAGGTTTTAGGACATTATGCAGGACATTATTATACCTTTCTATCAATTTAATCTTCTTTTTTATGTCACCACATATTATGGATAAAATGAAGTTTTGGGATTCAGGAATCCAAAATCAAGAATTACTATTTTCTAGTTTACTACAGGTACTTCATTTGCCATTATTGCTATTATTTTATTGTTATTATTTTGCTCTATTTTCATCTCTTCCTTCCAATTCTAACATAAACTTGCTTACTTACATGAGTCTTATAAATTGGTGTAAGCTCTTATCAATAAACTGAGTTTTTACCTTTTCTATGATTTAATAAGTACTTGGAACAATGCCATTGTGTAATAAAGAACAGGCATTACCTGTATTAGACATTCAATAATTTATTCCTTGCATAAATATCTCAGTCATGCATCACTACTGTGTCACATTATCTATTTTGTTTTTAAAAGGCATTTTTAATCAAGGTAACTTTGGTTTATCAAATTGCCTAAGGTTCAGGTGTGTAACATAATTTGACTTCTGAGTACATGAAGTCACATGCTTATTTTATTTATATCAGAGACCTTGTTTGAGTATCATAATTTAATTGTATTTATAGCTCTCTCTTAGTTAAGTGTTATTTGCCCTCAAGAATTACATGCCTCCATATCTGATTGTAAAAAACATTCAATTCCACCGAAGAGCAGAGTCATGGTTTATCTTCAATTGGCAGTAGGTAGTATAAAAGCTGTTTCCTTTTTTGTTATCCCTGCATTGTTCGTAGTTGGCAATAAAAGGAGAGACAGGAGCACTCATTAAGTTGTATATTTGATAAACTTTATAAAGCATTCTTTGATAGCAAATAGAAAAGAAACAAAATTGAGCAATAAATAAAGTAACAACATTGAAACGAATTGAACATTGCCTGAAAATCATGAAGATAAGGAAAAAATCCTGTTTACTTATGAAACATGCATCACATACTTTTTTGTTTTGCCAAGGTTGTGTGGGGGAAAATAACATTTTTTAAAGAAGAATTGCAGTGATAATCTTCAAGTTTTATTTTCCTATTTGGAAAGATATGAGGAGATGATTCAATCAACTAAAACCATTGCCTCACCAAAACTTTTCCAGCTATGACATATCGCTACTTGCACAAATACAGAGAAGCTATAGGAAAAAAAACACATTTCATACCATCTTCTTTGTCTCCCTACCTGCATCTGTCCCTTCCTTCCCCACCTTTGTCTCTGCTCTTTGACAGTAACAGTCCACATTTTATAGAAAAATATTAATTCCATTTGAGTTACACAGGAACTGCCATTGTATTGAACTTTTTATTAAAGTTCAGCTGTTCATTGGTGATATTTCCCCATAGCTGGATCTATCATTGCATATTCATATCATAGACTTGGATGACCTGACCATCTAGATTTACGTATAGAGATAGTCAATCACCCATGTCTACAATTTTTATTTTTATTTTTTTAGACTTTTTTAAAAAATTAATTAATTTATTTATACAAGCACTGGGTACAGTCAGAAGTGCGGGAGGGTGAGAGAATTCACCAGAGCCAGAGAGGGGAGCAGAGCAGTCAGAGTGACGAAGTACACTGCTGAGGGGAGCAGCGGGCCGCACGAGAGGTCTGTGTGCCATGTGGGACCCTCCTCCGGTGGCCGGGGAGCAGCCAGTGATCCAACCAGCGCTGCAGAGGCTGCAGAGGCTGCGGGCAGCTTCGCAACCCAGCGCTCAACCGCTGCACCACTGGGGAGGCCCATCTACAATTTTTAAAGCTGTGACTTCAATCAAACTCCAATGGAAAACAAACATTATATTGTTAGTCCTATGATAGCTATGTGTGTACTAAAAATAAACATTGTTTCCTTTTTGCCATTATTTCCTAAACAATACACACACACACACACACATATATATATAACAATTATTTGCATGTTATTTATATTCTATCGGGTGTTACAAGTGATGTAGACATGATCTCAAGTATATGGAAGGATGCATGTAGGATATATTCATATACTGTACCATTTCATACAAGGGTCTTGAGCATCCTCAGATTTTGGTATCCTTAGGAATCCTGGAACTGACTAAGGGAAGACTGACCTCACAGAGATGTGTGGCACTCTCTTTATATTTGTCTATTAGAATACATTTGATGCAGGAAATACAATTGCAGGAGTAGCTAAAGTAGGTCACTGGTTATTTTTCAGTACCAATAGAAATTGAGCCCAGAATGATTTTATATCTATTTAACATTTTCAGGTCATCCAGATAAAGCCTCCTTCATACATTTAGTTATGAATGAAAATGATGATTACACACACATACACACATACACACCCCCCAAACATATACATGTTGCATAAACAGTCTCAAATTTTCTGTGATAATTATCTCTTAAGATTTTTGCAATCTATTGCAGGTGAATGCTTTTGTAAAATAAAATATCATGCCAAAATCAGTTGCTCTAAAAGTTTCCAAATGTTTCTTTTCTATTACCATATTTGTTGAAAATCTGGATAAATGATTATATTACATTGATCACAGTATCTTTTCCCAAGGAAATGTCACTATATTGATTAAGAATAAGTTTTAGGGCCTCCCTGGTGGCGCAGCGGTTGATCGCTGGGTTGCGAAGCTGCCCACAGCCTCCGCGTCGCCAGTTCGATCCCCGGCTGCTCCCCGGCCACCAGAGGAGGGTCCCACATGGCGCGCAGACCTCTCCTGCCGCCCGCTGCTCCCCTCAGCAGTGTGCTTCGGTCCTTCTGCCTGCTCTGCTCCCCGCTCTGGCTCTGGTGAATTCTCTCACCCTCCCGCGCTTCTGACTGTACCCAGTGCATGTACGAACAAAACAAACAAACAAATAAATAAATAAAACATGCCTCTATTAAAAAAAATAAATAAATAAAAAAATAAAAAAAATAAGAATAAGTTTTAATGGAAGGACTAAAATCAAACTGTTGTAACTAAGAAACAACAAGAGCACAAAGTATTTCATATAAGATCTGAAGGCATGCATAGCAGGGCTGGCTGGCAACACAGCTGCGTGGAATCTTAAATACCCAGGCTGCTTCCACAACACTACTGATATACTTAGATACTACTGGTTTATCTATGGGACATATGGGGTCTTTATCACTTGTCACATAAAGACAGCAGGAATCAAGATAGGACACTATAAAAAAGGAAGGCACTTCTGTCAATTGTTTATTGAAGAAATTCCAAGCATTTGACATATAGACCCTCTGTTTTTATCCTATTAGCCAAAATTTAGTTACATGACCACACATATTAATAAATACAAGAGAGTGTTTGACATAAAATCTTTATGCTGGGGTTAATTCAAAAAAGGGAAGAAGAAACTCTGACATTCCAGCTACATCACTGCATAGATATAATTCAGTATATCCATAGAGTTTCCAGTAACTATGCATTGATTGATTACTTTAAAAAGATCTTTCTAAAGTTTGTTTGCCCTTCAAAATTTTTGAAATAGAAGAGAAAGAACTTATTTTTCAAAATTGCAATTGCTGAAGCTCAATTTCTGTTCATACTCTGTCTAGTCCAAGAAATAAAATGTAGATTTAATTTTAATAGAGTTCAGTGACTCTTTCTATTAGATATGAGTGATAAGGTTCATTCTACTGCCTCCATGACTTTGATATCACTGGACAATCATTTCCTCAGTGGTGTGATTTACTGCAGAGACAAAAGGAGGATACACTATTATCATTTTAACTTGACAAAAACCTATGACTTCTGGGATAGATTAACTACTGCCATGGCAAATTTCGTTTTCAATTTCGATGTTTCAAGATGAACTTTCATAACATATGTCTTTTGAAGAACTAATATAGACAGTGCTTAAACACATCTCAAGGACATTTTTTCCTAATAAAATTTATGAAGTTGCCATTGCATAAAGCTGTTATCAATGTAATTTATCAAAATAAGTGCACTGTGAAAAATAGTGAAGACATTTATTTTAAAATATATGAAAATTAAATTATCAAAAAAGAGGTTAAACTCTTTTAATAATTTTGATAAGAAGTCACACAGTCATTTCAGTTTCCCTCCCAACACTTCTCTTTCTCTCAGTGTCCAGATGGAGGACTTAAAAAAAAAAAAAAGAAGGAAAGAATTATGATGTCAATTAAGATATATTAGAACACCATATTTAGATTACATTTATGAAGATTGGATATATATATATATATATACACACACACATGTACTGAAAGAAAAGAATTTTCCAGAGCATATGTTTTTATACAATTGGTATTAGTGCTTTACTTATCCATTTCTCACACTGTGAACTTAAGGTCTGACTAACATTTGGAGTTCAGATAGAAGTAATAGTCTAGGTAAGAGATAGTGGTACATGCTTGAGGTTAGTGGTGGTAAAGATAAACAAATGTGACTAAATGGGGAGTGGGGGTTATTTTTAGAACATACAGCAATTAATTTTATACATATGGGAGAGGTAAAAAGTGATTCCTGACTTTCTAGGCTGGTGAAACTAAAATGCACATTAGTGTCATTCACTGAGACAGGGGAGACCAGAATAGGACGTATTTTGAAATCCGTATTGTACACAATTTCAGAATGTATGCAACGTAGAGGAATATTATGCGAAATCATTGCAAAATAATGTTACCTAATTGACCATCTTAACCAAAGATAGCTATACTCTTTCTAGTTGGCTGAACACATGATAATATTCTCCTGACTCTATAACCAAAGAAAAACACATTTAAAAATAGTTTTTATATTGGTATCCTTTTTTATGATTAAAATAATATCTGTCTCACTGTGGAAGATAGCTAAAACTTTGGAAGTGGAGTTCTAAAGAAATACTATACCTGTTCAAAAGATATTGACATTCCTTAATGAAATATTTATTATATACTATTAAATTATTTATTTATTCTACATTCTCATTTCTTATCCATTATGTACATGATGTAGCAAAATTTAACTTACCTATGTAATTACTGTGGAGTTCCTAAGAGACAGTATTGGCATTTCCCAAATGATAGGATTATTTTTGTTGTTCATGGGGCTCCCATCAGACCATTCTGCTAATGAGGTGACTCCTGGTGCCACCTACATAGTTTATGCTAACAAGATGACTGAGGATAGGGGTTATGCCAAGAAGGCTAATCATGTAATTAGAGGGTCAGATTCATCTCAGGAGGGAAGATCAAGGGAGACTTCAGTAATTTGGTCAATGATTCAGTAAATCATTCTTACTTAATAAAAACTCTGGACAATATAGCTTGAATGAGGTTTCATAGTTGGCAGTACTCTACATATTGCCTTATAGAGACGTATCAAGCATGTGCTGTACCCTGAGAATGATGGAAATTTTGTATTTGTTTCCTTCCCACACCTTTCCCAGGATTCTCTCCATTTGGTTGTTTGTGATTTGTATACTTAAATAGTAAGTATACTTAAATACTAAATATACAAATTCAAGAGATTACACTTCCCTGAATCCTGTGAGCCATTCTAGCATAATAGCCCATCTGAGAAGTTAGTAGATTTTCCCAAATTTGTAGCCAACTGGTCATAATTGAAGGTACCCTGAGGATCCCCACATATGTTGTTGGAGCCTTTGTGTGTGTGTGTGTGTGTGTGTGTGTGTATAAGTGTTTTATGTGTGTCATATATAAGTTTATCCGTACAAGTTAATTATACTTTTTGATTATATACCAGCCATAGATACTTAAATGTTTTTTGGGTAATACTAATTAGATAATATATTTTGGATAATAACTATGGACACCATGACTTTCAAAATTATATCATACAATATATATTAAGTCAGAAAGAAACTGAGGCATGGACCTACTTACAAGTTAAAAAGTTAGTCTACAAGGTTTCATATATGTCTTCACAGAAGTACCAAACTTCTGGTTCAGAGAAACATGTATTATTCACACCATAAATCCCAGGCAACATAGCATTAAGAGCCACAGTTCTCAATGATTGCCATATTGTCTTCAATCCTTCACTATAATTATTAGAATACCATAGACTAGGTAGCTTAAAAATTGCTTATTTCTTTCTTGCAGTTCTGGGGGTTGAGAAGAATAAGATCAAGGAAGGTATGAACAAATTCATTTCGAGTGAATGCCTGCTTCCAAGTTGTCTTCTTGTTATGTAATTAGCACAATATAGTATAGTATAGAATAGAATAGTATGCTACAGTATAATATAGTATAGTACAGTAGAAAAGGGGAGAGATCTGCAAGGCTAAGTTAATAAAGTAAGATGACTATGACCATTGTTTGTCAAAAGAGCAGTAGACCTGTCAATCTAAATGCACCTCTCAATATGATTTCAAGCAAAGTATAGACACAGTGAGGTAAAAGGCCAGGTATAAACTTCATAGGTACCAATATTTCATGACCTATGATGTCACACATATATACATTATTTTTTTTTTTAATTTATAGAGGCATGTTTTTATTTATTTGTTTGTTTGTTTGTTTGTTTGTTTTTTTGTTTATACATGCACTGGGTACAGTCAGAAGCGCGGGAGGGTGAGAGAATTCACCAGAGCCAGAGCGGGGAGCAGAGCAGGCAGAAGGACCAAAGTACACTGCTGAGGGGAGCAGCGGGCAGCAGGAGAGGTCTGCGCACCATGTGGGACCCTCCTCTGGTGGCCGGGGAGCAGCCGGGGATCGAACCGGTGCCGCAGAGGTCGCCGGCAGCTTCGCAACCCAGCGCTCAACCGCTGCGCCACCGGGGAGGCCCCACACATATATACATTATGATAGGCAGACTTCTACAAAGGACTCAAGATGCCTGATCACTGCAGTGTCCTTTTGAGAACAGGATAATTTATGAATATGATGGGATATGACTCTCCAGTTAGGCTATGAATAAGTTCACTTTACGTTAATCTAAGGGAACAGTTAACTAGGTGGACCTGTTACAATCGAGAGTTCCTTTTAAAGGTTCTGTGACCTACTAAACTCTGGGAGGTAAATGTAAGATTAATCCATAGGGCCATTTAACAAATGTCTCTTATCTCTACCACCTAGGAGCTGAGAAAAACCCTATTTGACAGCCAGAAGCAAAATGAGAACTTAAATCATACAACAAAAAAGAGCTGAATTGTTCCAATAACCATCATGAACTTGGAAGAACATTCAAGTTCCAGAGAAGCATCAGTCTCTCCAAATCTTTAATTTTAGTCTGGTGAGAACTGAGAAGTGGAATCAGTAATCAGTGCCTATACTCCTTGCAGTCACAGACGCTGCAAGTAAATATATGTGTATTGTTCTAAGCCTCGAAGTTTTTGCTAATTTATTATGTAGTGATGCTTCTATAACTGTCTCTGATGTGGCCTTACCTGATAATCAGTTAAAGTCCTTTTAAATTGCTATTGATGAGCCATGTGTCACAGAATTGGCACAATTGTTCCTGTGTGACAGAAATGCTTGTAATTTAGGATAAACTTTTAGTCAAAGTTTTGATGAAGGTTAGTAATGGCTAAAAAACAAAACAAAAAAACAAAAAACAAAACTGGTTCAAAACAATAACTGCTCATGAGTAATTAATGTAAATTTTGCAGATTTTGGAATTGAGTTACAATTTTGAAGAAACAATTTTGAAAGTACAAGTAAGTTTGCTTTGAATATACTAAAACATGATGTTTGAATTAAGTCAGAGGATAAATTAAATTGCTCATCTCTGTATTATCCTTTCCAGGTTAACTCCATGTCAGTACAATGCATGGTAGCTCTCCTAAATGACTTAAAAGTGTTGGGTAAGTGAATTAGTCAGGTCTTTTACACCACTAGCCTCTGTGGCTATCACCTGTGGCCTTGATCGCGTTAATGCAGAAGGTGCTTGGGACCATAGACATGGAGCACCCATGCCTGATTGTGGACACCTTGAGCATGGACATGACTAAGTGGGCACACCTGAGCCTAGAGGCTAGGGATATAAGGGTGGCATCATTCAGTGTCGGTAGAAGGCTATGGGAGGACGAGCATGTGACTTCAGAAGTGAGACCACGAGATAATCCAGAGAAAGCCCAAAGAATGAGTGTAAAGATTAGCTAGGGGCTGGGGGGCCTGCCAGCCTACCAGCACCCCCAGCCTCCCCATCTTGCCAGCCTTCAGGCTTGCCACTACAATAACCAATCTTAAATATTTTCTAAGCTAAAAACATGTGGTTTGAAATCCCTGGTTATATTAAAACAATGCAAACTCATGATGGTTAGTAATCAAATTAGTCTAGCAATCATATTCCTTATATATATATATATATAAATATAAATTCTTTACCAGGTTTCCATAGACCTTTTCCTAACTTTTTATTTTATTTTATTTATTTATTTTTTATTTTTATACAAGAGCTGGGGTACAGGCCAGAGGTGCAGGAGGGTGAGAGAATTCACCAGAGGCAGAACAGGGAGCACAACAGGCAGACAACAGAAATACATTGCTGAGGGGAGCAGCAGGTGAGACAGGAGAGGTCTGCTGCGCCATGTGGGATTCTCACCAGCCAGCCGGGATCGAACCTGCACTGCAGATGCTGCATACAGCTTCACAGAGCAGCACCCAACCTGCTGCGCCACTGAGGAGGCCCCTCTAACTTTTTAAATATCAGAATAAGTTCTAAATGTTGAATATATAAGTATTTATTAAATGTTATCCTGTATCAGAATGACACACAGGAGAAACATGTTCAACTACATGATTTTACACATATACATGTATTCTTATACTTGTAAACATAACAAGTAAACATAACAAGTAAAAAAATATTTCTCCAGTGATTTTTATATATTTTTCAGCTGAGCAATTCATGTTTGCTAAACCTGCATGTATATATGCACACACACACACATACATGTACACCTATATACATGTGTATATGTATAAACTATTTTATTTATATATTTAAAACATACATATATTTATATATACTATGAAAACATATAACCATAGAAATGTGAGCATATTTTATTATATATACACCTATAACTATATACTTTCCTACCTATCTAGCAGCCCATGTAATTAATGTGTTTGATTTTTAGACATACAGGAAAGTACTGATGTCATTAAGGGAAATATTTTTATTTAAAATAATTTTTGTTTTACTTTGAAAGCTTTGTATGAATTGTTGCAGTAAAGCATTTACCTCCATGTATGTTTACTTCTCTCATTACAATTTTTAATAAGAATTGAAGTAACAGGTAAACAACCACAGAAGAGAGAAAAGAAGCATTACTTAATTTGTCAATGTAGAAATCTATTTACTGGAGTAAACTGCTTCAAAGTAGTTGTACAATATTAAGTATTTTCTCGGAAAAAAAGTGAAGATTTGACTGACAATATAGATTTAATTTTTTAAGTGAATTGGATTTTCTGATTGCTTGATGTTTTGTCTCTATAAAGGTCAATGATTCATCTCTTTTTTTTTTTTCTAGATGGAAATAGTTGCATTAGAGATCATGACTCTCTTTTATAGTCCATTATAAAGCTTAACAGAGTAGCCAGTCAATGTCAATTTGTGTGCAACACTTCCAGTTAGGTACTCCACACCACCACCACCACCCTCCCCCCACCAAAAAAAAAAAAAAAAAAAAAAGACAGCATGGGAACTGGGAGCCAAGACCTGATCTTTAAATCATGTTTCAAAATTCTTATAGGATTGTCTTCCAGTCTTTAACTCAAAGTCTATGCTTTGTTGGTAAGATGGATTTCCCTTAAATGGTAGAAGGCTGGACTTTGCTTTGAATATTACTTAATCACTATATATTTAATTGGCAAGTTCTTGAATTTATCAATTAAAATATTGATATTGTATTCAATCAAGTATTATTATAAAGTGATTATTGAGCTTTAAATGCTTATACTATTTTGTTTTTTTTTAAATATTTCATTTTTTTCTTTTGATAGCTTCTTTTTATGTTTTCTCAGGTTCCATTTCCATTGTTGTTTTGTGTTACTTCTATTTGGGTTTGAAGGTTCTGCTAAGGTTAGTATATAATGGAATATTTTTATGGCCCATTTTATTGATAAATCCCAAATTTGTTTTCATGGCCCACATTACTGATCTCTTCTTCCTTCACATTTTATACTTAGGTGTCTACTAACTCTATATTTGTTGTAGATTTCCTTTATAAATAACCCCTTCAGTAAGTCTTTCATGTCTGGCTTGGTTGTTTTGTTTTTTCAACTATAATTTGAATTTTTGATTTTCAGTTGTTTTTTGGCTGTGAATATGTGGAGAAGGCCAGCCCAGAATCTTCACTGTGCTGCCATCTTGTCAGAGTCCCAGAACAATTAATTCTCATTTACAAATTAACAAATCCCATAGTAAGACTGAATACAAAAAAGTGACTGTTTCTATATTGATCATTATCTAGCAATAGTAAGTGGCTGATACATTAGCAACCAAGAGCATGTTTCAAATGTGCTTTCTCTTGAGACATTTTCCAGGCATATCTTTTACTATTCTACTCTAAAAACATTCAAATTTAGTATTTAATTAAATTATATATGGCAAATATTTTAAATTGTTTTTTATTTCAATTCTGTTTATTTTTGCTCAGAACCCTTTGCTGAAAGGACGATTTTGGTGTTACAAATGATTCCTGGTTTGCATGCTTACAAAAAATTACAGCCAGCTAATTTCTATTAGTCAGTGCTTATTGACTGCAGTCAGAGCTAGTTATTCAACTATAGTGATCATAAATTATAGGAATAACATTTATTTTTATGATAATAAAATACAACTTTAATTAGAAGCTCTCTCATGATGTTTTTCATTTGTGAGGATCTACTTATTGTTATTTAGAGTCCTTATGTGCAATCAATACTCTATTAAGGCTTCAACCTAATAGTTTGCATGAATCAAAAATTCAAAAACTGTCCTCAATGGAAAAATCATTATCATTATTATCTTGTTGTTTAATATTTATTGCAGACCACATTTATTCACTGATATTTGATGTTATTTATATTCATTTTAAATGGTTCAGTAATAAAAGTGAGAAAATTTTCTATTTGCTTGAGCTTGAAATGCCATTAATTTTAAAGATAAGATTCTTTATTAGGCTTTGAGTTAGTTCAAATTGTACTTGAAAAAAGGGGGCTAGAAACCTGAACTTTGTATTTCAAGGATTTCTGAAATATTATATGTTATCTTGTATATATTTTACCTTTTATTTTGATAATATTTTGAATGACTCAATAATTAAACTAATTAGCAATAGATATCATCATCTATTCCCCCATGCTAGTTTGCATATTTAAGTTTTACTTTTTAGAAAATATCAATATGTTGGACAGGCAATTCTGTATTCACAAACTTCCATGTTCTCTGGTATTCTGGTATAGTCACACACACACACACTCACACACACACACACAGAAATCTAATAGAAACTGCAAAATTTTGAAATGTACATATTACAAAAATTGATAATTGTTCAAACAAAAAATACTCGAGGTAAATTATGTGATAGTTATGTTATACTCTAATAGGTGTACAAAATATGAGACACATATTTTAATTAATTTGGGAAAATGAAATATTTGTATGAAAAACATAATAAATTGGGCTTCCCCGGTGGCGCAGCAGTTGAGCACCGGGTTGCAAAGCTGCCCGCAGCCTCTGTAGCGCCGGTTCAATCCCCGGCTGCTCCCCGGTCACCGGAGGAGGGTCCAACATGGCGCGCAGACTTCTTCTGCCGCCCGCTGCTCCCCTCAGCAGTGTACTTCGGACCTTCTGCCTGCTCTGCTTCCCGCTCTGGCTCTGGTGAATTCTCTCACCCTCCTGCGCTTCTGACTGTACCCAGTGCATGTATGAATAAATAAATAAATCTTTAAAAAAAACATAATAAATTAGAATAAAGAGTAAACAAATATAATTCTGAGGTAAAAGGAACTGCGATATGTCAGTGAACATCACGGAAGCTATTTTGAAGTCCATTTGAATTTCACAAATAAGCAATAAAAGTTGTTATTATGTTCAGATGGGAGTTAGAGAGATATACATTTCCTAATGATTGAAACACTCAAATTATTGGGAGATGAGACATTCAGGGACAATGGATCACTGTCTGCTTCACAAAGTCCTCCCAGCCCTGATCTCTTCAGTGGACTATTTCTACTATCCCTTAAATGCATAACCCATAACCTCATAGTCCACACGATGATCTAGCTTCCAGATATTAGGATGGAGGAAGGAATGAACAGGAGACAGACAGCACATACAATTTTGCTGTTATTAAGGGATAACCAAGATTGCCTTAATGTTCCTCTTGGCTTGACTAAAATTTGCAGTTTTCTTCTTTAATGTAGGTCTCTAACCTCTCTTTTGTTAGAGTATTTGCATTAGGAAACTTGTAATTGCAAATTCTTCTTCTACCTCTTTGATATGTACATAAATATTCTCCCAGCTTCTAGCCAGTTTTACAACCCAAGGATGTTTCTCTCAAGGACTTAGATTCACCCCTTTGAAATGTAATCATCAAGAAGGATAATGATTCTTTCTCCCAGTTTTTGTTGAGGGCAGGAAGCCTAACTTTGATGAATACCAATTAGGAACACAGATGGCCTAATCACAGCAAAGCATTTGCAAACTCAGGAATGACTCAATGTGCTCAATACATCCCAAGGTTTGCCCCAGTTCTGTTCTTTCTTCCATTACATTTCCACTTCTCACCTTGATGTTTAGACACTCCCCTGACCTTTGTTTTAGTGGATTTGAACTCAATCTCCCTCCCTTATTGCTATAGTCTTGAAAAAAATCTTCCTTGCCTATTTAATGTTTTGGCAGTTTGTCACATGTTATTTCTACCTCATCAGATTGACCAATTCTTTGTTAGTAGGCCGCTAGGAAATGCACTCTTTCTTCTAAGTAGCCATAATTTGTATAAAAATATTTATTGTTACAAAGAAAAAGGTGATCAACATCTGGAGGTTAGTGACATTATTTGCATACAACTATTTAGTTAGTAATTGTCCATGTGCCATAATAATGAGATTTGATTGTTACCATACTTTGGTCTTTCAATACGTGATACTATTTTCAGTTTCTTGCATTTCCTGCGTTTCTTTTTCTTCAGCTGACTTAGTCATCCTTCTAGCTTTGTTCATGAAGAAAAATATCTGAGGCTCATGGATCTATTTAGAATGACTTAAGAAGGAAATGTATTAAGATACCCACATTTTCTCTTTTGAGAAGATTGGTTGGGGAGGCAAAAATGTTGAAAATGTGATAAGAAGTAAATATGCTGAGGTACTATGACTGTAATTTTGCTGAATCAGAATTTTGCTGTGTTAATAATATATATATTTTTTATTAAGTAAATGTTCTGTGGTAGTCACCATAGTATAACTTGGACTTATGGATAGAATTTCAGCAGTCAAAAAATGCAAGACTTGAAAAATAATATAGACAGCTTCAGATACTATAGTCCAATTATATATGGGGAACAAAAGAAACTGTAATTAATTAGATGCAAGAGTTGAAGACATGGTGTTATGAAAGTATTTGCAAGGACTAAATTATTAAAATAATTATTAAAATTGAAGATGGAAAAATCAGGGAATTAAATGAACAGATTATTAAAGATAAAGATGAACAAACCAAGAAATTATAAAAGCATTAATAAGGGCCATTAAAATGAGTTCTAAAATGACCACCCCTATGCAATAAAGAATGCAAAGAAACATGGAAAAACTAAAACACTAAAAAGCAAAACTACAATTAACACTCAAGTATCAGCAGATTAACTTTGGATAACGACTACAGGGCCCAGGGATTGGTGAAATTTTATAGCAGAGCTCAGCAACTGGAAAATGTGTAATTAGCATTTATTGCTGCTCTGTTGTGCTGAGGTAGGGTGGATAGAGTGACCTTTAGACTAAGAGAGAGAGAGTTGCTTCCTTGGCTATACCTCCTCCAGTCTATTATTTATAGTTAGGTATCTAATTTTAAAGTAAGATGTCTTCTGTTGTTTCTTTCTTCTATTCTTATTCCTTCTTTTTAAATTAGATTGGACATCTTGTGTTGTGTTGAGTATTGCTTCATTTTTTAAAGATTTGTTTTTTATTTACTTATGCATACAAGAATTGCGGTACAGGCCAGAGGTGAGGGGTGGGGATAAGAGGATTCACCACAGACAGAGAGGGGAGCAGAATAGGCGGAGCTATTGAAATAGACTGTTGAGGTCCGCTGTGCAATGTGTTTGATCCCTGGCTGGGAATCAAACTCATGCTGCAGTGGCTGATGATAGCTTGATAGTGCTGAGATTTTAACCCTCCACCATCAGGAGTGCCTGAGTTTTGCTTTATTTTTAAATCCTCTTTCTTCCCAGTGACAGGAACAAAAGTCTCTGAGTGACTCACACATTCTAATTGTGTCATGTGTTCACTCTTGTTCAAAGGTATAGACTGTGATGAAATTTTTTTTATTTTATTTCAACAAAGCCATTTAGTATTTACCCCCCAAAAAACTGGGGAATCCTTACAAAAGAAAAGGAGATATACTGTCAGAAACAAGTTTTCTTGTACAACTAGAAATTAAAGAGTCACAACAAACCTCTTAGAAATACAGAGGGTCATAATAGATTACTATGAAAATTTGTATGCAGATAAACTGAACAAATTAAATGAAATGAACACATTCTTAGATATACACAAAGTTCTGAAATGGGATCAGGAAGGAAGAGATAAACTGAACAGTCTGATTACAAGCAAGAAAATCAAACAATAATCAAAAGTCACCCAAAAATAAAAAATCAAGGATCAGATTGTTTCACTAGTGACTTCTACCAAACCTACTAAGATGAGCTAATACCTGTTCTTTTTTTTCAAACTCTTCTAAAATATTGAGAGAGAATGCTTCAAAACATATTTTATAATGCCAGTATTACCCTGATACCAAAACCAGACAAAGACATCACAAGAAAAGCAAACTATACATTAAATTTCCCTGATGAACATAGATGCAAATATCTTATCAAAATCTTAGCAAAAGAGGGGCCTCCCCGGTAGCACAGCGGTTGAGCGCTGGGTTGTGAAGCTGCCCACAGCCTCTGCAGCACCAGTTCAATCCCTGGCTGCTCTCCAGTCACTGGAGGAGGGTCCCACATGGCGCGCAGACCTCTCCTGCCGCCCCTCAGCAGTGTACCTCAGTCCTTCTGCCTGCTCTGCTCCCTGTTCTGGCTCTGGTGAATTCTCTCACCCTCCTGCGCTTCTGACTGTACCCAGTGCTTGTATAAACAAATAAATCTTAAAAAAAAAATCTTAGCAAAAGAGATTCAATAATGCATTATAAGGATCACACAGCATGACAAGTAACTTTCCTTTCAGGAACTCAAGGATGTTTCAACATCTGAGTGTTCATCAGTATAATTCATATCAAGAGAAGGAAAAAAAATCATATGATCATATTAATGAGATGCCACCTCATTCCTGTGAAAATTGTCCACATCAAGTCCAGAAACAAAAAGTGCTGGTGAGGATGTAGAGAAAAAGGAACCTCATCCACTGTTGGTACAGATGTGGACTAATTCAGCCCCTGTAGAAAATAGTATAGAGGTTTCTCAAACTATGAAAAATGGATCTCAATATTATCCAGCAATCCTACTCCTAGGTGTCTACCTAAAGAATGCAAAATATACTAATTTGGAGGGATACATGAATTCCTATGTTCATTTCAGTATTATTTACAATAACCAATCTACTGAAACAATCTAAGTGTCCAAGGACAAGTGAATGGATAAAGAAGAAATCACATATAACAAACACACACACACACACACACACACAACTATAAAGAAAAAAAAATGCCATTTGTGACAACATGGAAATAATTGGAAGGCATAGTGCTAAGTGAGATAAGTCAGCAGGAAAAAGACAAATGCTGATGGTTTCACTTATATGTAGAATATAGAAAAAATAAACAAAGGGTCAGAAGAAGACTAAACTTTTGGCTGGCCAACGATATAATGCATTTTTTAGGGTAAGGATAAGGGGAGGGGGAGTGTGGGTGAAAAGAAGGGGGGCAAGGGAATATGCTGATGGACTCTGGGTGCTTTGGAAGTGGGAGAATTATGGTGACTACAAAAGTAAGGAAATATATATATTTTTCAACAATCCTACATATCTTCACCATATCTGTTGAATTTTAATATGGAGAAGATGAAATGGAGTGTGATTTCTCAGCTTCAGAGGTGAAGGGACAATTGTAAAATTAATGGTTAAAATGTAGAAAACATATTAATAACAAATGGTAGATAATAAAAATTATAGTTTAGCCACACTCTTCTATAGTGGAAGTAAAATAAATATAAGAAGTCCAGAAATGTGGGCTGGTTACATAAAATCGCCACTAATAAATACATTCATTCTACAATGGTGAATATTGTGTAGTTTTTAAATTTCATGGAAAACTTTTTAAAGTATTTAAGTGACTGTTATAATAGAGTATAGGTATATAAGAATACTGAAAGTCATTAATAAAATTAATAAACTTAATAAACTTCTGAGTCTTATGCATAAATCTTGACAAGCATTAGACAACATGATAATTCTGAAATTCTGCCAGATGTCAATGATAATAACTACTTGACAGTGATAAGTAGAAAATGTTAGCAGATAAAATCAATTCAAGTATATTATTCCTGTCAAGCCTCAGCTGACTGTAACAAGGAGAGAATATAACAGTTGCTTTGAAGCCCCGTAGGGTATTCTCTGGTATATAATGTGGGTAGATAGTGGAAAATTTTCCTCTCGCTTTTATGGGACCTGCGTTCTGTGTTAAAGAAAACTGAGGGCAACACAATGCATTATTGTATTTCACAATTTTTTAATAATACAGAGACTATCAGTGACTGGTTTTCTTCCTGAATTAGACAACTCCACAAAATGAGTTCTATAGATTCTTCAGTTTGAAAATTTGTTTCAATTCCACATGTATACTATTCTTATCTTTGAGATTCTGGGAAAGGATAAGGAGAACATAATACCATTCATTCTGTAATTTCACTTAGAAATAATCATATAATTAGGAAAGCTTGTCCAGTCACTATTCTATTTTTTTTTCTAATTTTTCCAACTCCCTACCATCTCCAGCAGCATGTAGGTGTCTTACATCATTGCTAATGATGTAACTGTTAAACATTCAGGATTATACTTAGATCTGATTTAGGAAGATAATAATTAGAATTAAATTCTTTCACAAACAAGGCAAAATCTAAATTAATAGAACATAATTTCTGAATTTAATATACTCAAAAATTTCATGAAGAATAAAAAATGTATAATTTGTCTAGATTCAGTTATCACTTTCATTATTCAAATCACAGGGGACAAAATGTTCATGTATATTACCAATAATATCTAATGTCTATAAACATTTTCCTTTTTCTCTTATATTTTACAGAGATCTTAATATAGTGCTTAAAACTGAACATTTTTCTCCTACAAGTATGGAGGGTCTTATTTTTTATTTTTTCCTACTTTCACTTTCTTTTGGATAGATCTTTTAATTTTATAGATATTAAAACTCAGGCAACACAGTAGGGACTATAAAACTTGAAGAATTTCCCTCATTGTCAGTAATTCTCATTTTTCCCACTGAAGGAGAGCAATAAGAATGTTGAGAGAAAAATCTTATAGGATATATGGCAATATCCACTCCAGAATGCTGAGTTTTTATCTTTCATATAAACTGAAACTATTATTACTATATTCTTCTACTGAGTGATAGTGTCACTTTGGGCGTGTGCGTAGAGCAAGGGGGCATGGATTTCTCTTTTAGAAACATACTGAAGAACTACAGTAGATTCATTTGATAAGGATACATAATGTTCAAAATAAAGACTATAGGATCAATATTAATACACAGTTAATTTTATCACAGATCAAGAGTAAAAGGAATTCTACTTCTCTTAGAAAATAACTTTGTACATGAAGTATTCAAAACCCATTGGAGCAATAAAGAATCAGCTTTTATAAAGTGAATTCTGAATGCAATAAGTATTATTAACCAAATATTATATCACAGAAAATGTTGCATATCAAAATCATTACCATAAAAAGTAGTAGGTTCATTCTAGGATAAGAAATTGCCTAGAAAAATGCAGTGTATACACATGTTGGTTTTCATTGATGCACATCTGAAACTTATGTAATGTTACAATACAATGTTACTTTAAAAACTACTGAAAAATTAAAAAAAAGAGGAGTAGTTAATTTGATTCCACTTGATATTCCACAAAAGATGTGAGTTTATTTTACATATAGGAACTATATGACACCAAAACTTGAATTAACCTGTAAAAATGTAATAAAAATTGGTAATATAATTGATCATAAATCTGATATTGACCATTTTACATTCAGCATTTACCACTGCAATAATTCATACAGCATGCATAATATTATAAACAAGGCTTCATTTTTTTATTTAAGATTTTACTTTGAACTCAACATAAAGTTTAATTTACATATGTAAATTAAATGTAAAATTTAATTTACATATAAGCAAAGGTTAAGTGAATAATTTGGGCATCTGTTCTACCAAAATCTTTTCCCTCATGCAGAAAATTAAATAATCAAGTTTTGAAAAAAATTAGATAAGAATAACAATTGTCTTAAAGACTATATATTGTGATAAAAAGTATAACTTGTATTACTTTAAAGCATATTGTACTACATGTAAATATTGCTTTACATAAAATATTTGGAGGGACTCTTTAATTCTGTATATTATAAAGATACTAGTTAACAGAATAAATAGACTTTTGTAGAAAATAAGTATCAAAAACATATTTTGAGATTAAATAGCACAATTTCTATAAAAATGTTAAATATCTATGAATTTTGCTTTAGTCCATTTTAGATATTCTTTTTCATTTTCATTTATATATATATATAAATTACTGAAAAATTAAAAAAAGAGGAATACTTAATTTGATTCCACTTGATATTCCACAAAAGAAGTGAGTTTATTCTACATATAGGAACTATTATGACTATTTTGCTAACCTAGTCAATGACCTATACTATTCATGCCTCATTCCTGTCTTTGAATCTTTGTTGTTAGATAACAACAAGGTTCAGGTTTTTCAGATTTACTTTTTCATTTTATCTTTTATTCCTGCACCTAGAATTCAAGGCAGAAGTTAATAAATTTTTATGAAAGAATATGATATGTACTAGGCAAAGTAGTAGCCCCACAGTTTACAACACAATAAAGGAACAGAGAAGTTCTGTATATTCATGAACTTTCCATTCATGTGAAGGAGAAAAAAATAAACAGGTAATAAATTACTATGACAGACTTTTTTTTGACATTTTTAAGGTGTAGATTTATCACCACATGCTCTTTAAAATGCAGCCTACAAATACCAAGAATAATATGGGCCTCCCTAGAGGCACAGGGGTTGAAGTCTCAGCACTTTCAAGCTATTGCCAGACACTGTGGTCTGAGTTCGATCTTGGCCAGGGAGCTAACCCACATGCAGACCTCTCCTGACAAATTCTGGATGGTTTCACTTATATATGGAATATAGATAAAGAGAAGAAAGGGTCAGACAAAACCAAATCAATAACTATCCTTTGGCATATGACTGGAAAACTAAGGCAATAGGTAGGGGATGGAGAAGGAATTGGAGGGGTGGGATTTGGGGATGGACAGGGCTCAATGGATCATAGTAAAGGATTATTGGGGGTTGGGTATTGGTATGGTGTAAAAACATGTATTTCTAGATTTAGATCAGTTGTCAAAATTGACACTTCTAATGCCTCCATGGAGGTGCAAGAAGTTAAGGCTCAGCACTGTGAAGCTATCTGTAGCCACTGTAGCATGAGTTCGATACCTGACCAGGGAGCTAACCCACATCTTGCTGCAGACCTCTCCTATCTCGCCCACTGTTCCCCTCAGCAGTGTATTTCACTAGAGCTTCCTGTTCTGTTTCCCACTCTGTCTCTGTCTCACACCCCACACCTCTGGCCTATACCCCAGCTCTTGTATGCATAAATAAATAAATCTTTAAAAAAATCAATTCTCTGCAGAAAAACTTACAGCTATTTCTTTTTTAAGCACTCTATTCTCCTTCCTGTGGAGCCACGCATATGTAGTTGTAACAGGACTTTGTGCTTTATTGCTTTCCATACTCAAGGTAGATCCTTCAATGTTCCAAAAGTATGCACAAGGCATTACCTATGTATCATTAAAATATATGCATATGGTCATTATAACTCTTTGAGTTTTATTAATTTGTCATTTCATATACATTAATATTTTAAATTTATTTTATTACATCCATCCAGTTTCTCTGGTTGAACACAGTCGACTATCAGTGGAAGAAAACTTTTCTGTTAACTCAGAAATCCTGTGTTCTGTGCACCATGTTCCTTGACACTTTGTAACAAATTAATTTTTAAATAACATTCATGCATCCATACATAGCCTGAGCTTACTGTAGAACATAATAAATAATACTGATTCCACCACGTAATCTAAGAAACAAGACTTTGTCATTTCCTTGACTGTACAATCTGCCTTTTTTCCATTATTGGGAGTTTCATTTTATAATTCCCAAGCCTTTTAAACTAGTTTATATTATGCATACATTTGTTTTTTTAAAAATATTTATTTTATTTATACAAGAGCTGGGGGACAGGCCAGAGGTGTGGGAGAATGAGAGGATTCCCCAGTGACAGAGTGGGGGGAAGAACAGAAAGAAGGACCAAAAGCACTGCTGAGGGGAGCAGTGGGCGCGACAGGAGAGGTCTGCTGTGTCACTTAGGTATCACCCTTGCCAGCCAGGAATCAAGCCCACGCTGCAGAGGCTGCAGACAGCTCCACAGTGCTGCGCCCAACCCACTGAACCACCTGGGAGGCCCTTAAATCATAATCTATTTTGCAATAGTAATTTATTTTGGAATGCATAACTTATTAGTCTAAAATTTTATTCTAGCTTGAATAATTTTCTATCTGATAAATTATAAAGGTATCAGTCAGAAATTTACAATCTCCTACTGGAACTACTGTCATATTTTAAAACTGCCTAGTTGAGAACAATCTTTTTCCAGTCCTTTATCTCCCTTTTATCTGTTAACTTTGTTAGAGAACTGAGTGTGCCTACTTTGATCCAGTTTCTTTTCCCCAGGTGCTTCTATCTGCAGACAAAAATCTTTCACAATGTCCATACAGCATTATCAATTATTGATATAAAATAGATCCTACAGCTGCTCTACTTTTATATGTGCTTTAAGCCAATAACAATGAAAATTACATAAATAAATAAATATCTACCAGGAATTTGGAGGTTGAAGAATAACATACTGCAGAAAGAAACTCTGAAATTTTTTTGGCAGTGTATTGTTTCAGTTTGTGTTAAATATTATTGCCTATGAAGTTTGTGCTTGCATTGTAAAACAGGTCAGTATTTCAGTAAACGGATATGGTAGGATAGCATGAAAGAGTCCTTAGGGGATATGTAGATTTCCACAAAAAGAATGATATGCACATGTATTAGGGTAAGGCTTTCAAGATTGTCACACTGAAAATAAGAAGATTAACTATTACGAGCGAGCAATGATTACTTTCTTCTAAAATAAATTTAAGTTTGCTGAACATGTTTATAAAATAGCACTTTTGCCTTTTTGGAAAGTTGGCAACAATCAGAGATGAGACTAAAAAATGATAGAGGAAACAATATAACAATACAGAAATATAGGATGCCTTGGAGAATTGGGCATTCTTTTTTTTTCTTAATGCTAATTTTCTCATTGTAACTAATCAATTCAAACAATCATTCATTTTACTTATTGAGTAAGTAATACATTGGCACCCTCACAGTGTATACTAAAATTATAATCATGAGAAAAAGATGATGCCATCTCTTATAAAGTATCATACTACTACTTATAAATATCTTCAAATACTGAGACATATTTGAAGATAGGGTGTCATAGAATGAAGGTCAAGTATATTTTTTTGTACTAAACTTGTTTGCTATCTAATAAATTGTACATGTTATAAGTATATTTTGATATTTTGGTTATATTCATAATCCATCATACTATCACCTTAATCATGGTACTAAACATATCCATCTCCTTCAAAAATCCCTTTGTTTTCTTCTAAGTATGTACATATGTGTGTTTGGTTTGATAACAACATTTAAAATGAGATCTATCCTCTTAACCTGTTGTAAAGTGCAAAATCAATATTATTACCTGAGGGTATCTAGTATAATAAATTTCTAGAAAACCAAATCAAGTATCTAAAGCTGAAAATAATAGTGTCAAAGATGAAAACATGGCAATGGATGGAATTAATAGCATATTGATTCTATAGGGCAAATGTTTGTGAAATTGAGACAGAGTAATTAAACCATCATCTTACAAGAAATAAATAAAAAAAAATCTGATGAATATATTCAGACCAGATGTGAGATGAGATGACTTCACTAGCCAAATATACATGTAATTATATCATAAGAGGAAGCATAACAGTTATTTGAAGGACTAATACCTAAACATTCTCCAAATCTGATAAAAATGTAAACCCCTAAAACCATGCAGTTTAATGACTCCCACACACAAGGAACATAAAGAAAACTATATCAACTTACGTTAAAATCAATTTTCATATAACCAGTGATTTTTTAAAGCCATAAAAATAGAATTTATATATAAAATAAGAGATAAGAATGACTATCCACTTTTGGATCAAAACTAATGCAATGCAAACCAGTAGCCAGTGGATTTTTAAAGACCCTGAATGGAAAATACTATCAACCCAGAGATCGATATATAGTAAATATATTTGTAAAAAGGAAATAAAGACTGCTGTAGATATATAAAAGTTAATGCATTTATTGCCAACAGATCTGCCCTATTAAAAAAATCTTTTAACTTTATCTAGAGTATTTTTAGGATTAAAAAGTCAATCTTTTATATCATGCTTTCCATTATTATTAGATGAACTCGATGTACAAAGAAGCGACCTCCTGCATTTGTTATACACTACTTTATAAACTACTTTAGAGTCCAGGCGGTATGTAGCTTACATTCTACATAGAAAATCTAGAAAATGCTTCCTACTTTTAGACCAGGAAATATTTGAATGAATTTAAGAGACTATATTATGTATCATGTAGAAAGGTAAGCCTCATGGAGTCTAACATTTCCAAAAATAGTATCAGAATTCTCGATTTATTTATTTGGACTATACTAATTTTTATTCTGTTATAGGCTCCAACATTGCCCACTAATTAGTCCTCACTTTCCTAACACTACAAAGTTGACAAAATGATTTATGTATATTATCTAAGAATAAATATGTTCCCCACAATTCTCACCTTCTACACACATATACCCAGGATGTATTATTTTAATATTTTCAAATTCTTGAGTTCTCATCCCTGAAAATAAAGCCTAATTGGGCTTTATTTTAGAGGTAAAAAACAATAAACAATTTTTCACATCACCAAAAAAGAAGAGAGAGTATCAAGTGATAATACTAGAATAGTAAATTGTTAAAATATCCTTACAGTCAAATATACCTTAACTTTGAATTATATAGCCAATTAAATTATAAATAAAATTGGGCCTCCCTGGTGGTGCAGGAGGTTGAGTGCAGCGCTGTGAAGCTGTCTGCAGCCTCTGAAGTGCCAGTTCAATCCCAGCCAGCCACAGAGATACCCAATGGTGGGGCAAACCTCTCCTGTCCTGCCCGCTGCTCCCCTCAGCAGTGTGTTTCAGTCTGCCTGTTCTGTTCCCCACTCTGTCTCTGGTGAATCCTCTCATGCTCCCACACATCTGGCCTGTACCCCAGCTCTTGTATAAATAATATAAATCTTTAAAATAAATAAATAAATTATAAATAAAATTGACCTTGTAAATAAGTATATTTTCAGGTATTAAAGTGCTATATTATGATCAAGATTATATGATATTGAAGTTATTAGAATTATCTTCCACTTTGGAAGAGAAAAAATAGTTGTTTCTAAAGTGTTCTGTTCTGTGAATATGCACTAAGAGAAATTTCCAAACTCTCATGCTAATTTCCCTTTGAAAGAATGTATCTAGTGGCAAAAACTTGCACACCTATAGCTAAGAATTTCACTGAACTGATACTATGAAATAAAAATGAAGTGATCACTGAGATATTTATTTAGTTAAGTGAAAAAATAAAAATTTAAAATTTGCTGTTGAAAAATACAAATTGATAGTCATGGCTAAACAAAAATAAATAAGTATATATAAACCAAGAAATGTAAGTATCTGTTCTTTAATATATTAGGTTTAGTGAAAAATATATTAGGTTTAGTGGAAAACTTTTAACATTTAGCTTATATTGATTCACATCAATCTGAACCCAAGGCAGAAAAGAAATTGTTGTGTACTCTATATACCTCCTGTATCTTATCAATTCACTTATGTCAAGTTTTTAGAGGAGAACTAATGTATATATTCATTAAGCACAATAAGGTAATCCTAATGGCAGCTTTTATGATCATTAAATGATCATTCCCTACAATGTTAGAGTAAATTGCTGGTATTGAATTCAGAAATGAAGAATTTCATTCATTCTTAATTACTATGGAATTTGTGGTTTGCGATCACTACCTTGACCTTGAACATCATACTGCACAAGTTCTAGCTACTGAGTCAGATGTCAAGTTGAACTCATAAGCAAAAGAGTCATAAAAAATAATACTTTCCAATTTAAAATGTTTGGGCTCTCACTTGGACAACTGCCACAGGCCCTAACTCTGCCCTCTCCTTGCTCATATGCTTTCTTCATTGCATTGTGCACAAAGCAGAGAGATCTTCCTAAAACAAAAATCGTATCATGTACTGTACTTGCTGAAAAATTACTATTCTTAGGAAAGAACTGACACTTCTGACCATGACCTACAAGACCCTGTACCTTCTGGATGCTGCAGAGCTCTCCAACCTGACCTCTGGCACAAAGCTGCAGATACATTCACTGCTTTCAAAGTCAATGTTATTACAGGCTCCCTGAAATATAAGAGTCTTTGCAAGGCATCTTCCCTCTGCCTCGAACTCTCACCCTCCTATTCTTTCACCTGAGGCCTCCAACTACTAGTAACTTCTGAAGCATCTTCTCTGAACACTTTTCCAAAGTTAGCTGGCTTTTGTAAATTATTTTTTTAACTTTTTTTCTTTTATTATTATTTCATATATTTTATACATCATTCTTCATTTTTATACAATGTGTGCTTTATCATCTTGGGTATAGTCCCCTTGGAATTCCCACCACCAATTCACCCAGGTACCATCACCAAAGTCTCTTGGCTTTTTTTAATTTTATAATTTCTTCCTTTCTTAATGACATTTGCCATATTTTCTATTATTTAGCTGACCAGTTCTATTTCTCCCTTTCCTTATTTATTGTAAAATCTGTGTAAGAACTGGAATGTATTTGTTTTTCTTCATCCATCTGCCATTCATTCAGCACAGTATTGGCACAAAGTAGCTCACCAGTACATATTTTGTTTATATAAATTGTTTATATAAACATCTGAGTGATTTATTATTTTATATCATAAACTTACTTTAAAATTTATATTATATTGATAGAAAAAAATCACCTTATTTTTCTAGTAGTTTTGGTGAACATAGAAATAATCTACTCATATCCTCATGACTATTCCTCTTGTCATGAATAGCATTCATTAGCAAGTTTTTACAAATCACAGATATATTTGGAGCTTATATATAAAAATCCAAATTTATGTCATAACTCTTTCTAATAGCCTCTTCATAAGAAAATCTAGAAAGTGAGTATGGCAGGATAGACAAATTTATGCAAAGCCAAGACATCCCTTGAGAGTAAGTACGTAGGCATTCTTCTCATATTTTAACATTGTTAGGACACATATGATGAGAACAGTGTATCCCAAGTGAGAGACATTGACATTGCACAGTGGAAATAAGCATGAGGAAGCAGAGTCTGGATGGGTAATCCGGGCTTAGTACCACATGAAAGGAAAGTAGATAGGGCTGACTAGCAAAATATGCAACTTCTCTGGAACAATCTAATGAGTCAATCATTCTCACATAGAGAGGACACTGATAATATGATTGCTTGTGGACATGTAAACTAAATAGTCACTGTGGTCTGGAGGAGACTATCATTGATAGGTGCTTGGAAACTATGCCTCTAAGTAAAACAACTTATAGGAAACCATTTTAGCACAGGATAGCTCATACGAACTAGAGTAAAATTCTTACAGTGCATGTATGGTCGTGAAAACAACATTAAACTTCTAAATAAGGACCCCAAGCATTCCCAATATTAAAAAAAAAGTGTATTAATTCATTTTCCAACCCAGTTCAGGGTCATGGGTAACCAGAGTCTATTCCACCAATTTGGGGTGCAAGAAGAAAGGGAACCAACTCTGGAAAGATGCCCTTCCACTGCAGGGGGCACTCACATATCCAACACAGTCAAACTTGGACTATCTAGTCAAGCTAGTAACCTAACCTAGCACTTATTCAGATTCAGAAGGAAAGCAGAGTGCCAGGAGAAACCCACACAGACATGAGGAAAACTTGCAAGCTCCGCAGAGACTGTAGCCCTGGATAAGATAGTCCTCCCCCATCACAATTTTTATAATAAAACAATATTGAATGAAATGATATTATGAGAGGAACTTCTGTGCATTTGTCATAGTTTATTTGTGTGTAAAGTGTGAAAATGTGATCTTGTCATAATGCAAATAAGATATGAAGAGAAACTGTCATTTTGTCACCATCTACTAGAGTCTGGCAGAATATGTAGATATTAAAATTTGTTTCCATATCTTTGTATATTTCTGAAAGCAGAAGGCTTGCTAGAGAAGCTGGCAAGCACACAGGAGCAAGGTCTGTGGAATGGTATCTCGAGGAAATGAATGAGAGAAATGGTTTCTCAGTGGCTATAGCTTTCAGAGTCTTTAGGAAAAAAAGGGGCGTTTTCTAAGGATATCAGCAACAAAAGAGACTTGGTAAAGGTCAACACTGATCCCTATCTCTTCAGAATATTTCAGTGGTAGGGATGAGTGACATAAAAAAGTAGATTAAAAGAGACCTCTTCTTAAGCCACTCCATCACTGAAAAGATTTGTCTTTTATGAAAACTCATATAATATCCTTTCTCCTTCCTAGCTCATAACATCAGAGTAGATGGACCCAGAAAAAGGAGAGAGAAAAATGGAATACCAGAAAAAGACATAGATCCAATATGCTCATCTCCACTGAGACCTGATGAAAGAATAGATGCTGCCTTCTCCCCACCTGTAGGAAAACCAAAGCGACTCCATCTTGTATTAACCGAAGTTATTCTATCTTGTTTCAATGCCATCTTAGGCCAATGACCAATTGTTAGTCATTGAGAAGTTATCCAATTTCCTCATTATTATTATGTATGTTAACTTATATTTGTGATCTATACATAATTCTGTTAATCTTAATATAGCAAAGATGCACATGAAAAGTCCCCCCCAAAAAAAACTGGTGTCATTAGTCTCCACAAGAAAGACCACACATAATAATTAAAGTATAAGACAACTTCTGTTAGGGATGGTGGTGTGAATCCTGAATCAAATGGATGTCCTGTCTGCTGGTTCCATGTCAAGGACCCTTGTATATAAGTTGCCTTGAATAAACTTTAAGTGTGATTAATGGCGGTGCCTGCTTCATTCTTTAGACTCAAATTACCTTCCCACTTTGGAGGAAATTATTTGTTCCTGCAGCCACACACCACTCCAAATTTCTAGGACTAAAAAAACCTCTCAGGCTTTGATTGAAGAAAGAAGATGATACATGCCTTGAATTTGAATTTAAAGACAGGCAACAGGAAAATCAATTAACAGAGTATATAGAAACTATCACTGAATCCTATCATTAAGGAATTTACTGATAATTATAAGTGTGAGATTCTATATTATTCCAGTAGGGTATAAACAAAGTAAGAAATAAAAAATGCCCAAACTTTCTCATATTTGCACTGAATTTGCATTGTTTAATAAAGCAGTTACAAATCTAGAAATCAAAGGAAATAAGAGAGGGCTGACTAGCAATATATGCATCTTCTCTGGAACACTCTAATGAGACAATCACTCTCACATCGAAGGGACACTGACGGTATGATTGCTCATGGACATGTAAACTAAACAGTCACTGTGGTCTGGAGAAGACTGTCATTCAAGTGCAGTTTAACAAAGAAGGCAGTATATTATTTTAAAAGCAAAAGTAAGAGTAAACAAGAAATATTATACTATTAACATAACCTGCATCACTAGTTGAGGGTTATCATTGCTAGGTTTGTTTCCTCATGACAATCAATAATTCAAATGGAAGTAATTTATTGGAGAGTTAAATCAGTAAATCCCTGTAGAGAAGTTGGGAAACAAAGCAGAAAAGGGAAGGAAGCATATTCTTCGGCCTTGTTCTGCACCCTTTACTTATTTATAGAGGACAGGTTATTTACAACTCTGACAAATTTGCCTATTCTATATTTTACCTTGTAATTTTTTACTCTTCTTTTTAATACAGAAAGATGTTGGGGGAATTATAGCAGGGGAAGAAGAACTAGTTAGGCTACCTCCTAGCAAATTATTTTGGTTATCTATTATTGCATGACATTCTACCCCAAAAATCACTAGTTTACAACAACAACAAAAAATCATGTCTTTTGCTCATACATCTGCAGTTTGAACAGGGGAAATTCTGAATGTGTTTTACATGGCTCACTAAAAGATGCCTAGATTAGGACTGGAAGATCTACTTCCAAAGAGAGCTCAATCAATACGGTTGGAAGGTTAGTGCCAGTTCCAGCTGTGTGATCAGGGACAGCATTGACTGGAGTGCTATGCCTCACAGGTCTTGCCTCATAGAGCTGCTTGGTTCCTCACAACAGAATATCTTGAGACCAGAAACTGGCACAACATCATATCCTTCATATTCTATTGGTCGATATAGGTACACCATTCTGGCATGGTGAGGAGGAAGGGACGCAGAGCCATCTCTTTATGGAAGGAGCAAGAAGAATCTAATATGGCCACAAGCCCTGCATTATTTGTGTTTTTTATCTAATAGCTAGTAGGACTCTATATCCCCTTTGTCTTCAATATGTGACAAATTAGAAGCCCTAATTCACACCTTATTTTTCAACAGTTTACATTTATTTGCTCCCTTTAAATGGAAACAGAACTATATCATTAACTGTCTTGGGAACACTTTGAATTTTCATTGTATATTTTTAATCCTTACAAAATCTTTGTGCTCATATTAAAAACATTGTTTTATAAGATGAAAAATTTTCAGAATCCTCTTACCTATTGGAAAAAAATAGGAGGAAGTAGAAAAGCGTATCTTTAAGCAGAGTCTTCAGTCTTTAATAAATCAAACTAGTGATTCATGAGACAGCTTTCAGCTAAATCAGGCCTATCAATTTGAATTTTTCGTGACCTGTTCTTTTCCCTTGCTTCTGCTGTCTTATTGTGCCTTCTAGCTTCCTGACAGATTTCTTTGTCACTTGAAAGGCTTGTATCTGGCATTGAACATAGGTATGACTGGGGGGACATTCAGTTTGTTGGCAAGAAAATCACCTCAAATACAAGGATTTTTGCCCATGTGTGTGCTTAAATATCTATTGACTTAGATGGCTTTCCCTCAACAACCCTTTCTTCTTTCTGAGAGAAATGGTTTATGTCGGTAAGCCTCTGTGTCTTAAATAAAAACAATATTCGTTATAAGGAAAATTATTTGTGTTCTGAAATGAATTCTCTGTGGCTTTACTTTGAACCATGTTGCAATAATCCTCACAAATATATAAAATTGGACAGCCAAATTTCATATAATTTTGATGAAATGAATAAATCCAGTGGGGACTACCACTGATGATGAGGATCTCCAAGACACAAGAGCTTGTGCTCATTCTGAAGAGTTATCAGGTAAGAACAAAGACAATATAAGCTCTGAACAGGCAGGCTGATCTCATGTTTGCCTGAGGCAAGCCAAATGTTCACTGCTGATTTACTGTTGAATTGTGAAAGCAAAGACTATAAAAGCAAAAACAATCTTTGTTGTTCTTTTTTTCTTCTATTGTGGTTCCTTGATACCCTGAAGTAATCTGATTTGCTATGGATGATGTGAAGAAGGGCTGGTTAAAATTATGGTTCTGGAAATTTTCAACCGTTTTAACATTGTGGACACGAGCATTAAAAACCAAACCATTTCTGTGACAAAGGCTAGAAATATTGTTATAGAGATAGGGGAAATGAGTTCAATGATCTTTTTCCACCTTAGTGTCATTGTGAAAGCTGCAAAGTTGAGGTAAAGCAATAACATCACAATATGTGATTTCAGGAGTCCTGGCATTCCATTAGAAGTGATATGGGTTTATGCAGCGCTAGCTATAATGAACAGAGGTCAGTAATATCCAAATGCTATCTCTTGTGTGAACAAGAATCTTTATTGTTGGAAAATATCTTGCTGAGCATGAACTACCATTTCTCCCCTGAATGAGGTATACCAATCAATTAACATAATTTTGACAAATCAAAATTTTAAAGCAGCATATTTTTCTCCATCTTAATGATAAAGTTGATTGCTTTTCTAACTTTGTTTTATAAATGGGGAGAAAAATCATACTTTCATTGGAAGCTCTGTTAGTAAGTTTACCTGATAAGATTTATCCTGTCAGTAACACCATGTGTCAAATGAGGTTCAGGAGACGAGGAAACTCCAAACACAGATTCAGATTCATATTTTACTGACTTCAAAAGCTCTGTTGGATCCTTCATACATCATCATTCCTACTGATTCTAAAACTTGTCAGGATTATTTACTTGATGTTCTCATTGTGAGGAAAAAGTTTTAGAATATATCCCTCCCATTAGGTATGGAAGAAAAATCCTTATTAATTTGACATTATGTTACACATTTCATACCTAGATATTGAATTAAATAATCAATTATGGCTTATCTTTTAAGGTATATTAGAATTAATAGCAAGTTCTTTGGAATTTTCACTTGTACAGGATTATATACTGTTAGTTTCCAAGTGACTGCTGTAACATGTATAACAGAAACATGGCTTAAAACAACAGAAATTTATTGCCTCAGTTCTAGAGGCTACAATTCTGAAGCCAAGGGATCAGTAGATAGCTATTTTTGAGGGCCCTGAAGGAGAGACTATTACATGACTTTTTCTAACATTTGGTGATAGCCAGCAAGGTCAGCAATTAAGTTCCTGTCATTTTAGAAAAATGAGGCATAAAAATATCATTTTGGCATATAGGAAAAATGAGACTACATTTCTTACAATCTAGAGATTTTGGCATTTTATTCATACCTACTATGTTTATATACCCTACAGTATTAATAAGTTATTGTCAGATTATTTTATGCCAAACCTCTTTTCCTTTTTCAGGAAACCTATTTTCATGGATTCATGTTTCTATTCATATGGTTTATAACCTTGTTTGCTTTGTCTACTTGATTGTTCAGCTAAATCTAATCTCCTCTGTGAGATTTTTTCCCATCTAACCTACCTCAAAAATGCTAATTACTTATTTTACCATTATAAGGTAGTGCATTTTCTTATAACTAATTAAGCATTTTTAATTATTAGGGCTTTGGAGATGGAAATCATATTTTTTGTTTCCATCAACAACTTTTACTATGATTGTTCATTATTTGGCTTTATTTTTAACCTTGGTCTAATATATTGTAAAACTAATTTAACTGAAATCAGTACAATACTTTGTATAACTGAAATGTGGCCACAAAGACATATATTATTATTTCAACTATATTTACTATTTTTTAAAACCATTTATTCCAATCAGTTAATGGAATAGTTATTAACAGTGATTTATAGTGGTTAGAGCCTCTAAAATCAGATATTCAAGACTTGACCTTTGGATTTACCAGTTGTAATCTAAAGGACTTAACTTTGGATTTACCATACAATTTATCAGTTATATGACTTTGGGCAAATAACTTCAACTTTTTGTCTCTCCATTTCTCATTTGTCAACTGGGGATAATTGTAGTACCTAACATAGAGAGTTATAGTGAAGTATAAATGGATAGAAATAAATTAGATCAATATCTGATACATGGCACTTTCTTCACACATTTTACCCATTAATTCCATTAGTAGTTGTCATTGTAGTGGTAGGAAAAAAAATGTAGTAGGTAAGACAAGATAGAGGATCCTGTGCCAGACTTATTCTAGTTTTTCCTTCTCTCAGGCATTATAATTGACAGAGGAGAAACAAACAAACCTATCAATCAATGCACACCACTTTTTTTTGGTGCCACCATAAAGGAAGGCATCTAATGTGCTTAAGACATGTGGAAGAAACAGTAGATGAAATACATATTTGGAGTGAGTTATGGGATTCTGACAAAAGTTAGTATCCAAGAAATGTAAAAGCTTTGTCCAACGCACATATAGGCACAATCAAATGCAAGGTGTCCCTGACACCAAGGCACACTGAGCCCTGCCTGTACATATCAGTGTTAGTCTATATCATGGGACAATGGAAAATAAGTTTTAGATAATAAAAGGGTTTGCATTACATGTGATGATGTTTGGATTTTAAATAGAAAGTATCAGCAAAAACAAAAACAAAAAAAACACCAAAAAGCAAACACAAAAAACATTCAACTGTGGGATGTCATTATTGGGTGAGTAATTTAAAATATTGTGATTGGTGTGGATGATGGGTTAAGAGGCAATGGATAAGAGCAGGTAGGTAAGCTAGGAAGTTACTATATTAATTTAGAAATAACTTGTAAAACCTTGGAGGGATGGAGTAATATGTAGAATTGAAAGGCACTATTTGAAAAATATCAAAGTGTTGGGAATTGTAGAGATGGTCGATGTGGAAATGCAAGATTATGAGGTTTGGGGATGTTGGAATAAATATAATTGTAGTAAAGGGGAAGCTCAAATAGAGAAACAAAAAGAAGGACTATATAGGGGGCCTCCCCGGTGGCGCAGTGGTTGAGCGCTGGGTTGCGAAGCTGCCCGCGGCCTCTGCGGCGCCGGTTCGATCGCAGGCTGCTCCCCGGCCACCGGAGAAGGGTCCCACATGGTGCGCAGACCTCTCCTGCCGCCCGCTGCTCCCCTCAGCAGTGTACCTCGGTCCCTCTGCCTGCTCTGCTCCCCGCTCTGGCTCTGGTGAATTCTCTCACCCTCCCGCGCTTCTGACTGTACCCAGTGCATGTATAAACAAAACAAACAAACAAATAAATAAAACATGCCTCTATAAAAAAAAAAGGACTATATAACTGGCTAAATACTGAGCATTTTCTGGCTTAAAGTAGTTTTGGTCAGCCAGTGGCATTTGGAGACCACACTTAATGAATGAAATAGAGCTAAATAAAATTTCTCCTTCATTCCCTCTTATTCGAAGCCTTGCAGGTTCCTGGAAACCTCTACGATGCTTGGCTCCAGGTAACAAAAGGTCAGAAGGGTATTTCTTATTGTGAGTCCCTAAGGGGCCAAAAGTCTTGACTAGGCTAACTGCTCCCTTGCTGCCTTTAAGGAGAGTGCACAAGCAAGATTTGCTTGAGGCGCTGACATTCAGGAGTCAGCTCTTACTGAGGACAGCTGATACTTCAGTTTTGTCCATGAGCTGAACTTTGGTGAACTTGTTACATTCTATTACATAGTAAAGTTTTACATATCTATGCCTGTTGTGTGTGACATACATACACATATGCACATATATTAAAGCAGCAACAACTTGTTATATGTGTAGATCTTATGAATAAACAAATGCACCTTTTATCCAGATTTCCAAGATATTTTTATAAGTGACTTCAAATAATTTTATCTTAACTGGAGTTGTTTTTGAAGGCAATGCAAAGCCATTCTTTCCTCATGATTTTTTGATTCCAGTTTTTGAGTGTGTATCTTTGTATATAATTATAACCTCTCTAGTTTCTTTCTCAAATGAAATATCAGGAGGATTTTGTAAAGCCTGTATGGAATATAATTGAACATTTACACTATCAGGTATCTCTTTTCCAGTTAATCAAGATTTGAAGTATTACCAGCTAATATTTCAATGAATTTTGTTGTGCAAAGTATGGGACTTTGGAAAAGCATTTCAATGAATTATACCTCAGTTCCATCATTCATAAGAATGTATTTTCATCTTGGCATTGTTGTAGGTATTAAATGATTTAAAAAGATATTGCCTCTGAAGCATGTAGTATATTAATTAGGAAATAGTTACCATTCAATAATTATTATTTATCTATTTCATTCCCAGAGAGAGATTTGCAGATGATGTAAGTTGCATAATTCAGTGACTTGGCTGACTTTATTTTATTTATTTATTTATTTATTTTTAGAGTTTTGTGTCATACACACATACAACTCTTTTTATTTTTATTTTTTTTTTAAGATTTATTTATTTATTTATACAAGCACTGGGTACAGTCAGAAGTGCGGGATGGTGAGAGAATTCACCAGAGCCAGAGCGGGGAGCAGAGCAGGCAGAAGGACTGAAGTACACTGCTGAGGGGAGCAGTGGGCAGCAGGAGAGGTCTGTTCGCCATGTGGGACCCTCCTCTGGTGGCCGGGGAGCAGCTGGGGATTGAACAGGTGCTGCAGAGGCTACGGGCAGCTTCACAACCCAGTGCTCAACCACTGCGCCACCGGGGAGGCCCTGACTTTATTTTTTTGTTGTTGCTGCCATAACATGATATATCCAGTAGGTAAGGAAGTGGACTTCTACTGAGAAAACTATTTTTTTCATTTTTTAGAAATTTAGGAGTTGGTTGATGTTATGCTGGAAGTCTGAAATCTGCTATAATGGGAGTTATTTACACCAATCTGCCCCAAAAGGAAGTTGCTAAACATTTACAAAGAAATTACTAAAGTTAGCTTTGTTATCTAAGTCAACAGTTTCTCCTGGTCTGATATGCTGATCAAATATAAAGGATCTTTGGACATAATATTGGAAAGCATTGTATTCAACTAAAATAAATTTTAAAAATTGGAAATTTAGGAGGTTCTTAAATTGTTAAATGTTTACCTGCAACATGACTTAGAAATTCTACTCCAAGGATTTCATGCAAGAGAAATGAAGGCATAAGTCCACAAAAAGAATTACTCAAGAATATACAAATAAGATTATTCATATTTTCTCAAAAAAAAGTTCTCTCAACAGGTAAACATTTAAAATAATTACATTCATACAAATGAACACTAAACAATAATATAAAATACCAAATTGTTGATGCATAAGGTGAAAAAAAATCTCAGAAATAGAATTGATTGAAAGAATCTGACAAAAAAATGTGTAGCATGTGCTGACTAAATTAAATGAAATGATGTATCAAAAGAACTGTGCGTACTGGCATTTGGTAAATGTTTAATAATTTTTTTATTATTGTTATTATTAAGAGATAAATATATGAAAGATAAATCCTAATGAGAATACATACTGAATTCTCAGCTACAAATCAAGGAAGTGCTAGAAATAGTGGAGGAGGTAAAACAAGAACGAATAGATTATAGTTTCCCTGATCTAAATAATGGGAATTTTCAGATGAAACAATCTAGGAAGCAAATGTAAAGAACTGAACCTTATCAATATAGCTGAATTTTCGAATTTCAGTTAAAAAGAAAAGGCATTACTTTAAAAAGAGGGAGTATGACAAGGTTGACTTTCAATTAGGCCAGCGACACATTTTCATCAGCCTTCCAATCTGCGATGGGATAAATGCTAGGTAACAATGGAGTTGTGTCTTCTAATGCACATGCAAAATCCATATTGGACCAAAAATTAAATATTTTGGAAATAGAATAAAAAATTACAGTCATGCAAATAATTACTCAGTAATTCACTTTTGACATAATTTCCATTTTTAGGAAAGACAAAATCTTCAATATTTTATATTTAACAGTAATAAACAATACAAATGGGACTAGAATTAGCTTTGAGGAAGGGGACAGAGGTAATTTATTTCACTGTGTACTTCTCTATATTCTAAAAACAACATTTTTTACCATGAGTACATATTATTTTTTATAATTCAAGTAGATAAGTTTAGATAGGTTAAATGTAAGTATCATATATTTTAAATAACATCCTGTTTACTGTTTTCCTAAATTACATAGTAACAAAATTTATCCCTTCTCCCTTGAGGCACACGAATCATGGCTAGTGTTGCCACTGTATTTTACATTCATATTTTAATAGAGGCAAAATTAACATATTAATAAAATATATTGGTTGTAGGTGGTATGTTTCATGTTCTTTTATCACTGTGTACAGCCCTGTAGTTATCACACACAAGATACAGAAACTTTCCATCACACCCCCATTCATTTCTGTCCTCACAAACCTTCACACCTCAGTTGCTGCAGCACCAAATCAGATTTCTATCACTAAAGATAACTTTTATCTGATAGCTGAATTTCATAAGCCTTATATACAATACTCCTTCCTTTCCTTAATAGTATTTTTAATCAAACTTTTAATTTTAGTGATGCTCATTTTTTTTTCTTTTATCCATGCTTTTTATGACCTGTCTATTAAATCTTTATCCATTCAGCAAAGATTTATTCCTTAAACCTCCAGTTTTTAGATGGAAATATTCTACCACACTAATTTTTCACTGCTAACCAATGTATCATCTGGTTCAAAAAATGGGTTATGACCACTTACAATAACCATGAAAGGACCTCCATACTACAGGATGTAATATAAGCCTGGTTGCTCAAAAAATTATCAGAATTTCAAGGCACATCCACAATGTTTTCATAGGTTATGTTTTTGTTGAGGAAAATAGATTTTTAGCTACTTCCCTCAGAAAAGGAGAGAAGTCACATATTAAATCAAATTGTATGCAAATCATTTTATTGCCTGTAAAACTCCAAATATACATCTGGTCTCCTGGGAAACTTTTTCAACTTCACAAGCTAATGATGTAATTAAAACTTACAGAAAATTTAATCTATAAAGTGTTTTAAGGCAATGATTATATAAATGCAAACTCATGTCTATTTTGCAGAATACACAGACTTGCTGCAGATGGCTTTAAATCCACACTAAAATATAAAAGCACAAACTTTCTTGGTAAAGCTGCTTTTTTCCTAAGAACCTAAGAGATGCAGTTATGTATAATCATGTGATTTTACAAGAAAAGAGCTTGCATTTCAAAGCAATGATTGATTGCATAATGCAAGTAAAACAACATTTGAATTCTTAATTGAAAGTGGCATTGCTCTTGAGAGCATATTCACACTTTGAACTGATGGCCATATCATGTAAAAAATAAATTTTAAAATAGTAATTAGTGCCCCAAAGAAAATCTTTGTAAATGCTTATCTTTCTTGCATTTCAAACTCTGAAAGTAAAGTACTATTCTTTCTAAAGCATATGTATTTTTAATATGTTAAGCCCACACCGCACATATGTTTACTATATTTAAAGTATACATGAATAAGTAACACATTGATTGGGCAATCATGCCTTATTATTTTCTATATGATTTCTGAAAAATAACTAAGCATCATGTCACCTTAAGGTCAGGATTGTGAAACTTTTTTTTTCTGAAAATGAACTAAAATTATAATTACTGATGTGCCTAAAGTTGGCTCACAGAGACTCCGCAGTGGATATGTAGTTCTTGGTTTTTATTTGAACTTAAAATTCATAAGGTTTAATTTTGTTTCTCCCCATTTGTAGTAACTGTTTTTTTCTAGTTACTTATTGAAAATTTCTATTCAATTTGAGTATTTGGATGTCTATGCAAATTCAACCTCTTCCATATCTCAATAAACCACTTCTGATTTTTCAGAAGTTGTACATTAACAGATGTAGACCTTGACCAAAGAATGCTACGTGGAATGTTGTGCTCCCCAATAAAAGTACAGAAAATAAGGCAGCTGCTAAAATGACTCTTCTTTGAAATCATTAAACTTTGTAATTTCTCACATTGTAGACCTGAAAGGACTTTTATGCTGAGATGTGGTACAGAGTTACAACAAAACCTTGCATAATTTACACTTGGCCCTGGATATATTGGTTTTAATATTTCTCCCTTTAAGCACAAAATGTTCAGTTTTTAAATGTATTTTCAGAAGCATAATATTTAAGCAATTTTGCACATCACAAAACAAGAAATAATATCTGCAATCACCTTAACTTTCAGGAATGTATGCCATGTAGACAGTATATAAATTGCTTGGCTAGAGTGTTGTCATGGATACGCTGAAAAAAAGAATTTATAGGAGGAACAGAGACCAAATATTAACATTGTATTATTAAAAAAAAGAGTGAGAATGATATAGCAAAGTTTAGTTTTTGCCATGTTAAAAAAAATATGGTATAGATGTAGATTTTACTTATTTCAACAAATCTTTTTTTTTCATTTTTAGAATATAAAGGAGAAATAGAAGACACTGTATAAATTGAACACACATGTAAGGAAGAAATAGAGAGTGCCTGGGGAGAGTAGGGGAGCCTTCAGAGAGCCTGAGTTATGGCCAGAGGACAACAGACTTTTTTCCAGATGGACAATGCAGTTTCATTATTCTTTATTCTCTTCCCTCCAGCTGTTTTGTTTGTGAGCTTTGTTTAAAGTGTTTATTCTTATACTTCTTCTATTTTATTCTTCCTTAAATACTGTACATTTGGGAAAATAGTTACTGCAACAGTTCTACATTAATTTCTCCAGATGCCCAAAGGGTGCAAAGGTGAAGCATTTATGGAGACTTTTCTCTTACCTATCACACAGGAAAGTTTATTCTCTATAATTTTCTCAGATCCATTTTGGCAAAGCACCTTTATGTTTTTAAATCTCTAGTGCATATTTATTTTGCATGCAAGGGCTTAAGGTAATGGTATCTTTCTAATTTTTGGTTTAGTTAATCTTGCATCTAAAAAAATAGCATTATATACATATATAATATATATGTAATATATACACATACACATCTATAATTAGATAGAAAAAAAAACTTTGTGAAATATTCAATTCAGGACTTTCCTGGGAACCTTAGTAACTAGTTTAATCACACAACCCCCCACACACACAGCTTTTTTTGTGTACTCACTCAACTTCCATTGCAATGTGATTTAAATCTTTTTAAGCCTTCATTGCGTTGCTTTTTTTTAATATTTATTTATTTATTTATACAAGCACTGGGTATAGTTAGAAGCACAGGAGGGTGAGAGAATTCGCCAGAGCTAGACTGGGGAACAGAGCAGGCAGACTGACCAAGTACACTGCTGAGGGGAGCAGCGGGTGGCAGGAGAGGTATGTGCACCATGTAGGACCCTCACCTGGCGTCCGGGGATCGAACTGGCGCTGCAGAGGCTGTGGGCAGCTTCACAACCCAGTGCTCAACTGCTGTGCCACCGGGGAGGCCCTGCGTTTCTTTTTTAATAGGTAATTTGCATATGAAGATTCCTGTACTTTATAATGAACTACATAGGAAGAGAACTGTATTAAACACTCTAGAAAAACATTTCATAAATCCTAATATGGAAAAAAGTACATATTAAATTATTATTTTAATGTGCATTAAACATAACCTTCCTAGCAAATTATGCGCATGGAAAAGTAATATGAGATTTAAGAAATAGGATTATAAATTTGTAGCTTATCTATGTGTTATATTCATATATTTTGTAAGCAGGTTTAATCACAGAACATACGTAGTTATTTCTAATCAACTGAAAAAGAATATTAATTTTAAGGTAAAAATTATGATTTTTTTAAAGTAAAATGATGATTTTTATTCAATAGATCTGCAATTAAGATTATTATGTTTCATAGGGAAGGTTTTATACCTAATCATCTGATTTATATACTAATTTTGCAGGCCAGATGTATGTTTTTAGGTTTTGGATGTTTTGTGTATAAGAAAAAATAAAATAAGAAAGGTTTTATACTTTTGATCTTATGGTAAGTATTTAACAATGACTTGGGCTTTGATCGCATGCTATGCTGTTGCTGTTTACCTCTCACATATAAAACCTTGTTTAAGTAGCCAATCACTAAGATTTTAGTTTAGAGTATCAATCAATATTTTTTTGGTTGATTCCCATTTTTATTGGTTAGCTTCCCCCTGATGATGTTGAACTTACATAAGACTGGAAATTAACAAGTTAAGAAATGCTGTCTTCTGCCCTACTAACCCATTTTGTTTTATAGGAAATAATCCCATGTAAGTTAGATAAAATTCATGGGTGAATTTTGGTGTCTGTCTATGACAAAACTAAGTATCGAGTCTCCAAATTCTTGTTCCTTGTCTCATAAATGATTAAATGAACTGTTTGTGCTATTGTGCAATATGAACAAAATATCTTAGTTTTCCAAAACCCTTGAACTTTAGTTCCTCTTTTCCAGGGTACCTCCTACAAATGATCTCAAGGAAAGAAATTCTTAATCAACTGCTGATTACACTACATGTTCATCCTAGTTCCCCACACCCAGTCTTTCTAGCCTTGTTTACTCATCTCTATAAATAAAATTCATTTCTGTCTGATCTTTGAGAGGTTTATAGATCTTATAAATTCAGAGTATTCTCCCTGTTGTCATAGCTCTCCTCCTCCAGCAATAGTACTTTCAAATAAAATCTGTTCTACCTAAGTCTGAATTTGGTTTTAATGATGAATCCTTTTTAAATTAAGTCAGAACATCTTCTGACTTAAGAAAAATGGCTACACACAATAATTCATGCAATCCCATCTGTATAAATCACAAATAGAATTAGGCTCACTCTCAAATTTTGAGAGTTTAGCTTACATATTTTAGGAAGAAAGAGAATCGGAATAATTTAGTCTTCATTTTAATGCTCTGGTCTAGGCTTCAAAACAGTCACTTATATTCAATTTACTTTTGCAACTATGTGAAAAAGCTAATCAAGTATCATAAATTGAAGCAGAAAATAAAACAAGCTGAGGATGTTTTCACTGTGCATGTTAGGTAAAATTCTAGTTTTAACGTGTACCTTGGGAAAGCTAACATGCTTTATTTGTTGAGAGGGAAGTTTTTGCTGTCATCAAAAGCACATCATTTTATAGGGCGTGACAAGTCATGAAAGAAGACACCGTGGATTGCAACTGGACAATTTATAAAATATAAAATCCCAAGTGCTTAGCCCAAGCCATGACTCATAGTATATACCGATTCAGTATTTATAAACTATATGTAGTATATACTTTTTGACAAAGCAGACTTCATTTATTTTTTGTTTTTGTTATATTTTGTTTCACTTAATATAATGGTATTAATTCTTGTGATACAATTGATAAAAGGGAGAAAGTACATATTTATTTATTGAAGAGAAGAATGAGGATGTTGGAGAAATAGGAAAGTGACAGGTATATGACTTTATATCTCATACTTGCAAGTTTAAAAAAGCAACTCTAAATTTTACCTTTAGTCATCTTAAGATCAAGTTTTTCATGTTGAATATTAATATCTTATTTGTAATAGAAAGTAAAACACATTTATTAAAACTATAATTGAAGGTTGAGTTATATTTGTGAATAAACAACCATGAAATAAATGGTAGTTATAGATAAGAATCTAAGACACACAAACTAAAAAAAAAAATAAAGTAAGAAATATGTAGCAAGGTGGACAAAAAAAAAAAAAAGGTTATGCTATGCCATTTCAGGCGAATTTTATGAACTATCTGTACCTATTTTAACTATTGCTGAAGTTTAGTATCATGATGTGAACATGTAAGTGACAGAGTATAAAGTATAAATTCAATTTGCCTAGGTAAGGTATTTTGATAGAAAATGGGATCATAAAATACCCAAGCACGAAAGTTTCAATTCTTATCTGTATCAAACAGATGGACAAAAAGTTCTTTGTTGCGGTTTGTATATAAACCATATATCTAATGTGACTGTACATACAGGATTTAGTAGGGAAAAAATGGATGTCAAAGTGCATTGTTCAGCCTTTCCATTCTTTCTAGATTCAGTAACACCTTGTAATTGAAGATTCAGTAAGCCTCCCCGCCCCCCCCCGCGCCCCCCAGTGGCACAGGGGTTAAAGTCTCAGCATTATCAAGGTATTGCCAGTCACTCTGGCATGATTTCAATCCCTGGCCAGTAAGTTGACCCACATGTCACAGCAGTCCTCTCCTGTCTTATCCACTGTTCCTCTCAGCAGTGTATTTCAGTCAATCTGCCTGTTCTGCTACCCACTATGTCTCTGGTGAATCCTGTTACCCCCTCACCTCTGGCCTATACTCCAGTTCTTATATGCATAAATAAATAAAATAATAAATCTGTGAAAAAATAAAGATTCAATAATAACCTGTAATAAATATAAATATTCACTTGGATTGAAACATTCTTATCGGAAAGAAAGGCATTTTTTTTTTTTTTTTTGTCTATTGTCAAGCTTCCTGAGTAACTAAGGATATAATCATCTAAAGTTTTGTTGGGGTGGAAAGACCAAACATTTAACAAAATGCTTGCTAATGTTAGTAAAAATAAAATAATAAATCTGTGAAAAAACAAAGATTCAATAATAACCTGTAATAAATATTCACTTGGATTGAAACATTCTTATCGGAAAGAAAGGCATTTTTTTTTTTTTTGTCTATTGTCAAGCTTCCTGAGTAACTAAGGATATAATCATCTAAAGTTTTGTTGGGGTGGAAAGACCAAACATTTAACAAAATGCTTGCTAATGTTAGTAAAGTCAAGGGAGCCAGAATCAAAACTTGCAATGATAGAAAGATGGGAGAAGCTTTATTCCCACAGGCTCCTCCCAAGAATCTTCTATTATATACCACAAGACAGATACAGGAGACAATTGGTTTTATTACATAAGTGCAGAGTGTAAGGATAAGTGCAGATTAACTATGCCTCCCCATCCTCAAATTGTCCAAAACACAGGCCTCAGTGGATGTCATTAAATTGAGGGCAAGTGAAGTGAGCATAAAACTGAGAGTTGTTGCTAGGAAACAAATACTCCAAGTTCCAGTTCTAGAATCAGGAAACAAGCTTCACTATAATATCTGTGTTATAAGGGAGTTGCTTTTCCAGTGTATGGGATTAAAAGATTTTGATTGTTCTTCATTTAGAAATTCCTGTACTTCATTCACACTTGCTCTCCTCAAATACAAAAATGACATGTGAACTCAAACCTGCAGGGAGTGATAGGATAAAGAGAATCAGCATTCAGAATATATCTTTCCAAATCTGTCCTCAGATGTGGTCAGAGAGTAAAAACTGAGGCTGAGGTAGAGTGATGAACAAAGAAGATTTTCAGAAACTATCTAGGAATCATCCCAACATCAGGGTGAACATTTTATAAAATTCTAACAAGGGTATATAAATTATGAAGCAAGGGCCATTTCTCTTTGCTTCCAATTGCTTTCTGCAAAGATTTGTTTTTAGCTTGCATTTTTTTTAATTCTCTTTTGTATTGTATTAATTTAGGGTAATAGTATTTATTCAAGTTCTTCATATTACATGAAGATGCATCCTATATTGCCTTGAAAAGATCACACCTTATCTGGAGAGAGAGAGAGAGACACTATGACAAGACAAAACTGTGGAGGGGATTAGTGATGTTTAAATTGTCAGAATGTTTATGGAAGCAAGTATGGGAAGGAGGATATATGGCTATAAGTTCTAAAGCAAAGCTTTTATAAATGAAATATCATGGGTCTCCTGGAAATAAGAAATATTTTTAACAAAATACAATTCACACATCACTTAAAAAGAGAAACTAAGATATTAAGATAACTCCAAAGAGTATTTCATATATTTATAGGCAATTAAATTAAGGGAATATAAGATTACTGAGTCAATTTTCTCCAGATCCATAAACTATGTATAATCTTTGCTTTTGATACCAAACAGAAGTTATTGACATTTTCACTGGCAAAATCTACATTTTAGCATTATTTTACTAAATTTGGAATATATTTTGAATAGTAAATAGTGAGTTGAAAAAATACATTCCCCAATTAATGCATCTTATAGTTTTATCAATTATAAATTATTAAATCTGGGAAAAAAGAAAAAAAATCCCCAAGACTTAGATTAGGATTGTTAGTCTGATATTGAAAGAAAAGGTTGCTTATTTTGGGTTTTATTTTCAATTTTTGGCTAATTTTATCATTGGGCAGATAAAATTTTCTGATCTATTGATTTTAGTAAAATTGCATTCTACATTCTTTCTTTATTGTCATGCTGGAATCTTCATTTTCCTGTGGAAATAAACCCATACCTATTTTTGTTTTTAATCCACAGAGCATCATCATCTAAACCCACTGAGGACAATAGGGAAGAAATAAGACAAAAGTGGCATCACTTTCCTTTAGTTGAGTAATTTTTTTATTCAATTTCCAACCAGAAGAGGTGTAGTTGTTGCTGTTGTTGTAATTATTATAACAATAATAATAATTAGCATTATCCCAGCTATTAGAATTTTGAGAATTTCTGCAAACATACAGGTAGCAAGAGGTAGGCCTATCTAGTATTAGAATCAACTCAGGAAGTGTATCTGATCAGTAATGAACTAAAACTTGTTTGTGGTGATAATATTGGAGGCTTCAGCAAACTCTACCTGAATACAGAAATATTTGGAGTTTGCATTATGTCAAGTAAAATATCTCCTTAGTTTTCAGTCAAGGTAGACTGACGTCTCTTTTAACATTAAAATCATTATTGGGATGGATACGTGGAAATTCTACCTTCTGATCTTCATATTTTAGAGCATGCATTTATCTTCTGACTAATAGAACATTTAGTAACATACTCTGATCAAAAGGATGTTCCTTCTGAATTTTAAAATCATTTATACTGGAAATATATGGAGATATGTGTTTCAAATTTAATTGTTATTGCAGTGTAGGTTACCTGCTTTTAAAAACTGTGAGGCTTTGGATCTATTTCCACCCCTCCCTGAAATTTTAAAATGGCATTTTTATTGATGGATTGACTACACTTATCCTGTTTGACCTCCTCTATGCCACTTGAAATTAAATGGTCCATTTTCCTTCTGTTCAGAGAAATTGTTGGTTTGAAAAATTCTTTCATTTTTTTCCCCCTGGATTTGGTCTCACTTTCTGAATCATTTATTATAATTCCTCCTTCCTTTTTCTTTTCTTTTGATATTCCTGCCCTCTTGTATCCTTTTTGCAATGTATTTTGGGGCATGTTCCCAAATTCACAGTCCAAATGACTCGATCAACTATTGCATTCTTTATTAGAATGGTGGTTAAATATTTTTATGTTGCCAGAACAACATTTTTCTTTTTTATACATGAATATTTATTGAGGTAAATTGGATTACTCCATTGTTGGCATTTTGGAAGTATAAAATCCCCCCTCACATATCTCTTACTGGGTCATAGAACTTGCTTCTCTCTGGTACCAGTACAAAAAAATAATAACAACACAAAACACAATACAACAAAACAACAACAACAAAAAAAAAACAGACAATTATAAACCAGAGACATCCTGCAGGGGAGGGAGAGGGAGAGGGATCACAGGGAGGGAGGGAGGGAGGGAGGGAAAACCACAGGGTGCACTGGTGGAGGAAATTCTATGGGGACTACACCTGAGGTGAGGGGGAAGCAAACATTGTTTAAGAATGAACAATAATGTAAAATATACACAAATAAATTTTAAAAATACAAATAAAAAGGATTGTCTTTTCACTAAAATATATAATATATATAATATATATAAAATACTCTTCTGCCTTATTTTACATTATTAATCCCCATTCATCCATATTTAAATAATATACCACATTTTCAGGAACTTCTATTGTATCAAATATATTTTTGCTATTATTAAAGCTGTTACTTTATCTCATTGTATAGATATAAATTTGATTGTGTGTAACGATTTTTCTTCAATGAATTCTGTACTTCAGAAGAAAAATGGCATGACAGTTACAGAACTTTGTGATACCAGTGTGGAATGGTATGAATACATGTGGAATGATGATTGAATTATTACATGGGGAAGGAAGTTCCTCTCTCCTTATTCCTGGTCTTGTACGGCTTATGTTCTCTTCTTAATTACTACTTAGTAATATCTGTCATTATTTTGGTTAGTGATTAATTTCCTAAGCCCCTTGACTTACAGTCTCCTTTAATGTAATACTTATATATATTTTTTTAATTTTTTGAATGTTCAGTGGCTGTTATAAACCTTCCCTGGATTTTCTTTATATTCTAGCCTGTGATCTCAGAGTTATCCTTATTATCATTTCAAATTCCTCTCTCTTTTAAGCATCTTATATCTGACTTTATCTTTCTGTGGTTGCTATGATAGATTCTTCTTTAACCCTTTTTATAGTAGCTTTATTATCATGCAGTCAAATTTCAATCCAATAACATCCTCTTGACCATCTGTTATGACACTTACAGTAGCTTATCTCCTTATTTGTAGAATGTGCAGCTGCTATGCTCACATTTTTTAAATTTTGACTGCATGTTACAATTATCATGTGCATTTATTGATTCTATGTATCTTTTAATATGTCTATCTCATTTAAGCCTCTCAGAATAAGAAATTAGAAATTCAGAGAATTTAAGCAAACTTCTCAATATCCCTCAGTTAAAAATTGGTTGCACTAGCTTACTCATGCAAGTCACTTTAGTATGGAAATGTATCTTAAAAACAAAAATTGTCCAAGTGACTCACTTCCTTGCTTAAATTGTTCAATTGCTCCCTAACACCTAAAGAGATTAAGTCTAAATTCTTAAGCAGGATACATAAGCCATTCCATGAATTGGCACCTTTTTATAGATCCTGCTTCATTTCTTGCTATTTTATACCACAAACTTCTTACAAAGTGCTTCACACAATATATCATTTCACAGTTCTTTTCTTTTATTCATACAATTCTTTTGACAGAAATGCCGGCTCCACATTTTTCTTTAACTTTAATAGTTCTCTTTCTTCAAGTCTCGGCTCATTTCTGCTCTTGATGCTTTCTAAGAATGCCCGACTGGTTTAAATGTTCCTTTCTGCACTCTAACACACTCTGAATATTTGCCTTCTTATGTATACTATATTATATAGAAATCAGTGATATTCTGTCTTTGTCTCCTCCACCAGGCTATGAACTACTTGAAGGATCTTTTCATTATTTCAACATTTCTATCTCACCATCTCTTTCATATAATTGGTATAAAATCAAAATTATATTGAACTCAATTTTTTACTAAAATTTGAATCAAGAAAAGACTGGATCTAAAGGGAAAAAGCACTGGATTATATCTAGTATTAGTATAGTTAACTTATGCTAACCAAATGTGGAGGGATCCCATAGCAGGGGGACTTATTTAAAAAAAAATTCAAGAAACATCAATTTTAAAGTAACATGATGATGATGATGATGATGACCATGATCGTGATGAAAACTCTTAGCTTGTTCTTGGCTGAGCTTGGTTAATATATTGAATAATTTATTTCTTACAACAGTAAAGTGACAGAGTCATAATAAGTATCCTGATTCTCAAGTGAAGTAGCTGAAGACCAGAAATGTTAAGAAAATTGTCAAATGTTGAATACATGATAAAAATAGAGATTAAATTACTGCAGTCTGACACTATATGCCATGAACAAAATTACAACACTAGAGCTTAATGTCCCAGTTTACATATAAACTTAACTTTAACAGAGATTCATAGTATCATGGTAACAACTAAAAAAGTCAGATAAGATCAGTTTCACAGTAATCAGCAAAACTGAAATGAAAAGTTCCAGAAGTTCTAAATTCTTCATTCAAATACTTATTACATCTGAGGACTGAATGCTTTGATATAATATTAGGGAATTGTTATTAGAAATGGAACCACAGGAGGGCACTTTTATAGCCCAATGGAGTTCTTGTTGGTGAATGGGCTTAATTTTGGAAATCAGTAGGAAGCAAACAAATTAGTGGTGACTGTAAGTCTTAGTCATAATTTAGTTGCCTAGCTACTGAAGTTTCTTAGAATTGGTAAATTATGATTTTCTAATTCACGGTTGCTTCCTCCTTCTCTGAAGGCTGAAAATGACTGCTCTCCTGGCTCCTGAAGCCTGGGCTGATGCCATTGACCTGAGCAATCAGATGTAGTAGCTAACTGTTTTAGTTCAGTGAGACTGACAGAAGGAACTATAGAGAATGGAGTCATTTTTCTACTAGCGGTAGCCTTGAATTTAGGGGAAGTAATAGATACAATATTAGCCGTGAACTCTTCAAGGTTTCAACTGTAGAAGTAACAGCATGCCACTTTCATAAGTAACAATTTACTGGTTTGGGTCTATTGTATGACTGGAGTTGGGATTTAGCTTGCAAAGTATCTTTTTATTTATTTATTTATTTATTATTTTATTTATACAAGCACTGGGTACAGAGTATCTTTTTAATATCCATATTTTGTATATGCCTTTCCACTCTACCTCGGTATTTTATGAACTATTATTTAATTAATTCACATTCTTTAAAAATCAATCTAAATTATTTTAATGATTTATTTCATTTATCTATGCATACAAGAGCTTGGGTATAGGCCAGATGCATGGGGAGAGGGAGGGCTGTGAGAGGATTCACCAGAGACAGAGTGGGGAGCAGAACAGGTGGGTTTATTCCCTGGCCGGGATCGAACCCATGCTGCAGTGGTTGCCCATAGCTTCACAGTGCTGAGACTTAACCCCTTGCACCACCAGGGAGACCCCTCACACTAAATTTTTATCATTGTTAGTAAGAATTTTGACTGACATATATACTGAAACTAGCAGATTATTTGGAAAATTGGGGAATCAGACTGATTTTGTTGTTTAAGAATATTGCAACTGAAAAATTCTGGACAACATTATATACCATGGTAGCCTGCAACATGCATTGGCAACTCATATAATTAAAATATAATTGGTAATGAAGCATAATGTGAAGCAATTCATATTATAAATCATAACTTCAATAAAAAACTTAGTAATCATAGTGTCATCTGATTTCTGGAGAATCAAGGAGTTGTTTCTGTTATAAGTGTATGAAAGATGCAGGAATGGTGATTGCTTCTAACAACAGAGGAGTTAAATTAAGAAAATAGATTCAAATTTCTAATTTGGTATGAAAAATTTCAGGATTTTATGAATATGTTTAAAACTTGTATTTACTACTATTCCAGAGTAACTGGGGTTAAAATCAAACAAACAAACACAAATCTTTAAAATGTGATCCTAGGGATTTCTACATTCCTGTTATCTGTCAGGACAAAATAAATTACTTCAGTTTTCTCCTTCATAGAACACTTGTAAGCAATCAACAAATAGGTATTACAAAGTAAAAAGGAGATCTTATAGAATTAGAACTCATAAATATAGGAAGGTGCCATCATTAGGCTGAAAGAACATAGATAAAATGTCTGGGCTCTTAAAACCTAGAAATTTAGAAGACCATATGAAGGGACAGCTCTCAGTTCTGAACAGAAACTGCTCTTTCGTTAATCTGGTAGCCTGGGAGGATAGAAAACAATCCCTTTGAAGCTGAATTCAGCCATTTGAAAAGTCTGGCTGTGGCAATTACTCTTGAGGGGGCAAAATGAAGTTGATTTTAGGAAGATTAAAACAAAAACAAAACAGATATTGGAACAAATTGCATTTGTCAAATAAAAAGTCTTCAGGATGATGCTGACAGGGAGGAACAAAATCTCCTCAATGTCTGCCTTCTCTTCCTGGTCACTCCCTAGCAACACTCCTGGCAAAACCTTCCATGAAATCAGTTGGCAAGCAAAAATATAAAATAAAATAAAATAAAAACAACAATGAAGTTGCTTTTCCAAGAACACAAAACAAAGAATAAAATGGTGGATGTGGAATTGTGAGACAACAGCTAAGTAGACAGTGCATATGATGATTTCCAGTGTTACTTGAATTTTAATTGTTTGTTAAGAATAAAGATCTACAAATAAAATTTAGAAAATGTGTGGATTTAAGGAAGTTTTCTCCTTTGTGTTTGGCTTTTTTGTCTTTGAAAAGGGTAATATAACTTAAGTATGCTACTCCTATTCATTTACCAGGTGATCCAATTCTACCAAATCTGTGTATTGCCAATGAAAAGAAAATAAACTCAGTGTGGTCCAAAATGCAAAACATGAAATTTTCAAAGGGTATAGGAAACATCTCTGACAGACTGCAAAGTTTTTGAAAGATATAGCAAGCTTTCTTAGTAGAATATTAAAGAAATCTGGAAAAATACTCCTTGACTTAAATCACTTTTGAGTTCCAAAAGAGAATGACAAGATATAAAAGGAGCTTAACTGATTAAGCAAAACTTTCAGGAAATTATCTGATTTCTGAGCAGTCATTATAGTACTAGCATTACTACAAACATGACATTGCAATTTGAAGTGGGGTTATGCAAATTGGATAGTAAGAGGCTCTGATGGGAAATGTAATTTGCATGAGCAGTAGATCACACACCAAAATGCCTACATTTTGTTTATTCCTGTCCTACTCTCAACCTATGCTTATAGAGCGAGAAAATCATTAATGAAGGTAAGGCAAGAGAAGAATGGGAAGGCTCTCCTTTGAGTCAAATTATCCAGTCTTTATTCTAGTTGTGGAAGTTTCTGGAATAAATTCTCTGGATTCAGCTAGTATGTGAAATTTGTTCTTAGAAATCTCAAAAGAGATTTTCAAACAAATAATTTTAATAGTTCAACTCCTAAAATGATTTCTGGGCTTTCAAAACTTTTCTAACAAAAAAAAAAAGTAGTTAAATTCATATAGCTCACAAAACAAGACATCCTTTCCAGTTCTACTCTTCACTGCCACAAGTGGAGTACTCCTGAGAGCAGGCAAGTCATCCCGAGAGGAGATCTATGGTGAGATGTTTAACTAATCAAACAAATTATTTCACTACCAAATGATAATTTGTAAGGGATGATCTACAATTTGTACAATATAATTATTGGTATCTCCCCTTTCACTTCATTTTTCAAAATAGCACCATTCCATTATAATGACTTAATTGGGTTGATTAATTTTTCCACTGACTATATTCCTTAATATCTTTTTGGATCATTATTTTGGCCAGTTCAATAAGAAACCTGCTTTGAATTTTGGACAACTTGTTTAAGATCCTTTAGCTAAACATTTTCTCCTAGGTTAGTGAGGTAGGATACCTATGAGGATTAATTGTAATAAACATTTAATATAGTCTCTGATCAATCGTAATTAGTAAGTTAATGATAATCATAACAAATAAAATATGTTTTAATCCCAAGTGTTTCAATTCAGTCCAATTTTTAGCATGCAATTGTCATCTATCTTAATAACATTATTTGTTATCTCTATGTCCTTCTATTTATAACCTTTCTGTGCAACTAGATGATTCACTCAAGTTGCAGAAGCAAAGGAATCAAACTTCAGTTTACTTTGTTCATTGGACTACAGATTCCTCAATAATGGAGTCACTATCCCAATGTCATACTCATTTTAACATGTTCAACTATTATTGTCACTATGTGGACTTATTTCCTAATATCTTTGTATATTTCTTTCCATTACCTTCACAATTTGTTACACTGAGGACAAAGGTAATTCATCATGAAGGAACAAAGCATATAGCCAGGGAATCATTAGAGAAAAAGTCTAGTCACCAAAATACTGAACAGGATTTTACCTAAGAAACAGAAAATTAGTCATAAAAAACACGTATTGGGAAGGATATGAAATGGAAGAGAGGTAGGAGAAACATTTAACTGATAATTAAAGAGTTACTTTTATTCGAATAAAATGAGGCCCCTGATGAGGAAATATTGCCATCTAGTGTGAGCTAATTTCACTAGCAGCCATATTGCCAGGGAGTGTTGTTAACATTTTATTAAGATCTAAGGTCCTGTATGCTTAAAAATGATACTTACTGATATAATCCCTTATTATTTTAGACAAATTGAATATTTTCCATGGTCTCATGAACAAAGGAACTGTAAATGAATATCTTAAATAATTAAAAATTTGAATACAAAACTTTACCCACAGATTCAATTTGTTATTTATTCTAGAGATTTCACTCGATATTCCAGGACACTCCCTTTAATAATTTAGGTGCACATTTTTCATCTTTCTTGTTACATTAATGAAAGTATTTCATCTGCAGTGAAAAAGAAGACTGGATTTTATATTCTTTTTCTACTACTCTGCCAAATAGAGTTAAATAATGCTTAAAAGAACTATTTTTGCAATCTACTATGTGACAAAAAAGTCAATATCTTTTTTTTCTTCAAAGTTACAAGTAGAATGCTAAAATTCTTTATATGACTGACATTAGAGCAGATGGTATAAATCAATGATTCACTTATTGTCTTAAATCATTTCCCTGGAAGTAGAGAGATAAAAGGTAAGTATAAAATAAAATTCCATTTTCATTCCCTGTATAAGTTTCACAGGTAGCACATGTTCATAGATTATTAAATGATATGGTTTTAAGATATGCTATTTTTAATTTCAAGCAAACCTATTATGTTTAGCTGTATTTATAAAAAAAAAACTTACACAATTTTCCAAATAAGTGAAAATCATACTCTCAAAAAAAGAGATAAATGCCACCATTGCTCCCAGCATCCTAATCTTTCTTTTTGGATTTAATTTCTTTAGGAAGCACATTTTACCTTTCTTTATACATGTCTCTGTCTCTATATTGTCAGTATTAATCTCAGGGACAATAGTGCTATTCATTGCTTTAAAATCTTTAAGTTTTACTTTTTGTATTTTTTTAAAGATTTATTTATTTATGCATACAAGAGCTGGGGTACAGGCCAGAGATGTGGGGGGTGAGAAGATTCACCAGAGACAGAATGGGAAACAGAACAGGCAGACTGAGTACACTGCTGAGGGGAGCAGTGGGCGAGACAGGAGAGGTCTGCTGCGCCTATGTGGGTTGCTCCCTGGCTGGCCGGGGATCAAACTCATGCTGCAGAAGCTGCGGATTGTTTCATAATGCAGTGCTTAACTCCTTGCACCATCAGGAAGGCCCAAAATCTTTAAGTTTTAAAACATGTATTATACCCTGCCTTTCATTCTGCTTTAATATCTTTTATCAATTCCAGAACTTTCCTATCAAAATGATATTCAGAACACTGCATTTGCTTCATCTTCTTTACTGTCTTTATAGAATTCCTCATGCATTTATTGGCATATTCATCTTATCTTTCAGGTCTTTAAAATGCTCTTAATTACCATCTATCTTTTCAATTCCTCATGTTGTATTGCATTGTACAGATCATCAGTCTATCTCCTCAATCATCAATTCCCTCTTCCTCTGCATTCATATTTAAATCTGCCTGCCATACGCATTTTGCAATGGAAAAACCTGCATTTCTCTTTAACAGAAATTAAATTTGGGTTATTATCCACATTGGTTCCTACATTTTCATAATTACTTTCTCTTTTATCTTTGGTTATTTAAGTATTTTTATCATTTTAAATATGCCTTTTTTGGTATTTCCTTTCAGATAGTAATACTTTCATCTTAATTTTTTGTTTTATCCGTTTATTCTATATTAGGTTTATTGTTTCCTCACATCTTTTGTACATTTGATTTATTAAAAAGCATTAAAAAACAAAAGATTTGATCAACATATGATGTATAAATTAAACAATTTAACAATTAAAATTTGATGTTTACTCTTCTACACTTTTATCTATTATATCACAAGTCATTCTAGTTAAAGGAAAAATTAGAATATTATTAAAAAGTGAAATATTTCCCTATGCCTGCACAGAGTCACAAATTCTTCTTTAGACTGCATTATATTGCATAAAATTTCACTTGAATTTTCAATTGAGATATTAGTATCTTTGGAAAAGATATATTTTCCAAAGATTACTATCTTCGGATATCTGTTATATCTCAATATCACTCTAATATCATATTTCATTCATACTATTCATATTTCATATCACCACATTAACCTATTTTGCTTAAACATTTAATTTTGACATTCTGGTTTGTCATTAATAATTATTAAACTTTTTCACACATACGTTTTATGTATTTTTTAAGATTTATTTATATATATTCATATATTTTATCTATTTATTTATATATTAATTTATTTTATATTATTTATTTACGGAAGAACTAGGGTGCATGAAAGAGGTACAGGGGGAAAGAGGATTTACCAGACACAGTGGGGAGCAATTGAAATACACTGCTAAGGGTAGTAGTAGGTGAGTCAGGAGAGGTCTGCTGCACTGTGGGTTAGCTCCTTGGCCAGGGATTGAACTCAGGACAAAGAGGTGAGAGTGATAGTGCTGAGACTGAGCCTCCACACCACCAGGGAGGTGCCTATTTTGCATACATTCTAGCTCTCATTGTAATTGGAGTTCTTCTAGAGGTATTTCTGTAGCTTTCTTCTAATTAATTGATCCCTTTTTACCCTAGTTCATGACTTGATATTAAATGGAACCTTAATAAAACTTAATAACTTTCCAATTCTGTAATTGCTGGTAAAGGCATTTCTTAAAATGTATTTAAGATATAATAAGAATTAAGGTATAAAATCCCAGTTGAGTTATTACCACTAAAATATAATTTTTTTTGTCTCATTGTACACTTGTTCAATCAACACACCTCTATTGAGTGACTATTGAACTAAGTACTGGGAATAGAGAAATGAACAAAACAAAAATTGAGATGCCCTCATGGAGCTCATCATAAATTTGAATTGCAACTTTACAGAAAATTATATGTAACACTAATGTAATATTTCTGTACAGGAAAAATTTATAGGATTTTGCATGAAATTATGGAGTCTTATCTACCTTTAATCCACTTTATTCATTACAATCCAAATATTGTTCTGTTTGAAAGAGATAAATATTAGTAAATATCTAAGCAACATAAAATTATTCTCACGGAAACTTATTTTTGACCAAAAAAATCAATTATGCTTTAGATGACAGTGACTTTTCAGTCATCCTAAACATTACTTTATAATGGTATAAAATTCACAAAAATCAGTAGCCTTCCTATATGCAAACAATAAATCTGAAGAAAAAGAAATTAAGACAACCACCCTATCCAAAACTGTACCCCCCAAAAATTAAATACCTGGAAATAAAGCTCCAGAGGTGGTGAAAGACCTATAAAAAACAAAAAAACAAAAAAACAAAAAAACAACCCCTGCAAAACACTGATTAAGGAAATAGAAGAAGCTACAAAGAAATGGAAAGACATTCCCTGCTTATAGATTGGCAGAATTAATATTAGCAAAATGGACATTCTACCAAAAGCAATTTACAGTTTCAATACAACTCCAATAAAAATATCAATTTCTTCTTCAAGGAAATAGGACCAATATTGATGAAATTCATAAGGAACCACAAAAAACCCTCAAATGCCACAGTACTCCTAAGAAAAGGCAGAATGGAGGTGTTACACTCGCAGACTTCACACTATACTACAAAGCCATGATAGTTAAAACAGCATGGTACTGGAACAAAAACAGACACACCAGTGGAATCAAATTGAAAATCAGATGTAAAGTCACACATATATAGATAACTAATCTATGACAAAGGAGCAAAGAATAGGCAAAACAGGAAAGTCTCTTCAATAAATGGTGCTGGGAAAACTGGACTGCTATATGCAAAAGAATGAAACTATACTATAGTTTCATTGAGCATGCCATGCACAAAGACCAACTCAAATGTGCGCACCATGCACAAAGACCAACTCAAAATGGATAAAAGACCTGAATCTAGACCTGAAACCATACAATATATATAGAAGAAAACACAGGCGAAACACTCCATGACATACATCTAGGAATATCTTTAAAGGCTTATTCCCCAAAGAAAAGGGATTGAAGGAAAGATAAATAGCTGGGGCTATGTCCAACTTAAAAGCTCTGCACAGCAAAAGAGACAATAACCAAGATAAAGAGTCACCCCACAGGTTGGGAGAAAATATTTGCACTCCTCAAAACTGGTTAGAGATTGATAGCAATGATCTGCAAATAGCTTACACAATTCAACAAAACAAAGAATTCAGTCTAAAAAACAGGGCAGAACAATTTAAAAGACATGTTAACTTGTGCCATTCGCAGCAACATGGATAGAGCTGGAAGGGGTTATGCTCAATGAAATAAGTCAGAAGGAAAAAGAAAAATATTGGATGTTTTCACTTATAGGAGGAACATAGGGAAACCATACAAGGGATTAGGAAAAAAAAAAAAAAGACAAAACTAGCAGTCAAACTATAAATCAGAACCATTCTAGTAGGGGAGAGGGGGAGGGATCAAAACAGAAGGGAAGATCACAAGTCTATGGTGATAGAAAAGCACCCTTGTTTAAGGGTGTCTTGGTGGTGGTAACTTATGGGGACAACACCTGAAAGGATAAATAAAACACTGAACAAAAATAAACAATGATGTAAAAATATATAAATAAAAAAAATAAAATGGTATAAACACTCTTTCAACTAGAACTGATGATCTGTTTACACATGAAGGAGAGCATGGGATTACTGCTTCTACTTGTAAGCTAGAAATATACTTTCTGTTCTTCATAACAGTGCATTCTTATTTCATTTTTAATACACATGCAAAATGAAATCTTACATGCAGCCTACTGATCCTATTATTCTGAGGGAAGTAACTGTATTTCTAATGTGCTATTACTATCCCTTATGGTCACTTTAAAAAGAAAATTATAAATTTTCTTGATACTATCCCTTATGGTCACCTTAAAAAGAAAATTATAAATTTTCTTGAGTTCATTCAATCATTTATTCATTTATTCATTCATTCATACAATCATTCATTCATTTTATTTTGTCCTTTTGTACAGATTGGGAAATCCTAGATTGTGAAGTTAATTGATGATTTGCACATTTGTAATTCCCTAAAGCATAAGACAATGTTAAGCATATTTTAGCCCATAGAGTAAGACACTGCTCTATTTAATTTTAATGACTGAGTGAATGAATATCATAAAAATGTTGGAAAAACTTTTGCTCTCTCATATGCAAACTCCAAACACACCCAGAGTGCAAAATTTGTACAATAACTCTATAGGTGGAAAAGATGCATTTAATTCACATTGAAAATTATTTTCATCATTTTGAAGCTGAAGACATTTTATTATGCAGTTTCTATTATTAAATATCTCTTTGGCAAATAGTTGTACTACAAATCTAAAAAGAAATAAATTCATATGAAGATGCCCTACATGTTTTTAGAAAGCTAACTGCTATTTAAATTAGGCCTCCCCAGCGGCGCAGTGGTTGAGCGCTGGGTTGTGAAGCTGCCCGCAGCCTCTGCAGCACCAGTTGGATCCCTGGCCACTGGGTGAGGGTCCACATGGTGTGCAGACCTCTCCTGTCCCCCGCTGCTCCCCTCAGCAGTGTACTTTGGTCCTTCTGCCTGTTCTGTTCCCCACTCTGGCTCTGGTGAATTCTCTCACCCTCCCGCGCTTCTGACTGTACCCAGTGCTTGTATAAATAAATAAATAAATCTTAAAATAAAATAAAATTAGAAAGCCACACAAAAACTGGTACACAATAGCGCTCTCTCTCTCTCTCTATATATATATATATATATATATATATAGCATAGTACTACTGAATTATATAAAGCACCTTTAGAATAGGTTTTATTTTTATTTTTATCGGCCTTTTAAGATTTATTTTATTCATATAAGAACTGGGGCATAGGCCAGATGTGCAAGAGTGTGAGAGGATTCACCAGAGACAGAGTGGGGAACAGAACAGGCAGACTGATGAAAGAAACTGCTGAGGGGAGCAGCAGGCGAGACAGGAGAGGTCTGCTCGCCATGTGGGTTGCTCCGAGGCCGGTGGGGATCAAACCAGCACTGCAGAGGCTGCGGACAGCTTCACAGTGCTGCACTCAACTGCCCGCGCCACAAGGGAAGCCCCAGCCTTTATTTTTTAACAATTTATTTTGTTTGGTATTTACAGAGACTCAAAAACTTTGTTGCTACCATTGGCTTTCTAAGTTACTTTTTGTTAGTTCAACAGGATGCTTATTTCTTTCATAGTGGTTTTGAATAATTAATATACTCATTATAAAAACTAAAAAATCTTTTTTTGTTTTATGGTTCAAAACAAACTTCAAAAATAATTCCATGATAAGTGTGCTATCATAAGCATTTTCTACTAAATTGACATGCAATACTGATTTAACATTTTAGGTCTAAAATGATATATGAAACCATGCTATCAAATTAAAGCCCTATGAATGAACATGCATGTTATTTCTCTTTTGAATGAACTGTGATGTATATATGGCAAGAAGAGACACAAAGATTAAATGTAAATATGAATCAATAAAATTTTGCATATTTCAACCACAGTATCATCTCATTCAGAAAAGAATATATAATATATAATTTTTATTTCTTAGTATTTCCACTTTTCTGCCTGTGCCATTCTGAAGGATGTTACTTTGACTTCTATCTCAAATTATATGTCCTTGTTTTGTTTACTAATAATAGAATCTTTTAATATATACTTGTTGCTATCAAAGAAAAGGCATTTACTTTTTTAAAAGAATCTCTTCATAAAAATTTTGACTCAACTTCTTGGGAGTACTTGCTTTTCCAGTAAAACATTTGTTCGCATATACTGACATCTGCTGGATATTCACTTTATGTTCTGGTGGATATTTAGTATAGTATTTCTAATGTAAAACAAAGGAAAGTAAAAAATAGATACCACAATAAGAACAAAGTTCTATTTAAATTTATAGTTTTTTTTTTTAATTATTAGGAATCTAAATATAAGAAGAATGTAAATAGTTTTGTAGCATGTGTAGAGAATTATTTATAGCCTACCATAATCTACTGCTTTAAATAGTTTTTTTTTTTTTAAAGATTTATTTATTTATGCATACAGGAGCTGGCTTACAAGCCAGAGGTGTGGGGGCTGAGAGGATTCACCAGAGACAGAGCAGGGAACAGAAAAGGCAGATTGACCAAAGTCCACTGCTGAGGGGAGCAGTGGGAGAGTCAGGAGAGGTCTGCTGTGCCATGTGGGTTGCACTCTGGCTGGGGATCAATCTTGTGCTGTACAGGCTGGGGACAGCTTCATAGGTTGCCTCTTAACCCCTTGCGCCACCAGGGACATCCCCTTTAAATAGTTTTTTGAAACACACTGCTGATGCTTTGTGTTTATGATCTTTACACAGCTGATACTCTATACCTTCATATAGCTAAAATTGTTACTATGTCAAAGTATCTTCAGATAGAAGAAATTAATGCAAAAATGGAAATGCCAGAGGTTTAACCATGTTTTATCACATTAGGAAACTGAAGAGGTATGGGAAATGTAAACACTGGAATTTAAAATGTGTGTGTGTGTGTGTGTGTGTGTGATATTCTAGAAGCAAGGGACTCCTTTTTTAATATTAAAGAGATTATATAAAACATTCATTTAATTTTTGAATGGCTAGCTCTACTCTATGGAGAACTTAGGTGGCACAAAAACCAGACAAGTAACACTTGAAACCGTTAAGCTTAACGCTAACCAACAACTCAGTTTGGGCAAACAAGCATTTACTAATCTTAAGGCTGGATCTTAAACTCAGGGTTTATATATTTTTTATGATAATAATCCAGAAACTTAAGTGCTGATGAACCTTTCCCCATCCAACAAAGAAAAAAATCTTAGGTCCTAGATTCTTCCACCTTGTAGTTTTCCTTTGCTTTTCCTCAAGGATGCTGAGACCAATGACCTTCCAATTCATCCACACTACTTCTTGATCTGGGGTGTCTGTCACATTATGAGCTCTGAAAACAAAATAGTCTCAAATTCAAATTATAATACTTGCCTTTCTTCATTTTGAACTAATCTTGTGGCCTTATCTAATTCTCAAATCTCCTATCTCATACATATTTTAAATTGGGTATGTTCAATATTTATTAGTCTGAAAATACAGAAAATCTAAAAAAAAATCATGTAAGCCCATCTTGGTGTTAAACTTTACTTTTTTCTGGTACCCTTTTCCCAAATACCTATTGAAATTAATTCTTTTCTCCTTAAAAATATTTAAAGTATATTTTCTTATCCTTCTTTTTCTTATTTTCTCATCCTTCTTATCCTTTATTATTAAAATATTTTGCATTGTTTTGTATCTTTTTGTTGTTGCTTTCTTCCCTTTCTATTCTCTTCTCTTTAGAGCTATTTATTTCCATCTTTGGTTTAATGTCCTCTATTCTATTTTTGATGTTTCCATAGGGCAGTTAATAAGACTAAGAAAGATGGTGTCGGACTTACTGTCCATATGTTCTTTCAATTTTAAAATCATCCACTTTAGCACTGAAACTCACCATAAACTTTATGTAATTCCACTTTCATTTGTATGAATTTATGAATAATTATATGCAAAAAGATTAAGTCATTGGGTCAGTGTTACTTGGAAAGTTATCCACATAACTAGATTCATCATCTAATTTGTTAAGTCTTTCTCATTTTCTTTTTTTAATTATTATTTATTTATTTATACAAGCACCACGTAAAGTCAGAAGCGCGGGAGGGTGAGAGAATTCACCAGAGTCAGAGCAGAGAGCAGAGCAGGCAGACTGACGAAATACACTGCTGAGGGGAGCAGCGGGCGGCAGGAGAGGTCTGCACGCCATGTGGGACCCTCACCCGATGGCCGGGGATCCAACCAGTTCTGCAGAGGCTGCGGGCAGCTTCTCAACCCAGCACTCAAATGCTGCGCCACCAGGGAGGCCCAGTCTTTCTCATTTTCTATCATATTTTATAGTTAGTTCAGGTTAAGACAGTCATATTCTAGACATTTTTATATCTCAAAAATTATTCTTATTCACAATTCAAAGTAAAGCTGGCCCTGATGAATACCTATTTTAAAGAGAGTGAATATGAACTCTTGTTTATTAGATTCCTCATTTATAAATTTTACTGTCCTTTAAAGCAATTGATTTCTAATTGTGGCAATAAGTACTTGAACTTGATTTTATCCTTTAAACTTTTACTTTTGCATATTTTCCTCCAAGCCTCCCCCCCCCCCTTCCCAGCTTGTAACTTTGATATTTTGATAACAGATTTAGGGATTCAGGTACTCATAAAGTAAATGGACTAGAGATAAAATGGATAAACTTTCATAATTTTCTCAACTTCCCTGTTAGGAAGTACCACTACATTTCCCATCTCCTTCTGTGATTGAATCCAGTAGTCCATGCACTTGAAAATGTTTATATAAATTGCATTTTTATTTATTTGTACCATCTTTTCTTCTCATACATGCTATCTACTTTACACTTGTTTATTATTATTTGCTAGGCTTCATGCTGGGATCTCTCAGAACAGAGATAATAGCACCACCTTTTGCCCTTAAGAATCTCAAAAATTTGGATGATCTCATACTTGAAATTTTCTTATCTCTCAGCTCTCCCAATACATACATAAATCGCTTCAAAATGCTATGTCTATCTCTGTATCTCTCTCAAAGGTCAATTATTTTTTTTCATCCCAAAATTTGGCTTCTTGAACACTACTTTTCTTTTTTCATATATTACCTTTGGGCGATTTCATTGACTCTAGTTGTTTCAGTTACTAATTATCTGCCTCTTTCTTCCAAATTTATTTGTCCTCCAAGACCTCTCATTGAAGCCCAGGATTAATTAATCAAAACGTTTGCTTGCTGTACTAACAAAGACAACACACAGGAGCTTCAAAAATGTCAACATTGAACAAATATTCTTCCACCCAGGGTCTATTTTTTCTGTACTTTCTCTCTCTGCTGGCAGCTCTGTGTTTGATCTATGAACACAACCAACAGCTTAGAAGTCATTCTTGACTTCTTTTTTTGCCCTTACCTCCTTCTGTGGTTAATCATCAATTTCCCTGATTTTACTCTCTCTGTACTTTTACAATCAATCCCTCTCCCAGATCTTTATTATTTTCACCTTTGTTCAGATCCCAAATCTTTCATAACTAGTCTATGGTCATACCACCCAAAATGGGCCTGATCCTGTCCAAATCTTTCATCACTAAATAACAAAATAAACCAAAAAAAAAAAAAAAACAACTTTTGCTTCCTTTCCTTGTTATCCTCACATCTAACCTTACACACTTGTCAGAGTGATAAAGCAAATGCAATTTAAAGAAATTACCTAAATACTTGAATGTCTCCATCTTAATGAATAAGTACCGATCTCATTAATCATTTATCAAAATATAGAAAATTTAAAAATTTCATTTCATTTAAAAATTAATGTCTTACACCTTATATTCTAATAACTTTAATATATTTTTGTGTTACATATGAATTGCATACATGTTCATATTTTTTTAAAGATTTATTTATTTATTTATGCAAGCACTGGGTACTGTCAGAAGCGCAGGAGGGTGAGAGAATTCACTAGAGCCAGAGCGAGAAGCAGAACAGGCAGAAGGACTGAAGTACACTGCTGAGGGGAGCAGCAGGCGGCACGAGAGTTCTGTGCGCCATATGCATGTTCATATTTAAATGTTCCAGGTGTCCTTGATTCACTTCCTCACTTCTGTTCATCCATTAAGACATTTATCAACAATCTTAAATTCACATTCCACATCTGACTTGGGTAGCTCTTCTGTAATTCACTAGTACTACTTATGAATTACTATTTCTGACCTTCCATCATATATTTTGTCAATTTTTATATATATGCTTATGCCCTTCCCCTTCATAACCATTTCTTTTCTTTTTTTAAGATTTATTTATTTTATACAAGAGCTGGGGTCCAGGGCAGAGACACGGGAGGGTGCGAGGATTCACCAGAGACAGAGCAGGGAGCAGAACAGACAGATGACCAAAGTACAATGCCGAGGGGTGCAGCGGGCATGACAGGAGAGGTCTGCTGCGCCATGTGGGAATCTCCCTGGCTGTCCGGGAATCAAACAGGTGCGGCAAAGGCTGAGGACAGCTTCACAGCACTGCACTCAACCTGCTGCGCCACTGGGGAGGCCCCATAACCATTTCTAATAGACTGCAAAATCTATGAGGACAGGCATGTCCAGTACACAAATATAGTATTATATGAGATCAGTTAGTAACTACTCTACTAATAAAAGTTGGAAATAATAATGTTATATTACACTTGGTAATGATTATGTACACATTAAAGTATCGATATGACAATTTCATTTCCCTGTTTAAAACCTTCCACCAGCTTCTTACTATACCTATATTAAATATACCTTAAAAATTTCCTTCCTCCACTTTTTTTAACAGAATTACTTTTTAATGTCTCTAATATTAAATATCCTTATTAAATATTAAGTGTTCTTCTCAGATATGCATGGCTGATATTTTAACCTTTTCAGACCTTTGATTAAAGTTTGCCTAATCAGAAAAGTTTTAATCAACTTCAGTCGTTTTCAACTTATGTTTCCCTGCTTTATTTTCTTCACAGGCTATTATATCTTGATATATAATCATTTATTTTATTTATTTATGCATCATTTTGAGTTTATCAAACTGTACAAATCCATTAAAATGTTTCTCTGTATTTTTGTCTTCTGTTGCATTCACAACACTCAAAATATTATGACTTTGTGATAAATGTATGAAATAATAAATTTATCTTTTTAGTTTCTTCGATGTTAACAATATGACCCCTGAAAACAAACTTTTTTGAGAAAATACTTAATATAATGAATTAAATTCTGGTATATACATCTGGTTCAATCTGGTAATTCCTAAAATTATTGATATTACTTTGTCTATATCCTAAACTTATACTTAATATTTAAAGAATAACAAGATTGTGTGGATCTTCAAATATAAGACTACAACTATTAATGAAACCAAATGTTTTTGGATCATCATAAGAAATAACCCATGCTTTCATTAGACTTATATGACTAAACAAGCAGGCTGTATATACAAATGGATGTGTAAGAAGAGAATTAATATTAACTAAGTACCCAGTATGTAATTGTGGTAGTCTACTGGAATTTGTATACTTTACTAGAATTGTGTTATTAATTCTTGCTACTACATCCCATAGTAGGTAATATACTTACTATAAAAAAGATAAGTATCAAATCAAGTTACAAAGACATTTGAAAACTAATTAAGAGATCATGGCTCATAAATATCAAAGGCAAATTTTAAAAAAATGGTACATATTATAAAATCAATGATCACATTGTTTGCTATAAAGCCCATTTAGAGTTATCCAGTTAGCTTGGGAGATTTTAAAGTTAAAAAAAAAAACACAAAAAACTAACTTGGAACAGTACAATACCCTATTATTACATACTAGAATTACTAAGGACCTTCATAAAAATTAGGACTATATGTATAGCTTTAATTTCTTATTCTAAAAGTTATTTTCAACAATACTTTATATGGGATATATAAAATAATTTTAAAAAATGTGCATCAATAGAGATTTACAGAAAGTTTGAATCTCCAAACAATATTATTCAATGAAAAATAAACAATATAAAACCTTTGACTAGAAAGTGTAATCTGTTATTTGACATTATCCCTATGTAGATAATTGGAAGTACATTATATTTACAGAAATACCAATGTTCACAGAATTAGAGGAAAATAAATGCCAACATTCATTCTAACTCTTTTCCTAGATACTTGTTAATTATAGAGGTATTAATTTTATATCCATGGACACATGGAAATGCTTTTGATTGAAATTGTTTTTGAAAATGATATGTATTTGGAAAAATAAGACATAATTATACATAAAATTCTCATTTGCCCTGGACAAAAATAGGAATGATGACATTTAAGGAAATTATTTTATTATTTGAGGATGGGCTATTCTTAAATAATCCAAACAGTTCAGAACTTCCAAGTTTAATAGCTATATTAATACAGTACATATCTGGAGAACTATTTAGAGCATTTGATTGTTATCTAAAGATCAACATCATCATCACTGTAATCAATTCCTGATATAGTATACCAGAAAAAAAAAAAAAAAAAACAGTATTTTCCCCTGTAAGTAATCTCTTTAGTTAGGGTGCTTGGTGCTTTAATTTCCAGTTAAATTATCTATAAAAAGCTTTACAATAGTGATCTCATTAAAATCACTATAGGGCAAATAAAATCCTGCTTGGGCCTCCCTGGTGGCACAAGGAGTTAAGGCATAGCAACGCAAAACTGTCTGCAGCTGCTGCAGCATGATTTCAATCCCCAGCCAGGGAGGTGACCCACATGGCACAGCATACTTCTGCTGTCTGGCCTGCTGCTCTCCTCAGCAGGGTATTTCAGTAGATCCATCTGTTCTGTTCCCCACTCTGTCTCTGGTGAATCCTTTCACCCATCCTCCCCACCTCTGACCTGTACCCCAGTTCTTGTATGCATAAATAAATCTTAAAAAAAAAACTGCTTTAAATCCATTTTAGCAGCCTTCTTCACATTGAAAATTAAACATGTTCATTGTCCTGCAAGCACAGATTCCTGTAATCTCCTTTGTTGAATGTCGTGCTACCTAATTCAGTGTTTATGTGAAAGGTCTGTTTTGATATTAATAATGGCTCATTGGAGTAGGGCTATTTGAATTCTCTCATTCCCTTAAGGTTAAGACCGAAATTAAATTGTAATGTCATTACTCTTGCTACAGGTTCAGAGATTTTTTTTGATATAGTAAATTTTACAGACATTAGGTAATGTGCAGACAAATAATGTTCAACATAAATGAATGCAATGAAGAGGTCAAAATGAATGCCTAAAACTTCTCTCCCTACAGCAAAGAAGGAGATGTTTTGAACAAGTTGGTTTTGCTTGCTATGGAATAACGGTGTAAATTCAATGAACATGGCAAGATGAATAAATTACTTACACCTGGAAATTTTGTGTGAGAAATGCACTCTATTTGGTATCTATGATGAACTGGTTTAGTGAATCACCAAAGAACAGCACTTCAGCATAGATTTATTACATCATACTCTGCACTTGTCTGCATTTTTTAAAAGATTGAATTCTGAAATTCAAACCTTCTGAGAGACTGAAATCTCTCAGAAACAGTATTTTCTTTGTTTTTCTCCTAGATAACTCCTGCTAAGAATTCTAGATAGTTATTATGGGGATTAATGTTGTCCTGCTCTGGCCAGTCAGCCTTCCCACGTCCAGCTGCTTCAACAGAATGATCAATTTTGTGTGGGCGCTACATAATCAAAAGTACCAAATTTCAGTTATTTTTGGCTCTTTAAAATGTAATGTAGTTAAGTTGATCGATGGCAAAAAATAAATTGTTAACATGACTCAAAATCTAATTATCCTAATTGCAGCTGATTTGGCTACATCAGCATGAGGCATGCATATTAGTTTCTGTAGAAAACTAAGTGAACATTTTAATATTATGTTTACAATGAAACAAAAACAGGCAAAATTATCATCTATTATTTGTGTTATTTTTCAGGTGAGGTCAATGTAACATAAGTTGTAAAATGGTTTTCATTAAAATAAAAATTTAAATGGTTCACAGGGCAAAAAAGCATTTGCTTTTTTAATAGAAACAATTTTTTAACTAATTAACTACATGTACCTATATATAAAATAGAAATATGCCAATGTACAAGTTTTAAACATATGAAGATTTGTTTACTTGATATTTAAAAGTATATGCCAGACTCTGTACTCTGTTTTATCATCTTAAATCTTATTAACTCTCGTTGGATGCAACTATTTAGATGAGGTATCTGACTTAGAATCACCAAAGTTATATACCTGTACATGAGAAAAACAAAAATTATTGCCATTCTTTTCTACAAGAAATAACCCAGTATGATCTTCATCTTTATAAAAGATTTGAGAAAAACAGTACTTCTGACATATTATAACTAAGCAGAGCTAATAAAGAGACGAGACCATCCTAAAACATCTGGTCACAGAAGGAAATTTACATGTTCTCCCCTGACATTTCTCTCATGTACATAATATGAGATAAAAACTCTAACTTCAACTCATCTAATAACATCTGATACTAGACAATCTTGGGTATATTAATCAACCAAATTTAACAACAAAGAAAAATCAAATGATCCTCTACTAATTAAAGAATCAACAAGGATAAAGATCAAAATTCTTAGTGACAACTTCAAGAAATTTCATTGTCTGTCCCTATACTATCATTAAAGCTTATTTCATTTTTACTCCTTTAAGAAAAAATCCATATGCCACTCTCTAAGTACTACTCTACATCAAAGAAATACAAAAATGAATACAATAGACATATTTCAACATATGCATCCTTTACTCCCAGTTCTCCTCAATGGCGATATCAAGGTCCTGACTTTTATATGCATTCTATAGGTGTGCTAAACACCTCCTCTCTTCTCTTACTGAAAACTTCTTCAAACACGTACTATATTAGAATGTATGTTATCATTCCTCAGAAACATTCCTTGATTCTCTTGTATAGAGCTATTATGTTTAAAATACCAGGGTAAACAAAAGGCTTATCACAGACTATTATAAATATAGTTAATAAGGGGCCTCCCTGGTGGTGCAAGGGGTTAAGCACTGAACTATGAAGCAATCCGCAGCCTCCGCAGCATGAGTTCGATCCCTGGCTGGCCAGGGAGAAAACCGACTTGACGAGGCAGACCTCTCTCGCTCCCCTCAGCAGTATATTTCGGTCAGTCTGCCTGGTCTGTTCCCCACTCTGTCTCTGGTGGTCCTCTCACCCCCCCCGCATCTCTGACCTGTACCCCAGCTCTTGTATGCATAGATAAATGAATCTTTAAAAAATTAAAAATACAGTTAATATGGTTAATGTAGATTACATAGTAATAGTAACTATAATAAAAGCTTTTGTTTACCCTGGTATTTTAAAATATCAAATATTATGTAATTTGTAATTATATGTTTATCCCCCTCCATTGTTTTCAAATTTGGGCAGTAGCTACATCTTTGAAACTATGATAAAAGCCATATATCCATTCTCCTGCAAAGTGAGCATATGCACAAAATAAAGCTTTTTGTACATATGATTTTAAGGGATTCCAAATTTGGTGAAACTTCTTAATGCAACCCAAGATTAGCATCATCCAGCAGATTTCTTAAGAGTACTGAGTATTTTCTAATTACTTTCAAATGACATTGTGATGAGAACTTTTTTGAAAAAACAAATTAACATCAATAATGGCTACTGGGGAATTTTAGTGCACTACTACACCATGCTTTTTAGCAAATAATAGATCCCAACAAAATTTCCAAGCATGGATTCTGACATTTTTATAAAATGAAATATATGGTTATAGTAGACTAATTATGTGATAGAAACACAGGCACAAACTTTTAAAATATTTTATGTTATTATTGTGCAAGTTTCAATGTAACCATTTGTTGTGTTTTGTTCATGAATATTTCTCAGATCTTCTTTATGGATTTCTTTATTTTAAATTTTAAATTTTTTAATTTTATATATTTTACATCTTTTTTCATTTTTGCACAATTTATGCATTTTTATCTTGGTTATATTTCCCCATAGAATCCCTCCCCCCCCCCCCCAATTTGCAGATTTGAGAAGAAAAGTTAAGTTCTGATAGGGCACTGAATGGCACTTACTTCTCACCTCTATTTTAAGGTGCATAGGTAAGTCTGAGTTTGAAAGCTTGCATTTCTGCTGTATATGCTCAGTCTCTTTGGTGAATGACAGCATTTGCAATTTAAGTCCATCTGGAACACCTCAAGCATTCAGTTCATTTATTAACTTATTACCAAGCTTGGCATATGAATCCTCAGACTATCAGTGAGGCAGAAAACTTAAATGAAATTAGATAAACAGACTTTAATATAACAGTATGTGTATTAGAGATATTGAAAAAAGCTTCCTGTTTTTCATATTTAGGAGTGTCCTTTTATTTATATCTTTGATGCCAGATTAGTATAAATTAGTTTTGCCCAAACTTCACAGCAGATTTTGACCACTACAGAAAAAAAGAAATAATTCTCATGGCCAGAAGAGGGAGATCTTGTAAAAATATTTGTAACACAAGCTGAAAAGATTTTGAGATTTAAACTTAGATTAGTAAAACGATGATTAAAGTTTCAAAAGTTAATGCCCTCTATAAATCACTTAATTTTGAAAAATGTTTCTTGGGAAAATGGAGCATAGCAATGTACTTCAGTTTAAGTTTCATATAAAAAGTATTGTTTGTATTAGTAAATTGTGTAGTAATTATACAAATGTTTAAAAATCAAAATATGGTAAGCAAATGCTCTTGATCTTATTTATATGGTCTTATTTTTATTTTAATTAATTTATTTAAATTTAAGTTCTCTATGTCATTAAATCTCCATAAAATAAATCTAAAGCTGGAATGACATATGAGGAGCAATTTTAACTTTGATTATTAATCAAGAAGAATTGAAGGAGTGCTAGTGAGGATGGGGGAATGTAGACTCATCTAGACCCTATGCAAAACAGTGTAGATTTCCCCAATATTAAAAGTGGGTCTAGCATATAATTCATCAATTCTACTCGTAGGTATCTACCCAATGAATGCAAAAACACTGATTTGAAGCCACAATGATGCCTATGTTCACTGCAGCACTATTTACAATAGGCAAGTTATGACTTAAAACCCAAAGATAGATGAGTGGATTAGGAAGATGTGATATATGTACACAATAGAATCTTAGTATGGAAACAATGAACTCTTGTCATTTGCAACAAGATGGATAAAGCCTGAGGGAATTATCCCAAGTGAAATAAATCAGAAGGAGAATGACAAATATCAGACATTGTCACTTATATGTGAAATGTAGAAATACAATGGGTCAAATAAAACCAAAACCATAACAAACCCTAGAAATCCCATTGCAAAACTGAAGCTACCAGAGGGGAAGTTGAAGCTGGAAGGACAAAGGGGGGAGGGGACAGACAGACTATGGTGGTGGATGCTGGGTACATTGGTGTTAGTGTGATAGGTTAACAAATTTTTGAAGGATGTGATTCTACCATATATGGCATTGTATAACAATACTGACATAATGAAAAAAAAGAAAAAAATGTTCAAATATATGACATACCAAATACACAAATACATACACCTATTTGGAATACTCTACATATGTTACTGTCCCTCTCACACATACCTCTATTTGGGGGGGTTGTGTATGAAGGTATACATTGTTGAATAATTTATCTTTCCCCTCTTGATAGTTTTAAAATATATGAAAACCATCACAGATGGGCCATTGATTGTACCACCTGGATGACTTCACTTGATTTATTTGTGACATGATATGAAGAGAAGTTTGTTACTGATTATTAATATGTTCCCAAAGTTAATTCATAAAACCAAGGAATTCACATTTGTTTTGAGTAACATGAGCAATATTTGTAAAATTTCATAGGTATTACAAAAATACATGCCTCTCTGTTTTGTTTAAACTTCCCAATGTGAAAGTATATTGATGCTATCCACCAAATATATATTTAATTGTTGTCTACATGAGTACATTTAATGAGCTGAATGAAACATTTCTTTACCTGAATTATTAGATATGGCCTTTACTAACTCTATTTCAGAACCTGCCTGTCTCATTCCTCCTAATCTCAAATTAGTACCTGGAATTCCATATCAAGATCAGCAATTGTAACCATGGTCAAAATTCTTTATAGTCATTCACTGGAGAAAAATGTAGATATTTGTTTCTATATGATACTGGACACCTTTGAGTTCCTGCTACTAGAACACATTTCAAAAATCTGTAAATGAAATACTGAATAGTGTAGGTAGTTTTAGAAACTATGTGGCCTTTTCCCTACCAACCAAATTTCAGCTGTCTAGTGTAGAGAGAAGCAATGCACTGAAATTTTCACCCTTACGGTGTTACTATAGACTTGCTTTCATATGCTTTAATGTAGTCTCCACTGAATTGCCATAAAATACATATCAATACTTCTATAAACACTTTGCAAATTTTCTTTAAAGTGTTTTACATATTTTGTTCATTATTGAATGCCATCAAATATGAAGGACCCTCCTTGTTTCCAATGTCATGCATTTAATTTTCAAGGTAAAACAGTATTTATTTCTCTAGCCTAATTCACAAGAATGCATAATGAAAATATAAGGGTGATTACTTTGATATCAAATATAGGTGACTTGACTAAAATCCATCACTTGCTCTAGTGGAAGGAATGGTAAGTAGCAGTAGCATGCATGAGGGTACCATTGATATGCTACCAAATGTACAATACTATATATTTTGGGTAAGGTTAGATAGGTATGTAATAGAAGTAAAAAAGCATAAACAAGGTGAATGAACTACACAATAAGTAGACTAATTATCTTGTGAGAAGTAGAGAATTCCAAATATTTTTTCCAACTATTTAAATGTTTAAGGTAGGTGGCGGATACAGAGGTATTCAGAGTGCTTTATAAGTTGTTTGCATTTAACTGTTACATAAAAATATAGCTAAGATTTTTAATATAATTTTGAGGGATTAACTCTTTTTTATAGTTGCTCTAAATATAAATTCAAAATTTTCTTCTACATTTAAAGGTCTATTTAAAAGAGCCCAAAGTAGAAAGTAACAGAAATCAATTATTCAATTAGTAAATTTGGAATTAAAACTGTCCAGCCTTTTGAGAAAATAAGAACAGAACAATAGAAAGATGAAAGAGCAAGAAATGATCATTCCATTGTGGAAGAAAACATGCAATGTTTTTTTTTTTTTAATTGCACTTTGTCTGTAGGCCTTTTAAAGATGTTTATTCATTTGCTCTATCTCACTGAGCCATCTGTGTCTAAACCTCTGTTTAGCATTATGAGAGCAAAATTAGTTACCACATTGTTGGTAAAGGCATAATAAGTTGTAATCATTTTATTTAAAATATATATTATCATAGAGATTTAGCAGCCTTCTATGGAAACCCTGCTGATCATTGCCTTTTCTTTGGCAATATTTTTTATATGCTTCATCTGCAATTATATTGTGATTCCAATGGCCAGCTCTGTTTCTTACTGTTAACAAACCTATGTGGGTCAGATTCAGAGTAAGGAAACTTGTAAACATTGTGTCTGCTTGAGCTGGTGTGTGTGTGCATGTGACTATATGTGTAACTTTGTTTAGTATTTTGTAGTAAATTGTGATTTCCAAATAGATTTTGCTGCTTTCCTCCTGGCTGATTTTGGTCAACACTAAAATTTTATCCTCTAGTAATTATATAAGTGACTCTGAAGATCAGCTAGATTCAAAGTGGTGTCAGTTACTGGGAATAAATCATTCATTATTAGTAATTATAGCCTACTATTACAATTAAATGGCAGGAAGGGTGCTCTAATTAGATGTACAAGCATAAAGCAACAAAATAACATATGACTTACTTTTTCCCCTTATTTCACATATCAGCTGAAAGTTAAAATCAGTGGTTTTTCAAGTATATTTCCTAGATAGAAAAGCAAGGTGTACCAATGTTTACACAAATCCTGTTTTTGTGTGTGTGCACATGTGCTTTAGCTCTGGGATTTACCTATCTGTTGATTCTGTAACAAGACACCAATTGTGTATTTAGAGAGGAACAAGTATATTTATAAATTCTCTTCATTAATTTTTCAGGTCAGTAATATCTTAGTAGTAATTATTCATTATCTTAATTTATATCAAGTTGATTCATAAAGCAACTTTAAATTCAGCCACATGAGTTACTGGTTTCCTCAAACTCATTTTTTGTTCATCAAGGAATTCACTAGCATTTCCAAATAGTTTTCTTTCTCAAGATTGTGTGGTCCTCCTACTAGCACTAGGTTTGACATTAATAAAAGAGGCTAAGTACCAATGGGTGAAGAACTAGTCAGCACTGAAGGATGTATTCCTTAGTTCTAATTTGCTATCTACTAGCAAAGGAAGCTGAAACAGTTCATTTCTCTTTATACTTCTTGTCCATTATCAGAATAAGGGGATTAATTTGTTCATTATTCCCATTTTTATTAAATGTCAAAGTATGCATTCAAGTAATACAGTTTTAAAATCTATGAAAATATGCACTGGTGGTACAAAATAATTCTCATTTTTTAAACAAACAATCATGGGTTTCTAATGCAGGAGACTTGAAACAGATAGGAATGTGAATATTAAATCATCACTTAGAACATTGGGGGAAAAAAGGTAGAAAAAAAAAGCCAGTGAACTCCTTAATGAACTGAAGTAGGCTCTAGTTCTTTAAGAGGTTAGAAATTATGAGAACATGTAATGAACTGTGAATTTTTGAAGGATGATGTTGGTATCAACTCCTTATTCTCATTTGTATTTTCTCCACTTCTTGATTTATGTTTTCTCTTCTTTAGTATGTGTGGCTATTTGATTTATTTATTTTTTTAATATTGATTTTCATCACACCTGTCTCAATCCTTTCCTTTGGAGCAGGCAATACAGAGAAGGTATAATTTTTTAACACACTAGTTTTTTAAAAAATATTCTTTAATTGGCATTATAACTTATTATAAATATGTAAATAATAGTGGTGACTGTAATACAGCCAACAATTTAGCCTAATATTACTTAAATTCTACTATCTGTCTTTTTGTGTATATTTATAAAAAATTATTGCTAATGATATCATTTAATTTTCTCCTTTCATTATTTTTAGTATATGTACTCAAAATTGACAGATGGTATATGTATCTATGGAAATGACTCATATATTTTCATTTTTAATCTGGTATACTATTAAAGTCATTTAAGAGATGAAATAATATATCATAAAATATCAATAATTTATCATAGTATTTTCATTTTTCTTCTTTTGGAAAATTTTACAGTTTTAGGCTGATATTACATAAGTTGAGATCACTTAATTATAGCATTACTTACTTGATGTTGTATGACTAATATTATTTAACTTTCTACTCTTGGAAAGGAACAGAATTTAATACAAAAACAAAAAGTATGAACACTATGAAAAATTAATATAAATTTAAACTAATATACTAGCATTTCTTAATGGTGATAGAAAAAATATCAACAATCTTATCTAAATATACAGTTATAGCTATCTGAATCTATGTCTATATCAATCTAAATCTAAATACTTTTTAATATAATGTTAGTTATGTAATAATAAAACAATTTTAAAGGAAATAGAAGAATCCACTGGTAACTGCTTATTAATTTTCTGTTGTGCCTTAAAAGAATCAGTGAGAAACAACTGCTAGAAGTGTCTATAAAAACACAAGCATCTTGTGTACAACAAGATTCAGTGAAATTTCATTCTTTAATTAGGGATAGATTGTTCACTTATAGGTGTTTCACAGTTCATACTATCATGCAATAAATTATTATATTACATAAACATCGTATACATTCACACAAATTGACTCATTTAACACTCAAACCAATACATCGTCAAGTTAATATCACTGTTCTTTTACATAGATTAGCAAACCGAGGACATTATTGGGAAAATTTGGTGGCAATCTAGATCTGGAAATAGCTGATCTATGACTCTTAAAGTCAGTTTGACTTCAAATTATTGTGTGTGTGTGCACATATATAAATTAGTTTACTACATACATATATTCTTGTTCCATGTAGAGACAAATTGAAACATTTTATTGTCCCTTTCTCAGGGACAATTCGGTCCAACTCCTTTCAACTCAGATGCACAAGCACAGTCAAACAACATTGCCTTCTCAAATATTTGAGTTTCATTTCCACAGAACACTTACTCAAGCTCTCTAGATTCTCATAATCAGAATCTTTTTACTCAGTCCTCCAATGTTTGGGAATGGTAGCTGATTCTTACATTTACTACTTCTGTTATGCTTTAGCAGTCACTTCTGACCTTTCCAATTATTCAGTATCTAGAATACTTTACAGTAAATATGTTCAATTAGCTAATGTGATTTTCTATTTCTAGTTAACAGTTATTTCAATATTGTATATGTCATAAGAATTTGGTGAAGGCTTGTGTTTTGCAAAAAATTATGATTTATTTCTATCACTATCATTAAGGGAAACACCATAACGCAATTAACCTTCCCATGTTATATTTCAAGGCAAGTAAACTAAAAAAAAGAGAAAACATGCAGTAACAGTTCAGGGGAGGAAAGTAGATTTGGTTAAGTTTTCAGTTGAAAAGTTAGATTTGGTAAGTTTTGATGGGTGAATGGAATTCCCATGAACAGATATTCTGGAACATTGGGAAGGGTCCTGAACCAAGAAAAAGAATGAGAAACAAAAAGGTAAAATACGGATGATATTTGGGAGACACATTAATCAGAATTTTTGATTACAGTATGTAGAAATTCAAAAAACAAGAATGTGGTTCCATGGGAACCATTAAGTAGTAGTATCTATCCTCTATAAAAGCACTGAATTATAATAAGAAATAATTTCAGGAAAATAATATTTTAAAGATTACAAAACATATTGGTTTTTAAACACATAGCTGAAAGTAACAAGTAACATGTAGTAATAAGACTGAAATTAAGGTGAGAAAACATGTCTGAGATTATAGATTTAAGAATCACAAACAAAATGATGTTTGGCACAAAATTATAGAGTCATGATGTTATAATAGGTAACATTTGAAGAAATAATCAATATAGTATATTTTTTCTACCCAACTACTATAGGTTTGGTAATGCAAATTATTTCAGTAAGTGTGGGTGCGTAGATGTATTGAAAGTTGAAGCATTTTTGTAGCAATAACTGACTAATGTATCTTTTTTTTTAAGATATATTTATTTATTTATACAAGCACTGGGTACAGTCAGCAATGAGGGAGGGTGACAGAATTCACCAGAGCCAAAGCGGGGAACAGAACAGGCAGAGTGACTGAAATACACTGCTGAGGGGAGCAGCGGGTGGCAGGAGAGGTCTGTGCGCCATGTGGACCCTCACCCGGCAGCCGGGGATCGAACAGGCACTGCAGAGAATGCGGGCAGCTTCGCAAACCCAGCACTCAACCGCTGCGCCACCGGGGAGGCCCTATATCTAACATTTTATAGTTTTTTGGATGAAAACATTCAAGATTAAGTTTTGTCAAAACAGTATCCAACTTTCTTTAATTTGGCAAATTAGGCAGCAAAAAATTTCCCTCCCTGTGCCACCAGGGAGGCCCTATTGCCTTATTTTTAACTGCTTTTTAATGAGGTAATATTGGTTTACATTGTTGATTATATTTTATAATATACTATTTCCAGAAATTGTTACCATTTCGCACTGACCACCAAAGCACCCTAGTCCATCGCCAAGGTCCAGTGTGCTCCCTTTCCATTTTATTCTCTCTTTCCTATTCCCCTCATCCCTATGGCTTCCTCAACTCTATATACAGCTTTCAAGTCTTAGTTTTTTAGTTTGATTTTATATGACCCTTTGTTTCGTATCTATAGTCCATATGTAAGTGACAAAAAGAATGAAGCTTGACTACTACCTCACACCATACACAAAAACCAACTCAAAATGGATTAAAGAACTAGACATAAAACCTGAAACCATAAAATACATAGAAGGAAATATAGGCAAAACACTACGTGATATGCACATCAAAGACAACTTTATAGACACATCACCCAAAGCAGTGATAGTGAAGGCAAAGATAAACAGCTGGGACTACATCAAATTAAAGAGCTTCTGCACAGCAAAAGAGACAATAACAAAAACAAAGAGAAACCCCACCAACTGGGAGAACATTTTTGCACACAACCCTAATGATAAAGGATTGATCACAAAAATCTGCAAAGAGCTGATGAGACTCAACAACAGCAAAGAAAATAATCCAGTCAAAAAATGGGCAGAAGAGCTAAAAAGAAACTTCTCTGAAGAGGAAATGCAAATGGCCAACAGGCATATGAAAAAATGTTCAACATCACTTGTAATCAGGGAAATGCAAATCAAAACTACCATGAGATACCATCTCACACCAGTGAGAATGGCACATATTAAAAAAACTAGCAACAACAAGTGTTGGCGAGGGTATGGAGAAAAAGGAACTCTTCTGCACTGTTGGTGGGAGTGCAAACTGGTCCAACCACTATGGAGAGCTGTGTGGAGATTTCTGGACCTACTAAACATAGAGCTTCCATATGATCCAGCAATTCCACTCCTAGGTATTTACCCAAAGGACACAGAAACATCAATTCCAAAGAACATCTGCACCCCTATGTTTATAGCAGCACTATTTACAATAGCTAAGCTTTGGAAACAGCCCAAATGCCCAAAAATAGATGACTGGATCAAGAAGATGTGGTACATATATACCATGGAATATTACTCAGCATTCAAAAAAGATAAACACATGCAATTTGCAGCAACATGGATGGCGCTGGAAGGGATCATGCTCAGCAAAATAAGCCAGAAAGAAAAAGAAAAATACTGGATGGTCTCACTCATAGCAGGAATCTAGAAAACTTAAATAAGGGACCAGGAAAATGAATAACTATAAGAAAGTGAAAATCAAAATCAACAAAAATCTATGAACCAGAGACACTTTTGGGGGGGTGGAGGGAGGGGAGGGATTGGGGTCAAAATGGGGGGTTGAAATTGTATGGGGAATATAAAAATAAAATTTATTATAAAAAAATAAAAATAAATTAAAAAAATAAAAATTGCATATCTATTTTCCTTCACAAGCAGAAACAGAGGTCATCTATGAGTGCTTGTGATATTTCTGGATCTGTCTTCTAGAGTTGGCTTTCTAAGAATAACACTTCAGAAGTGGAATTAAACAAATTTCAATTTCCTCAAGTCTCTCACATTCCCAAAATTCTAAAAGGACAGTAACACTCCTCCAGAATGGACCTCTTATGTCATATAATTGCAATATATTTCTATTTTTCAAGAAAAAGTGATGGGTTAGTGTTATTGAGAAGCAGGCTTAGATGAAAATTACAAGAAATAATAATCATTTAGGCTTCAACTTTCACAAGATAACTATCAGTACCAGTTGTTCAAAATTTATAGCCCATTTGGGAAAAATCACCCATCGAAATGTTACTTGTGACATCTTGCTTACAAAGTCATGCATCTGTACCTGTTTCTGTTCTGTATTTGAAATGTTTCTCTCACTGGCTCAAATGTAGACTTTTGTAAGGGTGATTGATCTTGACTTCTGTACTTCCCTTGGTTTTCACCTAATAATTTAGCAACCTCTGTTCCAAAATACCCTTTATACCCTGCAATAAAGGTACTGCACAGTTGAAAGAGTATGAATATTCTGGAGGACACAGATTTTATTTAATGCTACTATCAAGATGCCTTGATCTAAATCACAAAATACTGAGGATATTTGGACACAATGATGGCCTGCATTCTCCAAATTACCAATGCTCTCTCTTACCCAGGTTTTTCTTTAATTACTTTCCTGCAAAGATTTCTCAATGCTTTTTTTTTTTCTATGTTAGTGAGTTTGCTGCAACTTCCTGAAGGATAATTCCATTTCCATGATATTTGCTTTTTAAGGTATTTTCCTCCTGATCTCATTTCTCTGAGAATCAATCTCAACATTGTTCCAATTGAAACTGCCAACTCCAGAAGCTTGAAAAAGCAAAAGTCTAATAAGAACCTCTATGGGTTCTGCTGTAATATCCATGACAATGTCTTTTCCCTTTCTCAATATTTTATTTGGTCATTTCCTAGGACTTGAATGGTTTGAGTTATTATGAAGGTGTCAGGCACACTCAATCTCTTACACTCTTTCTATTGTAATGAGTGGAAAAGCACCCTCTCAAAAGATGTTAAAGTTCTAACAGTGACTATCTGAGAATGTGACCTTATTGGGAAGGAAGATCTTTGCAAATGACCAAGTTAACATGAGTCATTAGGCTGGGCTCTACACCTATATGACTGGTCTTTTACAAAGAGAAATCTGGACATCAAAATGCACATGTATAAATGGAAGAAAATATAAACACAAGGACATCAAAATATAAACACAAGACAAACACAAGGACAAGAAATATAAACACAAGAAAATATAAACACAAATATAAACTAAGGACATCGCCAGAAGATGGGAGAACAGCATGGTACAGATTCTCCATCATGACCCTCAAAAGGAACCAGACCTATCAATTCCTTAATTTCAGATTTCTGGTAGTTATCAAAGTGCAAGACAATGAATTTGTATTGTTTTAAGTCAATGAACTTGTAGTACTTTGCTAGGAAAGCTTCAGGAATCTTACACCTGTGAATACAGTCATGCCCTGTATAATGAGATTTTGGTCAATGATGAGCCCATAGAAAACAGTGCTCCCCAAATTCCTATTGTCTACTTACATCATAGCACACCCCGGCAGTTACGAGTGATGAGAAGTTTTGGGGGTCCTGGCTCCTCATCCGATGCACCCACCTGAATTGCTATGCTAGCCAAATAAAGAAATATTGTTTGGAATATAATATGAGCTTTATGATTTTTGTGCAAGGAATATGTCTAATGACACATTTCTCAGGGTCATTACGGATGTCTGCCTGTAAAAGCTTTGCATCCATTTTCCAAACAGGACCTGATAAAATTTTTAAACAATTTGTTTAAATTTAACTTTAGTTTCTGCCCTTCTCTACCTGATACTGGGAAAATACTTTGATATGGAGGGATCTTCTTTCCATTCACTTTTCCTTTGCTTTTGGTCCAGATGTTGGTTTTACTACTGTATTCTTCCTGATTCTGCTTTCAAGCCTTTTGGAGTGACAGACACAGGTTTTTGAACTCTTAGTGTGCATTCATTCTTTAAAAATATTTCTCATTTTCCCAAATAGAGTATTTACTGATAACATCAACTGCTTTCCCATAATTCAAAAATAAAAACAAAACTGTATTTAATATACTGTTTTCTATTTTGCTTAACTTCAGCATCTTATCACCCATAAAGTTCTAGTTATTGTCTGGTGTTTCCTTACAATACAAGAATTGCCTGCTTTCATACTTTGTGTTCTATTTTTATTTTACTTTCTTTAAAATTCTATTTTATTAAATCATGAAACTAAAAAATATTTACATTTCATACTGACAGCCTGAAACTTTCATTCTATATGCGTTTAACTCTTATCTAATGAACTAGTTCACATGTTCCAATAAAAAAAGGACAATGTTGGAGGATATAATTCTATACTTTTCTTCCTTCCAATCTTATTTTTTTTTATTTTGCTATAATCATGACTTTCTTACTACATGTATTATCTTTGAATTCTGATCCAGCAAGAAAATAGTTTTAACTGTGCTAGTTTTGATTTCAAAAGCAGTTAAGTATGTGCACATTTTCTTTCTTCTTCCCTATTTTGTAGATTTCTACTTAAGGCCTTTACCTTTTGTAAGATTTTTTTTTTTTTGTTCTCTTGCTAAATCAACATGCTTCTTTGCTTTTCTTTCATTTTCAGCACAGTTCCAATTCTGACTGAAAAAATTAAAAACTGCTTTTTTAAACTCATTTTGTATTTCACTATGCCTCTGCACTCTTAAATCCAACAGACAAAATTGTTACGGGAATGATATTTTTAAATTATCACTTAGCCCTTGGGTTTATAATAATTACAATGATTTTTTTTCCTCTACTTCAGCTTAGTGGCACGATATTTCATGGTATCAAACTCTGTTCTGCATTATCTGTTCACGGAACAAATCTACCCCACTGTGATATTGATCTACCAACAGACTCTGGGTTCCCAAAATCTGCAATTATAATTTTGGGGAATGTCAGAGCAAGTTTAAAAACATGGGGTGGGAGAGTGAGTACATGAACTTCTGGGAGAACCACAGGAATTTAAAGAGGCTTCTAGGGCCTCCCTGGTGGTGCAGTAGGTTGAGCGCAGTGCTGTGAAGCTGTCTGTAGCCTCTGTGGCACCGGTTCGATTCCCGGCTAGCCAGGGAGATTCCTACATGTCGTGACAGACCTCTCCTGTCTTGCCCACTGCTCACCTCAGTAGTGTATTTCAGTCCTTCTGCCTGTTCTGCTCCCTGCTCTGTCTCTGGTGGATTCGCTCACTCTCCTGCGCCTCTGGCTTGTACCCCAGGGCATGTATAAATAAATAAATCTTTAAAAAAATAATGAATGGGTGCTTCTACAAGATTCCCTTCTTGGTCTGGAATGTCGTTTAGAGATAGAGGGAAAAAATTGGACGGGCCACCAGGATACTGCTGTTCTGTCTTAACATCGTATATCTCCAAAGCCATATATCTCCAAAGCCTCATTTTGCATGCTTGGGTGAGACATATAAATAAAAAGAGAGTTAGCAAAAAAGAAAACTATTCTACTAACTATTGTCACAGAATTTGCTATATTTGCCTCTTCTGAGAAGAACCTTATTGAAATGAAAATATTTTCCCACAATAATGTAGCAACAGGCTTGTTTATAACATCACCTCTACAACATTAAGATCATCAGTCTTTTCTCTCAAAACTTAAAGAGCATTTCTTCTTAAATACATTGACATGCTCCTAAATCAACCTGATAAATGGTTCAGGTAGAATATAGTGTCCTGATATTCTCAATTTTATTTCCTCTCTGTCAAGAAGAAAACAGTATGATTTTTTAAGGACCTGGCAAACTTTTGATTCCTTTTTGCTCTGTTTTCCCTTCCCTCCTCACAACTTGTAGATTTCTCTGGATGAATTGATCATTGATCAGTGTAGGGAATATCATTTTTACTCATTGAATTCCTCCATTCTCAACTTACCAAACTAAAGACAAATTTATAACACTATAGTAAGTGCAAAGGGTATTCTATGTACATCCCCAGTAATAAAGTACATAATAAGAAAGAAACATTCCCCTCACTTCTGGAGTTAAGTAGACATAGGTAGCCATGTCCCTGGCCCCTGAGTATACTAAGCTCAGATCTTGACACTATTATCGTGGGGGAATGATTACAATGAGAAACTCATAAGGAATTAGTAGAAACACTTGTGAAAACATAGCTACATATTTGGATCAACAAATTTAGAAACAAGTAAAATGAAGAGCTAAAAGGGATGTTAGTAGGACTCTAATACACCATGTCATTTCCTCTGAATGTAGCGCCATCTCCTGGGTGATAAGATAGCAAAAGCAGCTAAAATTAAGGGGCATAATGTTTGTTCTGCCTTTTGAGGGGCAGGGATGAAAATGACTACCTTACTCTTCTAAAAAATTTATTCTTGCAGACCAAAAAAATAATTTATACACTGTTAGTGTAATTGATCTTAGTAAGCTAATCAGTTGAATTTGTTCCATACCAGAAGAAAGGGAAACAAATATATCATCATCTATCAAAAGATGCAAAACCAATTCATATAATAAAATTCTGCCTTTATTCTTGATAATAGTGTGTTAAAAGGTGGCTTCTGGAGCAAGGCAAAACATATCAATGACATTCAAAGTTAGAAATGGGGCTTCCCAGGTGGTGCAGCGGTTGAGCGCTGGGCTGCAAAGCTGCCCGCACCCTCTGCAGTGCCAGTTTGATCCCTAGCCACTAGGCGAGGGTCTCACATGGCATGCGGACCTCTCCTGCCACGCCCTCTGCTCCCCTTCATTGGTCTGCCTGTTCTGCTCTCCGCTCTGGCTCTGGTGAATTCTCTCTCCCTCCCATGCTTCTGACTGTACCCAGTGCTTGTATAAATAAATAAATAAATAAATCTTAAAAAAAAAAAGTTTCAAATGGCCAATACAATAATGTATTATATTATGAATACAATAACTTGTATTCATGTTTATTAGCTTCCAAGTTAGCTATCCTTTACAAATTTCTGAGAGTTTTTGATTGCTAGTTTTTCCATCGGGAAAACGAAATAGTAAAATTACCTGTCTTATAGGGTCATCACAAGGGCAACAAAAACACAGATTATATAAAACTGCATTACAATGCTTTATACATTTTTAGTGTTCTATTGATATTCTTTTTTTAAAGATTTATTTATTTATGCATATAAGAACTGGGGTACAGACCAGATGTGTGGTGGGTGGGAGGGCAGAGTAGGGAACAGAACAGGCAGATCGACAGAAATACACTGCTGAGGGGAGCAGTGGGTGAGACAGGAGGGGTCTCCTGCACCATGTGGGCTGTTCCCTGGCTGGGGATCGAATTCGTGCTGCAGTGGCTGCGGATAGCATCACAGGTTGTGTCTTAACCCCTTGGGCCACCAGGGAGGCCCTCTATTGATATTTTTTACTCGTGAATAGTGTTGTACATATTTTAAATTCAGAGTAGCAATGATGAAAAGTGTAACCATGAAAATACACTTTTATATATCATGAACAGGTGCTCATGTCCTTTGTTCCTATTAAAATACAATTTCATAACCTTCCTCCCTCTTTTTTTTCCTTCACCTTTTGTCTCAGGAAGATGAAAGACGGGACAAGGTGCATAGTGTCTTATTTCCAGGTAGGCAATGCCTTGAAAGATTCATAACTGTTGTATTACATTTAAATATGCAGATTATAACTGGCTGAATGAGAGGCACAAGTCACCCTCAGCATCAGAGCTCCCACTTTGGGGAAGTGAACACCTTGGTGTGATCTTAATTGAATGTACAGTTTCAATACACCCACACAAATGAAGTAAAATCACAACACTAATGATTCATCAATCCCAGAAATGGCAAAGAAAGAAGTGGAGAGGAACACAACAATCCAGGGAAAGGGCAGTCATCTCCCCCAGGTCAGGAGCAGGGAGGGGATGGAGAGCTGGGTGCAAGCACACATCACTTATCAGATGGTTGTAGCTGAAGATCACTAAGTTTTCATGTACTCAACTCTAAGAGGTCATTTTATTTTTTTTTTTCAAAGATTTATTTATACAAGCACTGGGTACAGTCAGAAGCGTGGGAGGGTGAGAGAATTCACCAGAGCCAGAGCTGGGAACACAACAGGCAGAGTGATGAAGTACACTGCTGAGGGGAGCGGCAGGTGGCAGGAGAGGTCTGTGCACCATGTGGGACCCTCTCCAGGAGGCCAGGGATCGAACCAGTGCTGCAGAGGCTGCGGGCGCTTCTCAGCCCAGTGCTCAACCGCTGCACCACTGGGGAGGCCCTAAGTAGTCATTTTAGAAAGTTCCTTAGAAACAGCACAAACAGCTTGTAGCAGAAATCTAAGCTCAGATCCTTATATAAATGTCCATACTCTGGATGTGAACAGAGTTGTCATACTGTAATTGCCTAGGTAGGGATTCAAAATAGCTGCTTAATCATCACAGGTAAAAGTCTTTTATATTCTCTAGAGCCAGTTAGCAACACTAGGAATAATAATGGGTAGTAAATGCACTATTAAATGGTTAATATCCTGCTATCAAGAAAAGAAAAAAAAAACTATTTTGTAGTGTCTGCCCATTTCCATTGCACAAATACTCAAAATATGGCCAGTTTATAGCTACTGAAAGAATGCTACTGGATGCAGAGTTGCTAAGAGATGTACACAGTTGACTCTCGAGAGTAGGTTCAAATCACTTCAATGTACTATAGCATATATTTGAGGAAAATAAAAGATAGAGGTTCTGTACTAAGCTCTCCTTGTGATCAGCATAATAGACACTTTATATCTTTTATTTAGCCATTTGTGCATAATCAAACAAGTGCATTTAACACTTAACCTCAGTAGCCTACATCTCTTGCTTTGTGCACAGGGGCTCAACCTGGGATGCCTGTGAGTGTTGGTAGTTGTTTGTATATGTACCAACTAGACTGTAAGTGCAGGAACATGTAATCAGTCAACTTTGATCAAGGGACAATGGGTAACTGCAGATAAATGATCCTCTTTCCTCTATCGAGCAGACAATTTTGAGTTATATTTTACATGGATCATTATGTGGAGGAGTCTATGTGCTCTCAGCTGGAATGAATGGTAGTTGCCTAGAGTTTACATGTTCTATAATACAATCTCATATTAGTTGTCATTACATTCCTGTTTCACTTTTACTGAAATAACAATCTGTACAAAAGCATTTCCTTTGGCTCTCCTTTCTGGAAAATGCAGCCTAAGACAGTCACCTGAAATTTAGGTATTAAAATCCATGAGGGTAAACTAAGGTGGTATTTAACAATATTGAGCTAGCTCAACATCTGATATGTTTCCTATGTGTATGGATCTGTCAATTATGAACATTTCATATATATACTATAATATGTGATATTTTGAGACTGACTTTTTTCATTTAGCATGATGCTTTTGAGGGACTTCTATGATGTCACAGTGTGTTTTAGTACTTCACTCCTTTTTATGCCTAAATAATATTCCAGTGCATGAATATATCACTTTTGTTTATCCACTGTTCAACTGAAGGATACTTGGATTGTTTCCATCTTGTGATTATTATAAATAATTCTGTGAACAATTTTTCATAAAGTAACATTTTTTTTCAATGACCTTCTATATAACTAGTAGTAAAACACTGGTAAATGTGTGTTTAATGATTAGAAGAATACCCAAACTGGTTTTCAAGGTGTCCAGTTTTTCTACATTTTTAATAATTCTTGTTACTTTCTCTACTTGTTTTTATACTACCCATCTCAGTAGGTGTAAAACGATTTCCACTTTTCTATTAACTAATGATGATGAGTATTATTTCATGCATGTACTGTCCATTCATATATCATCTTAGAATTAAGTAGATGTAATGCATTTGTTTATGTGAAAAGAGAATTCATATTTTTCACAAATTTTACTGTGGTAGTAGATGGAAAAGTTCTTTTTTACTTTTTTTTTAAATGGGTTTTGTGAAGCATTTGGTTATAGCCTTCAGAACAGCAGGGAAGACCTAGTGAGATTATGCAATAATAATAAGATCAATTCTAGCTCTTTATTATTTGAATATGTTTTCCATATTAAGAAGGATGATAGGACAAATTCATTACTAGCTTCAGAGAGCTAATATTCAGGCCCTATGGCTCTGTTCTTTTACAGAGAAGGCAATTAGCTGAAGATATGTGGCTTGCCTAAGATCACCCAGCAAGTTATTGGCATAGTAAGAATGTGAACACATGGATTCTCAGTTTCCCATCTGTTGCCTAGTTCATTTGGCTGCTTTGTTAGGAGTGGGTGTATGTATGTATATTTATGTAGTATTTCAAGAATGAGCAAAGGAAAGTGGAATGATTTGTGCATTATTTCAAAAAGACACAGGCAAGTGGGATGATACAATTTTCTTTATGCAGTAACAAATATATTGAAGATGGTTCTAACATTCTGAGAAAGAAGTACGAAGACTTTAAATCATCACACCCTATTTCAAGTGTTTGAATATGCAATTCTGTATTATTTAAAAATATTTAAATACAATCTATAAATTTAAATGCAATCTAATACAGCTCTATTTTTTAAATATTTAAGTGAAGTAGTGAATACTGATTGTATACACATGCCCTCAGTTCTTTTCAATATTAAAGAAATATAGATCAAAGGTAAAGATAAATAAACTGAACAATGAGTGCTGACTTTTTCTATCATCCATTTTTTAATTACCAATCCCTTGGGGCATATTAAATTTTATGCATCAGGTGTTCTATGTTATACAACATTATGAACATATTTATGCTATTATTAATAGTGTTGTATACATTAGAAAGAGAAAATATTGTGTTGTTCTGGATGGGGAGAAGGCTGAAATACATTCTCCCTATTCACCAACTATAATTCACAGTTGTACTAAAGCTGAATATATAATGAAGGCAGAGGTGAAAAGTAGGAAAACTGGAAGGAGGAATTACAATTAGAGAGAAGAAAGATGAAAAGGATAATGGAGAATAAACCAACAGGAGAAGAGAATATAAGAGGAGAATAAAGGGACAAAAGATGCATGTCTTCATTTCTGGGACTTCACGAGAAAGAGTATTCAAAATTTTGTTTTGTTCTTTTCTTAAACTTCTATTAGGAAGACTTCGTCTTCCATTGTACCTTTGAGAGAATAATCAGCATATTGGTATAAATATAAGGTCTTTGTCACCCAAATGCACTCAGCATCCCCAAACCTCCTCTACCCTCCCCTGCAGTAATAAGAGTTAGGACACAAATAAGGAAGAGGAAAATGCTAGTCATCCCATCCATGCCAAATATTCTCCTGCCTCTCCAAGTAGTGCTTCACACCAAAAAGCAATATAAAGACCACAAATGGGACAATTTCAATCATATTGATTATCTCATATAAATGTTGGCATGCATGATAAAAGAAATCAGAGCACCTAAATATATTATAGTGTTATTCTTGGTATTTTTAGGAGTGATCATTATATTCACTATCTACTCTTTTAGAGTAAAAATACATTCAGTGATAGAACCATTGATTCCATTGACAGAATTAAGATGCCAACTCAACAGTGGCAGCTAGATGCAGTGTTAATATGTCTTCCCTAATCTCAAATAACCTGAAGTGTGAAGTTTTAAAGAAGAAAAACTGAATGTTATCAATAATTGATTACTAAAACCATATTGTAGTTTTCCATTAATATGCCACATTACTTGACATATTTTAATTATTTTAGTAGAAGTATTTTATATCACAAGTAAATGGAAAATGACAGCATTACCTTCTAAGTCAAACTGAACTGTATTGGGAATTTTATAGTTAATTTTCATTTACTAATAGTTGCTAATGTTCAGGTATTATATTAGAAATATCTAAGAAAGTTTTTGATATATGAAAACTAAAATTAGAGATTTTCTTGATCATATATCACATCTTAATATGGCTACATAAAACTATGTCCTTCTCTATGAAGAAACTTCAGGATCATCATTTAAAAAATATTTTATGAAGTTATATGGCCATTATGTGAACTTCCTTGTTTATGAAATAAAAAAATATAAGTTATTATTACACTTTAATAACACTAGTTACTTGGTAAATAATATCTAATAATTGTCAAGCTAACAATACAAAATAGAATTTTAAAATAATGTAAAATGGGGAATATCGATACAAATTAAACATAAAGTAGTATGAAAAAAATCAACACAACTCAAAAACTAATATTTGCATACTGTCATCTCACACATTAGACTTCAGGTCTGTCTTTCTAAAAGTCATCTAAAGATCAGGAAGAAAATGACTTAAACTGTTTCCATATATTTATTGCTTGATGCAATAAAGTTTACTTTTATTAACAAAAATGTAATTGCAATTAAGCCTTAAATTTTATATGAACGATTTCATTATTTGATTTAGGAACCCAAATTAATTTCTGGAGGTCTTTGGCATGATTCCTGTGTATTTTCTGGGCCAACCTCGTCATTGATATGTGTCCTCCAGAGATTACCAACTATCTGAAGTTTTTGTTAAAAACTCCTTGGTATATAGTTTCTATTTTTACAATGTATGTGTCAACTTCAAGGATTTTAAGGTGATTCACAAACTTTAAATTAACAGGACGAGTACAAATTCCAAAAATAGGCCAAAGGTTAGAAATGAACACTTATTTTTGTTGAGTTGGAGCATTGCACACGAAAGGGTGATTTGGCAGCAGTGACAAGTGACTTAGCATATGACACTTTGAGGACGAACAGCATCCAGGGAGAGCAGTATCCAGGATTTTTTTTTCCTGCTTCATTGGGGACAATGGTGCCTGAGACAAATGACTTTCAAGCCTCAGGCAGCTAAAACTCAAGGAAACAGAAGATGAGTGAGGTTGGCAATGATGCCAGATAAAAGAGTATAGTCAGACTTATAGCAGACTATTTTTATCTGTCCCACTGTCTGCTGTTCCTCCCTAGAGATCTGCTTTCTTTTTTGCTACCATATTCTATCCAGGAGAGTTAATGGAACATACAACATCAATAACACAACTTATCTGTGAAGTAGACATGAAAAGTCTCTCCTAACAGAGGTCTAGAATTAAATCCTGCAACTGTAAAATAGGAATCCAACATAGATTCCAGTGCTGTTATCTAAGGAAAGTCACTATTTTTTCCAAATTATATTAATTGAGGTAAAGTAGGTTTACCTTTTGCTTAAGTGGGATAGATTTGCTTTCAGCTCTAACAATCATTTTTTTCTATCTCCTTTATTCTGTCATAATTTTCTACAGTGCTTGGCATTATACATGTTACCCTTTGTTTCACCTTCATTTTCTATCATTTGTCACCTTTACATTAGTTCTTGTAGATATAACATATCCTCAAATTATACTGTGTAGCTTTTATTGCATTGGGACTATGGACTTCTTTCCAAGTCACTAGCCAGATATTTGCTTTAGTTTACATTCTAATTTTCTACCTATTTATATATTATATGATGCATTCATATGTTATGCCTCCAAGGATTGCAAATATTTTCCCATAATCACATTAATCTATAAACCTACATCAAAAATGTAAATTAGTTTTCTGAGTTTATACGAGAAAATCTTGCTTGAAATTCCTAGATAACAGTTCATGGAACAAAATGTTTTACTAATAATTCCTCTTCCTTCTAATACTGATACTTCAATGTCCCTCAGACTAAAATTGCTGCATAATTTTATGATGGACTATTCTGTTACTAATTTCTACAAAATGTGAAAAAATAAGACCACTACTGTTATCTGTTCTAAATTCCAGCTATATATTTTGCTTATTTTATAGTACAATTACTGTTATTTTAATGAACTTTATGAATGTATCACATATTTATGCTTCTAAATTGAAGGGCCAATTACCAATGATGCTACTACAAAAAAACCCACATTGTTTAGCTGTGTGATAATCTCTCTCAATCTGTATCTAAAATTATCCCTATACCTGAAGACATTTATGATCATGCATTGCTAAGATTAGAAAATCTATCTCATTTTACTTTATCATAGAAATTAAGTGAAATTTCATATTTTCATTCTCAATAACATGATATTTTTCTGGAACCCTTTGAAAAGTTTTCTCTTTAAGGAAAGATAGGTGAAAGTAAAGTAATAGTAAGATTCTGGTGTTTCAAATACAAACAACTGCAGAGATTTTATTTTTAAAGAACTAATTAATAATATCTAACTTATTTCTATAAATTTGGAAACAAATATAATATAAATGCACTTCTTAACATAAAATGTTAACATTTGCAGAAGAAAGAAATCTTCAGAGAATAACACACATAAATGAAAATATAAAACATACAACCTCTCAAAAATCTCAATTTCATAGACTTTACCATGTCACTATATTTCAATAAATAATCACTAATTTTAGAAGTTTTCAAAATAAAGAAAAAGTGAACAGTTTGGAATATATTTTTTCAAAGTGAGGTAAAGGAAAATCAAGAAAAGCAAGAAATTCCTTAATCTAATGGATAATTAAAACTTGTAGTTTACGGTCAAATGAAGGTGCTCCCCCAATCTGCAAAATTATTTCATTATCAAAAATTTTATGAACATATTTCAACAATAATGGACTAGCTCACTCAAATCAGTATGTTGCTAATAAGAATAAATTTAATGACTTCATTTTATATTTTATTTCATAACTTACTTATAAGCTTATGAAACACAGGAGTAACAACAGTTGCAAAATTCCTCATTACCTACTGCATCACATAATCAAATACAGTGTCTTTAATGGGATTGGAAATTACATTCCAGTAGAAAGACTTCAGTCCTTGAGTTATAAGACTTCTAAGATGCATGACTGAGCAGAAGTCAAAGTCTTGGTGTTAAACAAAATGTATTGTTCAAGCCCTAGATTGCTTTTGTTTTCCTGTATTCTTTCAGGAGGGCACAACATTTATTTGGAGGTCAATATGCAATAAATCATGGTGACTAGGTTAATACTTAGCTTCAATGTAAAATTTTTTTTTGGATAAATGTCAACAATTTATTACTTTTTTTTTTTTAAATAGGCTATCTTTTAGAGCAATTTTAGGTTCTCAGCAAAATTTGGGCAGAGGCATAGGCATTTTCATATACTTCCTGCCTCCATTATTTATCCCCTCCTAGACAGTAGTATATTTGTTACAATTAATGAATTTACATTGACATATCATTACCCAAAGTATATAGGTTAATGTGTGTTCCTTCTTTTTGTTTAACATTCTATTGGTTTGATCAAATGATGAATGACATATATTGACCAATACAGCCACACAGAAAAGTATCACTGCTCTCAGAGAACTGGAAAATCAAAGATATATTTGTGTTTTATTTGTGCCTTATGAAGCACAGTAAAGAAAAGTGCAATACAATGAGGTATGCCTATATGTTTGTAATCAGATGATCTGCGGAAATTTGGCTCAGTATATGAACAATAAAAGTGAACTGAAAAGTTGAATGCCCAAATTGCTTCATGTGTAAAATACTCAAATTCCAGAAGCAAAATTAAGATAGGATTAAAAAAAAATTTTTATGACCACAATTAATATTTTTAAGTAAAACTTTCAATCTAAACCATGTGTGAACAATTGCTATTTTTTATCTAAAAGTGTAGGATTTTTGCTTTTAAAAATCTCACGGCAGGTGAAACTGACCACTGCGTGACAAACTGGGAAGGTACATGTAATGTTAAACCAGCAAAGAGGCACTGACTATATTATAAAGGAAATCATTCAATTTGGCAAGCAAAGGAAATATTACGAAAACAGATCACGGGTATGAATAAAATAATAGTACATATAGCAATCATTACATATGGAACACTGTATGAAGCATTGTATATATGCATTAATTTATTTAACACTCATGCAGTTATGAAGTAGATATGGGTATCCTCATTACAGATAAAGAGACTGAGGTACACAGAGATAAATTATTTATCCGTTCAGGTTTTTTTCTATGTAAGTGATGGAGGTAAGGTTTGCCCACCAAATTCTCTTGGTCTAAAATCTGTGTTCTTTATTAGTTATTGTGCCTTTGTCAAAATATCCAGATATAGCTAATATGTGCAAGTCTCACTAATAAATGTGAAAATGAATATTAAAATGAAAACATCATAACCTCTTATAATTTTCAGATTGGCAAAAATAAAGGTAGCACAATATGAAATGTTAAGACTATGAGGAAACCGGAAACTTCAAATATTGCTGATGGGAATATAAACTAGTATAGGCATTTTGGAGATATTTGGTAATGTCTAGTAAAAACCTTTATGAAAATATCCCATGCCCATTATTTGTCTCATATCAGAGTATGCATCTCCCTTAAAATATTCCCACATACTCACGGTATCCATCTGATGAAAATATTCATCACAGTGTTATTGCTTTTAGGATTATAGAGGTGGATAACTATAAATCTATTACTGGTGGGGCAAATTTATAAGTGTGAGCTATACATCTACACACACACACATACATATATATATATATGTACATGATTTATATTTGTATGGTAAATGGAAAGCATCAAATATAATACATTATATTTAATATGGGAACATGCATATAACTAAAAACCTAATGTTAAATTGAAAAAGCAAAGAAATAGAATAAATGACAGGAAAATGCTACCTAAGAAATTAAAATACACATCAGTTTATGATTTTTGAAAGATAACTTAATACATGATTCAGCATATTTTAGATATATTAAAAAGATATGCAATAAGTACATTACAGATGGCACCATGGTGTGTGTGTGGAGTAGTGTGGGCATTACTGTTAGATGGTAAATGTAGAGCAGTTGGAAATGCTAGAAATCATAATTTATAAATTTGAGCATTTTGTCTGGGATGTTAAACATGACAATAATCGGTTAATAGAAAATAAAATCATGTATACATTTAATATATATTGTTCTTTAATTTTTGCTATTAATATTCAAATATATTAAAATCTAATATTTTTTAAGTTTTACAATCATAATAAAGTCAACAACAGATGTCTTTATCTCCTTGCAAAAATTTCTGACTTTACATTATTTGTATGCATGCATATATTGCATGTGTACTTATATGTATATATAAACAATTTGATCATTTATCATTTTAATATTTTCAAATCAAAACTGCTAAGCATAAGTCTTCCTCTAAAAAGCATACTCATACAGCATATATTTATTTGGTATGTCTAGTGTATTTTAATTCTATTAAATTGCTTTAAAGAATATAAATTTAAAATACAGGTTTTACAAAAGTAAAGATAAAATATTATGCTATAACTAAATACATCATTTTAATATAAAGCATTGTGAAAATGAGATGCTAAAATATATGTAATTTTAATACAGTTGATTTTGAAACTTATTATTTTAATAGCAAATGAACGTAAACAGAATGAAATTGTTTAATCCCTAACTTTCCCTCTTGAGACTTTCCCTTGATTTTAAATATGATGTGAATGCTAGATGACTCATTCAATATGACTCAGTGCCCTTGAGGAAGGTTGAATAGAATAGCTCAAATAGGGAAGATGAATTCCCTATAGCATCTCAGAATGTAGCTTTTTTAAAAGCTAGAAATATTTTCCACACAATTAGCACAAAATCACATTGTCAGAGATTTGCCTTCAGGTCATTAACTAATACATTCACTAAGTTGCACAAAATGGATTGAAAAAAAAAAAAAAGATTTTTCTGACTGAGTCAGAACTGTGACTGATTTGGAATTAAACCATGCTTACTAGAATTCTATCAATAGACTTCTTTCAGTATTTTTCTTGTAACCCTGCAATGACATTCAAAATATATATTTTCTCCACTATTTCTTCAATTTCTAAATGCTTTCTAAATAAAACTATTTTAATTATTTCAATTTGACCTGCTTCTTTTAATAGGAAATAACTGTGTAGTCCATCATAGGAAACAAAACAATATGTATGCTCTCTTTATAAAGTGTTAAATGTTATGGCATTTGTATTATATATAATGACCATAATAAACATGGAATATTATAACATAGACTGAAAAATAAGTCTGTATGAGTCAACCTGTCAATAATTGTGATAAACTATAAAAGTATTCTCAAAATATTATCAAATTTGCTAAAAACTTTAGGTATGATGCTGAATGCTAATATGTAAGTTCATGAGCTATGAGTAAGGTGAAAAAAATATTTAAAATCAACTCCTAAGCAATTTACTGAGAATCCTTGGATCCACATGCTATATCAGTAAAGGTAGGGCATGGGATAATTTGGAAAACATTCTTACAGAGACATAATCCCATGGTACAAAACAATAATTCAGTTTTTATTAATGCCAATGGATAGTACCTGTGATTTTATATTCTAAAACTAGAATATATAATCCTCTCATCATATAGGGGTTTGTGAAAATTAAAGGGAGCTAACATTTATAAGGAAGGATAGGGGGCTGCAATTGTATGGGGAATATAACAATAAAATTTATTAAAAAAAGTTAATACAATTAAAAATAAATAAATTAAAATAAAAAAATTAAAAAAAAGCAAAGATGTATATGTAAAGAATCCCTAAGACTCATTTTCATAATTCACCCCTGTGGCTGGGGTATGTATTTAAGAGAGTGTGCTGTGCATTAAACAACACAGCAAATTAATTGCATTGAGTTGTTAAAAGCATTACAGCTTACAACTGGGTCAGGGATATTTCTCACAATGCTTGTGCAATTCCAGTGATGTTGTATAGATATTCTGGAGTAAGCAGAAGCTTAAATCCCCCCGTGCACTCTCCTTGATGGCAGAAATACTGAAAACGGGCAATGAGTTCCCCTTTCCCAGATGTGAGCTCCTGCCAACTGCGACTTTCTTCCTCTACTATCAGTATCAACAATTTTTGAGGATGTCCAGGGAATAAACACAGAAATTTAAAACATCCAGAAGGGAAAAGATACATAATAGAATGTGGTGGTTGCAAAAATCTTACTTTCTCAAAGAAACTTATCCTGACTTGAGACTCTGGGAATTATTAGGTATTGTATCCCAGGGTATACTGAGCTCAGAAAGGCATAGCTATGTTTATCTCCTCTTTTTACTTTCCTTTTGCTTTGCTTTTCCATTCCATCTCCATTGTATTCCTTCATCAAGAAAGAGGAAGAGAGAGAAGGAGGTAGGAGGAAGAAAGATAGGCAGATAATTTAAATAGATAGAACTCTAAAGAGCATACAGGTGGTCATCAATAGGTTCATGCAAATATGCTTATCATTTTTATTATTATGGAAATGTAAATCAAAGCAACAGTTCACCTTATACCTTATTTGTAGGGGAATGACTAGGTGTAATGACACTCAAACAAGTGTTAGAGAGGATGTGATGAAAAGGGAACCTTTAAATATTTTTTGTGGGAATGTAAAATGGTGCTGCTATTTTTGGAAAGCAGTAAATAAATATCTCAAAAAATTACAAACAGAAATTCCAAAGTGTCAGTTATTCCATTGCTGAGTATTTGCCCAAATTATATACCAAACACTAATTTGAAGAAATACACGCATCCCCATGTTTATCGTAGAATTATTTGTAATAGCCAAGAACTGGAAACATGTTAAGAATGTATCAACTGACAAATGAATAAAGACGATGAGTTGTATATGAACAATTGGATACTAATCAGCTATATATTTTAAAAATATCAAATACTACCATTTGAAGCAACATGGATTGACCTAGAGGTTATTATGCTTAGTTGAATAAGGCAGCTGGACAACGGATACTGAATGATTTCACTATTTTGTGGTACATAGAAAAAAGAAGCAAATGGTTAAAACAAAAATAAACATTCTATATAAATTATGATTATATATATTTAAGATTGTTAAGAAAACTCTTTAGGTAAGATTGCTAAGAAAAACTATATGGAATCTAGCTTCTTAGATAATGGGAAACTTGATATTTAAGGATTTGTTTCTTAATTTTGGTTAATTCATTGCTTTTTGTTTCTCCCAGAGCCTTACCTATTTTTTGAAAAGTGAGATTTAATAATGTTTCATAATATGTGTTCTGTTTTTTTGTTTTGTTTTGTTTTGTTTTGTTTTTTTTATGACATGCTTTCCAACTTTAGGGTTGAGTGAAGGTTTGCTGCCTTTAGGTGCTGTTCTGTACTACTCTATGGGTAGGAAATCTGTATTCCAGTTATTTCTCCATTTTCCTCTATGTTTTTCCAGTGTTGAGATTTAGGTAAAAGGAGCTGCTTCTCAACTCTGTGTTCTGTTTTGATATCAACTAGAAGTGAAATTTCCATGGTTAACTAAATCTAGTATTATATACACATGTTGATTTTCAGTGAACATGTGAAGCTTATAAAATGTTATAATGCAATCTGTTACTTTAATTAAAAAAGAGAAAAAATAGAATATTGGAATTAATTTCTTGGAATATGTAAGAAATTAGCAATATACGTCATGGTACATTCAGTTGAAAATGTGAAATTAATATACATTATTCTGAAATTTCCTCACTTAGGAATAACAGACTGTGTTTACACTTTCATGTAAATTAAACAGTCTATTAATAATGATTTAGACAGCATTAATTATCACTGCAGTTATCAGTCAAGATATTTTTCTAATTATTTAATAATTTATTTAAAGAAATGTATAGCTATAAGCAAATTGCTAGTTAATGCTAACTGGTAAATTAACCCGTAAGTCAGATAATGCTAAAAATGTAAGAAACAGAACATAAAAAGTCTTTGTTCAACTGTAAATGCCTTGCAACATTTTAATTCTAAGATATTCAAATAAATAAGCACAAAATAATGAGAGAGAAGAAAAACAAATAATTTGGCTTATCAGATGTGTTTTTTGTTTGCCTTTATCCCCTCAATAGTATAACAAGTTCAACATCAGTGACCAAAATTAATAAGAATCCCTAACTATGCAGTGATTGCCCTTTAAAGATACCTTAAGAATCATTTTCTCAGGATTGCTATCTGGGTCTATTATAGTCCCTAAACATATCTCCAGTACACAAAATAAACTAATAATCTACTACGGATAGTAATACTATGAGCCAGGTTCCCAAGTTTTGTTGTTTTTTGTTTTCTTTTTGTTTTTTTTTTCCCCAGTAAATTTAACATGCATTCTATTATTCCGACAGAACTCCAAAAGAAGTTTCTGGAGCTGGGGTAAAGACTTTACCCACAGGGTAAAGACTTTACCCACAGGTCTTTACCCACAGGGTAAAGACTCCTCAAGCCCTGTTGCTGCTAGTCAGGACTTGGCAGTATGTGGCAGAGGACGGCCACTGTTGAGGTATGGCCCCACCACTTAAGTGCCCTCCTGGTGAAGATCCACTGTCTGTCTATGAGCAGCTCTGTGGTCATCCACAGCAACTGATGAAAGAGAGAGCCCAGATGAGTCATTCCCTTTTAAAGGGTGACAAACGGCCATTCTGTTCTGCCTTCTCTCCAGCAGCCCTCTAGTTCGGGATGTCAGGCTGCACCAGTAGGATGCAGCCTACTGGTGTACCAGGCTGCTCCAGTAGGATCTATGGCAATCCTTCAGGGAGCATTTGGCATTCAGATTGGCTTCAAGTGAGTCCCTTTACTGGAAACCATGAGAGAAAGTCTAGAAATTTCTGATATTGAGAAGAAATTACCTCTATTTTTCTTTCAGAAGAATCCCTCATTTAACATATAACTTCAATAAGATTGATATTTAGAAATACTTATGCAAAACTTTTAATACATGCTTAATGATGTCCAACTTATATGGGTATATATAGTTTTTGATAAGTAATTTCATAGATATGATAGTAACCAGATATTTTAGTAGAACTTTCAATTAGTCTGTGAAGGTTAAAAAAAAAATCATGGATATAATTGTGAGTGATATCAACATAAATTATTTTACCCCATCTTAATTTTATTATTTCTCACTTGTAGACTTTGCTATAATAGTAATCAAAAATTTTTTGTAGCAGTGCCAATTCTCAGATTAGCATTCAAAGAGGATTGTCCTATGCTTTCAGTTTAACTTGAGTTGCTGCTGATTTAATTATGATGCAATAATGAGCTTTCTTACTGAGAGGAGTCATTGATAACTATACCCTCTCCATTGCACTTCTCTCACTGAACTCACTACCAAAGCATAAAAAATAGCTTATTTTTCCCACAAGAAACAGCAAGGAATTTTCAGAGAAAGGAATAATAACCTATCAAAATTGATGTTTATGTAATAGAGTCGAATGTCCTTAAATCCCCAAGACACTAAGTAAACCATTTTCCATGCCTGCAGGCTACTTCCGCATCTTTTTAAGGTATAAATAATGACAAATGTACCAAATCAGTTGAATGCATGTCTACAAAATTTGCTTTTAATCAGTTCCTATAGTAAATCGTTTTACTTAAATGATGCTATATACATTCTGAGGAGCAGTGGTAAGTAATCTGTTAATCAGGCAGCAAGACTCTCTTAACAGTGAGGTTATGTTTGTTTATCTTCCTTTATAGACTACAGAATCCTTAAAATGAGGAGACATGTATCCTTCAACTTTTATAGTCAAATGTGTCATATTGCTTAGCAAAGTGCTAATTAGACATTTTCAATAAAACTAACTTGAGTTTGCAGATGTGTCTGCACCTAGGAAAGAAAAAAAAAGTGTGTTTTCTTCCTATCTTCTTATACTCCTTTTCACCAATACCAGGCAAGAAACAGAATGAGATATGACTTCAGTTATAGTCAATAAAACTCATTAAAATTGCTACCCTATATGAAGTGTTCAATATTTATTATGAAATAGTAAGTACAAAGGCAAGAGAAACAAAACAATCAGGATTATATCTAAAATGCTTCTGCACAGTGAAATAAACTATCAGTAAAACAAAAAGACACACTACTGAGAGGCCTCCCTGTTGGTGCAAGGGGTTAAGACACAACCTATGAAGCTGTCTGCAGTATCTTCAGTACAAGTTTGATCACCAGACAGCCAGGTAGCTACCCACATAGCACAGCAGACCTCTCCTGACTCGCCCACTGCTCCCCTCAGCAGTGTACTTTGTTCAGTCTGCCTGTTCTGTTCCCCAGTCTGTCTCTGGTGAATCCTCTCATCCACCACACCTCTGGCCTGTACCCCGGCTCTTATATGCATAAATAATCTTTTTTTTTTTTAAAAGACACACTACTGAAAGGAAGAAAATATTTGTACATCTTAAAAAAGGCTTATGTCCAAAATACAAAAAGAACTTACGCAGCTTAACAAGAAAACAATTAACCCCATCAAAAATTGAGCAGAGAAGCTAAACAGACATTTCTCCAAAGATATACCAATGACAAAATAAGCATATAGAAAAAACACTCATCATCACTTTTCTTAAGGGAAATGTAAAACAAAACCATAATTTGATAAGAGCACAAATCAATGTGAATGGCCCATATCAAAAAGACAAGAAGCAACAGATGTTGGTGAGTGTGTGGCAAAAAAGGAACCCTCACACATCTGATGGTGGTGATGCAGACTGGTTCAGCCCCTATTGGAAAATAGTATGACGTTTTATCAAAATACAAATAATAGTTCTCCATATGTAGCAGCAATTTCACTCCTTAGTATCTACCAAAAAAATGCAAAAAAAAATACTAATTCAAAGCAATACATGCACTCCTATGTTCATTAGAACACTATTTGCAATAGCCACATTGTAGAAACAGCCTAAATGCAAAAGGACAGAGGAGACAACTAGAAAAACATGGCAGTCCACTCTATGGAATATTACTTAGCTATAAAAAAGGTAAAACTGGTGTCATTTGTGGCAGTGTGGATGGAACTAGAGGAGATATGTTAAGTGAAGTCAGAATTAGATTGGTAAATTCTGGCTGGTGTCACTGATATATGGAATACAGAAAAAGAGAAGAAAGGGTCAGACAAAACCAAATCAATAGCTATCCTTGGACATCTGACTAGAAAACTGAGGCAATAGGAAGGGGATGGTGGAGGAATTGCAGGGGCGGTATTTGGGAATGGACAGGGCTCAATGGATCACAGTGAAGGATTATTGGGGCTTAGATATTGGTATGGTGTGAAACATGTATTTCTAGATTTTTTAATTTATAAACCAACATTATCTCAATAAACACAACAGGAAAAGGAAATGTGTAATCTAGAGTTCTGCAACTACATGTTCAATTCTAACAAACCCATGAATCCATGTGACTCAGTATTTGCAGAAATGTTTGTTTTTAAATAACATTAGATCAATTGTCAAAATTGATACTTTTATGGCCTCCTGGTGGCGCAAGGGGTTAAAGCTCAGCACTATGAAACTATCCACAGCCACTGCAGCACAAGTTCGACCCCAGACTAGGGAGCTAAACAGTATGGCACAGCAGACCTTTCCTGTCTCGCCCACTGCTCCCATCAGCAGTGTATTTTAGTCAAATTCTCCTACTCATTCCCCACTCTGTCTCTGGTGAATCCATTCGCCCGCCACACCTCTGGCCTGTACCCCAGTTCTTGTATGCATAAATAAATCATTAAAAAATTGCCACTTCTAAAAAATTCATTTCTTTCTTTCCCAATTTCCAACCCCCTACTTGGAAAATTTTATTCTATCACTTTTTTTTTTCTTGAATGCAATTATTATTCCATTAAATAATACAATAGCACCCATCCCAACAAGCAAAGGACAATTACTGAGAGGAAAAATAAAAACTGAGGAAGTTTATGAATACAGTAATTGTGTACTACCACATATTTTTAAAATTCATGTATTTTCTGGACTCCACAACTCGTTCATTGGAGTAAGCATAGAAAGAGAGATAGGAAAGATATTATTCTATAATCTTTTAAAATAGATATGAAGTATGCAACATCATGTTTCAATGTTGTTCATAATTCTAAGATCAAGTTTTAAGACAAACATTTCCTCTACACTCAATTTCTTACAACATTGATCCAATGCCTCTGAAAATAAAGAAATTTGGCTGATCTATTCAGTGTCATATGTTATGAAAAATACTTTTTTGTACACTCTAAAATATCATTTATGACCAATCATAGTTGAAATATAAGTAAACCTAAATAATCCTTATTTTTTAACTCTCAGAGCTTTATTTAGTTTCTAGGGCCAAATTCTGAGCATTGTAGATTTTCAAGATTTTGACTCCTGCACTCCAACAATATTATTTCATCTTCAAAATTTGTAATTTTTTCTGGAATGTCAGTGATTTTATTGGCTTTCCAGTTTGTCTTCAAGTCACATTATTCCTGCTCCATTTATTATGCATTTTCCCAGCCAGCTGATTGGTTGTTTCCTTCCTGAAGCCTCTTATTCCACTCCTTGAGGATCTTTGCCTCTTCCAGAAGGGCTATCTCCTCCTCTTGAAGAGCATTGTTTTCTTCTCTAAGTGCCTTGTTTTCCTCACGAAGGGCCTCTTCCTCTTTCCAGAGAGCCTGTTCCTCCAACTCTAGAGCTACCCCTTCTCTCATCAGGGCTTGTTCCTCCATCTTGATTGCTCTCTCCTGGTGTTGTAGAGCCTTCATCTCTTCATAGAGAGACCTTATTTCTTCTTGAAGAGCTTTTGCCTCTTTCTGGAAGGCTTTTTTCTGTTCTCTAATACCCTCGATCTGAGTTTCTAGGACATGATCCTGTAGCCAATAAGAATTTCTTTCTGTGTTCAAGGCATTGATATTTTCTCCCAGTGGATTTAGGTTTTCTAAAATCACAGCTTTAAACTTCCACAGGACCTGATTTTGCTGCCTCAGGAATTGATTCTGCTCCTGGATTAATTGGTTGTCCATCCGGAAGGCTTTGTTTTCTTCTCGAAGAGCTTTGTTTTCTTCCCAGAGGAACTTGTTTTCTTTTCTTAGAGCCTTATTCTCATCTCTAGTCACCTTATTTTCTTTCTGAAGATACTCTTCCACATCGTAAGATTCATTGTTGAGTTTATTTTGATCTTGGGGGCAAGAGAGCAAAGAAGAAAACAAGTGCAACATCTTCCTTGTATTTATCCACTTTGATGCAGAGACAATCATGGTTTCTTAGTATTTTATCTCAGCAAAATATCTACACTCCAGCTGTTTTGGGATTTACCAAAGATGGACTAATGCTATATGCAACATAAAGGTCATAAATTTGAGAATTCTTTCCATTTAGAATTGTGTTGATTTACACAAAAAAACTCTATAGCAAGGCTCTAAACAAGGCTTAGTCAGGCTCACTGTAGGAGGAAACTGAAAATACAAAGTCAATAAATTAACTATTAGGTTGATATAACAGACTAAGTTTAAATCTCAGCACATGCAAATTACACATATTACATATTTATAAAGGTTAATGCATCGAAATGTCTGTGTTAAAAATGAGTTAAACTTTGAGCTAAATTACTGCTAGGAAACTATTAATCTCCCAGTACATTCATTACTTATAATTAAATCACTTGTTATTGATGAAATACCATGGATTTAAAACAAATTTCTGGTTTTGAAAAGAACAAAGAAACATTTTTATTTTTTAATGTAGTATATTTTATTGAGGTAATGTTGGCTTATGGCACTGTATATGACTTAGAGGTTTAGGTACACATCTCTTCAGATGTACTTTACCACATCGCACCCACCAAAGTACCAATAATCCCCCATCACACTCCTTTGGGATCCTTTGCCCTCTTTTCTCTCTACCCCCCCACTCTCCACCTCTGGAGACTTGAAGAAACATTTTTAAAAGCAGTTACAACTGCAATTTTTACCAATTTTATGTAGATATTTAGTAGTGTTATTACATTTTAAACACACATTCATACTTACATTTCTGTGATCTCTGAACTACCTGCAAACCTGATTTCTCCCAGTATTAGAAAACAGCCACGCATTTTGTGTCATCTATAGTGATGTCATACAAGATCAACCTTGGTGATTCAATGGGTGCTATATGTAGCACTGGACTGGGTTACTTTTGTATGTATTTAGAGAAAAAGACTAGTTTAGAAAGGTAAGGTTATACTTGATGTTTTTTTCTCTATTAATAAAAGAACATGTATTTAGTCCTTGTTTTCATCTATATTATTAAAATTAATTTAACACATCAAGTTATGTTATTAGTAAAATGACTTCTAATCTTAGGAATTCACAAAAAGTTGAAAACAATATACAAAGGTGAAATTATGTTAAATGATTTTAAGGTCATTGCTGAATAATCTATATTAATTAGATAAATTTGCACATTTCACCAAGAAAATAACTCTGGCAATATTCTAATTCCAGTAACCTTTCTAAGATAAATATTATATTATTTAGCATAGGTACACTTTATTGCTAACAGAAAACAAAACAGTATTTTTATAATTGTTTTAAATTCAAATACTCGGTGAGATATTAACATTAAAATATTTGTATATTACAAAGATGGCATAATGTTTTAACTATATTATATACAATTATAATAGGTTTAAAGATTAAACCTTGAAAATTGAACATACAATAACATGTACAAACTAAAACCACTCACAAATGAATAAAACTTAGCCCATTTATTCATTGTGCCAGATTTCTTAGCAGCGTTTACATTGTATCTCTTTTACAAGGTTGAAAAAGTTTTTCTTCACCATTATAATTCTGTTTAACTTAATAATAATAGAAAAAGAAAGTCATAACAGCAAGGGATGAGAATTAATATAAAGTTAAGAATATTCATGTGAACAATGTTGATATCTTGCTTTTAACTTAATGAGAGTGAAATATCCATTTGATGCCTTATCTATAATTGAATTGAAAAACTATTTGATCTGGCTCTGCACTGGCTTCTTTACACCAGCGTTTCTTGTTTCTTCCTTTTTGCTACTGCTACCATGGTAGCTAAGATTCAGAAAGAGTTCCAAAAATTGTGGGCATTCTGTGATGGAATTCTGTAATTCTTGAGGATTAAGGAGAAACTCAGAAGCAAGAAGAAAAGCTCTTGCCCTTGATCTAGTGAATAAATTGAATTCATAATTTAAACCTCTCCCTTAAATACATTAAAGACTCCATTTCTTCAGTGAATACTTTCAGATAGTTAAAAAAAAAATGATAGCAATATTCTCACAAACTATTTTAAATGATAGAAAAAAATTTATCAACTTTTTTATTTAAAAACCTCATTATCTTACTTTAAAACTTGACAAGGATATCACAAGAAATGAAAACTATTATCTAGAGTCTGCCATAAACACAGATACAAAAATCCTAAACAACAGATTAGCAAGCCAGGTCCAGTGATGCATAAATACCATCAACAAACTAGGTTTGATTCAAGATTGAGATATAGGGGAATCAATTAGCACAATTTACTACATTAAAAGAGGAATAAGGGAAACTTTGATCTCATGCCAAGATGAGAGAAGGAATTTCAGTAGATTCAGGAAAAAAAAAAATCAACATATTTCATGATTAAAAGTCAAAACGAAACTATTATACTACTACTGTTAGGGGGAAAAGGATGTCCTGAGCTAATTCCATAAAGGCTTTGTGGACTCCACCCCTACTCCAGACCAAAGCCATCAGGACATTGGGAAAGACAAACCCCATCACCACCAAAGGGAAGGTTGCTAGAGCCTGAGGGTGGAGTTAAGCAGCCAGTTTTGGTATAAAACCAGACATGTGGGCCTTCACGGGCCCCTTTTGGCTCTCAGCCAGCTCGCGGCTCTCGGCCAGCTCTCAGAGTGCCATTGGGTTTCAAGGTTGGCGGATTGGGTAGGACACATTTAAGACTGTATTTCCCTATTTTCTCTGAGTTGTACATTTCCTCATTTCCCCTTCCCTTGTAAATCAACCTTTTATTAACCTTTTGTGTGTGTCTGCAGTGGAGTATTAATAAGTCCCTTTTAGGCGCGTGGGTGGGGACCACAGTCAGGCAACCTGTTTTATATCGGGGCCGCCCTGTAACATTACCACTAACTTGTGCTTATTGTACTAGCAGTGGAAGAAAAAAAAAAAGACATATTTAATTCAACTGTGAGTGTTAAAAAAACATAAACCAGATGATGAAATACTAGTATATCACAAATACATAAGTGTGTCCACTATCATCATTTTCATTTTTCATTGTCCTAAAGATAAGAAATAAATCATGCAAAAATTGGAAAAAATATTCACTATTTGAAGAAAAAAAAATATTGCAAGGTGTCATCTACATGTGAAATGGATCAACCAAAGGGTCAGATAACAAACAAACAAGAACTTTATAAACCAATGCCACTTCAGTTAAAAAAAAAAAAAGTATATCAAAGTTTAAGGTCTCTGAAATTAATATATTTAAACTATAAATGTTTCATGAAGAAACATAACTGGTGAGGGAATTGATAAATAATAGGCACTTTTTGTGGGTAAGAAGAGGATCCATACATATCTGCCTTAGTCACACTCACAAGGCAGAATGAATAAAGTAGATTAGAAAGGCCATACAATATACTATTGGAGAGTTTTCCAATAGATGTGTGAAAATGCTCCAACACCATGAAATACCAAGTACACAGAAGCCAATCATTTTGGGAAAACTCTTGATGGAGGAACAGGTAAGAGAGACTCTGGTTTACTCAGAGTTGGGGATTAAGGATTAAAGTTAAGGGCAGTAACCAGAAAAATCAAAGAATATAAAGATACAATTTAAAGTTGCCAGACCAGGAAACAACAATCTTTCATTTTGTTTTACTTATTTGAAAAGGTGAATGTTGACTTTGTGGTGATCAATGAGGATTTGATCCAATTTAAATATCACTTTAAAACCTAAAATCCCATTATTCTCCTTAAAAAATAACCAAAATTGACTATCAAAATTATGAACAAGCAACAACAACTGCCTAATTTTAATTACATCCAAAGAGCATCTCCTAACATTTCTAAAACAAAATACAATCATCGAAATGGTTTGTTTGAGTTAAGTGACTATCTAATTACTTTATAGAAAATTATCTTTCTTCCTTAAAACAGCATCAGGCTGCCAAATCTACTCCTGTTGTACTGTGTAGCCTCATGCTATTTGGCCTCTGGGCTCCATCTGCATTTGTCTGCATCTGCTTTCATCCTCCTCAAACTCCTATGAAAAGGAGCACAGAGAATCTGCAATTCATGTCAGGGCACAGAGCCAGATTAGGAGCTGCCAAATATCAACATCAGGTTTTGTGAGAAAAATTAAGTTACTTAAGCCTCTCTCTAGCACAGCAATGATGTTCGATGAAAGGTTATGCAGTTTGAATCTCTATTTCCAGTCTACTGGGAAAAAATAATTTGGATGTGAAATGTGAGGTTATGATATGATTTGGACATTTGATGGTGACCTAACCTTTTCACCTGCTATTATTACAATGTCTGGATATCATGTTAGAGGTTATATTTTAACTGTTTTTCTGCAGTTGTCACACAAAAACAGGGATGCTAGAATGTGAACATCTCCACATATTATATTTTTAAAGGATCTGATAGTTCTATACAGATCTTCAATAATTCATTATCTTGTGCAACTGAAGTCCCAATGAACGTGGATTTTCACTCTGCTTATTTTCTGTCCAATAAACTATTTTTGATTGACTTAAAGAAATTTAAAATTTGAGGCTGAAAGCAATTAGAAACTTCAAGGGTCACATATTCAGAAATATTTTAAATGTTTATAATACTTGGTAGTTTGGAAACTTGTTTCAATATATATTAATGCATCTGATCTTTATAGTATTCCATAAAGATAATAAAACAAATTCTCAATCTAAATAATGCCCTATATATAAAATCAAAAAATAAAATATTGTATGATTTATTCAAAGTGACTTCATTCCTCTGAAATAACAAAATGTCAGGATTTGTCTAAATCTATGTCTGTTTTATGCTCTGAGATTTCACTCAAATAAATATCAGAGTCTTAGAATTACTGAGAGATTTTTTTCTGAGTAGAATGAGTGGAAATGATTTTTTCCCCCTGCTTGGCTACTAGGTATAATTGGCTGATATCTCAAAAATACTTAGTCTTTCTATATTTGATGTGCATATGATTTTATATGTTCCCCAAAATAAGACTGATAGAGTTCAAGATAGAATAAAATCAGAGGATAGATATGCAGATATGCTGTTAGCTAAGTGAATTTGTAACTGAATACAAAAAGATAATAGTAGAAGTAGTAGTAATAATATTAATAAAAGTAATAATAATAGACAAACAGTAAGTATAAGCAATCAGTATCAGAGGCAATGACTTGGTAAATTTATCGTTCAGGAGCTCCCTTTGGTACTAAACTGTTCTAATGTGAGTATGTGTTTTCCCTTTTTCTTCTTCATACTTTACACTGTGAAGTACAATATTCATGCCTCAGTTACTACATTTTAAGGAACTTTTCAAGTATTTGTGGATTGAATCACTATGGTAAACTTTCATCATTTATTCAGCTTTCTCTTAAAAAGATGTAATTGAGAGAGAGCTTAAACTATTTCTAGCGTGTCAAATTGCCAGCATTAATATATCTCATCATTTTACTAACTACAGATCCCAGATCTTTTAGTGCACAAGATTATATCTGAAACTAAACAATAGGTTTTTTTCAAAATATTGCAAACATTTCCCCATATTCTTTTAAAAATAATTTCCATCACACAGATCTATATGATGAAAGAGGCAGAAGGACAGGTTCTTTATGCTCTTGTCCAGGTCTCAAGTCTCCACTAGAATTTCATAATGGGCACCTGCACTAATTGGTTCTGCATTGTGCTTTTAAAGACTCAAGATTTCATATTTACATTTCAATGAAGCTGTAGCCTAAAAATGAGATGTACAAAATGAATGTTATTCTAAAGCAATTTCGAGGGTAATTTAAATAATAAAGGAAATTAATTATGCAAATGTCCAGCTATTCTTACCATTCAGTCTTGATAAGGTTCATAGGTATAGGACACATTGAGCATTTTCATTTTTCTTTACTAACCTATGAAAATAATATTCACTAAAGTGCTCAATGAAATGTATATGGTTTTAAAGATAAACATGCTGGGACTTATATGAACAGATGCACAATTTTAACGTGTGAAGACTTTATAACATAGTATTAATAAGGAAATACCTTGTAGCATCTCCCATATCTAGAAGGGGATTTAAAGATAATTGAATCCATCATTTTCACTGCACATGGAGATGCTGATGTGGAGAATAAGGCCAACCTTCTTTCTTCAAGACATATAAGCAGTTAGCAAGAGAACCTTAATCAGATCTAAGGTATTTGGCATGGAGACTGGATTACTTTTCAGCATCTTCTCACTGACTCTTAGTGATAACATTGTTTCATTTCTTCTTAAACAGTAAATCTATTGCTAAAAGCCCTATTTTGTTTATGATTTCAAGACATTTTCTGATTTCTAATTTTTTTTAAGAACTTGAAAAAGAGAATCCTACCATGATTTGCTAAGGCAATCCATGAATTCATTCCTTTGTCTGTAATGGCCTTGGGTCACAGTCGCTTTATGTGTAATACTCCTGTTAAAAATCTTTGGCTATGATAATCATCAAAACTGCATGGTATTGGAACAAGAACAGATATACAGACCAATGGAATCGAATAGAAAATCCAGAAATAAACCCACAGATTTATGGTCAACTAATCTTTGACAAAGGAGCAAAGACTATGCATTGGAGCAAAGAAAGTTTGTTCAATAAATGGTGCTGGGAAAACTGGGTCGCTACATGCAAAAGAATGAAGCTTGACCACTACCTCACACCATACACAAAAATCAACTCAAAATGGATTAAAGAACTAGACATAAGACCTGAAACCATAAAATACATAGAAGGAAATATAGGCGAAACACTACGGGATTTGCACATCAAAGACATCTTTACAGACACATCACCCAAAGCAGTGATAGTGAAGACAAAGATAAACAGCTGGGACTACATCAAATTAAAGAGCTTCTGCACAGCAAAAGAGACAATAACAAAAACAAAGAGAAACCCCACCAACTGGGAGAACATTTTTGCACCCAACACTAATGATAAAGGACTGATCACAAAAATCTGCAAAGAGCTGATGAGACTCAGCAACAACAAAGAAAATAATCCAGTCAAAAAATGGGCAGAAGAGCTAAAAAGAAACTTCTCTGAAGAGGAGATGCAAATGGCCAACAGACATATGAAAAAATGTTCAACATCACTTGTCATCAGGGAAATGCAAATCAAAACTACCATGAGATACCATCTCACACCAGTGAGAATGGCACATATTAAAAAAACTAGCAACAACAAATGTTGGCGAGGGTGTGGAGAAAAAGCAACTCTTCTACACTGTTGGTGGGAGTGCAAACTGGTCCAACCACTATGGAGAGCTGTGTGGAGATTTCTGGACCTACTAAACATAGAGCTTCCATATGATCCAGCAATTCCACTCCTAGGTATTTACCCAAAGGACACAGAAACATCAATTCCAAAGAGCACCTGCACCCCTATGTTTATAGCAGCACTGTTTACAATAGCTAAGCTTTGGAAACAGCCCAAATGCCCAAAAATAGATGACTGGATCAAGAAGATGTGATACATATATACCATGGAATATTACTCAGCATTCAAAAAAGATAAACACATGCTATTTGCAGCAACATGGATGGCGCTGGAAGGGATCATGCTCAGCGAAATAAGCCAAAAAGAAAAAGAAAAATATGGGATGGTCTCACTCATAGCAGGAATCTAGCAAACTTAAATAAGGGACCAGGAAAATGAATATAAGAAAGTGAAAATCAAAATCAACAAAAAACTATGAACCAGAGACACTTTTTGGGGGGTGGGGGGCGGGAGGGGAAGGATTGGGGTCAGAATGGGGCGTTTGCAATTGTATGGGGGAATATAAAAATAAAATTTAATATTAAAAAAAATCTTTGGCTATGACTTACACATTCTAGCACTTCTCTACATGAAGCAGAGCACTTCTAGCACTTCTCTACAAGAAGTAGAGAAGTAACAAGGTAGTAATTTTGAGAAGACATGCACTTGAGATTGATAGCTATAGGAGATAAGGGAAAAGGAAAATAAGACTTTATTTTTCTTTTATGATAAGAGAAGAAACTATTTCTATTAGGAATTCAGATTCATTTAATAAATACAATCAGAACTTAGATGAAAAGTACAGAATGTTTTGAATGTGAATCCCATGTGATCCTTACCACTGTTAGAAGCAGTTAATAGAGGGTATCAATGAAATCACAAGACAATGTTAACTAAGAGAACTCTGGAAAAGCACTTAGATTACAAGGCACATAATTAGTACTGAACAGATAGTAAATTGAAATGTGATAAACACTGCAATAAGGTTATAGGCCAAGGAAAGGAAGGAAGCATTTATACAGGGCTTGAATAAATAGGTAGGGTCTTTAACTAACTTAATTTGACAGATTGAAAACCTGAGGGGAGGAAAGAGTGTGGGGAAAATTAAGAAGGCAGAAAAAAAATAGTAGGCAATTCAGTAGTCAAGATTAAATAAAATTCTGAAAAATTATGTTCCTTTACACTCATCACAAACATTCAGATAAAGAATGTAGGTATGCCATCTCTTATCTGAAATGAGCAATACTGGTCCAGATTCTAGACTGGTTCTTTTCATTTCTTTTACAAAGTGCCTTTGTTTCAGAATTGTGCTTTTTATATAGTGTAGACCTAATTACATATTGTCTTTTACATATATGTTTTTTGCTTTCTTTTCTCACATTGATGTAAGAAACTTTTTATATTATTTATTTTGTATTTATTTTGTATTAATAATACATTTTGTATTATTTATATTTAGAGACTGAACTTGACCTGCAATTTTCTACATTTGCTTTTATAAATTTCCTGTTTACATGTTTTATATTCAATAAAACATACGAGATTATTTTAATTCAAGTATATTTAAAATTTATATGAAAAAATATGTTATTTTAAAGTAATAAAATCATTTCTGTGGGAGACTTCTACTTACCATTATGGAGGAATAACTTTTAGCAGATTTATCCTCCCATCTGCAATAATTGAAGAAATTGCATAAAAATATTTTTTAAAAACTTTTGAATGTTTCATAGAATGATTAAAACATTTGATTAAAAACATTTGTGTTTTAATGTCCCCATTTCAAATGTGAGACCAGTAGTTTTGCACTTTATAGAAGATGATGATAATCATGGTGGTGATTATCAATACTCATACAAGGCATGCAATACATCAGGTATTAGAAGAAATGCATTGTTTGTGTTTGCTCAACAGTGCTATGCTATCTCTATTACTGTAATCTCTATTTTACAAATGGGGAAACATCTAACAAGTGTCAGAATCCAGATTTTAATATAATTGTCTCTGATTCCATGATTTATTGTTTAATCAGACTGCCATGTAGCCTAACAGCATTTCAGAAATAAAATACACCAAGGAAATATTGAAGGTTGTGGCATAAAGATGTTGTTCCCTTATCTACAGCAGATCTTTTCCACCTTACAACTCTAGGTTCTGATGTTGCCTTTGTTCATCCCTTCACCTATATTGCTCTTTACCCATTGGTTTAAAGATCTGTTTTTTCACTTCATTTCAGTTACTACATAAATATCACCCTCTCAAAGAGAGATTTCCTGGCCTCATTAACTAAAATAGCATATTTTATTATTTCTACCTACTTGCTTTGCTTTCTTTGCTTATATTATACTATCCATTGCTTAATTTTATCATTATTATATGAACATGTAGACATTAACTTATTATTTATTATATGATGTGTCTCACATATTGCAAACTCATAGGTTGGTCAGATTCTGACTTATAAGAATTATTCAGCATATTTGCTTATTAACCTAGTAGTAGCTACTGCAAAAAAAAAAATACAAGAATGAAAATAAATTTAAAACAGATTAGCAAAATAGTATTTTGTAAGAATTTATTAATCACTAAGACTGATTCTGAAGCTAGGCACTTTCAACTTCAAAGCTGATAAAAAGCTCAGGGGCATGACTTTAAAGAATGACTTACAAAGTGAAATGAGAAAAGAACTTGTTTAACATTTACAATAATTGGTATTACAAAGGGAGGGGGTTTCCAGATGACAGAGTATGGTTAAAAGTGATTTTATCATGGCATTTTAATGGAGATGACAAAAAGTTTCTCTTATAATTATGAGCATCATTTCCAAGAAATAACCCAAGACAAATTTCTCTTATGTTCATGAAATAAAGATTTACTTTTACTTATATGGCTCCAACGATTCGGTCTCTCAAGGAATTTTCAATTGTGATCTAAATTTTGCATATACTTTTAACACTTTTATGACTTAAGTTATTATGAGTTGTATTAAATGATATGATATGATGTACAAAGCAATTGAGATAATGGGAACAATATAAAGTATGGTCATGTTAATCAAAGATTTTTTGGGAACAGAATCAATAGGATATATAGAGAGATACATAGTTACAGATGATATAAAAAAGTACAGATTTAGCACAGCTGTGTGCTCACACAATTATGGTGACCAAGAACAAGATCTGCTGTCTGCAAGCAAAGGAAAGAGCCAGAAAAGCAAGTGAGGTAATTTGGTCTGATCCTACAGGCCTACAAATCAAAAGTACTGATGTCTAAGGGCAGAAGATGCATATTCCAGCTGAAATTGAGCAACATGGGTCTTCCTCTTTTCTTTTTGTTCTATTTGAGTTCTCTAAGAACAGATTTTATGATACCCACCTCCATTGCTGAATCAGTTCTTCTGGAACTGCTTCACAAACACACCCAAAACAATGCCTTACCACCTATCTGAGAATCCTTTAATCCAGCCAAATTGGCATTTAAAGTTAACCACAATGGTAAAATCATAAAATGTGAATAAATTATAATTCAATTGTTAAAAAAGAATAGAGAAACAATACATTTAAAGTATTCCAAATCCTTTGTAGTGACAAATTGTTTGTTTGGTTCATTGTTGGATCTCAAATAGGATAATTAAGTGACTATAAATACTGTCACTTATTATATCACATGAATATTAATAATAATACTAACTGATAAATAAGGAAACAAATTTTAAGTAACTAAATTATCATTTAAATTCAGTTTTATCAACACTGAATTTGTACCAATGTCATAAGTTTGGAAAATTTTTTGTACAAAATGGTTTCATAATAACATGATGCCTCATATTTAAATGGAAGAAACATAGTAAAACTTTCTTTAATTTTGAAAACTACTGTTAAAAATAGTACAAAATGTAACCCACTCGACTATTTCATAACCACGATGTGTATTAAAATTTTATTTATAGTTTTAATTTTTGTCAGATATGTTGACATGATTTTTCATTCCATTAAAATACTTAAGACATATTTCGTCAATATAGCACTTTCTCTCTCCTATGGTTAAAAAATACAGCTTGCTTCTAAAGGGAATAGAAAATGGAGATCAAGTCACAAAGGCATTTTACCTGTCACAGACTAGGAGCACACCACAGAGAGCAAAACTGATGGTGCTGTGCATCTGCACATTCAGCATTTCATGGCTTAAAGCCATGAGACTCTTTTCTGCATGACCAACTGACTAATTGCTGTACTTGGCCTTTTCTATTCTCTTCAATTAATGCAATGCACAATTGCACATAGCAACAGAGTCACCCATACAGAACAGAATCTGGGCCAGAATTAGGCTCTAAATCCCAGAAGCACCTGTTACAAATATAAAGCTTCCAGATGGTCCAGTCTTTGTAGGGAAGTGTCAAGCATTGACTTATCTGTCTTTCTTACTTTTAGTTTAAGGTCAAAAACATGATCTTTTGGAAGCAGGGAGCCAAGTCAAAATTAGAAAAAACTACCTAGGATTTGTGTAGAAACTTCTCAATTTGTTTGTCTAAATCTTTATTGCCCAGTGGAGCTCATTGTTATCATTTTCTAAGCATGCAAATGGGATTAGTCCATGATTACATGGCAGACTTCATTATAATTAGATAGATTTATTTAAACACAGCTGTAAACCATAAAAAAGTGAAATATTTGATGACTATAAATTCAGCAGTTTGTGTATTCAAACTGAAGTCTTCAATCAACTTCATTGTTCTGATTTTGTTTGGGATTCTAGAAAATGTAAAATATTACCTTAGCTTAGCTCAGCTTTTAATTGTTTGCATTTATTTCAAGCATTGAATGAAAGAATGATGTTACATTATGTGATGTTTCAAGTCAGTCTTAACAATATATAGCATTTGTGTTCTTCCTTTATCCTCTCAATGACATAACATTTAAGTTGCAATTTTTTCACATGCACAATCCTTAGCAATGACAATTGAAACTTTAGGGAACCATCTAGCTATATTCTGAGTGTTGGAAAAGAAGGTAATATGATACATAAATAATGTGTTCCTTCCCCATTCTTAAATTTTAGATGGGTTAACATAAACTTATCTCGGTATTCATATTTTATATAATTTCTATGCAAGAAAAAATGAAATGTTATTTTCTAAAAATAAACACTCTTCTATTAAAAATGGAGTAATTCTCAAATAATGGATAAAGACTTAGACACAAGATCTGAAGCCACATAAGAAACAGACAACTCTATGACATTGGCTTTAGGGATGTCTTTGGCTATTTGTCTCCAGCAGTAAGAGAATAAAAAAAAAAAAAAAAACCACACAAAAAACAAAAGCAGCACAAGATTCAAGAGCAAAAATAAGTGGGACAACAACAAACTAAAAAGCTTCTGCATGGTGGAAAAAAACTTTCATTAAAATGGAAAAAAGGGTCTCCCTGGTGAAGCAAGGGGTTAAGGTGCAACCTATGAAGCTACAAGCAGCCACTTTAGCAAGAGTTTGATCACCGGCGAGGGAGCTACCCACATGGCACAGCAGACCTCCCCTGGCCCATCCACTGCTCTCTTCAGCAGAGTATTTAGGTCAAACCACCTATTCTGTTCCCCACTCTGTCTCTGCTGTGTCCTCTCATCCCCTGTGCCTCTGGCATGTACCCCAGTTCTGGTATGCATAGATAAAATGCATACCATTTTTTAAGTCTTTAAAAAAAAGAAAGAAAACATCACTTAAACGTTGCCACTTTCAGGTACTATTCCATACACTCTTAATTTAAATACAAAAAATAATTCATGATATTTTAGACCTTATCACATGCAATTTACAGAGTGCGTTATAATCATAAAAGATATTCTAGTGATGACAAGTATGATGGTCAAATAAATATCAACAATACTACATACTACATTCACATCTTTGAGATTCATAATGTATTTATGCAAGACTCAAAGAAGTCCTACTTTAGAGAAATTGCTAGATCACTGAAGCAACCTTTCCTTAAACATACATTTTAAAGTTTTCTTAAACACTTTAGGACATATTTAACTAGAAAGGCGAAGAAGAAATATTTTGTAAAGAAAGGATTAAAGTGCTTACCTAAAATACTAAAATGTTTAAAGAGGTTTAAATTTAAAGAGTGCATACAAGAAATCTCCTTAAATTAGAAATAAAATAAACAATCTAAATGGTAAACAAATATGACATAAGCAATTTAATTTAAACTATGAGAATAAAACTCCAGTTGATTAAACATTAATATGAAATATAAGTATAGACACATTTCAAAGTTTAGATTCCCTATTGAATACAAACCCTTAATTTTCTCCTACACACACACACACACACACACACACACACACACACACACAGCACATGTTTTAAGAGAATTGACTGAAACCTGAATATGTTGATGACTAACTATATACTCAGGATAAAGATAATCCTTTAGTTCCCTAAATTTTATTATGAAATTATCAAATCCTTACATTTTTTTCACAGAATGAGACAAAAGGGATGGGTGACATGTGGAGGGGTCAAGTATATCGTCCTGGCTATTTTTATTTGTCAGAATCCTCTAGTTATTCAAATGCTATCAGAACTTCAAATGCTTTTGTATGCTTCTTGATAAGAGTGACTATGTTGCAGGAATCTTTCTTTCAGGAATTCCACAGAGTACACTGTAATTAGCGGCCATTTGAATAAATTCTACATTAATAGTGAAATTCAAAAAAGCCCTTTGGCATCTATAAAACAGTTACAACCAAAACTAAAAATTGAGATTCCTAGAAGATAATGAAAAAATAATTGCAATACATAAATTGTTATTATGATGTAAATTTGAATATGTGTTTAAAGAGTGGTTGGATAACTTATTAATTATAATGGTCCTTTCCTTATATGTAGTTTTTTTTTAAGATTTATTTATTTATTTATACAAGCACTGGGTACAGTCAGAAGCTCGGGAGGGTGAGAGAATTCACCAGAGCCAGAGTGGGGAACAGAACAGGCAGACCAACAAAATACACTGCTGAGGGGAGCAGTGAGCATGGCAGGAGAGGTCTGTCACACCATGGTGGACCCTCGCTGGCAGCTGGGCATCGAACCTGTGTTGCAGAGGCTGTGGGCAGATTCGCAGCCCAGCGCTTAACAGCTGTACCACCAGTTGTTTATTATTTACTTTAGTAAATAACAGTAGCTCCATTCCTCCAAACTTTTAGACAATCACATCTTAGTTCCCCTTCCTATTTGCCATTCTGCATAATTGAACTTACTTTCCACATAGATAACTTGAGCCAGAATAACTCTCCTCATATTTAAAGATTTGTAAGAAAAATCTAACAGCTTCATAATGCTTTGCTAGAAGGCATTATAATAATTTTTAATATTCAGTAATTTTATTGAAAATATGACATACTAAAACAAAGGATATTTAGAAGAATTAATAGCATTAAAATTATTATAAGCTTGTAGCCTAACATATTAACAAAATCATTGCTTTGTTTTATATTTATTAATATTTTAGATTTGCTACAATTTCCAGTTTATATTCTCAGAAAAAGATAAGGACACTTTTGGTTTAATTATTCATTTCAGTAAATTCAGAAAAGATAGAGTAAATCTCCTTGATAAAGAATATCCAATCTACATGTATTGTGGTATATAATAGAGGAACATATGTACCAGTTTCAAATATGATTTGCAGATAAAATTGGTAACAACAGCTTGATATAGTAAGAGTACTTTCTTTTATGTTTTTCCTCAAAATGACACTCAATCCTTAACTTCACAGATGTGATATTTTTCTTCTTGCTTCAATGATGCTATTGAATTTAATGTTCTTTTCAGTGTATAGTCAGATGATTATAATGGTATATGCTATTTCAGACTAGTGTGAAACCAGTTGGGTAGTTGAATATCAGTGCATTCAAAACAGGTGGCTCCTGTGATTAGGAGCAAGTATATCAATCATGATTATTTATAGATTTTTGTGGAAAAAAAATCCATGTCTCTAATTTGGAATTTAAGGTTAAATGCTAATGTTTAAAATAGTTCACATTTTTTACTTTTGTAAAAATACTCATATCGGTGCCTGGTTGTTTTTATGATTTTTGCATTGCACTTCAGATGATGACATGGGAAATTTTGCTTAGTTCCAATTTTAAGTAAATTATAAAATCACATATTTGGAGATATGCATGTCAGTTCATTCAACCATTAATTTGTTTTCAGTCCTATGATGCTTTTTCTTTAATAAAGAATAATTTCATGGTCAGGAAACAAAATGCCCCAAGGGACATTATTCTATGTTATTATAGCTGTATAATTCAAATGTCTATTGAAACTCTTATGGTTACTGCACTCCCAACTCAGTATATGTGAGTGATCAATTGCATAGTAATCACATGCACTATCACTATGTATTTCTTTAAACCATTAACATAATTTTACTTCAAAATAATATATTTACTGTAGAAACTATGGAATATTACAAAAATATGAAAATTATTTTAACCTTTCGACATAGATAACCTTAAAATAGTTGAGATGTTTGTTTTTAACAAAATATATGTAAAAAAATGTAAGTGCTAAGTGAAAATGGAGAGGGCTACCTGCTCTTAATGGGATGACTTGGGAAGGCTTTTCTGCAAAGGTGATATCCCATTTCATAAAGACATGATGAAATGAAAACAAAGTCAAACAAACAGAAAGGAGATCAAGAGAACATTACAGGCCACAGATGTCCTGCTATATGAAAGACCTTGTGTGTTCAAGAAAGTAAATCTATATGTATGTTGTTATTGGGCATAGTTAGAAGGAGTCAGTGTTGAGAAAGAGGGTAAGAGAGAGATAATGCAGGATAGATAATGTAATACATTCTAGGATGTGGTCAACTTAGTATTTTATTCTAGGTGAAAAAAAATATGAGAAAGAATTGTGGGGAGAATATTTAGCAAGCTCTTAAACAAGAATCCTGCTAATTTTGACTTGGACTACAGAGTAAAGTCATCTGATTTATTTAGGAGACAGAATTGATAGGATATGGTAATGGATTGAAAGCTGCTTCCTAAGCGAGACGAGAATATCATGTTTTTTCTATATTTGTTTGGTCAAGAGAATAAATGCTTATATTCTGTAGAGAGAAGAGAGAAAGACTGGAGTTTAGGAATGGTAGACTTTGTAAGAAACCAAAAAATAAAGTTTCATTTTAATAACATCAAGCTTGAAATAGTTGTGGGATATCCAAATGTAGTCGTTAAAAAGTTGGATACACATGTCAGAGGAAAGGTTTAACATGGAGATAAAAATTTTTGAATTACAGCATAAACATTGTATTCAAATAAAGTGAAATTGAGAGGTCACCCAAGGAGACAGTGTTGAAAAGTGGACTAATGTTGATAACATGGGGAAACCCCATGTCTAGAGGATGGTGACTTTAGAAAGCAATGCTGATAAAATATCCTAATTATAATGTCAGAAAGAAAAGAAACAAAAACTATATAAGACATAATTTGCTTAAAAACATTTTTTTGAATTTTTGTTTTTGAAAATATCTGAAATATCTTTAGAAGGGAATCTTTAGAAATTCACACATACTGATATATTTAATCTCACTTCTGTGATTTGATATGATTTCTCTCATACTATTTCCTTTAACTATATTTTGGCATATTTTTCAAGTATTTTGCAGGAATAAAGGATTATTTATGATCACCCTGATTCTATCTAAGTTCATACCAATGGCTCATATATTTAACCATTTATCTAATGCGAAGTTCTCAAAGTTCGGTTATGGGAGATATAAATACATTATTTGTTGAATCATTACATAGTCTTTTTGAGCCTATATTCCGATAAAAATTTCTTGAAATAAGTAATATTGCCTTTAAAAAATGTATAAAACTGGATAGATGGTGACATTACATCTTTTATCTATAATCTTACCATTTTAGTTTTATTGTAAGATTACTTGAAAATAAGCTAATTTGTTTTTAATAATTGTTTTAAAGGATTTCCAAATTTTTGCTTTCCAGGTCTGAGTCAATGATATTCATATTCTGTCTATAAAGAAGAAAGGGCTAACAGTGCGAAGATTTATGAGGAAATTTACAATACATACAGGGACATGCACTGGCTATACCTTTCCCCATGACAATTGTGGACATCGACTAGAAATGCTTCCAGTGTGTGCATCAACCAAGGTTATGACTGAGTCTTCCATAAAGGCATTGAATAGTTGTATTCAGAAACACAAAATTAAAGAAAAAAAAGTGAAGATATTTTTTGGAAGTTTTTTGAAGTACCCCCTTTCGCTGTGAAGGCTGACTTGAAACTAAGATAATGGCATATGGATACAGAAAAGATAAACATGAATCTAGAAAGGAATGAAAACAGGCCATCAAATGAAGATTCAACCCTTGGAAAATGTCAGTAAAATGATCAAACTGCTTAAGAAACAAATGTGTGTCAGACTTTTAGGACAAATCAGAAGATAAAGAAGGTTTGTTGTGTCTTCAAATTTAATTAAGATGATTATGCAAAATATGGCTTTTTAAATGGTCATAAGTAACATTTGATGTTTCCTGTTATTGGTTTCTATTAATGACTTTTCTTACACTTTCTTGTTTAGAATGCATGTCAAATAGAACACAGACTGCTGAATATGTTCAAGTGGCCCTACAATTTATCATCAAAGATAGGATATTTAGGGAAAGAAAAACTGAGCAACCTTATAATGATGTCAGACCAACTGGCACTAATTGGAACAATTTTTGGCAAAAAAGGACTTAGCCTTTCCAACTGTACAGTAATTTCTCAGGAGTCAAGAGTAGGCTTCAGATATTCCTCAACATAGTAACCTGAATTTTTTATGTAAGGGGTGTGTGTGTGTGTGTGTATTAGTTATTAATAGCCTTTGTAAGGAAATGGGGAATGGTTTAGTATAAACTTTGAGAATTGATCAAGAAGTTATTTTACAAATCAAGAAAAAACTAGTAAATAGTTTCTTGGTAGACCTCATCTTTCAGAATTATTAAAAGTTAATTGTATTTAAACACTTCTTTAAAAGTACAATGTTAAAATTTTGTTTTATCAAATGGAAAACACTACCAGAAAATTAATGTTGATAAAATAACAAATGCAGAAGATAAACACATGTCTAATCTATATATTTTAATTAAACCACTGAATTCTAAATCAGAGCTATCTGAAACTCAATAATCAATTCAAGGTCATTGTACATATTAAACGATTGATACAAAGAGCACAGAGCTTTGTTTTAAAAATAAATTGAAAATACAAATGGTTAATAATATCTGAACTGCTTTTAGGCACCAGTTAGTTTGTCATCAGTCTCTGTCATTTAAAGGAAATTCTTTAGGCCACAACAGCCTGGAGGGGAAGTCAGGGCACAAGATAACTACCAGTTTATTCCTTTATATTTCAATTCTGGGGGCTACTTTGCTAAAAATATAGTGTTGATCCAAATTACTTCTCTACTCAGAGTAAGAAGACAATATTATACCTCAGGTTTTCAAAGAAATGTCACTTTTCCTCTGATCCATGTGGCTGAGAGTTCTCCCACTCCATTGTGCTCACTTACTGGTCAGAAGATTCCCTATTCCACATTATAGATCAAGTCAACTACAGCATTTTTCTTATAGCACTTTTCAAAAATTTTGTAATATTTTATCCTACCTATTAGAGCAAGTTATCTATGAACAGAAATATTGTGAATGTATATAATTAATAAACTTTCAAGTACAGATCAGAATGGCATGACTCAATCATATGGGTAATTGGAAAATTTATTTAAATATCTTATTTGTTGATTTAAGCTATTAGTGAGCACACATAAATTGGGAAAAATGGTATGAAACAAAAATATAATTATTATAATGGATATTTAATTAGTTAAATAATCAATTAACAAATTAAAACATAATGACTTGCATGGCAGGAGGTTTAAATATATTTTGGGCTGTTCAGTTGAGAGTTGAAGGACATATTCTATCCCATAGAGTTGAATTGATAACTTAGGTTAAAATGAGCTCTTCATTACTTATCCTATTTCTGATCAAAAATGCAATCATATAAGAAATTAGGTCTATTTATTTAGCAAATTATCAAGATATTAAGAGAACTATTTCAGATTAACTAGTTTATCTTTAGGGATCATGGTTAGCATTTTCTGTATCAACAGGCTACATTTTTAAATACAGAATATATGTTATAATCTCAAAAACTTACTGATTGCTGAATAAAGCAGTATGGTAAAGGGAGTCTAGCATTAGACTTCACAAGATCAGGATATAAAATTCAGATTATGGCAGTACAGGGTTAGGATAGCATAAACATTAGGTTATTCTTTAGTCCCAGAAAGCATGAAATGGTGAGTAAATATGATGGTGATAGTTATCAGCAGTATGAAAAATGTTAAGTTTCAAGAAATTATCTTGTAGCTAAAGATCTGTACCTAATCTATATTGAGGATAAGGTCAAACAGAAGGATCTACTGTAACAACTGTGAACCTCAATATTCAGAATCCTGTTTAAATGAGGAATCTAGAGAGTATCCACTTATGAGTATATCAGCAAATTTCAAAATCCATATACCTTGCATGTCCCACTGTTTCCCCTTCAGGTGGAACAGAGAGGATGGTACCCCAGAGGTTACAGAGATTTGGAGGGAGGATGACTAAGGAAGGTGCCTGTGACTCTCACAATGAAAGTGACTTTCTTGTGATTTTTTTTTATTTTTTTTGCTTTTATTCCTGAAAAAGTCCTGCTTATTGTTCAAATAACAAATTGCTTTTGCAACCAAGACAGAGTTCCTATCAAAAGAGTTTACCATATTATATATAAAAAATTAGGTGGGTAATTACAATAGGATGCCTTGATTTTCATCATGTAGGAGTCATAGTGCTATTCTATCAGATGTGCTTATAATAAGAATTTACAAAATTAATAGGTAAAATGCAAAGATAAATGAAACTACTAGTAGTTAATGGGCAAAAGGGATATTATATGCAAGTCATCAGAGTGATACTTGGAACAGTCTTAAAATTAAGAGTCATAAAATTGAACCTTTATGGTGAAATACTTTAAGTAGAACAATAAAATTATTAAATTTTATAAAAAATAAACATGTGTGGGCCTCCCCGGTGGCACAGCAGTTGAGCGCTGGGTTGCGAACCTGCCCGCAGCCTCCGCGGCGCCAGTTCAATCCCCGGCTGCTCCCCGGCCACCGGAGGAGGGTCCCACATGGCGCACAGACCTCTCCTGCCGCCCACTGCTCCCCTCAGCAGTGTACTTCAGTCTTTCTGCCTGCTCTGCTCCCCGCTCTGGCTCTGGTGAATTCTCTCACCCTCCTGCGCTTCTGACTGTACCCAGTGCATGTATAAACAAAAAAAACCAAAAAACAAAAACAAACAAACAAATAAATAAATAAACATGCCTCTAAAAAAAAAAAAAAAAACATGTGTTGCAGTATAGGGGTTCTTTGGAAATAACCAATTAGGAAACAGAAAACATAGATTAAAAAGCTGGATAATAAGGGCATATTGAATCAGTTTTCCATTCATTTCTTTTCAAAGTATTTTTTTTAAATCTTACTATGTGAATTAGCATGAACTGAAGGAGATATATCATGAATAAGGCAAATTAAACAAATTTAAGAATAATTTAAAAATTTTAAATGATTGGATTTGAAGATTGCGCTTTGTTTTTGTAGAATAAATGAAGAATACTAATAATGTTAGAAAATCAAAAGTATGGAGAGTCGTGAATGAACAATTATTTTTTATTGAAAATCCCAACATACAAGATATCCTCTCTCTGAGATAATCAGGAAACTTATGTATACTATTAGGATAAGCGTTCATTTCTCAAATTTAAAAAGCAAACCAGAAAAATGCTTTCCAAGGCCCTCGATGACAAGTATTCATTGATAAATTATTTAAAACCTAATCAGCCCCAAACCCCCAAGAAAACCTATAGTCCTGAAACTTGGCTAAATGGCTAACTTTTAAATCCTAAGAGCACAGAAGAAGACAATTTATCTAAACTTATCTCTTTGAGACTTGTATTACAAATGAAGTTTATCTAACATTCTTTCTCTGCTCTCTAATAATTTTATATTGGCTTTGATTCAGAAACCAGACATCCATGTAGCAAAGATGAATCTGTGGTCAATCCATTTTTTTAAGTAGGTCAAAATAACACTGGTAGCAACACAGAGGCTGGCGAAGGCCCAGTCTGTAAAAGTCCCTTGTCAGCACTATTGGCAGCAGTTCTCAGTTTAAAGTCATGATTTCGACTTTCAGAAAAGCTTCACTCTTCCACAAGACTCAGACCTGTGCATCTATCCCAATCTGAACACTTGTGAATTTCCATACATCTGCACATTTTCTAGTGACATTTGGACAGCCCCTTTCTTTGACTCCTTTTGATAGCCCTATATTAAGATCAGAATGATATAACTTTGCTTACAAAGATAAAAGCACACCAAGGTTTAATTCCTGGGTATAGATGGTTTTAATGTATTCTAATTTACAATCCTGCTTAAGAATGCAAACTGTTTTAGAATTTTAAGTATTACAACAATATATAACCATGTGAAGACAATTCTAAGACCCTTTTCAAGATTCTTAAAAAAAATAACTTCAAAATTAGGAGATCTGAATCTTAAGCTTTCCTAACTGCAAAATAAATGCAACCCAGAAAACTTGGAAATCAAACTTGTGGATTTGGACCATATTTCTTATTTGTTGTTGCTATTTGAACATTTCTTTGAAATTTACGATGGTCTTTCACTGTTTCAAGTTTCCTCTCTTGCTTTCCTAGAAAATGTAGTTGGGGCTAATCTGAATTTCTTTCAATTACCTTATTAGGTAAAGGTAGGGAATTCATCAGATAGATATTTTCCCTTGAAAGTATTCTTATATATTTGTTATAAAATCAATGAATGAATAATAAGAACACAAATAAGAAATATGTTTCAAATCACCAAGTTTGATTTCCAAACTTCCTGGGTTGCATTTAGGAAAGGTTAAGATTCAAATCAAAAATCAAACTTTGCTTATAAGTATATTTTCCATTATTTCAGACAAGAAATAACATATTTTCACTGTCTTATCTTACTATAATTGCTTGACAGATTGTTGAAAGTTTTAAATTCTTTCAAGATTGTTTAATAAGAATACTTATAACCAATATGTAATCACTGTCAAAATATTAAAAGTGTAATTATAAGAAACCTGTATATACCAGATTATATACAGATTTACTAATTTCAGTTTCTATAAGAAACATTCAAATAAATGTAATATACAATCATGGCTTTGAGGCATTTCACTTCAATAAATAATCCTGAGGTTTCAACTCTCAGCTCTCCTTTTGAAATACCCAAAACAACCCATTTTCTTGCACACGCTTTTAGTTCTTTAATCTTTCCAGAATTTATAGGCAAAACAGTTCTTAATAAGTTATCAGTACCTACCTTTTTCAACCAAGAAGAAAGGGATAACTTAATTACACAGAGAAATAAAATAAAGATAAGTTGGGTTAATGTAGAATGAAATACTTACAGGAAGATGGTTCTGAATATTCAGGAAAATGCAGATCCCGTAGTCATGACCAGGTATATGTCCTATAGAAAAAAAAAAATATATGATTATATGATTATTCAAGTTGTCCGTTTTTCCTCATAGTTCTGAAACAGGATAAACTTAAACAGTACCAAGGCTGGGAGGCAGGTCGCTGTGGATTCTCATCCGTGTGCTCACAATTGCAAGACACCACTCAGGCATTACAAAATTGGGTTTATTAACAAATGGGAGATTAAGAATGGAAAGTGTTTCTATGGCCACACTCGGCTGGTGGTCTCACCCAGGTAGTGTTGCAGAGTCCAGGTTTTCCAAACAAAGGCGGCTCATGCAAGATGGCGCCGTACCTTCAACAAACCCTGGAGCCTGGGCGCTCTGCACAACAGTGGCCCAAGATTCAACTCACAAAAGTGGCAGCCTAGAGATGTTCACAGATGACGCTGCAGAGTTAGCACCACAGTTGGAGACAGTTGGAGAGGCCCTAGCACCACGAAGCAGTGTTGGTGGATCCGAAGCGGCAGACAGCACTCAGAAGTAGCTGGCCACAGTTCAGCTGCTAGTGCCACAGTACAGGTACCCGAGTTACCACCTTGAGAGCTGTCTTTTAGAGATATGGGGCCAGGCTCCCAGCACAGTATAAAGGTGCTTTCAGCAGGTGACGCCAGAGGCAGGGCCTAAGGCAGGAGCAGCGGTCAGGATGCTGAGATTTGAAGCTGAGATACAAGGCACAATTTTCAGAGGCTTAAGAAGGTCTATGGAACTCTTTCTGAAGGTCCTGATCACTCTGTCCCTGGAGTAGTTTCCAGGTAAAGGTCCTGAGTAGTTGGAATCCCAAGATCTGAATTCCAAGTCTGAATGAATTCTAGGCCTCTGGAACTGCGGCTTATATATATCCCCTGCCTTTCAAACCTGATTAGTCAGTTTACAGTTCAGTTGTCTGATTGGTGCCTAGTAAGCACCAATCAGCTCAAAGCACCAATCAGCTCATTCCATTTTCTATCTGGTGCTGCATCAAAGGGGAAAGCCTGGCCTGCATATCCAGACCAAAGCACAGTGAGGCCCGGGCAAGCTGTTGTCTATCACTCAGGGAAGCCAGGGCCAGACACTCTTCCTTGAGCCCGGCTGATGCCACCCAGCTGGGCCCGGCCAGACTGCAGCACCTGCCATCCCTTAAACCCATTTACACCCCAAGATAACAACAAACACATAGCTCCTGTTACAGTCCTGCAAAGTGGGCAAGTGAGTTAAACTTCAGTATGTTAAAAATATTTTAAAAAAGAGAAAGTAAAACCTCATTCTTCACAGCTTAGTGATGTGATGTTTCTCATATGGTTAAATATTCTAATTACAGTCAATCATGTGTAATATAAAGTGTCATAAGCCAAATTAGAGACATATTACTGTATGTAATTGTTAGATTGGAATTTTTTTTAAATGAAAGAAAATGAATTAACTATTTTTCAAAAGAATGTTTAGAAAATGCATTTTACTTATATTTGTACATCACTGCGAACTTAACAGTCTAGGCAAAGTACAATATAAGGGGCTGCAAACTCTTGAAACGCAGCCCCTTATATTGTACTTTGCCTGCAGGTTCCACAGTCTACTAAAAATGGAGCTACCACATGACTCGGTGTAGAGTAAGTTAAAAGGTTTCAGGCTTTTCTGCCCTCCCGCCATCAGGATGGATGAGGGAACCCTGTGATCCTGAATGCATGCCTGATGGCGGGCACCTGAAGTGGGTATACCTGTGCTGAGACTGTGCTTTTAAGGGCGGCGTCACGGGGACGCCAGTAGAAGCAGAAAGAAGAAGCAGAAGCAGAGAACGCCAGAGAGCCCAGATAGAGTGAAGACTTGCTGGGGGCTGGGAGGACTGCCAGCCTCCCAGCCCCCCAGCACCCCTGCCTGCCATGTACCCGCTAAACCCCAATAAAAACATGCAAAACCACTGAGGACTCTGACTCCTCCTTCACCCAGTCTGCGTGGGATCAGAAAACCTGCACTGTGGCCATTCCTGACCTTACACTCGGTAATTCCATTTTTAGGGATCTACCCAAAGAACACAAACACATTGATCCCAAAGTACACCTGTACCACTATGTTAATTGCAGCACTATTTACAATAGGCAAAACCTGGAAACATCCCAAAAGCCCAAAAATAGATGACTGGATCAAGAAGATGTGGTATATATACACAATTGAATATTATTTAGCAAACAAAAAAGATAAACTCATGCCATTTGCAGCAACATGGATGGAGCTAGAAGGAATTATGCTCAGTGAAATAAGCCAGAAGGAAAAAGAAAAATATCGGATGGTTTCACTTATAAAAGAAATATAGGGGAACCAAATAAGACATCAGTGTAAAAAAATAATAACAGTACAAAACATAACAAAGCAAAAACAGACAATTATAAATCAGGGACATATTGCAGGAGAGGAGGAGGGAGAGGGATTGGAGGGAGGGATGGAGGAGCACAGGGGACTGAGGTGATGGAGCACAGGTGCATTGGTGAAGGAAACCATGGGGACTGCACCTGAGAGGGTGGGGGGGAAGCAAATATTGTTTAAAAATGAACAATTATGTAAAAAATAATAATTATTATTAATAAAAATAAACATAAAGAAGAGTTACTTATAAAAATAATTTAATTATTTCTGATTGCTATCTTTTAATTGAGAAATCTTTGTGAAAATGATAATGTCATGACCTAAGGAAATATTAAAGGGCTATTTATTTAATCACGATATTATGATTTAATAATACCAATTATAATGACAATAATAACAAAACCTCCTACGGGGTTACCTAAATTCTGCTTGAATATCTCCATTGCAAAATGACATTCCATTTCTGAGGCATACATACTGTATTTGATACAAAACTCAAAATGCATTTTTTGTGTTAATTTACTCATTAGAGATGATATTTGTATACTTTTTTCTTTAAAGATTTATTTATTTATTTATAGAAGCACTGGGTATAGTCAGAAGTGCGGGAGGGTGAGAGAATTCACCAGAGCCAGAGCAGGGAACAGAACAGGCAGACCAACGAAATACACTGCTGAGGGGAGCAGCGGGCACGGCAGGAGAGGTCTATTACGCCATGTGGGACCCTGGTCGTTGGCCGGAACCGGCGCTGCAGCTTCGAAGCCCAGCGCTCAATCGCTGCGCCACCAGGGGAGGCCCCTGTATATATTTTCTATTTGATTATAGCTCTTGAAATACTCAAAGACTGATGCAAGTTTTTTCTGTTGTAATATTAAATGTCACTCAGATCTTTAATAAATCCCTTTCAGAACTCTTTTATTTATTATTATTATTTTTTTTTTGTGTGTGTGTGGGACTCTTGCCAGCAGCCAGGGATTGAACCAGTGCTGCAGAGGCTGCGGGCAGCCTCGCAGCCCAGCGCCCAACCGCTGCGCCACCAGGGGAGGCCCTCCCAGAACTATTTTAAAAAGTCTCTCAATGCCCTTGTTTTTTTTTTTTTCCTCAATAGGACTTTGCTTTAGTCTCTTTTAAGAGATAGTAATTGGGAGTGAACACAATGTCTTGCTGCTAAAAGCAGAGAGTACCCTCTGTATTAATAGTGAAAATCTTTCATTAAATTGAAGAAGATAAATTATTGCCCTTATTATATTTATAATCTCAGACTATGGTCAAAAGAAGACATGTGAGTAGGAAGGAAATAACTTGACTTTGATTTTGATGCCATTATAATGGCACATGATTTATGTATTTGTTTCAACATTTACTCACATGAGAGACTGTTTTGCATGAGATAGGCTGTAGATATAAGACATCTGGAGGTGGTACTCAGCATTTCCAAAGCTGTCACTAACAATTTAGTCAAGGATGGTGGTGATATAAAATGGTATAGCCAATGTCAAAGACAAACTGCATGGGGAAACCTAAAGTATGTTTTTTCTTAGATTACTGCAATGGAAATAATGTTGATGAATTCTCAAAGAAAAGAAGGGAATCCAAGGTTTTAGATCAAATATTTTAGAACAAATAATCAAAGGAGCCATCCTCAAGTCTTATGAAAAAACATCAGGAAGGATGAAAAGCACTGAAAAGCTCTTTGAGACATGAACATCAAGGTAAGAGCTTGTCATTGATTTTACCTGCAAATCCCTTTCTTCTTGAGGTCTCCAAAATATCCTAATCAACCTGGGCCTGTCAGGAAATGACATTCGTTGTTTATCTTTAAGTTGGGACCTCTATAAGCTAGGTACCTGTCCTGTTTTTCAAAGAAGGCTTTGTAAGCATTGGTTCCATAAAGTCAACCATAGTTCCTTAAGTACAAGTGGTAATAACTGATTAAATAAACACATTCTCAAATATGATATTCAGAAAAGTATTTGGTGGCATAACTGATATTTCTAATCATGTCTCCTTATCAAAGAATACAGAACCTACACAAAACAAACAAATACAAATAAATGACAATTGCCATGGAAATAAAAATGTGTAACAAAAGTTTCTAAATTCAGAAACTGTCAGGCAATAAGATACACACATCATTTATAAGTGTTTTGCTTCTTTTTACAAAATTTAGTTTACTATGTTGCTATGAATATCACTATTAATTAGAAAAGAATAAGAGGTTTTCTATATTTACAGAACATCGAAACATTGACAGTATCTCTAGAGGTGAGATGCTATCTTTCCAAGTCATGCTACCAGACTCTCAAATACAAAATTCAGTGAACAATTAGGACGATGGATTGATTCATGCTATTGCCACAGAGAGAATGTTCATTAATGAGAAATGTCTCAAAGAAAAGGAAGGTGGCCTGGGATTTGTAGAGGCCAGTAAGCAAGGAATTCATCTGATAATCTATGAGAGATAAGAGGAGAAATGAAGAAAAAAATTTATCTCAGAGTATAAAATAACAAGGTGGTCCTTTGTGAATAGCCATTTATCTGCAACATAGAAGGATCATGGGGGAGGTATTGGAAAACAAAATGTGGGGTTACTTCTTAATTTATATCACCATTCTCTGGGAGCACAGAGCTCAGACAGTATTCAATATACCACAATGAAAAATATTTTTATAGTTCCTTGTACACTTAACAGTTTACTGATTCTATGATCCAGCAGTTACTATCCTAGGTTTTATACATAATAATTAAAATATGTGTACAAAATATGTGTACAAAACACTTGTGTTAGAAGTGCTTTATTTTTTAATAACCATCACCTTGTGAAAGAGCATATAAAATATGGCACATTCATATAGAGAAAATACTACTCAGACACCAGGGAGACAAAGTGTCAATGTATGCAACAAGGTTGATTAATCTCAAACATTACACAAGGGGAGTGAAAACAGGAAAAATATACAGAATGCTATATGATTCCATTTATATGAATCTCAAGCACAAACAAATTTAATCAATAGCAATAGCAGATTGTTGTCTGGGGAAGAGTTGGGAAGGTTAACTTCAAAAGTACACAAGGGAAATTTCTCAGGTGATGTACGTGACTACTATAAAATATACATCATAAAAATATAGACTATAAGTATGTGCATTTTCAATGAAAACTATACCCCACTAATATTGATTTAAAAATGCATACTTGACATATCATATTTTATTGTATTATAGAATACTTGAAATGACTGAGCAGAAAAAAAAATTGTTTTGATATTAAATACCAAAAAAAGTGAATCATTTTTGTTCATTCTCCCATAACCATCTTTCCTTTTGGGCAATTTTATTTTTCAATAAATATTGATACATATTATAGTGGAATGTGGAGGAAGCCATTTGCAGAGTGGTAAAGAGTAGGACTTTAGCCTTCAATTGTTTCCTTTCAAATCCTATTCCTATGTCTAACTAGCTGTAAGACTTTAAACAAATCTCTTAAGTTCTCTGTAAATGGCACTGATAGTAGTAGAATCTATTATATATTATTAGGATTAAATGTTTTAATATGTGAAAGGCACTTGCATGTGTACCTAGCAAATACTAAGTTATGTTTGTGTTAACTATTTTCCCTGTTCTTCTTCTTCTTTTTATTATTATTAGAATTGGTAAAATAAGAATCTCTGAGGCACTGTATTAAATATGTGGGTTACATTAAATAAAAGGTGTCAAAATTCTCTCCATAAGTATACTTATGAACAACCACTAGAAACAAAATTTTGAGGTACAGTCAAAGAGCTAATAGGAAAATTTACTCAATTCATTCAACAGAAGTCATTTGATCAAACAAAATTACATTCATAGGAATTAACCCAAGAGAAATGCAAACATATATCCAATAAAAACACTGGATTTATGCCAAATGTTGCTCCACAGATTTTGTACATACAAATCTCACTATGTGTGTACAAAGCATTACCAACCAATAGTAAAACAGGAACAAACTAGCGAAAACAACACAACAAAATGGTGAAACTCAAAAAATGTTGTGTTAGAATAATAAAGCCAAAAGCAAAATGTACACATTATATGATTTCATTTATATGAATTCTATAGAAATATAGTGTGATAGATATCAAATCAGTGCAGACTGAGTTTGGGAGTGAGAAAAGTTTGACTTGCAATGAGTCTGAACATTTTACCTACATATGGATTGGGGTATTAGTTACATAAGTGTACACATTTATCAAAACTCACTAAACACATACCCATTTTATTTTATGTAATATAGATTACAATAGAGTTCATCTTGAAATAATAAAATATACAGAAGACAGAGTTGATATAGGCAATTTATACTTATATTTCACTAGTCTACATAGGAGATAATGAAGACAATGTTTTTTTTTTTTAATAGTTTTTTTTTTTTATAGAGGCATGTTTTTATTTATTTATTTATTATATTTGTTTGTTTTGTTTATACATGCACTGGGTACAGTCAGAAGCGCAGGAGGGTGAGAGAATTCACCAGAGCTAGAGCGGGGAGCAGAGCAGGCAGAAGGACTGAAGTACACTGCCAAGGGGAGCAGCGGGTGGCAGGAGAGGTCTGCGCACCATGTGGGATCCTCCTCCGGTGGCCTGGTTGCAGCCGGGGATCGAACCGGCGCCACAGAGGCCGCGGGCAGCTTCGCAACCCAGCGCTCAACCGCTGCGCCACCGGGGAGGCCCAATGAAGACAATGTTATGAAAGATATTAACTTAGGTTTCATATTTTAAGAAATAGGAAATGATTATATTGATTTTGACTCCTATGAGATATATAAGCTACAAGATTAAGACTAAATTTGTGAATAAGAGTCAACAGAAGCAAAAAGTATAATAGATAATCAAGAAAATTGGTTTCAAGATGAAAAAAGAAAATAGAATTCCTTGAACAGTAAGTGTTGCATATTTTAAATATTCCAGTGATGTCAGCATTTATAGGATTGGACACTTACATCATTGGTTGCCATGGAGAAGATATTAATGTAATGATGGGGCGAGAACCCAAGTGGCTTTGACTTGAAGTGTGAATAAGAGGCTTGAACAAGGATATAAGGAGTAAAGGTACCTTTTAAAGAACCAAAAACAGTTGTTTAGCTAGAGAGCTACTGATCAAGAGAGTATAAGCATGAGATTGTAGACAATTGAGCATATTTATTTGCTGAGTATAAGGATTCAATAAAGTGAGTGAGGCTAGGGATAGGGATACAGGAAAAAAAAAGAGTAAAGTACTGATCACTCAAACTGGTGGTTAGGGATAATATTTAGGTCAAAATAGGAAAAAATAATGCAGGAATAGAGGGATGACAATTAGATAGGTTATAAAGAGATAAACAAAGTTTTGAAGGCAAACTCTTCATGTATCCCTATATCAGGTATGTATGGAGAACATTTCTATCGTCTATTTTCTGTGAATTATTTTTCTTAAACATTTATTTATTTATTTATTTATTTATTTATTTATTTGTTTATACAAGCACTGGGTACAGTCAGAAGCGCGGAAGGGTGAGAGAATTCACCAGAGCCAGAGCAGGGAGCAGAGCAGGCAGAAGGACCTGCGGGCAGCTTCACAAACCAGCGCTCAACCGCTGCGCCACCGGGGAGGCCCTCTGTGAGTTAATTTTACTTCAATAATTTCTTAAGCAAAACATTCAAACATAAAGCGAAGTCATTTTTTGTATGTTTACTGCACACAATGTTTTATTTAGAACCATACACTATTCGTGTTGCTAATCAGAAAAACATATAATCTAATAGATTTTGAGTTTTTACTGAATTCCGGCATTCTTAATGTGGTAGGTAACACAGTTGTGATCACAAGAAGCAATAACCTAATAATGATCAGAAAAACACAAATAGATCGTGTTAATAACAGATTGGACTAATGCCAATTATATTAAGGGAGGGTTTGTACTAACAGCAAAAATGGAAGTTCATGCATAAGTAAGAATTAAAAGAGACTTTATGGAAATAAAATAACATTGTTAAAGATAGGTGGGATGTAGAAAGGCAGAATGAAAAGAGATGTGAAGAAGAATAATGGAGGGAGAACAGAGAAAGTGGTGGAGTGGGGAGAGAGAAAAAAGAAAATGCATTCCAAGATCTACAACGTATTGGCAAAAAATGCAGGGATATAGGAATAATTATGAAAAGTCAATGGGTATTTTTTAAAAAAAATAAACCTCATGTGGATTCTAATAGTGCTATAACTTTGAATCAATTACCCACCAATATTTTGTGAAGTGCAGATTTACTTTCTAGAGACAAAGTTACAGAACCTATTATACATATAAATACTCTGGGATGTTATATGTAAAGAAACTATCACAATCCCTGAAGCATTGTCTGGAACAGGGAATACTTATGAGGAAAAGATGGTGTGCTACAGCATAAATGCTGACTTTGGGAATGGATTGAAATTTATATGTAGCAGCAGACAGAATTGAATAGGCTCTTGGGAAAGATTAAATGCAAAGTAAAACCACCAACTTCCCCTTTCTCTGAATAACCAATCAGTCATTAGAGCAAAATTATTTATGTTAGAATACATTACTTTCTACTTTATTCAATAGTAAGTCTATCAGATGATTGGTTGCTGTCTCATGCCTAAGAATTGCTTAAAATTGATATATCTTGGTGTAACAGAGAACCCTGATGGATTAAACCCCCAAAACATGACCCTATTGATTAGTAAATGACACTCACTCCAGAATCTGTTTGGTCATGGGAATCTATTCAGTGTCTTATTCACTTGCAACTGCTCCTGAATTGTCAAGAATGTTTTCTTTCAGCTGGCAAGAATGTTGAAAATCTTCGGTACATCTAATTGACTTTGAAAGTATTACAACATATCCTATCAACCCAAATATTAGTGTATTTACTCATGACAGGAAAAATTATATACTACTAAAGTACTTTTGAACATTATGCCATTAACAATTGATTTTGAATGTACTCTTTTATATGCCACCCCTTTGTTAGCCATCAGAAAACAATGTTCAACAAAAGAGACAGTGTCTTCAAGGGTCATACTCGATCAAGATAAATCCCACTGAAAAACTTTAAAATTCATAAAATAAATGAAATCCATAAAAAAAAAACTAGCAGGGCATGATGATATCTTGAGTTTGTATATCATTGATTGAAACAAATATGAATTTTGTATTATCATTCCAATAAACCATAAATGAATTTGTTAATTCCTCTTCCCTACTGCCTTTGAGGCAAAGAGTCAAGGTCGCTAGGGCAGCTAATCTGCTGTTCTAAATGAATGCCCTAATGAATCAAGGTGTGGCCTGATAATGATTATGGTCACTGAAATATTTTGGAAATACAGCGTGCCAGTGGCTAAGCTTTTATTCAACAACAAATCTACCGACAGAACTACCCTTGTTACATATTTATAATTTTCAAAAGAATTCTCAGAGAATTACTTTTATTTTTATTTTTATTATTATTTTTTAAGAATTATTTATTTATATAAGATCCAGGGTACAAGCCAGATGTGCGGGAGGGTGAGAGGATTCAACAGAGATAGAGCAGGGAACAGAATAGGCAGACTGATGAAATACACTGCTGAGGGAAGCAGTGGGTGAGACAGGAGAGGTCTGCTGCACCATGTGGGTTTCTCCCTGGCTGGATGGGATAGAACCTGTGCTGCAGAGGCTGCGGACAGCTTCACAGTGTGGCGCTCAACCCTCTGCACCACCAAGGAGGCCCTACTTTCATTTTTAACCAAAGAAACTGGACTAGCCAAATAAGATAAATGAAGTATGGACTGAATGGTTTTGGCAGTAAATAAATCAAAGTTTAAATATTGTTGTTAACTGACTTTAGTTGCTGAAATGCCAAATCCTCTCTCTCTCTCTCTCTCTCTCTCTCTCCTCCTCTTTCTCCCTCTCTTCTCCCACAAGAAAGGCAATCTTCTCTTCAGTTATTCAGGAGTACAAGCTATATATTAAATGTGAAGATGCCCTTAGGGTTTGATAGAAACAAAATTAATGAAATAATGAATGATCAGAATCACCTGGTATGGAGGGGATGGCACACCCAACTTGCAAGTATAATATATATAAATATATAATTTATAAATTTATATATATATTATAATATATACTTAATATATTATATACTTATAATATATATTATAATATATATTATATATTAATATAATATATATATTAATAATATATTATATACTTATAATATATTATACACATAAGTATAATATATACTTATGTGTGTATGCATATATCAAAAGGTTTAGTAAATTTTACAACTATCAATATAGATGGTAACTTTAAATTCTGTAAACTATTCAGAAGGAAATATATATATATATTAAAGATTTATTTATTCATGCATACAAGAACCAGGGTACAGGCCAGATGCGCGGGAAGGTGAGAGTACACCACAGAGACAGAGCGGGAAGCAGAACAGGCAGAATGACAGAAATACACTGCTGAGGGGAGCAGCGGGTGAGACAGGAGAGGTCTGCCATGCCATGTGACATTCACGCTGGCTGGCCGGGAAACAAACTGGCACTGCAGAGGCTGTAGAAAGCTTCACAGTGCTGCACTCAACCACCTGTGCCAGCAGGGGAGGCCCAGGAAATATATTTTGATTAAATTCCCTGCCTTTTCCAATTTCCTAAGATGTTTGAAATAAAGTAAGAAAATTACCAGCAAAAAACTGTAGACTTTACTCAGAATCCTGTACATTTTTGGGGGCTACACTTTTTTTTATAGCCCAATCATAGCATAATCAATTGTTCTTTATTTACTTATAATGTTGAATTCCACTTGGTGAAATGCAGTCAATAAAGTGATAAACATGAGTTGCTGTTTCTCTGGAACTCTTTAGATTTCCTCACAAGACAGTCCATATTCTTTTTATTCTAGGTAAAACAAACCTCTGATTAGCTTTCTTCAGAACTCTTAATTTCAGTAACTTTTTTTAATATTTACCCTGCTTGAATTAATCTCTCAGTTCATTATGTTTTAAGAGAATCCCCTGTTGATCTCAGCTCTTAATGTTTTCAAAAATAAAATGACCAACATCTCTTCAGTCCTTGCACAGGAAGAACAGTGGCTAAACTAGAGATGGATTGTATTGTCTTCTAATCTTCCCCTAGAAACTTAAGTACTCTGCCCTTTACCAGTTTAATGGAATTATACTTAATCAACTGAAGGACACTAACAGAAACTAAAATTATATAATCCAAGCACTGCACTTGCAATTGATATTGTGTTGTGATTATAAATGAGAATCAAACCTCTATGTTTATCATATTAATGATCACTCTTAACTTGCTGCTATTTTAAGGTCAGTAAGACTGTGACAGGACATTACAATACCTAAATTTAATCACAATTTAGATTGGTTAAAAAAGAGGTCTGTAAAGACTATTGGTAATTTTCTTTTCTTTCTTTCTTTTTTTTAAGATTTATTTATTTATACAAGAACTGGGGTACAGGCCAGATGTGCGGGAGGGTGAGAGAATTCACCAGAGACAGAGTGGGGAACAGAACGGGCAGACTGATGAAATACACTGCTGAGGGGAACAGCAGGGGAGACAGGAGAGGTCTGCCTTGCCATGTGGGATACTCGCAGGCCGGTTGGGATTGATCTCACGCTGCAGAGGCTGTGGACAGCTTCACAGTGCTGCACTCAACTGCCTGCGCCACCAGGGAGGCCCTATTTTCTTTTCTTATTGTGCATATGAAACGAGACTCTAGTAATAGTCACTATCATCATCCATGCCCAGTCTGGTCCAGACAGGGTCTACATGGCGATGTATTTAGATAATTAATTGAAAAGATTATGAACTAAAGAAATAAACTACATGAAAAAATACAAGTAAAGGTCTCCCTGGTGGTGCAAGGGGTTAAGATGCAACCTATGAAGCTGTCCCAGCCACTGCAGCATGAATTTGATCCCCCGCCAGGGAGCAAACCACATGGTGCAGCAGACCTCTTGTGACTCGCCTGCTGCTCCCCTCAGCAGTGTATTTGTCAGTCTACCTGTTCTGCTCCCCACTCTGTCTCTGTGAATCCTCTAAACCCCCGCACCTCTGGCCTGTACCCCAGTTCTTGTATGCATAAATAAATAAATCTTTAAAAAAATCTTTACTATAAAAATATAGGAAATTACTCTGTAGATATTTGTAGTGATCAAGAATGATATCTACTGGGTTTGGATTTAGTCTCTACCTTACTAAGAAAACAGTGAGAAATCTCAACCAGTTAGACAAAGGGGATAATTGAAAAAATGCTCCATATTTTATGTAAGAAATAAAAAGGCTAAATAAGCATATGGCATTCTTGATAATTTTTTTCAAATTATAGTACTTTCCAGAGCCCCCAAAATACAGACATGAATTATTGATCTCTGAGGAGTTATGGTTTGTAGTGTATTCCTGAGATTTATAAAATTTTAGGGGAAAGGCATCAATAATTCACTCTGAAATATGAAGTTAATACCATACTGAGGAAAATATTTCTAGTATCCCTTGGTATGAGTGTTTTGTCTTTTTTATTCATAAATCAGAATTGAATTCTGTCACTTTTTATATTGATTGTAATTGTTTTATTATTTTTATCCTTTATTTCAACAGATAAATTGTCTACTATTAGGGAAAAAAATGACAATTCACCGTCCAGCCATATTTCCTTTGTATATTTTTTCCTCAGGGTTTGTTGACCTCGTGTTTATATAAACTGATGTTCTCTCAAAAAACTATGGGATATTTGTCATTTTCTTTTTTTTTTAAAGATTTATTAATTAATTAATTTATTTATACAAGCACTGGGTACAGTCAGAAGCGCGGGAGGGTGAGAGAATTCACAAGAGCCAGAGCGGGGAGCAGAACAGGCAGAAGGACCAAAGTACACTGCTGAGGGGAGCAGCGGGCGGCAGGAGAGGTCTGAGCCATGTGGGACACTCGGTGGTGGCCAGGGATCGAACCGGCACTACAGAGGCTTCGGGCAGCCTCGCAGCCCAGCGTTCAACCGCTGCACCACCAAGGGAGGCCCATTTGTCATTTTCTTTTAAAATCTGTCTGCCCCAGTCACCTTCTACTTTCCTGCAGTCCAGTTGTGGTACTGTTTTACATTGTTCCAAAGATCACTGTAGATCAGTTTATTTTTCTTCAAGTTTGTTCACTGGTCTTTGTTTTGCATAAATATCAATCAGACTTCATTAACAATTTCATCTACTATGATCAGTCTTCACTTAGGTCTACACATGTATTTTTTAATTTATATTATTGATATTTGAGTTCAACTTTGGCACTTTTTATTTCACTTTTCTACTGAGATTCTCTGTCATTACTTTCACATTTGAATAAAATAAACATTTTATTTTCTGCTTTAAAATACTTAAAATAGTTTAAAGTTTTTACCATTAAATCCAACATAGTTACTTGATCATCACTGATATACTTTGGGCTTTTTCCTTTTTTGAGGCATTAATTGATGTTATTTATTGAATTGATCTTTCAAATACTGACACATTTACAAAATAGGGATATTATGTATATCAAAGCACACATGTCAAATAAATCAAAAAATAAAATCCATGACTATATTTGGCTATGAAACATTTAATGGCAAGATGAAAGTATATATCAAAAAATAGAAAATGGAGAGCATAAATGTAGCAACTTCACAAGCAAAAAGTCTTTATTATATATCTAATGATTTTTGAATAAATAAGAACTATTTGCAAGAGCTTGAATGCACAGCCAGTTCACAAAAGTATAATTAATGCACAAATTTATGATATAACATTTACCTATGACTCTATGATTAATCTATGATATAATTTTTACCTATTATATCATTTACTTATGATATAATATTTACCTATATATTAAGCATCAAATGGTAATGTTAGAATAGAAGCATTTTTCTACAAGTTTTAACATGTTATCAGCAATGCCTACAGCAAATATTTTATTTGGTATTTCATAGGCATTGGTATAATTTTCCATACCAATCTTAAGTAGTATGACAGCTGTTATAATTTGATTAATCATTAATCATTTCTTCATACAATATGAACAGGTGTGAACCTATGAATTGGCACTATTAGGAAATCACTCATGCATTGCAAAAGGTGAAACATTCAAGAAACACTTGCTGTGGTTTCATTTTGATGACATTTAAATTTCAGAAGTCCAAATATTCAAAGTCAAAGCTCTTCATTGCTTTCTTATAGTGAATATGTAAATAATGATACATTTAATTTCCTGCATTATTATTATTTTTACTATTATTATTATTAGGTTAACTTAGACAATTATATATATATATATATATATATAGGAAACACTTTTTTATAAAGTATTTTGGAAAACAAAATGGTTCTTAAAGTTACTGAAATATTATAAAAGGTAAAAATATTTGCAGAACTTTCATCTTGCCATAGCAATTGTTACTATTAATGAACATCATGCTTTTTCACTCTATCTCATCTTGTACATTCCCCTTTCAATTATGAGAAAGGCAAATTTCATAACATAGTTTTCAAATAGAAATGGGTAATAGAGATGAAATAATTTGAAATGCTGAATTGTAAAATATTGGGGATAATAGTCTTCATTCATTAATTATTCTGCTTCTCTTCAGCTTCAAAGTGGCTCGTTCTATGGGAAGAATAACTTCGCATTTCCATGATTTTAATAGAATAATTTCAAAAAGTGAGAAACTTCGGGAAATTTGAAAAAGGAGTGCATAATACAAAGCAGTGGTGTATCAATATTGGGGTTTTCATTGTGGTTATGAAGGGCAATGTTCTTTGTCCTAGGAAATGCATATTGATATATTTAAGAATGAAGTGTTCTAGTAACCTGATACCTGAAAATGTGCTTTCATCAAAAAAGAATATCCTGTGTACATGTAAAGATAAACTATGAGTGGCAGGGAGAGAAAGAGAAGGATATAGGAGCAAATGCTAGCAACTCTGAACAAAAGTAAAATGGTAAGAATTGGTGAAGGGCATATGGTATAAATCAAACATTTTCTAATTTCTGTTAGAATTGGGAATTAAAAAAAGAAAATATTAATGTGTAAAAAGAAAATTGAAAACATCCCACTGTAAATATTTTAAATAATATTTTGGTTACATTTCTTCTAAGCCATGCCATTTTAAATGATTTAGGATATTATCAACCCTTTAATCAACTTTTAACACAGCATTTTATTTAATATTTTTATTTTTTGCCTTTGGTATCTGATATCATCACTGCCAGTAGATTATTTCTCATAACTCAAACATTCTTCAAATGTAGTTTAGGAACCAGGATCATCACCATGATTGGGGCCTTGTTAGAAAAGTAAATTCTTTTCTTCTGCTACTATTTTTTTATTGAAGTAAATCATTGATTTCAACACTGCATATGATTAAATGGAATTAGTTCACACAGAATAGTACATTCATAAGATATAATCTCAGACTTTCTGAATCAGAAATTCTGGAATCTATGTTTCTATGTCCTAGCAATCTTTATTTTCACAACTCATTTATTAGCATGGTTCCAATGTACATGAAAGTTTGTTTACTATCATCTTCATTCAGTTTTAGACAACCATATATTTATTCACGCATCCATTCATTTATATATGAGTTTTTTATTGGTGAAAAGTGATGGGGATCTTGCTGTATCTACAGAGGTAGATAAATCAAAGGTGTATTACATTTTCTCTGCTTGGGGGTTTAATTATCAGTATTGTCCTCCAAAACTTGGATATACTACTCCAAATTTGTCCATGAATGTGTCATGCAGGTGTGATTTGTGAGTTGAGCTGTACTTTATAACATAATTCAGTCCTCAAACCCTTCCTTATTTGGGATTGAGCCTGTGAATATGCTGATTAAGCAGGAGATGGGGACTTTATAAATTTCACAGGCAGAATTATGTCATTCCCTTCTCTCTCTCTCTCTCCTCTTCAGGTTACTCTAGCCAGGATATGGGGTTTCTCTAGGTTTCTCAGTCATCTCACATCTGCTTGCTCTTCTTCATTTGAGGCCCAGGGTGGGTGAAAGTATAAGACAAAAATCAAAGAAAAGAAAAAAGAATAATCATACCCCTTCACTGAATCTTCAAGTTTAGCTCATCTTGACAACCCATTATTTTTCAGTGTTTTCAGAATGATCAAGTAGTAGCTTTTTTGCATTTTGCCCAGTGTTTTGTTTTGTTTTTTAAATATTTATTTATTTATTTATACAAGCACTGGGTACAGTCAGAAGCACGGGAGGGTGAGAGAATTCACCAGAGCCAGAGCAGGGAACAGAACAGGCAGACCGACGAAGAAATACACTGCTGAGGGGAGCAGCCGGTGGCAGGAGAGGTCTGCGCACCATGTGGGACCCTCACTGGTGGCCGGGGATCGAACCTGTGCTGCAGAGGCTGCGGGCAGCTTTGCAAGTCAGCGCTCAACCGCTGCGCCACCAGGCGAGGCCCTTGCCCAGTGTTTTTTATTTATTTATTTATTTTTAGCAAAAGAGATGAGTTGAAGTGAGACTGACTCCTCTATTTTTGAAAGGAAAAAAAAAAGTGATTTATATTTTAAACTTGTATTTTACCTTAAATAATGAAAGTTTTGCTGTTCCCTCTAAATTACACATGAAAATCTTGCTTTATATACTGTTGCTAAATTCCAAAATATATACTATTCTTTAAATCCATTCAATTTTCCTTAAAATTATATATCACTGATATCTGCATAGTCTTAGTTGCTTTAACAATGTTTTAAAAATCCCAGTGATCTTTGAAGAATTTTTAATCTTATTTTTAAATCTTCCTACATCTCAGTTCCATTTCCATCACAGAAACTTTTACCTACTTGTCCCCAAATCTTCTTTCTTTTGATTTTCATACTTCTATAAATGACTATCTACCTCACAAGTATAAAACTATTACCCAAAATCAGGAAATGAGTCTAGAGTTTCTGTGTCATCTCTTGGAATATATGATTTAAAGCCTGTGACATATTAAAGATGGATACAATGTCTATACTTTATCTGTTTTCTTTGCTAAAATAGGTATATTAGCCTTAATGATTCTGTCTTCCAGTCTTAGATGTTTAATGCTTTGGTAGGCATATGATAGCTGGTCCATGTTTTTGTTAAATATGACAATAAGTACTAAGTACTATATATTATCATCACTGAACAGCAAATTTCCTTCTTTTGTGATTGAAAATATTTTTTTCTTTTACCTTTTTTTCCTCTAATACGATGACTTCACAAATGTACATGCCATCCATGCTCAGAGCCATGCCAATCTTCTCTGTATCATTCCAATTTTAGTATATGTGCTGCCAAAGGGAGCATACAATATATTTTAATTGAAGGCTTATTAAAAATGTGAATGGAATCCACAGGTTGAACATGTCAATTAAGTCTTCTGGGTCATAATTTATTTCCCGTGACTTATCAAGCCCTCCTCTCCCATTCTTTACATATTAGATTGATTTTTAAAATCAAATATTGTGCTGAAAACCATTCTTTCCCAATTTCCTTCTATAAGGATGTACTTAATTTCCCTTAACGTTTTATTTTCTGCTTTTATGATCTCTATGAATTTTATCTTCTATCTTATTATATGTTTTGGAAGGGATTATGTCATATACTAGTTTATGAGCATGTCTTAAGTATTCTCTTGAGCATAAGTCAGAACTTCTTATTGCCTGAGATACGGACTGACTTCTTTGTTACACTGGTCCATTGACAATGCTTTGTGAGCACAGTTAGTGTTGAAACTTTTTCCTAAATGTATCTTAGTATGTTGTAGGATAAAATATAAATGCAACTTTGCTTTCAATTTCTTTGCCACCTATTTAAAGATTTGTTGTACGGGTGTATCTTTATTCCCACATACAGTCTGGCAAAAACTGCCTTTTTTGAAATAAGAAACCTCTTCTGTAGGCCAGATGCATAAACTACTTGACAGATGTTGGATCCCTGCTTTAGCTTCCCAATCATTCTCCTAGATGGATTTACTGCTTTTTTGTGCAAGTGCTGGGTTTCAGCAAAGATGCCAATAATTTCATATGCAGTGACCTTGGCATGAAGTAACATTCCAAAATTGTGAAACAGCAGCTGTGTGAAACTTATTATTTATCTTCTTTATACAAAATATGTTTACCCTTTTTTTCTTTTTTTTCCTTATAAATATAATTCAGCAGTTTGGTTACCTATAAGTTTCACATAAAGGAAAATATGTAAGTGCTCATCTTAATGAAGGATATTTAACTCATCAGGATTCTAACTGCAAGCATTTGCTTTGGAGAAATGTTTAAGCATTCACTGTATAATGGGCAGAATAATCATAAAAGGCCCATTATAGTGTGTTCCTTGCATCCTTTTATATTGCCTTAGGGAACAGACAGCAGGTCATAAAAAATGTTTTATTTAAGGCTCTAACAACTTTTGTATCAGGAAAATCACAAGCATTAATGCATGCCTTTACAAAATACTCACATAATCGTCACTGAAATTCTCCCTCTTCGGAAAAATGGTTGTGTGATATATTTATAAATATACAGAAATGAGAAGAGTTAGGAAATAACCTAATAAATTCTTTCTCAAAATATATATGTTTGGGATAACAACATCAGTGTTAAATGATGACTTAGTTAAACGTACAATAGGAGGAAATAAGATTCATCATAAATTGTATGTGATATGTAATCTGAAATGCAAATACAATGTGAACTTAGATTAAAAGCTCAAATTATAATTGGCAATGGTTGGAAGATCTTTAATTTTAAAGATTGTTGAGCTTTTCTATAGGTCTGTTTGACTTTCTCAAGCAATTCCTTCTCAGTTCTCAGTGATTTTTATTAAGCAACGATAAATATTGAGGTAATATAATTTTGAAAAAATACCCTCTTTATATATATTTTTTAAGAATTCTGGATCAAAATGAACATAACAGGAACTACTGCATATATAATATTGACTTTAATATATTGCAAAGAATAAGTGTAGCTTTTTATTCATTTGAATGTAACCAAAATGAGTGCATTTAAAGTTCTGTTTTCAAAATTCTGAAATTCATTCTTTTACATATATGATTATAATGTTAATGAAAAGTTCCAATTTTTTATATATATTTATTTTTTATTTTATATATTTCTTACATCATTTTTCATTTTTGCACAACATACGCACTTTCATCTTGGTTATATTCCCCATACAATTGCACCCTCCTTATTTTGACCCCAATCTCTCCTCTCTCCACTGACCTCCCCTTCCCTATAGTGTGTCTCTGGTTTATAGTTGCTTTGTTGATTTTGATTTTTTCTTTTTTATAATTTCTTTATTATAGTTATTCTTTTTTTTTAATTGCAAGTTTTATTGAAATAGCTGTAGAGTAATTCAGAGCAATCATGTGAATCCTTCACATGGTTTGCCCCAGTGGCATCATTTCACAAAGCTGTGAAACAATGTAACAACCAGTATATTGGCATTGATAACAATATACCGATATTATTCAGATTCCCCCAGGTTTTTGTTTGTTTTTTTTTAGATTTCATTTATTATTTATGCATATAAGAAACAGGGTATAATCCAGATGTGCGGGAGGGTAAGAGAATTCACCAGAGACAGAGTGGGGAGCAGAACAGGCAGACTGAAATACACTGCTGAGGGGAGCATATTATAGTTATTCTTTTTTCTGGTCCCTTATTTAAGTTTTCTAAATACCTGCTATGAGTGAGACCATCCGGTATTTTTCTTTTTCTTTCTGGATTATTTTGCTGAGCATGATCCCTTCCAGCTCCATCCATGTTGAAAACTAGCAACAACAAATGTTGGTGGGGATGTGGAGGAAAAGGAACTCTCCTGCACTGCTGGTGGGAGTGCAAACTGGTCCAAGCACTATGGAAAGCTGTGTGGAGATTCCTCAGCCTACTAAAGATAGAGGTTCCATGTGACCCAGCAATTCTACTCCTAGGTATTTAACCAAATGACACAGAAACATTAATTCAAAAGAGCACCTGCATCCCTATGTTTATAGCAGCACTATTTACAATAGCTAAGCTTTGGAAACAACCCAAATGCCCAAAAATGGATGACTGGATCAAGAAGATATGGTATATGTATGTATACAATAGAATATTACTCAGCAATCAAAATAGAAAAACTCATGCAAAGTTCCAATTTTTAATTAAAATTTAGTTTTTGTGCTTTTTTTCTTTCATCTTAATTCATTATTATAAAAAAGTAAAAACAGAAATGTTTAATTATCTATCTTTTCAATGAGTGCCCATGATCCCCCACAGAAAGCATTTCATTAGTATGAGTTTATATCTATTGTGTTATGTAAGCAAACACACATGCATCAGACATACATATGCATTGCCATACATATATGGATTAATTTAAAAAGGAACAATAAAAAAATTGCCATGTCAATGCAAGACCCCTGGTAGATTTCCTAATAACTAAAATAGAGGTTAATGCTAATATATATGAAAAATAACCAAGTTATGATGAAATTATTTTTAAATAATTCTTATCTGATTATGAAGTAAGTTCTATAATTGTTAAACAGACAATTCCTTTACCAATGATAAAATTTCCTCTCTAAGTGTACTGTGGTATTTTTATATTTCTATCACTTTTGTTGGTACTTGAAATTTTTTCCAAACATCATCATTTGATGTTGAGATTCTACAAATTGCATTTAAAATATTGAAATTTTTATGCCCCACATGCTCATTTCTAATGTGATGCTTGGGAATGTACATATCTTTTTCCAAAAAATACTGGCTGAAACACAATGTAATATACACTCCATAGAAAAACTGGATATTAAAAACCAAGCAATATCCCCCTAAAGAAAATACTAATTGTGAATATGTTATATGAAATATGCATGTGTTAGAACTTTAGTCTGCTTATTTTAACTCAATTTTTTGACTTAAGCAACTTTACTTTTCATATTATTCTGCCAAAGGAAGTGTTTTTTTTTTTTTTTTTTTTCCCCATAAACCTTCATGGAGGATTTAGGCATACTCCCAATATCCTGTATGGATATAAGACTATTTCCTTGAAATGATTATGTCCAAGAATAAGATTCTTGTTTAATTATACTAGTCAACCCTAGTTTCAGCAATAATGCACTATTGATTTACTTAACTGGTTGTTAAATTTGGGGTTTAGTTTATCGCATATAATCTCCAAATTTTTGTGTACACAGCTATGTAAGTTTTGGAATTTTTAAAAGCATCAATCATTTCTATGTATGTTGAATTACAGTTCCTAAAAGACATTTAGTCAGTTACATCTTGAATTCTATGCTTTAATGATTGTAGCAGGACATTTTCACCTCTTGCTTATTTGGTCATTTTTTTTTTTTTGACGGATTTCATTTCTTCATTTATTTTTTTTTAATAAATTTTATTGTTATATTCCCCATACAATTGCAGCCCCCCCATTCTGACCCCAATCCCTCCCCTCCCGCCCCCGCCCCCCCTAAAAGTGTCTCTGGTTCATAGTTTTTTGTTGATTTTGATTTTCACTTTCTTATAGTTATTCATTTTCCTGGTCCCTTATTTAAGTTTTCTAGATTCCTGCTATGAGTGAGACCATCCGGTATTTTTCTTTTTCTTTTTGGCTTATTTCGCTGAGCATGATCCCTTCCAGCGCCATCCATGTTGCTGCAAATTGCATGTGTTTATCTTTTTGGAATGCTGAGTAATATTCCATGGTATATATGTACCACATCTTCTTGATCCAGTCATCTATTTTTGGGCATTTGGGTTGTTTCCAAAGCTTAGCTATTGTAAACAGTGCTGCTATAAACATAGGGGTGCAGGTGTTCTTTGGAATTGATGTTTCTGTGACCTTTGGGTAAATACCTAGGAGTGGAATTGCTGGATCATATGGAAGCTCTATGTTTAGTAGGTCCAGAAATCTCCACACAGCTTTCCACAGTGGTTGGACCAGTTTGCACTCCCACCAACAGTGCAGAAGAGTTCCTTTTTCTCCACACCCTCGCCAACATTTGTTGTTGCTAGTTTTTTTAATATGTGCCATTCTCACTGGTGTGAGATGGTATCTCATGGTAGTTTTGATTTGCATTTCCCTGATGACAAGTGATGTTGAACATTTTTTCATATGCCTGTTGGCCATTTGCATTTCCTCTTCAGAGAAGTTTCTTTTAAGCTCTTCTGCCCATTTTTTGACTGGATTATTTTCTTTGTTGTTGTTGAGTCTCATCAGCTCTTTGCAGATTTTTGTGATCAGTCCTTTATCATTAGTGTTGGGTGCAAAAATGTTCTCCCAGTTGGTGGGGTTTCTCTTTGTTTTTGTTATTGTCTCTTTTGCTGTGCAAAATCTCTTTAATTTGATGTAGTCCCAGCTGTTTATCTTTGCCTTCACTATCACTGCTTTGGGTGATGTGTCTGTAAAGATGTCTTTGATGTGCAAATCACGTAGTGTTTTACCTATATTTCCTTCTATATATTTTATGGTTTCAGGTCTTATGTCTAGTTCTTTAATCCATTTTGAGTTGATTTTTGTGTATGGTGTGAGGTAGTGGTCAAGCTTCATTCTTTTGCATGTAGCGACCCAGTTTTCCCAGCACCATTTATTGAACAAACTTTCTTTGCTCCAATGCATAGTCTTTGCTCCTTTGTCAAAGATTAGTTGACCATAAATCTGTGGGTTTATTTCTGGATTTTCTATTCGATTCCATTGGTCTGTATGTCTGTTCTTGTTCCAATACCATGCAGTTATGATGATTATGGCTTTGTAGTATAGTTTGAAGTCTGGGAGTGTGATGCCTCCATTCCCTTCTTTTTTTTTCAGGAGAGCTTTGGCTATTTGGGGTTTTTTGTGATTCCATATGAATTTCATCAATAATTGTTCTATTTCTTTGAAGAATGACATTGAAATTTTGATTGGAATAGCATTGAATCTGTGTATTGCTTTTGGAAGGATGGCCATTTTAATAATGTTTATTCTTCCAATCCATGAGCAGGGGATGTCTCTCCATTTCTTTGTGTCTTCTTCTATTTCTTTTAATAGTGTTTTATAGTTTTCTTTGTATAGGTCCTTTACCTCTTTTGTTAGATTTATTCCCAAATATTTGATTTTTTTGTTTCAATAACAAAAGGGATGTTTTTTTTGATTTCTTCTTCTTCAGATTTATTGCTTGTGTATAGGAAGGCTACTGACTTTTGCGTGTTGATTTTGTATCCTGCCACTTTACGGAACTGATTGATGAGTTGAATTAGCTTTTCTGTGGAGTTTTTGGGGTTCTTTATGTGTAATATCATATCGTCTGCAAATAGTGATAGTTTGACCTCTTCTTTTCCTATTTGGATTCCTTGGATGTCTTTCTCTTGTCTTATTGCCCTGGCTAGGACTTCCAGTATTATATTGAAAAGCAGTGGTGAGAGTGGATATCCTTGTCTTGTTCCAGATCTTAATGGAATTGCTTTCAGCTTTTCACCATTGAGAATGATACTGGCTGTTGGCTTGTCATAGATGGCCTTTATGATGTTGAGGTATGTTCCTTGTATCCCAAGAATTTCAAGGGCTTTTATCACGAATGGGTGTTGCACTTTGTCGAAAGCTTTCTCGGCATCTATTGATATTATCATATGGTTTTTATATTTCTTTTTGTTGATATGTTGGATAACGTTGATTGATTTTCAGATGTTAAACCATCCTTGTGTCCCTGGAATGAATCCTACTTGGTCGTGGTGAATTATCTTATGGATACATTGTTGGATTCTGATAGCTAAAATTTTATTGAGGATTTTTGCATCAGTGTTCATTAGGGAGATTGGCCAGTTTTCCTTTTTTGTGTTGTCCTTGTTCAGTTTTGGTATTAGTGTAATGTTGGCTTCATAAAACGTGTTTGGTATTGTCCCTTCCTTCTCAATTTTTTGGAAGAGTTTGTGAAGGATAGGCACTAATTCGTCTCTGAATGTTTGGTAGAATTCATTGGTAAATCCATCAGGTCCTGGGCTTTTGTTTTTGGGGAGGTTTTTGATTACCATTTCAATTTCGCTAATTGTAATTGGTCTGTTTAGGTGTTCTATTTCTTCTTTATCTAGCTTTGGGTGATTGTAGAGTTGTAGGAATTTGTCCATCTCCTCTAGATTGTTAAACTTGTTTCCATATAACTGTTCATAGTAGTTACTGATTATTCTTTTGATTTCTGCTGTGTCCGTTGTGATTTCTCCTCTTTCATTGATGATCCTGTTTATTTGTGCTTTCTCCCTTTTTTCCTTTGTGAGCCTGGCTAGGGGTTTGTCTATTTTATTGATTTTTTCAAAGAACCAGCTCTTGGTTTCTTTGATCTTTTGGATTGTTTTTTTAGTTTCAATTTCATTTATTTCTGCTTTGGTTTTTATTATTTCTTTTCTTCTACTGGTTTTGGGGTTTTCTTGTTGTTCTTTTTCTAGATCTTTGAGCTTCGAGATTAGGTTGTTTCTTTGCGTTCTTTCTTGTTTCTTGAAGTGAGCTTCTATTGCTATATATTTTCCTCTTATTACTGCTTTTGCTGCATCCCATACATTTAGGATATTGGTGTCCTCCTTGTCATTCAATTAAAAAAATTTTTTAATTTCTTCTTTGATCTCCTCATTAGTCCAATGGTCTTCCAGTAGTGTGGTTTTTAATCTCCATGAGGTAGGAAAGTTCCTTGCCTTCTTTTTATGGTTTATTTCTAGTTTGATGCCTTCATGGTCAGAAAAGATGGTTGATATGATTTCAATCTTGGTGTATCTGTTGATGTTTGTCTTGTGCCCCAGTAGGTGATCAATCCTGGAGAATGATCCGTGTGCGCTTGAGAAAAATGTGTACTCCGTTTTTTTGGGGGTTTAGTGTTCTATAGATGTCTGTTAAACCCAATTGCTCTAGGTCCTTAATTAGAGCTTTGGTTTCTTTACTTATTTTTTGTCTTGTTGATCTATCCATTGTTGATAGTGGTGTGTTGAAGTCTCCCACTACGTATGTGTTTTCTCTGATGTCTGTTTTCAGAGAGGACAACAGTTGTCTGATATATTTTGGTGCTCCTTCGTTTGGTGAGTATATGTTAATGAGTGTTATTTCTTCTTGAAGTATTGTCCCCTTGATCATAATGTAGTGACCATTGGGGTCTCTTTTTATCTTTTTGAGTTTGAAATCTGTTTTATCTGATATAAGTATATCTGTTCCTGCTTTCTTTTTTGGTCCATTTGCTTGTAGGATTGTTTTCCATCCTTTAACTTTGAGCCTATTTTTATCTTTTGTAGCTAAATGTGTTTCCTGGAGACAGCAAAAGGTTGGGTTTTGTTTCTTAATCCAGGCTGCAACTTGTGTCTTTTTATTGAAGAGTTTAGTCCATTTACATTTAGAGTTAATATTGATATGTTAACATCTGTATTTGCCATTGTGTTTGTCTTTCCTTTGATTTTATTTATTTATTCTTTTAATAACTTTTTTTTTTGGCCTTCTTTCATTGTTATTCGTCCCTCTGAGGTTCTGGCTTTAGGACTCCTTGTAGTATTTTTTGGAGTGGGGGTTTAGTTGCAATGAAATTCCGGAGTTTCTGTTTGTCTGGGAAGGTCCATATTCTTTCTTCAAAGAGGAAGGAGAGCTTTGCGGGATAGAGTATTCTTGGTTGGCATCTGTTTTCTTGGAGTCTGTTGACTATGTCCCTCCACACTCTCTTTGCCCGTAGTGTTTCTTTGGAGAAGTCTGATGTCAGTCTGATTGGTTTTCCTTTGAATGTTATCTGTTTCTTCCCTCTTGCCAGCTTCATTATTTTTTCCTTGTCCTGGATTCTTGGGAGCTTTACTATTATGTGTCTTGCTGTATTTTTCCTTTTGTCGTGGAAGTTTGGTGTTCTTCTTGCTTCTTGTATATCAATTTTCAGCTCCTTCTTCACATTTGGGAAGTTCTCTTCAATTATCTCTTTGAATATTTTCTCTGTTCCTACATCTCTCTCCTCTCCTTCTGGTATTCCTATAACTCTTATATTTCCTTTCCTCATGGAGTCAGATAGTTCCCGAAGGCTTTCCTCGTTCTTTTTCCTTCGTACGTCTCTTCCCTTTTCTGTTTTGGTTCTTTTTATTTCTGTGTCTTCAAGATTACTTATTCGTTCTTTCATTTCATCTATTCTGCTTTCATTGCTTTTCCCAGAATTCTTTAGTTCTTCCATTAATTCTTTGATCTCCTGCATTTCTTTTACTTCCCTCTTTAGGGACTCAATTTCTTTCTTCTGACCATTGTTTTCCCTCTCTAGGGACTCAATTGCATTCTTCTGATCGTTGATTATTTTTCCCTTATCATTGTTTTCCTTTATGACTTCTGTCAGTTTTTTAATCACGGCAATTTTAAATTCTCTTTCTGGAAGGCTCAGAAATTCTTCCAAGTTATTGTCGTTGCAATCTGGGGGCTGGTTTTCTTTTTGTGGTGTGCTTTTTCTCTGGAGAGTTGCTAGGTTGCGTGTGGTTCTTCTCCTCCCTACTGTCTGTTTTCTAATTTGCCGTATGCGTTGGGACACTGTGTTGTTGGGACTGGCCGGCATCTTGGGTGGGCTTCTCTGCTCCCCTCTGGTTCCTCCAGGAGTCATCTGTCAGTTTCAAGCAGCCTTTACTGGAGAAAGGTCCCTGTTCTAAAATGCCGATGTGGGGACACACTCCCCTGTGCACCTGGTCTGCCCCGGCGGTGGATTCCTGCTCCCCCTCTGGGCTTGGACTGCAGGCCAGAGGGGGTCTGGCGTGGGCGAACTTCCCCTGCTCACCTCTGGCTTCTGAGGAAGCCTTCTGCAGGTAGTCTTTACTGAAGAAATGTCCCTGTTCTAAAATGGTGATGTGGGACACACTCCCTGCGCGTCTGGTCTCAGGCACACTCTTCTGCGCGCCTGGTCTGCCCCGGCTGTGGGTGCTCGCTCTCCCTGTGGGCTCAGACTACTTGTTCGGAAGGGGCCCGGTGTGGGCTAACTCCCCAGCTGGCCACTAGCTCCTTCAGGAGCCTCTGCTGGCTTCAAGTCGCTAGGTGGCGCCAGAGATCTCTCCTAGAGCCCTTGGGGAGCTGATTTTCCACCCCGTGGGACAGGGAGCAGAGCGGGGATGGTAGGGTACACCTCAACGGCTTTGGGGTGCTGTGTCTGCCTTGTGCCCCACCGTCGTGGGGAACCCACGCCCCTAATTTCGTGCCCCGGTCTCAGTTCCAAAGCCCTCAGTTCCAGGACGCGGGCTGTAGCCCAGATCAGTGGCGCGGGAATGGCGCCTTTTGAATCCCGCTCCCCTGCCTGGGCGCCTTGTTCCTGCTCACTCAGGGAGGGCCTCCGCATGTCTCCCCGCAAGCCTTGGTCGCAGGCGCGGGGACCTGGGCAGCTGCGATCCGATCTGGATCCGCACCTGCTTTTTCAGCGCGCTGCTTTCTGTGCAAGCTTACCGGCGGCTGGGGCTGTGTGCTGGTGCTGGTCTCCTCCTGGGGGGCGGGGCTCTCTTTAATGGCGCCTGGAGCTCACCTCCGCGGCGGATCCTGCAGGGGTCTCCACAGCTCCCGTTCACGGGGTGTGGTGGCTGAAATAGTTCCTTTCCACTCACAGTCCCACTTGCTGCGTCTGTTTTTCTTGTTGGCTGTTTTGGTTTGTTGTTTCCCTCGTCTCTGCCGGTCAGAGAGTGCCGACTTTGTGGGCGGGGAGGGGAGCAGGGTTCTGCGCTTCCCTCCCTTCTGGTCCTCTTTTATGGCAACTTTCTTCTTCGGGCAGTTTGCTGGAGTCGTCCGTTTATCTTCCGTGTCCCAGTTCTCACTGGGACCTGCCGCTTTTCCTCCCTATTAACTTTTTTTAATGGGAGATCTTACTCGCAGCGTCTCCTCGCCGCCATGTTGCTCCGCCCCTCTCCCATTTTTTTGTTTTATTTGATTTATTAGGCATTGGGTGAAAAAGCATGTGTATGAATATATATTCTTTTTACTTCTATTTCTACTCATTGCTTTTTCTTTCAATGAGAATTATTATACTATTAATCACTTTTTTCTTTATATTTATTAGCAATTCATTTTTTAATGAAATTTATTTTTAATTATTTTTTTACATCATTGTTAATTTTTAAATACTATTTGCTTCCCTCCACCTCCTCAGGTGTAGTACCCATAGAATTTCCTTCCCCAATGCACCCGTGCACCATCACCCCAGTCCCCTGTGCTCCTCCCTTCCTCCCTCTGATCCCTCTCCCTCCTCCTCCCCTGCAGGACTTCTCTGATTTATAATTGTCTGTTTTGCTTTGTTGTGTTTTGTACTATTATTTTTTTACACTGATGTCTTACTTGGTTCCTCTATATTCCTGCTATAAGTGAAACCATCCGATGACACAAAAACATTGATTCAAAAGAAAACCTTCACCCCTATGTTTACTGCAGCACTATTGACAATAGGTAAAACCTAGAAACAACCCAAATGCCCAAAAATAGATGACTGGATCAAGAAGATGTGATATATATACACAATGGAATATTGTTCAGCAATCAAAAGAGATAAACTCATGTCATTCACAGTAATGTCAATGGAGCTAGAAGGAATTATGCTCAATGAAATGAGCCAGAAGAAAAAAGAATTTTATAAATTATTAATAAGGTATTATTTAAATACTAGTTTGTTTTCTAAATTTTGGAGGGCATAACTAATTCTTTCTGGAGGTATTTCAAAATCCAATTTTTCCAAACATCAATGAATAGTCCAAAATACCAATAATTCTTTTAAACTTCCTGTGTGAAGCACACATTTTTATGAATAAAGCAGGTACCTGTTCTCATGCAACAATGAAATTTTTAGTTAGATTAGGAGTTACATGATTTAGTCTAAAAAAGTCAAATATCTAGGAAGGTCATGAATATTAGGCCAAAAGTATTCACCCTTAGAAGAGTAGCATTTGCTCTCCTGCTCATGTTCTAGTGCCTTTGTGGTATAGCATAATGCATAGCACATAATAAATGCCTGGCACATTATTTCATTAATGACTATTGTACTAGCATGATTTTGTGACTCTCTCATGTAATATTCAGTTATTAAGGGAAAAATAGTGTGACTGCTCATAGTTAAAAATTGACATACACTCTGGCCTCCCCGGTGGCGCAGCGGTTGCCACTGGGTTGCGAAGCTGCCTGCAGCCTCTGCAGCGCCGGTTCGATCCCCGGCTGCTCCCAGGCACCGGAGGAGAGTCCCACATGGCGCACAGACCTCTCCTGCGGCCCGCTGCTCCCCTCAGCAGTGTACCTCGGTCCTGCTGCCTGCTCTGCTCCCCGCTCTGCTCCCCTTCTCTCACCCTCCTGCACTTCTGACTGTACCCAGTGCTTGTATAAATAAATAAATAAATAAATAAATAAATAAATAAATAAATCTTTATTAAAAAAATAAATAATCTTACCTGATACCTCAAGGAACTAGAAAAAAAAAAATTGACATACAATCATGATATGAGGATGACTCAGAAATTACACTGCACTATTGAAATGACAAAAAAATATCATTCAGGATAATATATCTTGAACTAACAGATGGGAAATTAGCAAAGAAGTAGACAATATGTAATGACAGACTATTAAAAAGGGAATATTTAATATAGATTAAAAATATGATCCCTTCACAAGATCTATTTTTCCTTTTATATAAGACACATCTCACTTCTGTGTAAATATGCCAAAGGCTCCCTTAGATTTTACTTAGTAAAGTCCTCTGGGCCTCATCATATAACATAAAAGCATTAAATACAGTTTTTCAGTATTTTCTTTCAACATAGTATTTCCATTGATTATGGAATATCACATTTTCCAATTTTTTTCCTCCCTCTTCATTTATTTTTTGGCGATACTTTGACAGCTAACCTTCCTTTTGCCCTGTTACATCTTATTGTCAGTTCTTTGACTTTTTATTAGCCAGATACCTCTCTAAAGAGACTTTATTCATACTTTATTTTCAATTACCATTTAGAATAAAGTTCAGAATTGTCATGGAGTACCATATTCACTTTTCTATCTGCTTGATATGTCGAACAGAATTTCTAAAACACCATTAAAATCTCAATGTATCAAAAACTGATCTCATCTTCAATGTTCCTTATGTTTCCTACCATGATATCTCTAGTATTAATTACTTGCTCAAATTGGGACACTTTTGAACACAAAAGGATTGATATAAGTGATTATACAAAAATAACAAGAATAAACACAAACTGGCCAGGACAAACCAGGGATTGTTCCCCTCTTTAATTAAAAATCATGCCCATCAACACTTATCCCTACTCCCAAACCATTCTCCACATCTTACCAAATATTAATTTTTAAAATGCAAACTCATCAATAGCTTCTTTTGCTTGCTTTCAGGATAAATATTATAATTGCTTATAGGTTTTAAAAGGTCTTACATAATCTAACTCTTGCCTGAATCTTCAATATTACCCCATGTTTCTCTCCACCCTGCACACTATGCTCCAATCATTGATATTTTTCATTTTTCCAAATGATTATGCACTTTTGCATTTCAGGTTTCTGCATGAATTGTGGCCTCTGAATGACAGAATGTCCCTTTCCTGCTTTGCATAGACAATCTCTATTCCTCATGCCGAGATAAGCTGAAATGTAACTTTCTCAAGAAAGTTTTCTTGTAACTTGACTCAGGACCAATTTTTAAGAAACTCTCATAGTAGCCTTTCTATATACTACCTATTTATGTAATTATATAATTCAAGTTTCCTAATGTAACATCAACACCACACAAGAGGGAACTCTGAATATGTTAACTTTTTTTGCTCTTGTGATTTTAAAAATAATTCATTGCAGAACAAATAAGTTTATTGCAAAAAGCAAGCTGATGAAAGGTTAAAAAGAGCTATCATCCTCTTCATACACTTTTTCACTTAAGGTCATTTTGTGATTTAGAGTAATGTGAAGGAACATCCTGATAAGGACAGGAAAAGATAGTCCAATAGCGCAGGAGAAAAAGTGGGTCACATTTGTGTTTATGGAATCTAAATTTCCAAGTTCTCTAAGTGGGCATTTTTTAAAATGAACTCTTAATTGACAAATCTGATGTGTTATCTTTTTTTTGTCTTTTACAGTGCTGGAAATTATCTCTTTTCTAAAGCTTTTTTTTTTTTTTTCCCCAAATGCTGCTCTTTCTAATTTTTTTTTTTTCTCCTCTTTCTTTGATAGTTCCATCTTTGTGGCTTTTTTTTTTTTCCCTCCTGTCCCCTACGTTGACATATTTATGAAAATTCTTTCAGTCATTTAAAATATTTTGTACCTACTCTTGCCTATTATTTTCTATTAAGTGACTGATTGGTATTAATTGAGTCATTCATTCATAGTAGTATTTCTTCAATGTTTTGTAATACCAGACACTAATCTATTCTCTGAATCCAATAGTGAACAAGGAAAATAAAATTTCTGCTCTTCTGACATGTGCCATATATGCAATAATGAATAACTCATTAAAGTTTCTTAATGGACAGGACTTATAGTTCAGTTAGTGAGGAGGCGTGTAGGTGAGACAGGTAGATGAAATGAATAAATAATCAAACAAATGGTTTTTTGTAAGACATGCTGTTAAGAAAATATTATGGGCCTCCCTGCTGGCGCAAGGGGTTAAGTCTCAGAACAATGACACTATCAGCAGCCACTGCAGCATGAGTGTGATCCCCAGGCATGGAGCTGACCCACATGGCACAGCAGACCTCTCCTGTCCAGCCCGGTGCTCCCCTCAGCAGGATATTTCATTAGATCTGCCTCTTCTGTTCCCCACTCTATGGTGAACCCTCTCACCAACCCCCACACCTCTGTCCTGTAGCCCAGTTCTTCAACATAAAAATAAATTTAAAAAAAGAGAAAATGATACATATTACCTACTATTTTAGATAGTGTGGGTAAAGGAAAGTCTCTCTACATGCAATTTAGACTGAGATTAAACTGGTGAAAATGGTGATGAAAAATCAGGACAAATTAACCCATCAAGTAGATGGAAATAACAGGAACAGAGGCACTCAGGGAGGAATGGAGCTTGGTTTGCTGAAGCATCAAAAATACAAATGATATTGGAAAACAGTGAAGAGGGATATATATCAGGGGGAGAACCAATATCTAACTTTGTTACTGGTCTTTATTCCTTCATATATTGCAGTCGATATTTTGACTGGGAAGTTGCACGCTGCATCTTTTTTTCTGTATTCCTAATAAAGAAAAGGTTTGAGATTTATTCTATGCCCAACCATTATAATACAGGAAGTGAAATGTCATCTTAGGCAACCTTGTTTGTTGACTGAAAAGATTATTTCTATCAATGTCTCTCATGTTAATATTTTCCCAAAATGCATGTAATCAGATGATGCCTTGAAATTCAATACTATGTAGAGATAATAGGTTCACTTTCCAACAGAACTTGTGATTTCAACGTATTTAGTTCTATAGTTTTTTGTGTTTTTTTTTTTTTTTAATTTTTCTTCCAGAAACCACCATACTTTCTTCTGGATTTCGGTATAGGTTACCATTTCTTCATTTTCCATAAGTTTAATGATTATTAAAAGAATTTCGGTTAGACTTATTATTTCATTTCATTCTATGAAATATAAAAATTATATATTTAAAAAATACTTGTTAACACAGCAGTTGATTCAAAATGTCTGGACCTTCTCAGTCCTTTACAGAACTACTATTTGAATTTCTGATGATACAACTATAGTACTACCTGTCCAAATGCAAATAGAAAATGCAGGTTTGGAACTGAAGAATAGTTTGGGTTAGAATTGGAGATTTGAGAATCATCTCCATGGAGATGACTGACACAAAGAAATTGATTCTATTGTTAAGAGAAAGAGATTCTATTGTTAAGAGAAAGAGAGTGTTAATCAGCTGCACAGCTTTAATATGTCTGTTATATTTCATTTAAATCCACTCCTTCCCATTCTCATTGAACTGTCTTGCTATTGGACTTCATAATTGTTGTTGCCTTGTCTCTTCTTTCCATCTTTACTGTGAGATTTATACCTAGAAGTACTTGCAAGCATGCTTCTTTGATCTATAATAAATTTAATAGATCATCACCACCAGTTATTTTAGTGAATATTTCTCACCTTAGAAACAATAATTTTCTACACTATGTTCCCATCCTATATTTTGTTCTCATCTTTTATTATCAATACACACATGACACTACAAACAATTGCATTATTTATCTTTAAATAAACATCATACCTATCCATATCATGTCCCTTAGGGCTTTTCTTATTCTTTTTTTTTTTTTTTTGGGGGGTATGTTCATGGCATCTTTTTTTTTTTTTCCTTTTATTTATTTATTTATTTATTTATTTATTTTTTATTTTTTTATTTTTTTATAAATTTTATTGTTATATTCCCCATACACTTTTCTTATTCTTTATGAAGTATTTTGCATTTCTTTTATATTGATGTGTTGACCAGTCATGGTGTATTTTACTTCTTTAATTTTTTTTAAAGATTTACTTATTAATTAATTAATTTATTAATTTATTTATACAAGCACTGAGTACAGTCAGAAGTGCAGGAGGGTGAGAGAATTCACCAGAACCAGAGTGGGGAACAGAACAGGCAGACTGAAGAAACACACTGCTGAAGGGTGCAGCAGGCACAGCAGGAGAGGTCTGTGTGCCATGTGGGACCCTCACCGGTGGCCGGGGATTGAACCGTTGCTGCAGAGGCTGCAGGCAGCTTCATAGCCCAGGGCTCAACCGCTGTGCCACAGCAGATGCCTTACTTCTTTAAATTTTAATCAGAAATTATATTCTAATATAATTTATCCCTATGGGTAGATTCATACTGTTATTCTATTATATTTTTTAATTCTCCAATGTAAAAATAGCATTTATTCTTTCCTTTCATCTTTAGTACCTAGCATATTTGCAAGAACCATTTTAGTAAATAAATGCTAATTATGAGTTAAATATGTGAATCAGGTCGTAATGACATATGCTTTCATGAAGAATAGAGGGCTGTATTATCCAATAGGAATATTTTTATTGCCACATATATTTCTTATCTAATACTGTGCTTCAATCTGTCTGCTATAATGTTTATTTTTATAGTGCATAAGAGTAAGCAAACTTAATTCAACTATAAGTTCGTACCTGTAACTCAAAGTTTTATGAATCCATTTCTCTGTAACATTGTATATCTTATCTTTATTAGCTTCTTGTCATATTTATAGTCAATAAAAATTCTATAGTCACTGTGAAATAAGATGTATACCTTCATCAATGATTTGGAAGTATTCTAGTTTCCAAAATACATTTTACAGAAATGTAATGGTTTAAAATTTGAATTCTTTTAATACTGCAGATAATATATCATTTTTTTAAATTTTTTTAATAACTGAAAGAGAAAGGGAAATGGTATTTAAGCAATGCATTCATGGAGCAAGGTCCTATTTGGTAAGTTATTATGTTCTCAATCTGTAAAATTTTATGCAAGTTAGACTAGAATAATTATTTAATGACTACTTATCACATAATTACTTGTTATAATCACTGTTTAAGATACTTGATCTATTTATTAGGCTACTGAAAATAAGTCATTTACAAAATGTAATTGCCTTATATTTGAAGAAATGAGAAATTAATTATGGCAAGTTATAGTTTTGCATCAATAAATGGGATGTTTCTGAATAGTTAAAACATCTGCAGATATTTTTAAATTATTGAGTTACAAAGGAGTACATAGTTAATTGACATCTATTTTTTTTCAAAAAAACAATTACAATATGGACATTCCTAAGAAAGTAGTGAGGCGATGACCTCAATATTTTGGGGATGATTTTCTCTCCTATAAAAGCATGCATTAGAACAATCTGTATACCTGTGATTTGGTTGAAAATGTAACCAAAGTTACAGATGTAAACATTCTTTTGTGTAGTATCATCTATTGTCCATCAAATATTACAATGTACTTTAGAAGGGTTTTCTGAAGGAACAATTATATTTGAAGTCATTTTGTAGCCTTCATATTAAATGCTAAAGTCAAAGCCTTCAAAGTTGTTTCAGTCTGTAATGTTATTTTATTAGGTTCTGAACTAGTTAAACATGCAAAAAAAAAAGTTAAATGTTGTAAAAGAATGTTACTTCAAAAATAAAAAAATATATTAAACAATATTAAATATATATTAGGGCAAAAAAAAGTGGTGTGTAATGCCCCTAATTTATCTTATTTTAAAAACAGTGAGATTCACTGCTGGTACAATTTTAGTTTTCTAATAGCCTAATGGACTAGAGAATTAGAAATATCAATGTTTCATTTTATAGAGGAAAAGTGTTTTTTAACAAATTGAAAGCAGACATCCAATATTGTGCATCCTTCCTACTCTTTGTATTTCTTCAAGATATTGAGAAAAATAGAATATATTTTGTATAATAGAGGATATTATCATTCATAAAATATACATTTTGATAAAATTTTCTAGTGTTTACTTTGTTTCAAGCCATCTTCTAAGTGCTTTACCATATGTAATCTTTAAAAATTCTAATTAGTTTTATCTAGTTATTGCCTATAATTTGTAGATTTAAAAATGAGATATCAGGGGCCTCCCTGGTGGTGCAGGGGTTAAAGTCTCAATGCTATCAAGCTATTGCCAGCCATTGTGTCATGAGTTCAATCCCTGGCCAGGGAGCTAACCCACATTGTGTAGCAGATCTCTCCTGTCTCACCTGCTGCTCCCTTCAGCAGGGTTTTTCAGTACATCCGCCTGTTTTGCTCCCCACTCTGTCTGATGAATCCTTTCACCCCGTGCACCCTCTAGCCTACACTGGTTCTTTTATGAATAAATAAATTAAAAATAAAATAAAAACAAGAAATCACATGAAAATTTTAGTTAATAAATTTCAGAATTAGGGTTTAAAGCTGGAAGTCTGCCGTCAAACAGATTTAATCACATCATCACTCTATCTATGGTGGATAAATAGGAACAATTTTCTCTTGAACAAAAAGAAGAATTCTCTGATAGTTCATTCTAGAACTATCTATGAAGAGAGAGAAAGGAAAGGAAAGAAAGGAAGGAAAAAAAAGAAAATGGTACAAGCTTTCCAAGGAAATATCTTAGGTAAAAATGATCAAGATATTTTCAAGAAACAGCAAACAAAATGTGTTGTCTGTGACTGAAACAAAAAGCAGGTGCTATGAAATCAAGGAGTCCTTGGTCAGTGTTTTGTGTTTATCCCAAGAGTAATTCTCCTTTAAAGAAATAATATATGTTTCTCCTTAAAATAATTCTTTATTCTGTGTATTAGGTACAATGCTCCTGTCACATGCGGTTATAATCATAATCCTTGCATAAGCTTCCATCAAGATTAGTTGAATTGATTATATAAAAAAAAAAAACTGTGGAACAAATGGAATACTCAACACATGTGAACACTAACATTTTCTAATTTGGATAAGAATCTGAGTATGTGATGTTCAATTTTTTAGAAAAATTAAACTTTACATATTTTCTGTCCTCTTCACCTTAACAGTAAACAGGCTAATTCCTTATACTATAATTTACCTCACATTTATTCAAGTGATTACATATTTTCTTTTCTACTCTCTTTTGTTTGTATTTCTCTTCTTTATTTCCTTTTATTTTATGTAACCTTTCCCCTAGACTCAAGAGCCTAACTTGAGATAGATTTTTTCTTTTCTCCATTTCACATCTCAAAAACTTTCCCCTATATTTTTCTTAAAAGGTAGCAAACAAACAAGAATGAAAAGCTTTTTTTTTTTTTTTTCTGTAGTTCATGATGTACGGCATCATCAATTTCACATTACATCCATGTTGAGATACCCTGGCTGCTAGCTTCATCTTTTAGATTTCTTCTCCATTTCTGCTTTTGCCATTGTTCTTCATATTGTCAATATCTATTGGGTAATACTTATTCAAACAACATTTAGAATAAAGCTCTGTCAACTGTGACTCCAAACAAGCAAATTCATGTTAAAGAGCTAGGCATTGTGAAGGATTCTAGATATATTATGAACTTGCCATTTCAAGGGCCAGAAAACAACAATGGCAATGGGTTGGAACTAAGTAACTGGTCAGTAGCTAACTTCCTTTTATTTTAAATGTTTTGTCTTTTATTTATTTATTTATTTGTCTTATATTTATTTATGCATACAAGAAATGGGGTGTAGGCCAGTGGTGTGGGAGGTGAAAGGATTCACCAGAGACAGAACCGGGAGCAGAACAGGCACATGTACTGAAATATACTGCTGAGGGGAGCAGTGGGCGAGGCAGGTGAGGTCTGCTGTACCATGTGGGTTAGCTCCTTGGCCTGGGATCGAATTTCTGCTGTAGTGGCTGCTGACAGCTTCATAGTGCTGAGACTTAACCCCTTCCACCACCAGGCAGGCTCCAGTAACTAACATTCTTAAATTAGCAGGAGTAATATAATGAAGGGTATAGTGAGCCATGACAAGAAGTCTGAAGTTTACTGAACAAGTATGAAAACAATTTCATGATTCTGTTTAAATAAAGGAGATAATGTGATTCATACCTTTAAAGTATTTCTCTGTCAGATATTTGGAAACATTAGAATTGTATAATATGGTGATATCTGCATGACAATCAGAAATGTCTGATAGCACAAAGGAGCAGAGTAGAAATAGAGGCAAAGAGGATATATCCTTGGGCCTCCCTGGTGGTGCAAGGGGTTAAGCACCACACTATGAAGCAATCCACAGCCTCTCCAGCACTAGTTAAATCCCTGGCCCACCACAGAGAAACCCATATGGTGCAGCAGACCTCTCCTGTCTCACCTGCTGCTCCCCTCAGCAGTGTATTTTGGTCAGTCTGCCTGTTTTGTTCCCCACTCTGTCTCTGGTGAATCCTCTCACCCCCCTGCACCTATGGCCTGTACCCCAGCTCTTGTATGCATAAATAAATGCTTAAAATACATACATATATAAACAAAAAGAAGAGGATATATCCTCTTAGAGAACTGACAAAGGAATGTAGTTGTAACTAAATGAAATACTTTTGCTGGTACTGTTCTATGGTTGTTTTTCTTTCTGTCCTCTGGAATACTTGTCATAACCATGCCCTTATACACATCTCTTACACCAAAATCAGTAAAATAATGACTTTTTCCTACCAGGTCATTTTATATCAACTGTAAAAAGGATACAAAATTTTTCTGAAATTATTCGGGGAGAAAGTAAGTTATATCCATCAACTCCATTTTAATTTTCTATTCACACTAACACAAATCTGTAATTCAGATATATAAATTACCCTGTTTAAAATAAGTATATGCAATATGCCCATTGTCTTTTGCAGCAAATGGTGTTTCCTTTTATATTCTGGGCAGATGTTTGCTACACTTTCTTTTTCACTTCCATTATGTTGTTATGTGAAATATATGTCTCATTTTGCTGGTTGTTGGTAGATAAAAATAAAGGCTTGACTCAGCAATTCTATCCAGATTAAGCAGGAATCATTGATCTCCACAATATAGTTTTAATTGAATGTCTTCCTTATATTGATACCTGTACATAATTACAATTGTTCAACATTTTATGCTTACTAGTATTTAATAGCGGTCAGTAAATTATGGCCCCAACACCTGTTTCTGTAAATTAAATTTTGATGTAGGGTCCTCCCTGATGGTGCAGGGGTTGAAGTCCCAGTGCTTGGTGATCACCAGCCACTGTGGCCTGAGTTCGAGCCCAGGTCAGGGAGTTTACCCATATAGCTCAACAAACCTCTCCTGTCTTGCCTGCTGCTCCCCTCAGCAGCTTATTTCAGTGTATCCACCTGTTCTGTTCCCCATTCTCTCTCTGGAGAATCCTCTCATCCCCCTGCACCTATGGCCTATACCCCAGCTCTTGTATGCATGAATAAATAAATCTTTAAAAATATAATCTTGATATGTAACTATTCCCATTTGCCTACATATTGTCCATGGCTGCTTTAGTACTACAAAGGCAGAGTTGAGCACTGACAGACTACTTATGACTGCAGGAGAAAGAGCATACATATTTTATTATCCACACCTTTTTTTATGCTTTTGCATTTTTTAAATTTATTTTTGCCAGAGGGTAAATGCCAGAAAGGCAGGGGCATGAGAGGTTTAATCAGAGACAGAGTGGGAAGCAGAACAGACAGATCTACTGAAATACACCCACTGAGGGGAGCAGTGGAAGAGACAGTAGAGGTCTGCTGCACCATGTTGGTTTAGCTTCCTGGCCAGGTATCAAACTCAACTTGTAGTGGGGATACCACTGAGACTTAACCCATAGGCTAACAGGGAGTCACCATCCACATATTTTATGGCAATATATATTTTATAATTTCAACCTATATTATTATCATGCCTATGTGTGTCTACAATATTCATACATGAAATCATTATAATAACATGCATCATTTTGCCACAATTATATGAATTGAGAATTATTATCTTTTGTAAATAAGCACTGAAAAAATAAGTAATATGTCCAAGATACACACTTAAAAATTATCACAGTGAAAAAAACTGATTCATAAAGACTACTCAAACAAACAAAAATATTGAATTCTCTACATAAAATCTATTCAAATAAATATCAAAATATTGGATTGGTTTGATTTTGTCATCTCTAAATAGCCCAAATAGTTTCTTTACAATATATTTTTAAAAACTGATTTAGTGTTAGAGCACAACATTCCATTTCCTGAGAAAAAAAATTGTCAGTTCAGAAACAATGACATTAATCAAACACACTTCTGATGTGAGTTAATTAAAGAAATGAAATTAATTTTAATTTGACTTTCATTTATTAAAAAAAAACTAATGCTGATTAAGATGATGGTTTTTAATCTCCAATCATACTTCTCCAACTCTCAAATTCATAATTTTAATTCATCAGTAATTATTTTATATTGAGGAAAGTTTTCTATTTGTATATTTGAGGATAAATGGATTCGTGATTATGCCAATTATAACTTGAAAGGTTTGTTTTCCACACAGTTAGTGCTGATTTCAACTTTGATTACAAGAAACTGTAATGTGTAATAGTTATAAAAATTGTACATTTAATTCTACTTTTCCAAGTGAAACACCAAAACTAGATGATTCATTAAAAAATAAATATTTTTAAATGTTTCAGAATTTAAATCAATGTTTAATATCTTTCATTCTATTATTATTGAAATCCTTGATGAGAGTGGCAATTTTCTTTTTCCTTTCTCACAATTTGACACATAATAGACATTCTAATTTAGAACAATTAAATATCAAATGATTAAAGAAACAAAATTATTTACACTAATATAGAGAAAGAAATAATTGAGAAGAGGAAAATAATTAATTATAAATGGCAGTAGTCACTTTACATGCTTAAAGGTATTCAAAAATTGCAACCCTTTGACTATATAACCTGCAATCAATGCATGAATAATTTGTTTCCCCAAACATCAAAATATATGTAATTAATAGTATTCTAACATTTATAGAGTTGAAAATTCCTACTTCAAAGAAAGTGTATGTAGTGATTAAGTAGGCCTGAATATAAATTTATTTTTAATTGTATAACATAGAGGCACATTTTTTATCTTTACCTTGGCTGTTTTAGATTAGATGATAAGATTCAGGTGACATAGTTTATAGTCATTGGAAATCATTGTGGAATATGAGCTAGAGAGTTTTTCATTTCTATTTGAAAAATGTGCAGATTAGTGTTCAAAAGTCAGTAAATATGTTTGGAGGAACTGAAATGACAGAATTAATATTTAATAATTCCAGCTTTGTTACAGGTAATGTTTCTGTAATTGAGAAACTAAATTTAATATCTATAATTATATCACAGGATATTTTACTCCAGCAAAATGAAGTCTCACTGGGTTTTATATTTTATTATCTATTATTTTATTTTTCAAATACATATGTGTACATTTCACAGTGGTGATGAGTACTGACTGTAAACATGCAAAATTTGGCACTATCTTTTTGGTTTTCTCTTTTTCTTTTATTTACAACATCTATAGAAAATGAATGTATGCTTATAGTTTGAGAGACAATAGTAAGATATTAATCAGCAGGTAGCATATGTGAAAGTAATTATGGTTTTAGGGCATTTTTTTATATAAGAGAGTAGTCATTTCTTATAGCTGTTAGGAAATAACTGATGTCAATTTAGAAAAATATGACAAATTATCCCATTAAAAATATAACTTATTTTGGGCCTCCCCTGTGGCACAGTGGGTAGAGCACTGCACTGTGAAGCTGTCTGCAGCCTCTGCAGCATGGGGTTGATCCCCGGCCTGTCAGGGAGAAACCCACATGGTGCAGCAGACCTCTCCTGTCTCACCCGCTGCACCCCTCAGCAGTGCATTTCATCAGTCTGCCTGTTCTGCTCCCCACTCTGTCTCTGGTGAATCCTCTCACCCTCCTGCGCCTCTGACTTTACCCCAGTTCTTGCATAAATAAATAAATCTTTTAAAAATAAAAAGCTGAACATTAAAAAAAAAACCTTATTGTTGTAGTACAGTCTAATGTTCAAAATATGTCTATATTAATAACTTTTGTTTAAAACTTTGAACACTTACTAAGAAATCACCACTGGGCAGTGTTACACTAATATGAACCTTTAACATGTTTAATGAGGAAACATATTTGTTCTAATTGCATTTTCTTTAAAACCTTGAGAATATACTAGTATATATTTTTTATACCCAGAGTGTTGTTGACTTAATACCACTATTATATTATTATTGATAATGATGATAATGATAAGTCTTCTGAAGTTAAAATGCTGTGTAATCTTTAACATATAGCATTATATAAAATAAAAATACTGAAGAAGAAAATGTTGCCAAATATGTATGATGACGATATATTTAGGGAGCAATAAAATAAATAATATATTAAGAAATGAAAATGTCACATTTCAAAGGTCAAAATCCTGGAAAAGAGTAGGGTATAATGTCATAAATTAGGAACCAAGTACGTGAAAAAGCAACATAAAGAAATTATCTTAAGCACATATATTGGATCTTTAAGAAAAATTTTAAATTATAAACAGATTTATATGTAAAAAGAAAGTATTCATGTTATTATTGCCAGAAGTGGCATTACTACAGAATCTACAAATATTAAAGCAATAGAGGAATATTATTTTTTCTAATAAATCTGAAATTTTAATGAAAAATCAAATTTCTTAGAAATAATTATTCACTATACTTGAAATACTATTTGCATAACACAGTAGTTTTTAAAATACATGAACCTATAATCAAGAGCTTTAAGATGTAGTAACTCTAAATCTGGTGGTTTTATTTAGCATCCAAGATGATCCTAAAAAAATATCAAAGCTGGAGAACTTACACTACCAGATTTCATCTTACTGAGAATGCACAATAATGAAAAGAATAAGACATCCACCTAAGGATGGATATATAATGGAAATAATGGCAAATATGGTCATGTGAGTTATAATATGTTACAGAAAATAGTTACAAAATATGTTCTTTTAAATAACTGGTACTTCATCAATCAGGCAATTATATGGTAAAAATGAACTTTGGACCTTAAATTATAGCTTATATAAAATTTAATTTTAGGTGCAATATTAGATTTTTAAATTAGAGTAATACAAAAGAGATTTTAGCCTCTAGTAATGGATGCAATCCAGTTTTTATACAAGCACCGACAGGGCTGGGCATGAAGACAACCCCTGAGATTCTTGTTTTGCATTATGGTATCCAGTGCTTTCTAGTCTAGAACAAATGGAATACCAAAGTGTGTTCTTAGAAAGAGAAAGAGCGAAAGGGGGAGGGAGGAGAGAAGGAAATAAAACAAGCCAAAGAATACAGAATCCTTTTTTAAACCAATTCATATTCAGGAATGCTCTACTATATTACAAAGGAAGGGACTATCTGCCAAATATCATTATTTCATTTCTATGAAGACTAGAGCTATAGAGTAAATATTTGTGCTCCCCAAAATTCATATATTGAAACCTAATACTATATGTAAAGGTATATGCAAGTGGTGCCTTTGGGTGCTGAGGTCATGAGGTCATGAGGGTAGAGGTAGAGGTCATGAGGTCATGAGGGTAGAGACCTGACAAATAGGATTAGTGACCCTACAAATGAATCCCCACACAGCTTCCTTGCCCTTTCCACCATGTGAGGACATAGAGACAATATGAACTATCTACGATATGGCTATCTACAATATGAACAAGAAAACTGGCTCTCAGTAGACACTGTATCTCCTAGCATTTTGATCTTGGATTTGGCAGCCTCCAGAACAGTGAAACAAATCCATGCTGTTTAAGCTTCCCAGTCTATGATACTATGTCATAGCTACCCAGACAAGCAAGGACATTTAACTACCAGTTGAATGGTGATTGAACCTGGTCACCTGGTTCTTATATTTCTCCCTAGTTACTGCTTCAGTAACTTGGCAATAAGTAGGATCACAGTCCAACTGCTTTAATCCCTTGTCCTTCAGCATAATATCAATGTAAATGGTAAAGCAATAAAGCTTATCTAAAATAATATTTTTTTAAACTTGGCATAAGGGAATTTCTTAAACAGGATATGAAGAAGCACCAAAGTCATAAATAGACATAAAAACATTAAAAAGGCATAAAATAATCATTTTTATATTGAATTTTGTTAACATTAAGAACTTTGATTTTTTGAAAAGAATAAGACCTTAAGAATAAGAATGAGACCTTACGTGTGTGACAAGGCAACACACTGGAAGGAGTTATCTGCAATATTTATCTTCTAGTCTGCCTATCTATCTATCTATCTATCTATCTATCTATCTATCTATCTATCTATCTAATCATCTATAATCCTAAAAAGATTAATAAAAGTACAACAATTAAATAATGGCCTGAAGATGTCAATAGGGACTCCCTACATCAATTATTGTACTTAGTCATAAAGTATTGAAAAGTTCCTCTGAGATAGCAAGAAAGCATCAGTACTCATTATCACCACAAAGTAATTCTGTGCAAATGGTGTGAGAAAGGCAGCAAGCAAGGAAGTAGAAAAACAAAGAAAGGGAAAGATAATGGTCTGACAGATAGGAGGAAGGAAGGAGAGAGAGGAAGGGAGGCAGGGAAGCAAGGAAGGGAGAAAAGAGTGGCAGAGAGAGAGAGAGAGAGAGAAGGGGAGGTGAACAAAATTGTAATTGCACATTTTTAAAGTAAATATGGTAAGAAATGGAATCCCACAGTCCTAGAGTGAGAAAGCTGTCTAAAGGAATGTTAATGCCATCTTCATCTTCGTCATTAGTTTAGGATGAGTAACTTTTTTTTTTTAATCGTTGAAGCAATTAGACTTTAAGTTCAAACTTAGGAATGACTTTAAATCATACTGTGTGACTTGTGTGACCATTCCAAAGCCACTTACAGATGCCATGTTTAGGTCTCCATAATCCCACACGCTCCGCTGGCTCCAGAAGAATTCAGTGGCCCTCATGATCCATAAGTTTGACATAAATGCTTGCATTTTGATATCCCAAAAATTGTTTTTGTACATTGGGTCCTCTAATAAAGTTAATTAGAGGAAAAAAAAAAAACTTGCGTGGCCAGGTTGGCTGGAAAAAATAGAGCAGAAATAGCAAAACAACAGTAATGGCATGTCCACTTTCCACCAAACATTCCAAATCTAAAAGAAATGTAACTGATTTCCCTAAACCAAAATCATAATTTAGCTATGATAAAACAAAGGAAATATATCTCCTGACTATAAATACTTCGAGTCACATAGAATATTGGATAGAATTTAAATGCAAACTCATTCTCTAAAAGTAGAGTGGTCATTCTCCAAATTTGATAGATGAGGAGAAATATCACTTTACCACAATAATTACGGGACCTATTTACAGGAGATGCAACCTATTTATAGGACATTTGCTGATGGGGAAATGAGTTAGCTAAAATGGGGAATAGAAGCTGTTATACAGTTAAGTTCATAGTATTTTTAGATCTGCTGTACAAGCATCAGAATTACGATGCTTGATGGCAAATCAGAGACACTAAAATGATGCATATTCAGTTTCATTGGGTTACGATTTAATACAGTATATGTGAGAAATACAAGTTAAAAAAGTAGTGATCTGCACTCTTGTGAAAAGACAGAGCACCTTTCTGAAACAGGACACTGTGAGACAGAGCCCTTAATTCGCCACTACCATTTTGTATCACTCAGCCCCGTTACAATAGCTATTCATCTGTAAGTTAGCAGGATTGAGCAAGAAATCATATAGGCTGCATACAAATAAATGAGTGAAAGATGTTTTGTTTCATATATACACTCCCCCAAAGCAATAATGAACCAATTTACCGTCTCGCCCGCTGCTTCCCTCAGCAGTGTATTTCAGTCAGACTGCCTGTTCTGTTCCCCACTCTGTCTCTGGTGAATCCTCTCACCCCCTACATCTATGGCCTGTACCCCAGCTCTTGAATGCATAAATAAATGCATCTTTAAAAAAAATAATGAACCAATTTAGCCCTAGACTATTTTATGTAATAAAAGAACATAATACAATGCTTGCCTAATTTTAGTCATTTTGCACTTCCTATGGCTGATTTAGTTTGGCATTGCAAGAAATTAGTGTCAAACTCTAACTCAGGCTTTAAAACTTTAAAACCAACCTGATATTTGGACAGAATGTTAGTTTTAACTAAAGGGAATACCTTGATTTATCATTTTCATTTAGAATATTCATCTGCAATATATCACATTCAAAATATATTTGGGGAAAAAGGGTATATTAATGTTAAAGTGCATATATTTTATAAATGGTAATGTATGAGTCCCCTCCCTTTATTTTTGTCACACAATTTGTTATATACATTCTATGGACCACAAATTCAAATATAATACAAACTGATTCTACTAAGCTACATCTTAGTACAAATATACTATGAATAATTAAGGTCTGCAAATTTAATATTCCAATCAATTTATTATTTAACTATTAATTCATATCTTCATATGTTTATAACTTAATTAGAGCTACATTAAATACTGCTTTTTGAAGTATTCACTCCAAATTTTTCACAGACTTATTCTATCCTGAAAATTCAGCGAATTGATTTCTGAATTTACCTTATCCCTTACATGCTACCATGTTTTTTATTATAAACTTAATACCCCAAAGAATGCAGACTTACTAAAAACCTAATTAAAATATCATTTCCAATGTCTGGTAGTATATTTTAGTAGATGGAGAAGTTTATGAACTTGGAATTCTCATTAGGTTAGTCCCAAAACTGTATTTGTGCTTTTTACTTCAGTACTTACCATAGTTTTAGAAAATTATTTCTGTAATCTTCTGTTAAATATCACCTCTGTTACACTTGTAGCTCCTGGAGAATAGAGCATATGCTGCTAATATTTTCACTACAGTACCTACTTATGATTAGATGAGTATTTCATATGATTCTTTTCAGTAAATTTTGTAGGAGGAATGCAAAAATAAATGAACTAAATAATGAATGAATAAATGAGATTCACTTTGAACTTGGAATTCAATTTGAAATTGTTGCTGTAACTATTAGGTAACTTTTGACATAGATAAATTTGGACATAAGAATGTATATTATTTCATTTGGGGGATCTCAAGAGTTTTGCTGGGAACTTCAAATTGTAAAAGCAGTGAAGTTTATATGGGTAAGGGTGATCTCATTCAACAAAGTCTGTGTGATTTACATAGCTTATTGGATCCTTAATTTCAGGTGCTGTAGTTTTTATTATATTGTCTATCACAAATCTCCCTCTTTATTCTGATTAGAATAATATTTCGGGTCACAAAAGGAACCATTATAGGGTGAACTTGTGTGAAATAGGATAGCTTACTGGCAATTTCTCTTAGGCTCTCGATTTGGATTTGGTTTGTTGATTAGATAACCATTGATCATGGTTATATATTTTCAGAGCTGCTGAGTATAGATTCAAACCCAATGCTATAGTTGACTGCATCAATGGATAAGAGAAATAGGGTCTCTTTATTGGAGTTATTTTCCTGAATTAGAGGGGAGGGAAAAAAAAATCAATGAAACTGTGGCAAACAGTGGCTAAGCAGAAAAGTGTAAACAGTCTGTGCTGGAAATACCCTGACTCTAGAAATCATGTTTGCTCAGAATGAGAAGAAAACAACAGTGAGAAGTAAAAATGTCTCACAGTCTGTTATGTTAACAACAGACAGAGTTTTGGGATTTCAAAAAGAAACATCAGAAATTCCAAGAAGAATACAATCAGTCTAAAGATCACGTTACAGCTTGGAAAAACCTAATTTTTTTCTTAAGGGAAACATACTTAAATTTGGTCGTGTATTATATCTTAAAATGTGAAAGAGGGAGTAGGTTAGTGTTTCAAAGATTCATCTTATACTTGACAGATGTACAAAGGAAAATGGAGAATAAAATACAATATGGTAGGAATTCCACTCAAGTTGCCCTACTGCATGCAGAAGTGACTCTTTTATCATAAAAGAACAGGTGGAAGTTATTTACAGCTTGAACAAGTAAAAGTCTGAAATCTAGAGAGATTTGAGAAATAAATATTAGAGAATAGGGACTAAAGAAACATTAAAAAAACAATTTTAGTTCAGCAATCTCTCTCAGGCCATTTTATAATTCCAAGAAATGGAGAAACATGTGGGACTCATTCCAGGGATATGAGTAAATTTTGGAGTCCCTCTTCTAGCACTGAGAATTCTCACTCAATTCAGCATTGAAATGCCAGAAGCACAAGAGTCCAAAGAAAATAAAAAGGAAGAGAAGTCCAGAGAAATTTTCATGAATAAAAGTATTTCAGTCTAAAGGAAACCCGAATCTTCCCTAGGCAAAAAGAAGGGCAGTACCCTAATTAATTGAAGAGAACTAGCAATTGAAATTTTCACTCACATATTTTGGGTTCTAAATTGTTTTATAATGATCCAACTTTTTAGTGATTATGAAACCAAGAATGTTTCATGATTTTTTTTTATACATTTGTTTTTCTATTCTTTTCCTTTTATTAAGCTCTCTGGTATCTCTTTTAATAAAGGTACTATTTGATTTATGAATGCCCACTTTCATAATTACCTCCTACAAATCCCCCCTACTAATACCATAAATGGGGTTTAGGAATCTACACATGAATTGAAAGGACACATTCAGCTTACAACATCACAACCCCATAGAACAAACTAAGCTGGAATAAGGTCGTGTGCATCTCAATTATGTATCAGAAATAATATTTTTCGGGGGAATTTGTGGCTCGATTATAAAAAGCTACAACTATTTGCATTTGTTTCTAGACAACTGATTATATCATCTAAATATCCTGGAAAAAATGTTAGTGCTAAAACAACCCCTTATGTCATATTGACCAACTAGAACTTCAGAAAGATTAAGGACACAGAATTGACTCAACTTAGACTAACCAGCTCTGTAGATGCAAAATGAAAAAAAAATAATCTGATAACTGTGGAAGATTACTCAAGATGCTACAGCTGAGGAAAGATTTCTAGGCTATTCAAGAATTTTGTAAGTATCACATATCCTAGAATTATGTATCACAGAATAGTTAAGACTAGTTGAATAAAGTAATAATAGTGGAGAAAATATTTTCAGAAATGAATTTGTTTAAAATAAATACATTCCTTTATAGGAATAGGAATTTTACTTAGGAATGAGTGTTGATATTTAATTTTGAACAATATTTCATTACTATTAAGTCATTATATTATAAGCTTTCATAATTTACCTCGAGTAAAAAAAAAGTGAAAGATTAACCAATGTTTTACACATTTTTTAAAATGCACTGTCATGTAATTGAGCTATCTTTGTGCATGTTGTATTTGTGTGTGTGCACTTACCAAGCATGAGTTATAGTAATTCTGTGACTGTTTATGCTAATTTCAGCAGCTGTTATTTTATTTATGCCATCTAATTAAATAATATGCAAAATGATGATGCATGAGTGTGGGGAAAATAGATTTATAAGTTGAATAATTTAGAGAAACTCCCTAAAGGCAAATAATTAAAAAGAAATTGCTGTCAAATTGGTTTTGACAAAACTTTAAAAGATTAAGGGTGGAGAGTAAAATATATAGAAAAATTTTATGTTCAGATGTGACTTTTCTATTTTTATCAGCTTTCTCATTTTTAGATCAATAGTAAACTGCAAATAAATGTATTTTGGGAATGGCATACAGGAGAAAAATTTATTAGACACATTATTATTGGTGATTGAATTATTTTTGTCTAATTTAAAAAAGCAATATTTAAATTGCAAAGGCATTATCTTGATTTTTCTTAGAGTTAAAGAGCTTGTTCAATTATTACACCAGTACACCAATCAAATCAAAGAAGATGGATTTTCTCTGGGCTTTCTGCCGAGCAATTCTCAGTTTTCAAGACTATCCTATCAACTATGCTGCACAATATAGCTGGGTATGATTTAATATGAAAAATGACATGAGAAATACATTCTTAACCAAATAAATAAGTGCTATCCTCAAGATAATTAATTTCACACCCTAAACTACTGATTTTCTGGATGAAATGTTAAGGAACATTTAGATCTGATGTACTGTTTATCTCATTGGTCCCAGAATCATTAATAGAAGACATGGCAAAGAACAACTAAGTTGGGGCCTCCCTGGTGGCACAAGGTATTAAGGCGCAACCTATGAAGCTAGCCACAGCCACTGCAGCACGAGTTCGATCCCCAGCCAGGGAGCTACCCATATGGTGCAGCAGACCTCTCCTGACTCACCCACTGGTCCCCTCAGCAGTGTATTTCAGGTGATCCACATGTTCTGCTCCCCACTCTATCTCTGGTGAATCTTTTCACCACCACTTCCCCCACCACACCTCTGGCCTACACACCAGTTCTTGCATGCATGAATAAATAAAAATATATATTTTTTTTAAAAATCATACTTTACATAGATGCCTCCAAATCCTTTTAGTTACAATTTCCATGTAAATTTATTTTTATTTGTTATATCTGCTAAAATAGTTAAGAGGCCCTTATATACTGGGAACTTGAACACAAGCTCCTCATGCAGAAGAGAAATGAGGATATAAAACAGGAATCCATAAAAATGCTAGAATGGAGAGTTGGAGCTTTCTTTTAAGAGTAGTGGAATCTACTCACAACTACTGATCATTCTATATCATTATTTATTATTCTATATTGTTTTGTGTCTTTTTAGTTACTTTCTTTTATTTGTTGTTCTTATGGAAACATGAGTATGCAAGTTATTATCTCCCAACTGTACTAACTCACCTATGTATAGCCCAAATGAGGCCCAGGAAATTTAAAACATGGATTTGCCTCTCAGGTCAACTCAACATTTCTGCTCATTTGAACAAAACAATAGTTTTGTCACTGCAGTTAGTGTGCTAAGGATACAAACATTCAAAAATGCACAAAACAACTTACTCATCTTGTTTCTAGTCAAGGCATTAAAAAAATCCAGACTCGAATGTAGTTTAACTCATTTTGAAAATATGTATATAGAAATTTATTAGGAAAATCCTTAATTTTGATCACTGGATTTTTGTTTGTTTGCCTAGAATATCCCCATAGTATCTACGAATGAATCAAGTGGCAATTGCATAGCCTTTGAGTTGCCTTGGAATTGGGAATTAGGGCTCTGATCTCCTTTCTTAGGGGATTAGGTATACATTTGTGAAAACCATTGGAGGTGATGGTTTTAATTGTGTTTGTAACATTGGCTTTAGTTATTTTGAGGCAATTCACTTCTCCAGTGACTTAAGCACAACATGAGGAGATCTTGAATTAGTAGTCCTGCTGGAGTATTATTCTAATAATTTCAAAGAAATTAAGTATATTCTGGATATCCAATCACTTTTAAAGATTAACATGATCTTTATAAATTATCTCATGTTTTGATTGCATTCCAGACTCACAATAAAATAACTAAAATTTCCTTAGTTTATCACCCTTAACCTTTTGGCCATTGCAGTCAATTTAAATTATCCTGGGATTCACTCACATGTTCTGATGATCAGCCACTTGGAATCAAGTCAGCATGTGGTCTGTCCTCTTCAGTTGCCTTATGCATTGTTTTAAGGAGTCATTGAGTCCACCGAGTACTGGTTGTTATCAAGATTTCCTTTATATTTCTAAAGGTAAACAGAGTACCTTACGTTTCAACCAATAGAGTCATCACCGTTAAGTGGGACAAATGTTTATCTTTCAAAATTGTGGTTCAAATGACACAGTCTTAGGCTTTTGGATGTTTGGAAAGTCTTAAACAATTTTTTTCTTTTATTTATACAGAAATATTATCATAATGGTACTATGTCCTTGAATTTTTGGCAAGTCTAAATAACCCGTGTCTGATTGTAATGATAAATGGCCTTTCTCTTCCATATTTGGCAGACCCTTGCACCTAATACATGTTCAACTTTCTCTTTCATAAAGGAAGAAGCACTTATCAAGAAATTCCTTGTCCCTCACACACATAGGTTTCTAGTGGATTCACTAGATAATTCTCTACATGAAATTGAATATCCCTTAATTACAATGTATTCAAGGTTGAGTCTCTGTCTCGTGAACCTCAACTGCAATTTCAATTCTGTTATGAGACTGCTAATGTTGTATACTAATTTATACTCTGATTTATCTCACCTTACTCAAAACACAAAAAACTTACTCAAACTACTCCCTTAAAAATATATTTATTTTGTAATGCATGGAGTTGTGAAAAAAATTTCATTTGACATAAATCTTTATTGAAAACCACAGAAAATAGACTTGTAAGAGACTCAGGAATTTGTTTTCTTTCTTACAGATTGTTTAATTCCCATCTATTCCATATCAGCTATATGTACATAAAAAGAGAGCCTACCACACATTTTTGAAGCTGCTTGTTATTAAGCTCAAGAACTTTTAACCTCTTCTGTATAAAATGTACTATTCCTTAGAAAGCTGCAAACGTTTTATGTACAAATTGTACTTCTTTTTTGGGGACAGATGTTGACATCATTGAGATGCAAATGACAAAAAATTAGTATAAATGCCTCAATATGAGTCCTGTTGTTATATTAATAGGGTAGAAGAACTGTCTTCCACAAAACTCTGCTTACCTGAATTACACATAGATCTCTAAGTCGTAAGCATTTAAAATCCTCTTCTATGATAGTGAATTATTCTATTACTTACTTTCATTTTGTTTCAATACATTCCATATTCTCTTTGTCGAATGTACTTGAGAAGTTATCATTTGGGGATTCAAGAATGAATGAATAATGTGTGAGGGTAAGAAATCTGGACAGGGATATTATCCTATGTTTAAAATAATGTCTTATCACAATTTTACACAAGTAATGAAGAGGTGTCATGATTCTGAACTCCCAATTCTCCTCCAAAGAGGAGAGCATTAGAAGTTCTTTAAAGAGAACTTTAGAAAATAGGTTACATAAAATTAGCATTAATATTAGAGTGGCTAAGGACATTTGCATTATAAAAATATTACCTACCACAAAACACGGTATACCTCTTATAACATATTTAAGATTCTTATATTTCTTGATATATTTATATGCAGGCTTAGTCTTATTCACATGCACAATACAAAACTTCAAATAACATGTAATATTAATAGTCCCCTACATGTACCCAAAAACACAGGAGAAAGAAAAAAGTAAGGAAATATGGGAAAAAGAAAAGAAATAAGGCAACTTACTCCTAACATGACCATTATCTCTTTCCCCTTCTAAAGCATGGTTATTTCTTTTATAGAAAAGTGGTTAACAATTTCTAGTGTATAACAAAAATAAACAATCATAATTTGTCATTCTGAGTAAGTTAGGGTACTACTGAAATCACTCACCAGATTTTAAATTGAGAGCAAGTTGAGTTGTGATTTGTGAGGACTTAGGTGAGGAAGGACATTAACTCAGTTTACTGATGGTTAAGTAGACCCTGATATCGAAGGAGAACAGACGGATATTCAACTGCTTTGCATTTAAGACATGTTTGTGTGCTCAATTCACATAACATGTGATCTTTCCTGTAAAGTAGAAATAGTTGTATAATATTATTGTGCTTAATTTTGAGTTTTATTCATTTTCCTAGTTTTTAAGGAAACTTAGTTGTACATGTAAGACATTATCAGTCCAGTGAAAGTGATTAGAAAAAACTGGCATTATATTTTGCACTGAATATTGAAAAGTTGTATTTATTGCTGATTTATGAATTTCTATAGTTAGAAAATTAACAAGTTCGCTTTCTTTCAAATATATTTTTGATGACATTGTTTTCTTTTGGTTTGTCTTTGTTAGTATTATTATTACAAATTGTTGTATCAGGGGTAAATTTTGAAATCTATTGCATCCTTTACAATCTCTTCATATATAAAATAATTCTAGACATATTAAAAGAATAGTAACATTAAAATAATATTGACATAGTAATATAAAACAGGGGAAACTCATAAGAAATATCATTAATCATACCTTTTGGAAGCTAGGGACATTATAAAAATTGTCACAAAATATATTAAATCCAGAAGGTGGCACTCTTGTATTGTATTACACAAAACTTTTTTTTTTTGTACATTCTCAAATACAAGCATGCAAATGTAAGTACTCATATTTACAAATATAAATACTTAAAAGACATGCATTTATATTGTGAACACTTGTTCACAGAGCAATGTTGTAATAAACTTTTTTCTTCAGCAATTTAATGGTTTGCAGCTATATAAAGTTAATACATTTTTGTAACTGGAATTTTTTCTTAGATATGTCAGGTAAATTTAGAAAACACTGTTGTAAATTTTGTTGAATTAATTACAAAATATGGAATGAAGCAAAATTTGAAAATTCATATTCAAAATTAAAAGAAAATTTCATCACATACCTTATATTTTGTGGTTTTAGTTGAACTGCTGTTTGCAATGGAGCACAAACATATCAGATAAGATTAAAAAGTTAATTGCAATGGTTTAAATTAACTGTTAAGTGTTTAAATTAACTGTTTAATTTATTTAAATAAAATTCAATTCTACATCAAGAAGGCAGCAATGTGTATATATCAACTATACAAGTCTTTAGTAATCAGATAACTGATTCCTGGTGAAATTAACTTCACTAAGAAATGTTATTTCCAACAAATGTGCAACATTACATGATAGTCTATAGTTAGCTGTAGACAAATGTATAGTCTGAAAAATTAAGACTAAAGAAAAATATAATACAGAATTTCAAAATAAAGTGTAAAGATAAAATGAAATATGAAGTCAACCTACAGATGTGAACACATTTTATTTGTGACAAAACAAAATCAATTTTTTTCTACATTAAACAGCCTAGTTCATTCATTCATTTATCGATTTTTCTGTATCATTTTCCCTCTACCTAAATGGAGACAACATGATAAAGTGGACAGAGCATGGTGACCTTGAGCAAGTGACTTAGCCTGTCTGAGAAATCTGCAGCAATAGAGAGAAATAAGAGTGATGCTACGTAACTTACTGAGTTGCGACAGATACATACTTAATAAAGGATACTTTCATATTTTCAAGTTTTGTTCTTGAGATAGAGTTTGCAATGCTAGGGAGGAAATACAGAACAAGTTCGTATTCCTGCTTTTATGATATTTCTATAAACCTGATTAAAATAAGAGTCTTTCTGAAGTGTCTCATATTTTATTTTTCTTTTTTCTTTCTTTAAGATTTTATTTTTTATTCAGGAACCGGGGTACAGGCCAGATGCGCAGGAGGGTGAGAGGATTCACCAGAGACAAGTGGGGAGCAGAACAGGCAGACTGATGAAACACACTGCTGAGGGGAGCAGTGGGCGAGACAGGAGAGGTCTGCCGCGCCAGGTGGGACCCTCACTGGCTGGTCGGGATCGAACTCGCGCTGCAGAGGCTGCGGACAGCTTCACAGTGTGGCACTCAACCGCCTGCGCCACCAGGGGAGGCCCTCATGTTTTATTTTTCTAAAGAAAATATGTAAATTCATGTGCTTATTTTAAAAATTCTATTTTTGAAACACTTGATTATCACAAAAAGCAGAAGCATTTTTATTTTTTTTTCCTGTGCAAAAAATGGTTAGATGGTGTTATTTATTTCCTTGCTAAGTTGCTAAAGAAATCTGACATAATTTACATTTGTTTTCTTATGAAAAGCATTTCAAATAGGGTTGACAATGTGTTTTATGGATTGATTACCTTTCTAGAAGCTTTAGGGCTACATTTGTGGCTTATTTTTGGTAAGTTATAAGTATATGATCAAACTGCTACAGTTGAATATAAGTGAAACATTTCAAAATCTGAATTAGATGTTACTCCCTTCACACTAGAAGGTCGAAGCATTTTTCTAGACAGGTTTCCTGTATAATTAATTAACTCAATCAATGGCAACATTAAATTGCTTAGAACAAAAATCTCATGAAAGAAAATGTAAGAATGCCTAAAAGAACTGTTAGCCATGGAGCCACAGAATTAACAATGGTAAGACAACCTTAAACTTCCGTTTTATAAAAATTCTCTGGGAATGGAGAAATGAAGATAAACATGTACTCTACTGTACTAGAATAGCACATAAATTTTAAATTATTTTTAAATCCACTAAATTGTGTTACTTTGAAGTAAAAATATTGACACACTTTAGAAATCATTTCAAGCAGATTGCATAAGAATTATATACTTAAATTATGTAAGTTTATATATATATATGTATCTATAAAAACACATAGCTTACTATTACAAAACAACTCCAAATTAGGATTTTGAAAAATATTTGTGACAAAAGAATACTTGTGATAACTTTTTAGCTATAATTTCACAAGCATTCATTAAGCACAAACATGGACTGGTCATCTCCTAAGCTGTTGCCAATTTGGAAACGTGATCTCATCCCTTTATTACCTGTCAGCATATACCCACAACTTATCTGCTTAGATATCCAGAATGATTGTTTTAATTATACTTCAATTTCAATACCACTCAAGTAGTATACAATTTATTAGAAATACTACTCACGTGGTTCTAAAATATCACATCCTAATACTTAAAGAGGAAATGGCTCATAATTCCTTGATCAGCTATTGCTACCAACTATGCCGGAACATTATATAATTAATAAGTGCTTCTTATCATTATAATCTATTATTATTGTTGCTCATATATTAAATACCTGCTCTGGATGAAACTCTGCTGGTACTGATAGATGCATACTCATGATCCTAATGGAAATCAACAAATCACACTAACTGAGCACAATGCATGTGCAAAGTACATTTTATTAATTATAATTATTATTTATATTTATTATATATTAATTATAGATATGAATTATATACTTAATTATAATGTATTAATTATAACAATACCTAGTATATTTCTTTGGTATAGGTACTATTTGTCCGTCCATTTTAAATGACAGTTTGAAGCAAGTAATCTGTAAAGGTCAAGAAAGTAGCTGGTTAAGCCAGGATTAAATTACCCAATTTTTATAACATTTTGCATACTAAAGACAATGGCGATTGATAGGAAACTGAGTTACTGAGCTGAAGGATATTATAAATGACATCAGCTTACTAATTTTATGGATGAAGAAAATGGAGAACCATGAATTTGTGTCTCTTCTGTAGTCATAAATTCAAAGACAGAATTGGAATACCAGTGTAAACTTTTTATTTAGTATTTTATATTTGGCATGACTTTCAAAAACAGCTTTGTGCCAATTTGGAAACATGGTCTTATCCCTTGATGACCTGTCAGCACATACCCACAACTTATCTGCTTAGATATCCAGAATGATTATTTTAATGATATAGTCATGATTCAAGAGACTTTTCCCCAAGCTTTTATCCAATATTTGTAAGAACTTAAATACATTTATCTCTGGGAAAATTAATTCTCCATTTATAAAATTAAAAAGTTTAATTGAATATGATGAACTATATTATTTCATACCTCTTAAAATCCATAGTATATACTATTATTTTTCATGCTCCTAATTGCACCCTTGGGTATTGTGGAACAGTCAGTAACCATTGAAAATAATATTTTACATCATACAAATGAAAAATTCATTTAAATTAACACATGTGTTCTTGTAAGTAATCTTCAGATGTAATTATTTTGAAATTCTCTGTACAGGGCCTACCTGGTGGCGCAGGCAGTTAAGCGCTGCTCTATGAAGCTGCCCATGGCCTCTGCAGCATGGGTTTGATCCTGGCTGGCCTGGAAGATACCCACATGTTGCAGCAGACCTCTCCTGTCTCACCCGCTGCTCCCCTCAACGGTGTACTTCGGTGGATCTGCCTATTCTGTTCCCTGCTCTGTCTCTGGTGAATCCTCTCACCCTACCGCACATCTGGCCTATACCCCAGTTCTTGTATAAATAAATAAATCTTTAAAAAAAATTCTCTGTACAGCAAAGAAAGCAGAGATTCAAAAGGTTCAATTTCAATACCACTCATGTAGTAAGTGGTAACATGGAAATTCAACCATGTTTCTTTTGAATCAATGTCCATTATATAGTCGGCTAAGTTCAGTGAATAAAGCAGTTTCATGACCTATGATCTGACTAAATGAAAAGTCAGTCATACAAAAACTGAACTAAAATTGTAGAGAATATACTCTGTAATAAATACCAGAAATTAAAATAACTACAGATAGAAGGATTTGAAATGTTAGGGAAGAAATAAAAGTTAGTATTTCCTACTCAATCCTGGGATAGTTGGACACTGACATAAAAGGACAAGTGGTTTACTTCAGAATTTGGAAATGTATTGATAAAACTGAATTATTAAGATGTTTTAGATTATGACATCCAAGATCATTGTTTCACCATTTAACATAACTTTAATATTTCCTCTTCACTTGCCAGTTATCAGCATTTGCAAATAACAAATGGATTTTGATAACATTGCTTTATTTGTCATTTGTAATATGCTAAGTCATTCTGTGACCTCAAAAAGCTATTGATGAGACAATGGGTGCATTGAAATGCACTTAATGAAATGTAGTGATGTTTGTGCGTGTGTAAAATGGACCTTTTGTTACTTCAGTTTACAATACTTTCTAGTGTTTATCTTATACTTCTTTGAAAGGTATATAGAGTATACTAATATTTGACTGTTATAATGTCATTTGGCTAAAATGGTTTACTTTGGTTAGAATATTACTATTAAGGAAAACATCTTGCATTGCAACTCAAAATTATACTGAAAAATCTTTTCACCCTAAAAAGATGCTGACAGACCACTTAGTACAAAGACAACTTAGTCCTCATAATTTTTCTTTAAAAAGTTTTGAATACTGATCAAGTTATGAATTAATTTATTTCTGACATACACATATGATAATTGAGAGATTTATACTTCAGTATTCTCATTTATTTCATTGAAGCATGATGGATGTGTCATCATATTAAAGTCTGTGGTGTACCAGTATAAGAGTTGAGGTGTCTTTTGTAATGTCACTTACATCATAGGTAGTAGAAAACATATGGGCAAAAAATGGTGATAATTACAATCATGCTAGAATATATAGTACAGACTTTTGAGCCAAAGCATCTGAATTCTTTCTGTGTCTTAAAATGGGGATTGCTTTGCAGATTAAGGGATAGTTTAATCGATCTAATATATTCATATGTAAGTACATTGCTTACAATATTCCCAGTAAAAAGTAACCACTCATATACATTAGATATTATTGTTATTACTACATAACATCTTACATAAAAAATCAAATTGCATTTTTATTGAGGCAACATTGATTTATAACACTGCATATGATTTATGAGTATAGGTGCACAACTCTGTAGATGTTACCATTCCATACAGCAAACCAACAATAATCCTTGACCATAATCCATTTTGCCACTTCCCCCCTTTGCTTCTCAACCCCACCCCCCATCCTCCCCTTCTGGTAACTTTTGTTTTGCAGTCACACGTCTAGAGTTACAAGCAACAGTTCAGTGGCAGAGCATTTGATTGCAGATTTGTAGGATTTATTTTGGTTTGTTTTTACCTGTTTGTTCACTTTGTATCTTTGGATTCACCTGAGTGAAAACCTATGGTATTGTCTTTCTCTTTCTGATTTATTACATTTATGATAATCACCTCTAGTTCTGTCCATGTTGTCACAAATGGCAAGATTTCATTTTTAAGAGCTGAGTAATATTCCACTATGTATGTGTACCATCTCTTTTTTATGCACTATCTGCTTATGCACTTTTGGGTACTCAGGTTGTTTCCACACCTTAGCTATTGTAAATAGTGCTAAAATGAACATAAGAGTGCATAAAGGCCTTTAGTGATTTTTTTTTTTGCATTTTTTGTAGAGATACATATAGAGGAGTGGACTTGTTGGGTCACATTTTTCCTCACTGTAATACATACATAAATGATAAGCCAAGCTTGGCTGTGATTCTTGAACCTCTTTTTCTGATTTTTATATCTGCCTTAGACATCTGGTCTACTTTGGGATTCTCTTGAGATGCAAATGAAGCAGCCCTCCTGAGTCAGTGACATAGTTCTTCTCTCTCTTAATCTGTGAGAGTCACCAAAGGGAACAAGAAGCACAAAGGTCTAACAAAATGCCCTTTATATATCCTTAAATAGCAAAGCCTTGTGTGGAACATGATATGTAAACATTGTAAGTCACTTCAGACTGCTAAGTATTCACAGACACCAAAGCTGATAGGAAGAAATGGCCTTTAGTTTATAACCTTCAATTCCTTGCTTGACAATCTTTATTCAGAATGAATAAAGTCTTGGCTTTCTTAGAGTGGGAGATGAATTCTCAGCAGGAGTCATCCCTGTCTTGTACCTGTATATTGATACTCATAATGTCATTGATGAGCATTGTAAGAGGTGGTATTTTTTTTTTTTTTTTTTTTGGCACTGGGTCAGCTCTTCAAATGACCATGAATTTATACTGAGCCAGAAGTGCTGAAGAAAGCTTCATTACTAGTGGATAAAGTACAACACCATCATTCATTTTTTAATTTAAGCCCTGCTTAAAGTGTCGGAGGTTGTAATCAATTACATTAACACATGATGCAATTTGACTCATTTGAGCAATTTCAATCAGGATTTCACCCTCATCATAGTGCTGAGACTGCTGTATTGAAAGTAAATAATGACCTTTTGATTGTGACAACGGATGTTGTCTTTCATGATTTTGTCGGACCTCTTGGCAGCATTTGTTGCAGTTAATCATGACATTTTATTGGCTATTTTATAGATTCTTGGTAGATTTTCTTAAATAAAGAAAAAGCAATCTGAAGTGTTATCTCCCAGTGATCTATTTAAATATCTGTTCAGTAAGGTCATTTTATCTCCACTGGAGGCTCTGCAAAACTGATAATGACTGTTTTTCTGTTTTCCTATTTATATTTTGTACAAATTTGCCATCATTTAACTATATTTGATGCCTTGGACAGTTTTTTATTATTTCAAGTTGGAAAATTAGAACGGTGTGTTTGTTGCTGAAATACAGTACGAATGGCTCCTGCTGAGATTTATAAAATTCAACTTCTGATTGCTATTTATTAGGAATGTAAACATACACAGCATATGTGCACATACTTACACAAATATAAAGAAAATATATTTGTAGGCTAGGTAAATTAAGACAAAATCTTCTCGTAGTCAATCCCTTTTCTGTGATGTCCCAGAGGTAAAAGTGACTCAACTAACAGTAAATTAATTCTTGACATAATCTAAGTAAGTCTTTTCTGTTTTTCCTTTTTCAGTGGAGGGCCCTAAAGGTGTTGATGTTGAGGTGAATATGAAGAAAACAAATTGAAGCTACCTGATGTCATTATTTAGGTAAGAGACACAGCTTCAATAGTGATGTCTTTGTAATTTGTAATCCCTTCATGGCAAGCTAGAAATTATAAATGTTGGGGGGGGATTAAAAGTTTTCAAATATGGAAATCTGGTTCTGGAATAAAATAGTTAGCAGGAAGTCTACAGATGACTCCTTCATTTCATTTGATGGATGACAACAAGGGAGAGAAAAAAAAAAAAAAACAAAGAAGATGACCTGGTCAAATTCCTTGTTAGAGAAATTGTTGGAGAGGATGGGAAATTTCCCTCTACCCACTGGGATCTTCATAGGCTAGTTGAGTAATCAAATCAGTCAGATTAGTAGTAGCAAATGCCATTTTTATATTTATTATTTTTATTGAGATAAAATTGGTTTACATTATTGCTTCTATTTCAGAAGTATAGGAGCCCACCCCCCCTTTTATGTTGCTGTTACCATAGTGTTCCCACTACCAAAGCACCCAGAGTCTACCACCGTAGTCCACTGTGCTACCTTACCTTTCCATTTTGTGCTCCCCTTTCCTGCTCTCCCCCACCCTCTCAGTGATCTTTTTCCAGGGACTAGATTTTTAGTTCGGCTTTATTTGAGCTTTTGTCTGGTTTTTCAATATTGAAAAAAGTAAAATTTAAATACATTAATTCAGGGAATCAACATAGAAAGAAAGATTCTGAGAACATAGTTAGTATGAATTCAATATCCATTAATATATTGATACCTGTTTTGTGACCCACTATGTGGTCAATCCTGGAGAATGACCAATGTGCATCTGAGAAGAATGTGTATTCAGTTGTGTTTTGTTTTGTTTTTTAAAGATTTTATTTATTTATTTATTTATTTATTTATTTATTTATTTATATGCAAGCACTGGGTACAGTCAGAAGCGTGGGAGGGTGAGAGAATTCACCAGAGCCAGAGCGGGGAGCAGAGCAGGCAGAAGGACCGAAGTACACTGCTGAGGGGAGCAGCGGGCGGCAGGAGAGGTCTGCGCGCCATGTGGGACCCTCCTCTGGTGGCCGGGGAGCAGCCGGGGATCGAACTGTCGCTGCAGAGGCCGCGGGCAGCTTCGCAACCCAGCGCTCAACTGCTGTGCCACCGGGGAGGCCCAAGAATGTGTATTCAGTTTTTCTGAGATACAGTGCCCTATAATTTTTTATTAAGCAGATATGATTTAATTTATGGTGTAAGGCTATTGTTTCCTTGTTATTTTCTGTCTGGTTAATATGTCCATTGGCCAAAGTGGGGTGCTGAAGTACTCAGCCACTAATATGTTGCTGCCAAATTTATTCTCAGATTTGAAAGTAATTGTCATAGGTATTTTGATGCTCCTTCATTTGGTGAATATATATTGATGAATGTTATATCGTCATGATGTATTGTTCTTTTAATCACTATGTAGTGCCCATCCCTCGATGATGAAAAGCTGACAGCTGTTCTACTAAGATTTGGTATATGGCAAGGATGTCCTCTTTCAACAATTCTAACCAGCATGGCATTTGAAGTTGTAGCCAGAGGAATTACAAAAGTGAAGATTTAAGAGGAATCCAAATTGGAAAAAAAAAGTAACTCACCATTTTTAGATGCCATGATAATATGCATAAAAATCCCCAAAGATTCTACTAACAAACAACTTGAAATAATAAGACAGTTCAGCTAAGTGACAAGTCATAAAATCAGTGTATAAAAACAGTTGCTTTCCTATATGCAAAAAATGAGCTAAAAGAGGAAGAATCAAGAAAACTATTCCATTTACTATTGCATTAAAAGGAATTAAATACCTAGGGGTGAAAAAGATTGTGATGAGCCCACACAGAGAAACTGTAAGACATTATTCAAAGAAATAGAAGAAGATACAAAGAAATGAAAAGATATTCCTTGCTCATTGGGTTGGAAGAATTTACAAATTACCATTGTTAAAATGACCATTTTATCAAAAGAAACATACAAATTCAATGCAATCCTTATCAAAGTTTCAGTGGCATTCTTCAAAGGAATACAACAAACATTAAATTTATATTAAAAATACAAATAGTTAAGCAATCCTGACACTCCCCAAAATAGGAAGAATAGTAGTATCACACTCACAGATCTCAAATTGTACTATAAAATCATAATAATCAAAACAGTACAGTAGTGGAACAAAACCAGACACAGATAAATGTAATGGAATTGTGGTGGTGGGTGTAGTGTGGTAACAACACCTGATGGGGATGATCCTATACCTCTAAGTTAAATACAATGTTGTAAACCAATTTTGTGTCAATAAAAATCATTAAAAAATGATGATTTCAAAGCTTTGAAGCATGGGGGAGGAATATATCCTGACCAAAAGCATGAAGAAAAAAGGGTGGTTCAGATGATGAAGCAGCTGCTCAAATTAAATGTTTGTACTGTCACATACTTAAGTTTCTCCTACACAAACATTACTTCTGGGTTTAATTCTAATTCTGTTTAAAACTCCCACTTTTTATTATTTTATGTACTTAAAGCAGGGCAAGAGTTTCTCATGAGAATGAAGAGCCTTGATTGACCTTAGTTGGAAATAATACACATGCTAAAGTGGCAGTCTTGGAAAGACTGTTCTGAACATCTTGGGGAAGTCTATTTCACATTGTAATGATAGGTCTTTTTTAAGCATTTTGAGAAATTTGCTAGTTGAAGAGCTCTCATGTATGTAGTGCTCTTAGCAGGATGTACCCATTTGAATTGGATTGAACCCATGCTTAGAATATATGGATTTAGAGCATAGCTCACTGGTAATGTCCTCTATGTCATGGAAATATCAGCATATGAAACAGAGACACTTCATATTTGAAAGGACCTCTTTGGCAATCGATGTAGCAGCAAACATTATTTAGTGACAACGTATGCTACTTTAGACCAGAACATGCCCTTATGCAACAAAAAAAGACGTAACAGCTAAACTGACAAATTTGTACTTTTCCTTGCTCTGCTCATAAGGAGTGATTATTTCTGCATTGAAATTTTTCATAAAACTTAACCTCTGTCTGATTTTGACAATGCAGTTCTTTGTTTTATTACAGTTTCTGAGAGGATTGTCTGAGAAATTATGTTTTTACTTATTTTGTATACATTTTTTTGGGAAATAAATGAAGTATGTGTTCCATACAAATATGAAATCAGATACTAAATATACTTCATGGAGAGTAATTATTATTTACTGAATATATTTAATGTGTCATATACAAGTTTAATGCATACACCCTATTACTATGACATATTTATATATTGTAGTATTTGTTGCCGAAGTAACATTTATCACTTTCCATAATTAAAGTACAAGTTTATTGTTATACTCATCATTTACCAACTATTACAGAAATCACCAAATTCCTAGGCAAACAGAAACATGAATTGAAAATAAGATTTGAGTATAGACTGAATTGGAAACTAAGAACTTTCCCTAAAATGCATAGTACATGCACTATATATATATATATATATATAGAGAGAGAGAGAGAGAGAGAGAGAGAGAGTTTCTTTCTCCAGCTTATATTTTTGGCAACCTACTTAAAAACTTGCCTTTGGTTTCTAAGTTTCATAGCATTGTTTTCCAAGTTTTATAACATTATAGAAAAGTAAATCTGGAATTAAATTCTCCTTGTCATAATTAATTGATGATGGATACATAGACTAGTAAGATCAGAAAAAGATTTTAGAAAGGCAGGGGAGAAAAAGTATTGAGCAGCTATAAAGCTTTCTCTTGAAGCAGAACCTTTAGAAATGGCTCTGTGAAGTCCTAAGTGGGGCATAATCAGATGAGTTTTTGTTAGGAAGGAGTCAAATCAAGAGGTCATGTTAGAAAAACTGTCTGGGAAGGGGGGAACAGGGGCATGAAATGAAGAAAGGAATTTCAGATAAGAGTAATAGAGGAGACACTTTTTTTTTTGCTTATCAGTTGATTTTCACATGCCAACTTCCATCACCAGTTTTATTTTCTTACTATGCATAATTAATACACTATTCCAAGTTCCATATGTTAAAATCTTTCATCTTCCATACACCAATCATATTCTTGGAAGACATTGCAGATGACAGTAAGTTTTACATAACTTCCTATCTCATACCAAAATGAGTAAATAGTGTCAGTGGTTTCTTTATATAAATGAATGCCAATATCAAGGAAGGCATGAAATAACTCAAAGGATCCTGGAGACAGTAAAGAAACACTTTATTGAAACTGTATTGTTGAAGGTATTCTACTTTTTCAATACAGTAGTTAAGTTTCCTTCTATTGTAACCAGTTTTTATGCTTGTTACTGGATTCACTTCACCTATGTCACTTTAAAATGGAGGACATCGTTTCTTTCCCTATCTTTACTAAATCTCCTATCTTTATGTTGCTCCAAAATGATATAAATATATTCTGTTTTCAACTAAACACAAACATTTCTAAACCTAAATAGCTTTTGTTTAATATTATACTTGGGATATGAGTAAATTAAATTTACTCCAATACATTACTTATAAATATAAAATGCATTTTATTACTAGCGCATACATATATATTCATGCCTAACTATTATCTATCTATCTATCTATCTATCTATCTATCTTTATCCAGCTACCTCTCTATAGCCGTTTTTAAGATATAAACTTCAATATGTTCCTTTGCATATATTTTGATAACTTCTTTTCCTGTAAGATATACCCTATACAATGTAACAACTTGATTTTGAATTGACCTGAAATGAAGAATGACGGTAAAAACAATGATCTATAAAAATAATGGTGAAGCAACGGAATAAAGGGAAGCGATCTTCAGAGATCCTACATTTATTATGAGAAAAAAAGTCAAATAGCATACATTAAAACTGAAAAGTAATTAACACTTATTAATAAGCCATTCTTTCAATATTATCTCCACTGTTCCAGCAAAAACAAAATGCTCACCCTCTCAACTACCATGAAATGAGAAACATGCAGTTCTTGTCACATGATAATCTTTCTTTTATTTATTCTTCTCTACTGCATTTAAAAGCCTTATAGATGCCCATCTTTCCACATTCCTTTTTATCCTTCAAATAATATCACTCTATCTTTTTCAATTGCAAAGTAATAGTTTCCCTGAACAACTCATTTGGCCTACCATATGCTAACTTTCATTGTAAATTTGTTTCAAGGCATTTTGTTTCATCTCACTTGTTTATAGATAGCAGCCATATCTTATGTATTTGGTAACTAAGGGACACAGTTGTTTGTTTTTTGTTTTTTTTTAACAAACTAAACATCAAGGGAAACAGTACAGTAAAATATGGAAAAGGTTTATTTAATTAATGCCAATCTGTAAGCCATATGGGATTATATTTATCTTATGATAATACTTTATTTACATTAAGAAAAATGTATTTTTTCATATAATCAAATAGTATTTTATTAAATACAGAGCTGAGTCCTCCCTGGTGGCCTAGAGGTTGTGTCAGCAACATCACAGCTATGGCCTGAGTTCAATCCCCTGCCAGGGAGCTAACTCACATATGGTGCAGCGGACCTCTCCTGTCTTGCCTGCTGCTCCCCTTAGCAATGTATATCACTAAATCTGCCTATTCTGCTCCCCACTCTGTGTCTGGTGAATCCTCTCACTGCCCTCCCAGCACCTCTGGCCTATAACCGAGTTCTTTCACGTAAAAATAAATGAATAAAGACATCATCTGTATATTATATTTGCAATGAAATTAATGTGATTGTGTTGTACTATGTTGGTTTTACAATGACTGAAGTTATTCAAGTATCCAATCATGTTTGTGAGGCTATTTTGAAATCAAGTTCCAATATAATTGTGAAGGAAACAAATGGCTGTCTCACTGAATGAAACATCCTCTAATAAGCATCAAGGAGGAGTGAAATAATAGTGGTGTCTAAGACCAAGAAGTAATCACAGAACCTCTTACTGGCAGAACATATTGAAAAAACAATTCCTACTTTGACCATGAGAAGTATTAATAGTGTATGCTTTTTTAAAAGACTTTGTAACAAACAATAAACTTATGTTTTCCTCTTAGACTATGATGTTTCTCTGTGACAGTATCTTATAGCATTATATGTTCATGATACATTAAGAGGTACATTATGATACATAAGTAAAGTTTGTTATTACTTAAATTTGATATTCAGAAAAATATACAATTATATAGTAATACTTTATTTCTTTTTTATGATTAAACATTTAACTGGTTTCTTTTTATTTCAATAGTTAATAGATATTTCTTAAACAAACAAGTGGTGATAGGAAAATGTCTTTAGTAAATTCTATTCTACAGAAAATTTGTCTATTCTGATTGTTGTGCTTCATGCATAACAAATTTCAAGTATTAAAGAAATACATTTTAACACTTAGGTTTTTTTTTTTTTAACAAAAGCATTTCAAACACACAGAGTAGTATTACTAACATTATTTAGAAATTTAGTGATAGGGTATTCATGAAATAATACTTTTAATTTTCTTTTGAAAAAAAATGTAGTAACACTAAACTGCCAAATTACTATTTATCTATAAAGATTGTTTCTCACCCAACTGCATAGGTCTATAAAAGTTCATGCTAAATTTACCTAGGGAAAATTATATATCATTTAAACCTCTGTGACATAGATTAAATAATGTTTTAAGGAAGCTGAGAGGTAGCATATGCATTAGGAAATAAGTATGTATCTTCATTATTCACATCTATGGTACTTTCTGCCATCACAAAATTCCCCAGAAAATGTCAATGCAAGTCTGTAAAAATTAAGATTCCAAATGGAAAACTGACCTAAATCAATGACAGTCTGTAGGAACATTAAGGCTATGGTTGCAAGATCAATACCAAATAACATGATCCTAGTAAATGTCTGCAGAGAAACCTTGTTAGGTAAAAACAAAATGATTTTTTTAAGCTAGTTACATATATAAAGATATATTGAAAAAATATTACCATATAAGTAAAATATATACCTTACACAAAGGTCTATAAAATAAATGCATAGATAATTTGCCTTCTTAATACATCACTAACTTTAAAATTGTCAAAATAAGAGTATGCTGGGAAAATTATTTGAAAATAGATAACTGAGATACTTCTATTTCTGAAAGTAAATCATACTACAGTTTCAGTGTTCATTTCAGTGTATATGCATACATATCTATATTTATCTTTTTTTCTAAGGAAACTGAAGCATCACATTACAATAAGAAGGGACACAATATAACAATTCATGCTGCCACTTAAAACTTCAAAGAGATATTTCTAGAGGCCCTGCTCCAAGGAGAGCTTTATATGTGTTCAATACTTGTTCTCCCCTGCTCTTTTAAAATCTTTTCTGACCTTACTCATCTATGTATCCATCATGAATTAATTATGAAAGAAACTATGCAACTCTAGAACATTTTCTATATAATGAAAACAATGCTATAAAACTTAGGAGCCAATGACAAGGTTATAAGTAGAAGATTGTCTAAATATAAGCAAGAAAAAGAAATACTAGAAAGACATATATTTCTTTTAGCTATTGGTTTTAGGAAAAGCTCCAAACATGCCTATAAATCCCTGAATAAGACCAAGAGAAGATATCTATATCTGGATGACAGCCAGTAGTAATAAAATTTCTCAAATAGAACTCTAGTGTGTGCTACATTTGAGAAATGGGAGCAGGCAATGTGTTATTTACAGTCCTCTGTAAATGGTTTAGTTTACATATTGTGAGTATGTGTATAGAAAAAAAAAATTCAATAAAATAGAAAAGTGTTATTCAATAATTCATATCTTAGAGAAATTCCTGGTTAAGTATGAGATATCATTTACCTTTCTGAGTGATAGATATCAGAGTTGTCAAAACATGCTCACCAAGTGTAAACACTTGATGAACATTCAAAATCCTTCCAGTAGCACTTTATATTAAATATGATCAGTATTGCTGAAAAAAATCATCAACATCGGAGGACATTTGGTCAGTGCAGAAAGTGTAAATATTTTGATTACTTATTAATACTGCTAGCAAAATTATAAAAACATAAAGCATGAAAATCATACATGAAAAATAGGTATTTATAAATGTAAAATTTCTTCTGAAAAGGCATTTTTTTCTAAATCTCATTTCCTGCAGTGTTAATCAGAATCTTGTTTAATAGTTAAACTCTAGGATAGAGAAATCTGCCCTGTCTTAGAACTTCAGCAACATCTAGCTTACCAATGAATATTCGTTGACTATAATATCAAGTAGTTCATGGAGTCATTTCTAGCAGTTCTGTCATCAATTATTAGATATATTGGCAAACTTTTTTGTTGGATGCTTCATATCTACTTATAATAAAAATACCCATATCAGATTGTATTAATTATGATGAGCACAACAATATGTATTTATTTATTTTTTTAAGATTTATTTTATTTATACAAGAACTGGTGTACAGGCCAGGGGCACGGGAGAGTGAGAGAATTCACCATCAGTGAGAGAGACAGAGTGGGAAGAACAGGCAGATGGACCAAAAACACTGCTGAGGGGAGCAGTGGGTGAGACAGAAGATGTCTGCCTTGCAATGTGGGTATCTTCCTGGCTGGCCGGGAATCAAACCTGTACTGCAGAGGTTGTGGACAGCTTCACAGAGCTGCACTCAACTGAATTTTGAATTTGAGAAAAAATATTTTATTATAAATTTAGTGTTATAAATTTAGTGTTTCTGACAAGGCTTGTTAGTTTGAGGTAAGGATGACCATTTAGTATCTGAATTTTAGAATCTAGCAGTATCTTTCCAACTTATGTTCATAACCTAAGTTCTGAAATGATCTGAGCTTCCAGACTCTTTTATGTTGAGAAATACTGTTTTGGTTTCAGGCATATGTGATGATAAATACCATGCATTGAATATTTTCAACAAACAGGTCTGCAAGGCCAGATAATTTATGGTCAGTAGATACAATAAAAACTTGTTTGAGTGGGGATCACTCTTAGGGAACAATATATTCATTTAAAAAATGGAATATGTTCAAAAATAACAGTAAAAATTTCAAGGTAGTTCACAATATTTATTGATATTTATGATTTTGAACATGATAGAATTTGTACCTACTATACCCTTTTTTTGTAGAAATTCACCCAAATAATTAAAACAGAATTAAATGTAGTGATAGCAAAGTAATGTAAACACAAAAGTATTTAAATATTAATGTCCCTATGTTAGCTTACTTGGGAGTGTGTATTTGCTAAGAGGCTAGTTTCACCCATATCATTCTCCTTGATCTTAGGCTGCTTTGGTATCAAAAATAATGATTTTATTAATGTACCTGATCTCACAAAATAATTCCAGTTTACACATATAATAACACAATTGCAATTATTAAAAAGAGCTTGAAGTAGAGATTGTATGCATTTTAATTAGTATATGTATATTTATTATCATAATTATCAAAACAGTAAAAGGACTGATATATGTATTCTATTTTACAGAAAATGAAAGAAGTCATATTTGTCTAAAAAGTTTTCTCAATCATAAAATTCCAAAGGGCATTTGCAAATTTTAGAATTCTATGATATGAAATCTCATGTTCTTATCACTGTATCATAGTCCATTCAAAAGAATCAAATTAAAAATCAATACCAAAGAGGTAGAGAGAGGAGGAAATCTTGGTAAGGGATCTATTAATTATAAAATGCAAAATTTGTGTCTGAACATATGCAAAACAAAAATGAATACAAGAATTAGGTACATAATCATTCACTTTCAATACTCTCTAGATTTAATTAATATACATCTTCCTTTTGAACATTCATATTCTTTTTTATAGTTTCATTTATTTATGCATACAAGAACTGGGGTACAAGCTAGAGGTGTGGGGGTAGAGATAATTCTCCAGAGACAGAGTGGGGGACAGAACAGGCAGATTAACTGAAATACACTGCTGAGAGGAGCAGCGGACAAGAGAGGAGAGGTCTGCTGTGCCATGTGGGTAGCTCCTTGGTGGGCAGAGGATCAAACTCATGCTGCAGAGATTGCCTCACAGTGCTGTGCTCAACCACTTGCGCCACTAGGGAGGCCCTGAACATTCATATTCTTGACTAAGCTTTTAAAGAACAGCTTACCACATAATAAAGATGAAGGTTTTAGGGGGGGGAAAAAGTATACAAGATGCTTTTTGTTTATATTAGCTTAAAAAAAAAGTCTTCTGAATACCAAATGCATGGACAACATAAGTGATGCTATATTGAAAATGTAAACATGTTTGAACTAAATTCTGGTGTTAAGGGAGTTTGCCAGAAAAGCACCTGCTTGAGAATATCAATAATGTGAATGTGACCTTTTCTTTTAAGTAGAGGTCAAACAAGTTTAAGCACCCAAATAAGTGAAGAGATAAAATGCTGTGTCATGAGGCCTTATATTGGAATCCCCCAAGGCTGGTACTATGATTATTCTTTAGTATGTTTCCTTCTCTACTTGATGTTACAAGGATCATAAATAGTTTCAAAGAGTTACATGAAAGTGATATAAAGAGTTCAATCCAAAGGTTATGAAAAATGATTTTATGAAGAAAATCAAAGGTGTTCCATTTGCAATAGAAACTATTTCAGAACAATTATAATTTTTCTTCAGAACAAGAAGTTATATATGTACATATCTTTATTTACATTCATAAAATATATTCACTATTATATAAAATGAGTACATTACATAAAATTTAATTACATAAAATATCATTGCAATGAAGTCTTGTAAAACACATAAATCTTTGCAGATATTTGGTGTTTCACAGTTTGCAAAGAAAATTCCATGTAAAAGACAATTCAAAATAAAAATCACTTATAAGAACTCTAAATCTAAAATAGATCAAGTTAGGAAATTTATACATTTTTAGATTGATTGACATTCATGCTTACTATTATGTATGTGTAATTCCTCCTTACAGACACTAGGTTTGAGAATCATATAGAATGACTAGGCTAAAACCACAGGAATAGAAATAATCATTCGCTGAATTTTGAATCTCTACTTCAAGCTCTTTAAAATCTAGTGCTACTAATAATAACAAGAACCAAATCTGTAAGTTTGAATACTGTGTTTTAAAAAAATATTCAATATTTTAATGTTCATAATAGATCTGAAGTACGTATTATTTGTATCCCTACCTTATGAATAAGGAAACTAAATTTCAAAGAATTTGAACACCTTGTTCAATACTGTCTTACAGATTTATCTCTGAAAGTCAGATCTTATTTAATTAAAAAATAATTACATATTTTTTCCATGTTCCTCCTTCTATTTTCTGAAAATTTTACATTTCATTTTTTAAATACCATTATTTTTTATCGCGGTAGATTATGAATGATGTGTGTTTAGAAGTATAGGCTCACATATACTCAGATGTGTGTTACCACACCATACCCACTCCCAAGGCATCCACCATGGTTTATTAGGTACCTCTCCACACTTTGCAATTGATCCCTCTTCACCCCATCTGGTAACCTCAATTCTACAGTTAGAGCTCCTGGCTAGAATAATTAGACAAGAGAAAGATATAAAAGGAATCTAAATGGGAAAGATAAATAAAACTATTACTATTTGTAGATGACATGATAATATACATAGAAAATTCTAACAGCTACCCTTAAAAGCTATCAGAAACAATAAATTAGTACAGTAAACTGACAGGCTGCAAAACCAATATAGAAAATTCAGTTTGTATTTCTAAATGTAAACAGTGAATTGGCAGAGAAATAAAACAAACAGTTCAAGTTGCTATTGCATTGAAAGCCAGATCTTTTAAGGAGATAATAAGTTCTTCTCTGCTAGGTTCCTTCACTCTTTTCTTATTTTTTTAAATGAGGCAGCGTTGTTTTACATTACACACGATTTAGAGTTAAGGGATCGCCCCCTTGAAGTGTATGTTACCACACCACACCCATCACCAAAACAGCCATAATCTCTTTAAAATAACCAAATCACTGTTAATTCTAGCACAGTAAAGCAAAATTTGGTTCCATAATTTACTTTTATTATATGTTACGGGAATAGCACTATGAGAATTAAAATATTCAAAATTACCCAAAGATCTTTTTGAAACAAAATATATTTTAAGGTGGTCAAGAAAAAAAAAATGACTACTCTTCATGTAATCACAGACAAAAATACTCAGCATTTCATCTTCATGTCCTCATTTCCACACATTCCACAGAACAGTGCGATCTGCTTCTCCCTTTACTCATCAATTTCAAGTGTTCTTATTTTGATTAGTCACTTAATGACCAGGTATAATGACTTATTCCAGTTTTAACCTATCTGACTCTTCTAGAACGTTTCTAAGACTATTTATAAAATACTTTTTTGAACTTTCAGTTTTTACCATCTTTTTTTTCTAATTTTAGTACTGCTCTTTTAAATTCATTATATGGTTCTCACTCTATCATGGATGCACATAAGTCAAGCTTTCACTAGCATAGTCAAATCTGTACAAAATCTAGTTCAATATCTACTAATATATTCAAGATCCATTTCTGGTTCTCAATTAAAGCCAATACTGACTTTTTAGGAACATCTTTTATGTTTCTCGCTACTCTCAGATTTCATCTTTCATTCCCCTTGTGCATTTTTACTCGGCTTTATCCAAACAGTTGCTTTGGCATTTGCCTTTCCTGCTTTCTGGAACATCCACCCCCAGGATCTGCATGTCTTTCTCCTTAAAATTCAAGTCTCATTAAAGATTTCCATATAAAATTCTTACAAATCTTTTGCCCCGTCTCCTTTCTTACCTAATTTCCTTCAGAAAAGTTATTACCATTTTACATACTGTATTAATTTTGCACATTAGATCAATGCCTGTTTCATTTGTTGGGAATTAAACACCACATGTCCCAGGATTTTTGTCAGTTTTGTCCTTTCCCTAATCATAAAATACAGCAATTTGCTTGGTACATGCAATTCACTCATCAATAAACTGGTAAAAAATACATGTCCCATATTTCACATACCTCCCACATAAAGACATAACATAAAATGTACATTATATTATTTTGTAACTTGACTTAAGTCAGGCCTATGGCAATTGTGGTTTATTCTTAGGCAGTGGCATTATTTAAGTGTTATCATTAACTCTGCTCTTTTTCCTCAGACAGAGCATTGCTGTAACACCAGTGCCATCAGTTTAAAATACACAGCTGGTAATCAAAACCCTCCCCAAAAACAAAAGCCCAGGACCAGATGGAATTACAAATGAATTCTACCAAACATTCAGGAACAAATTAGTGCCTATCCTTCATAAACTCTATCAAAAAATTGAGAAGGAAGGGATAATACCAAACAAGTTCTTTGAAGCCAACATTACACTAATACCAAAACCGAACAAGAACAACACACAAAAAAAGAAAACTAGAGGCCAATCTCTCTAATGAACACTGATGTAAAAATCCTCAATAAAATTTTAGCTATCAGAATCCAACAACGTATCCATAAGATAATTCACCATGACCAAGTAGGATTTATTCCAGGGACACAACGATGGTTCAACATCCGAAAATCAATCAACATAATCCAACACATCAACAAAAAGAAATATAAAAACCATATGATAATATTAATAGATGTTGAGAAAGTTTTCGACAAAGTACAACACCCATTTATGATAAAGGCCCTTGAAATTCTCGGGATACAAGGAACATACCTCAACATCATAAAGGTCATCTATGACAAGCCCATAGCCCATATCATTCTCAATGGTGAAAAACTGAAACCATTTCCATTAAGATCTGGAACAAGACAAGGATGTCCACTCTCATCACTGCTTTTCAATATAATACTGGAAGTCCTAGCCAGGGCAATAAGACAAGAGAAAGACATACAAGGAATCCAAATAGGGAAGGAAGAAATTAAACTATCACTATTTGCAGATGATATGATAATAAACATAGAGAACCCCAAAACCCCATAGAAAAACTAATTAAACTAATCAATCAGTTTAGAAAAGTAGCAGGATACAAAATCAACACACAAAAATCAGTAGCCTTCCTATACATAAACAATAAATCTGAAGAAGAAGAGATCAAGAAAACCACCCCTTTTATTATTGAAAAAAAAAATCAAATGCTTGGGAATAAACCTAACAAAAGAGGTAAAGGACCTATACAAAGAAAACACAGCTGACTGTTTTAATCTCATGTAATAAAAACATTAGTCAGAGGATAAAGTTATAAATTGTTACCATTTTACACCAGGTTGTTTATAGTCTTAGTGTAACACACAGTTCCTCCTCCTGACACTCTCCTTAGTTATTTCCATAGTATAACCATACTGACAAGTGTTAGATATCTGGTTGTCTAAATGGCATAACTATGCAATGGAGGTCCAGACCAACATCACAGGAAATGCGAGAGACACAAAAATAATGTGACAAAATTTCCAAACAGATTCATGAGTTATCAAGAAAGCAACACTTACAAACAACAAGTATACAACTTAATTCATATGTTAACTCAATCACTTAAGACAGAAATATTGAACACATACCTTTTACTAGGGTTTATGCTAAATGTGGGACTGCAAAGATAACAAGAAACACAAACTTTATTTAAAGACTAGAAATGAAATGTTAGTAACAAGTGATATCACAGAAAACAACAGACTACGTGACCTTATCTAGTTAAAAACCTCCTAATTCACCTCTGGATTACTTCAAAGTACTAACACACTGCAGGGAGTTATCAAGGGTTCCCATAATGAAGAAAAGGATGAACAGAAATGTCAGGAAGAAGTACAAGCCTATTTCATTCCCCTCTAGGCTATGACTCCTTCTCTGTTAGAAACAATGTCTTATTTATCTTCACATTCTCAGGATTTAAAACAACTGATAGTACATATTAAGTGTACAATAAATGTGTACTTGGTAAAATACTTAAACAGAATTAGACCCTCAATTACTGTGTTCTGTTGAATTTTACTATTGGGGCAGAGTGATGGACTATCAATCAGTATAACAAAAGCTGTAAACAAAAAGTACTCCAAAGTAAGAAATGGGAAAGACAAAATGTCTAAACCATTTTAATTGGAAATTAAAATATTTTATACTTCAATTACAGAGTTATTTTGAAATCTATGTTTTAAATTTAAGACATGAATATGATTATAATACTTATGCAATTAAAATGTGGTTTGCTTAATGACAGACTAAGGTAGCACTGATCAAAGCATTTTCATATACTGTGATTTTGATGCCAAACTGAAATGTGACTGTTAAAAATTATTTTCTGCAAAATTTAGACTTTGAATAAGGAAAATTATTTATGAAGAATTCTTGATCTTTAAGGGATGAATTTTCAAAGTTTAGATTTTTAAATGGCAGTGTTTCTTTTAAAATAGTTTTACAGAACTACATGCACTTTTGCTTACCATTACATTGAAGTAGGCTGTTTTTCTCTGCTCATGTGTTTCTACATTCTTTTTCTATTTCTAGGACTTCTGAATTTTGTATGGTGTACCATATTGTAACTTATTTCACTTTTTTATAAGTAAATTAATGGTTTAATCTCATGGTGTAAAACACCATTTATGGTTTAACCTCACAAAGTAAGACACTTCTTTGACTGCAAGATGTTAATACTTATAACAATTTCATGCCAATGGTCTTGGAAACAGCATTATACTCTAACCCCAGGGGAAAATATTACTATATACTTACTGCTCAGACAACAAGCCCCGTTTGTTGGGATGTGTGACTTGGTCATGGAATGTCACTCAGGTTACAGAAGGTTAGATAATGATGGAAAACTGGTTAGTGTGAAGATGTGCCTATTTCATTTTTATTTACTATAGAACCAGCCAGCTAAAGCTGTATTAAAATTATTTTGTTCTAGATGATTATCTCATGACAAAGTAACTATATGAGTAACTAGCTTTGTGCTAGTATACCACAAAATACAGGAACAGAGTGGACATACGAAAAAATGGTTTTTCAAGAACAGTGCCCAAAATGGTGCATGCCAAGGGGAGAGGAACTCCTTAATGATCCACAAAAGCCAACAAAGGAAAAAAAAAAGTTAGAATGTTTATATCTCCAACAAGAAAGCAGCCCCCTGTATTTCAACAGCAATGGTTCAGAACACTATGTTAAATCCTCCTGACTTCTTCTCCCACCCCCAACCCAAGAACTCCACCAGAGAAGTAACACCAGAGAAGTAGTATGACTGGGGTAAGAGAAAAAGGAGGTGAGGAGAAAAGTGGAAGAGAAAGTAAGAGTGGAAGGAAGAGAAAGATGAAAGTTAACCTGAGAAATAGTGGGGGAAATAAAGACAATTTCCGAGGAGGGGCGGAGCAACATGGCGGCGAGGAGACGCTGCGAGTAAGATCTCCCATTAAAAAAAGTTAATAGGGAGGAAAAGCGGCAGGTCCCAGTGAGAACTGGGACACGGAAGATAAACGGACGACTCCAGCAAACTGCCCGAAGAAGAAAGTTGCCATAAAAGAGGACGAGAAGGGAGGGAAGCGCAGAACCCTGCTCCCCTCCCCCGCCCACAGAGGCGGCACTCTCCGACCGGCAGAGACAAGGGAAACAACAAACCAAAACGCCCAACAAGAAAAACGGATGCAGCAAGCGGGACTGTGAGTGGAAAGGAACTATTTCTGCCACCACACCCCGTGAACGGGAGCTGAGGCGAACCCTGCAGGATCCACCGCGGAGGTGAGCTCCACGCGCCATTAAAAAGAGAGCCCCGCCCCCCAGGAGGAGACCAGCACCAGCACACAGCCCCGGCCGCCCGGTAAGCTTGCGCGAAAGCGGCGCTCGGATTGCAGCTGCCCAGGTCCCCGCGCCTGCGACCTAGGCTTGTGGGGAGACGGCGGAGGCCCTCCCTGAGTGAGCAGGAACAAGGCGCCCAGGCAGGGGAGCGGGATTCAAAAGGCGCCATTCCCGCGCCACTGATCTGGGCTACAGCCCGCGTCCTGGAACTGAGGGCTTTGGAACTGAGACCCGGGCGGAGGCCCTCCCTGAGTGAGCAGGAACAAGGCGCCCAGGCAGGGGAGCGGGATTCAAAAGGCGCCATTCCCGCGCCACTGATCTAGGCTACAGCCCGCGTCCTGGAACTGAGGGCTTTGGAACTGAGACCCGGGCGGAGGCCCTCCCTGAGTGAGCAGGAACAAGGCGCCCAGGCAGGGGAGCGGGATTCAAAAGGCGCCATTCCCGCGCCACTGATCTGGGCTACAGCCCGCGTCCTGGAACTGAGACCCGGGGCACGAAATTAGGGGCGTGGGTTCCCCACGACGGTGGGGCACAAGGCAGACACAGCACCCCAAAGCCGTTGAGGTGTACCCTACCATCCCCGCTCTGCTCCCTGTCCCACGGGGTGGAAAATCAGCTCCCCAAGGGCTCTAGGAGAGATCTCTGGTGCCACCTAGCGACTTGACCCCAGCACAGGCTACTGAAGGAGCTAGTGGCCAGCTGGGGAGTTAGCCCACACCGGGCCCCTTCTGAACAAGTAGTCTGAGCCCACAGGGAGAGCGAGCACCCACAGCCGGGGCAGACCAGGCGCGCAGAAGAGTGTGCCTGAGACCAGAAGCGCAGGGAGTGTGTCCCACATCACCATTTTAGAACAGGGACATTTCTTCAGTAAAGACTACCTGCAGAACGCTTCCTCAGGAGCCAGAGGTGAGCGGGGGAAGTTCGCCCACGCCAGACCCCCTCTGGCCTGCAGTCCAAGCCCAGAGGGGAGCAGGAACCCACCGCCGGGGCAGACCAGGCGCACAGGGGAGTGTGTCCCCACATCGGCATTTTAGAACAGGGACCTTTCTCCAGTAAAGGCTGCTTGAAACTGACAGATGACTCCTGGAAGAACCAGAGGGGAACAGAGAAGCCCACCCAAGATGCCGGCAAGTCCCAACAACACAGTGTCCCAACGCATACGGCAAATTAGAAAACAGACAGTAGGGAGGAGAAGAACCACACGCAACCTAGCAACTCTCCAGAGAAAAAGCACACCACAAAAAGAAAGCCAGCCCCCAGATTGCAACGACAATAACTTGGAAGAATTTCTGAGCCTTCCAGAAAGAGAATTTAAAATTGCCGTGATTAAAAAACTGACAGAAGTCATAAAGGAAAACAATGATAAGGGAAAAATAATCAACAATCAGAAGAATGCAATTGAGTCCCTAGAGAGGGAAAACAATGGTCAGAAGAAAGAAATTGAGTCCCTAAAGAGGGAAGTAAAAGAAATGCAGGAGATCAAAGAATTAATGGAAGAACTAAAGAATTCTGGGAAAAGCAATGAAAGCAGAATAGATGAAATGGAAGAACGAATAAGTAATCTTGAAGACACAGAAATAAAAAGAACCAAAACAGAAAAGGAAAGAGAAGTACGAAGGAAAAAGAACGAAGAAAGACTTCGGGAACTATCTGACTCCATGAGGAAAGGAAATATAAGAGTTATAGGAATACCAGAAGGAGAGGAGAGAGATGTAGGAACAGAGAAAATATTCAAAGAGATAATTGAAGAGAACTTCCCAAATGTGGAGAAGGAGCTGAAAATTGATATACAAGAAGCAAGAAGAACACCAAACTTCCACGACGAAAGGAAAAATACAGCAAGACACATAATAGTAAAGCTCCCAAGAATCCAGGACAAGGAAAAAATAATGAAGCTGGCAAGAGGGAAGAAACAGATAACATTCAAAGGAAAACCAATCAGGCTGACATCAGACTTCTCCGAAGAAACACTACGGGCAAGGAGAGAGTGGAGGGACATAGTCAACAGACTCCAAGAAAACAGATGCCAACCAAGAATACTCTATCCCGCAAAGCTCTCCTTCCTCTTTGAAGAAAGAATATGGACCTTCCCAGACAAACAGAAACTCCGGAATTTCATTGCAACTAAACCCCCACTCCAAAAAATACTACAAGGAGTCCTAAAGCCAGAACCTCAGAGCGACGAATAACAATGAAAGAAGGCCAAAAAAAAAAAAAAAGTTATTAAAAGAATAAATAAATAAAATCAAAGGAAAGACAAACACAATGGCAAATACAGATGTTAACATATCAATATTAACTCTAAATGTAAATGGACTAAACTCTTCAATAAAAAGACACAGAGTTGCAGCCTGGATTAAGAAACAAAACCCAACCTTTTGCTGTCTCCAGGAAACACATTTAGCTACAAAAGATAAAAATAGGCTCAAAGTTAAAGGATGGAAAACAATCCTACAAGCAAATGGACCAAAAAAGAAAGCAGGAACAGCTATACTTATATCAGATAAAACAGATTTCAAACTCAAAAAGATAAAAAGAGACCCCAATGGTCACTACATTATGATCAAGGGGACAATACTTCAAGAAGAAATAACACTCATTAACATATACTCACCAAACGAAGGAGCACCAAAATATATCAGACAACTGTTGTCCTCTCTGAAAACAGACATCAGAGAAAACACATACGTAGTGGGAGACTTCAACACACCACTATCAACAATGGATAGATCAACAAGACAAAAAATAAGTAAAGAAACCAAAGCTCTAAATAAAGACCTAGAGCAATTGGGCTTAACAGACATCTATAGAACACTAAACCCCAAAAAAATGGAGTACACATTTTTCTCAAGCGCACACGGATCATTCTCCAGGATCGATCACATACTGGGGCACAAGACAAACATCAACAGATATACCAAGATTGAAATCATATCAACCATCTTTTCTGACCATGAAGGCATCAAACTAGAAATAAACCATAAAAAGAAGGCAAGGAACTTTCCTACCTCATGGAGATTAAAAACCACACTACTGGAAGACCATTGGACTAATGAGGAGATCAAAGAAGAAATTAAAAAATTTTTTGAATTGAACGACAAGGAGGACACCAATATCCTAAATGTATGGGATGCAGCAAAAGCAGTAATAAGAGGCAAATATATAGCAATAGAAGCTCACATCAAGAAACAAGAAAGAACGCAAAGAAACAACCTAATCTCGAAGCTCAAAGATCTAGAAAAAGAACAACAAGAAAACCCCAAAACCAGTAGAAGAAAAGAAATAATAAAAACCAAAGCAGAAATAAATGAAATTGAAACTAAAAAAACAATCCAAAAGATCAATGAAACCAAGAGCTGGTTCTTTGAAAAAATCAATAAAATAGACAAACCCCTAGCCAGGCTCACAAAGGAAAAAAGGGAGAAAGCACAAATAAACAGGATCATCAATGAAAGAGGAGAAATCACAACGGACACAGCAGAAATCAAAAGAATAATCAGTAACTACTATGAACAGTTATATGGAAACAAGTTTAACAATCTAGAGGAGATGGACAAATTCCTACAACTCTACAATCACCCAAAGCTAGATAAAGAAGAAATAGAACACCTAAACAGACCAATTACAATTAGCGAAATTGAAATGGTAATCAAAAACCTCCCCAAAAACAAAAGCCCAGGACCTGATGGATTTACAAATGAATTCTACCAAACATTCAGAGACGAATTAGTGCCTATCCTTCACAAACTCTTCCAAAAAATTGAGAAGGAAGGGACAATACCAAACACGTTCTATGAAGCCAACATTACACTAATACCAAAACCGAACAAGGACAACACAAAAAAGGAAAACTACAGGCCAATCTCCCTAATGAACACTGATGCAAAAATCCTCAATAAAATTTTAGCTATCAGAATCCAACAATGTATCCATAAGATAATTCACCACGACCAAGTTGGATTCATTCCAGGGGCACAAGGATGGTTTAACATCCGAAAATCAATCAACGTTATCCAACACATCAACAAAAAGAAATATAAAAACCATATGATAATATCAATAGATGCTGAGAAAGCTTTTGACAAAGTGCAACACCCATTCATGATAAAAGCCCTTGAAATTCTTGGGATACAAGGAACATACCTCAACATCATAAAGGCCATCTATGACAAGCCAACAGCCAGTATCATTCTCAATGGTGAAAAGCTGAAAGCAATTCCATTAAGATCTGGAACAAGACAAGGATGTCCACTCTCACCATTGCTTTTCAATATAATACTGGAAGTCCTAGCCAGGGCAATAAGACAAGAGAAAGACATCCAAGGAATCCAAATAGGAAAAGAAGAAGTCAAACTATCACTATTTGCAGACGATATGATATTATACATAGAGAACCCCAAAAACTCCACAGAAAAGCTAATTCAACTCATCAATCAGTTCAGTAAAGTGGCAGGATACAAAATCAACACGCAAAAGTCAGTAGCCTTCCTATACACAAACAATAAATCTGAAGAAGAAGAAATCAAAAAGACCATCCCTTTTGTTATTGAAACAAAAAAAATCAAATATTTGGGAATAAATCTAACAAAAGAGGTAAAGGACCTATACAAAGAAAACTATAAAACACTGTTAAAAGAAATAGAAGAAGACACAAAGAAATGGAGAGACATCCCCTGCTCATGGATTGGAAGAATAAACATTATTAAAATGGCCATCCTTCCAAAAGCAATATACAGATTCAATGCTATTCCAATCAAAATTTCAATGTCATTCTTCAAAGAAATAGAACAATTATTGATGAAATTCATATGGAATCACAAAAAACCCCGAATAGCCAAAGCTCTCCTGAAAAAAAAAGAAGGGAATGGAGGCATCAGACTCCCAGACTTCAAACTATACTACAAAGCCATAATCATCAAAACCGCATGGTATTGGAACAAGAATAGACATACAGACCAATGGAATCGAATAGAAAATCCAGAAATAAACCCACAGGTTTATGGTCAACTAATCTTTGACAAAGGAGCAAAGACTATGCATTGGAGCAAAGAAAGTTTGTTCAATAAATGGTGCTGGGAAAACTGGGTCGCTACATGCAAAAGAATGAAGCTTGACCACCACCTCACACCATACACAAAAATCAACTCAAAATGGATTAAAGAACTAGACATAAGACCTGAAACCATAAAATATATAGAAGGAAATATAGGCGAAACACTACGTGATTTGCACATCAAAGACATCTTTACAGACACATCACCCAAAGCAGTGATAGTGAAGGCAAAGATAAACAGCTGGGACTATATCAAATTAAAGAGCTTTTGCACAGCAAAAGAGACAATAACAAAAACAAAGAGAAACCCCACCAACTGGGAGAACATTTTTGCACCCAACACTAATGATAAAGGACTGATCACAAAAATCTGCAAAGAGCTGATGAGACTCAACAACAACAAAGAAAATAATCCAGTCAAAAAATGGGCAGAAGAGCTTAAAAGAAACTTCTCTGAAGAGGAAATGCAAATGGCCAACAGGCATATGAAAAAATGTTCAACATCACTTGTCATCAGGGAAATGCAAATCAAAACTACCATGAGATACCATCTTACACCAGTGAGAATGGCACATATTAAAAAAACTAGCAACAACAAATGTTGGCGAGGGTGTGGAGAAAAAGGAACTCTTCTGCACTGTTGGTGGGAGTGCAAACTGGTCCAACCACTGTGGAAAGCTGTGTGGAGATTTCTGGACCTACTAAACATAGAGCTTCCATATGACCCAGCAATTCCACTCCTAGGTATTTACCCAAAGGACACAGAAACATCAATTCCAAAGAACACCTGCACCCCTATGTTTATAGCAGCACTGTTTACAATAGCTAAGCTTTGGAAACAACCCAAATGCCCAAAAATAGATGACTGGATCAAGAAGATGTGGTACATATATACCATGGAATATTACTCAGCATTCAAAAAAGATAAACACATGCAATTTGCTGCAACATGGATGGCGCTGGAAGGGATCATGCTCAGCGAAATAAGCCAAAAAGAAAAAGAAAAATACCGGATGGTCTCACTCATAGCAGGAATCTAGAAAACTTAAATAAGGGACCAGGAAAATGAATAACTATAAGAAAGTGAAAATCAAAATCAACAAAAAACTATGAACCAGAGACACTTTTAGGGGGGCGGGGGTGGGAGGGGAGGGATTGGGGTCAGAATGGGGGGCTGCAATTGTATGGGGAATATAACAATAAAATTTATAAAAAAAAAAAAAAATAAAGACAATTTCCAAAGCAGTCTTTGGAATTTTCAAGTCAGGTTAGAGCAATACTTGGGTGAGATTTTAGAATACATTGTAAAAAAATCATTGAATGTTCCTTAGTTGCTGGCAGGAAATCTAGAGGGGATTAGGGAAGTCTCATAAAGTTTTCTTTAGGGTAGTTGTTGTAGACAAGAAGGAAAATCAATTTTACTCATACTTTCTCCCATCTGGTTTAACACACTCCACAAACATCAGTAGCCAAATAAAACATAAATAAAAACTTTGTCATAAGAAAAGCTTATATAGAATAGCACAGTTTTTTGATGACCAGCTATCCCAAATTCTGGGTGATAAAACTCATGTATATTCATGGAAGCTTACAAGTATGTCTAGTAAGTATCTCAGGAATTTTTGTCTTAAAAAATTGCAAGCATACATTAACTGTTAAAAAGGCCATATTAAGGGGCCTCCCCTGGTGGCACAGGCAGTTGAGCGCCGCTCTGTGAAGCTATCCAAAGCCTCTGCAACACCGGTTCAATTGCAGCCAGCCAGCAAGGGTCCCACATGGCACAGCAGATCTCTCCTGTCATGCCTGCTGCTCTCCTCAGCAGTGTATTTTGTCAGTTTGCCTGTTCTGTTCCCCGCTCTGTCTCTGGTGAATCCTCTCACCCCCTGCATCTCTACCTGTGCCCCAGCTCTTGTATGCATAAATGAATAATTCTTTTTAAAAAAGGCTATATAAAACATTAAAAAATCTAGACAGTAATAATACCATGGTCTATAAGCAGGAGATACAATTTTATAAATTTGTACTCACCATAGCAAAAATGAGACAACAAGAATAAGATAGAAGCAACAACAAAAAATACATAACTAAAACCATTTTTCCTTTTTTACTCAAATATTATTGACTTTATTTCCTTGTTACTAATCTCTGGAATCAAATACACAAAACATTTATGGATAAATTTATAATATCCCTGGTAGACAAAAGAGAGAGGAGGAGGTGAAATAGGTGTGGGTAAGGATAACTGAATCAGATTCCGAAAAAAGTAAAGGTTAGCATAAGTGCCCTCATCTCTCTGCTCCCTAATATTTTTATATGGAGTATAATAGGAAGATCACTTCAAAAAATGAAATATTTATAGCTTTATTATAAACACTTGAAAATTTTAAATGAGGAAAATCATGCACTATTCTATATTTAGGTGACTTTTTTTTTTCAAAAAGGTGGTGTGAAATGAATAATTTAATAGAGCCTCCCCTGGTGGCACAGGCAGTTGAGTGCTTCACAGTGAAGCTGTCCGCAGCCTCTGCAGCGCCAGTTTGATCCCAGATGGCCAGCAAGGGTCCCATATGGCACAGCAGACCTCTCCTGCCTCACCTACTATTCCCCTTGGCAGTATATTTCGTCAGTCTGCCTGTTCTGTTCCCTGCTCTGTCTCTGGTGAATCCTCTCACCCTCCAGCACATCTGGCCTGTACCCCGGTTCTTGTATAAACAAACAAACCAATAAATAAATAAATATTTTAAAATATAAATAAAGTAAATAATTTAATAACTAAATAGTACCAAATTAATAAATCACTCATGCACAAGAATTCCAAATAATTTATGTAAATATTCTACCTTCAAAAAGTAGAATCCTGGAATCTGATTCAGGATTCGGAACACCCAACTCCTTAAGGTGAGGCTGTATGGAATGTCTTCCTTCAAGAGTTCAGTAAGGAAAGTGAAGGAAAAAATGAAGTAATTTTACAGTAGAGACTCCTGACAACTAATATGTCAGTTACGTGGTCAAGGTCAATACACCAACAATGATATCAGGTTGACAGTGTATGTCCTTAATATGATGGGCTGAGCCTCCAACCCTTTCAAGTAGGATCTTCTCGCACTCCAGATTTTTCACCATGTGGTTGTGAGTGGGTACAGTTATGATGACCCTGGGTCCTCTTGGGTTATGACCTGAATCTTCACACATGGAAACGGGTTGAGTTTCAGGGTATCAACATCTAGGTAGTATGGACTTAAGCCATTCGGGTGCCCTATTTTGTTCATCAGAAGCAAACCAGCAGCTCATTTATTCATTATACCTTTCAGAGTTTGGCAATATTTGCCTTATTTCCTTATGAAACTCTCTTTAAAAATGTAGGGTTGACATATGTGCATCTTCACACTTAAATTGAAACTATTTAACTATAGTCTTGACCAAAATAATCTGTACTACATAAATAATATTTTGGATCAAGTTATTCTCTCCAGTAAAATCATTTGACTTACTCTACACTGTAATGTTAACTGTCTTTTTTTTAAAGATTTATTTATTTATTTATTCATTCATTCATTCATTCATTCATTCATCCATTCATTTATTTATTTATACAAGCACTGTACACAGTCAGAAGTGCAGGAAGGTGAGAGAATTCACCAGAGACAGAGTGGGGAGCAGAACAGGCAGACCAATGAAAAACACTGCTGAGTGGAGCAGCGGGCTGCAGGAGAAGTTTGCGGGCCATGTGGGACCCTCACCCAGCAGCTGGGGATCGAACCGGCGCTGCAGAGGCTGCGGGGCAGCTTCGCAACCCAGCGCTCAACTGCTGCGCCACCAGGGAGACCCTGTAATGTTAACTAAATTATTATGAATTTAACTTATTTTCCCACATAAGAAAATCATGACAAAAAATTTGTGGGAAATATACACTCAAAGACTGAACTCCTTATTTCATCTTCCTTTCTGTTAGGTAATAATTATCAAGTTCTTAAGCAAAAACACTCTATTTACCTTTTTTTTTTTAATGTTTATGAGTTAAAGTTCATGGAGATGGATCAGTTAACTGTAACATTCCAAAGGTATAAGCCTATAAAGACTTATTAGAAAAATAATAAATTACTTGCAAAGTATAAAATAAATATTAAAATAATTTAATTAAATAAAATAAATACACAAATCCAAACTCCATCTATTAACCGAACTTAGAATTTTCTAAATAACAATGAGGATGTTTTTGGCTGGATTTTTTTCTTTTTTAGTCTATTCTAATTCTTTCTTTTAGCATTACTGGATGTTTCTTTAAAAATGAAAAGAAATAATTGTCTCCAGAATATGATGGTCATTTCCTATTGTATCACTTGTCAGAGAACAGAATAAAATCATTTCAAACTATTCATTTCCATCAGAGAAAATGAAATGCCTTCAATGAAAAACATCTTCAGAATGTTGACAGTCAGGTTTGAGAGCAAACAATAGGCAAAGCGAAATCAAAAAGCTGTATACAGTGAACACAGTAATTTATTCAAGTAATTAGAAGCCAAATTATGTTCAACTGAGTACCATAATTGTTTTGAGGTCAGCAACTAAAATATGTAATTAAACACACTTTCTTTTGCACATGAATAATCATGCTTTCACTCTTATCTGTTGGACATCAGAGAAATGTTGAGTAAATTTAAAGCAAATTATCAAAAATAATTTGTTTGGACATCAAACTTCATTAAAATTCCTTAAAATTAATGAAAACTAAAAAATCAGCATTTAGAACCTAATATTACAAATTTACTAAGTGTGTTACATTGACTAACCTAGACCAATTTTCTGAGTTAAAGAAAGTCAGTTTATTTTATGAACAGTTAATCTTTTCATTAATTTGATATGCTTCTTATATCTTGTATTTCATATGTCATTCTTATAACGAAGTGTTTTAAATACTGCTTTGGCCTGTAATCCATCAGTCAAAAAATCTGTGGAATTCTAAAAAAAAAACCCTGAAAAATCTGGGAAATTGATTTAGCAAGATGATATTCTACTTAATACATTCAAAGTATGACATACTATCACGTTGATGTTATAGAAAACTGTTCTCTAAGTATAATTCATTTCATTTAGATTATTGCTTTCAGAAAACCTGTAGTTTTTATTTTCAAACTTTTTGTAAGATTTATTTATTTATTTATTTATTTATTTATTTATGCATGCATGCATGCATGCATGCATGCATGCATGCATACATACATACATACATACAAGCACTGGGTACAGTCAGAAGCAAGGGAGGGTGAGAGAATTCACCAGAGCCAGAGCAGGGAGCAGAGCAGGCAGAAGGACCGAAGTACACTGCTGCGGGGAGCAGCGGGCGGCAGGAGAGGTCTGCGCGCCATGTGGGACCCTCCTCTGGTGGCCAGGGAGCAGCTGGAGATCAACCGTGGCTGCAGAGGTTGCGTGCAGCTGCACAACCCAGCGCTGTGCCACCGGGGAGGCCCCTATTTTCAAACTTTTAACTTCAACATTTATGGCCATCTTTCACCATTTACTCATGGATGTATATAAGACTGTCCTGTGGATTAAAAAAGATATCAATTTAAGGATACCAAAGAAACTTAAAACTACTATTAATATTTGAATGCAAAATGATTTTAAATATTAAAAATCTAAAATTCTATAAGATTATTAATAAATCTCCCTTCTCAGAATTAAAATAAATTCCTAATCAGAAATTCAAAAAGTGGGGTATATAAAATTCTACTCTGAAAGTTGGATATATAAACTGCAAATATCATTTCCCATTTTATTATTTCAGTAATAGTATTGGTAAGCTTATACTGCTTTCAATGGGAATAAAGTCTCATGTTGAAAGAAGATAAAAAAATGAAATTATCAGAGTTTGAATTCTTCACTTGAGGGTTCTTAGGTCTTGACGAGACAAGACATTTTATAGACATTCAATGGATATATTGAATTAAGCCTATATTTATTTTCTTTCACTCACTTGCTATCTATTATATGATCTTTCTTTTGGGTCATAAGGTTGAATAAAATATCAACAATATGATATTTTCTCTTTAAGGAACTTCAAGAGAATTGATAACCAGTGAACTTGGATTTGTTATCAAATGCTCTCTATAGTCCAGAAGGGAAGTCGATTATTTTAGTTATCAGTTATATTTATGTGCACAAATACCATTCAGGCTTCAATGTCAACTTAAATTAGAGGAAGACAAATTTGAATGTAGAGAGACTAAAAATGGATCAAAATAATCCATACCATAAAGTAAGCTATGGATAGTGGAAAGAAAATAACATATGCTCTGCTAAATTTTAAGGGAATAGAACAAACAAGATCCAGTTATTAACTCTTGTGAGTGATATAAATCATGGAGCTGTCAATGGAGGTTCTAGCCATGCAATTAGGAGAATGGTGTTCATTTAGAAATGATGTACATTAAAATGGGAAGATTTGCAGATTTAGTAAAATTAAATAATCTACATAAAATATTCAGCTACCCCCAACTTAACTACCCTGTGCCCTTCCCCTAAGTAAACATATTTTTAGTTTCTTATGTATCTACTATCTATAGTCTATTCAATGAAATATATTTATAAATGCTTATTCCTATTTCCTTGCAAAAAATATTGCTTTTATATAAACTGTTGTATATGATGCTATTTTTTACTTAATGAATTCTAACTGTTTTTCAATAGGAGTTGATAGATTGCTTCCTCTGTCTTTTAACAGGGGTATGACATTACATAGTTTATCATCATACCACTTTATATTTTATCTAGGATCCTACTACAGAATGCTTTGTTTCTAATTCTTTGCCCTGACCACAATTCTGATATGCAAAATAATAATAACTATTCAAATGTCATCTTCTAAGTTCAAAATATATACATAAGAAGAATTCTCAAGGATCAACTTGCTTAAGAAGAAGACATATTTGAAATTTGATATATATTGCCAAATCACTCTCAAGTGGTAGGAATTTCACTTGTTCAATCAATGCATGATAATGTCTGTTTTATAATAGCTCACAGAAGGTGTGGTTTTCAAATTTTGGGCGCTTGCCAAAAGTATTGGATTAAAATTTTTACTTCTTGTAAAATTTATATTCTATTATTTATACCTGGAGTTGAACATACATTCATATATTCAAGGTACATTTTTCTTACTTTCAGGTGTGCTAGCTACTGATGAACTATGTTAAGGAAGTTAAAGTTGGAAATCATGGCACCTGAGGAAGTTAGAACAGGCGTTTTTCCATAAGTAGATGATACAATTCTATTATTCTTGGCATGTCATACTAGTAATGTGAAGATTGTACTCTATCACCTATCTTTGTGAGTTGTCTGTCTTTTCTCTTCTGGTAGCTTTTAAGATTTTCTTACTCTCCTTGCTGTTTCATAGTTACTATGATTTATATTTTCTTCTTATTGTTGGTATATGGCTTGTCTTTTGTCCTGAGGAGTCTTCTGAGAGGTTTGAGTAATAACATCTCCAGCTCCATTATTGTTTTTTATCTTTTCTTTTAAAGTTATTAACTGTACTGGGAACCTCAATCTAGTCTTAATATCTGTGAATAGACTTTGTTTTCATCGTCTTTTATCCTAGGTAACAGTCTGTTGAAAGGAAACATTTCAGTGCCATTAACTTTTAAGAACCAGACTCCGATCATCCTTGCCAGTCTCAAAATCAGAAGTACAACAGTCTAGTGGCTCTAGCTCTAAGTATTATTTTGAGTGTCATTAATTTTCTGGTCAAAGATACAAGTATCATGCTTTTCATATAATCTATAACTTCCTGTTTCTATTGTTATATGCTTTTTATCAGTGTTATGTGTTGAGATCATAGAGAATCCATAAGAGTGATCTTCCTCTGCCATCTGAACCAGAAAGGTATTAAATCATCTTCTAGCTCTTTATGTGTCAGTTACTTCCCTTAATACACATTTCTTGTTTTCAAAGTTTTTCTCTTTTGTTTTCCTTTTCCATTTTTTCTCCTGTTCTCATTAAAGTATAAGCTTCCAATGGCGTGTTTGTACTTACATTTATGTGCATATATCTCATTTTTATATATTTCCTATATATATCCTTAAAAGATTGCTATAGATGGAATTATTGAAACAGAAATTTATTTGATGGTAGTTGTATAGCTGTATTTGTTTAGAGTAGAAATGAGAGAAGGGAGTGTTTGGGAAAACACATACAAGTTTAAAAACTTAGGGTAATAAACATACTGCGTGAAGTAGAGCAGGGAGAATAGTATAAATCATAAATATTAAAAAAGTACTGCATCCCATGGTCATATCCTAACCATATATTTTATAAGGAGTCAAACCCAAAGTGAAAAATCACAAACATCAAAGAAAATGCTGTTTTCAACAATTTACTAGTTAATGACAGAACTATACAAACATACATTTTAGAAGGATCATAAATAAGAGTTAAGAAGTGGAACAAACAGAAAAACCTGTGAAAAATTAATTCCCAGGACAGAATGTTCAAACATGATAATGGTATTAGACAGGCAAAGAGAAATGCATGTCATCTGGACAAGAAAAGAAATATGCAAATTTAATCTTCACTCAGGAGTCTGCATGTTAACAAGCACAGCCTAGCAACTAATCAGTCTCCAATATCCCAATGCTTTGTCTCCTGCTGTAGTTTTAATGACCTACATAGTGATATTTTACTGAGATATAAATATGCAAAGTAGAAAACTTCTGGCAATTGTTTAGGACACTGGGCTTTAAAATAGGTCTAAAAGCAATAAAGAAGGCTAAGAGGGTTTCTAGGTTTCAATCATCTTTGTATGTCTTTAAGAAATCAATGATCCCCTGCCCATCTTTCTAACTTTCTGCAATTTTCCCCTTTCATAAACAATAGAAAAAACAAGGCTGCAGTGTCTTAGGAAATCAATCATCTCTCTGCAGGGAGAAGTAAAAGTAAACAAACAAGAATATGTTTAGTAACAGATGATGCCAACCCAGATGGAAGATAAAAATCACCAACTTTTCCATATAAACTAGTAAAATATGTACTCTAAATTTCCTTGGAAGAAAAAAATAAATGAAGTCAAAACTAAATTACTTAGCAAATATATATTAAGTATCTAACTTACACCTTAAATTTGTGATAAATAAGCACAGAAAATAAATAGGTGACTCCGGGGAGCTAGTTTTATTTATTTGTTTGTTTGTTTGTTTGTTTGTTTGTTTTTGGCTAGGAGACAGCAATTTAACAATAAGCAAAATGATTATATGTTAAGCATGCCATAAGTTAGAAGATATTATGGGGTATGGAAAAAGAGACAAGTAGCCCAGAGAAAGCATATTGACAGTTGCTTTGTTTTGTTTTGTTCATGTGAAGAAGGCATTAGACCAAAGCTTTGAGAAAGATGAAGGAGTTGAGTATATTATATCTGAATGAAAATTATTCCAGGAAGATGTAAAAATTGGTAGAAAATCCTGGAAGAAAATTCAGTCTTGGGCCTCCCTGGTGGTGCAGGGGTTAAAGACACAGCACTATCAACCTATTACCAGCCACTGAGACATGACAGGATGCTAACACACAAGGCACAGCAGACCTCTCCAGTCTCACCTGCTGCTCCCTCAGCAGTGTATTTCAAAAGTAGATTTGCCTGTTCTGCTCCCCACTCTGTCTCTGGTGTATCCTCTCATCCTCCCCCACACTCCTTTAGCCTACACCACAGTTCTTGTGTGCATAAATAATGTTTAAAAGTGAGTCTTAATGTTCTCAGCACAAAAAAGAAATAAAAAAGTATACATCATAATGAAAATGTTAGTGAATGATCTGATGGTAATAATTTTGCAATTTATAAAATGTCAACATTTTGTACACCTTAAATTTACATGCATATCTCAAAACCACAAAAAATTCTAATAAGATAAAAAAAAATGTTCCTGAGTTATTTGAAGAAAAAGCAACTCAGAGATACAGAATGAAGTTAGTGAGCAGTGGGGTGAGGAATTAGTGGGAGAGGATTTGTGAAATATAATGGGATTAATGTCATTTATGTAAGGTTTGTCCAACTCCATAAGATTAGACTGGATAGCTCTGATGTGGAGGGAATGTTGTGTGCACTATAAGATATAATGATTTCCTAGATCTTTCTCATTTCTAGGCTTACAAAAACTATATTTCTTTTGAAGTCCATATAACACACATTCTAGTACAACTGTCAAAAATCAACTTTTCATTCTTGTCTGCCTTTCAATAACAGACTTTATAACAAGGACATTATGTTTAGAATTTTGTTCTTCCTCAGTGTTATTTATTCATCAATACAGAGCTTTGAAATATTTATATGCTCTATGTAAAAGATAAAGGGACTTTGTTGTAAAATTAATATTGAGACACAATAAAGGCAAATTTCATATTGTCTTTCAACCTCAGAGTTTCTCAAAGTCTTGCATACGTTAATATATATTGGGAATCACCAAGTAAGGTATATAGAGTATAGCTTCATAAATTAATTTGAATATATAGGAATATAACTTATCATATATATATGGACATAGTTTTTTTCTGTTGAATGTTGTAAAATTCTAAGGAATACACTTTGAAAAAGATAAACTAGCTATCCCCAACAAGTCTGTAATACATAATTTCTAAAATTTCTAATATTAATTTTTTGATAAAAATAATCATTCTACCTCTCAAAATACCTACTGTGTTGCTTCTGAGCACTCTATCTATGCTTTTCATCATTTAATCATATTTTCCTAAACCGATCATCTGTATATGTGATCCTAAATAGGGGAATTTTGTCAAATTCTGGTTTTGGCTCCTTTTTAAAATGGTCTAATTTTTTTTTCCATTTGCACTACCACAATTATCTTCACTATATGCATGTGTTCTAATTCTATTTTATTCTGATCTCCCAAATTGCAAAGTATCAAAATGCAATTTTTTTCTATACATTTTCTAATCTTTTTTCTACTGTCACTACTAGCTTTAGAATAGTTCCAGTAACAGACTAACAGTAGCAGAACTAGTTTTAGTTTCCTTTTTCATTTTAGCAGAATATTTACATGAATCAACATTTTTATGGGTTTAATTTTAGTGGCTCTCACAGTTTTTAGTTTTGGTGCAACCTTACTGCTGTTCTAGTTCCCTTAATCACCCTTCACATGAACTGTTAACAGAATATAAGGTAGAGTTTCTAACTTCAAGCTTTCTCTGCTTCAAGCTTTTCTGAATAAAACCTTCTAGGGATGTACTGCTGCTTGAATCACCCACTGTTAGAGACTATTTTGCACTTGCTTATTTCTAAATCTCTACTTGTAAAAATTATGATATAGTATTTATCAGATATAACAAACTACAATGATTTCATAATTATGAACTCATTTTATGAATTCTTTATCTTTCTGTTCAAAAATAGATCACTCTCATCTCTAGTCACCCAAACACTTCTGTATGTCTGCTGACATAGGAATATGAATTGTTCATATTTTTCCCTGTCCTTTTGCATTGTAAGCAATATGTTATTACCATAAAATACTTGTATTTTGGGATAACACACACATTCTCTGTGTGACTTTGTTTATATGATGACTTCCTGGCTTCATTTTTTCATTTCAAATGCCATAACAATTTTCCCTTAATTTAAAAAACACAACATATAATAATTATTTTGTAAGATTGATTTTTATTTATTTTATGCATACAAGAACTAGAGTGTAGGCCAGAGCTGCGGGGTGTAAAAAGATTCACCAGAGACAGAGTGGGGAGCAGAACAGGCAGATCTACTGAAATACACTGCTGAGGGGCACAGTGGGCGAGGCAGGAGAGGTCTGCATAACCATGTGGTTAGCTCCCTGGTTGGGGCTAGAACTCAGACCCCAAGGTGGTGAGAGCAAGATGGGGCTGAGCCTTAACCCTTAGGCCACCAGGGAGGCCTCACATGTATGCTTGTAAAAGTCATTCTATTTAAACTCCAGGACCATCTACAGTAGTCTTCCTTATATATACACTCCTCAGGATCTTTACATTAGCCATCTACTAGGTACATAACAAGTAGTATTGAACAAGAGTGCAGTTACTTTTCCTGTTCATTCTATTTCCATTATAATGGAGCCCAATGTTTATTCCATATAGCTAGTGATGTTCTCTTTTATTACACTATACTGTAAATAACAGGCACCAATTGTTCTTTGAGTCATAAATACCTTTTTATACAATGAAGTAACAAATTCAGTTGACTTTTACAATCATTTGTCCAAAATGACTGTCTCCCTTTTTTTTATAAAATCATTTTTTAAGAATTCTGTTCATAGCACTAAGGCCAGATAACAATCATTAGCATTTATTGACCTTTTGCTGTAGTAATTTAATCTTTTGGGGAACAAAGTTGATTAATCACAGCATGACATATTGAAATTTGGCATAATTCTTTCCCAAAAGTGCTTACAGGGCAGCAAGTTCTAGGGCATTCAGTGTAATAGCTAAGGCACATTTTACAAATAAAGTCTGCTCAGAGAAGTCTTTCAAAATTTAAGGTCAGCAATTTCATAAGGACTTTCAATCCTAAAACAGTCTTTCAAGAGTCCAGCTAATTGAACACATACTTTAATCTCACCTCCATCCAGAAAATCCAGGAAAATCATTGCTAATAATATAAAATAAAGAAAAAGAGTCAATGTATTACAACAATGAGAAATCAAGGAATTCTGTCAGTGGGTGAGAGGTTTTTTGTTTTTTGATTTTTTAATATGGTCAATTAATATTGAAGAATATCTCACTGACCAAACATTCAATGTCATATCCTAACATGAAAAGGGTGGGCAACTAACATCTATAATTCTCAGCTTGCATTAGAGCCTCATAAGATTTTATCAGTAAGACATATTCATAGTAATCTAAGCCAGAACTGAGACAAATGGGGAGAAAGAGACAGTGCTGGAAATGGCATATTGTGCCAGAATTGTTAAGTTCTTGCAGTTAATCAAATCAGCAAAACAATTTTCTGTTTTTATCAGGAAGGTCATTTCTAACAGGGATCTCTTAATTTGGTAGGCTGATTCTCAATTTGATAGGGAGGCACTTCTTATGAAGGCCATTTCAGTACTGTAGCTTTATAAGTCAGAAGCTCAATCTAGAGTGAGTTGCTTCAAACACTGGAATGATTTAGTAAAGTACTTTAAACTCTGAGTTCAGTCACCCAGCCTTGTGTTAGCTAAAGTGGATTTTGCACACACATGTCTTTTACCCAGAAGAAATTTGTATCAGATATTTCTTTAACAACAATATTGAAAACTGGGTTTTATTTCATAGATTAATAAATTGGGAGAGATTCGAATATGCATTCATTTTGTGTATAGAATATTAGCCATTCATATGTACGGTGAGAAAACAATTAAGTTATTATTCTCAGCAGTGAAAACAAAGTTCTTATTGAAGTCCAGGCTTTGACCAATATATGGCAGCTTCTGTAATAAACCATTATGGTGAAAATAACATTTATCCTGAAGGTTGTTATATTATTGCTAGTACCCAACTTAATCCAGTCTCTCATCTAAAATGTACCTGGGGAAGAATAGGACCCTGTAATGTGCAAAAAGGATATTTGAATGGAATTAAATTACACTGACTATCACAAGCCTCTCAATGCCTCTGGATCTGCCTTCTTAGTATAAGATGCTTCTGTGCCTTTGTTTTTAAGATTCTCTCTGCTTATTGTTTAATGCTCTGACTTCAGCTCAAGGTTTCCACATACTTTAGGGGATACAGTTCTCCTGTCTCCCAAATTCCATCATTTTTTATTATCCCCAAATTTAAACTGTCTCTCAATAAGCAGGACAATATCTGACCGGAAAAAAAAATTGCAAAGTATTTCAAGATTTTGCTTACCTTTGAAAGCTTGGAGAAAATATATGGTGATGTATATGAAATAGTTGAAAAGAAGCACATTTTTGAGTGAGCTACCTTAAAGAAATAAAAGTTTGAGAGAATTTGATAGAGATGACAAATAATATATCCCAGTTTAAGCATCTGCAAATGGTTTCCTCTCTTTCCTTAGTAGACTACATCAAGTATCAAACTCAGCTGATGAATTACTAAAAATGTGATACCTGCAATTCCTTGTTATACTAAAATGAAAGGAATTTTAAAATTTGAAGATTTATGACTGTTACACAGTTTATTATATGTGACTTACTGTATTATCCCAATATTAAATGGTTTAATTCTGTTTCTCAGTGGCAATGAGACTATGTTTAATTCTCAATGGTCTTAGGAAATATTAGTAACACTGAAAACACTCAGTTATTCTCCATAGGACAGGAATAAATATGAAAGATGTTTCAAAATTAGTTTATTGATGTCAGTGCTAATGATGGGATCCTAGACTGACAATGGCAAACAAACATTACCTATATTTATAGGAAAGGAGACCACACTTACCATATAAGCAACAGATTATTTTTGAAATTACTGGCACCCTGTAATATTGGCAATGACTAATGCAGGGCAGAAAAAGATGACCAAACATCTAAGTCCATTTTTTTTAACATAATCAAAGTCTAAGTCTAAATATGATTAAAAGTAGAAGAGAAATGAATTTTAAAGTGGAGAATCATGACCTCTCATTCAATTTTCAAACCTGGCTAATATTAGAGAAGCAAAATTAATAATGTCACACACTTAATGTTAAGAAGGAGGAAAGCTTGGATTTAAGATTTACAGTAAGATCCTTTGTTAATATCTTTATTATGTACTGTATTTTCTTTTAACCTTTCATACAAACAGAGCCATGGCTATTTACCAGGGTAAATATTTCCTCAGGGAAATTTTTTTCCGTCTATATTATTGATTACTAGACGCTGTCTTCAAGCTATTAGTAATCCCTTGTGATACAGAAATAGATCACTGTGGTCCAGTATTCAAACTAATTTTGAAACTGATTCTCTCTCACCACGGGTTTTCTACTTATCAACACAACCAATGAATACTTTCTCAGACCCTTCATGTACTAATATAGACAAACTCAGCACCATAGCAAGATAGCAAAGAAATAGCAATAGAACATCCAAGATTTAACTGCATAAATAAGTACTGCTATTAATCACTTGAAAGATATAGACATTGTATCCATATTTAATTGATCTGATTGGTCTATATAGGAGACACATGTATCTTGAAAAATTACTGCAGATTAAATTAATCCATCCTCTGATAGAAAACTATCTATTAGAGACATTTTCTCTATTCTCCAATACAAAACATCATATGAAATTTGATACAATCTATTAGGAAATGTTTTTCTCCTTTCATATATCAGCATTCCTAGTAAAGGTTCTAACTTGCCCTCAAGGATATTGGTTATTTTTTACCCTAAAAGATAGCATGTTGGCCTATGGTACTTACAGTGCCAAGGTCTGGAAGGAAGAACAAAGTATGTAGCATGAGAAATGGTAAAATAGATGAATTGAGGATGCTGAGTTATAAGCATCAGGGAAATTCTCAAGAGTGTAACATGATATCTCATTGTGGATTTGATTTTCATTTTCCTGATGATAAGTCATTATGAGCACTTTTTGATGTGCCTATTTGCCATCTGTTTGTCTTCTTTTCACATGTTTTGTGATTGGACTATTCACTTTTGTTGCTGTAGTTAAGTTGTATGAGTTCTTTGTAGATCTTGGAGAGTCAGTTCTTTTGTCAGATGAATGACGTCAAAATATTTTCCCCCATTTTGTAGGGTATCTCTCCATTTATAAATACTTTATTTTGCTGTGGAACAGGTTTTCAGCTTGATGAAATCTCATTTTTTTTTAATTTTTGTTTTGTTTTGTTTTTGTTTCCCTGGCTGTTAGAATTGAGACCTCAAAGATATCCCTGAAGCCAATATCATGGACTATTCTATATATCTTATGGTTCCCAATCTTAAAACCAAATTTTTAATTAATTTTGAGTTAATTTTTATGTATGGTATGAGATAATAATCTATCTTCATTATTTTCTATGTGACTGTCCAGTTTTCCCAGTACCAATTGTTGAAGAGATTGTTTAATCTCATGTATATGCTTGACTTCTCTGTCATAAATTAATGGTGCATATGTGTGTGGGTTTATTTCTGAGCTCCCAATTATTTTCCTTGATACATGTGTATACTTTATTCTAGTACCATACACTTTTATAGTAATAACTTTGTAGTATAATTTGAAGTTTATGAACAAGTTACCACCATTCTTCTTATCAGTTAGGGCTGCTTTGACTATTCATGTGGTTTCATATAAATATCAGTAATTGTTATTCTACATCTTTGAAGAATGCCATTTAAACTCTTCAAAGGGATTGCATTAAATCTATATGTCCTTGGATAAGCCAGTCGCATTAACAATTTAATTCTTCCAATCCATGAGCAAGGGATTAGCTTTCCATTTCTCTGTGTCTTTTGTGATTTTTAATAATGTATTATAGTTTTCATTGTACAGGTCTTTCCCATCCTTTGTTAAGTTTATTCCAAGGCTTTAATTCTTCTTGAGGTGATTATAACTGATTATTTCCCTTATTTCTTTCTCTTGACGTTTGTTGTTTGAGTATAGGAAAACAATCCATTTTTTTAATGTTGATTTTGTAGTCTACCACTTTACTAACTTATTATTTCTCATAGACTCTTTTCATTGGGGTCTTTCATGCTTTATATATATTATCACATGATCTGCAAATAGTGATAGTTTCACTTCTTTCCCATTTCAGATAAATATGCTTTAATAAATTTCTCTTGCCTAATTGTTCTAGCTAAGACTTCTAATCCTATGTTATATAGTAGTAGTGAATATGTACATCCTTGTCTTATCCTTGTCTAAGAGGAAAAGCTCTGAGCTTTTTTGCCTTTAAGTGTGATGTTAGCTATGGATTTATCATATGCGACCTTTATCATATGCTTTAGATCAGCTTAACTTATCAGGTTATGAAATAATTATATGTACCTGAATATGCATATGTCTATAGCTATATAAACATGTGCATATACACACATGTATGTATGCACAGGCACACTTATAAGATATAGATATGCACATATATGTGCAAGTGATCAATCATTTTAAAATATTGACTGATGTGGTTGTCTAGGCTAAATTGATTATGTGGTTTCTTGGCATTGTTTCTAGACATTGATAGTTTCACACAGGTTTTTTTTTTTTTTTACATCATGGCTTTATTTCATGATTTTTAAATAGTTAAATTTAACTTGTATAATTTTATTTCTGACAATGCACTAATTAAATCCTTTTGGATCTAGGTGATAATTAGTCATTAACTTGAGCAGAGCATATAAGAAATGACCAGGAAGGGATAATTAACAGGTCTTTGAAACATATAATTTGTGGTAGTAATATGAGATTGTTTGCTGATATCTTTGTTTTCTTTTTGATGACTGTGATGTCCCTTTACAATTATTTGTTTGTAGCCTCTTTTTAATTTGTGACTTGTATTTTTCTTGTGATTTTTCCTCCATGATAAATTTCTTTGAGCATTGATAATAAGTACTCTTTCATTGTTTTTTATCTAATAAACTATGTAGATATAAATATGCCCATCTTTATCACTTATAAAACACTTCCATAAGATTTTAATCTATATGCCTAAACTTATCACTAATGAGGTTCCACAGGTACGAGAAAACTGTTTAAAACATATTCTAATTTATATATGGAAACTTAATTTTATATCACCAAAATTTGGAAGTAAATTTCACCGTTCTAATTTTACAAATGCTGAAATATGGCCCTCCTTTTTCCTTTTCTCCCTATTCTCCTTTATAGATATAGGGGATGGAAATAATAGGGTATTGAAAATACATCCATTACATGTTAATTTCTAAGAGCACAGCCACAGCACAAGGACATCTTGACCTGTGTGATATATTTAACAATAGCTTTGGTTAGTCCAATAGGAAGATGCTTTCAGAATTTCCCTGTTAGGATGAAGAAAACATGCGTTGTCAAGAAAAAGGGATTTATATTACTCATTTGAGAAATTTGTGCTTCATTTTCCTGCAAGACTTGATTTTGTAGATTCAGATGTTGTGTATCCCAGAAGGGAACACTTTCATCATGAAACACGGCACAGATCTCATTTAATAATATATAATGTTATGTTGGCAGTTAAAAACTTTGTGCAACATCCAGCACACAAGAATAGGATCACCAACTTCTCTGGAAAAAGTGAATGATTAGCAAGAGGAAATAGGAAGGTAAGTAGGAATGCATTTGACACTTAAGTGGACTTTTGGAAAACCCTTAACTATTTTTGATTTTGAATAGATAATTGCAGGAACCCTGGCCAAGATCATATGAGCAATGGTCTAGTCCTTTCATGGAGGAGGGTCTAGAACATATTGTCAGGTGTGCCACCGAGACCTTTACAAGTTCTGGCTGCAGGGAATATAAAATAAATATTAGTGGAGGGAAACTATGAATATCAATCATCTCAATTTCAGCTACAATGTCATGTAATAATGACATGTAATAACATAATCTATCTTTTTTAAGTTTCACTAAAAAAGTAGTCCATCAGAATGTCAAAGAAACTGCTCTAGGAATCCATATAAAGAATAGATCTTAGCAGTATATGAGATGGAGAAGCTCTGCTGTCCCTATAAGTTTCAGATATTGAGATGTGGCCAGAAAATTGTTCACAGTTGCCTCTTTTGATCTTCTTTCCCTGATGAAAACTGTACTAAACATCTCTCCCTGGAAAATTGGCATCCGGTAACTAATCAACATAAAGTATAATGACCTGGTCCCCTCAGCAAATTTGGAGTATCCTTGAAAAGAGCTTCACATTGTGGCCCGTGATATCCGTATTGAGCATGTACTACAGCTCTGTCCAATCTTACTACTTGACTCTCTTTCACAGAAATATACATCTAATAAATCCCCAGGCTGCTAATTTTTTCTAATTTTTGAGACACCCACCTTAAGGAACTTTTAAGAAATTCATTATGTGCCCCAAATTTTCATCTATTTTTAAACAGGGATTCAGTTTGTGCACATTTAAAATATATATGAAATGTAAAATAATTTTAATTCAGAACCTAAAATATTTGTTGCATGCATTGAGGTCACTGATTGTAATGTCTGGTCTATTTTCATGGATGATTTGAAAAAAAGCAGAGTATTAAATATTATGTTTTAAATTCTCACTGGCCCTTTCCATTATTTGCTCCTATTCATAGTTGCAAATACTTCCTTCTTCATTTCCACAAAAGGAAACCTTGTTTTAAATAAATGAATACTTTCTAATGAAGTGTTAATTTATACTAGTATGGAAGAGAAAATAGGCTATGACAGAAACTCATTAAAGGATTCTTCTAGGAGGATAAAGAGACGTAGAAACTAACCGTATTATTTTGAAATTAAAATGCACTCAAGTTAGAAAGAGTTTAGAAAAATCACTTTGTTGCAGTAACATGTTTCCCAGAATAAAGTGTTCCAATTTACAATTTTCTTTTGTTATGACAGCAAATAGAGAAAACTGCCATGGGTAATAAAATGCATGAGCCTTAGATAAAGATCACTGCTTTGCTATTTAACCTTTCCTTCCCTCTCCATTGTGATATACAATGGATGGTTTTACTTAGAAAATTGTAGGCAAAAATAGATTTTGCACATGAAAATGCTGTGTGATTATTATGATTTTTGTTCTTTGTTCTAAAATTAATAAAAATAATTTCTTTTGGTCTAAAATAACATATATTATATATTATTATAATACAATGTATTATAATAAAATAATATATTAGTATATGGTCTAAAATAATAAAAATAATTTATTTTGGTCTAAAATAATACACATAACATATATTGGCCTAAAATAATATATATTATATATAATATAGTATTTATTATGTATAATATATAGTATAATATATTATAATAAAATAATATATTAATTTATGGCCTAAAATAATAAAAAAAATATTTTGGTCTAAAATTATATAATTATATATTATATATATAATTATATAATTTTATATATATTATAAAGTATATATTATATAATTTTAGACCAAAAGAAATTATTTCTATTTTTAGACCATATGAAATTAAAATTATATATATATATATTCCAAAATGTCCTATTTTGTTGTTAATTTTTTAGCGAAGTATCATTGTTTTATATCCTTCTTAGCGTTTTGACAGGACAAATTTCTCCCTCAGGTACAGTTATTCCCAGCACCAAATTAACCATAATTTTTCACTATAGTCCATTATACTATAGTCCATTATACTCCCTCCTCTCATTCTCACGTCTTCATCACACCCACCTTTCTCCTCCTCTCTGGATGCTTTAGACCTATGGTCAGCGTTGAATAATTGATTTTAATGTTTGTCTTTTTCTGACTCTTTGGTCTCTCTATATTCCACATAGAAGAGACATAAACTGTTACTATCGTTAACCTTTTGATTTAATTTGCTTAACATAATCCCTTCCAGCTCTATCCATGTTGCTACAAATGTTTTAGTCCACATATGTGAAAAAATGCAAGTCATAAAGTATTGATTAATATAAAATGAAATTGTGAAATCTTAGGCTCCTACCTTAATAATAAATGTTTAATACATATTTTATTATTTTAATGGATTATGATACAATTTTTCTAGGGTTCAGAAAAGTATACAATCAAATGAATTAGACTGGCAAAATGGAATAAAAATCCTGAGAGTTTACTACTAGCTATGAATTGTACAAATTATTTCCTTTATTATCTCATAGCACAGAAACACTGAATGAATGATGAAGTTGCTTATAACAGAAGACCAAAGGATAGATAATGTAAGAAAGGATACAATATCACCTGATGTGCTTGGTGAAATAAGTCAGAATTAAATGGAACATCAGAACTAACTGCAATTGGAAAAAATTGATAGGCCAGATTGTGGAGGGATCTGGGTATTAAAAGTATTTTTGATATCAAATGCTAAAGCAATAAATTGAGTAGTTACACTTTGTACTGTAATGCTTATTTCTATAAAACCGTGTACACTAGGTACTAGCATTTCCCCAATATTGTAAGTAAGAATATTAAGAATAAATTAAATGAATTAACTTGCTCCAAGTCAAAAAATTTCCAAATGTTGTAAATAAAATTTATGCACAATAATTTTAATAATAGTCTCCATTTCTTAATAATATAGTGTATGGTCATTGCAATGAATTAAGTCACATTGACTCTTTGTTTTGTTATTAATTTTATGTAAAATGTCTCTAGATATCTAACAGGTATATTATCTCAGTTTTTGAGTTTAATTTTATATATATATATATAATATATATGTATACATAAAATCAATAATTTAAGAAACTCATTCTTCATGTTATTGATCACAAATAATATTGAAATTTTAAAAAGCTTAGAATCTTTTCAAGAAATGATATTTATATTTTTATAGCATTGGTGTAATTACATTAATGATGTGATTATATTTTTCTGTTATACAAGCTACATTGTTTTAACAAGTATATATGTATATTTGTAATATGCTTCATTAAAGTAATGTTTATTATATGCATAATATCTTTAACAAATCAAAGAACCTATAACCTGTATTTTATAGTATTAAACTTTCTATATAGAAGTTAAATTAGGTCATATTTTATTTACTTATATTCTTTTTATCACTTTTCTATGAATTACACATGTGTTCTAGATGTACAAAGGCCAGTTACTATAGAAATACTGGAATGAAGAAAAGGATCCCTTTCCACATAGCCAATCACCAATGTCAAGAACCAGTTTCCCTTCCCAGAAAATTTTGTCAACAGTTTCATATGCATCATTCTAGAAATGTTTTTGTGCATCTTTATGTATTCATGCATGTATTTATATACATACGAAGAGGTTTATTTTGTATGTAGTTGAGGACATCCTATATATTGTTTTTAATTTCAATTTAATTTTAGTGTCATTAGATTTCTATCAATATGTATCTATAAAATTTTTGTAAATAATGTATCATTACCTTTTGTGCCTATAAAATTATATTTAAATAATTTATTTAGATTGCAATCATACACAATATAATGCATATGTAATATTGGAAGATATAATTTTTTCACAAATGTACATAGAATTTAATTTCTAAAAGCTACTGTAATAAAAATACCATAATAAAAATAGATCTCAAAGTAGATCTATTAAATTCCCATCAATCACCCTTGCATATATATATACATGACATCAAACATTAAAATTGTAACAACATGATCTCTCATTATTTCTCAAGCACACTAAACAGATAAGGAAGACAGGGAATGGCTATATATATACATATATAATATAATATATATTACATGACATGTAACATATAGAAATATCCTTCAATCAACTAAGAGCACTCAAATAATTTAGTAGTAAAAGAGGCAAATATTATGAAAATACAATTCAGAAATTAATAAATACAAATATCAGTAAATACATGTAAAGGCAGTGATATTACAAAACATTTGAGAAGTGTAGTGTGTGTATTTGTGTGTATGTGTGCATATCAGTGTTTCCTCACATGCTTATCGTGCTTTCCTTATTAACTAAACAACTGGGTTGTTGTCTTTGCTTTTGTTCTAGGGTATCCTGAGAATCCTTCCATTAAATAATTGGGAAGATGGAAATTGGGATGAATACACTTACCTTCAGAGATGTGTCCAACAATTGTATACATTAAAAACAAGAATAGTCACTATAATTCTGTTAAAGTTGTAAAGAGATTTGAATATAACACTGATCAAAATGTACCCTTAGAAAAATTATGAACATTACTTGTTGAATCACCTTATAGGTACTTCCAGAGTTGTGTTTTTTGTTGGAAATTAAAAAAAAAAAAATGATAAGAGCAGTGTATAGAGAGATTATGTTGGTTTTTGTATGTTAATTGTAAATTTCAATGTGGCATCTAATAATTTTTTGACTGATTTTCTTGGAATTTAGTATATAAAATACTCCAAATTACTAAATTCTGACACTTAATTACTAAATTTTGTCTCCTAACCTCATACTTTTACATTCATTCCTAATATCATTATGGAGTTACTACAAAAATAAGCATAGAGTAGTTATAGTAATCCAGTCTTGCATTTTTAAGCTAGTTTCTGTTGTTTAATTTGACATATATTTATATCTATATTTATAATTTAAATACCTTTTATCTAGTTTATATTCGACATTCTGCCATCAAAAAGACTACATTTTCATTGACATTAACATTTTGAAATATAGAAATAGATTTCCTATGATGGAACAAGAAAACAAAGAACTATTAACCATTCTGCATAATCCTTTGACAGTTTTTCTGCCATCTTCTTTATAATATTTTATATAAGTTATCCACTTCACAAGTGAGATTGTTCTGTATTCACAAGTGAGATTGTTCTGACTTTTAGGTTTTTGGCATGAATATCATACTGACTCTGTTACAGGAATTTTTAAGCTTTTTTTTTTTTTCCCTGCTGGGCTCAGAAACAGTTTAAATAACATTTGGCATTATCTTTTCCTTGAAGGTTTCAAAGAATTGGCTTTGGAGCTTGACACTTTGGGGGAAAAGCAATTCTTTGACAATATTCTCAATTGCTCCAGGGTACTTGGTCAGTACAGATTTTCCGTATTTTACTGTTACATTGATATTTACTGGCAATCATCAATAACAAAAGTTTGAGTAAATAAAATAATTCATTAAATTGGGTTTATTCTATAATATAATCTCTTCATATATTTTTCTAAGCTCAAGAACTGATATAAAAAAAAGACTAATAGAAACAAAATCACACCACAAACCAGAATAGATAAAATCTAAGGATAATCTTAACAAAGACTGCATATATAGAAAAACTAACTGCAAAATATTAAGAAGAAAAAAGAAATATGTATAGAGACAGGGAGATATACTATTTTGCTTATTTTCTACTTGGAAATATTCAAAGATGTTAATTATTCCAAAAACAATATGACTCAACTCAAAAGGAATTTGGAATATCACAATAGTATTTTAAATTACCTCAGAGAGTATATGTAGGGTTAGGCAATGCAATATTATAAAAAAAATGAGAAAGAATATACAATATTCTGCCCTAGACAATATCAAAACATATCCTATAGTATATTTAATTAAACTAATAGATTAAAATATGAATAATAGGGTAGTAACACAGAACATTATTTAAAAACATATTTTATGATTAAATTCTATAATCAGTGGATACTGGGTAACTACATATTTTAAAAAAATTATTATGAATGTAGTGTTATTGGAAAATTGAATTGGGTACATAATATCATTCAGATATATGAGTCGCAGTGTTGTAAAAGAAAAGGTGGAAATAAACCTAGAAATAAATCACTTATTTTTATAAATTAATTAATATCTACTTTAGAATAGACATGGGCCGACACAGCTCAAAAATTGGTTAATCAGACAGAGGTAACATAGCATTAGACATAATCAAGAGCACTATAGAATTAGATACAAAGCAATTCAGTAAACACTGTGGTTCCTGTGTTGTTCCTCGGCTAAATAATAGCACTATTTTTGATCATACTGTGGTTTACATTTCCTGAACTACCTGTATTCAATTTTATATCAGACTTTTTCATGAGTTGCAATTTTTTAATTATGTTCTTGACTCTGGAAAGATTTAAATAAAAATAAATTCTATCCCATTGTTTAAGGAAAATCACCTATCAATTCTCACAATTTGTAATTTATTCAGTATTATTTAAATGCTTGTGATGAACTTTAAATTTACTTCCCAGTAAAATATCTATTTTATTAATATTTAGTTTTTCAGTTAAGAGTTACAGACTTCTTCATATCAGAGTATGGAAATTTACAGGAGATTTTCATTCCCATCCTAACATTGTGAAAATATTAGATAAGTACAAAATAATAGCTTCTTAGAAATATAAATGAAGCAACATCCAGAGGAATAAGATGCTCTTTGAAGAAAATACATTGCAACGCTTAAATAATTGACTCACAGTAGGAAGCAGTGCAAACCCAACAGTGGCAGGAAATTTGCCAGAGTAAATACAAAAGTCTCAATATTTAGTGGCAAGCATTGACCGTACCATAGTGTGAGGGATCAGAACTGCAGTGAAGCTACAATTTTTATCATTTTTTTTCATGGAGTTTTCACAAAGTGCATAGAAATGAAGATTGAGGAAGTGGAAGTGTATAGACTTGACAGGTATCATTATTTGCATAATGGAAAAGAGTTAATGGCAGGTATTTTATTCATTATTGTGAAAGTGAGTAGGATGAACTTTAAAGTTGTTTTTGTTTACATCCTTAATATAAAAGTTGCAATAGTTTCATACTAATGCTATATTTTCATTAATTTTAATGTTCATTAAACCTACATTTTAATATTATAGCATAATTAGCTATATGTAATTTGATAGGTAACAAAAGTAGCATCTTTCTACATGATGGTTGAATTAAGTTAAATGTTACCATCAGTCTAAAATAGAGATTACTACATAACATTAAGTTGCAAAATTTAAAAATATATATATATATATAATTGTATGGTATAATTATAAATTACAAATTCTGGGAATATAAATATCTCTTATATCATATTTTAAAAATGTTATTAAATTTTATGATTTTAATTGTGAAAACCTATTACTTTATTAATCATATTAACTTTATTGCATCATATGTACTTGTTCTATAATACTGTTTTTAAAATGTTATTTTAACATTTGTCAAACAATAAGCATTCTTAATTATGCAAAATACCAATTTAAGTTATAGGCCATATTTAATTATGGTAATTGTGGTTAATTATGTTTTAATTTGTAGCCTCCCCTGGTGGTGCAGGCGGTTGAGCGCAGCACTGTGAAGCTGTCTGCAACCTCTGCAGTGCTGGTTCGATCCCAGTCGTCGCCAGCGAGAGTACTACATGGCGTGGCGGCAGACCTCTCCTGTCTCGCCCGCTGCACTCCTCAGCTGTATATTTCGTCAGTCTGCCTGTTCTGTTCCCTGCTCTGTCTCTGGTGAACCCTCTCATCCTCCCACGTATCTGGCCTGTACAACGGTTCTTGTATAAATAAATAAATGAATCTTTAAAAAATGCTTTGATTTGATAGGTAACAAATGTACAAAATAAAAGAAATGTGCAAATATACAAAATGTACACTTTTAAGTATCTGTACAAAATGGCGGCCAAGTGAAGATGCTGAGCTTGCCTCTTCCACATATTCATAAAAACACTGCAACAAAACAAAGACCCTTAAGAAATAAACAGACACCATCACATGCATCAGGAGCGAGGCTGGAGCAGAAAGGGTTAGAACAAACTAACTTACATTTGGAACAATAGTGAGGCAGTGCAACCTATGAGAGAGATGGTGGCTTCTCTAAGAAACTCATGTGCTGTTCCTGATGCCAGAGTACACACCCACATCAGGAATTTAAAACTCAGGCATCACACTGGAGAAAGGCGTACACAGAGTTGGTGTACAGGACACAGGGAACAGCACTGGAGAACTATTTAATTGCAGAGTAAAGATAACCAGCTTCAGCCTGTAGCTACGAAATTAGTTGGAACCTGGACTGGCAGAGAGAACGTGACTGGATTGCCCGGAAACTTGGATATTCAAGACACCTGCTTTACCTCCAGCCAGGGTCAAAACCAAGAAAATAACTCAGTGTGCTCATGAAACATAAGTTAAGCACCAGGACCTTAATAAAAGGTAAGTTGTGTTAGGCTTCTTATTTGAAACGCAAAGGGAACAATTACCAGCTTGTGAAACTACCTCAACTATGCTCCTTACTCAGTACTTCAGCTAGGATTCAACCTATAATTTGAGGCTAGCATGAACCTGTAGGAGACATTTTGGCAGAGCATTGGCCTAGGAGAGGGGATCACTGGGAATCCCCATTGTTACAACTTTGTACCTGCAGCACTGTAGGAATCTTAAAGTCTCAATGTTCATTAGAAGCAACCTTTCAGGAATCAGTACTGCCCTCATTCCTTCCTACAGATTAGCCCTTACAGGCAGCAGTGTGCTGGCCATCTGAATAGGTACAAAGGCATTCATCTCTGAAATGATAGACACGTAAAGATTCTGGCATAAGGGGCCTCCCTGGTGGCCTAGGGTTTAAGTCTCAGCGCTACCAACTTGAAGGCCCACTATGAACCCCTGAGTTCCATCCCCGGCCAGGGAGCTAGCCCACATGGCACAGCAGACCTCTCCTGTCTTGCCCACTTAGCAGTGAATTTTAGTATATCTGCCTGTTCATTTCCTCTTGCTGTCTCTGGTGAATCATTTCACCCCCACACTTCTGGCTTGCACCCCAGTTCTATGCAAATATAAATAAAATCTTGAAAAAAAAAAGATTCTGGTAAAATTAAAAAAAAAAATACAGTGTAGGCTTATACCCAGCTGACAGTAGAGGGATATAAAGCTAATTTTTTTTTTTCAGATTTATTTATTTTTATACAAGAACTGGGGTACAGGGCAGAGGCACAGGAGGCTGAGAGGATTTACTAGAGGCATAATGGGGAGCAGAACACGCAGACTGACTGAAACACACTGCTGAGGGGAGCAGCAGCTGAGACAGGAGAGGTCTGCTGTGCCATATGGGATTTTCCCCGGCTGGCTGGGATTGAACCCGCGCTGCAGAGGCTGCAGACAGTTTCACAGTGCTGTGCTCAACCTGCTGGGTCACCAGGGAGGCCCTAAAGCCAATTTATCAAGAAAATAAAACTCCTTAACACAACCCATGGGAATTAAAAATGAAGTGACAAAGTGATATATTTCACATATGCTGGAGCAAAAAAAATGCTGAGAAGTTTCAAGCATGTGGAACAATGGAAAATGCCTGAAAAGAAGTTAAAATAACATTTTTAATCATGCTTGCTGAATTAAGAAAAATAATGAGAGAGACAAAATAGGCACATAATAAAGACTAAGAAATCTAATGCTGTACAACCAGAACTAATAGGTTTAAAATATACTATAGCTGAATTAAAAAATACAATAGAAAACCTCAAGAGTAGACAAATGAAAGTAATGGGGGGAATTAGTGAGCTCTTAAAGCATGGTGGGGAGAACACACAAATAGAACCAGAGGGGGAAAAAAAAAGGACCAGAAAAATGAAAACAGTGTTAGAGCTCTTTGATATAATCTAATAAGAGATAATATCCATATCATGCAGGTTCCAAAAGAAGAGAAGATAAATTCATAGAAGACATATTAAAAAAAAAAAAAAGTTGCTAGAAGCATCTCAGTCTGGGAAACAACCCAGAGGTCATGATCCAAGATGCCCAAGGAGTCCCAAATAAATTAAATCAGACAGACACACTTCAAGTCACATTGTAATAAAAATGTTGAAAGGCAAAGGGCAAAACATTTAGAGAAAGAAGAATCAACTATAACAGAACACCATTTAGACAGTCTATAGACATTTTCAATAGAATTTTTTTCTTAAGATTTATTTATTTATACAAGAACCAGGGTTCAAGCCAGATGTGCAGGAGGGTGAAAGGATTCCCCAGAGACAGAACAGGGGGCAGAACAGGGAGCAGAACAGGCAGAAGACAGAAATACACTGCTGAGGGGAGCAGCAGGCGAGACAGAAGAGGTCTGCTTCGCTATGTGGGATTCTCGCCAGCCAGCCGGGATCAAACCTGCACTGCAGAGGCTGCAGACAGCTTCACAGTGAGGCGCTCAACAGCCTGAGCCACCAAGGAGGCCCTTTTCAGTAGAAATTGTAAAGCTAAAACTTAGAGTAGCAGGGGATAGTTAAAGCACAGAAAGAGATTTTTAGCCTTGAATATGTTACCCTTCAAGATTATCATTTAAAGCAATTGAAAAGTAAGGAGATTCACTGAAAAGCATATATGTGTGTGTATGTATGTATGCATATATATATATATATATATATATGAAATTTTGTCATTTGTGACAACATGGATGGAACTGGAGAGGATGATGGCTAAGTGAAAGAAGTTGGAATGAGAAAGACAATTACTGGATGATATCACTCTCATGTAAAATATAAGGAAACAAACAGAGAAACAGACAATTTTAATCCAAAATAAATCCTTGAAATCTTAGTGGAAAGCTAAGTATCTTAGAAAAGGAAGATGGGTATGAGAACTCAAGGGGGGTAGGGAATCCAATGCACTATATCAGACAATGGCTGCTTGGATGGAGAATGTGATGAGATACCATATTCTAAGAGAAGTGAAAACCTGTTTCCCTAAGTTAAATTTAATGTCACAAATGAATTTTGCTTCAATAAAATTATGATTAAAAGGAAACTATACATGACTCACAAGAATCCAACTGTTAGATTACTAGGTTTTATTCTAAAAACTGGTTTTTATTAAAGACTTAAATGAAACTGTATTTATGTAAACTATTGAAAAAAGACAAATGGTGAAACCTTGCCATTTGCAATAACACTGAGGGATCTTGAGGGCATTATGCTAAGTGAAATAAGTCAGATAGAGGGAAGATTAATCTTTGTTTACAAAATAAGTTATTTTTGAATGGGATCAAATACCAAAACAATTTAAAAACTTGTATGATAAATACCACATTTTCTCTCCATTTATATTCTGAATTTCCACTAAGAAATTTAATATCGTGTTTCCATGATCAATACCTTGTGTAAAATAAGTTGTTTAAAAATTACAAATTAAGCTAACATATTATAAAATTGCACTATGCTTGAACTGCAAACGTATTTTTGAAAATTTTTAAATCAAGTTAGTCTTTCATGATATGAATTTACTTATTAATGAATATATGTAGATGTTTTATCACTGAACACTTTTATCTTCAGGCAGTTTTTCTAGTTTTCTCTGTCAATAATATTCTAACATGGTACTTAATTTGGAGGCTGGTGAATTTGTCAGAACAAGCTGTTTCAGATATGCTAAGTTGTCGGACATGTTGAAAAGTATGAACATGAGATTTCTCATACAAACTCCTTATATAACCTGTCATCTTCAAATAAAGATACAGTCTATTTCTCATGATTTCTGTTATAAAAGAAAATTGGTATAGTTTTTGCTTTATCCACTGGATTACCAAATACACTGGATTACCAAATACATTTTCAACAAAGAAAACTTCCATTTGATTAAGTATCAGTGAGAAATATATTAGCCTCCTGTGATTTTATCAATCTAATGATTGGGGAAAAAATCTGTCTTGTATTTTGGACCTGTACATTTCAGATCCAGTGGGGCTGGATGACATAGGTCACAGTCATTTCGATACATACACCTCATTCATGATGTGGTGCCACTGAAATTGCACAGCAGGAAGATATTTCTACAGGAGAAAAACTTGCAATAACAGAATGATACTTAGAAATAACTAGGACCTCCTTGTGCATTGGTAGAATGTCAGAATTCAGAAATAACTATGATCCACATAAATATATCTGTCAAACCCAAATTAAAATTGACACCAACAAAACTGGGTAATAACCAGTTGGAAGTACATACGTGGATATACATCAGGCTGTATGGTATAATTGTTAGAAGCAATGGACAGGACACACATAAACACATATTAAAAACAATGTTTTAGAAGGACATATATTCATAAACATATACACAGTGATGCATTAAGTTCCATATGAAAAAATAATTTGGAATAGATGACAATTTTAAATGAACTGATATAGTAATAAGCTAGAGTGAGGGCAGTGACAAAAATGACGAATAACATGGTCTCTATGATTAATAGAATTTTCAGATTCTCTCAACCTATATAAAAATAGGCACACAAATTCATACATAAACAATGAAAGATTCTTTCCAAATACAGAAGTATATTTCAGTATTGTGTTTCATTTCCCTAGCAATGTTGTCAGTTGTATTCCTTCTACCCAGAGTATTCTATCATGTCCATCACTTTCTATTCTCCCACTTGCCTTCAAATCACTCCTGTGAATTCTTTTATATTTCAACTTTTCCTTTATATTTCTAATTAATCTAGAATGTCACATCAATCTAAGCATGTAAAAATAGACATTGACCTCCTGTGTATAATTTATTTGGCACAAGTTGCTGTCATTAACTGAAATCCATGTAGTTGAAAGCATCACTTTTTCTGTATACCAGTCTAGAATTAATTTATCCTTTCTGATGATTATTTTAGTTTGGGGTTATTATAAAGGAAACTACTATGAATGATTCAGAGAGAAAAGAGAGGGTTGTGGGGGAGGGGGGTAAAAGAGAGAGGGAGAGAGAGAGGGAGAGAGAGCGAGATGGAGAGAGATTGTGTGTGAGAGACGACATAGGCTAACATTTCTTGCACATATATGAGAGGAATGGAACTGCTTGTTCAAATTAGATGCTCAATTTATTGAAAGTGGCAAAATTATCATTGCATACCTTGTAGTTTATACTCTTTTTATAAAAGATTTATTTATTTATGCATACAAGAACTGGGGTACAGGCCAGAGGTGTGGGGACGGGGGGGGTGAAAGGATTCACCAGAGACAGAGTGGGGAGCAGAACAGGCAGATTGACTTAAATACACTGCTGAGGGGATCAGCAGGTGAGTCGGGGCAGGTCTGCTGCACCATGTGGGTAGCTCCCTCGCCAGGGAACTTGTACTGCAGTGGATGTGGATAGCTTCCTAGGTTGCATAACAACCCCCTCTGCCACCAGGGAGGCCCTGCAGTTTATACTCAACACATATGAGCAATTCAGTTATTTCATATTCACTTAGTTGGTTTTTAGCAGTCTATTGAATTCTAGTTATTATGATGGGCTGTAGAAATAAAGCATTTTGCATTTAAATTCCAGTACCTCTGTTAGTTAGTGATTAATTGTATATTGTGGTAGGGTAACCCATAATATAACTAATAGCCATAATGATATTCAGCTGCCTCCACAAGATGTATAAAGAATATTTTCCTTTGTCATTGAACTTCATTGGTGTTTTCATCAAATATCAAGTGACTGTCACTTGATACTATTTTTGAAATAATATACATCCATCTATTTTTGAATCCTGTGTCAATAGCACATTATAAATTACAGCATTTAAATCAATGTATAGCAATCAAGGCAATATGCTAAAGAGAAAAAAGTATAAAGAATTATATACTATTTAAGAAATTTGATGTAATTTTAGATGAAAAAAAATTGGATGTAAAAAAATTGCAGAGATGAAGAACAGAAATGTGGTTTCCATGGGTTCAGTTAAAAATGCATTGACTGCAAATAAAGTTTATATTTTTAAAAAGTGGTCTCCCAAATTATTATTGATATTCATGTATTATCATTCTAACATTACTAACTTTTCTCTTTAAGAGTAATTTATGACAAAAATAGATGGTGAAAATATTTATTGAGTGTAAGAATTGAATTCTGATAATTTTGACCATAAAATATATCTAGTACAGATCTGTATAAAAATAAATTACAATGAAAAAATGTAGATGGGCCTCCCCTGGTGGCGCAGTTGGTTGAGCGCAGCACTGTGAGGCTGTCCATAGCCTCTGCAACGCGGGTTAGATCCCACATGGTGCGGCAGACCTCTCCTATCTCGCCCACTGCTCCCCTCAGCAGTGTATTTTATCAGTCTGCCTGTTCTTTTCCCAACTCTGTCTCTGGTGAATCCTCGTACCTTCCTGCACATCTGGCCTGTACCCCAGTTCTTGTATGCATGAATAAATAAATATTTAAAAAAAGAAAAAGAAAAAAATGCAGTAAAATTTTAAAATACTGAAGTACTAAGAAAGGAATAATATTGCCTATATTTCACTTTGAAAGCCTCACAGAAACTTTGGAAAATAATTCACAGAACTCTGAAGGTTCTATGGTGGAAAAATTTATTTCTGGTGAATATTTTGTTACCTGTTGGAAGGTGTGATCTCAAACTCTTTCTGAAGGGCCACCTTTTTACGCTCCTCCTCCTCCACATTCTGTAATCTAAGTATCTGTTACCTCCATTTTTGTTGCTTTATAATGGCCCCTCTAGTACTTCTCCCATATCCAGCCTAGGGTTTATACACACACACACACATATGTTGCACACATATACATAGTTGCATATGTGTGTGTATAATTTATAAATCTGTATAAATGATTTATATATATTGTCTTGTTAATTACTAAATTTACTCTAAGGCCATTTTAAGAGAACAATATATGCTTATGTAAATTATAATACATATTTAAAATGTGTATATTCTTTTAGAAACTGAATATCAGCATTTTGGGGCAAAACAATTATCCTTTTTTTTTTAAAGATTTTTTTTTTTTATTTATACAAGTGCTGGAATATAGGCCAGAATTGCAGTAGGTGAAAGGATTCACCAGAGACAGAGCGGGGAACAGAACAGGCAGACTGACAAAACACACTGCTGAGTGGAGCAGTGGACGAGTCTGGAGAGGTCTGCCCCACCATGTGGGAGTCTCGCCGGCCGGCTGGCCGGATCGAACCCACGCTGCAGAGGCTACGAACAGCTTTACAGTGCAGCGCTCAACTGCCAGCGCCACCAGGGAGGCCCAAAACAATTATACTTTTAATGTGACTCTTAATATGATACTTGCAGCAAATTTTGGAGAACAAAAAAAAAATATGGTAGTTATATAGCCTATAGGAAAATTCCTAATCATAAAAACTGGTAGCTGGTAAATGGAAAAATACACTAGAAAGTTATATATATATATATATATATATATATATATGTAGTTGCATATGTAATTTCATATTAAATATAATTTAAAAGAGATTAGAGACTTATTTCCCTACATCAAGACTCTGAGATTAGAATTCTTCCAATGACTTTAGAACAGAAATGTATATCTTATTCTCCTAATCAGCAAGTACTTGATTTATTTAATAGCAGACAAGACATAAAGTCTAATGGACCAGGTAAAGTGTATCTGGAACAAATCATTAATGAATCATTAAAAACAATGGATCTATAGAAAAATTTAAAATCTACTCTTATGTTCATTATTCTGTTGTAGTTACTCCCGGAATGATATTCCATTAAAAAATAATAAAAAAAAAATAATGACACAGAGCTCTAGCTGAGAAGTAGGAGAAGGGGCAGGAGAAGGAGAGGTGAAAGAAGCAGTGAAGAAATTCTTTGATCCATGAATCAAATTTTAGGGTTTATTATAGAAATTTTGGAAATTTTATTTGTGGGATGACTATTAAAATTGTAAAATTTGAAAACTTCATTTATGTAATTACTATAAAATTATTGACATTTCTCACTTCTTTTTAGAGGATCCAAGAAGTGTTTTTAAAATGTCTGACTGTAGTTATGGACACATCATGTAGGCAATAAGGGAATTTTTTTTTCTAGTAATCACAGCTGCTAGAGGGAAAGGTGGCAGGCAGAAGCAGCAGGACAGGCAGCAGGAAAGCCATCTGCTTCACAGACAGCAATATGTAATTCTTTGGGATTGTTGTTTAAACAAGTTGATTTACCTCTTTTTTTTTTTTTGAGAAAGATCTTCTAAGATCATAAATTCCTTTAATAGGTCATTCATTCTTAAGAAAAGAGTACTTCATTTTCATTTTATGTTTCCTCCTGTGCTGTTGTTCCCTAAGTACCTTCTAACATTATTGGATTTACAGACTGTATCTTAATTTCATATGAACTCTGTAATCAATTATGAACAATCATTATCATCATTTCACTCATCTCACACAGAGAATGACAAGTTAGATATAATTTGTTAGATGTCATTAGAACTTATAAAATAATTATATAAATACCTGGAATTAATTATCAATAGTTTCCATTATGTACACTGGTGGCTTTCTGATGATATCAACAGTTAATCAAGAAGAGAAATGGAAAAGAAATTCAATGCACTCTGCTCAATGTGCATTGAAATAGATTAAAGCCCTAACTAAAATATTTGTAAAGGTTTTCCTGAAAGTCCTTTCTTCATAACCAGTAAGTATAGTAAAATTTTGCCCCATTATCATCTACTATTTAAAGATGATTTAAATTTGATCCCTAATAAAACTGAAGTAAAGAAAGGGGTGAAATTGACACATAATTTCAAACTGAATCTAGCCAAAGAATTCATTTCTTCTCCCAAATATATTTCATAAGAATAACAAGGAAGCAACTTGCCTGGAATTTGATTAATTCCTCTTCTCATTTCAGTTCTTTTTATTTTGCCCAAAGCAGAGGTAATTAATTAAGATAAAAATAATATGAGATCAGAAGCAATTAAATTGGTGTAAATTTCCCTTAATTAAGTCTCCCAACTTGGCATTTTATCATTATGGCACTTTTTTCAGATATAACTGAACTAATTGTCAAATATCTTAGGAAAATGTTCTATCTAAGATATCTGTGTATATATTGTAGCTATATTCCTTTTATTAACACAGAATAATTTGATTCCTTTTAAAAATTCTTAGTAAGTTAAATAATTATAAAAGAATATATGCAGAAAAACAGAGAGAGAGACTGCTATTTTATAAAAGAAAACAAATGTGAATTCAGTTCTGCCTGGAGTGTTGAAGCCCCCAATGTTTGTGATTATTTGCATCCTCATCCAAACAGATGGCATGCTTAAATTCTCCAAGCACTGTCACCTCGTTGCCTTTCCCAGTTCTCTGTCAAAGCAAACAGTAACTCTTGATAGGAAAGAAGAGAAAATAATGAAGGATGCAAAATAAATGATAAACTTATCATGTTTATATAAAAAGGTTCATTAGCAAATTCAACAATTCAAAGATTATTTTATCTGATGTTAGTATAACTACCCTTGTCTTTTAAAAATGAGTTAGGTCTTGAATGTCACTGAAAATTGCATGAAAGTAGGTACAGAAACACCACACTCAATTTATAGATGTGAGTTTTTTGTGCTCTCTCTTGCTTCCCACTGCTCTCCTTCCATTACATCACTTCAGTTCTCTCACTCAGTCTTCCAACCCCCTCTCTCTGTCTCTGTCTCTCTTTGTCTCTCCCTCTCTATCTCTCTCTCTCTCACACACACACACACACAAACACACACACACACACACACACACGGAGAGAGTTGATAACATTTTTTAGGAAGTGCTCTAGATTTTGCTAAGATGTTGATATTAGAATTAGAATAGAGGTTAAAGTTTTGTTTTATTTGTTGAAGTAACATTCCTTTACAATATCATTTAAATTTTACATGTGCATCAGTGCATCATTAAAAATCAACAGAGTTATACCATATTACATTCACCACTATTTATCCTTCATTATACAATTTCCACAAGTATGTATTGTTCTTTTTGACATTGTCTCTTCATCCCATTGCATAACAACTTACCCCTGGGCATATATGATCACATTTTGTTTTTCCCTTTTCATTCTTCTAGTCTCAAATGAAACAGTATCTCCGGGGAGTCCACTTTCCTCATTACATAAACAGTCTAGTTCTGACCTTATTACTCTCTACCCCATTATAATTTTCACTTAGATCATGGCATTTGTTGTCATTCAAGATTAGCTTTCTTGGTCCTTCCCAGTGGTGCAGCCGTTGAGCACTGGGCTGTGAAGATGCCCGCAGCCTCTACAACGCCGGTTCAATCCCCAGCCACTGGCAAGGGTCCCATATGGCATGCAAACCTCTCGGCCATGCCCGCTGCTCCCCTCAGCAGTGTGTTTTATCAGTTTGCCTGTTCTGTTCCCTGCTCTGGCTCTGGTGAATTCTCTCACCCTCCCGTGCTTCTGACTGTACCCAGTGCATGTATAAATAAATAAATAAATCTTTTTTTTTTTTTTTAAAGATTAGCTTTCTTTGGAATACTTATTTCTAGCTATCCCTGCCAGATTAAAAATTTGATGAAAAAATGTGCAATGTCTGCTTTGTTAATTGCTATATAAATAGTTTATCCAACAATTCCAAACTAATAGCAATCTTCAATAAATTCAGTTTGGAAAAAAAAAAAAGTGAATGAAAATTATTTCTCTCAAAGCAGCAATGAAAATTATTAGTCAAGATATTTTGTGCTCTTTAAATGGTTGTGTGTGCTTTTTTCATGAAATTATGAGCAACTGTAATAATTTTTACTTGTTTTTAATACATGGCATCTGTGTCTTTCACTTTTCTTGCCTAACATAAATGTGGGAATCAGTAAAGCTACAAGAGCTGTTAGGAGATAATATCCCTAGGCGTTATTACTCTGCCATAGAAGTTGTGAGGCTCAGAATAGAGCAGAATATCCATTAAAAACCATAAGTGAATGAAGCTGGAAATGAATATAAACAGAAATATTTTCACAATTACCCAATCATACACAAGAAATTATATTTCATTTTTAATCTCAAAACGTTCCAGAAAAGTTCATACTAGTAAATTTTGGTCCTCAGAGTGTCACCACATTAAATCAGTCCCTCATATGTGGCAGTTTGTTTGCTTAGTATACACAGATGATGCACTTTTTGTAATAGATTTCAATACACATTAAATTATTGAAAAGTGCTATTGCATAATTTAGTGTTTACCTGATTTAATATTTTGAAAGAAATTACAAAATAGTTTTACAAGAGAAGTATTCTCTCTCAATATTAAGTATCTGAAATGTTCTTAAGTCAAGATATTTTTAAAAAAATTTTGTGTGCTGCTTATCACCACTGTCACCACTTTTTGTCATTCAAAGAAATATATTATTAAAATATGAACTTGTTTTAAAAAAACAAGACAACTGATGTTGCTTTACTGAGTTTACTTAAAAAGCTTAAGTTTAATTTAGTTATTGAAGTTATAATCTGGCATATTTTGGAGATCAAAAATTAAAACTTCTTCCTTGATGCCTTATATGCAAGTAGAAAATGTCACAATCCACTACTTTCCTTGTTGGAATTAGCAGTTTGGAATCTGCTCATTAAATCTATTTATATAGAAGCTAAGACTATTTTTGCTTAGAATTTTTGAAAGTGTGGGCATCTGATTCTAAATGAGAAGAGAAGAATTTTACAATTTTACTAAATTGTATGTGAAACATAGATGATTAAGGAAAAATTGTAACAAATAACCTAAACAATAATTACTACTCCTACTCTTACCTCCCATCATCAATGCTACAATTAGTAATCACAATGTAAAGAACAATTCACATTTATTGAACTTGGAATTGTTCTGCAACATCCAAACCTCACTATAAATACGTAAGCGAAGTTTTATTACTTCCCTTTTATAATAAAGGGACCTAGTTCAGAAAAAAGTAACTGAGACTATTTCATAAAGTAGGAAATTATAAATCCAGCGCAGGGATTTTGGTATGGCAAATTCATATCAGTCCCCAAAAGTCAGTAGTTTTATTTACATGTATGGAATAGATCTCCCCAAAGAGATCTCTTAAAAATGCCCAAACTATGCATTTTCTAATAAATGTCACCTTGGTACATGGACTTTAAGAAGAAACTTCTACCGTTACTTAAATAACAAAGTTCAGTTAATTTTGATTTGTGTGTGATAGAGACCTAGAAGCTAAATAGAAGCTCTTATCTTCCCCTCTGTCTTTTGTCCTTATCTAATCAAAGAATAAATTGTTACTTACTAAGCTTTGCCCCTTCCCAAATCAAAGAAACAGTCACTTCTCCCTTTTTTATGACCTAGAAGAATATACTTTAAAGGGTATCATTCTGGTTTTAAATTTATCAGGGAATATATCCTTTCTATCTGAGAAACTCATATTTTTCTTTTGCAGTAGAGATGAAGTCATTACCTCATGTCAAGTGAAATTTCCTTTTTCTCTTTTCTTTGTACCTTGGGTCTCTTAACCTGGGGTTTATGCCCTCTTTTTCCCTGTCCCAAATGAGCACCTGTACAATCATTTTATCTCACAAAAATTCATATTATTTAAAAAAATATATATCTATTTATGCATACAAGAGCTGGGGTGCAGGCCAGAGGTGTGGGCAGTAAGAGGATTCACCAGAGACAGAGTGGGGAGCAGAACAGGCAGATTAACTGAAATACACTGCTGAGGGGAGCAGTGGGTGAGACAGGAGAGGTCTGCTGCACCAAGTGGGAGCTCCCTGGCCAGGGATCAAACTCATGCTGCAGCGGCTGTGGATAGCTTCATAGTACTGAAGCTTAACCCCTTGTGCCACCTGGGAAGCCCCCAAAATATCATATTATTTAATTGATTTTCCTCTGCTAGCTCATCTGATGCTGTTTTGATTACTTGCCTAGTCCAAGAAGAACCCAAAGGGATGGGAAATTTTCTCCTAACCAAGACAAATAGATATTGCTATATTTTTCAAAATTTAGTCATTTATCTTGGTAGATTGTTGCTTTCATCTATACTTGTTTGAAACTTTTAGAAACTGATAGGTTCTTCCAGGATCATTTCACATCTAAGATAAGTCTACAGACCCAATTGCTTTCATATGAAACACACATTTACCTATGCAGACTTAATGTCAATTTAAATGGACAGTGCTATAGTAAATTATTCTCTCAATTTTGAGAATATGTTTGGGTTCCTTGTTTTATATATAAAAAAACTTTTGGTATCTGTCTGGATAAAAGGAATGGGTTTATGTTTAATATGATAGCACATATATCTTTCTGAATTTATGGGCTATATGGTCACCAGAATCTCTTTAAAAAATTGACCACAAATTAGTACTGACAATCATATTTATACTCCTTTTCTTCAAGAAGTTTTTCTTCATGATTTTTTTTTTCTACTCTTCAGTCTTCCCTATCACACACTGTAGATACTTTTAATATGCAGAGGGGAAAAAACAAAATATTATTTTGGGGGAAGAGTTGTTGTATTAATTATTTAAGCTGTTAAAGCTGGGGTTAGGGTATGAAAGAGACCAATTTCTAAGGCTACTTTAGCTTATGAGGATAAAAATCATAGATGGGTTATGGTGTTATTTTTAAATCAATGTGTATCACCAATCAATTTTTGAAAAAGCAACAAAGTATCTTCAAATTTTTAGTGCTTTAATTGTCCTAAATTATCTTTTACTCAGAAGAATGCATAAGAAAGATAAATATAAAACTATTTTTCAGTTTACTGTCATTGAATTTAACATAAATATAATACATTAAGTTTGTGGTTCTGGTGCAATAAATAGCAACTGAATATCTATGCCTTAATACAAATGGAAGTTTGTTTCTAATTGTAGTTGATTTTTCCTGCTAAAGGACATAGAGTTTGGTCTAGGAAGTTATCAATGAACCACAGTTGAAAGTTAAGAGCATAGAAGGCATATTTTGAGTGGCATCTGTGAGCTGAGCTAGAAGAAGCACACTACATCTCTTCTCACATGCCATGGGCTTGGATGCAATCACAAGGTCAAAGTTATAACCAAGCACAGAGGAAACCAAGCTCTGAATCCAAAACAAGAAAACCACACTTTTGTTAACCAGCTAATATTATCTTCCCAAATCTGTCAGTGCAAATATTTTATTTTTATTTGTATATAGTTAATTAGAATGTGACATTATGACTCAATTTTTTCTCTATAAAATAAGTATAATGAATTTTTACAGGACTCAAAGTATTAGAAAACATACATTTAATATATTGTCCACACATTGATACAAAATTATATTTTTCCAGAAATTGTATTTTTCAAAGACTATCACATGCATTTATATTGATTGTTTTATTTTGTTCTAGTGTACTTTATGAGTTGCAATTTGAGGAGATTTGTTTCTGAATCAATAATTTTAATTATATGCCTTAACTAAATTTGGATATTATTGGGAATTCAATAGCTTCTAAAAGCCTATTTTGTTACAAGTAATAAAGAAAAAATGAGCCAAGAACATTTTGAATAAAGGTGACAAAGTCTAAAATGAATAAAAGATAAAGTGGGGAGTTGATATTCAGGGATTTCAGAGAAGACTTTGGTTAACATTATAATGAGTAAGGAAGCTTCCCATCACTCAGCTGTGGCAGATATAAGGGGTTTGAATAATCCTTATTATGAGCCAGAGCAAGAAAATAAAGAATCAAAGAGAAGAAATACTTCTAAGCTGCTAAATGAATTTCCTAAGGACTTTCAACTTTTCTTACAAGTAAAATTTGAGCTGGAAATAAAAAAGAGATTCTACAGATTGTTGTCTAGAAGGTGGTCTAAGTTATAATTTGTCCAGAAATTGGGAGAAAACATAGGTAACTTAAGTTTAAGGAATCTTAAAGGAGAGTTATTTTCTAGTAGGGATATGTATGAGGTCATATAAGATAAGAAAACTTCTTCCCCAAGACAGAAATAAAAGATCTGTGTACCAGAGAAATATTTTTACACACTCAAAAAAAAAAAAAAAAGTAGTACTGTGTGAGCTATTATATATTTGATTTTACTCTATGGGAATTATTCATTTCTTAAGCCATATGCATCAATACACTATTTTTCCCGGCATACATGTGAATCATTAATTTTAAGTAAAAAAAGCTAAATTAATTTTCAAGTTAAATAATAAAAATTATATATACATATAAATTAAAAATAAGTAATAATAGGAAAATTTTGAGCATGTGACTGCTTTTATACTTCCTAAGAGGAATCCTACTCCCTGGAAAATAGCAAACTGCACAAGAGTGTTTGCTGCCAGGGGTAGTAGTCATCAGATATGAAAATTCTGCATAGTCTGCAGGTGTTGGAAAGATCAATTAAGAAGCAACTTAAGGGCCTCCATGGTGGCGCAGCGGTTGAGTGCTGTTTTTCGAAGCTGCCCGCAGTCTCTGCAGCGCCAGTTCAATCCCCCGCTGCTCCCCCGCCACCGGAGGAGGGTCCCACAAGGTGCACAGACCTCTCCTGCCGCCCGCTGCTCCCCTCAGCAGTGTACTTCGGTCCTTCTGCCTGCTCTGCTCCCCGCTCTGGCTCTGGTGAATTCTCTCACCCTCCCGCGCTTCTGACTGTGCCCAGTGCTTGTATGTATGTATGTATGTATGTATAAATCAATCAATCAATAAATAAATAAATCTTAAAAAAAAAAAAGAAGCAACTTAAACAGACACTTGATGGAACAATGCTTCACTCACATTTCCATTCATCCAGTTGATTTATTTGCTTGAACATTATACTGGGTGAAAGGTTCGGCACGGTAAAGAAAAGGAGAGCCAGGCTAAATTTCTTGAAGGGAGGGAAAATTTATTGCCCCTTGGCGGACCTCAAGGACCCAAGGTGGGAGTGGGTGAAGCCGCAAACGTTGTCAGGGAGAGACAGGCTTTTGTAGGGTGAGGAGAGGTCAGGTGGGAAACTGGATTCTTTTCGCAGGAAAAAGTTTGTAGGGTGCAAAAAGATTTGCAGGTCAGGGGAGGTTCATTGTCTGAATTCTCTAGGCAGGCTTCCACATTCCTATTCCCAGATGGGCTGCCTGGTGGGTTTTTGCATTCCTGCCTCCTGCATCAACCTTTCACTGGGAAGTATTGATTTAGGGCATTAAGCCTGCATAACTATTTTGTAGCTTGTTTAAATAATGCTCTATATTTTGAAGAAAGTATAGCATGATTTCTCATTGTACACCATTTTCATGTCAGTCAGTGTGCAATACACAAAAGCTGTAATATTGAGAGATAGAAGAAAATGGATCAAAATCTATGCTTTGATTGCATTTCACATTCTAAAGTATTTCCTAAAGTTCTGTTGAAAAATAAGTGTACAAGTTTGTTATAGTGTGATTGATAATAAGCACTATACCCTCCCCCTTCCCCAAGGGATGAGAGCTATAAAGGGCTTTTATTATGTTAATGAGGTGAATTTAGTATGCAACTAAGTTTGTGGGGAAGAATCAAAATCAGTGTAGGCCAGAGGCACTGGGAGACTGGGGGAGAAGGGAGGTGGTGAAAGAATTCACCAGACACAGTGGAGAACAGAAAAGGGAGGGTTATTGAAATACACTGCTAAGAAAAATAGCAGGTGAGGCAGAAGAGGTCTGCCTGCAAAGAAGGACTTGGGGCTCCTTTTAACAGCCTGGTTCCATGGGCTTTTCATGACTATAGAGTCAGCTTGGGCCAGTTAGTGCTGGGTTGTCTGGTCTTAGGTGTTGACCTTTGACACAGAATGTGTCCTGGCCCTGCCCCAAAATCCATAGTCAAAGTGATCAGTCTTTTTTTTTTTTTTTAAGGACATATTTATTTATACATAGAAGAACTGGGGTGCAGGCCAGAGGTACAGGACATGAGAAAATTCACCTGAGACAGAGTGTGGAAAAAACCAGGAGGATTTTTTTTTTAATTTATTTTTTTTTATTTTTATATTCCCCATACAACTGCAACCCCCTGAGTTTGACCCCAATCCCTTCTTTCCCTGCCCCGCCCCCCCAAAGTGTGTCTCTGGTTCTTAGTCGTTTGTTGATTTTGATTTTTTTTTTCTTTCTTATAGTTATTCTTTTTCCTGGTTCCTTATTTAGGTTTTCTAGATTCCTAAGATCAGGAGATTTACTGAAATACACTGCTAAGGGGAGCAGCAGGTGAGACAGGAGAGGTCTGCTGAACCGTATGTGAGTTAGCACCTTGGCCAGGGATCAAACTCAGGAGGTCACAGTGTGATAACACTGAGACTTAACCCCTGTGCCCCCAGGGAGGCCCAAAGTGATCACTCTTAAGGTCTGGTTCCCATAGCAATTGTTTCAATTACCTTTATCTATACAAGCCTACCCAACCTTCCTGCTGGGAATGGAGTAGGGGTTTAGATTTGAAGCCTCAAACATCCAAATCTTGCCTATCTGAATCTAAGGAATTTCAGTGTTCAAGTGGGGATAACAGCAATTCTGTTTTTTCTCATTTTATTCTGTTATTTGGTCATTTTATTATCAGGCTGCTGAACCATATCTATACATAGATATATATTTTTAATTTATCATGCCCATTTTCCTGGTTGAATTATTTTATCTTCTTTCAAATCTATGAAAACCTCTAACAGATTTTCCTTCTTTCATAATATCAGTTGATGCCCTTACCTTTTACTTTAGAAAAAAATAAAATAAATTAATGAATACTCTCTGAAATTCTGAGTATAACTGTATAAACTGCCTTATGTCTATACTCCTATTTTCTAGATTACTTCATATGAATGGGAGACATATTTCTGCCCCTTTTAAATGAAAATCAATTCAGTGGTGTCTAGATTCTAGCTGTTCTTGCTTTATTTTTCTTGCATTATCTTCTCTCTCCCACCTGAATCGTTTCAGTAGTATGTAGCATGCTCTAGTATGCCCCATGTTGAAGGAAATAAAAATAATCAAATCCAGTAATTAGCACTGATGCTACCTTCATTTATTTTTCCCTTTTTCTATTATGGACAGATATATCGATTGGAGAATTTTTCTTCAATTATTGACTCCTTTATTTAACTTCTACCAATTTTAGCATTCATTCCCCTGCACAATGAAACAGATTCAAAGTCAGCAAAAACTTGAAGACTATAGGTCCATTAGCTAAAAGATTTATTATTAATTATAGTAAAATAACTATAAAATAAGATTTAAAGATAAATGTAAATTTTAAGTCCAAGTCTTAATAGCAACACTGATAAGTTAGGCCATTATCTTGAGGAATACAAATACATGAAGTTTCAAGTTCAAAATTTATGTAAGTATATATTTTAAAATACCAAATTAAAATATATTTTGACATAAGGTCATATAGCATTGCTCTATGAAGTCATCAGGTAGTCATAGGCAATTCATATTTTTAAAATTTTTATTTCATTACTAACAGGACATCAGAAAATAAATTTAAAAAATATAATAATTTTAACTTATTTTAAATTAAAATTATAGTCATTTTCTTTTTTATCTTTTACTTGCCTCAGGTTTTCCAACTTTTCAATGCAGTCCCTAGTTAATTTAGATATCTGTCATAAGTTTATCGTCTGTATCTTCTAAAGGCAGATATTAATAATGTGTTTATATTATCACCGAAAATTAATATTTGATATCTTCTATCACCAGGAGATCATTCAAGTTTTTCTTTTCCAGATAAAGTTAAGTGGGGCTGAAGGGGAAAATAAATCTTTGCAGCTCCCTGCTGAAGGGTCTTAGGAATCCAATGCAATTGTAATCAACAAGTTTTGCTCACTTAACAAATCTTTCCTTAGCAGACTAACAAAGTTACAAGGTCAGGCAGCTGGCCAAGTTAGCCTATGTTTTCAAGGCCATCCTGAGATGTCTGTGTTTCTGCCTTTTCCCATCTCCTTGTTCAGGAGCTTTGAAGCAAAAAATGTTATCAATGTGAGGATAGTTATGTATAAAAGAAATTTTTTGTCTGTAAACAGGTGCTCAGACCTTCTGGGGCTACCCAGGTCTGGGACCTCACACATGATTAATAAAGCTTTTCCTGACCTCACCATTCCTGAAGTACCACTTTTTCTTCCTCTGCCTGGGTAAAAAGTAGAATTTATTTGTACAACAGGGCTAAATATTACAGTGCTTTTTGTTATTGTTGTTGTTGTTGCTGAAGAATGGGTTGCTCCTATACACATATTGTAAAATATCTGAAGATAAAGATATAGCATATTTTTCAAAACTGAATATATAAGAAACTTAGAAATATGCCATTTATTAACACTTTAATGGCATATCTGACTTATTTTCTTTAGTGATATATTTAAAAGTTAACCATTAAAATTATGGATGATGAAAGATTTAACAGAAAATAAAATAACCACTTGGATTTTCTTCATTTTAAAAAAAGCATTACACATGTACACCATACATATTGATTAATGTGTACATGTCCTGGGGCATCAAACATAAATTTACTTAACAGTTTAAAATATACATCATTACCAAATACATGCATATTGACATCTATTTCTTCCAAATCGTAAAGACATTAAGAAAGTTAAAGATTTTATCACCTGAGTAGAAACTATTCAATATTTTGTTTTAGAAAACTGAGTGTAAAGGGACATTTGATGCAACTTTAAAAATCCCATATTTTAAAATAATTTTCACAAAATGCACTGAGATATGTTGAAGTTAATGTATTGATAATACTGACATATACAACGTTATCCCTTCTAGTTTAGAGTGTTAAAATAACATGAATTTCAAATAATCTTTGACATAAGGATATGATGTTAAATGATCTAACTGCCATCAGAATGAGAAAAGAAGCAAACATGTGAACACACTGATAGCGACTTTCCAGCGCCCGATCCTTTATGGATGAGCCAGTGCTTTTCCAGACTGATTACACTGTCATTCACTGGAGCCTATCTTGTCTGGGGCTGTCACGCTTGGTCTCTGACATTAACAATAAGATTAGGGCCAGCACAGACTGTCACAACAGCAGTCGGAGCCTAGAAAGATAGTAGGGAACTTGCTTGATACAATGACGTTTAAATGGAGATCAGTAAATTTGTACCACCAGTCATTCTCCAAGTATACCCATGGAAAAAAGATCGCCAAATTTTCACAGAATTTAAATGCACAGTGCAAAAGACACAAAAAATTATATTTTGGCAGTATATCTGATGATTTTCAGATTATTAACTGATACAGTTCAGGCATCTGTTCTGGTGATGAAAATCTAGATAAAGAATAATCAAAACTGCATAAAGTATAATTTCAATGAGCTTATATCTTCCCTTTGTGTTTTGCCAGACATAATCTCTGATGATGAAGTAGTGTAAACTTTTACTGTACTTCCTCGTTTTCTCATTCATTTGACTAGTGCCTACATTAAAGGGGATCATTTTCAGAAAATTAACAATTTGAAACTTTTTCTGCTTTCAAGTAAGTGTAGTTTTTCTTTTATCTCAAAATCTACATAAATGAGGGAAAAATTTAAATTTTACTTCCATATTTTATGCTTTTGTAAAGAAAGCTCCCTAGTATATGTGTTAATTTAAAAGAATGGCGTTGCTTAATATTGATATTTTAATAAGGGATAGTGATTTATAGGAAAAATGGTGTGAATATAATGAGATTAGTGATTGTACAGGAAAAGTTAGATCTCTTTCTAAAAGTAGTATTTAAAATTTAGTATTACCAAAAAAATTAATTTCCTATTTTTTGTAACCAATTGATACACACATAAGTCTTAAACTGACAACATTTATAATTTCACAGTATCTTATGTTCAGGAGTCCAGGCACAGATTAGTTGGGTTCTCTGCTCAGAGTTTCACAAGGCTTCAGTTAAAATGCTGACTGGGTGTGTTCTTATCTGGAGGTTTGATTGGCAATGATCTGCTTCCAAGATCATTCAAATACATGAGAGATTTTATCACCTTTCAACTGTAAGAGGAATTTCTTGTAGGTTATAGGCTAGAGTCACACCTCCTAGAGGCATAACCATGGTTCCTGGTTACATGGGTCCTTGTCACAGTTCCTTTGCTAGTATAAGAGGACACTATTCCAAAGCTAGCAAGCATGTCTCTCTCACTCCAGTCTGTACACACTAAGTTTTTTTTTTTTTAAACTTTTTTTTTTTTATAGAGGCATGTTTTTATTTATTTATTATATTTGTTTGTTTGTTTTGTTTATACATGCGCTGGGTACAGTCAGAAGCGCGGGAGGGTGAGAGAATTCACCAGAGCCAGAGTGGGGAGCAGAGCAGGCAGAGGGACTGAAGTACACTGCTGAGGGGAGCAGCGGGTGGCAGGAGAGGTCTGCGCACCATGTGGGATCCTCCTCCGGTGGCCGGGGAGCAGCCGGGGATCGAACCGGCGCCACAGAGGCCGCAGGCAGCTTCGCAACCCAGCGCTCAACCGCTGCGCCACCGGGGAGGCCCTGTACACACTAAGTTTTATATAATGTAATATAAAATAATCAAGGGTTCTATTCATTCGAAGCAACTTCCATGTTCTACTCTAAGTGAAAAAAGTGATCCACTGAGATTCAGTCCAGGATTTTTACTGCACACAATTATGAGGAAATTTTATGTTCAAATGACTAAGATTTTAAAATACAAAAAAAGATAAAATAACAGACATGATAGCTGAACTGAAATCAGGATGTGAAAGAGTCTGAATGTGACATAAGAATATATAGTGAGATATAGAATGCCTGATTCAGGGATTTTCTGAGGGTGAAATAATTGCATGCTTTGTAGTTGAAAGTTTGTGAGTATAAGAAGAGTATTTTAAAAATAAAGGACGGCATCTTTAATTGTAGAAACTATTTTTAATTTTATTTGCTCTTCCACCTTAACTCTCCAAACTTATCTTCTGTGCTTCAGTCACCTAAACTTTATGAACTGCATCAACAGATTTATTCATATCCTGGTTACCCCACAAATTAAGTCAAAGTGAGGCATTTGAAAAAAGATCAGGGTCAAGAAATAAAGTACAGCAAAAGAATAACTTACTATTTTGAATTCCAAATCTCCTACTAACCAATATTCTATTCTAATTTACAGTAACTACTCCTTCTGTCAGCCACTACAGATCACTATATAACCCTGTGTTTTTGTGTTGTTTTTTTTTTAAGATTTATTTATTTTATTTATACAAGCACAGTCAGAAGCACGGGAGGGTGAGAGAATTCGCCAGAGTGGGGAACAGAACAGGAAGACCAACGAAATACACTGCTGTGGGGAGCAGCGAGCACGGCAGAAGAGGTCTGTGCGCCATGTGGGACCCTCGACAGTGTCCTGGTATTGACGGGCTCTTCAGAGGTTGAGGGCAGCTTCACAGCCCAGCGCTCAACTGCTGTGCCACAAGGGGAGGCCCTAAAACCCTGTGGTTTTTAACCATGACATAAATCTTTGCTAGTCCTGATGGGGGACATTACCTCTGGATCAAACTATTACTTACAGAGTATCTTAAATTGAGCTTCTATTCCCCATCTTCTCAGGAGGTGACATAAGAGCCAACTGTCACCTCTTCATGCAGAGGTGTTGTACCATGGGAGGGGAGTCCTAAATTTCTGAGTCTCAGAGTTCATCTATGGAGGTTGGCACATTGGTCCAATCTCCCTTCAGGAAAGAAACCTTTATTCTGGATTAAAAGCAAACAATCTCCTGGGAGGAGAGATTAAAATCTCCCTAAAATATAAGTATAATGCTCTGAGGAGCTGTTTGTAAAATCTATAGAACAACATATTTTCTCACTCCCAAATCATGCAAAGCATCCTATTAAAAATTATTTTAGTGATCTCTGTAAAGACTATTCATAGATGTTTTCTTCAATTTCTATAATTTATTCCATGTCTATTTATTCTGTGAACTTTCTTCATGCAATCAGTAAGTAGTAGAAATAAGCATATAACCCATACAATCTGGCTCCAAAAGCTGAGTTATTAATCACTACTGGCGATGCCATGAATCCATAAGCAACATTCCGCTACCTGCAACAAAAATACTCACTTAAATTCTTATATATAATAGTAGAATTTTGTAGTAGAATACTTTCAATGTCTTCCCCAGAAAATATCAGCACAAGAGAGACAGAAATAAATTAGAATTCATAGTATAGTTCTTCACTTAAGATATATTCAGTGAGCTCAACATTCCTTAATGATTGAGGGAAAAAAAAATATGCATCCAAACCAGGAACAAAGAAAATAGTTGTTCTTTTATCTGTTGTGTCCCCCCCCCCCGTAGGTGATTTTCTTCAGTTTACTATCATATACCTACCTAGACTATAATATGAACATAGTCATGTTTGTTCCCAAATAAAAAATAGCTTAAATTTTATCTGTTTATAAATTCTATATGAAAGTGTAAACAAAACATAACAAAACAGCATTATCTGTTTTTCTACTCTTTGAAAAATTCTATTGATTACTATTCCATTTTCCGTTTTCAAGCACACAAAATGAATAAATTTCACAAGTTTACTTGCATATATGTTGGGGACTTGCAAGTAGGCTCTATCTATGTGGTTTTAATTGATGTGTGGCACTTTTAGATTTGGTTCATCAAAACCTTATTCTATATTCAAGTGTTTCTCCAGCCAGGCTTTTAGTAGGAGAGTATAGAAAAATGAATGAAGAATAAGCCCCTAAGCCAACACTTGAAGGGTATCTGCCCAACTGAGTTTTTCAATAGCACTGAATTAAGTTGTGTTTGTATGATTATACTGTTAAGCCACTGAGATTTGTGAATTGCTTTTTTAAAGCAAGAACTAAAATAAATTAATCAAACATCTAACTTCCCTCCACTACCCTCCATTTGATAAAATACAAATATACTGTAGTTACTGTACATTATAGTAGGCACTATAAATTAATTGTAGATACTGACAAATAAGATTAAGCATTCTCTGGGTTTCAAAAGACCTCTGAGTCTACACCATCATTACCATAGCTTGTTACTGGAACCCAGCTGCCTCAGTGGTGGGATCCGGCAGGAGCAGTGGTGTCCTTTCAACCTGCTGCTGCACCACATGTCAGTTGTGGCAGTTGTTCCTCTTAGCTCAATAATAGCCATTTGTAGTGGACCGATTTTTAATTGGTCCAAATTTTAATCTTTTTTTTAAAGATTTTATTATTTATTTATACAAGCACTGGGTACATTCAGAAGCACGGGAGGGTGAGAGAATTCACCAGAGCCAGAGTGGGGAGCAGAACAGGCAGAAGGACCGAGGTACACTGCTGAGGGGAGCAGCAGGCGGCAGGAGAGGTCTGCACGCCATGTGGGACCCTTGCCGGCAGCTGGGGATAGAACCCACACTGCAGAGGCTGCAGGCAGCTTCGCAGGCCAGTGCTCAACCGCTGCGCCTCCAAGGGAGGCCCCAAATTTTAATCATTTTTAATAGGATGCTATGCATGATTTGGGAGTGAGAAAATATGTATTGTTCTATAGATTTTACAAACAGCTCCTCAGAGCATTATACTTATATTTTAGGGAGATTTAATCTCTCCTCCCAGGAGATTATTTGCTTTTAATCCAGAATAAAGGTTTCTCTCCTGAAGGGAGATTGGACCAATGTGCCAACTTCCATAGATGAACTCTGAAACTCAAAAATTTAGGACTCCTCTCCTATGGTACAACACCTCTGCATGAATAGGTGGACAGTTGGCTCTTACATCACCCCCTAAGGTACAAGGTAAGAGCTGATTGGTGCTAAATGGTCCAATCAGACTTACGGGTGAAAGAGGATATAAGCCACAGTTGGAGGGAGCTGAGGGAGTCCCTGAAGAAAAGGAGATGATGACCCCAGCCCTTAGAGAAGAAGAGATGAAGTGAGCCCTTGAAATAAGAGATGATGCCAGCTGCTGAAGGAAGAAGAAGGAGAAGGCTGTTCTTGGCCTCCTAAGAAAGAGGAGAAGCATCCAACAGCCAACCTCTGAGGAGGGAAGAGCACCTGAAGGAATCTGTCAGGGTCCGTGCCTCACATCCAGTCTCTGACATTGCCTGAGAGGAGCACCAAAGGCCCTAGTCCTGGTGTCTCAAAGAGTTGTCTGTTGTTGGTATAGCCCAACAACTCAAAGAGCTGTGAACAATGGGTGTCTCTGACACCGCCCTTGAGGCACTAGTTGTGACCATCACTACTGGCCAATGCTGTCCAGCACTCCTGGTGACCAGTGGCGACCATCACTGACACTACCTGGGTGAGGTAGCCGACAGTAAGCTCTTTACAGTAAGCTCTTGGTGGATACAGTAAGCTCTTTATTTCCCCTAAAATAAACTCCATGGATGTTGTTTCTGGAGTCTAAGGTCTCTTGCCATTGTGTGTGCTCTTAAGAACCCACAGACAGTGAAAGGAGACCTGTCCTCTTATTAGGCACTGCCCTTTGTCAGGCTATAGCTCTTGGTTTTGGTTTTTGGCCTTTTGGGGATTTTTGTTAGTTCTCTAGTCTCAGAGCCTAGGCAGGTGGATGGCAGTTCCCTCCGGCCTCCTGCCTTGTTGCCTTTTGCGGCCCTCTATGCCTGTTTCAATCATTGTCATTAAGGATCATTTTGTCAGGCCATTCATTTTATTTTATTGATGTTTAGCCTCAATAATATTAAGTCAGTTATCTATGAAGACACTATTTTTCATGATAAAATTAGTATGACGATTATAAAAACAATATCTACTGTTGCTAAGTACCAGTCACTGTACTTAATAAAACAGGTAAATCATTTGGATGTTCAAAGTGTCTTCTCTTATACTACACTGAATTAGTGTATGTATGTTTTAATAAATTAGTGTATGTATATTTTAATACAACAGAAATTTATTAAATGTCATGCCTTTAGAAGCAATTTTAAAATATCAAAATAGTGTGAAAGGAAGTCAAAAATTGATCTTCTAAAACAATACAATAATCTATGGAAACAATTCCTATTAAAAAGTTTGATATAGAATTTTGCAGAACATTTTGAAAAGTCAATATAAAAGTCACAAAATTTTATCTTACATACATTTTATTTGATAAATTGGTTCATCGTTTTAATTAATTTCATAGTAATGGATATTGTTTAATTCTTGTAAAATAACATTTTCATAATTCCAGATTATTTTGGAGAATAAAAGAAGAAAATCTTTAAAAAGTCTTCAATATTATAAGTCTACTTGACAAATTATTTTACCTTATAAACATTGAAGCCAAATTGGGTTCTTTAACCTATTGTTAAATTCCTTTAATTCCAGTTACATCTAATTTGCATATATTATTTTTATCTTTTCTGAACAGTAGCCAAGTAACACTGCCTGCATCAATGCAATTGCCCTTTATTATATTACAATTTAGTTTCTAATTTGCTTTTTGCTAAATCATATTTCTGCACAAAATATTAACTATAAACTATTTTCTCAACTAACTGAATTTTCTATTACCCATTAATCAGTGACAAGGAGAACTGGAAGTCATTGCCTTTAAAAGATATACTACTCTCTGTACAAAGAGCAAATAAACAGTAAAACTTGAGTCAAAGATAATCATCAGGACATGAGGACAAATAAAATGCTGCTCAAAAGTTCAAATGCGTAGATGGGTTTTAAAAAGCTATAACCATAGAAATGGAAATCCCTTTCCATACTACATAAGCAATGACATAAAATAAACCAGTTTTTATATGGGATTTGGAAATAAATTAAGAAATGGAATAAAGTGTAGCCAAAGATACAGATGCAAAGGAAAAGGATCCTGAGAAAATTTTGACAGTTGGTATAAGTTTATAAATCTTTTTTTTCTTTTTTTTCTTTTATTTTTTCTTTTTTTTATTTTTTTTTAAATAATAAATTTTATTTTTATATTCCCCCATACAATTGCAAACCCCCCATTCTGACCCCAATCCCTCCCCTCCGCCCCTCACCCCCCAAAAAGTGTCTCTGGTTCATAGTTTTTGTTGATTTTGATTTTCACTTTCTTATAGTTATTCATTTTCTTGGTCCCATATTTAAGTTTTCTAGATTCCTGCTATGAGTGAGACCATCCGGTATTTTTCTTTTTCTTTTTGGCTTATTTCGCTGAGCATGATCCCTTCCAGCACCATCCATGTTGCTGCAAATTGCATGTGTTTATCTTTTTTGAGTGCTGAGTAATATTCCATGGTATATATGTACCACATCTTCTTGATCCAGTCATCTATTTTTGGGCATTTGGGCTGTTTCCAAAGCTTAGCTATTGTAAATAGTGCTGCTATAAACATAGGGGTGCAGGTGTTCTTTGGAATTGATGTTTCTGTGTCCTTTGGGTAAATACCTAGGAGTGGATCTCATTTTAACTTCTTTAATTATTTTCAGATAATTTACATTTTTAATTTTTGTTTCATCTTTTTCCAAATTTGCCAAATGATATTGTTCCAGAAATTTGTTATTTCATATTGATTTCCAGATTTTTATTTTTTTAATTTTTTTATTATTATTTTTTAAGATTTATTTATTTAGTCATATGTGCACTGGGTACAATCAGAAGCGCAGGAGGGTGAGAGAATTCACAAGAGCCAGAGCAGGGAACAGAACAGGCAGACCGAGGAAATACACTGCTGAGGAGAGCAGTGGACAGGGTAGGAGAGGTCTGCGAGCCATGCAGGCCCCTCGCTGGCAGCCAGAGATGGAACCAGCGCTGCAGAGGCTGTGGGCAGCTTCGCAGCCCAGTGCTTAACCGCTGCGCCACCAGAGGATGCCTGATTTCCAGATTTTTTAAAGCAGATGATTATTGAGTACTTTAATTTAAAAAGTATCTACTATATAGCCATGTGGCAGATTTATCCACTTATTTTCCAAAATATGATTTTTGTTTTATTTACACTACACTTTCCATTTCTCTCCTTCAATGTTTTTTGTACATACGTTCATCATTTTCTGTCATCTTATCATATTTTACTCCAATGTTTTAAGATTTATCTGCCTCTATTCTAATGTTTAAATATCTTGAGTTGAATACTTAGCTCACTTTGAAATATTCACTCATAATTTCAGACAAATTTAATTAAATAATTAAAGTGACATTGACACAAAAATGTTTTAGCAGTGCTTTGATTGCTCCTTACATTTTATGTGTTTTGCAATTTCCTTATGATTTTTTATTTAGCACTAGGGACCAGCATATTAAAATTTAGTTTTAAGATAAATATATTAAAATTCTTTATTGATTAATTTCTAATTCAATCAACTCTGCTGTCAAAAACTATAAAATTCTATGGATTTTCTGAAGCTTACCTCAGGACCTAATGCATGTTTGACTTTTCAAAATAATTCATTTATGATGCAAGTTACAAAGCTTGTAGGAAATATTTAACTACATCTGTCTACCTATCTGTATATATATGTGTGTATGTATGCATGCATTTATGTATGTTCATATACATATACAAAATAATTTTAAATGATGTATTTCATAATTTCAAAAGATATATCCATGGTATAGTAAGCAATTCCAGTCAAACAAACAATCTCACAATTTATATATATGGGTGTGTTATAATATGGATTTATCTTTTGGAAATACAATAGTTGGAAATACAATAGTTGGAAATACAATAGTTCCATATCTTTATGGAAATACAATAGTTTACAGTTACTTTATATAAATGTAGACACATATTTATAAGGCTCCATAATACATACTAGATAAATAGATTTATACCACATACATATTCATGAAAAGGACATGATTCCTACATGCATGAAAGTCCACTGACAGAGTCCCACTTAAAGAGAGGACTGACTTTATCTCTTTTTCTGTTTCTCTCCAGATAGAGACACACAGAGAAACAACAATGATACACACTAAAAAAAAATGTCTGTTATGGATATAAAGAAAAATGAGATTAGCAAACAGGTATAAAAATACAATAAAAACAAGTAGAGACAGGAGGAACACCCAGGACTTTCAGAATCTGTTAAGAATTTCACATTAGGGCCTCCTCAGCGGTTGAGCAGCCTCTGGAGCCACAGTTCGATCCCCGGCCACCGGGTGAGGGTCCCACATGGCGCGCAGACCTCTCCAGCTGCCCGCTGCTCCCCTCAGCAGTATACTTCGTCAGCCTGCCTGTTCTGCTCCCCGCTCTGACTCTAGTGAGTTCTCTTGCCCTCCAGAGCTTCTAACTGTACCCAGTGCTTATATAAATAAATAAATAAATCCTTAAAAAAAAAGAATTGCACCTATATATTTAACTAATTATAGATCGAAAACTCAATACATGAAAAACTGAATTCATGGCTACCTACACAGTAAGTATTGAAACGAGGATTCCAATGTTTATACATCTTATATCATATTTCAGGGAAGGCACTACTTTTTAATAACATTGTTTATAAATACATGTGATTGATCTTGTATATATTTACATGTATATTTGTGTAAATCACTGATTAGAAAATCTTACATAGCTATTCCATTGTGGGAATTCCTTCTCTTTTCCACTGACAGCTTGCACTATTTTGAAGAAAGAATGTGTTAGGTATTGTGAGCTCTACCCCCAAGGGACCAAATTAGTAACTGTAGTCAGTAATTTTGCCATAATATATTATGACCTAGGTTCCTAAGCTCAAGAGTAAAAAACAGATTAAAAAAAATTAGTGGGCCTCCCTGGTGGCATAAGGGGTTAAGTCTCAGCACTATGAAGGTATTGCCGGCCACTGTAGCACAAGTTTGATCCCCCGCCAGGGAGCTAACCCATATGGTGCAGCAGACCTCTCCTGTTTCACCTGCTTCTACCCCTCAGCAGTGTATTTCAGTACATCTGCCCATTCTGTTCCCCATTCTGTCTCTTGTGAATCCAATCCTCTCCCCTTTCCCCCATGCCCTGCACCTCTGGCCTATATCCCAGCTCTTGCATGCATGATAAATAAAATAAATCTTAAAAAAAAAAAAAAAAAAACAAGACAAAGGAAAGCCATTCTTTCCCTTGATGACACAACAACTAGCTATTGCTCATATATATTTACTGATAGCAAGAATTTAAGAACTGAGCTTTATTTCAGAGTGTGTACTTTATCCAAAGAGTAATTTGAGGGCCAACACAGCTAAGTGAATACTCCATTACCTACGACTAGTTAATGGCAGGGCAATTTAAAGTTTTTCTGATATTCAAATCAATGGACTGATTATTTATGGTGATATTAATTCATACAAGTAACAATTACCTTTGTGATGGTGCTAGAAGTATTTCTAAAACAGAACTCACATGTGAATTTAAGCTGTTTCCCATACATATTGGAGTCAGAAAATTATCCTATTAAAGTATTTGAATTTGTTTATCCTTCCCTTTTATCTGTGATTTTTTTTTTATTTTTTTATTTTTTTAATAGAGACATGTTTTATTTATTTATTTGTTTGTTTGTTTGTTTATACATGCACTGGGTACAGTCAGAAGCGCGGGAGGGTGAGAGAATTCACCAGAGCCAGAGCAGGGAGCAGAGCAGGCAGAAGGACCGAAATACACTGCTGAGGGGAGCAACAGGAGGCAGGAGAGGTCTGCGTGCCATGTGGGACCCTCCTCCGGTGGCCAGGGAGCAGCCGGGGATCTAACCAGCTCCGCAGAGGCCGCGGGCAGCTTCTCAACCCAGGGCTCAACCACTGTGCCACCCGGGAGGCCCTTATCTGTGATTTTTTTAAATGCAAATTAAGATATGGACCTCCCTGGTGGAATAGGGGTTAGACTCAATGCTATCACCACCATGGCCTGAGTTCAATCCCCCACCAGGGAGCTAACCTACATATGCACAGCAGACCTCTCCTGAGTTGTCCGTTGCTCCCCTTAGCAATGTATTTCAGTAGATCTGCCTGTTCTGTTCCCCACTCTGTCTCTGGTGAATCATCTCCCCCTCAGCATCTCTGGCCTACACCCCAGCTTTTCTATGCATAAATAAATGTTTAAAAAAAAGAAAATTAAGAGAAAATTAAAAAAAAAATCTAATAATGGTTTCAAAACTTCTGAAAAAAATTGCCACAGTTTAACCATTTCATTCACCATATTTTATCTAAAAAACTTAGCACTTACATAATTCCATTTTGCCTCATATTAGATCTTTTTTATTGTATTAATTTATTGAGGCAATGTGGTATACAGTATTGTATATGACTTAGAGGTACAGGTTTACACATCTACAGATATATGTTACCGTACCATATGCATCAACAAAGTACCACCATAGTCTGATGCAGTTTTGTTGTATCCTTGATATCTTTGTATAACCATCAAAAGCTATTAGATTAGTATAGTCTGTGTAGCTAACCAATAGAAAAAGTTAGCACAGACTGACTTCTCTTATGCTCATGTGATGTGAACTATGTAAAAGCTGTATTGAACAATTATCTAGTAGATGCTTTACTACCAAAACAGCACCAAACACATCCGTTTCAAGTGTCTCTAAACAAAAGCTAATATGTCTTTACAGGGGATTATGGAAATTATGAAGAGCACAGTGCTTATTATAGACATTTCTGGCCTTGCTTATAAAAATAAGTTGTGTTTGAACTACTTCAAAATTATTAATATTTCTGACTTAAAATACACACACATACCCATTTAATTATCTATTGCTGATATCACCCCAAAATTAATGGCATAAAACAGCAATTTCGTTGTGACATTCATGAAATGTTGGTCAGGGATTCAGGCTGAATTCACATAGGCTATTTTTCTGTTTCATGTACCCCAGATAGTTTTATTAATGTAACTTGATAGTACTCAGTCAGCAGCAGGGTTGGGCAAAGGGCTCAAAAGGCTTCAAAAGCCTGGCACATTGGAGTGAGTGATAATAAGGTTTGGCTCAGCTAACTGCTCTCCCCTTCTATTACCTGCCAAATCACATCACATGTTCTCACAAGAAGCATAAAGTAGTTAAATTTCACATACAGCAGAGAGGGATGAAGTTGAAGATTCCCTAATTCCCTAGAATTCAGACTGAAAACATAAAGAGCAATACTTCTGCCTTAATGTGTTGATAAAAGCAAATGTCTGCTTCAGGGGTTGGTGAAAGAATCATCTCTAGATTTGTGCTATCTAAATGAATTTATAGTGATCATCACTGAACCAAAATAAAAATATGTTGCATATAATATCTGAAGTAATGTACTGTATATATTCTATAGTTTCACTGAATATATTTCTATCCTGCCTCTGATTAAAATATCTACATTATATTTGCATACATAGTTATATATCAAATTATATATTTTTCTTAATAATTAATCTATATATCTATATATATATCTTCATCTATCTATCTATATATCTTCATTACATAGAAGAATAATGGCTCTTTTATTTGTCATTGCAGGTTAGAACAACTTCATTGTCACATCATTTTAGAAACCAGCAGTTTCGTTGTCATACAATTTTAAGAATCTCGAGGTTTCCCTTAAAATCATTAATCTTATGTCATGACAATTTATTTATCTACCCTTGAAATTATTCATTTTAAGTCACATTATTTATAATGAGTTCCTGTAAACACATACATAATAATATACGCTTGACTGTAATAATACTTACCCTTGCATTATTTTGTAAACCTTCCTAAGGTCTTTAGCAAAATCATTGTCATAGCCTCAAAAAATACAGCTCTATACATCTTTCTCTAATTTTGTAGAGGAAGGAAATTATTTGGTTATCAACCAAAAGCAATGGGAGCTTCTATAAATTACTTCAATTTATTGCCATCTTTTCGACATTATATAGCAAAAATATCTGCTGACAGCAGACCGGAATTACTTTATTCGGAGTGGTAAAATTAACATGCAGAGCAGTAAATGGAATTTTTAGTTACAATTCATTAATGTTGTTAAGCAATTTTTTTTTTTTTGAGAAGTATCCATGTACAAGAGAGTCAGCATCAGCTCCTGACAGCTGTCCCCTATATGCTTTCTGTAAACAGAAAATGAAGTAACATCACAGTCATTCTCTCTGGAAAGACGGCTTTCAGAGCTTTATGCAAATAGCATGACCCTCTAGCTGTGGCACATTCTTCAAAAAGACACCTACCTTCAAAAGTGACAGCAAGTAATAATGTGACAAACGAGCATGCAGCCTGCACATGTGCCACATATTTCACCTAGAATCCTTGGATGTGATAAAATTAACATGACCTCTATTGCCAAGGACATTATAATCAATGGGACAAGAAATAGGAGAAGCCTAGTGGTGCATCTTCAAATTAACAGGCTTTTAGTTAAAGATTTTGAAAATCAGTTTTCCTTTTTATTTTATTTTTCAGTCTGAGACACACTAGCTTACAGAATTTCTATTGTCTTCATTACAAGAATACAGAACTGTATTTTCTGATCGTCAAGAAGAAAAAGAGAGGTCACATATGATATACTCCAGTAATTAGATTGTTGGTAGGCAATATAAAACTTTAATGAATATTGATATTGGGATTAAAGATCTTGGCTTATTCTTAGTATAGTCTGCTATACATTTTGTTTTGTTTTACAATTGATTTTTTCCCTTTTAAAGAGAAAAGATAAATGATGCACCTTTCCCTGTTTTATTGATGAAAGAATTATGCAAAGAAGTATAATAAAATATTTCCAGCTGACTACAAAATAGGTAATGTACAAATAAACCATTTTCAGTGTGCCACCACACATTAAATGCGGTAAGCTCCCCATGAAAGCTTTATTGTATCTTAAGTGAAGCAATCAAATTAAAGGAAAAAAAAAAACAATAGGACACTTTTTCAATCTGCCTTGACAGACTTTTGGAAAAAATTTAAGAGTTCTAAACAAAAATAATCTTTGTAACATCAAGCTGAGATCTAGACCACCAACTGGTATGGACATCAAAAGTAGATTTAGAACTGTGTTAACAGTTGTTTTGAAGCTACTAGACAGAATTGTATCTTTACATAATTTATATTTAGAGTTTATAGATATTGATGATATGTGAAAAATGAGAGAGAACTAACAATACAGTTACGTTTGTACTCATGGAGTAGTGGAAGAACTTAAATTGAGTTAAAATATTAAAAAAAAATCATAAGTTCAAAGTTGGATCATATATTTGTTATTATAAATGTAGTAAATAACAGAGAAAAGCATGGGTTTTAGCTATTATTCAAACATGACATCTCACACTGGAAAAGATGACTTATCTACTCCAAGAAAACAATGTGGACATTTTATCTTAAAATGAAAATTCTTAGTACTCTATTGATAGGTCATAATTAAAATAGTACAAAACCATTAAAATGTATGTTTACTATTTTTATTAATCTGTATCAGTATAATACAGTAATGATCAAAAGTGCTTGCCTCTGAGTTGTAGAAAGTAAGACTGAGAGGAAATATTTGTTTCTAATAAATGCGTGCATAAGTTTGATAATTACATAGATTAATTGAATAAAACTATCAGATTATATGTCCAATTTCATAGTAAAAAACAGCTAAAATTTTGTATTCTTACAAATATTTGAAAGTATAATTTTTTAATTTGTTACCTACATTTACTTCAGTAGTTTCCCATTCTTAACCTATTTGGTTATATTTGCCTACAGGATTTTCTCCTACAGGAGAATGTTTCAATGGCATGACTCCTGACTAATAAGTCACTTTTTTTTCATATGTACTACTCAATTCTGTTTTATGGGTCTTGTTTATGTATTTCCCATTCCCTTTGATCTAAGCTATGTGTTGCTCCTCCTAAATTTCATCCTTGAAGGTCCACTCCATTATGAAGATTTGGCAAGCTAGATACAATGGCTCTTTCCCTAAAATAATATAAATGTTTGCATTGCTAATGGAGTTCAGAAATTATGTTTAATCATATATTTGTTTTAAGTACTTATCATAGATTTGTACAGTAAACACATTAATGCATCATATAGTATATGGCACAGAAATATTAATAAGAGGATGGAAACTAAGATAGTAGGAGCAGTACAAAACTATGAAACCGGGCCTCCCTGGTGGCATAAGGGGTTAAGACGCAATCTATGAAGCTGTCCACAGCCACTGAAGCATGAGTTCGAGCCCCTTCCAGGAAGCTACCCACATGGCACAGCAGACCTCTCCTGACTCGCCCACTGCTCCTCTCAACAGTGTGTCTCAATAGATCTCCCTGTTCTATTCCCCACTCTGTCTCTGGTGAGTCCTCTCATTCCCCCCTACACACACACCTCTGGCCTGAACCCCAGTTCTTGTATGCATGAAGAAATAAATCTTTTTTTTTAAAAAACTATGAAACCAATAGTTTGTTGTCATTATAGGGTAAATTAATTGGTTTTATTGAGATGTATTACTTCTCATTCATTTGCCTTTACAGTGAACAGACTCAAACATTAAAGTTGTGCATAATTTATGTGTGTGTGCACACATTTATATATTAAAGTGATTTAAACTATTTTGTACAGAAAGTATCTTACTTCAATAATTCTGACTTCCTTGATTAAAATGAGTGACTATACATACAAAGAACCAAATTTAGCACCATTAGTAAATTGATTTAAAAAAAGAAAACACAATGAATTGGTGATTCAAAGAGAACAAGCATTTTTTTTAAAGATTTATTTTTATTTATACAAGAACTGGGGTACAGGCCAGAGGCATGGGAGGGTGAGAGGATTCACCAGAGACAGAGCAGGGAGCAGAACAGGCAGACAGATAGAAGACACTGCTGAGGGGAGCAGCGGGTGGGACAAGAGAGACCGGCCACGCCATGTGGGATGCTCCCCGGCTGGCCGGGAATCGAACCTGCACTGCAGAGGCTGCAGGCAGCTTCACAGTGCTGTGCTCAACCTGATGTGCCACCACAGAGGCCCTGAGAATGAGCATTTTCAAATATATTATGTCATGAGAGGCAACAGTAAATGTTCTGTTCAAGTAAGAATCAGGTAAATGGCTTATGGCATGATTGCTTAGCATTATAGCCTACAAAGACAGGAAAGATTTTATTTATATATATATATATATAAACATATATATGTTTTGTTTCATTTTTTGACAAATAAAGGATAATAAATATACCACATGTACTTTTAGAAATAAAATATTATGCAAAATATTTCTAATACCACACCTCATAATTGCTATTATTATGGTATACATGTATACAGGTAATAAAATATACCATGTACATCTATATCTCTCATCAATTAAATGGCACAGCTACTAATATTGTACATTTTCTATTATGTGCTATTAACATTATGCAAATAGATTATTCTACATCATTAACCTAAAGTCTTAGTATACTCGTTTATACAGTTACCAAACTATATTTATAATTTCCTATAATTATAAAGTCAAGTCAATTATTTTATGATACTCTGATAAATGATAGTTTATGTGTATGATATATAGTTTGTGAGTATTTGTATGTATTTTAATAATGTGTATTTCACCTAGATATATCAAATTTACTGGAACTCACAGGATGTACTCCATAGAGCTTTATTATGCTTAAACTATTTGTATTTGTAAAAGTTTTTCTTATTAATCTATTTTTTAAAGATTCATTTATGCATACAAGAACTGGGGAGCAGGCCAGAGGTGTGGGGAGTGAGATGATTCACCAGAGACAGAGTGAGGAGCAGAACAGGCAGATGTACTGAATACACTGCTGAGGGGAGCAGCAGGCATAACAGGAGAGGCCTGCTGTGCCATGTGGGTTACCTCCCTGGCTGGGGATAGAACTCATGATGCAGTGGCTGTGGATTGCTTCTTAGTGCTGCGTCTTAACCTCATGCGCTACCTGGGAGGCCCCTTAATTTATTTTATTTTATTTTTTTAAAGATTTATTTATTTATTTATACAAGCACTGGGTACAGTCAGAAGCACGGGCAGGTGAGAGAATTCACCAGAGCCTGAGCGGGGAGCAGAGGGACTGAAGTACACTGCTGAGGGGAGCAGCGGGTGGCAGGAGAGGTCTGCGTGCCATGTGGGACTCTCCTCCGGTGGCTGGGGAGCAGCCGGGGATCGAACCGGCGCTGCAGAGGCTGCAGGCAGCTTCGCAACCCAGTGCTCAACCGCTGCGCCACCAGGGAGGCCCCAATTTATTTTTTTAGTAAATAAACTTTCCATATTTCTAAACAGCCTCTATATATTTATCAATCCTATAATTTTTTTATTGTATATATCCTTAATTTTATTATATTTTAATTTTCCTTACAATCAAATGATTCATTATTTTTGGAGATCAAGGCGGAGTGACTATTTGAAACTAAAATATGATTGTTACTCTACTGTAATATTTGAATATTTCAGTCAGAATACTTGCATTTTGCCTTTAACGATACAATATATACTTATCTATTGTTATACTATAAAATATAATTTTATTTACAGTTAAGGTCATGCTATCAAAGAAATCCAATAATTACATTATGCTTTTACTCTTATTAAATAGCACGATAAACCATTTGAAGATTCTAATGAATCTCAAATGTCAAAAAGGTAATGCATTTAAAATATTGCACTTTGCATATCATTGAGTTAAAATTTAATTTAAGCTCAAAAATCTTTCTACTTGTTTTTATTTCATTTTTAACAAACATTGTATTTCTGCAATTCTTTAGTGTGTCTAAAAATGCATCTTTATTGAAGAAAGGTAACATTTCTATTGTTATATTGCTTTTAAAAATCTGTGGTGTATACATAAATATTAAAATATTTATAATAAAAATTCCTATGACAGATATAACCATTCTAACTTGAACTTATATTTCCTTCTGAAATTCTCAGAGGTTATCTGTGCATTTATAAATGTAGTACTTTGTGGGAGAGGATTATTCATGATGTTTCACTGGTAGAGTGCTAAGTGCTATATTACTTGTTTCCTTTGCTTTACATAACCTCTCTTTTATTAAATTGTTGACTACTATAACTTCATATGAAAGCAATTTAATATAACTAGTTATATGATTATATACAAAAGCAATTTAATATACCTTCTAGTTTCAGTGCACATTTTTCTTCAAATAATTTATCATATAATGCTGTGAAAATTTTAACTATTTATTTCCTAATGTTTCTTATTTGATAGAGAAAATTTTATAGTAAAGTCATTATTTTTAGTAGAAATTGAAAAAAAATTCTCCAAATATGTTAAATAATTATATTGCCACTTGAAATTCATAACACCTTTTTTTCTTTTTGAACATTATCTTTGGATACTTTTTTTTTTTTTTATAGAGGCATGTTTTTTTTATTTATTTATTTGTTTGTTTTATTTATACATGCACTGGGTACAGTCAGAAACGCGGGAGGGTGAGAGGATTCACCAGAGCCAGAGCGGGGAGCAGAGCAGGCAGAAGGCCCGAAGGACACTGCTGAGGGGAGCAGCGAGCGGCAGCGGCAGGAGAGTCTGCGCGCCATGCGGGACCCTCCTCCGGTGACCGGGGAGCAGCCGGGGATTGAACCGGCGCTGCAGAGACTGCGGGCAGCTTTGCAACCCAGCGCTCAACCGCTGTGCCACCGGGGAGGCCCTATCTTTGGATACTTTAAATAAAAGTATTTTTAACATCTCTACATATTTTTATTGCCAAATAAATGAAAGTTAGGTCTTCACAATTTTCATTTGTATTTTTAAAATGGTGAATGAATATGAATATCTTTTCAAATTGTAGAGTGAGAACCATCTTAATTTTTATACCTACCTTTATATAATCATAGTGTATTTATATATAGTAATAAATTAATATAAATTGATTTATTAATGCACAATCTAGCAAAATGTATGGCAGTTAATTTAATCATTTGAAGCATTCCAAATTGATCAATATATTATAATGATAATCCCCGATTAATTTTACTAAAAAATATACAAGCTATATTCACAAATTTGACATCATTTTATGATTTAATCTTTTAAATGCATTTGTAACACTCAAATGTTTAGAATTATTTATTTTTAACATTTAATATTAAATCCGGATTTGATAGTAAGTGAAAGATGAGTTTATTTGAAAATTGTAATTCTCTAAATACATAATTTAAAGTCATTTTCTTCCGTGACTGATGTGCTCAATTATTAACACTATTTAATTTCTGTTTTTTTTTAAGATTTATTTATTTATACAAGAACCGGGGTACAGGCCAGATACGCAGGAGGGTGAGAGGATTCACCAGAGACAGAGTGGGGAACAGAACAGGCAGACTGATGAAATACACCACTGAGGGGAGCAGCGGGCGAGACAGGAGAGGTCTGCGGCACCATGTGGGACCCTGGCAGGATGGCGGGATCGAACTGGCACTGCAGAGGTTGCGGACAGCTTCACAGCAAGGCGCTCAACCACCTGCGCCACCAGGAGAGGCCCTATTCAGTTTCTTTTTAAAATATCATGTCAGTTCATCTGGTTTGTGGAATTCAAAGTGTTTGGGACAAGAGTGGGGCGGGGATGCACATAAGTGTTAACAAAGCTGTGCGATGATGTAATAGAGTTTACCAAGGCCAGTGCAGCTACTTTCATTGTAAATAATATCCTTGGGTTTTTGTTTCTGCTATTCGACTTGCTCTGGTATTTTTATTACATTAAGGAAGTCTGGAAGATTTTTTTTAAAGATTTATTTATTTATGCATACAAGGGCTGGGGCACAGGTCAGAGGCTTGGGGGGTGAGAGAATTCACCAGCGACAGAGTGGGGAACAGAACAGGCAAATTGACGGAAGTACACTGTTAAGGGGAAGAGCTGGGGAGTCAGGAGAGGTCTGCTGCACCATGTGGATTGCTCCCTGGCCAGCTGGGGATTGAACTCATGCTGCTGAGGCAGAGGATTGCTTCATAGTGCAGTGTTTAACCCCTATCCATTAATCAATAAGAAATATTTCTTAATAATTCATAGGAACTTAAGAAATTCATATATATTTAATGTTTTCTTTTTTTAGGATTGATTCACAAAGCAAAATATAAGAGGTTCTTTGTGGTATGAATTGTGTTCTTGCAAAAGGACAACTTTTATTTTTTTTAAGGCACCGAATGACCTAAAAATAGTTTTTTTTTATGTTTTTACTGTATCATTGCTATATATTTATAAACTATATAATTTATATCTTTATATAGTGTGTCTGTGTGATTTATGTTGAGGATGTCATTCTATCATAAGGTATTCAAGGGGAAATATGTTCATGCTGAAAGATAGAAAAATAACATTTCAGCTTCTAAAAAATATGCATTAAAATTTCACTTTTGGTAGAACAGAAATATTTTAAAACTTTCCAGTGGCATATTCCAATCAATTAAAATTAGGGTAAAGGGAATATTTCTTTATTATTTTGTAAATTCATAGACATTTTTCAAAATTGGGCATGGAAATGTAGCTTTTTTAGTGTTCTAATTTATTTGTGCATTTAGATAAAATGAAGAAATGGGGCAAGATAAGGAAAGCATAACTTGCAAAAGAAAGTACTTGGACATGTACCATAACCAAGATAGACATGATCATATTTGTGCTAAAAAAGAAAACAAAAATGTTGAGTTTTTTACTCAGACAGAATCTTAAAATCTACAATTCTTAGACATTTTAGACAAAAATGAAACTTCTGCAGTTACTATCAACTATAAGAAAGTTTAAGGGCAGTTCCTACATTTATAAGTCTTTATGTTGGCGTACCAAAGAGGAAATGATTTCATCCCTCAAGAACTCTTTCCACACTTCTAAAATGGCCCTCTAGAGGTAATACTTACTACCATTGACTGACAACAGAAACTGGAAAATATTTATTTAGCTCTCTTATATCTAATATTTATGATACAATAAGAAAACTTTTGGGATTCCCTGGTGGCGCAAGGGGTTAAGCACCCCACTATGAAGCAATCCACAGCCTCTGCAGGATGAGTTCAATCCCCAGCAGCCAGAAAGAAAGGCACATGGCGAGGCGGACCTCTCCTGTCTCGCCCGCTGCTCCTGTCAGCAGTGTGTTTCAGTCAGTTGGCCTGTTCTCTTCCCCACTCTGTCTTTGGTGGATCCTCTCACCACCCCGCCGCATCTCTGGCCTGTACTCTAGCTCTTGTATGCATATAAATAAATTAAAATCTTAAAAAAAAAAAAGAAAACTTTTACTTTTCTTTAGGAAAAGGTATATACATACAAGTCTTAAGTATAGATTATATATTAAACATAGTAATCAGTAAAATATATACTTAATTATACTATATTATGAAATATAGTAATATATGAATACACATTATATATGTATATTCAATATGTACGATATACTTACATATTGCACAATTATTTCCTAATTCATAGAATCATTTTTAAACTTATGGTTCTGTGCTATTACTCTATTTTTCTGTGCTATTACTTTATTGTTCTTTTATCAGCAAAATATATTTCTTTTAAATATATTATACTTAAAGTATGTCATATTTAAGTATACTATATAACTATATGTTATATATTACGTATTTATAAATCTATAATTGCACTATATATAAATTAATTTAAAATATAACATAAATATGAACAATATAGTTAAGAGTACATATTGTGCATATAAATGTATATACTGCATATATAATGATATAAATATATATATGTGTATTTATGTAATATATGTGTATATATATACTTAGGACATGAACATCTATAGTGTGTAAAGCACACACAATCAGAGGTTCTAATGTAATGTAATAACGTCAAGAACATCTTTTCTTCACACAATTATAATATATGCTACAAAAGTATTTGAGAATTGGAGTGAAACATAAATGATCATTTGAACTTTTTAGACAATTCGGCATAAGAGTCAATATTCATATCATTAAATGTGCTTTCTATTCCTGAAACTACTTTTGTATTAAAAAACAATAAGACCTTTGAGGAATGCATGGTAAAATAGAAGCAGAAAGAATCATCAGCATCAGAGGTATGAATTATTCAATAGTCATCCCTAAACTGGAGGTATTCATCTCCACAGTTTATACTGCTAATATATAAGACAACTAACAACAACAAAATGGGATCAGAGGGAGGGAGGGAGGAGCACAGGAGATGAGGTGATGGTTCACGGGTGCATTGGTGAAGGAAATTCTGTGGGAACTACACCTGAGTGGGGGGACAAACATTGTTTAAAAATGAACAATGATGTAAAAAATATATAAATAAAAAGAAAATTTAAAAAAATTGATAGCTTACTGCAACAAAGTTCTATGGGGTAGGGACTGGAAGAGTTGCTGATCGTCTGGGAATTGTGTACCTGGCTAGATTATTTGTGGAATTTAACTGTTTTTAAAGTGTGTTAAAACACTCTCTTACTTCTGGAAAAGGGGACGCTTATTTAACTTTAACCATCATGTCCCCTCATCATCCAAATACCTAAGAACTTAAGGTCAGTAACAAGGTTCACATTTTACATACTAGCTCCAAACAAAAAATATGTACAAAGAAGTCAATACTGAAAATACAGGATTTCTAGATGAAAAAAATAGTATTTTCTCATATGTGTTGATCTTTACACACCCATCTGGCAATGTTTTCTTGGATGTTGACCTTATTTCGTTGAAAGTTTATCTCAGCACCACAATAAATATTATGCTCAGGTATCCACAATAGCAATAAACTGTCATTCTCTAAATAGTACTTCCTCCAGCATCTTCATTTTCAAATTTACAACTTTCTAAATAATCCCTTATCCAAAACTTCTCAAATTAAGCGATTAAACTCCATTGCAATCACCCAGCAGATTTTACAGAGACAAGCAACGATACAGGCAAGTAAAAGCTGTTACAGCCAGGCATTGTGCGTGTACATTTACATTGTAAAGTACACAAGACTATTAATTTACTAATCACTCATTTAATTCAAAAGTTCATAGATATCATCTGATCCCATTAAATTAGATATGGATAAAGTTATATTAAAGAGTTTAATCATAGTAAAATTGATTAATTAATTTGAATAATTGAGTAATTGAGTAAAAATCAATTCAAATCAGCCACATCCAATCTAGTAGATAGAAAGTCTGAACAGCTATACAAAATGAAAGAGTTATACACAATAGGGTGCTATGATAAGGAAGGTGTGTGAGGCAAATAAAACCCAGATTGATTATTGAAGCTTATGATGCTTTAAGGGAAAGCAGGCGACACATTTACTTTATCAAACTAGTGCTGATAATGCATTTCCTGATTCACAAATTTGAGGCTCCTCAGGCACATTATTTTCCTTCACTTATTCTAAGATTCTTCATTTATATAAGGTGGATAATATCCAAATTATGGAATTCATTATGAATACTAAGTAATATAGTAGGGATAAAGACCTCATACTAATTTTGGAGCTCAACAACTATTGCCATTCTTCTCTTTCAACTGTTCATGAATAAATGGAAAATCACCATCTTCTCAGGCCCTTCACATATACTAATCATGAGTTTAAAGACTACAATGACCAATTCAGTGTACTTAGTTTTACTGACCTCTGCCAGGCTTTCCTTGGATAATTAGCTAATGAATGTACTGCTTATATTGAAGTTAACTTACTTCCCACTGCACTTCCACAACACCCAAATAATCTACTTTTGATTACAAGTGAGTGCTGCTCTACATACAAAAGGGAACCATTAGACTATTATACAAATGATAGAAGTAAATTTGTTGTATTGCTAATAAATGTATTCTCACATGACCACATGACTTACACTTTAAAATAGAATAGGTTTCATCAATCTTCCCTCAAATCTTTTGATAATGAAAATTCCCAAGTCACTCTTTTAGAACCTATAATTATATAGACACCAACTAAAGAACTACATAATGAGATTTTTCTTCTGGGAATGTGACTATCAATAAACTGTTCAAGGTATTTTTAATTATAAAAGCTGGAACATATTCAATTAATTTTTCCAATTGTCAAAGCAAATATTAAAATAAAAGGTAAGAGCGGTCAAGAAAATTGTTACTTATGATCTATAAACTTGTAAAGTGTGCTATGTATTTGTATTTTCTTTTGGCTTTTAAACTTGGTATTCTAACAGTCTTTGCAAAGTAAATTTGTGCTGGTTTACTACTGTTAAACACAGCATTGTAATAAGATAAAAAGAGATCATATAAGTAATTTTCATGATTGTTTTCAGTATAACGGATTGGATAAAATGCTCAAAAATAATTGTTAGGTTTTATAGTTATTACATTTAAATAAAAAAATTCTTAGATGTAAATGAAGGTACATCTATAAGAATCATAAACACATGTTTCTTTTAATTTAATTTAATTTGCATTTGTTTTTAATATCCAAAAGGGCAGGTTTATTATACAAGGAAAAGACACATGCCTAGACACAAGTGGGCACAGAGAGCTGTCCCTACAAGAGAAAGTTTTGTGAAAGGAAACACCTGTATAGCCACAGGTGGGCAGGAATGCTGCCTTTTTTAAATTTTAAAACTGTTTTTCCACTTTTGGTGTCTAAGATGGCACATCAGAGATCATTTGGTGTCTACAATGGCTTTGCTATTGAGGGGATCATCTAATAGTTATCAGGGGAGCACTGCCTTTAGGGTGCTATGGCTTGAAGCAAAACAGGAGCACCTCTTGTATATTAGAGACCAGCACACACTGCAGCAGAAGTGACAAAAAGAAGATACATTTTCATTGAACAAGAGGTGGGCAGAGAGAGGATCCTGGAGATTGGAATGATCAAGGCCTTTCCCTATTTCTATGACACACCACAAACAATGAAAATGTCAACAACATTGGGTTTCAGTGTATATAAAAGTCAAAAAAAGTAAAAAGAAAAACTAAGTCAAATAAAATATACTGCCATTAGCTGGAAATGGAGGATTAGTTCAAAACTCTAATTTACTGCTATGAATTTAAATATGAAATAGATAAGAACTTATTTTTATTTAAAAATAAAAAAGAAACATAAAACAGTAAAATGGGCAGACCCCCAAGTCCTGCCCCCCTCCAAAAAAAAAAAAAAAAAAATACAGTTCAAGGCATCTTAAGACCTCAAGGGATTTTGATTTCTTGAGGAAAGGTTAATAGTCCAGAATCCAACTACAAAGAAATTGAAGATTGACCTCTATCACATAGAGGTCAAAATTGCCATAATAAAACAAAAATCTAAGAGATGGAAGAAAACGTAAGAGAAAGTGATGTAAGAGAACTCAGAAAAGCTATTCAAAGAGATACAACAAATTTCAGAAAAAAATGGACTACTGAATATATTAATGTACAGAATATGGAAATTGAAGGTTTAAATGAGAAAACAGAGATTCACAATGTACAATGCTCAATAGATAACATAAAATATTCTACAAAAATCTATGGGAACAGAATAGATTAAAGGGAGGACTAATCAATGACATTAAAGATAATAAAGCACAAAAAAACAGGTGGATGTAAAAAGAGAAATATGAATAAAAAAATAAAAAAAACACAATAAGGGCTGTTGACCCATCAAAAAATACAACATAATGATATGGGATACACCAGAATGGGGAGATGAAGAAGGGAATGGAAACGTATTCCAAGAAATAATAGATTAAAATTTCTCACACCCAGGAAGGAACAAAATATACAAGTCATTGAAGATGAAAGAACTCCTGGTTAACTAACGTTATTTTAGTTGCATATGGCCTTTAAGCTATACAATGCTAATGTTCTTTCATAACACTGTATAGAGCACTATTGTTTTCTTGTTACTTTTCATGTTACTTTCAAATGTCTGGAAATAACTTGCCAGTCAGCTAAGAAGAGTAGGGATACTTAAGTAAAAATATATTGTCAGGGTTAATTTTTAATTGGAAATCCTGAATCTCTGAAAGTTATAAAAAGGTGAGTCTCCCTTTGTATAGATGAATAGCATCATGGAATTGATTCAAAACATGCCCAAGATCATTCACTATTCTTAAGGTTATTTATTTACTCTACTTCCAACTACATTTACCACATACATTTACTCATTGTATTTACCACAATGATTCACCACAGAAATGGGAAACCACCTGGAGGCAAACTGCTCACCATTTCAATCCTGTGTATAGCAAGTGTCAGTGCAATGCTACAGAATGGATCAATTATCTCATATTTGGTAATTCTTCCCAACCCTAACTTTATACACAAATCTATTAAGTAAGCACATGTTACAAACTGATTTCTTAAAACTGCAAAACCAATAATATGCAATAATAACAAAAAGTAAAGTAAAAACTTGATATTGGGAACAAACTGAAAATATAAAAATTGTATAAAATATAAAAATATATAAAATATAAAAATTGGATAAAAATGAAAGGGCACATCTTTATTCATAGAGCACAATTTATATGGAGAGAAGTTCTGTGAAAAACCATGTTTTAGTGAATTAAATAGTGTATGATAAGCATCTGGACACTCTGTGCAGCAGTGTATGTCATGTATCATGTGCTTGTTATGGCATTTTCTGGTCAATAATAAATACATTAAATAATTTTATAAGGATGATAAAAATAAAATACAATTCCAGAAAGAATAACAATAGAAAATATTAAATAAAAGAGGGGAAACTCTGGGAATCATAAATGCATGAATATTCAAGTTATTTTTTCAAGTTGATCTTTATTAAGTAAGTTAAGGTGCTGGCATAACTAATAAAACTCAGAATTTCGGTAATTATATAAAATAAACATTTTGTATCCCTTACATAGAACATGATTGGTGGTGGGTTATGAGTAGTGGATTCAGGTTAACAGAAATTCCGTCAACTTTTGTCTAATGTTGTCTACATCTCCCTTGTCATTAACAACTGCTTGGCAATTGGAAAGGAAATAGTTATTTTTTTTCTTATGCCTGAAATTGCTGTCAAGTTTTGACCCCAGTCATTTGTTATACCTGTGTCACATTAATATCCTTAAATAGAAAGGAGACTGATAAATAGAGCCTAACTCTGAGTTTAGGTGGAAGGTGATGAAAATTTTGGCAACAGCTATTTTCAGCTACATTCAGATATACACAGCCTTAGCAAATGGTAATAATTTGGGAATAAGACTTTGGTGCATACTTACGTTTATATAAAAAGGAAGCAATTTTGTCTGTGAATCACATTTTAAAAATCAAATCACTTTCAGCAATAAACTAGTAATGAAATCATAGAAAGATTTAAAGTCTCTAAAGAATGTTAAAGAACATAAGCTAATCTTTTTGTCTGACTGAATTTTCTCTGAGTATTCTGAAATTTAGGGCATGTCTTCCTAAACAATAAAAAGGGCTCGTGTTTGAAATTACCCCAAATTTTACTCCCATTTAGATGTATACACATAGGTTTTAAAGTCCTGTTTGGAAAATTGCTTGACACAACTGCTTAAGTTATAGGTCAGAAATTTGAAGTTTAAGTGACAAAGCAACAACAAACTGTCAGAGAGAAAAACAGTATCTATTACCCTGCAATCTTTTTCTTTATGCTACTTAATATTATCTTGAACCTTATTCTGACTATAATCAAAAAGACATACCAAGTTGTACATTTTTACTGTAGTTTATAAAATAAGTGACTAACATACTAAAGTCAAATTGTTTTCCAACAAAAATGTTTTTATTAGTTATTTTTAATCACTCATTTAAAAATATTCTTGCCAGAAACTGAATATAAAAGTATGTATAGTCTATTAATCACAGCATAATTGAACAGTTTCACATACTGAACTCACATATTCAGTATTTCAGAATCACATGTCTTATTGCTTGTGTAAGTGATATGTCAGTGCATTAAGTGAACTTTCTCTGCTACAATTGCCTGTTATATTTAGTTTGTTCCAAAATTTATTAATCTCGAATGATACTTAATGTGCTATTGTTTTACTTCTTTAATCTTAACTTAAAAATAATTTTTCCAGCATTCTATTTAATGAAGCACTATAAAGTATATTCATTTAGGGAATTAATTTCTGCAAGTTATTCTGGAGTACAACAAATGCACATTTTGGAAAAAAAGACAGGGTATTCAACTTTAGTTTCTTATATTTGAAATATTCATGAGTTTTGAAGCTAAAATCAAAGGATTGCATGTTTACTACCTATGAATACAGACAAGAATTCAGCATAAAGTTGCTAAGCATTTCATAGCCACATGCTAGGTTGAGGGGCACAAAGATTAGTAAGAATGATACTCAACCTACTCAGACTCATAGTTTAGAAAAAAAACATAACTCTAACTTCAAGCAAACAGTATTATACTGAAGGAATATGTATCAAGAATTGCAGAAAGAGAGCAATGAAAGAGTGCCTGCTGAATTGAAGAGAGCTTTCAAAATATATGCCATTTTAAAAAGGTCTTGATGTAAAAATAGAAGTTCAGCATACGCAGTGCAAAAATTATACCATGAATAAGGCAGCATAAAAACAGAAAACTTGGCTCAAAATAGGGAATTTGAGTGATACCACATTATAAAAACATAGAAGATAAACGTAACCAGGACCAAAGGATCCACACACACTTTGGCTTGAATTCCCTCTATCAAGGACTTTAGTCACAGATGACTACTCTTAACCAATGATTATTCTATCAGTAAGAACGGCCAGGATCTTGCTCTCAGCAGCATCCTGCATTATGTAGCCTGCTCCCAGACTTCTGTGTCTCTGTCAGTGTGGCGTTGCCTGACACAACAAACCAAGGCTCTTTTTATGATCATGTGACCTGGCACTGGCACTGGGATCCATTCTTAGAAAGGATCCGTGTGTAACTCTCTGATCTTCCCATATTGTGTTTATGATAATTTTTGAAAAGGGCCCCCCATGTTTTTATTCTTATCAGGCCACAGAAGTCATGTAGCTAGTTCTGAACATAAAAGCAAAGGTGATTAGGCAAACTAGTCAAGCCATGTTTCAATATGAATAACACACACTAGTCTCCCCATGGAATATTACAGACAACAGAAGGAATAGAAAGAGAGAGAGAGAGAGAGAAAGAGAGAGAGAGAGAGAGACAGAGAGAGTGCTCAAATCATATAACCTTGACTAGGCATATTGTTATGATTTTTCTATTTTATTAATACTTATTGCTTTTTGAGCCCTTACTATTACTAATTTATAAGTTAAACATTGCTATGTGCAGGAAACAAAAAACATGCATAGGGTTCAGTACTATCCATGGTTTTAGGCACCCTGGGGGATTCTTAAAATATATGAATATGATTCTGTGGACTGGATGGGGGTGAGGGACCTACTGCATTTGCTTTCAATGGATATATATTCACAGTAAACTTTGCCAGGGTAAATATGACAAAGCTTTTATATGTCTTCAGTTAATCTGTGAGATATGATGTGAATGTTATCAGAGATTTGTTCGATGACTCTTAACTCCATTAACTATAATTCTTAAAATTCAGTTTGTGTAATTTAATCCATAGACATATATATGGAATTTGCACATATTGTCATAGAAAAGTAGTAGATTTTTGTATCTTTCTTTTGTTTTTATTGTGATATCTTCCTGAGAAAATTGTACAAAATTGATACACTACAAAAAATGAAAAGGAATTTATTCATCTGAAAATGGCTGTATGAATCACCTTGTTCAACAGAGTTTCCAAAAGTGAAATAAGACAAAATTTAATTTTCATTTTAAATCAGCCCCCCCTTTAACATTTGTCACGAATCAATTGAATATATTTGTGTGGGCTCATGTCTGAATTCTACTTTCTTCCATTGATAACTGTGTCTGTACATTTGCTAATACAATACTTATTTGATTACAACTATTTTTAAATTTTAGATGACTGAGCTGTTTTAGAGAACTTTCTTAAGAAATCCAAATAATTAAACATGTTAATGGAAATAGAATGCTAAATTACTAGATTCTGAAGTAGTTTCATGAAACACAAGTGAAAACAGATGAAACATTGTCATTTTTTTACAACATATAGATATATCACCTCATCATTAAGCTTTCCTAAATATGAATAAATTTATTAAACTAATAATAATAATCATTTTATCACTGAATTAGCATGATCAGTCCACCGTGGGCTTTAGTGGCGATATTTCATGTCTACAGATTCACTAAAATGGTTCTGCCTATTATGTTTCATTCTAGGGTTTGCGTTCACAGGGGAGTCCATATTTAAAAAAATCTCTTTTAATGATGCTGGCAAAAATACACACACACACACACAAACATGCATGCAAGCAAATGTAAGGGCCTTGTTTAGCACCTATTAATGTGTTCATTTTCCAAAGCAAGTTACATAATTCAGCTCAAAGACAAAGTGTTGAAAATATAGTCCTCCCTTGGAATTAAAAAAAGTTTTAATAATATTGAATCTATCACAATCTGTCTATTGTTTATGTCTCTTTGACATGGAAAACACAAGATTCCTATAAATATTGTCAAAATCAGAGCATCAAGTTTGAAATCCAGGTTCTTGAATTCTCCATGAAATATTGATGTAGTTTCTTTTTCTCTGGAGTTTTTCAAACAGCAAAGTCAAGTTATTACCTTTCCTCACACCTGGCTTTACTGTATGAAACAAGGGGTGGTTAGCTTCTCAAGACATAAGTTTTTGGTGCTGAAAATTTCTGGATAAATGTTAAATATCCCTCTTCTGAGAAAATAAAACATTTCTATAGGTCCAGGTTTATTACCAAAGTTCTTAGATTGGCCATCTGGAATTTTGTTTGTGTTTCAAGCTCCATAGTCAATCACAAAAAAAATTCTCACAAATTTTTCCATTTTATAAGTTCTATTTAATTTTTAACTTTATTTTTTAATGTAGCATTACATTATACAACTTTCAGATGTGCATAATTACAAATCAACATCTGTATATGCTACTTTAAACACAATTAAATTGTATCTATCACTTCAGTCAATTCCATGTGTCTGCAACCACATTTTCAATTATTTTCTGAAAATAATAGGTTAAAATCCAGGTCCTTTGAACCAATCTGGCCACTATGAGAACACATTTTTTTTTGTTTCCTTTATCCAGCTTACATGATCTATTTAACAACGAATAATTTATTTCAGAAATGGTAACTAAAGACACTGGAGTAATACGAAATTTGGACTTTATCCCCATCATATACACTAGTAATCATATTTTATTTATTTATTCATGAAATGTAGTTCTATTTTTGAATAATGTAAGCTATAGATTTCCTATATTTAATTGAAATTCTGTTTGCAAACTGGGAGGTAATTTTGTGAACTCATGTCTATCTTATAGTAAATTTTGAAATACAGCTAATAACAACCATCTGATGATTTTGACATTTTATCTCAAGTTCTCAAAACCCTACAGTGAAAAAATATTATGGATGCTTTCTGCCCTTTGAAATATCTTCAGTACAATTTCCCAAATATTCTGGCACTAAATAAAATAAATTCTCATTTTTTTCTGACAACTAGTATCAGTTTTCTCATTTTAGCATTTGGTCCAAATCTCATTGCCATATATTCTAGGTTCATTTTACAAAAGTTACTTCTATTATTTCCAAGGCCAATTTTTATATCAGTGTTTACTACATAACTAAAGAAACACAGACATAAAAGCTTCTAGCCTTTAACAATAGATACCGGATTTCCTCATGGTCCTGCAATTGAGCTCAGGACTCTGGTTTTGTTGTTGTTGTTGTTTGTTTGTTCTTTTTAAAGTTTAATGATTTATGCATACAAACAGTGTGGGCCCAGGGTGTGAGCAGTGAGAGGATTCACCAGAGACAGAGTGGGGAACAGAACAGGCAGATCTACTGAAATACACTGCTGAGGGGAGCAGAGGGCGAGACAGGAGAGGTCTGCTGCACCATGTGGGTTAGCTCCCTGGCCGGGGATGGAACTCGTGTTGCAGTGGTTGAAGATATCGTCACAGTGCTGAGACTTAACCCCCTGCGCCACCAGGAAGGCCCCCCGCCCCGCCAGGAGTCTGTTTTATTTTTTTATTTTTTAAAGATTTATTTATTTCTTTATTTACACAAGCACTGGGTACAGTCAGAAGCGCAGGAGGGTGAGAGTATTCACCAGAGCCAGAGCGGGGAACAGAACAGGCAGACTGATAAAATACACTACTGAGGGGAGCAGCGGGTGGCAGAAGAGGTCTGCACGCCATGTGGGATCCTCACTGGTGGCCGGGGATCGACCGGCACTGCAGAGGCTGCAGGCAGCTTCGCAGCCCAGCGATCAACCACTGCACCACCAGGGGAGGCACCCCAGGAGTCTGTTTTAAAGAGTTCCTCTTGAAATGCACACTGAAGAAGAAGTACTACTAGGCACAGCTCTTCCCCTAGAGACAGCACCTGTGGTAGATGACACACCTGAGCACACACACGCATTAACAACCCTGTCCATGTTACATCTGTTAATATCCCATTGACCATAAAATGTAATGTGTGAAAGAAAAACAACTTTTGGCCACAACAAGAGGGACCTAAAGAGATGTTCTGAATCAGCCCTAATGAATCTATAAAAAAGATTCTCAATGAAGAAACCCTGTGCTTCTTACCCATCATCATTTAACCCCTATGCTGCTGCTACTGCTGCTACTGCTACTGCTACTTCCAGAAGGAACCAGACTCACATGTCCATCTAAAAAGAGACACACTTAAGATAAATTTGATCTTCTGATTCTTCCATTTCTCATAAATGGTTGTATCCACTCTCAGAGATAATGATACACAGAATGCAAAAGATGCATTTCCTATCCACACAGAGATATTAGAAATATACCATATGTCCATGTCTGATGCAAATACACAATCACATTAATATGATTTTTGTAATATAACCAGTCTGCCTTCCAACAATGTAGAAGCCAGAACCTACCTTAGAGTGGATGGAGTGGCTGATCATAAGTTCTTCTGTGTCAATCTGTTTCTGTAGGTTGGCACTCATCCTCAACTCTGAAAATAAAGTTCATATTCTCATTACAGTGGTGACTATTATTTTTAAGTGAGAACATGGCTGAATGCAAGTTCAACAAGGAATGAATAAAGTCTTTCATGGAATTCAGAGAAAGGATTTATTATTTTTTTATATTCTAATGTAACTTAGTCCATTCATGGTGCTAAAAGCAAAACACAGACTGTTACTTATAGACAACAATGGAAAATAGAGCTCAATATATCTCACAGGTCTGGAGGGTGGGAAGTCCAACATAAAAGCTTCCTTTTTCAGAAGAGAGTTTGCTTTCTTGGAACACAAAACGGAGTGCCAATTGGGCTTTCTTTACTGAAGCTCTAATTTTTTTTTTTTTTTTAGAGGCATGTTTTATTTATTTGTTTGTTTGTTTGTTTGCTTGTTTTGTTTTATACATGCACTAGGTACAGTCAGAAGCACGGGGAGGGTGAGAGAATTCACCAGAGCCAGAGCGGGGAGCAGAGCAGGCAGAAGGACCGAAGTACACTGCTGAGGAGAGCAGCGGGCGGCAGGAGAGGTCTGCGCGCCATGTGGGACCCTCCTCTGGTGGCCGGGGAGCAGCCGGGGATCGAACCGGCGCCGCAGAGGCCGCGGGCAGCTTCGCAACCCAGCGCTCAACCGCGACGCCACCGGGGAGGCCCTGAAGCTCTAATTTTTTAAGCATCCATGAGAGTTTATTTTATTTCAACGGACAACCATGTAAAAAAAAAAAAAAAAGTGAAGGGAAGGGGTCAACATTTAACAAACCCAACAAAGAGCAAAAGTCCCATATAAGAACTCAGAGCCACTTACAGAATTCATTGAGCTTTTGCTATCTATAAGACAGAAAGGAGATACATTTTCCAACTTTTGTTACAGAAACACATAGCAAATTTGTCCACTGTCAGAGACAAGATCTGGGTCCTCTGGGTTAGAGAACTTCACTTAAAATAGCTAAGGTTCCAGAGTTAAAGTTATGAACCAGGCCAGCTGGCCTGTAGGAGATCTTGGAGCAATCCATCCCACCACCATAGAATTTATAATCAGATTAGGTCTGAAAGCAGCTGAGCTGTCCTATAAACAGGTGTTTTTCAGTTCTAGCTCCTTTTCCTTAACCTAATAAATCAGATATGTTTATTTATTTATTTAGTTTTAGTTTTTACTTTTTTTATTTATTTTTATAATAAATTTTATTTTTATAATCCCTTTACAATTGCAACCCCCTTATTTTGAACCCAATCCCTCCCCTCCCGCCCTCTACCCGCCACAGAGTGTCTCTGGATCATAGTTTTTTGTTGATTTGATTTTCACTTTCTTATAGTTATTCATTTTCCAAGTCCCTTATTTAAGTTTTCTAGATTCCTGCTATGAGTGAGACCATCCCGTATTTTTATTTTTCTTTCTGGCTTATTTCGCTGAGCATGATCCCTTCCAGCGCCATCCATGTTGCTGCAAATTGCATGTGTTTATCTTTTTTGAATGCTGAGTAATATTCCATGGTATATATGTACCACATCTTCTTGATCCAGTCATCCATTTTTGGGCATTTGGGTTGTTTCCAAAGCTTAGCTATTGTAAATAGTGCTGCTATAAACATAGGGGTGCAGGTGCTCTTTGGAATTGATGTTTCTGTGTCCTTTGGATAAATACCTAGGAGTGGAATTGCTGGATCATTTGGAAGCTCTATGTTTAGTAGGTCCAGGAATCTCCACACAGCTCTCCATAGTGGTTGGACCATTTTGTACTCCCACCAGCAGTGCAGAAGAGTTCCTTTTTCTTCACACCCTCGCCAACATTTGCTGTTGCTAGTTTTTTAATATGTGCCATTCTCACTGGTGTGAGATGGTATCACATGGTAGTTTTGATTTGCATTTCCCTGATTACAAGTGATGTTGAACATTTTTTCATATGCCTGTTGGCCATTTGTATTTCTTCTTCAGAGACGTTTCTTTTTAGCTCTTCTGACCATTTTTTGACTGGATTATTTTCTTTGCTGTTGTTGAGTCTCATCAGCTCTTTGCAGATTTTTGTGATCAGTCCTTTATCATTTAGTGTTGTGTGCAAAAATGTTCTCCCAGTTGGTAGGGTTAAATCAGATATGTTTTTTTTTTTTTTTTAAAGATTTATTTATTTATTTATTTATTTATTTATTTATACAAGCACTGGGTACAGTCAGAAGCGTGGGAGGGTGAGAGAATTCACCAGAGCCAGAGTGGGGAGCAGAGCAGGCAGAAGGACCGAAGTACACTGCTGAGGGGAGAAGCGGGCGGCAGGAGAGGTCTGTGCGCCAGGTGGGACCCTCCTCCGGTGGGCGGGGAGCAGCCGGGGATCGATCTGGCGCCACAGAGGCTGCAGGCAGCTTCACAACCCAGCGCTCAACCGCTGCGCCACCGGGGAGGCCCTAAATCAGATATGTTTTTGATGTTGTGAGGCCTTATCAGTCACCAAAGATTCTGTCTCCTTATTAGAATTTCAACGCACAAATTTAACAGTATACAGACATTCAGTCTACAGTATAATGTACTCCGAGTCCCACTACAAAGAAGTTGAATAAAATAAGGTCTTCAACAGCAGTTTGATAAGAAAATAATAAAGTGAAATAAAATACAAAGGAAATATATATACTAATATTTTGTCATTCATTTGAAGTGTCATCCATTTTCAAATGATTATTCTTAAATAGAATTTTAGAGACAAGAGGAAGTTAAAATTATCCATGTCTACCATCATGATAGTCTCATAACTAATATTACTAATAGGCAAATTGTCAAGGAACCTATGGTAGATTTATTTTTAATATTTTATATTTAGCTTCACTGTAGCAGCATGGGAACATTTAATAATATTGTACTATAACATAGTTAAGCTTTTAAAACTTATTATATTTTATTTACTCATTTTGTCTGAGAAATGTTGGGACTAGTACCAACAAAATAACTAGATAAGGGCCTCCCCGGTGGCGCAGCGGTTGAGTGCTGGGTTGTGAAGCTGCCTGCAGCCTCTGCAGCGCCAGTTTGATCCCTGGCTGCTCCCCGGCCACCAGAGGAGGGTCCTACATAGTGCACAGACCTCTCCTGCCGCCCGCTGCTCCCCTCAGCAGTGTACTTCGGTCCTTCTGCCTGCTCTGCTCCCTGCTCTGGCTCTGGTGAATTCTCTCACCCTCCCGCGCTTCTGACTATACTCAGTGCTTGTAAAAATAAATAGATAAATCTTAAAAAAAAATAAAATAAATAAATAACTAGATAAAACAAGAAAGAGACCTAGTGAACTGCTGGCTCATTAAAGAAGGCAAAATACATGCTTAAAATGATGATGAATGAAAGCTCCATATTATACCTGTGCAATCAATTCAAAGTCATGTAAATTCTGACATAAGTGATTTGCCAAATAACCATGCACGATTTTTAAATGACAATGACTACAAATTACTTATTTGACCTTAAACACCCTCATATACTTTGAGAATACAAAGGTTTTGAGAGAATGAGATCATTTTTTGAGAATGGCATCATAAGTCAAATTTTTGATATGATGCTATCAATTCTTCCACCATGGGAATCCTAGTGCTAGTACCCATACCTCAAATATAATGAACAGCAGGACTTCAAAAGGGACATAAAAAATTCTTAATAGGTGACAGAAACTGGTGTGGTCAAGGTCTAAAATCTGTCTTCAGCCTGATAACCACTGAGGATAAGTGTTCCGTGGCAACTTTGGTTCCAGAACTGGGAAACATCACTGTTATGGGATATGCCAATATTCTCATAATTTATTGGTCAGGGGTTATATATGCATTTTTAGAAGTCAAAATATGGATCTTTAAAGAATGACAAGCAACAACTCCCTCAGGGCCAAACAGATTGGTATAAAGATGTCAGTACCAAGAAGCTGGAAGTGAATGAATTAGGACTGAGGATGGAATACCAACTAAACTCCTAATATAAAGAACTGTAATGGGAAATTTATGTGGACCAGCCTGGCAGGAAATGTTGGAAAAAATTAAAAGTGTGTCCTGACAAACAAAGAATCACCTTTCACCACTTTGAGGCCCATAGAGAATGAAGGCAGTTTAGGGAAGTATTACTGAAATCACAAAGTGCCATATTCTGGTGTCTTTCCCTCCATAGGAATCAAAGGGATAATTGATAAGGGATAAGAATAGGAACAGCAGCCAGAAGAAAATTATAAAGGTCATAATGTTACTCTGTGCTTATGGCACCTGGCCTGAAGCTGCCTAAAATACTAGAGAAGAATACTTTTTTCACTTGATTGATTCATATTTTTTATTAATATATTTGACATTCTAATGATCTGAATCTATGTTTAAAACTACTACCAACAGACTGTCTGCCACTTAAGATTAAATAGAAAATCTATAAAAATTGCCATATTCTTATGTAGATTAGAATATTGATCATTTCCTTAATGACAAGAAAATAGTCATTTACTCAATAAGCCAAAGAGCTGTTTAGATGTCATTATAATGTAGTTTATTGATGTATTTAAAAAAATATTTATTCTTGTGTTGAAGGACTTGGGTGTAGACTAGAGGTGTGGGTGGTGAGAGGATTCATCAGAGACAGAGTGGGGAGCAGAACAGGTGGATTGACTGAAATACACTGGGGTAAGAGGAGCAGCTGGCAAGAGAGAGGTCTGCCGCACCATGTGGGTTAGCAGCCTGTCCAGGGATCGAACTCAGGACATATAGGTGCTAGCACTGAGACTTAACCCCTAGGCAACCAGGGAGGCTCCAATGTAATGAAGTTTAAATGCATGTGAGTCCAAAATACTTTAAAACAGCTTGTTCATCTTTATTATAATTGTGTAATAGTTCTTCCATTTGATCAATGAGTCTGTCTACTAAACAATCTAACTAAATCTACCATAAATAAAGTTTACAGTATATTGTAGAAACATAGAAAACAAAGATTTGAAAAGACCCGAGGTTCTGCTCCACCATTCATCTCCAGTTTTACATGTTAAAATAACTATAACTATAAATATGTTCATTCTGATATCAATTCGGTCCTATTCATACCAAATTCAATGAGCATTTCCAACTATCATTTTCACTTGATCTTAGCCAAAAGACTGAGTCATGATCTATTATCTTAGGCGATTTCACAGCAAAATCAGATATTATTTCATTACTTGATGTACTGTTCGATGCATTGGATAAAAACCCAATTTGCTGTAGCTAAGGGCAGAGGATTTATTTGGTGGATTTTAAATTTCCCTTTTTAATTTTTTCTTTGTACTTCTTCACAGTCTGAACCAAAAAAAAAAAAAAAGCTTCTTAACAGAATCTATTTTTTTGAAAGATTTATTTATTTTATGCATACAAGAACTGGGGCACCAGCCAGAACTGCAGTGGTCGGGTGGGGTGGGGGAAAGGATTCACCAGAGACAGCGGGGAACAGAACAGGCAGATCCACCTAAGTAGACCGCTGAGGGGAGCAGCAGGCGAGACAGGAGAGGTCTGCCATGCCTTGTGGGCTGCAGCCTGGCCGCCGGGGATTGAAATCTGTGCTGCATTGCGATTGCTTCATAATGTGATGCCTAACCCCTTGCACCACCAGGGAGGCCCCCAGAATCTATTTTTTATAAAGACATAACTGTTCCTTTCACTAGGCATATTCCATTTTTTTACTATTACTCAAATAATTAAAGTTGCTTAAAGATGGCATACTGTTCTTTTAGGAATGGGTATAATTGACTTTCAGTAAGAGTACAAATTGAACTTGTAGATGAAGAACTTGACAAAAGGTCACAATTCAGCCTGCTCCTAGAAAGCTTTAATCATTACACTCACCATTGTTTTTTTTTTTTGTTTGTTTGTTTGTTTGTTTTTTGGGTTTTTTCCACATAGGAGTAAGGGACATATAAGCTAGATTGCTGGTATAGAGAAGGTTGATTATGGATACTTATAATTTCCTACTCCCCACCCCACCACCATCACCACCACACAAAACTACCACTCTAGTCACAAATCTATTTCTAGTAAACACAGCACTTTTAACTACAGAAGTTACTTGTTATTGCCACCATCTAGCCAGTTTCTAGAATAAAATCAAGAAAAATTTTAAATAGCTTTCTTCTACAGAATTCATGGTTATCATTTCAGGATTGATTCACTGAATATTAAATTATTCCATTATAGTTCCTTGATCTAAAGAGATAGTCTTATTTATCCTACTTAATTATAGTGAAAAAATTATGTTGGAAAACTATGTAATGTAATTATTGTTAATCTGAAGGTGTGTCCTACAGCACAACAAAGAGGTGAGGTACTCTAGAACAGAGACAATATTCTTTAATTATTCAGTTTTGAATAGGGAACTTGATTATAATTCAATAGAGTTAGCATGTATTACCTGCTTAAAAAACTCCAGAAACTCTGCTAAATGCATTAAATGGATTATACCATTACTCAACTAAAGAACACTATGGAATGGATACTGTATTTCAATTTTGCAAATAATAGATCCAAAAGAAAAAAAATAACATTTCTGCTCAAGCACTATCTTGCCACTGGTTAAATGTTGAGCATAATTTCTTTTTTGGAATTTCAGAAGTTTCAGTTTATGGGAGTAAATGCTTGATATGGTTTGCTATATGTTTTTGTAGCAAATCGTCACTAAATCATCAGAAGGTTTGAGAAAATTAGAAAATTATTAAAATATTTAATAATATTTAATAGTAGGAGAACATGCATCAACGATTTTAACAATTTATGCATAATTACTCATTTTGATAAATATATTGAATCAAAGAATTACTTTGTATGATTATATTCTCTTTTTATATTTGAATTCATCACAAAGATCACCTTTATTTGTAGCACAATGTCATCAGCCTCATATTTGTAATATTGTCTTATATTACTTGCAGATAACATTACTACCCATTATAGATTAGTCCATTTAAATCATAGATGCATATTAGTTCTAAATTCCGAAAATTAATATAATGTGTTAGTTCCATTTAAAAATATAGTACTCTTTGGGCCTCCCTAGTGGCGCAGCGGTTAAGCGCTGGGTTGCGAAGCTGCCAGCAGCCTCTGCAGCGCCGGTTCAATCCCCGGCTGCTCCCCGGCCACCGGAGGAGGGTCCCACATGGCGCGCAGACCTCTCCTGCCGCCCGCTTCTCCCCTCAGCAGTGTACTTCGGGCCTTCTGCCTGCTCTGCTCCCTGCTCTGGCTCTGGTGAATTCTCTCACCCTCCCGCGCTTCTGACTGTACCCAGTGCTTGTATAAATAAATAATCTTTAAAAATAAATAAATAAATAAAAATAAAAATATAGTACTCTTAGATTTACTATTTGTTTAGAATTACGTTATTTATTTTTTTAAGGTTTTTTTTTTTTTTTGAGATTTATTTATTTATTTATACGAGCACTGGGTACAGTCAGAAGCGCAGGAGGGTGAGAAAATTCACCAGAGCCAGAGCAGGAAATAGAACAGGCGGACCGACGAAATACACTGCTGAGGGGAGCAGTGGGAGGCAGGAGAGGTCTATGTGCCATGTGGGACACTTGCCCGGTGGCCCGGGATGGAACTGGCGCTGCAGAGGCTGCGGGCAGCTTCTCAACCCAGCGCTCAACGGCTGGGCCACCGGGGAGGTCCCTGTTTAGAATTACTTTAAATGAGATTTTCTTTTTGATATCCATTTTCTTTTTCTCTTTGATATCCTTTTATGAAGTGTGCATTCAGCTTAAGAGAAATGTTCTTGGAGACTAGTTATTGTATTATTATTTTTTAAGATTTATTTATTTATACAAGAACTGGGGTATAGGCCAGATGTGCGGGAGGGTGAGAGGATTCACCATAGACAGAGCAGGGAACAGAACAAGCAGATGTAATACACTGATGTAATACACTGCTGAGGGGAGCAGCAGGCGCAACATGAGAGGTCTGCAGCACCATGTGGGACCCTTGCCGGCCAGCCGGGATCGAACTGGCACTGCAGAGGCAACGGACAGCTTCACAGCGCGGCACTCAACCTCCTGCACCACCAGGGAAGGCCCTGTACTATTATTAATGAGAGTTTTGTCCTCACTCCTTAAACTTCACACTTACCTACATTTGCTCCTTCAATGCACCACAGCATGGAATACTAGTTGAATGTAGTTTTGCATTTATAAGTGTGTGTGATTATTGTGGTTGTGCCCTAATCCTATTGATGGCAGTTTTGAGTCATACTTTCTGGGTAAAAATCAATATTAATTGATTAAAACTGTTACCAGTAAAAGTAACAGACTGGTTCTGCTGCTTATAGTTAATTTTCTTAATGGATCCATATTTCTAGGGGATCTATAACTTTTATTATTTTACTTATGTCTGTAATAACAACTCCATAGACATACAGGATCATCTAAAAATCATTCATGCTATGTGTCAAGAAAGAAGTTTGCAATCAGAGAAGCTATAGTTTTTAAATGAAATTGGCACATGTAACTTTCTACTGGAAGAGAAGGACACATAAATCCATAATTCACATCACATGCCAAATTATCACATGTCAAATTGATTCATAATAGATATCCCCAAAATGTTCATTGAAAACAAAACATTTAAATATTAATGGGATATGAATGGGGTATTTGTGATTATTTGTAAAATTCATAGTAGGGTTGAGACTTTTAAGTAAAACATTTGCCTATGCCCCCAAATCATTTGGAAGCAAAGCAAAATCATAGTTTTTCTTGAATTACGCATCACCTGAAACTTTCTTTTAAAGAAACTTTATGGATGTCACAAAAGTTTCAGTTTATGGGTATAAATGCATATGATAAAATATTTCAGCATACAATAAATTACGGAATAATATTTGATGTTTTTTTTTTAAGATTTATTTATTTATACAAGAACTGAGGTACAGTCAGAGGCAGGGTAGGGTGAGAAGATTCACTAAAGACAGAGTGGGGAGCAAACAGGCAGACAGACCAAAGACACTGCCGAAGGGAGCAGCAGGTGAGGCAGGAGAGGTATGCTGCACCATGTGGGTATCGCCCAGGCTGGCAGGGACTCGAACCCGTGTTGCAGAGGCTGGGGACAGCTTCACAGGGCAGCGCTCAACCCGCTGTGCCACTGGTGAGGCCCTTTGACGTGGTTTTAATCGTACACAAATCATATCATTATGCAGAGAACTTTTCTCCTCTAAATTTCTTCTAGGTTTATTTTCTCTAAAATGAAACATATGGAAATTACTATTCTCACTAGGGAACAAGGAGGGTTGAAGTTGCTTCTTTGTGATTTAGTCCATGATCAAGTAGTGGATATAATTATGAGTCTGGTCAATCATTCATATGTCCTCTGATCATACACCATTATTTAGATATTAAAAAAACTTTCAAATAGGAAAACTCATTAGAATAGTTAATTATCGTATTCATCTATACACTAATTATACACTTTTGAAGACCAACTATAAGTTTTATTTTCTGTTATGCAAGTTTTGAATATTTCGTTCACAATTTAGCTCTAAATTCTAAAAAATCTGATATTTCAAATCTATTTTCCAATAAATAAAAATGCCAAATAATTTCTACTTTTCGTAAGAAAGAAAAAAATAACATTAATGCTAATATAGATTTAAAAGCCATCTAACCAAATATATATATATATATATTTTTTTTTTAATATAGAGGCATGCTTTATTTATTTATTTGTTTGTTTGTTTTGTTTATACATGCACTGGGTACAGTCAGAAGCGCGGGAGGGTGAGAGAATTCATCAGAGCCAGAGCGGGGAGCAGAGCAGGCAGAAGGACCGAAGTACACTGCTGAGGGGAGCAGCGGGCGGCAGGAGAGGTCTGCGCGCCATGCGGGACCCTCCTCCAGTGGCCGGGGAGCAGCCGGGGATGGAACCGGCGCCGCAGAGGCTGCGGGCAGCTTCGCAACCCAGCGCTCAACCGCTCCGCCACCGGGGAGGCCCGCAAATATATATTTTTTTTAACAAAGCAAAAAAATCCCTTGCTAAAAAACATTTTACATTATCTACTGTAATACTAGTTGGATAATTTACCTTATATTACTTTCATCAGGTGAGTTGTCATTTTTGAATAACAATCTATATTTATTCTCAGTGTTCTAAAAGGAAATGAAAAACCCATAACAAGGGCCTCCCTGGTGGCTTAGCAGGTTGAGCACAGCATTGTGAAGCTGTCCACAGCCTCTGCAGTGCCGGTTCGATTCCTAGCAGGCCAGCGAGAATCTCACATGGCGTGGCAAACCTCTCCTGTCTCGCCCGCTGCTCCCCTCAGCAGTGTACTTCAGTCACTCTGCCTGCTCTGCTCCCCGCTCTGTCTATGGTGAGTCCTCTCACCCTCCCATACCTATGGCCTATACCCCAGCTTTTGTATAAAAATAAATAAATCTTAAAAGAAAGGAAAAAAAACATGGAACCTCTAGGGAAAAAAAAAAATAACATAACAAAACTATCCTTTACTTGAGACTACTACATTCCTTCACTGAAACCGCGTGAACATCAAAAATGAGTCGCTCTCCCTTTAATTCATGATGTCCTTAACTCTGTATTTTATTTTGTCACAGCTTTTCTTGCTGTGACAAGAAGTTGTTTCTTTCCATCCTGGAATTCTTTTTTAATACCTCAGGAAGATAGTTTAATTGCCCTTACAAATGTTTTTAGTATTATGTTCAAAGCATTACATATTTACAGTTTATCAGGTTTATAAATGTCCTTCACATCTCCCCTGCTCCCTAAAATATTCATGAGCAATAGTTGCTAGGTAGTTACATAGTCTAATTGTAACACATTGATGGCAACATATGTTCTGTTGTCATATAGTTAAAGCAGTGTGATCTAAACCATAAGCTTACCTTAGTGAAGTAAAAAGCATGAGTTTTGCTTTATAAAACTTGAGTTTCTCAGAGCTATTCATTTCATTTCACCTTTCCAAAGCTTTGTCCTGAAGAAGCAGAAATAAATTCATATGCTAGTTTAGAATACCTTTGTTATGGATAATTTTTTAAAGAAGCACAGTGAGGATGAACAATGAACAGAATGCATAATACATGGGAAGATGAATAGTGAATATTTTTTTTTAAGTTAAACAAGAACCTATTTCTCTTGAGGCTCAATAGTTTGATCAAGACACTGTGCTTTAAAATGCAGCTTATAACCTACCGCACTGAAATAGGTGGAAAATGTGTTTCAGATAAGATTTGAATTAAGAAATCTCATCCTTTGGTTACATGTCTCAGGGAGTTGGACTTTTCCCTTTAATAAATATTTCAATCTAAAGAGAGACGCCTCAGTAAAATGAAAACAAATGACAGTGCTATCTCCAAAGAGACAGTGTATTATTTTAAAATGAATGAAATGGCCCATGCTCTGCCCTATGACAGTTAAATGCTCAAAAATGAGAGTCAAAAATAGAGTTAACACATTCCCAGGGACATAAAATTGAGTCTCTGTTTTTGTTCTAATTTGAGATGAAAAAAAAAACAGGGGGGGAAAAATAACTGAAAAATATTCTTATAAATATATGTAACAGCAGCCAGGAGCACAGCACCATCATGATTAATGGCATTTGAAAACAGACCTAACCTTACTGATGAATATCCTGATAATCTTATCACAGAAAATCAAAAATGGAAAACAATCATTAAGTAGTTATTAAAGTATGACCAAACTTTCTTAAGTCAGCTATATTTACTTGGTCTTTAAAAAGATTGAATTTTATTTTTTTTTATTAAAGTATGAAAGGAGGCCCTTCCCGCTCTGGCTCTGGTGAATTCTCTCACCCTCCCATGCTTCTGACTGTACCAAGTGCTTGCATAAATAAATAAATAAATCTTAAAAAAGAAAAAAAAAAAGAATGAAAGGAATCAAATGTGCAAAAAATACAATCACTTGACTTCATATATACTTTCCATATATTCCCTGCTTTATTGTTAGATGCGTATCAGGGAAGCTCATGACATCTGAGGTCTGTCACATTTATTTCCTCCTAAACAAATGAAAAACTTGCTCAAATCTCAGGACAATATGTCCCTCAATATTCACATTAGCCACAACAGTGCTGAATTTTATGAGAAAATATGCCAATATATGCAGATATTCAGTGATAAGATTTTCTCCCTCTTTTTGTTTTTATTTCACCTTCTCTGGTATCCATGGTTCAGAAATAACTGAAGTAAATCCAATGAATCACTAAAGTATTATCAGCAAACATTTCCTATGCATATACACAGAAGATGTGTTGCGAACCAGGAATACTCAAAACAAAACCTGGAATGAGGCTTGGGAGTATATTTTTATAAAGTAGCTGATGTAGTGAGAAAGCAGTGGCTGTTTATTTTTCACAGTGGTTGTTTATAATGTTGGAATTTACTTAAATTGTAGGAAATTGGTAGTGGTAACCTCATATTGATTTTAGGCAACAATTTAAGTTGGCTTATGATTTCCAGAGGCATAAGCAAGAAATGATCCTGGTCAAGTTAGTCTTAAAAAGTAAGCTAAATTAAGCTTTGCTATATGGCTAAAAAACTTTTTTTTTTCTACTTAGGGAATTTTCAAGGTTGGTCTTAGTTTGTTTGTTTATTGTGTTTTTTTTTCCTTTAACATTCGAATGAGTACTTTTAAGCATTAGAATGCAGCCAATAGACTATAACAAGTGATTCCTGTTAGCAAGATAAAGCTTGTTTATCTTTAAGATGTTTGCCCTTGGAAAATTTGAAACTTGTATAGAATAGATTTTATCCTTGTCCTCAAAGACTTGGAGTAAGGGGGCAGTGTAGGAGTGACATTTAGTAGGCAAGATTACAAAACACTGAGATCAGTTCCTTTTTGGAAAATTAACAAAAATTATGAAAACAATTAATATGGAAAATCAACCCAAACTCTGGAATTGTTGATATTTTTGTGAATGGCTATTAATTATTCAATGAAAGGCACATTTTGAAGTAAAGTTGTCCAAGCAAAAGGAATAACAAGAAAGACCTTTAAGGACAAGAAAGAAACCTTGTTTTTTTGCGGGAGTATAATTCAGTTAGGCTGTGAAAATTCACATAATCCAAGAAATGAAGAAACTCAATAGCTTTTGAAATGATTTGCAGTTTCATATTGAGGCCGATAGAGAACCAAGGAACACTTGTAAGCCAATTGCTGGAGCTGCACTGGCAACAACACAAGACACAGTACAAGATGGTGCAAAAATCTAATCTTCATGTACAAATTACTTTCTTTTCCTTATATTGATGGCCCTCAAAACTGACTCTTAGATCCCTGGGGGTGCCTGCGTTGAGATAATGGGGTCTTCAAGCTATTTTAAAATAAGGCTAAATATGGTATAGTTCCTTTTCTTTGTGTTGACACTTGTAAAATGCAATTCTAGGGGAAAATCCAGTTTCATTTAGGGATGTCATTGGTAAGGCAATAAGATAATTTTCAGTATATTAAATATCTACCCTTGAATCATGTCTGTTTTATATTCCATGTCATGAATGAGAAGTTCATGTAAAGCACATTAGCTGAATATAGAAGTACCAGGTCATCTTGAGTCATTGATCTTATGTAATTGTTGGAGGTGTGTTTTCATTAAGCATAGTTATTTAAAAAGAATAACTTCAGGCAAAGAATGGTTTTATAACTTGTGTTTTTCTAGACAATTTCTCAAAAATGAACAAAGACTACCACTTTAAAGAAAACAATAAATAGTATTTAGTGATCTAGAACATAAGCAATTTGAAACATGCTTCATTTCTCCATTCTCAGTTCTGCTTAGGATTAGGGTCTAAACCATTTTACACTGCTAGTTCAGTATATTATTAAAACTATAATCTATATTATTTTTCATTAAAATCCCAATAGCAAAAGAGAAATTTGACATTCTATTGTTGCTATATATTTTTTTTAATTACATAGGTACTAGCTAGCATTATGGCTATTTAAATCATCTAGATAATATTTTTTTCCTTACAGATACAAATATTTGGTGTTCATGCTAAAAAATCTGAATTAAACATTGTCAGTTATTGTTTTAATTACCTAGTGATTGTAATGTTTGGTCAAAATAGAAAAACACTAACTTCACTGGTGATTTCCTGGCAAGTTAATTATGCTAAAGAAGTTGACAATAATAAACACTTTGTTAAGTTTCATTACATCTACTGATATCTGAGATCCCTATACAATACACATGATTTTCCCTTATTTTGTCATTGAAAGAAGTGAATGCCCTTGAAAATATGTCTTTAATGCAGTGATGATTTAATTAATAATTCCTCAATCAAAATCCCTTTGAAGATAGCTAATTTCCCAATTTCTCAAGAAGTATGGATGCTATACGACTTGAAAAGGACAGGATGTGATTAAACATGTGCAATTGTGAAATGCTTGTCCCAATTATATAACTTATCACCTTTAAAATCCTTACTTTAAACTAAATTACAAATAAATATTCCAATTAGATGGACCAGGCTTTTATAATTGACTTTGCAAAAGTGAATGTGATTCTTTTATGTAGAGATGCTAAACAAATTACCCCTTTGCTGACAAAAAAATAAATGAAGTAAAATATTCAAGTTTGTTGAGCTATTTTATTTTTTGATATGCACAGTTAATATTTATATTCTGCACAAATCTAACATAAAATGCTTATATCTCTAATGACATAGGATATAATGCATATTCATGGATTAGTTGCACATTACTTAATCATATCAATAAGTAACATTTTTGCATTATACAACATAAAGACATTTACTAATAGTTTGTTGATCCATTTGCAATTCTTCTATTGTTTATTTAGACCTGATTTCCATATTCTTTCTGATATGTAAACATGCTACCCTATTAATTTAACTTCAGAATTCCAGTTCAGTAGACACCACAATGTCCTTGTTACACAATTGCTCTTATTCTTTGTACTATAACACCAATGTTATGATATATCATGGTAAGTACAATTACAGATTTACTAATGAAGTAAAATTAATATATGACAACTTTTAGCTCCTCAGAGTGCATAATAAATGGAACATACAGTCAACTACTATACTAAAAAGAAAAAAAAATTTGAGAATGAGATTAACTATCTATGATCCTAAAATTGTAGTTTCTATATTATGTACATAGTCTTTCATAGTCTTCCTCAAGAAAGAACAAAATCTCACAGTGTTGTTAAGTTTTTACTTGAAAGGTATATTGTTATCAAATTATTTGAGCCTATTATTTCAAAAAGTGTAAACAAATTTCAAAAACTAGAAATTTTAGAGAGACACAGATTTTGATCATACTACATTGAAAGAAAAAGAGGCATTTGTGACATTGTTATTTATCTTAGTTTGCAAAAGTGAAAACTTAAGACAGTTGTTTACTGAATAGAGAGAATATGTGACAGAATTCATTGGTGTGTGTCTACTAGTGGTTAAAGAGCAGGCATGAATAACAACTATCCACACTCATGCCCGTATCAATTTAACATAAGAAAACTCAGTAAGTGCCTCCCCAAATAAAAATATAAGATCACAAATGCTACTTAAGTAAATTCACAATTCTTGTTTAGGAATTATTTCAAATAAGTTTTAGTCATTCATCCATTTAGCTTCTTGAAGTTTAATTTTCATTGAGATATTACCTACAAGTAAATCCACGAAAGCATGTTACCCACCATAATTTGTGCACACATTTGTGAACTAGAATTTTTTTTTAAAAATGTAGAATTGAAATGTAAAATATAATTAATGTATGAAACACTTGAATGTGTGTAACATAAGTTGCATATTACATACATACATATATACATACACATGTTACACATGTACACCCATACATACAGCTACATAGTATATATATACTATAAGGTGACTTCTGCAGAAACAATAGCTTTTCCAAAGCCATTATTACTCAATCAAGATAGAGACATATCTACTTCCTAAGTCTCTGACTATTATAGGAAACACTGTAGCATATCAACTAAGCTAAAATTTTTCAGAGAAATAATCACATTGTATTGATACTAGAATATAATTTTAGTTCTGCCATATACTATTGTTTGTTTTTTCCATATTAGTAGCAAATACTTAGATTTTACATAATATTTTACATAATGAGTCTATTTCAGACACACACACACATATGTCTACCTGTCTGTCTGTATGCATGGATGTTATTTCTTCTCCTTTCAAACTCTCTAATGAATTCCAAAACAGATCAGATACTTGGCAACTAGATTCTTCATTTCAACATGTTTATTAAATACAGAAGCTATATTATTGATTTTTTCATCTATTGTATACAAGATGTTAGATGGCCGACTGAGCAATCTAACATTTAAAAAAAAATAATTTTGATCAGTTACTACTAATAATAATAATAATTGAATAATTACTTTTGAATTATGGGCAAGAAGCTCCTTTCTCAGGTATATCCGAAAGATTATTATAGCTAATTCAATAAGACAATAAAAGAAATAAAAGAAGTATTTTGGAAAAGGACAGATAAAAATAACTTTATCCACAGATGCCATGACTAAGTATGTAGAAAATGCCAAAGAATCTATAACAATTTTATGTTACTATCAAGTGAATATAGTAAGATCACAGGATCTTATTATGCATGAATATACAAAATTTGTTTATTTTTCTAAATACCTAAAATGAACAATTACAATTTAAAATCTAAAATAATTTAACTGATTACTCTCAGTAAAAGTAATACAGACATTGAAAGAGTTTGGACAATAACATACTATGAGAGAATCTATATGCTTAAAAAAAATGATGGAGACATTAAAAATGTAATTCAATTGAATGGAAAGTTCTTTCCTGTTAATATGTTTGAAGATTCAACATTTTTAATGTCAATGCCCCCGAGTTTTATTGATAGTTATAACACCAATTGAAACTGCATCAAACTACTTTTAAAATATTGGCAAAGTAATTATAAATATTATATATTAAGGAAAAAGACTTGGAATAAATAATATTTTGTCAAGTTTGGATCTGTAGAGTGTTAACTTCCATGAAGCAAGATTTTTTCTCTTACAATTCAAGCCAAAAAAATATAACCATGATAGGAATTCATAGGAGAAAATTCACATTACAATCATCTAAGAATGCAATCATCACATACAGCACTGTGAAGCTGCCCACAGCCTCTGCAGTACAGGTTCTATCCCGGCTGGCCAGCGAGGGTCCCACATGGCACGGCAGACCTCTCCTGTCTCGCCCGCGCTCCACTCAGCAGTGTATTTCGTCAGTCTACCTGTTCTGATCCCTGCTCCGTCTCTGGTGAATCCTCACAACCTCTCGCAAATCTGGCCTGTACCCCAGTTCTTGTATAAATAAATAAATAAATCTTTAAATGAAAACAAAACACAAATATGGAGAGTTCCCGGCAGTCATTGCTCTGCTGGGAGTAGATGACCACTTCTCAGACAACTCCCCAGTAGCTTTCACCAAAACATAGGTAGGGCTACAGGACTTAGAGTACCTTAAATGTGCTTATACTTACACCACTTTTCAGAGAAAGATTATCAAAACCACCTGAATTTTTAATTTAGGAGATCTCTCTCAGCACAGTTAGACTTTTGTTTGTCTTTGCCTTTTATGTGAGTTTATCAGTGTTTTTATAAACAAGTGTTTGCTTTTAAATTGATAACTTAAGTTGTTTTATCTCAATTTTTCCGCCTTGTGATTAGTCAGGGTCATTACAATGTCAACCCACAAAATATTTCTATCAACCAGGATCAATACAATATCAATGCATATGACACCAAGACAATGCTTGATTAGGTGAACAAAGTTGGAGAGCCCACAATATTTTATTTCAATAATCCTCATGAAGTTTTGTAATAAAGGCAGTGTGGCTCTATCAAAATAATGACCACAAAGATTGATGCAACATAATCGACTCTAGAAAAAAAGAATCACAGAGTCAACTGAATTTTTATAAGGGTATATGGAGATTATCACAAGGGTATATGGAGATTATCAAGTTAATAAAATGGTATTAGTACTCCCTGGTAGTAGTCTCAGTGCTATCATATTTTCACCACTGCAGCCTGAGTTTAAGCCCTGGTCAGGGAGCTAACTCACATGGCACAGCTGTCCTCTTCTGTCTTGCCTGCTGCTCCCCTAAGCAATGTATTTCAGTAGATCCGCCTGTTTTACTCCCCACTCTGTTTTCGGAGAATACTCTCATGACCCCCACACCTCTGGCCTACACCTCAATTCTTGAATGCATAAATAAATAAAAATAAATCTTTGAAGAAAAATAAATAAAATGATGCTGTATATTGTAAGTCAATATAAAAAAAAAAAAACACAGACCTTAAATATAGTCTTTACACCTTAAAATCAACTCAAAATATACCAAAGAGACATACATATAAAATGCCAAATCAGAAATTCTACATGATATTGGCAACACAACAGCAAAAGCAAAGGAATTCTATGCTTCAAGTTTTATCATTTAAAAGAATGATAAATTGGACTATATCAGATTTAAGTTGTTACATGAAATAAATGTTAAAGGAATGGAAAGATAAACCACAACTGGGACAAGATATATGTAAAATACATGTTTGATAAAATATATTGTGATGTTTATGTCAATTTTACTAAAAATGGTACATCCACACCCAATACTGTGTCTGAGTGTCTCTGTAAGGTATTTCCAGATGATATCAGTATTTGAAAAGGTAGGCTCAGTAAAGTAGAATCCCTTCCCCACTGTAGACATCATTTAATCCACTGAGACCTTGAAAAGAACAAAAAACAGAGGAAGAAGGAATTCATCCCTTTTTGCCTGCCTCAATAGTTGAGCTAGGACTTATTATACCATTGTCTAATGACCTCTAATCTGATTATATTTAAATATCTTAGTGATAATATTAAAAAGAACAGTGGTAGTCCATGATCAAACTGTTTGTTCAGGTCTGCAAAATATCAAAACTGGATCTTTGTAATCAATGACCTAAAATCAAAGAACTAGGTGACTCTATTGATACTTTCAAACATTTTGTAAGCTAATGAATATTGCAGCATTGTTTGATTGATTTCATGCTGCTGGACAAAGTTGGGAAAAAAGCAGGTGATACTCAGGGATTCAAATTCCTAACTCAAGCAACAAATAAATGACCTAGTAGCTTCCATGTGTGCCGTGAAGGGAATCTTATCCCCCTGTAGTTATAGGACTGAGCTTGCTGGAAGTCAAATGCAGAAACTCATCTTGCCAAATAATAGTCTATGCCTCCACAGATGTCCTTCAATAGTTGAATGGGTTTTTTTAAAAAAAGTGAATAAAACCAAGTAGTGGTGTATACATGCAATGCAGTATTAATCAGTAATTAAAAAAATAACTTATCAAGCTATGCAAGGATATGGGTGAATCATATATGTGCACTGCTAAATTGAAAAAAAAAAGTCTGAAAGACTGCCTGGTATATGAATCAATTTATATGACATTCTGGCAAAGGTCGAAAATGACTGATAAAGTAAACCGGTGGTTGCTAGGAATTAGAGAGAATATATTGAGATATATTGAGTAGGTGAAGCAAGGAAAGATTTTATTTTTAGAACAGTGAAACAATAAGGTACAGTAATTGGGTATGCATAGCCCTGTGCAATGGTCAAACTGTAGAATTTTAAAGGACTAAAACGAACCTTAATGTGTATTATAAAAATGAGGAAGTAAGAAGATCCCAGAATGGAATACAGAATGTGACCAAAAAAAAAAAAAATCTAATTACCTAATAAATTTAAGAAACAATCTCATCAAATGGGGTAAAATAAAAAAGAGCTGACCTAATGAATTTAGGAATTAAACAGACTGTAAAAGACTAAAGGTAAAAAGAATTTACATCAGTATATCTGCTTGAGAAAGATATTTGCTTTGGTGGTATGTGTGAACAATTCTGAAACCATATGGGTCACAGTGGATTTAAACAATTAAGTAAATGCAAATGTGTTGGGAAGATGGAAACTAGATTTTCTCATTGTTAGAGTGAATGACCACAGATAAGACACTGGACCTATTTGTAATGTACTAGAAAAAGAGAAATATATATGAATTCATGTTTAACTTAAGGATGACACAAAGGGTTACATATACAGGCATTTATAGATATGGATTATACCTGCATTGGTAAACCCATATTTTCTCACTCCACTAGCCGATGGGTCTAAAATCAATGATATCCTAGTAGCAAAAAGCAACACTAGAGCCAACAACTTACTTTCTAGTACTGCTCTCTAGTAAGAGAAATCAGGGCACATTAGAAAAAATCAGACTAACCCCAACTAAAGGGCATTCTATGAAATACCTGGTCAATGACCCATCAAAAACAGATCATCAAAAGCAAGGCAAGTGTGAGAAATTTTCAAAATAAATTAGAGCCTAAGGAAATATGATAATAAAATGTAAACTGGCATCCTGAACAGAAAAAATTAAATTCTAGAAAAATAAGAAAATCTCAATAAACTGTCACCTTTTACTAATAACAGTGTATCAATATTGAGTCATTATTTGTCACAAATATACCATACCAAGGTAAGATGTTAATAATAGAGGAAGCTGTGTATTGTGTCTATGAATGTTCTTGCTAATTGATTCTTGATTTCTCTGTGCATACAGAACTTTGAAACACAAAAGTTTTTAATAAACAAACAAAAAATCACAAAATTTTCAGTGAAGGAAAATCTTGTACAAGTATTATAAAATTTTGATATGTAAAATATCCTATATTTCATAATTGGTAATGCTAATTATAATCTAGATAACTTATATGATGAGTCACATCTCTATTTTTGTGGCTATCTTTTGGTTAATATTTTCATGAACTCTTTCCCATCTTGCAAGATGGCGGGCGAAAAGGGTGAGAAGGCGCCTCCTAAAAAGAAGAAACCTGCAGCCAAGAAAGCTGATGCTGGTGGCAAGGTTAAGAAGGCCAAGGGCAAGGGCAAAACCCCTAAGAAGGGGAAGCCCCACTGCAGCCGAAGCCCTGTCCTAGTGAGAGGAATTGGCAGATATTCCCGATCTGCTATGTATTCCAGAAAGGCCATGTACAAGAGGAAGTACACAGCAGCTAAATCTAGGATTGAAAAGAAAAAAGAAGGAGAAGGTTCTGGCTACAGTCACAAAACCAGTTGGTGGTGACAAGAATGGCGGTACCCGAGTAGTTAAACTTCGCAAAATGCCTAGATACTATCCTACTGAAGATGTGCCCCGAAAGCTGGTGAGCCATGGCAAAAAAACATTCAGTCAGCATGTCAGGAAACTGTGAGCTAGCATCACTCCCGGGACCATTCTAATCATCCTAACAGGGCATCACAGAGGCAAGAGGGTGGTTTTCTTAAAAGAAGCTGGGCAGTGGCTTGCTACTTGTGACTGGACCTCTGTCCTTCAATCGAGTTCCTCTGCGTAGGACACACCAGAAATTTGTCATTGCCACCTCTACCAAAATTGACATCAGTGGTGTGAAGATCCCCAACATCTCACTGATGCTTACTTCAAGAAGAAGATGCTGCGTAAGCCCCGACACCAGGAAGGTGAGATCTTCGACACAGAGAAGGAGAAATACGAGATTACAGAGCAGCATAAGGTGGATCAAAAAGCTGTGGACTCGCAAATTCTGCCAAAAATCAAAGTTGTTCCCCAGCTCCAGGGCTACCTCCGCTCTGTGTTTGCTCTCACCAATGGAATTTATCCTCACAAGTTGGTGTTCTAAGTTTCCTGCAAAGAATCTAATTAAATAATGATAATTTAAAAAAATATATTTTCATGTAATGTTTCCATACTTGCTTTATTTTTTAAGTACAAAAAATAAGCATTGGCAATGTTAGCATTTTAGGTATACGTGATGTTTAGTAACTAGTGTTTTTTACTTTGTTCATATTGAATTTAAAGATCTAAAAAAAAATTAGCTGAATATATTTACAATGAAGATACAAGTTCAGGCAAGGGTGGAAAAAAATGTTATTATCACCAGTCTCCTGACTTCACAAGTAAATTGCTAGCAGTAGAAAACCACATAATTTATTTTCTGTTTATTTTAAGGCCTCCCATTTCACATTGTTAATAACCTCAATAGGTCATTTAAGATTGTTGTTTAGTTGAATAAACTGTGTCTTTACCTCTGAGTCAAAAAGTACTACTAAATAATTATCTAATAAGAATAATATTTTAAGGATTTAACATCATATGTCATACATTCAGACAAGTTGATTGTTTGTACAGAGTTATAGTCAACTCGAACTTTTGGAAAATACCTTAAGATTTACATAAAACTTATAAGAAGTTAAAAGTGACCAGAGGGTATTGTTCCTAATTTTATAATTTAGAGGCAGAATCTCATGTTTTCTTGGTTTTAGAAAAATAATTTAAACTTCATTTAGATTCATATAGTTTCCTCATTTTCTTCCCCCCCACCCTCTTTTCTTCCTTCTAGTTCATTTCATGGACTCTTTGACATGATCAAGATGGTATAGTATTTTTTTTTTTAATTTTGTATATTTTTACATCATTTTTCATTTTTGCACAATGTATGCATTTTCATCTTGGTTATAATTCCCATACAATTCCCACCCCCCCTTGTTTTGATCCTACTCCCTCCCCTCCCCCACCCCCCCAGAGTGTGTTTCTGGATTATAGTTGCTTGTTGATTTTGATGTTTACTTTATAAGACTAATTATATAGTATACATTTTTATTAAGAAATTTACAACAACTTGGGCCTCCCTGGTGGCACAAGGGGTTAAGACACAACCTATGAAGCAATTCACAGCCACTGCAACACAAGTTCGATCCCCAGCCAGAGAGATACCCACATGATGCAGCAGATCTCTCCTGACTCACCCGCTGCTTCCCTCAGCAGAATATTTCAGTCAATCTGCCTGTTCTGTTCCCCACTCTGTCTCTGGTGAATCCTTTCACCACCCCACACCTCTGGTCTGTACCCCAGTTCTTGTGTGCATAAATAAATAAATGTTTAAAAAAAGAAAAAGAAATTTACGATAACTCATGAGAAGAGATGAAGCAACCTTTGGGGAAAAGCACAGTCCAACTGAGGAAGGCCACAGTGACAAAGGGGGAGTCCCACTGAGTGACATTTTCCTTATACTGAGTATTGCTTGGAAATTTACAAGAAAAAAATAACAGCTAATTTGATTTCTCATTTTGGTGACTTTATTAACCTGATTATCAATTGTGCATGAACAAATTTGTGTGTTATAAATACAAAATGTAACTGAAGACTGCACTGTTTTGCAGCAAATTCCCATTGTATGCCAGATAGGACTTCAGAGTTACCACCTCCTTCCTGGGAAGGAGTAAATCCTTCCTTTTTCTTTCTCATTCATAGTCCTCACCCTCTTTCTCAGAGTAGAAGGATAATACATAGTTTAATAGACAGGCAATTCTTAATTTTCTTGAAAGGCTATCAAAAACCAAAAACAAACAAACAAATGAAAAACCAAAACTGCACAGTCTAGGCATGGCAGAAGTTAAGAATGACTTTACTGTGTGGTTTCCTCAAAGACTGACCCCCAGGAACTGGAACTTTTCAATTTTGTGGGCAATACCTCTACTTCTCCTGAAACTCATTCTTTAAGAACTCTTTTATCGCTGAGGTTCTTTCTATGTGAATTCTAACTTGTAGAATTCACATATAGTAATTGGGATTCAAGCCTTTTATAATACTGGAAAAATGAAGAAGTTATTTTACAGATATAATTTGTCAACTGCTACTGCACAGGTCATTATATGCTATCTAAGGAAGTAGCCTTCATGTACTCCAATTATTAGAGCACATAGCACATAATCTAAGATATTCTGTTGAATCCTGTTACACTATATTTAGAGTTAAAAATTACATACTTTCATCTCTAGCCCCTGTTTTTATTTTGGAAAAGCTACATGGGCTTCTCTCTAATGAAATCCAATCTGGAATTTTTCTGTTTTTATTTTTCCATTGTCTCAACATTTCTTGGCTTTTATTCTGTTCATGCTCCAGTTGAAACTGAAGCAGGAAGAGTTCCATTTTAGCATATTATGGTGTTCTGCTTCTGCAGTGGAACTATTGTTTGACATTTTAATCTTCTTTTGCATTAAGCTCTCACTCCTAGAAATAAAGATATAGAAAGATAAAAAAAGAAAAAGTTGTATCTTGATTGCTTAGTTTTTGTAATTCAAATATCACAAATAAATCTCAATTTTAATGTCAAATTAGAGTATAAACTTCTATTTATAACTGGTGTGCAAGACTGTGGAAGGTTCCACTTAATAAACACTATACATTTTTTACTGAATATTTACAAGACCAATATGATGCATTATAAATAATGCAACTATAGAAAGAAAAAATCCACAAAATCCCATAAAGTTTCTTAAAGGGTCTCCAATAGATTAAATGGAGTTCTCCCAAAAGTATGCCTTTATCATAATCTCCAGGAACATCTGATTTTATTATATAATAAAGTCATATATGAAAAATACATCTATTGGAAGATGTGATTAAAGCTCCTGAGATGAGATTTTCTTGGATTATCAGCCTATCAGTAGAGTCAATGACAATAGTTTTTACAAAAGAGACACAAAGATGAGATATGGGGAGAAGAAAAGATGATCATATTAAGGTGGAAGCACAATTAGAGTAAAGGGTCGCAAGGTGTGCACCAGCCACAGAGACTACACAGAAGAGGCAAGACAGTAATCTCTTGTTTGGCATGGAGAGGGAGAGTAGCTTTGCCAGTATCTGAATTTGGAGTTGCAGTTGCCAGAATTATGAGAGAATAAATTTCTGTTGGTTTATGCCACCCTGTTTGTAATTAATTGTTATGGCAGTCACAAGAAAATAATACATGTAATTTTTAGGAAACTGATTAGGTGAATTTAAGGTATTTATTTAAAAAAAAATACTCATGTATGTCCTAAACACTGTTACCTTTTTTTTTTTTTTTAAGATTGATTTATTTATGCATACAAGAACTGAGGTACAAGAGGTGCGGGGGGGTGAGAGGTTTCATTAGAGAAAGAGAGGGGCACAGAACAGGCAGACTGACTGAAATACACTGCTGAGGGGAGCAGTGGGTGAGTCAGGAGAGGTATGCTGCACCATGTGGATCAGCTCCCTGGCTGGGAATTGAACTCATGCTGCAGTGGCTGCGGTCAGCTTCATAGGTTATGTCTTAACCCCTTGAGCCACCAGGGAGGCCCTGTTAGTTTTATTTCTAATTAATTGAACAACCCAGGGGAACGGTCAAGGGCAGGAAGCAGCTCTCTCTGCAGACTTTGTTCCTATCATTTGTTGCTCTGCTCTTGGGTTTCTCTATGTTATGCATGCATACAGGAGAAGAGTGGAGGAGATTGTAGAGAAGTAAAGAAAACTTTGAAAGTAACACACACTTCTACTGTTCCCATTTTATAAGGCAGAACTTGGTTATAATGTCAACTATAAAGGCTTGAGAGGCTAAAGAATGTTTGCCTATTATGCCTGGGGCAGTCATTTTATCAAATGGATGGATAAAAATGTTTTGGTGAAATGTTAGCAGAATTCAAAAAACTTAGTGTTTGCCAAACTATAATTTGCCAAAATTAAATTCAAATTAGTATGTTCAAGTCAATAATGACAGCTACAAAATTTAAAGTGTGGATACCAATATGAAACTTCATCTTCATATGAAGCTCTGTAATTTCCAGAATGTGCACAAGCTTCACGGTCGACATAATTTTTCTAAGGCAAAATAATTATAATAAAGTAATTGTGCTAGCAGTAATTCACACATTCTACTTGGAGATTGAAAAGTATAAATCCAATTAGCAAATTTTCAATTGAAAGGTGTTAGAAGTGTTGAATAGTTGGTCATTTCTTGAACCAAATTGCTTTTTTAGACTTAATCATTACTTAGTGTGTTATAAGGGCATTGAACAGTTAGAATATGTCAACATACTTTTATTAATTCATTTAAAAAGGCAACTTTTATAGTTATACCTTAAATAATTATGAAATGATGTAGATCAGGGATACATGAATTATTGCAAAACCTCTTGATTTGTTAGTAACAACAAAATCTACTTGTTAAAAAAAAAAAAGGCATTGACTTCTATCACACAAATGATAAATATGAGACTGGCTTTTCACCCAAGTAGGTAATTAAATTTCTTGATATAGTCATTTTGAAGATCATGTTCAGATTCTTCTACAAAAAAATATACACACTAAATTTTAAGAACCCAGTGAATTACTTATTTAGTTAAATAGTTATTGTACATGTTTTAGGATCATCAAACTTTATTTAAATTCCTAATTTCTAATTTTAAATAAGACAATGAATATTATTAGAGTAACTCTAGTGACACAGAAAGGCAATTCACAAAAGATATGATGTTTAATTTTATGTATCAACATGGCTAGATCAAAGACTAATCTGGATAATTCTGTGATGGTCTTTTTATATATACCTATGATTTACAATCAGTTAATTAAGTACACTCAAAAATAGGAATGGGTTCCCTACAATCATTTGAAGGCAATAGGAGCAAATACAAATTCCTAAAAAAGAAATTGTGTTTAGTAGTGTAACATTAACTTTTTCAGCATTTTCTAGTTTGACTACCCTATAGAGTTTAGACTTGTTAACACACTAAATCACATAAACCAATTTGTAGTAATAAATTTCTTCATAGTTTACATTAAAATGTTGAATTAGGGCCTCCTCGGTGGCGCAGCGGTTGAGCGCTGGGTTGCGAAGCTGCCCACAGCCTTTGTGACGCCGGTTCGATCCCCGGTTGCTCCCTGGCCACCAGAGGAGGGTCCCACATGGCGCGCAGACCTCTCCTGCCGCCCGCTGCTCCCCTCAGCAGTGTACTTCGGTCCTTCTGCCTGCTCTGCTCCCCGCTCTGACTCTGGTGAATTCTCTCACCCTCCCGCGCTTCTGACTGTACCCCAGTGCTTGTATAAACAAAACGAACGAACAAATAAATAAATAAAATAAAATAAAAATAAAATGTTGAATTAATTTATTACCTACTGAGTCTGTCTTTTTTCCTGGAGAAAATTGTTTCAGGTGTATTTTATGAAAATATACACTATTGTTTCTATTATTTTTGTTTTATATATCAGATATACATTGCATACATAGATGTTGATGTTTTAATCACATTTACCTATTAAATTTTATAGAAACTATTTATTATCAGGACACAATAGATCTTACCTACAATATTTATATAGACTTTCTGTGCTAGGATTAATAAGATATACATTTTAACATCAAATTCCCTGGGAGAGGAAGTAATGCTGTCATATCAAAGTCTATGAGAGTAAAAATAACAGTATTTCTACAATTAAAATTTGGCAAAATTGAGGTCTTCATCAGAATGTAGCATCAGAAATGACAGATAATAATGGTTTCTCTAATGATTAGGTGTAATAGGTGTGGAAAAAGAACATGAATTGGAAGAGATGAGACTATACCTACTGTATATTTCATGAACTTTGATTCTAGGAATCAAACTCTACAGATTCAGTTTACCCAACTTTAAATTGAAAAATAAAATTTTTACTGCTTACCATATACAGTTATTTTAAGAATGAAGATGGTGCTAATTTACATAAGTGAGTATGAAGTATACAATTATATTTTTTGGGTAATTCCTAGTAAGTTAATGAAATCAAATCTAATAGAAGTTACTGTACTCTGGTTACATTTTACTGGTAGCTGGTTAATCCACCACTCAGTGATCCATGGGCTGGGATAGTGTCATCTGCAAAGCAACAGAGTGGCCAGATCTTGCTCTGTTCTGCAAAACTTAGCTGATCTGCAAAAAATATAATGCATTTTCTCTAACCTATGTCAGAATTTTTATATCTATGTAACCATAAAAAATTACTCCAAGAAAACAGTATTAAAACAGATATTACACGCTTTCCTATCTGTGTGGAAGTTGTAGTTGGATCTACTTCCATTAAGGTGTTTCTCTTTTAGTTTGTAGCAGGGAAGAGGGTAGGAGACTTACAATTTATGGGAATTAACAATTGCAAATGTTATTTAATTTGGCTAGGCATAGGGTGATTTCAAATACAATAGTATGTAAATTCTTGTGTTTATTGAAAATTGAAAAGGATGCTACTTTTATCAAAAGAGACAAAAAAAAAAAAAAGGCAATACAAAAAGACACCAAGGGGGCCTCCCTGGTGGTGCAAGAGGTTAAGATGCAACCTACAAAACTATCCAAAGCCACTGCAGCACGAATTTAATTACTGTCTAGGAAGCTACACACATGGCAGAGCAGACCTTTCCTAACTAGCCCACTGCTCCCCTCAGCAGTATATTTCAGTAGATCTTCCAGAAAAGTTCTGTTCCCCACTGTCTCTGGTGAATCCTGTCACCCCCTCACCTCTGGCCTGTACCCCTCACCTCTGGCATGTACCCCAGTTCTTGTATGCATGAATAAATAAATCTTTAAAAAAAGACATGAAGGAAATCTGCTTTTCCAGTTATAGGGACAATTAGGTAGCTCAAAATTTACAAGGTATATGTAATGGTGTCTAGCTTATGATGTGATAGCATGTGTTTCCAAAACCTCCATCTCTTTAAAAAACAAAAGAAATTATTTCTTTTCTAAGTATTAAATTTGTCCAGGACATATATCAATGGATACTATACCATGTGGAATATTGTTTGTCATGGAGATGGGCGATGAGAGGTGGAGTTGTACCATAGAACACATCCTCCACAGCATTAAGGACTATTGATCAAGAAAACAATTCTGTTATTTATGCCACTAAAACTGTAAAGTTGACTATTATTACACAATAAACACTTCACTCCTGACTGATAGGGATATTAGCATCAAAACAGGTCATCACTGCCCATAACTCAGCAGTTTGCTAGAGGCTACGAATATTAAAATTGAATAACTGTGGAAAGCATAATGTACCCTAAAGGAAGATCATGTATTTAATATATGTTAACTCAAGGACAACAAGTTGAACACCACTATTAGTAGCACATGCTTTTACTTTCCTATATTTGATAAATTACTGCCAGAAAAAGAAAAAGTTCAGTCAAGTGAAATAACAAGTAATAAGAATTAAAAAGAAGAATTAAGAACAGAGAAAGATAAAATGATTCACAGGTTCATAATAAATTGCTGTTTGTATTGTCATTGTCTTTACTCCAAAAAATAAACAAAAAAGTAAGACAATAACTTAAGCAACAGAATTTTACAATGTGAAAACTGTAGAAACAAACAAGAAATCTGATAACTATTTGAAAAAAGTGTCACCCTTTTGGTTACTGGCAAATTGAGATACCTGAAATAAAATATACAAGATTCCTACAGATTTTTCAGAGTCCTATTGGATGAATTAAGAAATACTCTTAAGACACTAAATAATTCATGTACTTCTGTCGTAGGAAAGATATCATCTGAGAAATATGTTTAGTTTTTAAAAAGTTTACATTGCACAATACTCATTTCAGAGAAGCCAAAGAGGTTAAAGGCAGAGAAAAATCTCTCAGAGGGCAAAGAGGGGCACAGAGAAGAATGGATTAGAATCATTCCAGGGAGTAGGAACAAAGTCAAATTAAAGATGCTCTCCAGTCCTCAGGTAGAAGCCAGCACAATACTGGGGTCAAGAGTTATTTAAGCAGTGATACATACTAGTGTCCAATGAAAACTAGCTTTTTTTTTTTCTTTTTTCCAGAGAAAAGCAATTACAGTAATTCTGTAGACAATAATAATTTGTGAAAAGCTTTCGTGTGTTTTTCACATTGGAAAAAAAAAAGACAAACTGATTTCATAATAGGATATTCAAATGAGACTAATGTGATTCCATTTAAGAAATATTGTTACATTGGGCCACCCCAGTGGCGCAGCGGTTGAGCGCTGGGTTTCGAAGCTGCCCGCAGTCTCTGCAGCGCCGGTTCAATCCCCGGCTGCTCCCCGGCCACTGGAGGAGGGTCCCACATGGCGCGCAGACCTCTCCTGCCACCCACTGCTCCCCTCAGCAGTGTACTTCGGTCCTTCTGCCTGCTCTGCTCCCCGCTCTGGCTCTGGTGAATTCTCTCACCCACTCGTGCTTCTGACTATTCCCAGTGCTTATATAAATAAATAAAAATAAATCTTAAAAAAAAAAGCAAACATTGTACAAAAATGAACAATGATGTAAAATATATATAAATAAATAATTAAAAAAGAAATATTGTTAGATTTAAAATAAACAATAGCATTTAATTTGCTGAATCACCCCTTATCTGAATCACCACACCATGAGGCATCACTTGAAAGAAATAAACTTTAGTTTTGTTAACAGTAGAATATGCTTTTATCTCAATATAATGGAGACTACTATGGCTGATATCTCAACAAAAACACATAGATTAGAACAATCATAACAAACATACTTTTAAATATATAAGAAAAAAGGCCTGGACAAAGAATAAAGATAATTTAGTAAAGGTAAGCAGAACGGAAAGTGAACAGGATTCCTGATGCCAGCAAACAAGTACTTTCGTGAAGAATAGCTTTAGACATTGGATTTTAGACTCATGATTTTAGACTGTAATCTTTAGAAAGCACTGAAAGTGAACTTGAGTTCTCTTACTCTGTTGCGGCCCGAAAGGGTTTATAGCTTTAGTAAAATGTAAATCTACAAAACACAAAATACCTATAAGTGAAAATTTTAATAGAATATACTTGCCTGCCTGCTACTGAGAAAGACATTAATAAAATGGTTTATTCAGAGAAGTTATTGACACAGGTGTCGTTCGTGTGCATTCTGCTTTTGATATAATAGAATGCATGTACTACTGGAAATCCCAAGCATAAAATTTAAATGTCATTGCACTTCATTAAAAATAACAAACCCTCAGTTGCAACAAAATAAAATCCAACATAGAAAAAATAAAATCCTCAATATTCCCCCCAGAAATATCCTTCTCCCTAGGAGTATGAATGTGAAGATTCTTACATTTAATAAATGAAGTGATGATGGATAGATAATTTAAAATTGAGAAGAGAGATTGAAAACTGAATAAGAAATTTTAGGAGATCTAAATATAAAACAGTTGGGAAATATAAACAAATAGAAGATCTGGAAAAATAAACAACTAAAATAATACATGAGATGAATGCGCTGGTAAAATAACAGATTCAATCCAGTAAATGGTGCAATTAGTAATATGAAAAATAACTCAAGAAATAAAATGCAGCAAAGAAATACAGGGATAGGAGCATTATGCTAATAGATATGATGAATGGATTTAGCAATTTGAAGGAATAGGTTTTTTTTTTTTTTTTTGAAGATTCATTCCATGCATACAAGAACCAGGGCGCAGGCCAGAGGTGTGGGCAGCTAGAGGACTCACCAGAGACAGAGCAGGGAACAGAACAGGCAGACTGACCTAAATACACTGCTGAGGGGAGAAACAGGCGAGACAGGAGAGGTCTGCCGTGCTACGTGTGCATCTGCCCGCTGGCTGGGGATTGAACTCCTACTGCATTGGCTGTGGACAGCCTCATAGGTTGATCTATCCATTTGTACCACCAGAGAGGCCCAGATGGTTCTTAAATATACTCAAATTTTATGCTAAACATGAAAAATATTTAAAGAAGTTCAGTCAGTTTGGGCAACAATTCCAGTATAAAACAGTAGTGATATTTTAAATCTTAAAATTTTTAGGTCCAAAAAATATTGTGGCAATAATATTGAGGAAAGCTATAATACAAAACAAGTAAAAGTGGTTACTTGTCTAGTGCAAGCCAATTCATGAAATTAGGAAAGGCACATGGAAAAATTAAAAATATATACAATTTATTTTATATATTTAAGAATCAGGCCTCCCTGATGGTGCAGGGGTTAAAGTCTCAGTGCTATCAAGCTATCACCAGCCACTGCTGCATGTGTTAGAGCCGTGGCCAGGGAGCTACCCACATAGCACAGCAGACCTCTCCCATGTAGCCCGCTGCTCCCCTCAGCAGTGTATCTCAGTTGATCCACCTGTTCTGCTCCCCACTCTGGTGAATCTTCTCACTCCCTACACCTCTGGCCTGGACACCAGTTCTTATTTGCAGAAATCAATATTGAAAGAAAGGAAGAAAGAAAGGAAGAAAGGAAGGAAGGAAGGAAGGAAGGAAGGAAGGAAGGAAGGAAGGAAGGAAGGAAGGAAGGAAGGAAGGAAGGAAGGAAGGAAGGAAGGAAGGAAGGACTGGCAATTATGAGAGCAGGTAAAATAAATTCAAATTTCTACAATAAAAAGTAGATTTTACACATTTCAAAAGAGGTGATTTGGCATTTAGACAATACAATTTTTTTTAATTGATAAGAAGACCTAAGGAGAAAATGAAATGTGAACAGCTCCCCAAGATATGTGGGATTTATACAGAATCACAAAGTAATCAGAGATTATTAAAAAAAAAAATTGCCTGGACCTCACTGGGTTATTGTAAATAGTGCTGCAATGATGACTTCTGGCTCCATTATAATTAAGAATCAATCTGAGTAATTGAGTTGGTTTTAAACTAAAACATATCCTACATATTCTAAACCTTTGAAGATCAGTAATATTCTTGTATATTATATATATATATATATATCTTCAAATTTAAAATATAACACTTATTGTACTCAAATTCTAAATCTGGCAAAGTCTACTATAATTTATATTTATTTTCTTCTATTCAGTTTTGTGTTATTACAGATTGATATACAATTCAGTTTTTCCCTTTTTGTATTTTACTCTCTTCCTCTAATGAAATAGCATATTCATTAAATTTTGTAAAACTGGGCATTCCTGGTAGCACAAGGGGTTAAGCACCACACTATGAAGCAAACCACAGACTGCAGCACAAGTTTGATCACTGACCTGCCAGGGAGAAACCCACATGGCGCAGCAGAGCTCTCCTGACTCACCTGCTGCTCCCCTCAGCAGTGTATTTCAGTCAGTCTGCCTGTTCTGTTCCCCACTCTGTTTCTGGTGGATCCTCTCACCTACCACATCTCTGGCTTGTACTCCAGCTCTTGTATGCATAGATAAATAAATGTTAAAAAATATATAACTGGTAAAACTTTTACCATTAAAATTCATAAAAATTTACTTTTTTCCATTATTTGTATGCAAAAATTTAAGACCTTACAATTTTATTTCATGATATTTATGCTAAGAAAAATCATCTTGCATTTAATTACCCAGTATTAAATATCACATTAATCTTCTTGCACTCCTAAAACACAATGCCTTTAATCATCAGGTAGCTTTACAAGTTAAAGCTGCAGTGGACTTTCTCATTTCCCTACTTTCCTTGATGTGATTTCTTAGCCACAATATCCCTCATCTTACCTCCCCCGAGGCAATGTTATAACAGATTCTGGCAGAAATTCAGTAATTGCTATGAGGTGCTTGATTTCCTCCTGCTGATTGTCACTGAAAACAATTGAACATCTTTTCTTTGAATATGTTAGTGCTACAAACTAGCTCTTTACTTTTGACAACACTCAGTTCCAAATCAGTGACTTTTTCAATTATTCTTATTCCTTCAATTTTTAATTCTTTTCTGCTTGAGAGGATTGCTGGTGGTGTCTCAATTGGCGCTTAGCATTTCCATAATATAGGTGAGCTTATTTTGAAGAGTATTTTAGACAAAACTCTTTCCTTGACTATGTTAAAGCTTCGTTGTTGTGCTCAATCTGTACACTTGATCTCAATTAAAAAAAATAGCTTGCATATTTTCTGTATGAGAGGATGAAGTTACAACACTAGCTGTAGTAACTTAAAACTGTCCAACATAGGGTCACACATTCTAATGTCTGAGAAACAGAAATATGTTTAAATTTATTTAATGAGAATTTCACATATATTTTATCACCAGCTATCAGCCTCCAGAGGAATTGTTTGTTGTTCAAAAATTGGGGAATAGGGTTTTATTTTTTTTTTAAATTTCATGATTTTTATGTATATTCACAATCAATTTTAAAACCTCTCACCACCCCAGAAAACAAACAGAAAAAAAAAAAAAAACATGCCTATTAGCAGTCACTACCATTTCTTCCCAACTCCCTGACCTCAGCCTTAGGCAACCACTAATGTATTTTTTGTCACAGGATTGGCTTATTTTGGACATATCTTATCAATGGAATGATATATAGACTTCATTATATATAGCATAAAGTTTTCAAGGTTCATCCATGCTGTGGCAAGTATCAGTACTTCATCCTTTTTATGGCTGAATAATATTCCATTGTGTTGATATATCATATTTCATTTATCCATTTATCAGCCTGATGAGGATGGGTTGTTTCCATCTTTTGGTTATAATGAATGAAGCTATTATGAACACTCATGTACATAAAGCAAAGAATATGCAATGGAATATGGACAGTTTGTTCGATAAATGGTGCTGGGAAAACTGGACAATCACATGCAAAAAAATGAAACTAGGGGAATAGGGTTTTAAAACTGCTTTTGGTATGGACTCTCATTTATTCCATAAGTTGAAGCAGAATTGATAATGTTCTAACTACTTCTAAGAACTATTCTTTTCATCTGTTGTTGGGGTAGACTAACATTACACAAGAAGGCATAGATATAAAGTGCTAATAAGGGACAGTTAGGGAAGAATATGAAGAAGCAGGAAACAAACCAAGCATCTCAATTTAAGAAAAAATGTCTTACAACAGAATCAATTAAGTAATTGTTGTCTAATGGGAAAAATAGAGTAGGTAGGCAGAAGGGTAATTCAGATTAAAGTTTTAATGGGAATGAAAAACAGTTACAAATGAAAAATCCACGCCAGATTTTCTCCCTGCCAAAGAAAATGTATATGTATCTCTCTCTCTGTCTCTGTCTCTTTCTCTCTCTCCCTCTCATACACACACACACACACAAATACAAAAAAAAAAAAAAATCCACAAAATCGCTACAGTTTAGTTATGTGTTTATATGAATCTTAAATGAGCATGTAATAGCCCGTGATGAAGGAAAGATAGACAACACCACATATTACAACAATGACTAATAGGGCCAGGGACCTCTCGAATTAAATAAGTTGCATATTTCAAAGTATATTAAATCTTTTGAGGAATTCTAGAGAGGATTGAAAAAATAAAGCTTTGTTTCTTAAAGAAGCTGGATACCAAAAAAAAAAAAAAAAAAAAGAAGTTGGATACCTAAAATAGTACTTAATAAGAGATGTGTGTTGGGGCCTCTCTGGTGGCAAGGGGTTAAGTTTCAGCGCTATGACCTTTTAAGGCCTAAGTTTGATCCCTGGCCAAGGAGCTAACACACATATGGAGCAGCAGACCCCTTTCTATCTTGTCCGTGCTTCCCTCCCTCAGCAGTGTATTTCAGTAAATCCGCCTGTTCTGTTCCCCACTCTGTCTCTGGTGAATCCTCTCACAACCCCACCCCCACATCTGTGGCCTATACCCCAGTTCTTCTACCAAAAAAAAAGAGGTAAGTGTTACATATTTCATGCAGTTAAAAAAATCACCACTACAAGAACAATCTTATCTAACTCTATCCTACCAAATCAATTTAATTGAGATAAGAAAAAATATGATTTTTGTTTACTTTGTTCAACTTTAGATGGTGGAGATTATATATATATATTTCATATATTAATATATATAATATTATTATTTAATTTATGTATCATTATATATAATACTCATCATTTATTATATATAATAAAACTTATAATGCTACAATTTTCTTTTTAATTTAAACATTTTATTTTCCACATTTTTGCTCCTTAGTCTGTAGTAAGAAGTAGTTGTCACTGTCTCAAAAGGAAATGCAAGAAAACATCAAATCCCCAGTCCTCTCAAAGTAAAGCATACCTGCAGCTCTCCTGCCCACCTATGGTTATGCACCTGTTTCTTTTTCCAAACCTTTCCCTTTGCAAAACAGCAACAGCAGTTCTTCTTGCCTGTTGTGTCTGTGCAAGCATCTTCTTCTCTCCTTTCCCTTTTTTTAAATAATAAATACGCCTCTCCTTTCTTTTTTTTTTAATAATAAACCTGCCCTGTTGAATGTAACCAAAAAATAAGAATGGGGAGTATATTTTATGTATACTCAGAAAAACACAGAAGGTGACCCTAAATTTGATGTGATGTGCAAGAGTCAGCATTAGAAAGTAAAGTTGTTGAATTTGATTATGATTTTCATGTAAACATCAAAGAAATCCTGGGGAAAATTTATATTTTAAAAATACTATATCTAAAATCTATTATTTGATAAGTGTAAAAAAGTTCATTTAGTCAAATATAAATAGTCTACATGTCAAAAATCTTTGGCTATGGCTTTATAGTTTTTTTTTTCTTTTCACGTTAAATATAAAATGATGATGTATTTTAAAATTAGTGCTGTCTTAGATTCAATAATAAACTGTTCGACATGCATTCACTGAATCCAAATCAGGCATATCTTTTATATTTCCTTCAGTTTTATAGCAAGTTATTTAGATTATGCATATTGAGAAAATATTTGTATTAAAAACATTTGTGAAATAAAATTGTCATTTTATTTAAAATTATTATGATTCTAAAATGAACTTTTAAGTTATTCAAATTAAAGGAGATTTTAAAGTGTGGATTTTTATAAGGTGATGGTGATTTTATGCTAACTCAGAAAATGTAAGAAATGGGCATTTATGAAATAAGCCTCAAACTTTCCTTTTGATTATATAGTTAAATAATTCCTTATAAAAACAAACTTGTCAATATTTACTTCCCTAAACTTAAAATTCAAAAAAAATAAATTTAAATTAAGGGATAATTTTTTTTAAAGATTTATTTATTTATTTATTTATTTATTTATTTATTTATTTATTTATTTATTTATACAAGCACTGGGTACAGTCAGAAGCGCGGGAGGGTGAGAGAATTCACCAGAGCCAAAGCGGGGAGCAGAGCAGGCAGAAGGACCGAAGTACACTGCTGAGGGGAGCAGCGGGCAGCAGGAGAGGTCTGTGCGCCATGTGGGACCCTCCTCTGGTGGCCAGGGAGCAGCCAGGGATCAAACCAGGGCTGCAGGGCTGTGGGCAGCTTCTGAGCCCAGCGCTCAACCGCTGCGACACTGGGGAGGCCAAGGGGTAAATTTTCTTTTAAAGAAATTTCACAACAAAGAAATCATTTATGATTTTTGTATATATTAGGTATAATACAACAATATAAAATCTTCATGAAATTTAGAAAAATTAGTAAATACTGCAAAATATGGATCCCTATATTATTTAGAATATAGTTTCCACTTTCACTTTCACCTATATACTTCTTATTTGGGCTTATAATTTTCTTGAATTTTGAATAAACTTCCACGTTTACTTGAAATTTTTTTTTTTTTAAAGATTTATTTATTTATTTATACAGCACTGGGTACAGTCAGAAGCATGGGAGGGTGAGAGAATCCACCAGAGTCAGAGCGGGGAACAGAACAGGCAGACTGACAAAATATACTGCTGAGGGGAGCAGCGGGTGGCAGAAGAGATCTGCAGGCCATGTGGGACCCTCGCTGGCGGCTGGGGATCAAACCGGCACTGCAGAGGCTGCAGGCAGCTTTGCAGGCTGCCCAGCGCTCAACCGCTGCGCCACCAAGGGAAGCTCTGAAATTCTTTCTTATCTAAATAATCCATGTCCATTTTAGGAATGATATTTAAAATGGAGAATAAATACTGAAAGAAACTTACCAGCAAACATCCACTATCAATCATACCAGTAAATATAATTGGCAATAAGGGGCAGAACTAACCTTCTGGGGATGATTTTAGGGGCAAAACAATATACTTAATTGCTTTCAGCCCAACTCTAATGAGGTTATTTAAGACTTTCTTAATTTTTAATGTGATTTTAATTTTTAAAGGAACAATGCCAGGGTTTAATTATACTTCTTGGCCTTATGGGCAGTTTTTATCCATGAATAAAGCAGTATCTACAACAAGTGCTGTTCCTTTTTTTATGTGGAGGAAGGAAATTAAGGCCAGAGAAGTGCTAAGTGACTAGCTAGAGGTCACAGAAATCATCAGTGGAATGGTTGTACAAGTAAGAGGACTACAGATGTCTCATCTAATCCTATCACTGCCTCAAGAAAATTTCCATCTTAAAATGCCTAGTTTTCCTATAACAATGAGTAAGCATTGAAGACTTCCACAGGCTAGACCCAATACTTGTGAACTTGGAGAATTTTTCTCAATAATTTCAGGTTTCATCAATCTGGGTTCTTATAAAAAATATTTTCTAAAATTAAACCCTGATATATTTAGAATTCCATCAATTCAGAGTAGTACAATACCTGGACATTCAGTATTGATTCTTTTCAGACTGAATTGTACAGACATCGCCCTATGATATGTCCTTGAATCAGTATTGCAGAAATCCAATTGCCCTACCCTTAACCTCTTTCAGGAAGGCTGATTTTAGTTACTGTGTGTATGAGGCCTGTAAAATAGCAATGTCCTCTTGGGAATCATGATAATGGAAATTAAACAAACACAGGTACCAGAGCAAGCTAACAATTCAATGTCACAAGCAGGAAAATATATGCAGCTCTAAATTTAATCACTATTAACTCCTCTCAGTTTGCTATACACTTCAACTTTCAATGTGAAAATTGTAATTATCTATTTACCTTCAAAAATTGTTAATGATGTATTATCTACTTGCCATGAAAACTATACAATATTGATTGGAGTCTCTCGACAGAAAAAGCATATAAGCTAATATGTCAGCCAAGCATCCCAAAAGCAACTAATGCTTCTCCTATTGATTTCTCAACCTTGGAAAAAGACAATGAGTTCCCAAACAAGCTCTGAAAAATACTCAGATGATCTCTTTGTGCATGTTACTTCAAATATAATATTGTGTTTTTGAGCTCTACATAGGCATGGAAATTATTTCCAAACTCCCGTAGAAGATGTTAGCTTTACTCAGAGACAAACTTACACAGATTTGTGTGCACATCTTGACACTTTACTCTGATTAAGGCTTTATGTAAAACAGTAAATCCTTTCCAATTTTTCTGACCCAGGTTCAGGTCCATCTGCTTTTTATGTTTTCCTCAATTTACCTTCTATCTCTGACTTCTGCTATATAAATGATGGCCTGTAAGAGGTTAAAACTGGGAAGAAAAGGAAAACATCTGTATGGCGTTCAGTGTGCTCCAAAGAAAGGGGGATCTTAACAAAAGTGAACCCATCTTCCCTTCCCCATCATCTGGCTTTTCTTCTAAATGCATTACAGAGAAGTTAGGCAGTGGGATGTTTAATATCAGAAAAGATGACAGAGTTTTAGGTTTCCTCAAAAAACTGAAGAGAAAATAAAATAGAGCTTAGAGCATGCTGAAAGAGAAATGAGGAGCCAAAGATTCAAGATTCCTTAAAAAAGGCAAATGCAGAAAAGTCAGAGTGAAACTCAGCATGTTTGTCCCTTGAGATATTTGCACATTTTTTTGGAAAATCTGCCAAGCTGAATGTGATGAAATTCAGGCAGAGTTTTAAAAAGAGTCACAAAGAGGAACTAACAAGAGGGCTCTGGAAAACAACTAACAGTAAGACTCAGGATGACTGCCAGGCTACCCACCTTGAGGTGGCTTTGAGAGACGATGGAACATGGTGGAGGATTGTCGGGGCACAGGTGGTGTGCAGGTGGGGAAAATACAAGTTTATAGAGGTTTAAGCCTCTAACCCCCTGAGCAGATACAAAGATATAAAACTACTTTACCTCAATGAATATAATTTAGGAAAAAAAAAAAAAACATGTCCACGAGAAGTAAATGATAACTTGTATAATAAGGATAAAAATAACAGGACTGTACTTAAATATATTTTACAGTTAAAATAATAAATAAAAATAAGCTAAGTTTGAAAAGATGAACATCAGTCACGGATTAGAGCCAAGGAATTTACTGGCCATGTAACCTCACACAGGATGATGTGTATCTTCTCGGGAGGCAGATAACATCAACTGTAGCAGATGCTGTCAACTCCCCACTGATCCCTTGGACTTTTATTACTATTTTATTGCAAATCAGTCCACCTGCCAGTACCTATATCCCTGGTTTTCTCTTGCTGACCCAGCCTGCCCACTTAGCATTAGAACGCCTGGCCAGGTGGCTTCACCCAGGGTCAGATACTTCTTTGCCCATCCGATGAGATCTGGACTATGTCCCGTTCCTCCTTAGGATTTATCCCATTTTCCCATGGTGGTGATAAGTCTGATAATACATATAATATTGACTTCTTTCCCTTTTCCTTTTCTGACTTTCTCACTCCCCTCCTAATATTTCACAGGTATCTCAAAAAACTGCTTGTGCTCAAAATCTTGTCTGAGGTTGTGCTTATGATGGAACCTAAAGTAACATAATCAATAAACATGTATATTTGATACAGTATGTGATTTTTCAATCAAAAACTCATAGGCACACCTAAGGAACAACAAAGGGGGAGGTTTGGGAACAATGTCACAAATAAGCGGCAATGGATGCTGATTTCAAAACACAGGTCTTAAAATAAATCATCTTTAATCGTCTTCAGTAATTCCAAAGCATACATATTCAAAAGTAAAGGAAACCTGTAAACTTCATCTCAAAATATGCCTCTTCAACATATAAATATTTTTGAGTTAAGGATACTTAAAAAATAGCAGGTCTTAGAAGGCTGATTTCTTTTTTCCCTCTTAAAAACAGGGGTAAGATGCCCTCCCTACATCAGAACATTCCTATCATCAAGTACTGGAGGCTAAGACCCCAGAGAATGGTGTCCAAAGGAGCTTGTTAAAGTGATTCTTATCTTCTTTGTGCCTCCCACAAAGTTTTGTTACCTTCCACTACTGCCTTCTTTGTTCAACTTAATATGAAAACTTTAGGTTTTGCCACTTATGCAGGTGTTTGTTTCTAAAGAAGGTTCCTGAGTCACATAAAACTTGTGTGAAATGTGTATGTTTTTCTACTGCTACTCCATCTCAAGTAGATTTAATTTTCAAGCCCTCTAAAAATCCTGAAGGAGTAGTTTTGCCTCCCCTACACAAGAGTTTTAATAGCACTCAATTTATTACATCGTCTTCAATTTTCTTGTTAGTAACAATAATTATAGAGACATAAAGGTCCCCATTTCAAACTGGCAAATTCTCATGACTACACCTGGCAGTTTTTCTTTTTTTTTATATATTGTATTTGACTGGTACTTTTTTTTTTTTCATTTCCCATCTATATTTATACTTTTATTAAATACTGCTAGAGATAGAATGACCAGAGTCTGGTCTGCTCTGTTCTTTCTAGGAAGAAAATTTTGGGGTTTTGATCTTCTTCCTACCCTCTACTATAGGGTCCCCTCTCTAGTTTCCAGAGTTACAGAACAATCATTACTGAGATGAAATCTCATCTGATTTATGTTTAATGGATATTGTTTAATTTGTGAATTCCCTATTTTGAGAATTCTCAAAGTCCCTCTTCTCATCTTACTGTGCTGAGTACACTGTAAGAATTGGATTAATTTTTTATTGTATCACTTCACACCCTATCTTGTTAGAGAACTATTTGCCTTATGTTGATACTATATTTTTCTCATAAAATAAATGTCTTTGATCAAACACATAGCTTCCAAAGGGGACAGATATGGAGAAGAAAAACAAGAACTTCCCCATTTACAGGGCAAATTAGTTTAAATAATTTTAATGCTGACATGAGCAATAGCATGTTATTCTCATTTCTTCATTTGTTTTAAAGTATATATATTTATATATCCAAGTATTTATTTATAATCCTAATCCTGAATGAATGTTAGTTTTAAGAACAGTGGATTTTTTGACATGCCTCAAACAACTACTGAAAATGTAGTTTTGTTAATATTTCTACCAAATACTTGGTAGTTTTTTTTTTTTAGATCTAAATTTCATTAACCAATAATTAGGAAAATAGCTCAGTATGTAATATTCAAACTAACTTGATTTGTGGATAATTATTTTGCAAAACAGTCTATATGTAGAAAACATTACTGCTATACACTTTCTTCCCACTATAACTTATGGTTTTTTCTATCTAAAAGTGTATTGAAATGATTAAATGCACCTGAGGTTCACAAGTTTGTTTTCTGTGAATAAAAAATTTGAAATAAATTATATGAGCCTCATTTCTCCCATTACCAAGTCTCTTACTTTCTTTATAAATAATGAAATAATATTGACCACTAATTTACTCACTTGGACTGACAACATATTGATTTAACAAATAATTCACTTATTCCATTTTGCATTTGTTGTAATTCCTAAGAATTATCAAAAAAGAAAAAGAAAAATGATGACTACATTGAAAGAAATACATTAGAAGAAATAGGTGATAATATAACTTGTGTTGCAATTGTCCAAAAAAAATCCAACTGTATATGTAGCTGCTGTTTTTTTTTTGTTGTTTGTTTGTTTTTCCTTTGCTGTGTGTTGTCCTGTGACAGCTTCAAACTACTAACCTGGTGGCACCTGGGAAGATGTCTCTTTGACTTACTACTTATCTTCTTCTTCACTTCATAGTACCTTGTCCTATATACACAGGGAGAAGTCTAATAAATATTTGATGGAGTAAGATCTAGTAGTAAGAAAACCAGTCTTCAAGAAGTAGAGTCAAATCTATGGAATGATAAGTAGAGTCCACCTTGGCAAACCCTGAGGAAAAGGGTTCAATATGATTTGAAGCAAACTCTCACAGATAATCAACAAACACTAGTGCAGTCTATAAACAATAATAGAAAAAATTGTTTGACTACATGCAGCATTCCATTCACCAAAGCCATTACATGTGGCCAATAAGAACATGAAAATTAAGAAGTGAAATAAGTTTATATTTAGTACAACCTTTTCCGTTTATATATATATTTTTTTATTTTTGCCCTATAAATGAGGTTTGCTTTTCTCTCTTTTAATATTAGTACTACTGACATCTATCCATGTGCCTTTCACTTATGTTCAGAAAATATGGCTGTGACCACACATATCATATTCCACATAATGCACCATGATTGAGTTACCACTTCCAAGTCTGGGCACACTCATCCACTTTTCTATTACTAATATATTTTCCATGTTTTCTTAAATGAAGAACTCTACTTTTCTACTCTTCATGTTCCTCCCACATGGAGAGAGCCCCGATTATTTATGAGTGTGTGTGCTTTTCCTTCTCTCCATTTAACTTTATCCTTGGGAAAGTGGAATGACTGAAAAAATGATCTTTGAGAAGAAACTGGATGTATATTCAACAGATTATTCCATTTTTCCTTCTTTTGGGAAAAATGTTACCAAACCGAAGTCCATATTTTCTTGTGTATCTCTGTGCCAGAATCTTTATATGTAATTAAGTTTGCTTAATTCAGGGTTTCCAGATTAGGAGAATACTGGTCCACATATGTGAACTAAGTCCTCACACTGTGCCTTTGTCAAGAAAATGATATCTGGTCTCATTAGCTGACATCTCTGTCACTCAGAAGTTTAACCTATGTGGCTCATTAATTTCTGCCCCCTTAATACATATCTGTTCAGTAATGTTTCCCAATAGAGAACTAGACTGTATAACACCCACAATAGAGCACTGGTCTAAACAAAAGGGGTCTGTAAAGAAAACCATTGGAATTACAATATAACATGTTTCCTGGTCACATTTTTTTTTTCATTCAAAGACTTAACACTGATCATTTCTGAATTTCTTTTCTACAGTTGTTAAGCTTGAGTATACTCTACTTTCTTCTAAAAATAGACAAATTAAAAAATAAGTAAAGAATATAAAATAAAACCAAGAATCTAACAGAACAGCAAACGGAGTACAATTTGTTCCACGATCCTTGCCTAATCAAGTAGTCAATTGTTAATTCCAAGTAAGTTAAGTAGGTCACCCTGACACTGTTCTATAGCAAAGAATCCAGAATAGTAAAGAGTCATATACACCTTTACCTAAAATAATGGTGGCCCCCTCCTGACCTCATTTTTTGTTTTAATTCCTGCAGTGGCAATCCTCCTGCCCACCACTGTAAACAGAGGCAGCATCAGTTAATGTCAGTGGTGTGTGTAACTCCATCACTTATATTTGAAAACTCTTTCAAAACCTGATTTGGCTATACATGACTGAACTCAGAATCCCCTTACTATCCAGAATCCCCTTACCCTGAGTTGTGAAAAAAATTAGGAACTGGTCCATAAGGATCAGTCACAAAATAAACCAGAGGGAGAAATATAAGAGATACCCTGAGGAATTTACAACTTTCAATAGGAAAATGTTTACTGGGATGTCTGTGTCTTTTCTTGGACAAAGTGAGAGTTCTGGTATTCAGTTGGTTCAAGGAGATACTGTGAAAAATCCAAGAAAACTATACTTATTATATTTAGTGAGTAAACTATGCTAGATTGTCTGTTTTTTCTCAATTTAATAATTAAAGTAATAATAGCAATGATAAAATATAGCTAGTGATAGTAAAATAAACTGATTCTCTTTTTTTCTCAGCCTATAAATGTGACTAGTACTCATTTCTCTTTTATTAAAGATTTTTGTATTATTATTTATTTTATACAAGAACTGGGGCACAGGCCAGATGCACGGGAGGGTGAGAAGATTCACCAGAGACAGAGTGGGGAACCGAACAGGCAGACTGACGAAATACACTGCTGAGGGGGGCAGTGGGTGAGACAGGAGAGGTCTGCCGAGCCTGTGGGACACTCGCCGGCTGGCCGGGATCGAACCCGTGCTGCGGAGACAGCGGATAACTTCACAGTGCGGAACTCAACCACCTGTGCCACTAGAGAGGCCCTCATTTCTCTTTTTCATTCAATTTTTTTCTTTGTCTACACTGCTTTGGCTTCAGTCGAAATATGTACTTCAATGACACTCAAGAACTTTTCTGATAATTTCTAAAAAGTATTACTTTTATACTGCATAGTTTCCTTGCTTAAGTGAATTTATTGTGGCATAATCTGCATAGGATTTATCGATTTTATGTACATAGTTTGTTAATTTTCAATTAATTTACATAGTTATGCAACCATCACAACTCAGTTTTAAACATTTCCGAGCACCCTTAAAAGATATCCCATGGGTATTCTCAGTTACTTTCTGTTCTCATATCTAACCCAAGAAAGCACTGATATACTTAATCTTCTTGACATGCTTTCTTTAAAATGAGAAATTAGCATTGAGAATATTTGAATTTATAGAATTAAGAAAGTAGTATAAATATTTCTATATATCACAAACCTAATTTCCAGGTATTAGCATCATAATTATTATGGTATATTCATCATGGTTCATGAATGAATATCGATACATTTTTATTAACTAAAGCTGAAGTCAGTTTCAGTTCTCAATCTCTGTTCACTTAACAACAACAACAAAATCTCATATAATATTATCAGTTAATAAAAAGTCACAAACACATTGGGACAAAATTTCTCTTCATTTGTAACCTAGTAAAACTAGAAAACAGTTTATCTGTTTCCAAAATACAATGGTGGACATCCCAGCACAGGCTAGCAATTACAGACATTGCCATTCTAAGAACAATGGAAAAAATAGGAAGAAATGGGCTATGGGTCCTAAGCACATTCAAAATCAAGCACACCACCATTCAAGTAGGCTTCAAGGTCTGACATAATGTGCTTTGGTTGAATGCTTCACACTCTAGTCCCAGGGTGCTCTCCTCTGGTCACACAGATGCATCAGCCACTACCCCTGTACTTTTGACAATCCTCACTAGGTCCAAAACCATGCCCTCATTTTTTTCCCTTTTTATTTAAAGGTAACATGTATTTCCAGCAGAACTTCGCTATCAGTTGTGTCCCACCTACAGAATTATGGAATTTTGACATCCTTCTGTCAATTCATACTTCTTTCAAGTTCCATTGAAACCAGCAGTGCTTTTGGTGATGTAATTTTATAAAACTATATGGGTCTCTGGTATATGTCAAAGGGCTCTATTAGATAAGCGGATACTCCAAAGATCTTTCCTGGATAATGCTATCATTATTTCTAGCTTCCCTGTGTTGGTCGAGTGAATTCATATATCACATACTTGATTTGTTCAGCAAATATTTTTCTAGCTACACCTTCAGTCTGCTCTCAGAACATATACTAATACCATTGAATCTGCTAATATTAGCATTTTTTTAATCTGCATAGGTTGAACATCTCTAAATTATAAAGTTTCTATACATGCATATGCCTATATATAATATCTATGCAATTATTTCCTTGGTATTCATGACTAAAAGAATTCCACTTATCTGAGCCATAAACAAAAATTGAGACATTATTTTTATTTCAATAGTTGAAACGTGTACTTTTACATTTGTATTTTGCATCAAATAATTCCAGTATTACAGTTAAATGCAGACTTTGAGTGTAGGTTCAAATTATTCCTCTAAGAAATGTATCTGCCTAATCCTTCCCAAGTGATAATATCAACATAATAATCAGTGACTCTCATGAGTATATGTAAAGAAGCATGCACTGTTTATCAAAAAATGGAGATAAAGAGACATACTTTTTTTTTGCAATATCACATACTGCTGCAATGTCACATAATTGCTTTTACGGCAGTGCAAACACAAATCTAAACTAATGATAGATATTAGGAAGGAAAGAAAATTGAATCAGCACTCACATCTTAGAATTGCAATTAAGGAGACATTTAAAAAAATAATCGGACTATATTTTTTTAATTTTTTAATAGAGGCATGTTTTTATTTATTTGTTTGTTTGTTTGCTTTGTTTATACATACACTGGGTACAGTCAGAAGCACGGGAGAGTGAGAGAATTCACCAGAGCCACAGCGTGGAACAGAGCAGGCAGAAGGACCGAAGTACACTGCTGAGGGGAGCAGCGGGCGGCAGGAGAGGTCTGCACGCCATGTGGGACCCTCCTCAGGTGGCCGGGGAGCAACCGGGGATCGAACCTGCGGCGTGGAGTCTGCAGACAGCTTCGCAACCCAGCGCTCAACCTCTGCGTCACGGGGGAGGCCCAATCGGACTATATTTTAAGGGAACAAAGGAAGTCGCTACAATTCTTTCCCAGATGTAAATCAATTTAGAGATACAAAGACTCCATTGATTGTTGAAACCAAATATTTGCTCTTCAGAATATAAAGCCCTTCCCAGAGAAGATTTTCCCTTGCACTCATGGTCCACCATATTGAGTATCTTTTGAGGAGAGATTGAAAATAACTGATCTTTCAAGCAACTGCCAGGTAGTTTCTTCTCTGAATGATATCAAAGATTCATGTTTGGATTAGGGAAACATACATTCTTGTCATCAAAACTGAATATCTGCCTCCTTAAAAGCAGATTCCTTATTTCAGTCATAAAGTATAAGTAATTTTTACCACATCTTTAACCCTGACTCTACATTATATCCACTGACTGAATCCCCAGGAACTTCATTCTAATCCAATTTTAGAAACTATGTCACAAAGACACTGACACAGAGGCTCTAACTGGTCTACAAGGCAGAACATTGTATGGTCTTTCCCATTATTGCTATTATTTGTATAAAAATTTCTTAGCTTGCCAGTATCTGAACACCACAATTTATAAAGCGTAGATTTTTTGTTTGTTTGTTTGTTTTTTAAAGATTTATTTATTTATTTATTTATTTATTTGTTTATTTTTACTTATTTATTTATTTATTTATACAAGCACTGGGTACAGTCAGAAGAGCAGGAGGGTGAGAATTCACCAGAGCAAGAGCAGGGAGCAGAGCAGGCAGAAGGACCGAAGTACACTGCTGAGGGCAGCAGGGGGTGGCAGGAGAGGTCTGTGCGCCATGTGGGACCCTCCTCTGGTGGCCGGGGAGTAGCCGGGGATCGAACTGGTGCTGCAGAGGCTGTGGGCAGCTTCGCAACCCAGCGTTCAACCGCTGTGCCACCAGGGAGGCCCTGTAAAGCGTAGTTTTGAAAAACCTACACTACTCTATGTTTCTTACTAATGATCAATTATCTTCATTAAAGTGTTGTTTCATTGTCTATAATATATTTGTTCTAAACCTAAGTCCTACTTAGACCAACTTATATGGAGGAAATCTACCCTGTATCTAGTTGCCACTTAAATAAAATTACTTTATCGTATGTTTCTCATGAACAAGACGTAAACCTTTTTCATACTAGCAGTATGGGAACAGCCAAGGCTAAGATATATATATATATATATATATATATATATATATATATATATATGTACACACACACACATACATACATACATATATATATTTTATAAGGCATTAATTCATGCCGTATAATTATTATGGCTGTAGAAACATCACCATCTAATAGTTTTTGATGGACGTTAATCTTATTTTAGACATTTAGAGCAAGGTGGAGACTACCTGAAGAAAATTAAGTGGCCAACTACATCAAAGATTCCAGAAAACACTTGCAAGCACTGAAAAAGTCTAGAAGGGAGGAAGGTGGACCCCTATCCCCACCTACAGGTAGACTGATAAAACACAAGGAGAACAAGAAACAACTTGGGGGAATTCCTCAAAACTGACTGATTTCTGGATATTAAGGCAATTCCTTTAAACAGAAGAAGCAATGCCCAGAACAAATCCCAAATACCCCCCCGCCCCAGCTCCCAACAGAAGGGCTGAACTGGCTGATATCATGGCAACTCATGCCTACTGCTCTCCCTTGCCTCCTCCTGCTGCCAGGGCTGATACACCTACTCCCCAAGGGCACAGTGCGAGGGAAGTGAAGAAGAAAACACTGCCTGGATTGATACAGTACACCCCAGGAATGCCTGCACAAGTACATCCAAGAAGGGACAGAGTGAACAGCTCCTGCACCCCATTTAAGGCCAGAACACCCATACTGTCTTCACAGCTGTTCTTACCCAGACCTCTGCCAACCAGTGACTTCTCCCTGTGTGTCTTTTTATTGTCTCTAAATAAACTTTGTTTTTGCTTTTGCTAAAGACATGGCTGTGAATTTTCACACCACAGTCAAGAACTGAAGAACTCCTAAATCTAGTGACTTCCCCAAACCTGACAATACTTATGCTCATGGTAAACATAATTAGCCAATTTATAGAGATTCCTGAAGCTGGGATTCATTGATCATTTCTAAATACATTAGCATACTTTGATAATTTTTTCTAACCCGATATGAAATCTATATATTCTTGTGAAATATCCATTACATTGTATCAGTGAATTTAATGACGTCTTTAAGAAAACAATTTTACAACATCCAATGAACAATAAAAGATTGTGTTCAGTGCTAAATCATGCTCCCCATAATTTCTAACTTTTTTATTCTCAGAAAAGAAATATTTCTGCATCTCTGTTTTCAAAGTCCTATCAATGAAGCAAATCTACCCAAGACACAGACATGGAAAATGTAATATGTAATGAGTTATATTGACAAGGATTTTGTTTGTTTGTTTTTTTCTGTTTAGCATACAATCTGGCGATTCCAATATTTTTTTTCTATTTAGAATGTTGTCACCCCTTATAATAACTTGACTGGTGATGGAGGGTAATTACAGATAGATAGTATTTTCTAAGTCTTCTCATTACATGCAAAGTTATTATTTTAATTATATACGTAAGTAAGCTCACCCTCCAATAATTATTTGATGTTTGTGTTTCATGAAACCTTTGAATATTTTAGTATCTCTCACTCCTAAGTAGGCACATTTATTTATTATACTTTTTGGCTATATTTGGTAATAATTCAGGAGATTTCCTAATATCTGAGAACTATTTATGTATATCAATTTTAAAATTTATAAACTCTAGCTTGGTTATAAGCTATTAAATGTACATAGGTTTTTGATGATGCACACTTCAGTCATGTGAAACTATATACCTAAAACATATAGAGTGTTTTAAATCAATGTTACTTTAATAAATATAATTGAAAATAAAAAATGCATTTGTTATTGATTAAGAACTTTCAATAAGTAGTGTCCTTGCAAAATATAAAACTGTCTCTCTTAAAGTAAATAACTTATTCTTAGGTCTTGTAACCTTGTTACATAGTCCCTATGCAGAAGAAAAGGCTTTTATTCTGAGTTGTGACGATTTCATACACTCAAATGCAAAGCTCAGATGTTCAGGTATCAATTCCCCTCAGTAGAAAAAAATTACCATTAATAAAAGCCACTAATACAGTAGTGCAGATTATGGCAATCAAAGAAGAAAAACAGATTAAGGAAATCAAATGGAATTTGACTGTGAACAATTAGAAATCCCAAGTGTTTCCACTGAAATACACATATTTGATCTATTATACTAACAGCTGGTGAATTATTCAAATTTTTATTCTACTTTCTTTAGTCTTTTATTTAATGACAAGTGTCTATCCTAATCTATATAGTATTTCTTTTCAAGTGAATACTCTGAATGTAATTTTTTGGTAAAATAACCAAAAAATAAATTTGTTTAAACAAAATACATTCGGTAATAAAAATGAGAATGTGATCATCATAAATAAGTGACCAAGTTTTAATGTCAGCTATTTTTACATAATTTAGTTTCTAAAAGTCTATAAATGAAGAGTTTAATTAGTATGAAAATATGAATTTCCTCTGTCTAAGTCTAATATCATGCCATTGGGAAATGGCATGAAAATGTAACCCATTCATCCAGAACATGTTTACTGTCTTTTCCCTGGGTCATTATCTCTTTAACTTTCAAACATTTACTGGTATTTTAAATTCACCTCATTTATTTAGTAAATAAATACCACGTAGCTTTTATCCATCACTTTAAGCAATGAAAAACATGTTTAGCATAACTCATCTTTTAAGCATAGTTTCTTTTAATTTTGTGAACATTTATAATGATTCTTTATTATGAATGCTTTATTATGATAAACGTGACATCTAAGCACACCCGTTGTCTTTCCATGCACAGAAAGTGGTTCAACGTGCTCTCTTTATTTGGGTTGCCTGCACTCTTTTTTCCAGCTTTGTGTGTGCCCAATCATGTTTCTGCTTGATACTGTTCTTTTATTTATATCATGATATCTAAGTAGTTATTCCATATAACTGTGTAGCTTAACTTCCAGTTGACAGTTTGAATAATTGTTAGTCAATGCTTTAGTTACTCAAACCTGCAAGATCTCCACTCTGCTGATCTATTGTTAGTGTGTCAAAAACATTCATAGGTCAGTTACTTGTCAGATAGTTTATGACCTTTAATTGCCACCACACAGTTTTGGGTCTCTCCTGAGAAACTGTACACTTTCCTAGTAACTAGGGGGTATGTGGAGAGCTATATAGTCATTCTACGGCTCTTACCTTTCCAGCTCTCCTGGTTATATAACTGGCTAGTTAGCAGTCCCACCAACCAGGGCCATAACCTCAAACTATAAAGAGTTTGAATTACTATCATTTGTTTCCTACCATATTCACTACTATAAGTGGACAATGTTGTGGGATTTTGCTGTGGTACTAAATAAATTTTGCTTCTTATGGGAGCAAAGCCAAATATCATGAGGTATTTGGGTAGAAAAGGGATACTACAAGGTCAAATTTTTGTACAACTTTAACTTATGCAAACTATGGAGCAATAGGAGTGGCCTTAGGCAAGAAATCCACAAACCACTGCTTCTCTTTCATTAAGGTCTACTAGTTTTCTAAGAATAAGTGCTTACTAAGTGTTGATGTCTGCCTTTTGTCTATTTCCAGAATCTGGAAATGATGTTCTTGGTAAATTTGGTTCTTTTTTTTTTTTTTCCAGAAAGGATTTCACCATCCTTTTCAGATAACTACAGTTGGAAGCTTTTGAAATATGATTGGTGGGTAGACAGGCTTCTCTAACTCCTCAGTGCCCTTCACCTCAGATCATGAAACCTAAGGACCATGAAGACAATGGAATATGACCCAGACCTTGATAGCAAATTAGTTGGTAGAATTTTGTGAATCTTTGACCTGAGCTAATGATTCTAGAGACTGGTTTGTAGATTGAGTTTCATTTGCAAGTGCATAGACATACACTGCTAGAAATACCCTCCTCTAACTCCGGGAAAGAAGAAAAGAATGGAGGAAGGGAAGGAAGAAGGGCAGGAGAAAGGATAGTGGGATAGACTTTTCTCAGGATTCTATATTTCTTCAAATGTTAAACTAATTGTATTCTTGTTGTGTACAAGAATGTATTGTTTACCGAGTTTAAAATTATTTTTTTGTATCAAAGCTTTATTAATTAACACTTTGCATGCTTGCAAGGAGAAAATCAGATAATGGGATCTGAATACATTTTCCTAGTAAGGGATTCTACAACAGAATTTACATGGGTGTGTATAATGAAAGTCAACCTGAGAATGGCTCAATGAATTTCTTACATGGAACCAATTTTAAGGACCTATACTTAACAATACTTCAAATTAACTAATGTCTTTATAATTTTTGTTTCTTGTTTAATATTAACATGCATATAAGAGAGGTTTTCATTTTGCTAGCCCAGCTTATTGTAAAGTGCTTCTGTGTTCACCAAAATATTTTTCCCTCTGTGTTCTTTTTAATATTAAAATTCTAATACCATGATTACATTTCATGAAGTTCATTGGTAGGGAAAATATCAAAGCCATTATTTTTTGTAGAACTAAGGTCAATCCAAGTAATCAAGGCTGAATTTCCTGATTTCCACATCTTCATTTGTTTCTGCTAGCTTGTGTACTATCATTTTCCAGTAAGACTTTTTATATTTCTTTAACAGTCTGCCTTAATTCCATTTGCTATTACTTTGCATTGTTATCACATATAAAGGCACAATTTTTTTTTAAATATGCTATCAATGTGATAATATTTATCTTGCAGTTTTATATCATTACCTAAAGATCCGAAGGTCTACTTTTTGGTCTGATATAAACTAGCAATCTATTTGTAAGTATTATTAAGCAATTTTTAGACAATTTTTTATATCTGACAAAATGGTTCCTTACTAATGAGGATACAGTGCTACTTTGCTTAAATACTCAATTTGAGAGACATGCAATTTTATAAAACCATAATTCTAATGGAGGCAAACACTACAATTCTATTATTCAAAAGTGTGAGGTATAGACCATTTGCTATATAGTATAGTTAGGATCCCACTTAACACATTCAAGTGGATTTTAACTATCGTTTTCTATTTACCCATATGTTGTTTTAGGCAATTGAATCTACCAAATGAGGACACCTTTTTGAAACTCTGGGAATTAAGACCACGCATCTACCATTTACAAACATTTTCATATTTTAAATCCTGTGCTACTAATAACATTTACAGTGAAAGACCCATAATTCATACGTACTTGAACTTGTTTTATAGTCATCAATCCTCTGTTCTCTGGGATCACAAAACCTTTCTAATGCAACTTAGTAGAGTATGCTAAAGAACTGCTCTAGCAATTAGTGACTTAAGTAGTCTGATTTTTTAATGTGAAATAATTATTTTTGCTATGTCCAAATTTATTAGGTCTTTGTATTGATTGAGGAAAAAAATACATTTTTATTGCTCTAAGATAAGATATCTATTGTTATGTAAAAGTGATAGGTTTTTTTCTGGTAAAAGAGAGACAACTGTTGTACATACAGAAGAATGTGAGGGGACCTAATGTCAAGGAGTGATTATAAAGCGACTCATTCAATAACTGAATATTTTCAATGAACTTACTAAGTTTTTCTTAAGCAAGTGACTATTGAAAAAACAAATAATTCCTCATTTCGAATATTTCAATAGCATTTTCATTACCACACACTTCTTGGTTGCTTGACTAATTCAGCTGAATGAAGAGAATTTGGAAAGAGAGAACAAAGCCTCTAGCTGATATAGATCCCTTGGTAACCAATTTTATGCTTTGTAGGGGAAACATAATCAGAAACAGAAAAAAAAAAAATTCCTAAAACAAAACTATTTGAAAAAACAGAAACAAAGAGGAATGAGATTGTTCATTCCAGGTATATTGAAAATATATTAACAAAAAATGTGATCTTGGGCCACCATGGTGATGCAGGGGTTAAAGATACACAGCAATCAAGTTATCAGCAGCCACTGCAGCAAGAGTTTGATCCCTGGCCAGTGAGCTAACATCCATGGCACAGCAAACTGCTCTTGACTTGCCCACTGCTCCTGCCGCAGGGTATTTCAGTAGATCCTCCTGTTCTGCTCCCCACTCTGTCTGGGGACTCCTCTCACCTCCTGAACCTGTAGTCTACACCCCAGTTCTTATATGCAAAAATAAATAAATCTCTAAAAACTATGTGATCCTTATACTACAGTAAAATGTTTGTGTGTGTGTGTTTTAAAGATTTATTGATTTATACAAAACTGGGGTATAGTCAGAGGCGTGGGAGAGTGAGATAATTCACCAGAGACAGAAGGGAGCAGAACAAACAGATGGACCAAAAACACTGCTGAGGGGAGCAGCGGGTGAGGTAGAGGAGGTCTGCCATGCCATGTGGGTTTCTCCCTGGCTGGCCAGGAACTGAACCCACACTTTAGAGGCTGCGGACAGCTTCACTGTGTGGCCCTGAACCCTCTGTGCCACTGGGAAAGGCCCACTAAAGTAAGTTAACAAAAATTGTACATGAGGCAAATATGTTTTTAAAAATGGAAAAGGTCAAGTTCACACATGCATAATGGTGTTTTAATAAACAGAATTCAGAGGTCCCATGAAACTGAAATTTGGGCATCTTATATCTCTAAGTACTGCAAAGTCTGATTGTTGCATAAGGATTCCTTAAATTGTCTATTGAAGATCTACTTCCAGTATGTAACCACCATATCATAACTATATTTACTTATCTTTATATTGTCTGGATTCAATTCATTTCTAAAAAGAAATTCTATCAATTTTCATATTACTAGAGTAGAAAGATCAAGGAATTCTGACAGACCAGAAAACAGTGGCAATTTGCTTCTTATGCCCCCAGGCTCTGCCCTGTATTTAGTCAAATGCAGTAGTATGAGTTTAAAAAGCTGTGCTATGATATACACCTTTACTGGTAAGAGAAGAGCAGCCCAGGCTCCAAAACAGAACAAGAAAAGAAAAAAATAAAAATAAAGTAAGTTATATTACTAGATGAGAAAGACAACTGGTTTTCTAAGTCTGTCTCTATTTATCCTATGGGTGTTTAAATTCCCCAAAATTCAAATGCTTCTGTTCTCAATGGAAATCATCACGGTTTGCTTCATGCAGTGTACTCCCTTACTCTAAATCAATCTCAAACCAAGTCTCACCCAACTAGGTAATAAAACCACAGATATTTTCTTTAATGACATGTTCTAACTCATAATTTCATTAATTTATAGAATTACCACCACCATCACTAACCCTTGCAAAATTATTTTAGAATATCACTTCCCATTCTTTTTGGAAATCAGTGTAAATTGCTGCCCATATCTTAAAATGCTTTATGCCCACTGGCTGGTGTCTTCAGAAAAGACCTTAGATGCCACACACAGTAGAGTTTGGCTGTGATCACCTCAGTAAATTGTTTTCATATTCTATAAATTTTCACCCTAAATTTTGATCCTCATAATTGGATTTGAATATATCCAAATGTATCCCAACTCTTTAAAGATATGGTTGTCATTATCAATTAGTCTCATCTTTAGCATTGGATAAGATAATGTGCTATCCATTCTACCAATTATGCTTTCATTTCTTCCTTCTCCATGCATGTTTGAAGTCCATGTAACCAACTCCAATTATAATTTGAGCAGAATTTCCTTAGCATGGGATTCTCTATCAACCCTGAATGGATATTTGTTGACTTCACAGAAAAATGAAGGGATGAAAATTGCCTCATTCTGCTTAGACCAATGTCCAAAATACCACAAATTAGGTGATTTCAATGACAAACATTTATTTCTCATAGGTCTGGAGAATGAATAGCTCACGGTAAAGATGACAGCAGAGGTCCTGTCTGGTAGGTCTTGTTTCCTGGTATGCAGGTGGCACCGTTTCTCTTTAACTCATGTGGTGGAGAACAGAGAGCAAGAACAGAAAATTTTGTCTCATGAAGGCACTAATGCTATTCATGAGTCTTCCACCCTCATAACTTAATTGCCTCCCAAATGTTCTACTCACTACTAACGTTACACTAGGGGTTAGGATGGCAATATATGCCTAAAAGGATTATTCTTAATTTTGAGGAAAATTTTTCAACAACTAAGATAGTACTCCCCATACTTATCTCCAACTTTAAAGAAATGCTTTCATTTTCCTTAGCCACTATTTTAAAACAAATGCACAATACTTACTTGAATATGTTAGATTTTGAGGACTTTCTTTGAAAATTGCGGTGCTCAGAGCTGGTCTTGCTGTATTCAATGTTATCTGAGTAGGTTTGACAGCTAAGAATGGTATTCTACTTTAATATGGACACTGTGGTTGTATTAAGTCTCTCTAAGTCAAAATTGCCTTTCTGACAGCCCTTTCATGCCATTGACTTATATTCCACTTGTAGTCAACTTAAACTGTCAGAAATTCACAACTCACCTGTCCTGTATTTCTGCATTGGTTTCTGAATTTAAGTACAGCAATAAATTAGGAAATGAATTATTCAATATTGCCAGTGGCTAATATTGCTGTTCTTGTTTTCTACTTTAAAGACATTCAGAGACACTTGCTGGTGAATTCTCAATACAGTTTCCCTTCACATTTTTTTTCTCTATGACTGCAATCATGAAAGATATGTAGGAAAACAACAAACAATTTCAATTTTGTTTTTGCTTCACTGGGGACTGGAAATATGGACCCCAAACTTGCACAACTGTTTAATAATCTTGTTCCAAAATCCATGTGACAAAGATGGAAGTTTGCAATACTTTCCATACCTTTGACTGCCTTTCATCTGAGGGAAATTCACTGCCAGTTCTGAAACTACTATTCTTATCACTGAAACCTGATTTTTTAGTTTTGATTTCTATTAAAAAACATTCTGTTATTTCTAAAGTAATGTTTCTCAGGACTTAGTTTAGCAAAATATATACTTTAATTTGTTATAAATTATAATTTGCTTATTTTTTATTTTGCATAATTGGCATAATCTGTGTATTTTTCTCTAAATAAATTAAATATCACAACACTATTATAGTGAAAATTCTGACAAACTCAAAAGAATGTATCCTCAGCCAATTTTATTGTTAGTGCATGGTCTTAGCAGATGATTTGCAATAAGATAAACACAACTTGGCTAAAATATATGTATATCACAAACAATGAAGTATAAAATTGTAAATAATAATGTTCTTTTTTTTTGAAAGCGATTAGTAACTGTTGAATTTTATATTTCTTAAAATCATAAATATGTTGACAGTGCTATGGACATGTTATTTTAGTTTATATTTCAATTACTAATTAAGATATTTATCCTTACATGCTGCAGAGCGACCTAACCCCTTTAATAGGTGCATGTGATTTTTTTTTAGAAGCTTAACAAACTATTTTTACTGCTGAACTTATTAGTCATCACATTTTCTATAGATACAGTATTGCAAACAATGTTATTATGCAGATCCTTTCATGTTATTACAACATCCTTTCATGTGTTTTACAAGTGTACAAATTCTTTCAATTTGTACATTTAATCCAAGTAGAAAAATGATATAAAAACATAAGTGTACTTGGAAAAGTAACTATTTGGTAGCTGAAGCTTCAAATGAACTTTGATATAATACTGACAAATGACTTATCCTTTCTTACTTTGATTCTAGTATTATAATTAAAAGCAATTACATAAAATTCCACTAATTCCTATTTTCCAGTCATTTCTCTATTCAAATATCACTCATAAATTCTTAGAGAACCATCATAAAATCTCTTAGCTTTTGATGAAATAAACCTACTCAGGTAATTCTTATACTATGACAAGTAGTTTAATATGAACCTTTCTAAAATCCTTTGCCTGAGTCTAGATTGTTTTATTTGTTTTAACCTTGAATCTCCTAGAAAGGAGAACTGAGGTAGGAGGAAAATAAAATGTTAGTTTTATCTTGATCATTTTGAGTTAAAATTTATAGCTCTTATTCAAAATGGTTTTTTATGTACATAGCATTGTCAACATATTTATGATTTTAAGAAATATAAAATTCAACAGTTACTAATTGCTTATTCTAAAAAAAGAACTCTATTATCTGTTATAATTTTATACTTCATTAAAGATTTTTTTGTGTGTGTATATCATACTCTTTCTCATCATCAAAGACTATCTGAAGTTCATTAACTATCTTGAAATGACAAATTACTTTCTTTTTTTGACTACAAGTTTCTCCCCTTTTATCTGTAAGCATTTTCCTTTCAAGATTACATTTAATCTTTTTACCCTTTAAGTGATTTACTTCTTAAGTACCGGGACCAACTTTATAATTAAATGTTTTGGCAGAAAAAAAAAAAAAAGCTTATCTGTTTTGCTGAAGAGCAAGGATATGGATTGGTCCACTATATAAAAAGTCTTCACTGCCAGTGGTATGGAAATTGGAATGCAAGGGAAATTATGAATATGAAAATAAACTTTAAGGCTGATTAATAAAAATACTTAAATTTAAATGGACTTGGGATGTTCATATTTATCCCACTATGGTTAAGTGACATAATTGAACTCTCTTCCACTGATAACTGTGAAGAGTATCGCCATATTTAAGTCATTTTAATGTAGAAGGATAGGAAATACAATGTTATCAACAACTGTCACCATGCTGTACATTATATGCTCATGACTTACTTATTTTATAATTGGAAGGTTTTTACCATTTGACCTCTATACTCATTTCTCCCAAAGTTGTATTCACTTTAAAATAATTTTTTGGAGAGTATTAACATCTAAGCAATATTTTTTAATATATGTTTATTAAGGTAGAATAGGTCTATATGACTATGTTTTTTTTCCAGTGTATAATTTTATGATCTGAAATCTGTATACATGGCATCATGATCACCATCAAAAGACTAATTTCTGTCTACCACTATATAACCATAAGAATTCTTGATAAGGACTTTCCCCATTGTAACTTTTCAAAAAGAGGACACACCTTGGGCAGAGTTTTTCAAGAAAATGCAAGAACTTTTACTTTCCCTAAGTAATTTGAATCAAGGGAATAGTTAGCCTAATATCTTAAGCTTTCTTATTGTTGTTTCTCCTTTTATCCAGTTGTAAGGTCACTGGGATTGTCACCTTCACAATTCTCTAGATAATAGTTAATGCCATATTCTGTGACTCTAGTTGTCCTTGAAGGTCACTTAAATGCTCTTTCAAAAACTCTTTTTAGTTCTGTTCCTATTGCAGCATTGAGGAAGCCCTTGAGATAACTGTGGTTCAGATAACGTCTAACTGTGCAGAGAGCTGCTAGGATTTGGTTTTGCATTGAGTCCTCCATTTTTTAAAAGTCCTACTTAATCAGTCAACTTCTTTGCTACAGGTTCCTGAGGTAAAGAACTTGTGACAAATTACGAAGCTTTATACTATTTCTGTCATTGAAATGTTTTGCTCTGAGGAAAATTGATGGCAAACTGGGCTTCCCTGGTGGCACAAGGGGTTAAACACCACACTATGAAGCAGCCCAAAACCTCTGCAGCTAGAGTTTGATCCCCAGCCAGGGAGCAATTCACATGGCACAGCAGACCTTTCCTGACTCGCCCACTGCTCCCCCACAGCAGTGTCTTCGGTCAATCTGCCTGTTCTGTTACACACTCTGTCTCTGGTGAATCCTCTCACCCTCTGGCCTGTGCCCCAGCTCTTGTATGCATAAATAAATAAATCTTTAAAAAAAAGAAAAGAAATTATGCCAACTGAATAAAACAGCATATTCTTTTGTATTACTGTGCAAATTGTACCACTGTGGAGAGGAGTATAATGAATACTGCACTTTTTCATCTCCTCCCCACATACACTGGTAATATGAGATAATCCTCTTTCCTTCCTAGGAAATAGAAAAATATCCTGGTGGCACAGGTAGTTGAGCTCAGCACTGGGAAGCTGTCTAAAGCCTCTCCAGCGCAGGTTCGATCCAGGCAGGCCAGCGAGGGTCCCACTTGGCACAGCAGATCTCTCCTGTCTCCCCCGCTGCTCCCCTCAGCAGTGTATTTCAGTCAGTCTGCCTGTTCTGCTCCCCACTCTGTCTCTGGTGAATCCTCTCACCCTCCTGTGCATTGGGCCTCTACCCCCGTTCTTGTATACATAAATAAATAAATCTTTAGGAAAAAAAAATACCTTAGAGCTTTATATTCTCACAATTCCTTCCAAGGAAATTTTTTTTTGTTTGTTTTTCATTATTTTCTAGGGTTTTCTTCAATTAGCTTTTTTTTTTTTTTAAAGATTTATTTATTTATGCATACAAGAGCTGGGGCACAGGCCAGAGGTGTGGGGAGGGGTAAGAGGATTCACCAGAGACAGAGTGGGAAACAGAACAGGCAGATTGACTGAAATACACTATTGAGGGTTGCAACAGGGGAGTCAGGTGAGGTCTGCTGCGCTATGTGGGTAGCTCCCTGGCCGAGGATGAAACTCGTGCGGTAGTGGCTGCGGATAGCTTTATAGGTTGTGTCTTAACCCCTTGAACCACGAGGGAAGCCCTCTTCAATTAGCTTTGGGGAAAACTGGTCACTAATAATTTTTGTCTTCTCTTGGCAAGTCTTTTGGCATATGTGTTGTTTTGCACTTACCTCCTATCATCCTCAGCTTTGAAGCTGTGATCATCTTATAATCAGCTGAGCTAAGATTCACATTCTGATATATCTGATGATTGATTGTGAGGTCTTCGCTTTTCACTGAGAACTTCCATTGGGAAGTAAATGGCAAAATAAAACAATCTGGAGTTAAAAAAGACTGTATGTGATCTCATAATTCAGTCATTCCAACATGTAATGTCAAGAAAGGTAAAACAAAGCTTTTCATTCTTTGACTAAATTTCTATTTTCACATTGGTGGTGGCTGATTTTTTTTTAAAAGTATACTACAAATGAATTATTCAGAAAACTGAAATTTAAAAAATATATATGTAAAATATACATTTTTATAATTGGGTGCATATCTAAAAATATCCTGACAAATTGCTTATAAAACTTTCTCAATCAATTCTTGTGCTAACTCATAATGGACAGTCATACACAGTTTATACATGTAAGGAGGTTGTAGACTATCACTTGAATATTTTGAATCCCAAGTATTTGACATATTAATATTAAGTGTAGTGGCCAGCGTTATACACTATCCTAAATGGCGAAGTTTGTTTCAACTCAAGCCAACTCTTTTCATTTATTTATTTATTTATTTATTTAGTCATTTATTTATTTATTTATTTTCCAAAGAGGTGTGTATTTTTATTTATTTGTTTGTTTGTTTTGTTTTGTTTTGTTTATACAAGCACTGGGTACAGTCAGAAGCACGGGAGGGTGAGAGAATTCACCAGAGCCAGAGCGGGGAGCAGAGCAGGCAGAAGGACCCAAGTACACTGCTGAGGGGAGCAGCGGGCAGCAGGAGAGGTCTGCACACCATGTGGGACCCTCCTCTGGTGGTGGCCAGGGAGCAGCCGGGGATGGAACCGGCGCCACAGAGGCCGCTGGCAGCTTTGCAACCCAGCGCTCATCTGCTGCACCACCGGGGAGGCCTTCAAGCCAACTCTTTTTAAATTTAGATCACACCATTATTTTTTGGATAATATTTTATACGTTATCTTCCTTTTTACCCTGGTATCTTTGTGTTATTTTAATAGTTATTGATATGTTTCTGATAATACACGTAATTTATTATTGAAACTACCGATTTCCTTATTGCTGAAGTCTAAACTCTATATCTATTACTGCTATTGTCTTTTCAAATCTGTATTAAAGCCTTGCTTTTCAGAAAAACAGCCTCCTTCAAAAATTCTATTAATAGTGTTATATTTCTGGATTCCAGAGCAAATTTGATACATTTTAATATTTATTTTACCAAAATATATTCCAGAATAAAAGGTATAGCTTTGTGACTGTTTTTAATATTCTGTACAAAAATTTTTCTTTTCTGTTACCAAATTCTTTTGGGAATTTGCATAAGCTTTAGTGTTAACATAACTGGCACTAATAATTGCTAGTCATCTGATTCTATGTAAAAGACCTTATATGTAGAGCCAATACTATAAGAATCTTATAAATGCAATTCATCTTTATTTAATAACATTAATGAGTATTTAAAATCCTGTTGCTCTTTTCTACTATTCTTTGCACACTACTATCACAGATCTTTTGGTTATTATTTTTTGCTTCATTCTCTAGTCCTGCAGCTACAGAGCATTACATTTCATTTCTCTCTTGCATTTCAAATAATGAGGACATATCAGTAGCACTAAGAAAGTTATTCTACATCTGATTAAATCCTTACAGAGACCAGCTTCTTTCATATTTCCAGCTACTATCTCTGCCCACTTAATCCTTCTATGCCATCTAATTTCAAAATGTGATTGTCATTCTCAAGTATCTTTTACTTTTTCAGTGCTAACGGACATTATAGCTTTTAAAAATCATAAAACCAATATGCAAAAATGATAAACCCTTTGTAATCCACGTAGCATGTGGTTTAAGGTAATAAGTAATATTGATTAAAATTGTGTCCTTCTGGCAAGATACATTCTAAAAGAAAAGATATCCTAAATGGTGAAATGTTTATTTTTTTTATTCATGTTTTAATAGTATCTCTCACATGTTTTTAAAATTTCATGGTTCATGCATTTCAAAAATAGCTCTACCATTCAACTAATATCAGGTGCTAGGGACATTTTAACACATGGCAACAAAAATATTTAATTAGGCTTTAAGTTAAAAATTTTCATTAAAATTAAGAATTTTCATATATTTGGATTTGCAATGATTCATTCAATTATTCATTTGTTACTTAAATCAATAAGCAAGTCAGATATATGGAACACTGCTTGTCAGTTCAAGGAAAAATTCTGAGCATAAAGTTAACTTTAGGAGTCACATAATAAAACCGTATAACTGTCTTGCTTCTGAGAATCCAGAAAACATTTCATTTATTTGTACAATGTTATTTATTTGCACAGGCCCATAGGCTATGTAGAGATAGGCAGAACTTTAAATTCTTCCTAATAATTAGATTTTATCATTGAACTACAGTTTTCTCAATCAGATGTGTTAATTTGGACTTCGATCTTGAGTGAATGACAGACCAAAAACTGTTAGTAAGTTATACATTCCATCCAATGTCCCTGGGGTCCTTGGCCAGCAACACTAGTGCTGTATCCTAAGGGTTTGATCCTGGTGTGTGCTGGACTCTGAGCATCCCTGTATACTTCTCTCAGTTACTGACATTTTTTCTGGGTTTAGTTTTTCAGTATTCCCATAAACTCTATGATTCTATTGATAAAAGGAAATGAAAATAACTATCTTAAACAATGGAAAACATTTCCTTTAAAATCTTGGGATTTATGATTGCAATGGAGTCTATGTTCTACTAGGGCCTCACATCTTTCATGTTCTGTTTAGTCATCTCAAATGGGTATCTTTTGGTCCCTTGATTTAAGTGGGAGCCACTTTCCAAATAGCAGGAGAAAAGAGGGAGGCAATGGTAAAATATCTGTCCCTCTGTCTTTTATTTTTTTAAGATTTATTTTATTTATACAAGAGTCGGGGTACAGGCCAGATGCGTGGGAAGGTGAGAGGATTCACCAGATACAGTGTGGGGAACAGAACAGGCAGACTGATGAAATACACTGCTGAGGGGAGCAGCAGGCGAGACAGCTGAGGTCTGCCACACCATGAGGGTTGCTCTGTGGCCGGTGGGGATGGAACCGGCGCTGCAGAGGCTGCAGACAGCTTCACAGTGCTGCGCTCAACCACCTGTTCCACCAGGGAGGCCCTGTCCCTCTGCCTTAATAAATGTTCCCAGAAAATGTCAGATGTCACTTCTGTTTACATTTCAAAGAAGCAATCTTTTTACCTTTGATTACAAAATAATCTCATGGTTATCCTAAAAGTCACACCGAATGAGTGAGATTTGTGTCTTTTATTATGAGAGAGTGTGTGTGCACGCACATGTTCATTTGGCCTGCAAAATATCCACACCCCCTCATTTTCCTTCACATAAAGTGTAATCGCTTTTTGCCCTAGAAAGACAAGGAATAAAACTATTCGGCTTCTCTCTGAGTAAGGTGAAATACTCTCCATCATATTAAGACTTAGGTAATTGGATTCAGGTAATACGTAAATAAAAACACAGATCATCTAAACCATTATATTCTTGAGAGTAACAGAATCGGTATGAAACAAAAATGAATAAAAATATGATTAAAATATCACATTAGGACAAAAGAACCTGGTGGAAAACATTTGAAAGCTACATGCCTATAGTAATGATAAATTGATGCTTAGATCTTTCTAAGCCTTTCTAATGCAAAGGCTTCCTAGGGGTTATGTCTCAGCACTATCACCAATACAGCTTGAGTTTAATTCCCTGTCAGGGACCTAACTCACATGGTGTAGCAGGCCTCTCCTGTCTCGCCCTTTGCTCCCCTTAGTAGTGTATTTCAGTAGATCCACCTTTTCTTTTCCCCACTATCTCTCTAGTGAATCCTCTCAACCCCTACCTCTGACCTACAGCCCAGTTATTCTATACAAAAAAAAAAAAAAAATCTACCTCCTTGGATGGAGCCTGATAGAAGATGGTGGAACACTATTGGTGTGCTGGTGGATGGTGTGGTGTGGTAACTTACAACTGCATGTAAACCTATACCTCTGAATCATATACAGTATTGTAAAACAATGTTAGCTCAATGCAAATAAAATACAAAAAAAAAAAGTAGCTCCTTACAATGGCATTTTAGACAACCTCATGTTCAGAACCCTACCACATTCCTTAAACATCTCCTACCACCATATTCTTTATACCTCAGTTCTACTAGTTCCTCAAGTGCCTCAATCCCATTCTCATCTGAGGAAATCTCTTGTTTTCCTTTTTGTCTGAATCACACTTTCCTCCAAATCTTTATCTGACTGTTGACTTTCCTTCATTTAGAACACTATCCTCTCAAATTTTGCCAGTTCTTAATCTAAGGGAATTTATGTTATACTGAACTGTTTTTCCTTCTTCATAGAAATACTATGACTCTTTTTTTCTTTTTTAAATTTACTTACTGTGTCATCTACTGAGATGTAAATTCAATAACCAGAGAGAGCTAATGCTTCTTTAGTGCTTCTTGCTTAGGTAATTGGTGCAGAGTAGACAGTCAATTAAATATTTATAGAATAAATACATTACTTCCATTTCTGTGTAGATTTACTTGTCTTGAAAATCATCAAGGAACTCTTTTTACCACAGAATTTTCCATACTTAATTGACTACCATCCAAACCTTCAGAGTTCTGCCCTCTTTACCTCAATCTAAATTTAATCTATTTATATAATCACTTTAGACTAGATAGCTATCAGATTAGCTGATGTTTATTACAGCACCTAATTGCATCCTAAACTCTCAGTAACTGTTAATTATCAATAATAGCAAAACATTCAAACAAAATTGGCCTCTAGCTCTTTGGAAATGCTTTTCACAGAGGTTGCAATTCAAGGTTGGCATTTGGTAAAGGATACAAAAAAGTACTGCAGTAATTATTCCTGTTTAGGAACACATGTGGTTTTCTTCTAATACTATTGGCATCGGTGTGCTAGATGGCAGTTAGCCTTTTCAAGAATATGTTATGTCTTCCTTCTGAAGTCCTGAACATGGTTTTTAGGGAGCTGTGCCATTATTTTGAATGTTACTTGTCAGAATTGAAGTTTTCTATCTTCTATTATGGAGAATTTCAACTTATTTATATTTATCCTAAAATTCATGATTAAACTATAGTAAATAAGACAAACAGACAATTCAAGTATAAGTTTTTTAGTAAGATCTAGATAGGGAAAAAAAACTTACTTAATGTTCTTATTTTATGTAAGAATGATGTCTTTGATCCAATGTTTTTCTATCAATACTAAAACAATTTTGGCAATGTCATCAAATTAGTACCCTGCAGAACATGAATAACATGTTAAAATATATAGTTACAAAAATGGGAATGAAACTGTTAATGGGAGTTGAAACTGGGAAAAATCTATTAAACTGTGATTTCTTTTATTATTGTTTTCTGTTTCTCTCTGCAAGAGCATGCTTATCTATCTTCCATAATAAACATTTATTGAAATCTCAAATACAAGATAAAGCAAAATCTACACTGAAATCAAATAGAAGGAATTTGGTCAGCAATTTAAAAAATTAGGCTTGCTACTGACTCACATTCTTCCTGAATAACCATTGCTTTGCCAAGTATTGCATAATGCAAGAGACATGTAGATGTTGATGTAGAGCATCCCTTTTTATTACCTTTGTTTATTAGGCCACTACAATTTAATGAGAACATTACTATGTACAAGATGATTTCTTTGTGTTTTGTATGATTCACAACACAGACCGTCTTTGGTAATTTACTAAATATCACTTCTGCTTCTGAAAAAAAATATATATAAGCCATATGAAAAATATAAAATTTATTTTGCTGCATTATCTTCTTCAGTAAATTTTAAATATTATTGTTAATAATTCCTGGTTAAGTAAATTATCCTTCATTACTAAGTCCTTCCTCTTTTTGTCCAGGAATATCTGCTTCTAACATAAAAATAAAGATTTTTCTAACTTTGTGTGATTCTAAATTTTAAAGAAAGGCTATTGTATTAACATGGCCAGTGTAAAGAAAAGTTGAAAATTTTAATTTCTTGAATATTTTATTATTTACTCATTAAGCCAGTCATCGCAATCTCCTTTACATCACTGAGGAAACATTTTACTACTTAAACAATTTGTTGTTATTTTGATGAGAAGCTTAATGTATTATTCAATAAAGTTGGATTTTACTCAAGGACATGAAAATATTTATAAATTCCTATTATTTTTATCAGAGCAATAGCATTAATGTATCATAAAGACACATTTTGGTGTTTTTAGTAATTTCCACTTTCTCTACTCCCAAGGCATTTTTTTTGCACACTCCTTGAGCTTACGGTGTGAATAATATTGTTTTTACAAACACTACAGATATTCTAAAAATACCATCCCCCTCCCCCCACAAACACACCACCACCACCATCATATCCACAGGGATTTTCTATATTGAGTTATACAGGCAGCACATTCTCAGTTCCCTGCATGCTGATACTACAGATATATCCATACAGACCACTGTGGACTGAATGTTTGATCCTCCCCTAGATTCATATGTTGAATCATACTCCTCAATTCCATGATATTTGGAGGTGGGGATTTCAGGGGGTAATTAAGTCATGAGGGATGAGATCTTGTTAACAGATTAGTATCTTCATAAAGAGACACCACAGAGTTCTCTGTATCCTTCTGCCACATCAGGACACAAAAGATGATTCTCCATGAACTGCAAAGCAGACCTGCACCAGACAATAAATCTGCTACCGCCTTGAACTTGGACTTCACAGTCTCCAGATCTATGGGAAATAAATTTCTATTGTTTAAGCTGCAAAGTGTATAGTAATTTGTAGTAGTAGCTAAACATAACAAAACATGCACTGACCTTTTTAAAAGCTCCCCTTACCCACCCAAGGAATATAAAAAGGCAACTAATACTTCCACTTATAGTCCATACCTCATTTTATCATAATTTTAAAGAAATATTAGCATCATTTATTTGATTGTTCTCTTGAATCTTTACCTTCAATTTAATTACTATTATACTCAGGCTTAAAATGACAGTCTTACAGAATTTAAAATAGTTCTTCCTCAATTCTAAATTTCTAAATTCATCTTTAACTGCTTTTCTACATTTTTACTTCATTTTACTGTCTTTAAAATAGTTTATGCTTATTATTCTGTATAATGTATTTGATATTCGTCTTCATTTCTGTCCATATGTGAGCTATATTTTCAGTTCTCCATAAATAAGTTATTTGCCTGCAGTATTTTAATGTGCAACCTGAGTCAACAAATTCCAAATTTAATCATGGCTCCAGATGGAACAATCAAGGGACAACATACAATTAGATAGCAATGAAAGTATGTTTGCACATGTGTGACTGTGTGCAAATATGTGTGCTGAGTGGCAAGTCATAGCTTTCTGACAAAAAAAAAAAATCAATCAAAATCATGCTACGTCCTCCAGTTCTCTTGGTAAAGAAAATCCAATGTGAGAACACTATAAAAGACTGTTTCCCATGTTTTATAACAACTTAGTCCAAAAATGTCTTAATAATTAAATGACATACTGAAGCATACAACTTGGGCATATACTCTATATCCTTCTACATGTCTGACAATGGGACACGCATGGAAAGAGTTGATGCACAAATAGAAAACTACAAAATATCAAATGTATCGATGAGCAGAAAATCACTATTTTTTATAGCATCTTTGGTCTACAGGAAAGATAAATTAAATAATGTAATCTTGTGGTGTGATGACTAATTTGACTCTGTAACCCACATGTTTCAGTGATAAGTACATAAAATGGTATACCCCATCTCTTCATAGGGTGGCTTTGAGGGAAGTCTTTGAAATCAAAGCAACTGTAAGATGTCACCTCACACTAGAGAGAATGGCTATTATCTAAATTACAACAATAACAAAAAAGCAAACACATGTTGGAGAGAAAGGTGAAAATTTAACTCTTCTAATCTATTGGTGGGAATGCAATTTGATGCAGCTATTATTGAAAAAAAGATGGGTATTCTTTAAAAACATTAAAATAGCGGTTTCACACAATACAGTTGTCCCATTACTGGTTATTTACCTAAAAATATAAAAACACTAATTTGAAGAGATACAGACACCCTCTTTATTACAGCACTATTTATAATATCCAAGAAATTTATAATATCCAAGAACTGGAAACAACCGTTGGTACACATAGATTGACATATGAATAAAACCTCGTGTGTGTATATATATATATTTATACACACACACACACACACACACAGAGAAATACTAATCACCTAAAAAAAAATCCTCCAATTTGCAACAACATGGAGGGAGCTAGAGGGCATTACACTTAGTGAAATAAATCAGAGAAATACAAACAGAATATGATTTCACTCACATGTGGTTTGTAGAAAAAACAAACAGATGAAATAAATACAACAAAGATAAACTTTTAAACTATAAGTTCAATTAGTGGTTACTAGAGGGAAGAGGGAAAGGATGGATAAAAGGGGATAATGGCATGATGGATAGAATTGGACTTTTAGTGGTGAAATTAATGTAGTACACATACACATTGATTTTTAATGATGCATACCTAAAATTTATACAATGTTATAGTAAATGTTATTTCAATTAGGAAAAAAAAAGAGTTAAAATGACAGTCAGGAAAAAATACATGTGTATAAAAGTGGCTCTGCATTTCTCCATGCCAGCACAATTTACCTGTCAGTAAAAAGTTCCTTTTTATCTGGGAGAGGTTGATCCGCTGGGGAGCTTTTTGTTTGATTAATTCTTACTCATTCTTAAGCCTCAGGCTCAGCACCTATCCACCACCTCTGAACCGCAGAGTTGAAAGATTTCAAGTGGAGCCCTCCCTTTCCGCTTCATACTCCACTCCCACCCTCTCTTCATATACCTTTTCAAAAATCTCCTCTAATTACTTCCCATGGCAACAGACTGCTTTTCTAGGTAAATTGATTGTTAGTGATTTTTCAGTGCATTTCCCTTCAATTTATTTTTTCCTTATTTTTAATGTTTTTTTTTTTTTAAGATTTATTTATTTATTTATTTATACAAGCACTGGGTACAGTCAGAAGCAGGGAGGGTGAGAGAATTCACCAGAGCCAGAGGGGGGAGCAGAGCAGGCAGAAGGACCGAAGTTCACTGCTGAGGGGAGCAGCGGGCGGCAGGAGAGGTCTGAGTGCCAAGTGGGATCCTCCTCAGGTGGCCCGGGAGCAGCCGGGATAGATGGAACTGGCGCTGGAGGGGCTGCGGAAGCTTCGCAACCCAGCGCTCAACCGCTGCACCACCGGGGAGGCCCCTTTTCCTAATATCTTAAATAAATGTATAAAAGATGTTTGCATGTAGAGAATAAGCTTCAATTCTATGGCAGGCTTGTAAGATTTAATTTTGTTTATCAAACAAATACATGCAGGCTTACTTAATTAGGCATTCTGTAATATATAGACATCTATCTGTAAATTATATAAATGTGTGATAAACCTATAATATAAAAAATGACTACAATGTGCATCTGTTCACAGTAGACAACTTTGGCATTCTATGGAAGGTTTTCCATGTCTTCAAGCTATGAATCATGACAAAATTGATTTCACCCCTATTTAGAGAGGAAAATTAATACTGAGATCATTTCTCCCCTCTTCTTATTATTTGGCATTTTTTTCCCCAAAGGTAGCATTCTTTAAAATCTGTTCCATTTTAAAATACCTTTATTTCAGACTTCAAAAATGTAACATGCATCAAATAACTGGCTACTTTATACTAAGTAATTTTCTTATGATAATTTTGGATAATCTTTTAGCAACTGTATTCTACAGCCTTAAAATCAAACATAAGTTGTAACTGTTAATATTTATTAATATGTTATGAAAGTATCTTTTTTTTAAAAGTGCCCATTTTGACATTTCAGTGCATATATGTCTCACTAAACATTTTACAAATCTTAAAATCTGCATGTTAACATAAAATATAACTAATTATTAATTTTAGATTCTATATTATAATGTTTTATTTGAAAAATCAACATATATATACCAGCATAGCCAACCATTAGCTTGATGAACAATTTTGTAAGTAGCACTCGCTATTGGAAGAATAATATATTGAGATTTTTTTTTCATTTTTTTATCCTTCATTTGAAAGCAGTTAAGACAATTCTGTTTATTCTTAACAATAACAAGGGGGAAGCAAATGTCAGCTTTTACATCTATATGAGTGGGAATGATTCCTAGTAATTGATATTAAATAGCTTGTTTTTCTTATTCCATGATATGACACAATATATGAATATGTACATATCATTGTCCTTAAAATTAAGTGAATTTTCACTTAATCTAAAAGTACATATAAAATAGATTTAGTGCCTTCGCATTCCCTATAACACTATTTTCATGTCTCAATTTCATGACAAATAGAAAATTTTATGTAAACAGCTTGACTATCTGAAGACAAGACAGTAAAAAGGAAAAATAACTGCAAATGCTAAGTATTCAATATAAATTACACATTGGACACATTTTTTTTATTTAAGAGGTATACTTTTAAATAATAATATGATTATAAACATTGACTCAAAATGAACACAATCAAACTGTGTTCAACACAAATACTAATATGCTTTAGAAAGCATATTTGTAAATACAACAATCAGTACATTGTGACTTGATGGCATGTTATGTGTGATCACCATAGGTAGAACTGAAGTTATTTTTTGTAACTAGAATGGATTGACAACTCAAATTGCTAAAAATAAATTGAAAAAAGGTGATAGCCAATTTTGACATGGTTACAGATATGTTTTTGCCTTTGGTAAATCTTGACAGGAAACCTCATCATATAAAATAATATAGAAGCCAGTCCCTGGTTGAAGAACTGATGGATAGATGCACAACTTACTTGATTTCCAATTTTTTTGGACTTCCAAATTTTTTGGATTTTTTTTTCCATTTTAGTAATGGTTCCATGTACTAAAATTTGAAGACTACTATTGTAAATGTGATTTTACTATTATAATTTTAAGTTGATAATGCTATAAGAAAGAGCAGGGTTTATAGGTTCCAGGATCTCTAATAAGATCAGTGACATTGTCACTTAGCTCATGGAAGAAACAGGGCTAGTTACTAGACACACTGAGAGTAACATAGTTACTCTGCTTTTCACTTACTAAGCTCTGACAAGTGCTATAATAATAAAATAAATTCATGCCCAGAATAGTATTCAAAATACACTTCATGTGAATACAGGAAAATAAGCGCTCAATTTGAAAATCATAAAATCTATTATTTTCCTAATTTTTCTTCTGTCAAATGTTTCAATCAATATTTTAGTCGCAAGTTTAAGTAATATTTCTTCTCAGTAAATTAATATTTACAAGATTGCACATTGTATCTAGTTATTTACAGGTTTCTCTCACTGAAAAATTTTGACAGGACATTTTTTAAGTCCAAAGCAATAATTCCAATCCTGTATTCTGTATACTACAACATATTTAGTCAGGAAACAGAATAATAATATACAAAAATAAATTTTAATTTTGGTATTATTCCTTTTTGTCCAGAGTTATCTAATTAAATAAAAATTATAATAATATACAATTTTGTATTGATGAGGCTCCTCATATCAAATTTTAGTGCACAGCAGTTCCACGTGGTATAGGAGAAAATAATATAGAAATAAATGATGAGACTATTGAGTTGTGTCTCAACAAAATAAAAATAAAATTCTATACAATTTAGTTATTCCACCTTTAGGAATTCACCCATAAATATAAAACACTAATTTGAAGAGATACAGTCACATCTATGTTTATTCCTGCACTATCTGCAATACCTAAGTGGAAAAAATTGTACATGCCCAACAATTGATGAATGAGTAAAGATGTGGTATATATACACAGTGGGGTACTATTCAGCTCTAAGAAAGATGAAATTCTGGCATTTCTAACTACATGGATGGACTTACAGGAAATTGTGGTTAGTGAAATGAACAAGACAGAAAAAGGTGATTACCATATCATTGCACTCATGTGGCTATGGATAAAACAAGCTATATAAAGCAGAAACAAACTTACAGCACATAAGACCAACATGGTTACCAAAAGGGTAAATTTAAAAAGGGCGGATGATGTTAAGTGAGGGATAGATTTTTGATTTTGAGATGTGTTATGCATACCACAAATTTATACTATATTGTAATGCAATACTACTTCAATGGAATAAATAAAAATAAAAAGGAAAATGTTTTACCTACAAATGTTAAAGATAATTAGTTCCCTGACATGTTTATTATCTTATTATATATAAAAAAAGCAAAATTGGGCCTCCCTGGTGGCGCAGCGGTTGAGTGCTGGGCTGTGAAGCTGCCCGCAGCCTCTGTAGCGCCAGTTCGATCCCCGGCTGCCAGCGAGGGTCCTACATGGCTCACAGACCTCTCCTGCTGCGCCCACTGCTCCCCTCAGCAGTGTACTTCGTCAGTCTGCCTATTCGGTTCCCTGCTCTGGCTCTGTGAATTCTCTCACCCTCCCGCGCTTCTGACTGTACCCAGTGCTTGTATAAATAAATAAATAAATCTTAGGGGGAAAAATAGCAAAATCATAAAGGCAATTGTTTCTAGATTTAATTATGACATCTGCTGTTTTTAATAAGTAAAATAGTGGCTACTTTTCTTTTTCTGTTGAAATGAACTAGGACTTACGACAAAATTAAATGTTTACAATACTTCTAACAATAAACTTGTAATCCATAATTTTCCCACAATAGAGTCTAAAGACTTTTGAAAAGGAAAACAAACTCTGCAAAACAGAGAACTCATCTTCCTGAAGTTTATGCAAAATGTGGATAAAAATAGAAATAAATTCCAAAGAAGAATATTTCACAGCACAATATCAAATCATAATTGAATGGTTGATTAGCTAAATTTAGGGCCAAAATTCTATGATTTTTAATTTTAAAAATATGCAAGACTATATATATTTTTTTTTTTAAATAGAGGCATGCTTTATTTATTTGTTTGCTGGTTTGTTTGTTTGTTTTGTTTATACATGCACCTGGCACAGTCAGAAGCGCGGGAGGGTGAGAGAATTCACCAGAGCCAGAGCGGGGAGCAGAGCAGGCAGAAGGACCGAAGCACATTGCTGAGGGGAACAGCGGGTGGCAGGAGAGGTCTGCACGCCCGCCATGTGGGACCCTCCTCGGGTGGCCGGGGAGCAGCCGGGGATCGAACCGGCACTGCAGAGGCCGCGCGCAGTCTCGCAACTCAACGCTCAACCGCTGCGCCACCGGGGAGGCCCCAAAATATGCAAGACTATTTAGTGAATTTATTATAAAATTACTACCTTTATGGTTAAAAGTACATTACAGAATAGCTATTACAATATTGCTTTTCTGCAACTGATTCTAATTACATAATTGAAAGTATAACAACAAAGTCAATCATTAAGGACAGAAATGTTTTTACATCACATATGGCTATATGACTTGAGCAATCCATTTAATCTGTTTGAAATTCCTCATTTGCATATAAATGTTGTCAGATATAGCATATTTTCATAAATTTAATGTAAGAATTAAGTGATAAATTATATCTATACACACACAAATAAGTACCATGTATACTATTTGAATGATTCTTCAAATAATTTAAGAACTGAAAAATGCTATCCTAATAAAATTGATGGCAAAACATAATTTATTTAATTCTAGCTATCTTCCCCCAACCGCTTTAATCCTCCTTCTCTCAAACTTCTCATTCTCAGAAAACCTCACTGTTTATTAGTAAGAATCAGTTACTATAAGTATTTGCTTTGTCAAATTGGCCACTAGATAACTGTGGAGCACCCATGCTCCACCACTATAGACCATATGCCACCACCCACTTTGGGCTCTCCCTTCCCACTTTGCCTCCCTATATGTTTCAATTCTGTAGTCTGCTTTCAATGGCTAGTTTGTGAGTTTGGTTTTGCCTGAAACTTTGATTTCTTTATACTGCACATGTAAGTGACAAATTCTACTATGTGTTGTTTTCCTTCTCGCTTATTTCACTTAGCATAATCTCTCCCACTTCATGCATGTTGTCACAAATGGCATGAGCTTATGTTGTTGAATGCTGAGTAGTATGCCATTGTGTATATATGTATCTTCTTGATCCACTCATCATTTTTGAAGACGCGTAGGTTATTTCCATAGTTTAGATATGGAAACTATGTTTTCTTCTTCATATTTTATGGTTTCAGGCCTTACATCCTTGTCTGTTACCAGTTTTGAGTTGACTTTTGTGTATTGTGTGAGATAGTAACTTACTTTCATTCTTTTGCATGTAGCTGTCCAGTTTACCTAACACACTTTATAAAATGCTAAAAAGGGGGGTACTTATTTCCCCACAAATTTTACAAAGTTCTAAATTATTCCAAACATTTTCATCTCAATATTTTAAATAAATGTACTTGGCACCCACAACAAAAAAAATCTCTCAACTTCCAGACATAAAAAAAAATATGAGTTTAGATATTTGTCTTAATCATAAATGGTCAAAAAATAACGGAAATACTTACATCATTACATAAAACATATAAAAATTATATGCAGAGTTGAGTAAAACAAAGTATCTCTTTGGGAACATTTATTTGATATATTTAATGTTCATATATCATAAATACTTTTAAAATATAGTAGTTGGGCCTCCCTGGTGGCACAGCGGTTGAGCGCTGGGTTGCGAAGCTGCCTGTGGCCTCTGCAGCGCCGGTTCGATCCCCGGCTGCTCCCTGGCCCCCGGAGGAGGGTCCCACATGGCACACAGACCTCTCCTGCTGCCCGCTGCTCCCCTCAGCAGTGTACTTCCATCCTTCTGCCTGCTCTGCTCCCCGCTCTGGCTCTGGTGAATTCTCTCACCCTCCCGTGCTTCTGACTGTACCCAGTGCATGTATAAACAAAACAAACAAACAAACCAGCAAACAAATAAAGCATGCCTCTATAATAAATAAATAAATAAATAAATAAATAAATAAATAAATAAAATAAAATATAGTAGTTAACATAATATATACTATGGCTTACAAGGTAGGCTGAAAATAGTTTCCATAGGAATTTTCCTTATTTCTTTATCTATAGAACATATCTCAGTGACATATTTAACAGAGGAGACAGTTTAATGGGTGAATTCTATATACCCTAAGCAGTTTTTATATCAGTCTCCACATTATAGAGGCATGACTTATGCGAAGGCCATTGTAATTTCTACTGTTAGAATCATAATTTTTCCAGTGCAGAATGACTAGTAACTCTTATATAGTCTGTGAGCTATTGCAGCAATAATAGAGAAACATTCACACAGTCCATTTACAAGATGAGGTTGCATAAAGTCCATCTGATTACATATAAGTGGTTATTAGAATAAGTCCTCAAACAAGAGTCATATGAGTGCTACAAATTCTCAAGCTATCTATTTTCACGTCATTTTATGAGAATTATAGTTTCCTCCATATTGGGCACTTCATTGTCATAGGTTTTGGAGCAATACAATAATAAATGGTATATTCAGAGGCCAGTTACAGACTACTTGGTTCAAGCATCAACACAGACTATCCATTAACAGGGAGATATTAAAGGAGGAAAAATAACTGTTGATAGCAATCACTTTATTTTGACTGCAAAATAGGAATGTTAATTCACTACATATATTATAAACTATTATTAAATTCTAAAGACAGATATGTTTTGTTAAAAGAAAGGCATACTGGGCCTCCCTGGTGGCGCAGGCAATTGAGCGCAGCGTTGTAAAGTTTTCAGCAGCCTCTGCAGTGCTGGTTTGATCCCCGCCAGCCTCGGAGCAACCCACATAACGAGCAGACCTCTCCTGTCTCGCCCACTGCTCCCCTCAGCAGTGTATTTCAGTCAGTCTGCCTGTTCTGTTCCCTGCTCTATCTCTGGTGAATCCTCTCACCCTTCCGTGCATCTGGCCTATACCCCGGCTCTTGTACAAAGAAAAAATAAATCTTTTAAAAAATAAAAGAAAATAAAAGAAAGTCATACTGTAATTTACCAGCATAAAGCCCCGAAGTACTATAAGTCCTTGGTCAGCTGTGGAAGAAAATGGCAAATATGCACATACAAAACCAGAGTATTCATGTACAGAGAGAAATTTAAAAGAAAGTTGTTTTTGCCATGCCAAGACACAAAGGTTCAGATTTTTTACAATGTGTTTGCTCATTCATTCATTCTGTTTTAAGACCTCTCACCCCTATGGCGATCCAAAGGCAAAGTGAACTTACAGAGAATGACTCAGGGAATAGTGAGAGTTCCTGTGGTTTAAGAAAGACGTCCAGTTGACCTATATAAAGCACTGTTGACAATTATTTGTGAATAGAAGTTGAAAACTCAAATGGGAACTTTGCAATCTCAGTTGTAATATGTACTCTTACAGTTGCATTTATTTTAATTTCATTTGGTGGACATTAACTTTATTAAAACCTTACAGTAAATATATAGAATTAGGAAGCTGTGCTTGTAAAATGCATAAGCATATATCAAGATGAAGTTACTTCAACAAATGTGAGGGAAGAGTAGCTGCTTACCAATTTTATAGTCATCTTTTTATTGTTTTTAAATATATTAAAACATCAATAACAAATGTTTATTAAAGGGAACAACCATATATTTGATTTCTTTATGGCCTTATTTAATGCATATTAGTTGCACTATTTAAAAGTAAGCTTTCATGTCTAATGTGAAAAAAAAATTACTGCTAAAACAGTATTTGTTTAAAAAATATTAAGAATTCTTTAGTTTTTAACATAATGTCTATAACAAAATGTTGGCCTGTTTTGCTGGTACACTCATCTTCTGGTACATGAGACTATTCACAGTTACTCTTTTAATTGGGATCATAAGTCACAGAAATTTTTAAACTTCAAAATTTCTAAAGTTAAAAGAAGTGCATATGGCACTTGGAGATGTCAGCAAAATTCTCACAATGATGCTAGTAAATGTTAGATGCTACTGAAATTATTTTGCCAAGATAAACTTAAACGAGGGATAGACAAATAGTTTGTCTTAGGGTCAAATTTCATGTGTTTATATATTGTGTTGTATGCTCTGTTTACAAAATGACAGTCCTTGCATAGAAACTACCCATTGTTTCTTCAATAAAAAGTCCTGCCAATACATCTAAGCTGTCTTTTGCCTCTTCAATCATTGTCAGAAGATGGGTGGAAAATGGGAAGGAAACACTATATACAATATTGTTATTATTTTGAAATTGACAGTACTATTTTATCCTGAGAGTAGCCAATATTACTTAGCTTTTGTCTTCTGATGATAGACATAATTTATCTCTGGGACTGAATGATGAAAGTGACTTTTTCCTCAAGTAAAATCTATAACATACAATATTTACTCTAAAAAATGAAAGCAACCCACAAATCTCTGTGGGATAAATTCAGACACAGCATTTTGATTTCCACTTGTTTTTTGACAAAACCCAAGCTGATTAGTGTCACTCTCAGTCAGAGCTACCTGTAGTAGTGAAAAGATATTGGTTATTGTTATAGGGAAAAAAAAACATATAAAAACAAGTTTTACAGAAAAAATGTCTTCAGATTTTCTTTTTAAAATAAAACTCTATTTTATAATTTTATTATTTACCTATAAGTATCAAACTGGTCAAAATGTAGTTATAATTGAAGGCAAGTATAGTTTTGTCATGTCTTAACTTTTAGTTCTACTTTTGATCTCCTTCCACTTACATTGAATTTGTTGTTGCCAGTTTGATTTTATTCTATAATCTGCAATTGAAAAGATTGTTCAATTCTTTATTTTCACCTTCCATCAAATATTTTGTTTTCCTTATTTTATAACCTTCCTTATGTACTCACTTTTGTAATGTACAGAAATATATATTGTCATAAATAAGGAATACATAATAAATGCCTCCTAATTAGGAAGATATATAAAGTCATTTACCATTGAATATCGTTTGCTCATTAAATAAACATACACAACATAGTTTTTGTGATGTACATAGTGTATACATACATTATCATATATGATTTGATAATGTGAAGTATATTTATAAAAAATGTAATAGAATGTATGCAATAATTCAAAGGGTTATGTTTTAGATGAGGTCAGAAGAAACAAGTCAGTTAAAATTATGTTCTGGTCTATGGAGTGCAAAGGAAAAATTTTCGTTTATATTGCATTTATTTATTAGTTTATATCAGGATAATCTTAGTCTGTCTGAAAAAGTCCTAGTATGATGCCACCTGTTATGATAAAATATATGTGTTTTTTTTTTTTATTTTGTTTATACAAGCACTGGGTATAGTCAGAAGTGCAAGAGGGTGAGAGAATTCACCAGAGCCAGAGCAGGGAGCAGAACAGGCAGAAGGACCTAAGTACACTGCTGTGGGGAGCACCGGCGAGGCAGGAGAGGTCTGCGTGCCATGTGGGACACTTGCCAGGAGGCTGGGGATCAGAACCCACGCTGCAGAGGCTGCGGGCAGCTTCGCAGCCCAGCGCTCAACCGCTGCGCCACCGGGAAGGCCCTGTTCTGACAAAATAATTTATAGTATCCCCCTTCAATCTCAGAAATATCTCCTTTACAAGATGTATTTTATAGTATCACAATAAAGGGCGTTCATTTATCATCTTTCAATGGCATCTCCTTCTCCAGTCCCAAAAAGGTGAAAATTCTGTCCTTTAAAATAAGACTATATGAAAACTATGTTTTCCTGCTAAAACAATCTGTAGTCCTGTGCAAATTAAAAACCTTCACATAAATTCTGATACCACTGAACACCACTACATAGTAGTATTAAATAGTCATATTAAAACGTATACCCTAATTATAAGCAGTAACAATTTTCTGTTAGATATACTTTAGTCTGAAATTTGAAACATTACCAAATGTCAATTTAAATTGAAGGGGGAAAAATAGCACATAGCTGTAGCCTGTGTCCTTGGTCCTAAAATCAGACACTAGTCCAAATAATCTTTTTTTTTAAGATTTATTTATTTATACAAAAACCGGGGTACAGGTCAAATGTGCGGGAGGGTGAAAGGATTCACTCGAGACAGAGTGGGGAGCAGAACAGGCAGACTGATGAAATACACTGCTGAGGGGAGCAGCGGGTGAGACAGGAGAGGTCTGCCGCGCCATGTGGGACCCTCTCTGGCCAGCCAGGATCAAATTGGCACTACAGAGGCTGCTGAGGGTATCACAGCATGGCGCTCAACTGCCTGTGCCACCACAGGCTCCAGATAGTCTTTTATATATTTTCTTAAAAATAAAAATCTGTACACAAAGTTAGCTAATCTTTCCTGATGTAACACAAGGCTATATCATCAGAGCTAGAAAATATATGTATGTTTACAAATCTGTGTTTACAAACATTAATATTACACCTCACTTATACACACACACACATCCATACTATTATGGTTAAATCTGATTCAACAATAAAGACTTATTTCATACACTGAATCTGAAATCGACTAGAATTTTGCTATCTCCAATATTTTTGCAAACATCACTATCAAAGTAAAATCTTCATTTCTGTGGCTTTTTTTACATACTTCCCTGAAAATGGTTTTATTTTTCTTCAACAGACCTCTAGACATTTATTCCACCTATTTTTCAGGATTACTAGCCTGACTTGTTTCTCCTTGTCTCTGTTTTTTCTTTTCAAAAAATAGTTCATCATTCAGCACTCTAGCCATTGTATTCAATATAAATTCTACTCACTCAAGCAGTCTGTCTTCCCAACTTCATTCTAGCACTTCAAAGCAATCCCTCCCCCACAATATCTAAATAGATATCTAAAATCTAAACTGCTCTTCCTCAATACTTTCCTGATTTCTTTTAGATAAAGTCCTAATCCCGTAACCTATTATGTAAAAACCTCCATGATTTGACCCTCATGATAGTAGATTCACTTCTGGACAGATGTTTGAAATCCTGAATTCATTTGGACCAATTCAAACACATTTCCTCCTCTATCCCCCAATACAAAGCTATTTTTGTCTCTCATCTCTTAGTAACATATCCCTTCATTACCCTAGTGCCTTTTTTAAATGACAGAAATACAAATCATCCTTAAAAATGCACACAACAATGATGCCAAGTGAACGAACTCTCAAAATATTTTTAATCACTACACATATCAAGAAACGCACATTGAAACGCACATTGAGATCTTCTTACACCTTTATGATATGTTCTTTTTTCACTCAATGTGTTACTGTATTGTTACTTTTTGTTTGTTCTTGGCTCATTTTAAGCTAGCTTAAATTGAATAGAAACATTTGAATTTTGCATATGACTGCATATGTTTTTAGTATGATAAATATGAAATTCAACTATTTTATAACATGTAGTTAGAGTAGGTTTATTTATTGCATTCCATTTAAAAATATTGAAGATGGGCCTCCCTGGTGGCGCAGCGGTTGAGCACTGGGTTGCGAAGCTGCCCGCGGCCTCTGCGGTGCCGGTTCAATCCCCTGCTGCTCCCCGGCCACCAGAGGAGGGTCCCACATGGCGCGCAGACCTCTCCTGCCGCCCACTGCTCCCCTCAGCAGTGTACTTCGCTCCTTCTGCCTGCTCTGCTCCCCGCTCTGGCTCTGGTGAATTCTCTCACCCTCCCGCGCTTCTGACTGTACCCAGTGCATGTATAAACAAAAACAAACAAATAAATGAATAAATAAATAAAACATGCCTCTATTAAAAAAAAGAAAAAAATATTGAAGACATTATCTTATGGTTGATATTTGATTTGTTTAAAGTTAAGGCAATTACAATAAATGATGATTGCTTCAGAAATGCATAATTAACCATATATATGAGTTTGGAATTGTGGTGTCATATGTTGTGCACAAATTAAATTACTTGGTAAATAATGCCACAAGTTTTCAAACTATTTTAACAATTTAAACTACCAACAGAAATATGTAGAGGTTCCTCTCACTGAACCACTTATGGCTGTCTTTAGTATTAGACATACAATGTCTACGTGTAGTAGTTATATTTCATGGTGAATATTTTTTTTTGCATTTATTTGATTACTGTTTAGGTAACTACATTTTTTTGATGTGCATTAGTCATCAGTATACTCTTTTTGGAATGCCTGGTTACATATTATGATTTGTTTAAAAATTTTATACACAATATCTTCATTTATTATACATGCTGCAAAAATCTATTGGGCTTGTTATTAAGCCTTTATGTATTTTATGAAACAGATATAAAGTACTTCAAGTAAGAGACTAATCTGATTAGTATTGATGTCTCATTAGATGATGATATGCTGATTAGGGAATAACAATCTGGACAATGAATTTGGAAAAGTGGTTAAAGTATTTAGCTCTTGCTATTAAAATGTTTTCCTTTGATATATTTAAGTAAATACTTACAATTCATATAAGAATAATAACAATGCACTTGGGTTGTGAGGATTATATAGGTTTCCTAATTGCAATCTCCAGGTTACAAGTGTTTTTATGATTTAATTTCTACTAGTTAAATTAGAGAAATATTTCTGAAAGTGATGGCATATAAATAATAAATGTTTAGTATTTAAAAATGAATGAGATTTATAATGTCTTTCAGTATGTCTGTATGTGTGTGTAGAAAATAATGCAATGGGAAAAGTACATAAAATAGTGTATTTCTTGTGTTGAATGCCATATCAATAGCAGACTAAATTATTTAGAATTTAGGTTCATTATTTATCAAGTTCTGTTTTACATATCTAACCTGAAGAATAAATTTAATTTGCCATGATATCATTTTTCTTTAAATTAGATGTTTTTTAAAACTATTAAAGTTTATTTCACAGAATGTTTTTTTCCTTTTAGTTTATGTATTACCACAAAATTTTCATAACTTTGATTTTACTTTTTCTACTTTTATATGTTCTCAGTAAATGCAGTACCCTGCGTTAATTGGAATGTCCTTTTCAACAGGACATTCACTTAATTGGCACCATTTCCATAGAATTAAATTAAATCTGATGACATGGTCTCCTACCTAATTGGAGTGGTAATTCCCTGTAATAGGGACACTTGCTGATAATTAGGTGAGGCATTATTGGGCTTATGGGGCTTCATGAAGCTCAGAGGTGGTTGATTTTTTTTTTTTTTCTTTTCACTTCTAGGACTTCTGTTACCAATTATCTACTAACCACAGAGGTTTCATCACTCTGTGGGAAACACTTAAAACTGATTCTTAAACTGAATTTATTTCAGAATTTTTGGTTACACCTGTTAGGATCTGCAAAAAAGTGCAAAAAAGTGCTACTTCTGCCTTTCCTCACATTTATCACTTCAACAGTTCTCCTGCCTGTGTGACAAAGACTAGTGATGTGGGAGTTTCTGCTTCAAGAAAATACGTAAAATCTCTGGTTCTAAAGCAAATGTATTTTCTCTGTCTCATATACCATATATTCAATTTTTAATCATCTTGTTGCCTACTGGGGTTATCAGTTATTATTATGCTGCTTTATAATAGTTATTTATCCCTTCTTTATTTTTATCATTATTTACTTATACAACATAAATTAAAAATTCTATTTTCTTGAAAAAATTTTTACTATAATATAACCTATCTTCAAATAAGTGACAGACATCTCACCAGAAAATTATGAGCTAGTTTATCCTTACAAGTCATTATGCTTAAGGGTGTGATAAATGTCAATTTGTATTTGTGAAAATAAAATTGATACCTAATAAAATATATAACAAGAAATAATCTAATAATCTAGTAACTACAGGGTTTTATATTTCATATGGTAAAAATTAATTTGAGTAGTAAATGCACTGACAAGAAAATTTACTATGCAATTCTGCAAGTTATTGAAAAAATAAAAGTTTGATATGTCTTTATATGAAGAATAAGATAAACATAAACATATGAAAAAATCAGAAATTTATGATATAGAGGCCCTAAAATATAAGTTTGGAAAGAGTGTAAAACATTTTTTTTTTAATTTGGATTTGAAAAAAAAAGTTAGTCTTTTGTTAAGTAATACTTTCTTTTTTACAAGCTTATTTTAATGATAATTATAGCTAAAATTGTTACTTTGAATTCCATTCATTCTATTGATATCAGTATTTATCATACTGATTATACCATGAGCTTCCTCAAAGTCAAATAATGTGTCATATGCACATTTATATCCTATGCATATAATACATACCCTGCACAGCAACCATCAACAAAGTACGGATGAGTTAATGAGCCAATCAATGAGTAGACCATAGAATAATATTTAGAAAAGACCACAAAGAAGAAATTTAATAAGGTAACAGTAAATACTTGTCCAATGCACCTATTTTCAGTATCATGCAGTAAAGGAACTTTGACGTTCTATTGCTCTAATTATAGAAACACAATATCAAAAAAAAAAGATAACAGAATATGATACATTTATGTATTAAAATGACTATCAGTAGGTATATATCACACATTTTAAATATATTTCTGTTTGCCTTGATTTTTCTGTTATACTCTTTTTTCAGTAAAAGGATTATTCTAAAAATAGTTACCCTTAGTTGTCTTGATCATTTTTTATTTGTCATCGATGAGCAATTTCTTCTTGTGACATCTGTGGCCTCTCCTAACAGCAGTGGATGTTGAGTTGTGTTCAAGTTGAGGACAGTGTTCTCAGAACTCTTTGTGAAGCAAGGGAAGTTGTACTTTTCTTATAAATTATTTTCTTCTCCGCAAGGGAGATGCACAGAGTTCTCTCTAAGTTAAATACTTGACAGAGTGCACTTCTAGAGGCTGTATCTAGTTTCTTCTGCTCATTAAAGCCCGACTGCTTGCAGTGAGCATCCATTTCACAGCCTTCTTTTTTTTTTTTTCACCACCATGTCAAATTTATTATTCAATGGCACTAATAACAGCTGGAGGTGCAGATTTCAATACCTTTTAATGCTAACGTTTGCTAGGTTATACAGCAAAATGATTGTATTTGGCACTCATTTATATTTACATCTCAGGTTGTACCTGACACTATAAGTTCCCTTCTCTCTTCTAGATTACACTATGTTACTCCTACCTACTACATGTCTTTTTATTTACTATCCTACTATTCTCCTCACAGGAGTCAGAAGAATGTTTAAAAAAAACACACTATATCTCTCACATGTATGACTTATTTAGATGATTTAAACAGAGTTCCATCTCAAGGGTTTTTAACTTTCTCTAGTTCCCAATGAAATAATACCCCTCCTTTTCCCAAGGCTGTTCATTCACATAATTTATAATTTAGCTTAAATCTTTCTTCCTTACAGAATTTCCCTGACACTCATACTCAAAGGAGTCTTGCACTTCTGTCTTTGTATGCATTTTTTACAAAACTGTATTGTCTCTCTTTGTCTATTATATTGTTCTTATTTAAATTTAGCTGTACAATATCAGGAGTTATATCATTTTTGGTCAAGTGTGCATATCAGATGTGCAGAATAGGTCCTCACTACACTAGATAAAATTTTGTTTTAAAAATAAATGTTTTATGTTGGTTAGATGAAAAATTTCTACAAGGAATATCTACAAACACATGTAATTTAATAAGCATTTTAAATAAGCACCATTATATTCAGTATGAGTACTGTATTCCTTGTTATGCTTACACTATATACATTCTAATCATCCAGTATTTCTCAGATAAATGCATTATGAATTTTCAGAGCTCTTACCCTTAATCTCATTATGTTTTTTCTCCTCATGAGGGCACTTGCACCCTTTCTATTTAAACTGCTGCTCCAAAATATCAACCTATCAATTCACTCCTGGAGAAAAAACTCCCCAAGTCTCTAATGACACCATTCCATTGCTCAAAGGCCTTTAGCAACTTTTCATTAGGTAAAGTTGATGTGAGCTACCACTTCTGAATGCAAAGTATTCTGCATTTTAGAATAACTTCCCTTCCTACATCTATTTTGCTTCCCTTATTTCTCTCTACATGGTTTTGTACACAGAAAGTCCTATTTATATTCTAGTCCATAAACAGTCCAGTTAACTCTTGATTTTCCATCTAAGCTTTTTATTCTCCTTGCACTAGTCCTGCCAGGCAACTTTCACTTCCTTTTCTGAATGCTAGATTCTAGTTATCACCTAGAATGCCACCATCTACATGAAACATGTCCTGTTCTTCTTAAACAAGTTCAAATTTTGGTTTTTAATGTATAGTAGCATAATATTTTCTTAATCCAATCTTATCATTTTTCTGTTATTCCATTACTTTTGTGATTGCAAAATTCATGTATATAGGAAGCTTGCACTGATTTCTGTTTGAATCACATTACCCTTTACAAGTAATTAGGAAAAAATAGTATTGAATAAGTGATGATTTAATTAATAGGCCATTTACTTCCTAAATTAGAAATAAAAACTTTGTGTGGTCACCTTTCAGCAACAAAGGGTTGAAATCCTACATTAGTGTAAAATTTAGAAAGCTTTGAAAGACAAATGTTCCATAATTTATACTAAAATATAAAGGAGATATTTTCTTGCAAGTAGGTTTTTGAGAAATCTACCTTCCAGTTACTGTATATAAATTAAGTAATACATTCTTTAATATTATTAACCAGCACAATCAAAACAAATATAGTTTTCTAAGCTATCCAACGTTTCCTTGTAGGATATAGGTCATGCATTACATGATACAATTATTCCTCCTTTACTGCTAGTATAAAACACTTCAAATAGTATCCATAGGCTGTAACATGTGTCCATTTACATTTCACATTTTAAAAAATACTTATGGTTAAGAAACAGAGATTTTTATAAACTGTAATAAATCATTACTTTGGAAAAATGAGATGTTTCCTTATTTATTATAGTATTCATTGTTAAAAAATCTGTTGTTATAATTCATGCAAATATGAACTTGATTATATCTACTTACTTGAGAACTTCATATTTAGGCCTGGACTTTCTTGATTCCTATCTTAGAATAATATTTCTATATGGTTGAAGTTTACATAAAAACTTAATAGGAGGTTTTTAACTATCAAAATGTCACCCTTTTTATTTAAAACAGCCATGTAATAATAAGTAAATTATCCTGATAATGTTAAACTTCGATATCAAGCATCAACTCAAAATTAAATATACAGGCAAGGGCAAGATATTGATGCTGAATGTCCAATGAATTTGGATGGTGGGTTGAATAAATAGATTGAATGATTAACTATCGTAGCAGTTGTCATAAGGCACTTACCTAATATCTGAACTTGGAAATTGTGAACCTATAGAATAAAGTGTTACCTCTTTCTGTACACTCTCACTTAGTTTTGACAGAAATATTTTCCCCTAGTGTCCCAAGAGAGGGCTTTGTAAATAATCCTTGCATTTTCTCTATCCCTCTCTTGTCCATTTTGAAACAGCGTAGGCAAACAATTGCAAGCCTGTAGGATGAGAGTTACCTAGCATCCTATTTGAACAGGTAGATTACATTTCAGACTGGTGGGTCCTACCAAACATTCTTTTCAAACAATTTGGCCCAGCAGACTGACCAAAGGTGCCACAAGTAGGCAAAAGGCTCTACATTCTGACTAGTGATTTTTTTCAAAATTTCCAGGAGAGGGGCCACCCAATTTCCTGATGCAGTTGGTTGATGCAGATAAAAGATATGAATAATGAAGGATATAACAGACACACTGTGACACTGTTCACCTCCACACACCATCTTGTAGACAGAACCCTCCAAATCTTCTTCCTAGATCCATTCAGAGAGCCCAGTGGAAAATTTTCTCTAATAGTCCCATATCTCTTGTGCCTGAATAAAAGTCCCTAATAAAATCCTGCCTTGTTTAGATGATACTCTCTGGTGAATTATTTCTCCTAGAGGGTTCCATAAACCACATTTTGGGGGGTCTGTGACAATTGTAATCACTTACTGAAATTAGTATAAAATAACAATAATACAAGGGGTAGGATATATATAACAGGATTGACTACCTTCTAATATTTATTTATTCCCCATGTGTTAGCTTCACATAATGATAACTATGTAAAATAATTCAAGTATTATTTATTTTTTAATTCTAATAGTGGATAATGGGATTTGGTATTAGCAAAAGGTTCTGGAAATGTATTCCTAGGTAAAACATTTAAGTTTGCTTACTAAGTTTATAGTAGAAAAAATGGCCATGATAAGGACTGTGTTTAATATCTTGAACTTACAAATGCACAACTTTTTCATTTTCTAGTAGTTAATTACTCTTATACTATAAAATTTCATTGCAGATGAATTTTCTATTCAGCAGTTTTATTATTATAGTATTATTGCTATTATGGTTTCTGATAGATAGAAATGGACCATTATTAATTTCATTTTTGCTATAGGTACCATGCCCCTCATCCATGTCCTAATGTGGGCCTCCCTAAATATAAGTCAGGCAACATATATTGTACTAGATATGTTTAGATAACTCTATGAAAGTCATTTTACCAATTCAGTAATTACTAAATTAAATGGTAAGAATCATGATAGCTATTTGGCTTTACCAACAGTTACTAAAAATAAGTATTAGATACTTCCATACATGATGTTAATACTTAATTCCTAAAACATAGATTTCAATAACTTACTTATTGGAGTATTTATTACATAATCTTAAATAATATATTATTACGGCCACCTTTAGAATCTTCCACTTTGATTTGTATATTCATTATTTGCTGAAATGATCTTTTGTCTACAAAGGCTCTGACAGTAGAACTCTTGAACCAATAGCTATTTATAAACTCCAGTTCAATTTTTGCACTTCTTTCTTTGCTCATTTTTCAAAGACAATTTTTTTTTTTCATAGTAGAACTGGGGTGTAGGCTACAGGTGCAGGGGATGGGAGGATTCACCAGTGACAGACTGGGGAGCAGAACTGATGGATTTACTGAAATACGCTCCTGAGGGGAACAACAGGTGAGACAGGTGAGCTCTGTTGTGCCATAAGTGGGTTAGCTCCCTGGCTGGGGATTGAACTCAAGCCACAGCAGTGACAGTGCTGAGACTTAACCCTAAGGCCACCAGAGAAGCCCTCAAAGAGAAATTCTTTACTCAAAACCGTAAGAACAGAGAAGTGAAAGACAAATACAAGACTATTTTTCCTTCTATTTTACACATCAATAAAAATCTGTAAACAGGCATAAAACAAAAGGATACAGGAAACACAGTACTTGGTCTTGAATTAAGACATGTGCATAACTTATCACCAACAATATTTAGCTATCCAGTGATTTAATAACAGAAATATTTATAAAGTTGAAGATATGAAAAAGAAATGGAGGTGAAAATGCATACTAAGCATTGCATACATGTATTTGTTTCTTTTGTTAGATTTGTGCATTTAAAAGTTTTGTTCTGTTTTCTATTTTCTTCTAGAGTTCAGAAATTCGTAATGACACTATTTAAAATATGGAATGAATTAGCAGCTCCACACCTCACAAATAATTCACCCTGATGATGGGAAAATATCACTAAACAATACTGTATTTTCACTGTTACATATTTTCATTAATGGAAAAGAGGATCTATTAAACATGAGAGATTACATTTGTGTTTGCATATATATGTACACAGGTGTGTATATTATGTTTATGTTTATATTATGCTTATACACACCTATGTACATATATAGTGTGGATAAAAGATAGTTTTCCATTCTAGTGTTTCCTAAGCAGACTGAATATATATGTGTGTGTATGTATGTATACACTTACAAACAAAATAATATATGTAGTTTGTATCATCACTAGTTTTATAATGTTTGATGATACACACCTCCTTATGTCCAGGAAAACTTTTCATTTATAGTTGTAGAGTCATAATATAACTGAATAAATATTCAATCACACTTTAACCTCTTTTTAGAAAATATACTTTTCAAAGTACTTCATATAAAATGAAATTTAATCTTAATCTGTAAGATACAGTCATTTCTTAAAGAATTCTGATTTTCATGTATAGGATAAAGAAAATATAAAAGAGGCCTCCCTGGTGGTGCAAAGTGTTAAAACGGAATTTATGGAGCTGTCCACAGCTTCAGCATCATGAGTTCGATCCCCGGCCTGCCAGGGAGCAACCCACATGGCGCAGCATACCTCTCCTGTGTTGCCTGCTGCTCCCCCAGCAGTGTACTTTGGTCAATCTCTCTGTTCTGTTCCCCACTCTGACTTTGGTGAATCCTCTCACCCCCCACACCTCTGGCTTACACCCCAGCTCTTGTATGCATAAAAAAAATAAATCTTTTTTTTAAAAAAAGAAAATATGAAAGATGTCCATATTAATTGTTTCACCCTGGATCTTCTTGAAAATACAACATAAGTCAAAACCCCAGTGGCAATGATTGTTTTGAAAAATAACCTCTTAGAGCAGGAATGAGAAGCCAGAGGAATGGGCTTAGGAAGGAGGAAAAATCAACCCATGAAGCTATGCCCAACTGACCACTGCCAAGGAACACTGGCACCATGTGCAATGACAACTTTTGATGAGCTACAGTTCATTTGATGGTTTCCTGCATAAAAGATTAAAGAAAATCACTCATATTTTAAAGGAGAAATCTCAGCTTCAAAGCAGTTTTTAAGTCTTTCATAGATGATTAGAGCTTTTTAAATCTTCAGATAAAATACTTTCACGAGTCCCTTATCAAGTGGCAGAGTCTTAGAAGTTTTGCCACTGACTTTAAGGCATACCTTGGGAAGGAGAATAAGGAAACAGTAGTTTGAAATGCAAACATTTCCCAAAGTGTCTCTTCCAACCAAGGGTGAGGAGAGAAAGAAATACTGACTTTGTGTCACAATAGTCTGCATGACTGAAAATCACATCCTAAATTATTGGGGATTTAAACTTCTATCGAAAGAGTATCAAAAAAGTACAGTTAGAATCACCCTTGTAAATAGTGGTCAATGGTATGGAGATGGGTGGAAATTAGATTTGGTGCTGTACATGATGCAGGGCATATGTAAAGATCTAGAATATTGTATACCTGAAGCCTATATAATGTTATAAAGTAAAATAACTTCAATACGTATTTAATAGAACTATCCTTGTTAAAGCAATCATGTGCAGTGGGGAGAGGGGAGGTTTTATACCGGGTAAGTTTAGTTGCCAGCAGCACAAACCTGGACAGAGACTCCACAAATTAGAAGTAAGGGCTGCCAAGATTACAGGGAATGCCAGGAGGATATCAAGGGTAGCTCCATGGCTCCCACTGCCTTTGGAAATCTGAAAGGTCAGCATCTGGACATCGAGTCATTACTGCAATGACAAAAAAAAAAATATACACCCTCTCTCTTCCAAATTCTTTGGCCACTGATAAAAGTTGGAAGCATTCTTTCATAAGCTGCCATGCACAAAATGATCAAGATTAGCTCTGCAGTGCTGAATCTCACTTTTTCTAGGAGTACATATGTGATTGCCACTGGTGTATCATAGGTGTCAATTTCCCTGGCAACAGAGAGCACTAAAAGGGAGATGAAAGGTCTGTTGCAAGATTTGGGTCAGGAGGCTGTACCTGCAAATCAGAGTCTGCTTGAAACTGATTGTTGATAGAGCAGCTTGATATAGAGTTGGCATCAAAACAATTTGTCATGGTGCACAAATTATGTGCCAGATATGTCATCCTGGAGCGCTGTTCCATTGCCACATTAACTGAAGCAGAACTGAGTTATTGTGGTTGAATATACATGTATATATCTATATATGTATATTTACATATATATGCAATATATACATTCACATACACACGCAGATATGATTTTTTAGACATATTACTCAAGAAAAATCTACTGGAACAAAAAATAAAATACAAAAAAAATTGTTATTCATAAACATATTGACTCAACTATTTTAGATTTTCTAATTGCTTTTAAAAGAAAGACGAACCATGTTAACTGAGGTATGCAAAATGAAAAAAAAAGTGGAAAGAGAAATTCATAAAAAGCAATTTTAGCTACAGATTGAACATTCAGCCACCAGGAACGTATCACAACCTGGAAGTATGTTGGAAATAAAATTAAACTTCCTGATTTTATTTGTGGTAACAAAGCAGACATTTCTTGGGCTAGGGAAGGAATTATGAAGACACAGGGATTATTTTCTGATGAAAAATGAAGATTTACTTATAGTCTAGATTTTCTAATGTCAAAATCAAATAGTCTGTGAAATGACTGAGCTTTAATATATTTGTTAGTTGGGGGACCTGATTTGCTTTCCTGAAAAATTCACACATTTAATTTATAGACTTCTCAACACTTGTTTTTAGTACAAAAATGCATACCCTTTAGCTGTTTATGTTTGAGTTAACTATTAAGACTTGTATTAAAAAAGGAATAAAAGTTAATTAACCTAACAAATGAACACAGAATAAACAGGATGCATCTACAGGTGGTAAATCATTTCAACTGTGAGGAAAATGGGAAAGCAAAAGTGATAGCCAGCTGTTCAAAGCATAGCAAATTGTGCACAGCAAACCTGGACTTGAAATTCAAACGAAAGTCTAATGTAATCCCTTCAAGGCAACAGATGCTTTTGGGGGAAGAAATGAGGGAACAATTTGTTGTAGAAAATTATACTGATATTATGATCTGTGATCTAGACATCAAATTGAAGATCTCTCATAGTCAATAGTTCTATATTAGGCACACAATTTGGTCACACTGACACAGAAAACAAAGAATCTGTGTAAAAATGCATAGTATAACCATCTGGAAAGAGACCCTGCTAATACGCCATCCACCCTCAGGCAGATGCTTGACAAACTCTGTCGAGAATATCTAGACTAGGTATATTAAAAAACAAAGTAATTAATCACACATTTTTCAGAATAAACCACTTTTCCAGTATACTTTGGATAGTATAAAGATAAAATAAAAGTAATTGTTTGAAATTTATTTAATAACAGATAAAGCTACCAACAAAACCACAGAAATATATAAAATTAATTTTATCAATAATAAACACATAAGTTGAACCACAGCAAAAAAAAAAAACCAAAAAACAAAAAACAAAAAACACCCATAATATAAAAGCAATCAGGAAACTTTATTGATAAAAATATGTAAGGCAGGTGGTACAACTGTTTAACCTCATTTGAGTTGCCTTCTGGGTTATTACTCTAAAAAGAAATGTGATAAAATTCAACAAATTAAAAAAAATTGCCCTTTATTAGCACTAAATCCACATTGTTTTTAAGTTATTTTAAGTCATTCTTTATAAGATGTTTTACCTTACCTATAGCTTTACACATGTTTTAATATATGGAGTGGGGTGTGGGGAATCTCCCAATAGATTCAGATCCAAAAGATGGCCACATATATCACATTTCCCTTATTAGATTTTTCTATAAATTTTGATAGTGAAATGTTTATCCTGATACTGTTTTTTGAGAAATTCTACCTAATTATGAAGAATTTCAAAAAAATATTTTTTACCTCATTTCTATAAAGATTACAGCATTACATGAACAACAGAGAATTGTTGTTACTATTTCATTACTATTACACTACTATTTCACTACAATTACTATTTCACTATTTCTCTCAAAATGAGAAAATTTTGCAACTCTAAGTCCTTTATGTGTTATTGTTAAGTAAGTCCATTAAGCATTGTGTCTCATACTATAACATCAGAATTTAGTGTTCTAATTTTTCTTTAAAATCATATTTTTTTAACTTTTCTCTTTTTGCATAAAAGAACTGGGGTGTAAGCCAGATGTGTGGGGAGTGCGAGAATTCAACATAGAAAGATTGGGGAGCAGAACAGGCGGGTTGACCGAAGTACACTGCTGAGGGGAGCAGCAGGTGAGCCAGGAGAGGTCTGCTGCACCATATGGGTTAGCTCCCGGGCTGGGGATCAAACTATCTTCCCAGGCCATAAGTAATAGTCTTTTTTTTTTAAATAATAAATTTTATTTTTATATTCCCCCATACAATTGCAAACGCCCCATTCTGACCCCAATCCTTCCCCTCCCGCCCCCCACCCCCCCAAAAAGTGTCTCTGGTTCATAGTTTTTTGTTGATTTTGATTTTCACATTCTTATATTCATTTTCCTGGTCCCTTATTTAAGTTTTCTAGATTCCTGCTATGAGTGAGACCATCCGGTATTTTTCTTTTTCTTTTTGGCTTATTTCGCTGAGCATGATCCCTTCCAGCGCCATCCATGTTGCTGCAAATTGCATGTGTTTATCTTTTTTGAATGCTGAGTAATATTCCATGGTATATATGTACCACATCTTCTTGATCCAGTCATCTATTTTTGGGCATTTGGGTTGTTTCCAAAGCTTAGCTATTGTAAACAGTGCTGCTATAAACATAGGGGTGCAGGTGCTCTTTGGAATTGATGTTTCTGTGTCCTCTGGGTAAATACCTAGGAGTGGAATTGCTGGATCATATGGAAGCTCTATGTTTAGTAGGTCCAGAAATCTCCACACAGCTCTCCATAGTGGTTGGACCAGTTTGCATTCCCACCAACAGTGCAGAAGAGTTCCTTTTTCTCCACACCCTCGCCAACATTTGTTGTTGCTAGTTTTTTTAATATGTGCCATTCTCACTGGTGTGAGATGGTATCTCATGGTAGTTTTGATTTGCATTTCTCTGATTACAAGTGTTGTTGAACATTTTTTCATATGTCTGTTGGCCATTTGCATTTCCTCTTCAGAGAAGTTTCTTTTTAGCTCTTCTGCCCATTTTTTGACTGGATTATTTTCTTTGTTGTTGCTGAGTCTCATCAGCTCTTTGCAGATTTTTGTGATCAGTCCTTTATCATTAGTGTTGGGTGCAAAAATGTTCTCCCAGTTGGTGGGGTTTCTCTTTGTTTTTGTTATTGTCTCTTTTGCTGTGCAGAAGCTCTTTAATTTGATGTAGTCCCAGCTGTTTATGTTTGTCTTCACTATCACTGCTTTGGGTGATGTGTCTGTAAAGATGTCTTTGATGTGCAAATCCCGTAGTGTTTCGCCTATATTTCCTTCTATGTATTTTATGGTTTCAGGTCTTATGTCTAGTTCTTTACTCCATTTTGATTTGATTTTTGTGTATGGTGTGAGGTAGTGGTCAAGCTTCATTCTTTTGCATGCAGCGACCCAGTTTTCCCAGCACCATTTATTGAACAAACTTTCTTTGCTCCAATGCATAGTCTTTGCTCCTTTGTCAAAGATTAGTTGACCATAAATCTGTGGGTTTATTTCTGGATTTTCTAATTCGATTCCATTGGTCTGTATGTATGTTCTTGTTCCAATACCATGCAGTTTTGATGATTATGGCTTTGTAGTATAGTTTGAAGTCTGGGAGTGTGATGCCTCCATTTCCTTCTTTTTTTTTTTCAGTAGAGCTTTGGCTATTCGGGGTTTTTGGTGATTCCATATGAATTTCATCAATAATTGTTCTATTTCTTTGAAGAATGCCATTGAGATTTTGATTGGAATAGCATTGAATCTGTATATTGCTTTTGGTAGGATGGCCATTTTAATAATGTTTATTCTTCCAATCCATGAGCAGGGGATGTCTTTCCATTTCTTTGTGTCTTCTTCTATTTCTTTTAACAGTGTTTTATAGTTTTCTTTGTATAGGTCCTTTACCTCTTTTGTTAGAGTTATTCCCAAATATTTGATTTTTTTTGTTTCGATAATAAAAGGGATGTTTTTTTTTGATTTCTTCTTCTTCAGATTTATTGTTTGTGTATAGGAAGGCTACTGACTTTTGCGTGTTGATTTTGTATCCTGCCACTTTACTGAATTGATTGATGAGTTGAATTAGTTTTTCTGTGGAGATTTTGAGGTTCCAAAACCGAAAAAGGACAACACAAAAAAGGAAAACTATAGGGCAATCTCCCTAATGAACACTGATGCAAAAATCCTCAATAAAATTTTAGCTATCAGAATCCAACAATGTATCCATAAGATAATTCACCACGACCAAGTTGGATTCATTCCAGGGGCACAAGGATGGTTTAACATCCAAAAATCAATCAACGTTATCCAACACATCAACAAAAAGAAATATAAAAACCATATGATAATATCAATAGATGCTGAGAAAGCTTTCGACAAAGTGCAACACCCATTCATGATAAAAGCCCTTGAAATTCTTGGGATACAAGGAACATACCTCAACATCATAAAGGCCATCTATGACAAGCCAACAGCCAGTATCATTCTCAATGGTGAAAAGCTGAAAGCAATTCCATTAAGATCTGGAACAAGACAAGGATGTCCACTCTCACCACTGCTTTTCAATATAATACTGGAAGTCCTAGCCAGAGCAATAATACAAGAGAAAGACATCCAAGGAATCCAAATAGGAAAAGAAGAATTCAAACTATCACTATTTGCAGATGATATGATAATATACATAGAGAACCCCAAAATCTCCACAGTAATAGTCTTTTAATTGATAACTTAAGTCACTCTATCTCAGTGTCCTTCAGTACATAGTAGAAACCCCAAATGGTATGAATAACAAAAATTCTGTTTTAAAATATTTATAGAATCATCAAATCTAAGCAAAAATTAATTATGAATTCAAGAAATTAGAAAGTGCATTTGGGAAAAATAAAAAAAATAGATCTATAAAAAATTGTACAGGTGAGGAAAAATAACTTCACGCCAGGACATTTGAAATTTAGTAAAATGTGCTCTGAAGGTAAATAACAAAATATCAAAACTGTCCTTAAAAGGAGATAACCTGAATATCCCCACAACCATTAAAGAAACTAAAATAGTATTGTAAAATATTGCCATAAAATAAAACACCAGATTATTTTATAAAATAGCTACATCAACTATTACAAGAGTAGATTTTTCAAATCATGAACAAATCAAGACAGTAAACATTAAATTTTCTTCAATACTTCTGTGTATTGTACTGTGTACCATAATGGACAGGTATGTGCAACTTAGTCCTGATTTTATACAGGGCTGAGATTTAGGCCATAAATCCATATAATCTTTTAGATTGCTTACTACCACTGTTCTCTGTATTTCTAGTAGTCTGTAACTGACTAATAACCACTTAATGCAGAAACAAAAGTTTGAAACAAATATTGTGATCCTCCCCAAAGCAAACCTAATATTATGAATCAATTCATAAGGGATTCAATATTTGTTTGTTTTAAGAATATTCACTGATATAATTCACCATAACTAATAATGGGAAAATTTCTAAAATATGCATGCGTTTGCATTAAAAATAATAAATTACCATTGTCCACAGTCTCTGAAATTTTTCATTGTGTATATCATAGAATTAGTAATGTTTTGACTATTTTCATTAACTGCTTAATACCCTCCCCTAAAATCATATATACATAACCCTGCTTTCAAACTACTGAAACCATGACTGATTCCACCCTGCTGGCAGGAACAATTGGCCAGAGTTAACTATCTGCTGAGCTTGTTTGCACTATTTTCATAAAAAAGCAATAGCTCAAAAATAAACTTCTCTGAAGAGGAAATGCAAATGGCCAACAGGCATATGAAAAAATGTTCAACATCACTTGTAATCAGGGAAATGCAAATCAAAACTACCATGAGATACCATCTTACACCAGTGAGAATGGCACATATTAAAAAAAATAGCAACAACAAATGTTGGCAAGGGTGTGGAGAAAAAGGAACTCTCCTGCACTGTTGGTGGGAGTGCAAACTGGTCCAGCCACTACGGAGAGCTGTGTGGAAATTTCTGGACCTACTAAACATAGAGCTTCCATATGATCCAGCAATCCCACTCCTAGGTACCCAAAGGACACAGAAACATCAATTCCAAAGAGCACCTGCACACCTGTTTATGGCAGCACTGTTTACAATAGCTAAGCTTTGGAAACAACCCAAATGCCTAAAAATAGATGACTGGATCAAGAAGATGTGGTACATATACACCATGGAATACTACTCAGCATTCAAAAAAGATAAACACATGCAATTTGCAGCAACATGGATGGCACTGGAAGGGATCATGCTCAGCGAAATAAGCCAGAAAGAAAAAGAAAAATACCAGATGGTCTCACTCATAGCAGGAATCTAGAAAACTTAAATAAGGGACCAGGAAAATGAATAACTATAAGAAAGTGAAAATCAAAATCAACAAAAAACTATGAACCAGAGACACTCTATGGGGGGTGAGGGGCAGGGAGGGGAGGGATTAGGGTCAAAATAAGGGGGTTGCAATTGTATGGGGAATATAAAAATAAAATTTATTTTTTTTAAAAAAAAGCAATAGCTCTTGTGTTTGACAATGAGTCACAGAGCCAGAGTCAAGCAACCACTGCCAGGACCAATAAGAGAGGCAAAAAAAAAAACCCCAGACCCCAGACCTCCTACAGAAGTGAGGGGTCAGTGCACCAAGGAAGACACAGTCATTTGGAAAGATGTTTCCCCATGTGGGCTGATTTGTGACAATCTAATGGGGTTTAGCCAACTCCACATTACTTTGACCCCTGTTGATTTACCAATGACTTCCTGCCAAACCCAAATCCCTGTGCCCCCAGCCCACTCCCCAGCCAATGGAATTTAACTCTTTTTTTACTCCAACCCCTTCTTCTCAAAATGTGATATAAGCTTCTTACCCTTGCCTTTTGGGGAAGTAGATCTGAGTCTTGGGGATCTTATTTCCTGCTGACTGGACTCAAACCCCAGGTAGCATATCTTTCCCATTTATGTACATTGGGAACAGCTCTACAACATCTTTTAATTCCCTCTAGCACTCACTTGTTTTTCCCACCTCAGAGTCCCCACAAAATGTAACAGCTGAACCGTTCATTTGTACCTAATATACACTTCTTTATATATATTATAAACATAGATATATTTAAATGTCATTGCTTACAAAGGCTTTTGTTAATTATTTTACAACACATATTCTACTAAAGTTCCTAGAACATGGTAGGTGCCCAAAGTCGTGAAAATAATTGAGAGCATACTCATTAAAAATCAACGACCCGGGCCTCCCCGGTGGCGCAGCGGTTGAGCGCTGGGTTGCGAAGCTGCCCGCGGCCTCGGCAGCGCCGGTTCGATCCCCGGCTGCTCCCCGGCCACCGGAGGAGGGTCCCACATGGTGCGCAGACCTCTCCTGCCGCCCGCTGCTCCCCTCAGCAGTGTACTTCGGTCCTTCTGCCTGTTCTGCTCCCCGCTCTGGCTCTGGTGAATTCTCTCACCCTCCCGCGCTTCTGACTGTACCCAGTGCATGTATAAACAAAACAAGCAAGCAAATAAATAAATAAATAAATAAATAAAAACATGCCTCTATAAAAAAAAAAAAAACGATTAAAAAAAAAATCAACGACCCTCCTTTTTTTTTTTAAAGATTTGTTTATTTATTTATACAAGCACTGGGTACAGTCAGAAGCTTGGGAGCGTGAGAGAATTTACCAGAGCCAGAGGGGAGAGCAGAGCAGGCAGACTGACGAAATACACTGCTGAGGGGAGCAACAGGCAGCAGGAGAGGTCTGCACGCCATGTGGGTCCCTCACCCGGCAACAGGGGATGGAACCGGTGCTGCAGAGGCTGCGGGCAGCTTCGTAACCCAGCGCTCAACCGCTGTGCCACCAAGGAGGCCCTCAAAGCTCCTTCTGACTGTACCCAGTGCTTGTATAAATAAAATAAATAAATCTTAAAAAAAAAAAAACAAAGATCCAAAGATGACAGATGAAATCAGAACACCAGTTCCATTTTATCATTTTAGAATTGTTGGCTTCATACCTTTTGACATTAATTAATAAATTTAATTTTATACTTTAATGACCACAACTCTTTTTATTTAAGATGTAGATCACATCTTCCTTGACAATATGCTAAGCATATTAAGTATTCAACTTAATGCTAAAATGGATATGGATAACTCCTTTAATTTTCAAACAGTTCTGCATTATAAAACAACCTAAAAGTGCTACATAATGTAATCAAATACAGTATCTTGTTTTCTAATGTCATTGATATTTTGATGTTTTAATATTCAACTGCTTAAGAAAACAGTAGAGAAGGAAACTAAATTTACTTAATGCTTTAATTCATTTAATTTTTAATTCTCATAGCTCAGGAATAAGAACATCTGTGCTATATTAGCTGGGTGAAAGATTTTTAAAAAGTAAGAATTTCCATAGGCCTGAATATACAGGTGCTATGTCTCATCAGTGGAACTGCAGTTAACAAAGCATTAGTTTAACTGCATAAACTTACTCTGACAAAGAACAAAGATCATCTACTGTAAGAACAGGGTTTCATGTTCATGACTGATGAGACTGTTATATCAAGTAAATGCAAAGGCTCCACCAATGGTACACATGATAGTTGTTGATTCGATACTTTCTTATTGCATTATTTTTATAGCATCTGCTTTTATAGGCTCTGCTCCTCTCCTCTTCTCTCTCTCTCTCTCCCCCCTGCCCACTTAGCTTTTTGATGACTCAGTATCTTGATGTAAATCAATTTATTTATTCATTTTATAAAAGATCTATCTATCTATCTATCTATCTATCTATCTATCTATCTATCTATCTATCTATCTATCTATCTATCTATCTATTTATACAAGCACTGGGTACAGTCCGAAGTGCGGGAGGGTGAGAGAATTCACCAGAGCCAGAGCGGGGAGCAGAGCAGGCAGAAGGACCGAAGTACACTGCTGAGGGGAGCAGCGGGCGGCAGGAGAGGTCTGCGCGCCATGTGGGACCCTCCACTGGTGGCTGGGGAGCAGCCGGGGATCAAACCGGGGCTGCAGAGGCTGCAGGCAGCTTCCCAACCCAGCGATCAACTGCTGCGCCACCAGGGAGGCCCAATGCAAATCAATTTAAATGAATGCAAAACCAAATAAATTTTCAGGGGAATTACTAATTTTATATTTATTGAAGTTTCCCAAGTTAAATCATCCCGATATTCTCAGAACTGGTCTCCTCAAGATGTCATGCTCTTACACAGTTATTTTTTTGTGTGTGGTGTTTTTTTTTTATGTGTGTGTGTGTGTGTGTTTGTGTGTGTTTTGTTTTTTTGTTTTTTTGCCAAGAAAAATGTAATCCCTTAAGTCTAAAGATAAGCTTTAGTTCTTGCTTAAGTCCTTTCCCCTTCCCTAATGGTAGAAGAGACTGTCATGCCCTAAACTTCTGTTCTTTCTCTTATAGGAAAATAATTACTTCTCTACCTTTCATAGGCCAGAAGAATGAAATTTGGCAGGGTCTCATCCAATTGTAGATTTATCAGTGAATGTGTCCTCTCAATCTTTACTGTAGAGTAAGGATGATCACCTTCTAACTGTCATATAAAGTCCCCCTATGACATTACATATCAGTAAATTCCCTAAATGAAGAATAACTGTTCCATTATTCTTTACACTGTTCCATTATTCTTTAGACTTTAGAATCATGTAAATTCTCCATGTGAACGTTAATAAAGTTGGGGCTTTTCTCCTACTAATCTGGTTGATGTCAATGTGTTCGTTCATCTGCCCTGATTTAGAAGAACCCAGATAGCATGGGGAAATTATCCCCTGTACTCCATTATATACACATCTTGTATTTAATCACTATCATAGATTCCTACCAACAGATAAATGTCTCAAAACCAGTGAAAATCTTTCAGATGTATATATGTGATGAATGAAACATTTTCCCTTTACTTTGGAATTTCTTAAGGATTTTAGCATTTTTCATTAGTAAGGTTTTTAAACATTTTAGAATAAATGCTTTGGAAAATAACATGGCCTCCACAATATATGTGTGTGTTCATGTAACATAAATTATGTTTTCAGTAAGCACACATTTTTCTAAGAATGAGTCTAAATCAGGTAATATAAGTTTTTTTTTTCTTAATACTCAATGATAATGGGCCTCTGTGGTGGTACAAAGGGTTAAGTTTCAGCATTATGAAGTTATCCACAGCCATGAGTTCAATCCCAGGCAGGGAGCTAACCCACATGACAAAGCAAGCCTTTCCTGCCTCGCCCGCTGCTCCCCTCAGCATTGCATTTCAGTCAATCTGCCTGTACCGCTCCCCATTCTATCTCTGGTGAATCCTCTCACCCCCAATACCTCTGGCCTGTATCCCAGTTCTTTTTTTAAGATTTATTTATTTTTACAAGAATGAGGATACAGTCAGAGGCGCACGAGGGTGAAAGAATTCACCAGAGACAGAGCGGGGAGCAGAACAGGCAGACCAACCGAAGACACCGCTGAGGGGAGGGAGGGGCAGGTGAGACAGGAGAGGTCTGCGCGCCATGTGGGATTCTCGCCGGCAGGCTGGGATCGAACCTGCTCTGCAGAGGCTGCGGACAGCTTCATAGAGCAGCGCTCAACCCACTGCACCACTGGGGAGGCCTTGTACCCCTGTTCTTATATGCATAAATAACTAAATTTTTAAAAAAATACTCACTGATATGATTACAAACTGTCATATATATTAAAATAATATTTGAGTTCATAACCTAGATATCTTATATATAAGCCTAAATTCTCCACAGGTTGTATGAAATATATGCAGATGAAATTAATATGTTTACTCTTATGAAAATGCAAATACAGTAAAGCTTCACACATCTCTCTTTATGTAGAACACTAGCATGCAATTATAACAGTAGAAAATTTCTGGGATTTTTATCAGTAAGAATTGATAAGAAATCTTTGTTCCTAAATCTATATCTAGCTCTTCATTGGATAATTACTTAGTACAGGTTTAATTAAGTGTACAAAATAATTATCAATGAAGTGGAGTATTTCTTTGTGGTTACATGCTCCAAACAATATGCAGTGAATTGAGAGATGAATAAGACCATTATACCCTACAGGTATTCAAAGTCTTTGGGGGAAATGTAGAAATTATTTCTATAAAAAACAAATGTAAAATGTGAATGTGAACATAGAAGAGAAAACCATTGTTGGGTTTGTAACTGCTATTTAAAATACAACAAAAACCAATTCTTGCCTTACAACAATGGAGGTACCTTGATGAGTCAAATGTTATTCTAGGAACGAAATGTTACCACCATTTTATCAAACTTTGTCTCTAGCAGTTGTTTTTTTTTTTTTTTTATGTGATTATTGCTTTAAATTTCTCAAAAATGTTCAAACAGGGGCCTCCCTGGTAGTGCAAGGCTTTAAGATGCAACCTATGAAGATTTCTGCAGCCTCTGCAGCACAAGTTTCATACCTAACCAGCCAGGGAGCAACTCACATGGCACAGCAGACCTCTCCTGAGTCTTCCACTGCTCCCCTCAGCAGTGTACTTTAGTTAATCTGCCTGTTCTGTCCCCCGTTCTGTTTCTGCTGAATCCTCTTACCCTGCAAACCTCTGTATTGTACCCCAGCTCTTGTATGCATAAGTAAATAATTCTTTAAAAAAAAAGTTTTCAAATGGGACATTCAATTAAGACAGATTGTGGGTATTACAACTGGATTTAAAGATGTAAAGTAGGGGTAGAGAAACAAAAAGCAGATAATATCTTGACTTCTACTATCCAAGACATTAAAAGCTGGAGGAGAAAACTTGAATATTTTTTGTATGTGTTACAGATACACTCCCATAAAAAGGCTATCCATGGAGCTGGTGCTATTTTTCCTGGTCCCACTTACAATTACCCACCTTGGAATAGAAGTTCCAGTATGCCATGAACCAGATTTCCTGAGTGGAGAGCTACTGGGACTAGGCACTGATCTGAGCAACCAAATGAACCGATATAACAAGAAAGGCAGGTTTCTGTGTGCCCAACTTTTATACTTTGGTACCTCTTGCTAGTACCAAGGATGGATGGTGGCTAACCATGTGTTCACCAATTAACTCTGTCTCTATTCTCCCATCTTGTACTCACCTTGGAAAATAAGCCTTTTTGTTTAAATTTCCTCTGCATGTCTGATTTTGAGTCTCATTGTGTGGATGAGGACTCATGCCCTGTTGTCCTCGGGGTGCCCTGTAACTTGTGGAGGGGTTTATATTGAGATAAATGCAGCAGGGAACTGCATAGTGAGGGGCTATTATTTTAGTTGATATGATTCTAATTTCTGGAAAAGACAACAGTGTATAAAATCATATCTAAAATGTATAAAATGATTTTGTAGACATTTTAAAAATAGGTAAAACTATAATTCATTCATTTAAAAAGGGAAAATTAAAACATATAATTTGGTTAGAGGACTCTAAAGAAAAAAGAATAGAAAATAGATTTTAAAAAATGCTGATGGTCAGAGTTCACACAGTAGACTAGCTTTTGTTTTTGAAGATCTGTAAAAATGCTTGCATTTATTTCCTTGAATTACTGTGAAAGTTCACAGCAATTCCCAAAGTTTGGTTTTTAATACTTCGTGCAGTTTTCAAAGCGAAATTCACCTTGGTTCAACTCCATTTTTTAAAATACAGCACGCTACAGCAAGTGTTACTGGTAAAATAAATCATATTAAGCATCTTTCAATATTAATTACATCATCTTATTATTGAGGTAGCATTGCTTTACAATATGGTCCCTAAATTTGATGTAGGTTCTTAGTTTTCCATTTCTTCTGATGTATGTTACATCATACCTACCACTAGGGCACCACAGACCTCACAATAGACCATTGGGCTCTTCCACCTTCTATTGTTCCCAAGTACCCAAATGCCTACCTCAGTTAGCATCAACTCAACAATCAGAGTTTCAGGTGTTTTTTTTTTTTTATTTTTAGTTAAGTTTTGCCTATTCCTATGCTTTTTTTTTTTTAAATGTTCCACATGAGTTAAAAGATCCAGTATTGGCATTTGTTTCTGACTTATCCTCAGCACAGCATAATCTCTATCAGATCCATCCTTGTCAAAAAACAAACAAACAAACAAAAAAAAACCCAAGATAAAATTTGTATTAATTCTGCTGAAATTACTGAAAAAAACCTTTATTCATCATAAAAATACTGTTGTTTTACTTATATTCATATATTCAGAATATAAGTAAGAGGGTCAGAGAAAAGTAACCCTAAAACAAACCCTAGAAATCTGAATGTAAATTTGAAGCTACAAGGAGGGTGGGGGAAGGTAGAAAGCAAGGGGGTTGGAGACCCAATAGACTATGATAAAGATTATGGGTGCCTTTATAGTATATGTGGTGTGGTAATATACACTGGAAAAGGGGTGAACCTATACCTCTGAATCATATAGCACTGTAAACCAATGTTACCTCAATTAAAATAATTTAAATAATGAAGTTATACAAAATAATTAACTTGAAAGGTATCATATGACTAATCATAAAAGCAACTACTTCTAAAATAAAACAGGGAGAAATGAGTAAAGTTTAGGTAGATAAAATGGTAAAACTATTTCATAGATAACAAAAGTACAAATGGAAAAAAAGGAAGGAAACTGGTTTTCAAAAAAGTAAATAACTGCTCTTGAAAGTCACTATTTCATAATGTAAAAAAATGCCTCACATGTGTAGAAAAGAACATGTAGTACATAAATTGAAAAAGAACATGTATCTAAAATACAGAGTGTGTATTATATCATTAGTAGAAGCTAACAGAATTTAATATACACTTTAAACAAAAATTTGTTAATGGTCACACACATATATGAAAAGAATACCATCATTAATAAGTGGGGAAATGCCTATTAAAACTATAAAGAGAAATCACCAAAATCTCCCAAGTGTGGCTAATAAGGAAATAAATAGCATGTGTTGGCAAGGATGGATGGGGAAAAAAAACTGACTTCTCACACATTGTTGCTAGTGATACTCAGACACACGTCAATGACATTTTGAAAAACTGAAAATTACTTCCGAAGTAAATGAAAGCATACACTATATCACTCAACAATTCTACTTTTAGATATTTATCCAAGGTGAATAAAAATTAATTTCAAACAAAATATCGTAGAGAAACATTAGTAGATGTTTTATTTATCTTCAGATGTAATCACCTCAAGTATCTTTCCACTTGAAATGCTCTACACTACACCCATACAATGTAAGCTATTCAAAAACAACAAAACATGTACTATTGATACATGTGGCAGTATGGGTAAAACTCAAATGAATTTTGGTGAGCTAAAAAAATAGACACTGAAAGTACTATACAATTTATTTTCATAAAACTCTAGAAAAAGCTGAGTCTAATCTATAGTGACATCTATGGATTACTGTAAGCCTGGAGCTAGAGTAAAGGGTTTTGAGTTGGAAGGAAACAGGGAATTTTGGGTATAATGGCTTTATTTGTTTAGTATTTTGGTTGAGCTGGTGATATATTTTTATCACCTGATGCAACAGCAAGTGTATAGTGCTGTATTTTATTTAATTTAGTGCTAAAGAGAAATTCCCTCATGGTGCAGAAGACCTCTCCTGACTCACCCGCTGCTCCCACTCAGCAGTGTATTTCAGTCAACCTGCCTGTTCTGTTACCCACTCTGTCTCTGGTGAATCCTCTCACCCTCCACACCACTGGCCTGTACCCCAGTTCTTGTATGCATAAATAAATAAAATCTTTAAAAAAATCAGAATACATTAGAGTAGCAACATGTAGTATATAAACAATTACTGGAATATTATGCATAGAAATATAGCATCCAAAAAGACAGTTTTTCAGACAAAAGAAAAAATAAAATAAAGGAATTCAGGACTAAAGCCCAGTGCCAAGGAAATATTAAAGGGAGTCAATTAGGCATATATATATGTATGTGTGTGTGTGTGTGTGTGTGTGTGTATCTATCTATATATCTATATATAGATATATAGATATCTATATCTATCTATCTATCTATCTATCTATATATATCTACCTATCTCCAGATTGTAGCCTTAAAAAATAATCACCAACAATGAAAATGATAAATGTGTGGGTAAATGTAATCTACATTTCTTTCCCATTCATATATTTAAAAGAAAATTTAGAACTTTCTAGACTCGGATAAGAATATTATAAAAATATTATAAACTCATTCCTGCTGCTAGTTACAACAAGAAATCCCTGGACAAAAGGTATGCTTTTCTTCAAGGATTAGGATAGACTGCATTATTTTTCAGTAAATACCCATTGTATCTTCCACTATCAATGAAAGTTTACATTTTGCTAGACAACTGATTACCATCTTTGACCAGGATCATCTTTCTCAAACAATAAAATTGACAATGGCAACTACATTTTGAGCAGGAACTTTACAAATGCTTAGAGTTTTGCATTATTCTCATACATAGTGTTTTATCAAGAATTCTAGACTGAGAGACAGGTGGGGCAGATCTAAACCAGAAGTGTAACCCCACATAGCTAAGCAAGCCTTGTTGAGCCAAAGACAACCTAATACTGTAATTTCAGGTTTCCAGGCCTAGTCTCCCAGCCATGAATCGATTACAGGCTGCAGTGGCAGCACTGAGTCCCAGCACCTAGACCACCACGGGCTGGTGTATTATGAACTTCACTGATGCTCAGGCAAGCAAGTAAAAAGAGGAAAATTTGTTTAGAAAAAGTTTATTAAAGAGAAAAGGAACAAAATTAAGTGGCAAGAAAGCCAAAGTGAAGCCGTAACTCAGGGAATATACACCTTCTTTTCCCAATAATTTTTTAATTTATTTTTTATTTTATTTTACATATTTTTTACATCATTTTTGCACAATGTATGCATTTTCATTTTGGTTATAGTCCCCATACAATTCCCACCCCCCCCCCCGGTTTTGATCCTACTCCCTTCTCCCCCCAACCCTGTAGTCAAAACCAACAAGCAACTATAAATCAGAGACACTATGGGGGGGGGGCGGAGTTTATAAAGTTCCACCAGTCTCTCTGTGATTGTTTAGTTCTTGGTGGTCTCAATTTGCTACTGTGCTTGGAATCACCCCATTCACAGTCCTTATCAGAGAATCTCCCCTCCCCCTTTTTATTGCCCTAGTCCAGGAACATCAGTTGCCCCTTGTCCTGGGGTGTTTGATTAACCCCCATGGAAGTTGTTGTCCTTATCTCTGGAGCTTCCTTTATTCATTTTGTTTCCCTTATCTCAGAAGCCTCTTTAACTTTCCCAAAATGCCTACCTGCACTGTCCCTGAAGCTGCCTAGTTAACCCTAATTTACCCTAGGACTCAAAACTGTGAATCTCAGGAAGAGAAAGGAATGTCTGTTACAAGTCTCGAGGATTTTATTTTATTGATTTATTTTGTTATACAAAGTTGACTAACATAGAGGTCAATAAATATTATAGTTTTCTTCCCACGCTTCAGAGATTCCCTGAAGGCCAACCCCGAAAAGAACATCCTTTTCCTGTTTAAACTAAACCTTTAGAGAGCAGTTTTATTGTTCTAATATGAACTCTGTCTTCTGAAAAGCTCTGGAACAAGTGACTTATAACAAGCTTAATAATGAAAAGGTAACATTTGGTGCAACTTGACTACAGAAAATAAGGCCTGATGAAAATGAAATATTAATATGCAGGTAATGTTAGATGCTGCTCCACAGTTTCAGAAAAATGAGCAGTAATCAAATGAGGGTGTCACATAATACACAGCAAGCAGAGAGCCAATTATGTAAATGAATGCCCAAGGTTAGCCTGATACAATGCTTTTTTAATTTGACTAATATTAAAATCAACTTGTTCTTAATGTAATAGATGGCTGTGACAACAGTTAAAGAGCACCAAATGTTTTTAAATCCCATGTCAAATTAAAAATGCTGTTGTGAGTGACCTGCTTTTCTCAGTACAATATTTGAAAGGCTCAAAATATGCAGTATTTTCTTGGTTTCAAAAGCATTAGACTAAAACGCTTCTGAGATGAAAGTCATAATGACCAGTGTACATTTACCTCTTTCAATGGTAATAAATAACTATGTACTTTTGCAACAGTGCAGGTTCAAAACAAGAAGAGCTCCTCTCATTAAGCTGAATTCACGTGAATTTAACAGATAAACTATAGATACATTTTTAAAATTATATAAAATTCATTGCTAACTCTATACAAATATATCTTTAGTAGGATCTGCATTCCTTTTCTGTTTCTTCCCTCACTAATCTAGTCACCCAGTCAGTATACTTGTTTTTAAAAAAATAATTATTCATTTCAAAAGCAGCAACAATAAACTTATTATCACTATAAAATAATTGTGTATGTGCACATATTCATAAATGTATATTAAAACACATAAATGGACATAAACTCCAGTTACATTTTCAGCACAAAAAGAAAATACTATTTGCAAAATCACTGGAACATTTAATACATTTAAATTTTTAATCTAAATTGGGTCAAGATAATGATTCATTTGGGGAAGCTAATATATTTTTAGTATTTAATGGTTTATATATAAAAATGATACTTTTCCATATAAATTCAAACAGAATGCTCACATGCTATTGATTCTATCTTCCAAGAAGAAATGGCAAAATCATTTTCACCTTGACAGTGTCCTTTCTAACAGGTGTCAGATTGTTTTTATGCTAGCATGAAATTTTCATCAGAATCAAAAACAACTGGATGAGGAAATCAGAGGTTTAGGGAGGAGGCAATAAATTCACCTTTATATTTTGACCTTTATCTCTTGTGATCAACCACTATAATTTAACCAAAGATTGTGACTGTTGTTTTCAATTGAACACACTGATTGCATGTCTTGAACTTGATGATGAGAACTGATAATGGATATTTCAGTCATCTCAATTCTTTAAAAAGGTGAACTATTAAACAGTTATTCCTCAATTTCTGTATTAGTATTTTCTGGACCTGGAGATCATAACATCTGCATATTCCATTTAAAGAGCATAAAATCTTTAATATAAAACCTGTATACTATCTAGAAATAACTTGTATAGTAAATGGCCCTGGACTTTACATTCGCTTCTTGAAATCCATTCTCAAATATAAATATTAACTAACAAACGCACTAGCCACATTATTAAATACTATATATTCAAGGAAATATCAGCATTTTGAAGTATTTTATATGTTGAGACTTACAAAACAAATCTTCCTTTGGTCGTATTGTTTTTAAGACTTGGTATGGAGGGCCTCCCCAGTGGCGCAGTGGTTGAGCGCTGGGTTGCGAAGCTGCCCGCAGCCTCTGCAGAGCCAATTCGATCCCCGGCTGCCAGGCAAGGGTCCCACATGGCGCTCAGATCTCTCCTGCCGCCCGCTGCTCCCCTCAGCAGTGTACCTCGTCGGTCTGCCTGTTCTGTTCCCCGCTCTGGCTCTGGTGAATTCTCTCACCCTCCCGTGCTTCTGACTATACTCAGTGCTTCTATGAATGAATAAAATAAATCTTAAAAAAAAAAAAAGACTTGGTGTGGAGATAATTACAAGGAAAGTATTGTCACAATTTTGCATTAATACCTACTTCAAAACTTATCTGTGGTTATCACTGCCTTTGTTTTTATATAATGGATGTGTTAGGAATCTTAATTCAACAAAAAAATAACTATTATATGACATATGTATGGAATTTCACCACTTAAAAAATAAGTACCATTCAATAGTTTTATATTTTTTAAATTAGTGAGGTTAATCCTTTTCTATGAGGTTGTCATTGCTTTAAATACACTTATAATTTATTACAAGATTATTCTTTTCAAAAATTATTGTTGTTATATTTTTATGCAATCAACTCAAAAGAAGACAAGATTATGAAGAAAACAGATGATGGTTTCTTTATTCTTTTCTTTACTCATCATGCACAGACCCAATTTATTTGAGTTATATTGATGTATTCAACATGTCAAAACACCTAAGATTCTGGGCACAGAGAAATGAATATTAAAGAGTTACTCTTGTATTCCTGATGATAACATGCTATTATAGAGAGAAAAATAATTGATAGTGGGTAAAATGTATAACATGTTAGATGGTGGCAGGTACCATGCAGAAAGTCTTATCAGAAATAGATAACAAATGCTGGTTAGAAAACATGATGTGCTTTTATCTGATAAAGACCAGGGAAGGCCGTAGGGAGAATATTAGATCTAACAATGACTGATGACAGTTAAGGATTAAACATGCAGCTATACAGGAAAGTATATTTCAGATTAAGAGATCACCACTTACAACATTTCTATAGAGTAGGTAATTCTATTCAAGGAAAAAAAGTTCACTGTGCCTTAATCTGTGAATAATAAGAAAATATTAGAGAACTGGATAAAAATGATAAACAAGAACATTTTTTTCTAAAGATTTATTTATTTTTATACAAGAACTGGGGTACAGGCCAGAGGCATGGGAAGGCAAGAGGATTTATCTGAGACAGAGCAGGGAACAGAACAGGCAGAAGGACTGAAATACACTGCTGAGGGGAGCAGCAGGTGAGACAGGGGAGGTCTGCCACGCCATGTGGGAATCTCCCTGACCAGCCGGGAATCAAACCCACGCTGCAGAGGCCGCGGACAGCTTCACAGTGCTGCACTCAACACCAACACGCTACACCACAGGAGAGGCCCAAGAACAACATTTTAGAGAACCTCATAGACTTTTGATTATGACACCAAATAGAAAAAATGCAAGGAATTAAATAAATAATTTATATTCTATAAGAAGCTTTTAAAAAATATCCCATTAGCTACTTTTTTTAACAAGTAGACTATTGGTGTGCAAGACTCACAATAAAACAAATTAGAAGAATGTTAGAACAACCTGGTGAGATTGATAGCAGTAGTGGAAATATTTTTATTTTAGATTTCAGAATAACTGAAAATTAAGTTTAGTGAGCAGTGATTTAGCAGTAACATGTTAAATGTGAGATGCTTATTATATGTCCAAGTGGAGATTTTGAGTACCTGTTTGGCTATATCATATCTAAAATTCAGACAATAATTCTGGCCTGGAAGCATAAGTTGATTTGCCAACTATTACACCATGAGTTCAGATGTGATTACCAATAAAGTCAGTATTAATAGATAAGGGCAGAATTCAATTTCCAGATGCAAGTTTTCCATTGATGGGATGTCAAAGGCATGAGAAAGACCAAAGCAAAAACTAGGAAAGAAGGCCAGGGAGGTAAAAGGAAAGCATTGAAGTGGGTCACCCTATTTCAAAACACACACACACACACACACAAAAAGGTCTGTTTAGTTTTGTTTTGTTTTTAACCTCTTTCCAATAGTTCTCCTATTTTATTTTATCTTACTGAGGTAGCACTGGTTTACAACACTGCATGTGATTTGGAGACAAGGCCCACATATCCTCAGATGCATGTCACTACACCACAGCCATAACTAAGACACCCACACACTTCCAGCATAGTCCATTGGGCCTACGCACACTTCGTTCTCCCCACTGTCCCTCCTTCTCTGAGAGCTTCAATTCCACACACAGATTTTGTTGTGTTTTATTGGTTTGGTTCTGTCTTATCCTTTGTCTGGTTTCTGTATAATCACATATGACAGAAATCATCTGGTATTCTGCCTTTCTCCTTCTGACTTATTACTCTTCAGTTCCAACCACATTGTCACAAATAGCAAGCATTCACCATTTTTTTTTATAGATGCATAGTATTCCATTGTGTATATATACCACATATTCCTAATCCACTCATTTTTCCTTTGGCACTTAGGTTGTTTCTCAGTTTGACCTGTGAGTACTACTACAATGACTATATGAATGTGTACCCCTTATAATTAGTGTTTTTGCATTCTGTGGTAGATACCAAAGAATGAAGTAGCTGGATCACATGGTAGCTCCATTTTTAATATTCTGAGAAAATATCATACTCTTTTCCATAGGGGATGGATCAGTCTACAGTCCCACCAACAGTGTATAAGAGTTCCTTTATCACTACACCTTGCAAAACTTTTCTTTCTAGTATTTTTGATATTAGTCATTTTTACAGGTATGAGAAGTATCTCAATTGTAGTTTTGCTTTGCATTCCCTGATGATAAGTTATGAACATTTTTTTCATGGGCCCATTGGCCATCTGTATTTCTTCATTAAAGAAGTGCCTGTTTAGATCTTCTGACAATTTTTTTTTGGACGGGGCATTTTATTTTTTTCTGAGTTTTTGTTTTTTTTTTTTAATAGATCTTGGATATCAGTAACAAAGAAAAGAAAATATTAAGCATTTGTGAGATGCCCTGTTTCAAATACTAGTAATTTATAATTAAGATGAGAACATGAAGGTTAAAATTTATTACTAGACTTAGCAATATGGAGAGCATTGGTGATCTTTATTGTTTCAATTTCAATGGTGTGGGGGTCTACAGTTGAAATTAATAAAATAAATTGTCCCAGACAAGCATAAATGAATCTATAGATTCCTAAAGCTGTTTTCAGTTCTCTAGGTCAGTTCATTTTAGTGCTTATCCACATAAATTAGTCCTCTTACTTGGGCCTTTGGCTATGCAGTGGTCATTTCTCTAAGATAATGGATAATTATACTAGACCATAAATTCAAGAAGTTACTCCCAACAATTTCATAGCTACTAATGGCTAACTCTTCAAAGTTTTCCAGGAATTCTTTTGAAATTTTAAAGGAAAAACTGCAATGTAACACTCTAATTCAGATTTTCATTATTTTTCAAGTATTCAACAAAGTGATATGTTGATATCTTGTGGAGTATCATATGCTGATACATTTTTGTAGTTACCTGCTTATCCCATATACATTAATATGTCTAAACAACTTTATTTTTTCATCTTAAACTTCTTGGAAACATACAGAGGTATTAATATCATCTAACAAACAAAAAATATGTTTTATTGCAATAATTACTAGACGTAAGGCAGAATGTCTGGAATTTAGTCCCTGTTTCACCATTGTCTAAATGTACGTATTTGGATATATCTCAGATAAATTTTGTCATATCGAAAATAAAAGCTTAACAACTAAAAAAAAAAAGTTTTGTGGACATCAAATAAGATAATACTAAAAGCACTGTCTAAATGTACATATTTGGATATATCTCAGATAAATTTTGTCATATCGAAAATAAAAGCCTAACAACTAAAAAAAAAAAAAGTTTTGTGGACATCAAATAAGATAATACTAATGAAACCATTGGTAAATTATAGATTATTTAGTATCAGTGCATGTATATTTTCCATTGATATTTTAATAAATATGTTAATAGGATGCTTATCTCCTAATGATGAATTATTTTAAATTTGAATCAAAAATCTTGGATTTTTCTTATCTTAGTAACATCATGATGTGCACGATCATGTGATATCACTTATAAGTTTAAAATTCTCATAGTTTCTTTCTTATTATATACTTATATAACACTATAAGACAACAACGCATACTCTCATTATGTTCACTATAGTACTGGAAAATCTAGCTAGAACAATTAGACAAGGCAAGGAATTAAAATTATCCAAATTGAGAAAAAATAAATAAAACTATATTCAGGTACATAAAAACATACACTGAAAAATATAAAGTCTCCACTATAAAAATATTTAAAACAATAGACTGGTTCAGCAAAGTTGTAGATTACAAAATCAACCCACAAAAATTTATATACAATATATAAAGATCAATATACAAATAATGAACTAGAATAAAAAGAAATTGGGTAAACAGTGCCATAAACAATTGCACCAATAAGAATGAAATAAACTTTACTGAAATTAATATGAAACCATAAAAGATCCCAGATGGCCAAAGCAATCCTGACAAAATAAGAGTAAGAGCGGTAATATTACACTCCCATAATCCAAATCATGCTACAAAGATATATTGATCAGAAACTATGGTACTGGAACAAAAATAGACACAGGGAATAATGGAACAAAATTAAGTACCTGGTAATAAACTCGCATCTATATGGATAGTTAACCTATGATTAAAAGAACAAACTATACATTGGAGAAAGGAAAGCCCTTCCAATAAATGATGTTGGAAAAACTGGAACAAAACTAGACCACTATCTCATGCCATCTACAAGAAAAAAATTATTCAAACTGGACAAAAAACATGGATATAAGAACTGAAATTGTAATACATGTGGAACAAAACACGGGCAACATAGTCTTCAGCGACTGTGGACTTATCTTTGACAAGAAAAACAAAAGAAAATGCAATCAATTGAGGGTATATCAAACTAAAGATTAACAACGAAAGAAACTATCATTAAAAAAGGAAGAGGGAAAAGAAGACACTCTAATGAATAGAAGAAAATATTTGCACACCAAACATCTGACAATGGGCTGATGCCCAACATCTATAAAGAACTCATACAACTAAAAAACATGAGAAGAAATAACATTATCAAAACATGGGCATAAGAACTAGATAGGCTCTTTTCTCAAAAGTAGACATGCATATGCCCAACAGGCACATGAAAAATGCTCATTATAATTTATCAGGGAATTGCAAATCAAAACTACAATGAGCTATAACCTCACATCTGTGAAAAAGGCTCCTATTAAAAAAAAAAAAAAAACTGAACCAACAATTTCTGGTGAGTAGTTGGAGCAAAAGGGACCCTCAACACTATTACTGGGAATGTAGTGTAGTCTATTCCTTTGGTATTTCTCAAAATACCAAAGAAAGAAAGAAGGAAAGAAAGAAAGAAGGAAAGAAAGAAAGAAGGAAAGAAAGAAGAAGGAAAGAAAGAAAGAAGGAAAGAAAGAAAGAAGGAAAGAAAGAAGGAAGGAAGGAAGGAAGGAAGAAAGGAAGGAAGGAAGGAAGGAAGGAAGGAAGGAAGGAAGGAAGGAAGGAAGGAAGGAAGGAAGGAAGGAAGGAAGGAAGGAAGGAAGGAAGGAAGGAAGGAAGGAAGGAAGGAAGGAAAGAAAGAAAGAAAGAAAGAAAGAAAGAAAGAAAGAAAGAAAGAAAGAAAGAAAGAAAGAAGAAAAAAGGTAAAAAAAAAAAATACCATATTATCCTGCAATTTCACTCCTACATTCTACCCAAAGAAAGCAAAAATATTAATCCAAAGGGATATATGCATTCTTGTGCTCTTATTTACAATGGCTAAACTATGGAAGCAACTTAAGTGCTCAAACACAGATAAGAGGTTAGGGAGGTAATCTGTGGGGAACAGGAAGGGATTAAAGGGATTATGCTAAGCAAGACAAGTCAGAAAGAGAGAGACAAGTACTGGATGGTGTCACTTTATGTGTTATATTCATGCTGCCATATTAGCTTGACTATATAATTCATACAAACAACAGATTCATCTGGTGCCACATTCATTGATCTTTCAGACAAGACACAGGAGTGGAAAGAGCAAAGGTTGAACTGAATAATTCCATGAGTAAAAATATAACCAACGGTACCAGAGGAAATATGTTACTAACCATTCATTGTACAAGTAGATCATAAGATACCCCAAATTGACCTCACTATCCTGAGCCTTCAGCACTCCCAGTGATGTCCTTTAAGTAAATCAAGCACAGAAGAATTAACATGTTAAAAAATTTTGTTTGAAGAAGATAGATACCCTCTCCAAAATTTCCAGTGAGGTTAATGCAATTAGCTTTGAGGGACTGTGTTTTATTCATTAGTTTTTAATATTAACTATCAAAAAGACCAATTTCCTATAAGTGAATGACATTAGGCCCCCATCTAGGACTTATCTTGTCATCGCCATTGTGCCCAAACCTCCAGATAATACATTTCCCTTTGGATCCACACATCCGATCTATTTCCAAGATCTCTGAGGCCCTCTTATGAATAAGGGCCAATGTTGATTAAGCTACCTCGAGTGTTGTGTCCATCGAGTACTTGTAGCATTGAAGCAATTTAAGTAAAATGTATTTGCCTATTAGAATTATGTCCCCGAGGAAAAGTGTTGTCCTTCATAGGTAGGAAATTGCCTGAACAGAATGTCATTCTGATTCACAGCAACATGTGCATCAGATGTCGTATGCCAGTCAGAGTAAATTCAGTCAGGCTCACAAGGAAGATTTATCTCCAGGCTGAATAAGAACCAATATTATAAAAATAATAAAAAATGTAACCCAAATGAAAATTTCCACACAGCTATATTTGAGCAGAATATCACAGGACACAGATTGATGTCTTTCCTTCAAATCATCAAAGTATACTTGTCAGGTAAATTTCCTAGCTTGAATTCATTCAATTCTTTTCAGAGGATAACAAATCAGGGGTGTCTTTGAGAATTGGCCATGAATTGGCACCACAACACAGAAAAGCAACTCTGAATATTTTCTTATTCTGATAGAAGTATCTCGAAGGGAGTGATGGTATCCTTTCTCAGCAATATTATACATTTATGTGTTTCATTACTTTCTGTGACAATTGTCCCTCATTTTCCATTTATTTCCTGTCATTATAGAGACCTGACATTTGAAGTCTGTGATTGAGTCATACTGGCTACCTACAGGGAATGTTTCAAGAATAGAACTTAGAGTTTCCTTTTTTACTTGGTGCCTGGAAAGAGTAAAATAAGTGTTTTGCCACTAGAAAGTTGGATAGCACATATAATTTTTTAGTTTAGGCTCTGAAAGGATGTCACTCTCTAGCCCACTGCTGTCTTATTCTGAGGAATTAAAATACTGAATGGATCAGTAGTCTCTTTCTGACAATCCTGAGTCTGGTGTAGTTTTACCTAGAAATGACAATTTCTTGTAAGAGATGGAGAATCAAATATTCCCCTTATTCCTCTAACACATGCCCCCCACTCCCCCCAACACACATGAGAGTTTTCTAAAAATATATCCCATTTGCTATTTTTCATATTCAGATGAACTACACATCCACACAGTTGAGACAACCAGGCCTTCATTCTCTTGTTCATACCCAGTTCTAGTGTCTATGGCCACGTAGCAAATTACTTTAAAGTTCAGTCTATGGCCATGTAGCAAATTAAAGTTTATCTCAAAACTGTGAGAAAATCATCTTAATATTATACAGTCATTTAGAATCCTCCTGGATTATATCAGTTGATAATTCAGAAAAGCCATAGTAGGGATAGCTAATCTCTGCTCCATAATATCTGGGCCCTGAAAAGAAGATTCCAAGTCTAGAAACAAATCATTTGAAGCCTCGCTAATGTATTTGTGTGGTGAAAGATGTGACTGACAGTGGGAAGGAATCCATTTCCTTAGCACCTGGACCTATAGTTGTTGACTCTCTATGATGACCACCCATAGATGGTGGTTGGGTTCCCTGATCAAGTTTCCTCAGATTGAGGAAGGTAGAGGTTCTATCCTTTTCATGATTCATCCTTAAAAGTCACATAGTTTCCATTTGTCATACTTTAAGGGTCTAAACAGTCCAAAAATTCAATTTAAATTCAAAGGGAAGGCATATAGACCCTCAACTCTTAGTGAAAAGAGAGTCAGTAAAAGCAAAACATATAAAAAGAGAAAAACAACAGAAAGTATAGACCAAATCAGGGGAACATTGGTAATTGGAATCCAAGAACATGAGAGAGGATAAAGAGCCAGTATTCCAAATAATGGACATGCATTTCAAAATCTAATGAAAGATACTAGAAGGAAAGTTTTAATAGCTACTTTTGTAGTCTTTTCTCTAGCTTCAGGGGTACCTGATGATTTGATTCTTGATTAAATCCACCTTGCTACATTAACTCAAAAGAACTATTAAGAATTTGATTCTATTGAATCAATGATAAATGAGAATCCAGCCCAGGGGTATGTGTTAAACCAAGTGTCTGTATCTCATTGTTAACATTGTTTATCAATTAATGAATAATTGGATTTGATGAAATGCAGCTGAGCTAGAAAATGGCTATTAGCTATATGCATTCCTTGAGAACTGTGTAAGTAACTAGTCACATAGCCTCCAAGGAGTTATCTGACCAGGTACAGATAACCACAGAAAGGAACTGACTTCATCCTCAAAGAACAAAAATCATCTCTCAGGTTTATACACTCTAGAATATCTGGGTCTGTGGAAATGCTAACTTGAAATCATAGGCATTTGTTAGTCACTCATTTTCAGTAAAGGAGAGCATTTTAGTTTACATATAAACAGAAATATGAACCATAAAATGAAATTAAGCCTGCTTTATTTCTTATGAATCTGATTGTCAGTCCAAGCTCATAACCACTATTTTTTGAAAAGCAGAGTGGGCACTGCAGAGTACATTGCCATAAAACAAAAAAAAGGGGATTTCCCCGGTGGCGCAACAGTTGAGCACTGGGTTGTGGAGCTGCCCACAGCTCTGCAGCACCAGTTCAATCCCTGGCCGCCGGAGAGGGTCCCGCATGGCCCACAGACCTCTCCTGCCACCCGCTGCTCCCCTTAGCAGTGTACTTCGTCAGTCTGCCTGTTTCTGCTCTGGTGAATTCTCTCACCCTCCAGCACTTCTGACTGTACCCAGTACTTGTATAAATAAATAAATAAATCTTAAAAAAAAAAGGCATGGTGGGGAAAGTAGAAATGGCTATGAATGGCTATGAAATATCATTTTCTGGTTACTGCCTGTCACTAAAGAGATAATACACTAATATAGAATGACAAAGTATACAAAATCAAGGAAAGAAAAAGTTGAGACATATTTGAAACTGTGACAGGAAAAATAACGGCTCTCCCCTGGTGATGCCATGTCCTAATCCCTAAATTTTGTATGTCTTACCTTACCTGACAAAATATGATATGATTAAGTTAAGGACCTGAAGAGTTTCCTGAATTGGGCCTCCCTGGTGGTGCAAGGGATTAAACACAGCACTGCGAAGCTATCTTCAACCTTTGCAGCATGAGTTTGATACCCGGCAGGCCAGGGAGCTACCCACATGATGCAGTAGAACTCCTCTCTTGCACACTGCTCCCCTCAGCAATGTATTTCAGTCAGTCTGCCTGTTATGGGAGGAAAAGCAAAAGTTTTTTGGGACCTTCAGTCCTAACCCCATGACTTCCTTGGAGAAGAATGGAGCTGGAGGTTGAGCTCTTCAACAATGGCTAGTGAGGCAATCAACTGTGCCTGTGTACTGAAACTTCAATAAAACCCCAAAACAGTAGGGTTTGGAGAGCTTCCAGGTTGGTGAAATCATGGAAATTTAAGAGACTGGTGACTCAGGAGAAAGCATATAAATTCTGATCCTTTTCTCAGTAGCCTGCATTACACATTTCTTCGAATTCATTTCTCCTGAATCAGATCCTCTCATAATAAATTGTCGGTCTTCTGGGGACCTCCCTGGTGGCTCAGGGGTTAAAGTCTCAGCACCATCAAGCTATCGCCAGCCACAGCCACATGAGTTTGATCCCCAGCCAGTAAGCTAACCCATATGGCGAAACCCATCTCCTGTCTCACCCGCTGCTCCCCTCAGAATTGTATTTCAATAGACCTGCCTGTTCTGCTCCCCACTTTGTCTCTAGTGAATCCTCTCACACCCCGCACCTCTGGCCTGCACTCCAGTTTTTGTATGCATAAATAAAATCCTTAAAAAAAAAAAGTAATCTGCTAAGTAATGTGTTTCTCTGAGTTCTGTAAACCACAAAAGCAAATTAATGGAAACCTCTAATTTAAAAGTAGTAGGTCAGAAGTACAGGTAACAACCTGGGTTTTGACTAATGTCTAAAGCAGAGGGTATTTTTGTGTGAATCTTTAATCTATATGGAATCATATATCAGTTGAATTGTAGGACACCCTGATGGTCTCTCAGGGTGATTCTTGTTGGTGTGAAAATACTCCCCCCCACATACTGATTAAAATTGTGTCCAGGTCCTACGTAATTACCATTCAAAATAAGTTCATTATAATGATTACTTTCATTACATTGATTATATTAAAACCTTGCCTAATTTAGAAGAGATGGCCAAGAAATTTTGGGAAATGCATCAGCATATATGACTAATGCTTACAGCATATATGCCACAGTTAATAGGATAGATGACCAATGATAAATAAGCCATCCAAAATAAAGGACCCAGAGAAATCTTTTAAATTTTAGCAAGAGTGCGGACATGGGCCACAATAGACATTTCACAAAAAAATATAGTATATAAACTCCCTACTGCATTCTTCCAACAATAAAGTGCTACAATATGTATTTGGGATGTTGGTAGAAATATTAATATTATATGAATATCTTTCTAGCATTTACACATAAAGTTACCAGAAGGAAAGATGAATATAGAGAGGGGGTTAATAAAAAAAGACCTTTGAGAGAATTGTAGAGAACTGTAAGTAGTATCATTATGGAGGTGAGATGCTAACATATCATGGATGATGATTTTAGGAGGCCATGTCTTATTCATAAATGGGTTGCATCCCTCCCTTTGGAACCAATAATTCCCCAGAATACTTTAAAATCTTGTTTGCTAAATAAAACTTACAAGTCTATCAAACAAAGCAAGCTAGTTTACCAGTGGAAGTTTCCAAATCTCATTTCTACATTTTAGTTCATAATCTATCACTATTTTGCTAAAGATGTTTACAAAAGATTAAGATTCCAAAATAGGAAACACTGGGAATATTATGCATGGCTGTACAGATAACCAAAAATCTTACATCCAAGGGGGTAATATTTGAACACGTAAAAATCATATGACATGATCAAAGACTTTTTCAAATGTCCAAGCTAATATGCTCTTCTTCACTAGATAAATTAGAACAGGCCTCCCAGGATAACAAAATAATGGACATTCCTGTGATGAATATAAGGAGAAAATTAAATACTACTACTATGTAGTTTCCCCCAACACCAGGAAAGAAAATTAAAAAAAAATGTTGCTGATACAATTAGAGTTTAAATTTTTGTATATGCATATTATATATATAGTATGTACGCATGCATATATACATAAAATATATATATGATATTTTATGTGTATCTATATCCAATCAAGTACCCTGTCCTGATAAATAATGCTTATTATTGATACAATACATGACACATGATGGGAATATGCTATTAAGTTGTCTTTTTTGTGTGTGGATATCATTTTGTTTTGTGAAAATATGTAACAGCAAGTTGCACAGAGAGAAAACTGAGTTGCTACTATTTAGAGAAACTCCCAAAATTATTTTTATTTGATTATAAAATATGTTTTTCCCTAACAATAGGTATTGTGTATAATTTATTTCAATTAAAATATGCAAAGCACATTATTCTTAAAAGTCTTATTAAATAGGGCCTCCCCTGGTAGAGCAGTGGTTGAGCGTTGGGTTGCTAAGCTGCCCGCAACCTGTGCAGCGCCAGATCGATCCCCGGCCGCCAGGCGAGGGTCCCACATAGCGCACAGACCTCTCCTGCCGCCCACTGCTCCCTTCAGCAGTGTACCTCGTCAGTCTGCCTGCTCTGCTCTTCCCTCTGGCTCTGGTGAATTCTCTCACCCTCCCATACTTCTGACTGTACCCAGTGCTTGTATAAATAAATAAATAAATCTTAAAAAAATATAAGTAACAAAAAAAAGTCTTATTAAATAGGGCTTCCTCTTTCAGCATTTGTACTTTTTATAAAATTAATGCCATATTACTGTTTTTTCTCTAATTTATAATAGTATTCTTTTTTTTTAAGATTTATTTATTTATTTATACAAGCACTGGACACAGTCAGAAGCACAGGAGGGCGAGAGAACCCACCAGAGCCAGAGCGGGGAGCAGAGCAGGCAGAAGGACCGAAGTACACTGCGAAGGGGAGCAGCGGGCGGCAGGAGAGGTCTGCGCGCCATGTGGGACCCTCCTCTGGTGGCCGGGGAGCAGCCGGGGATCGAACTGGTGCCACAGAGGCTGCAGGCAGCTTCTCAACCCAGCGCTCAACCGCTGCGCCACCGGGGAGGCCCCAATAGTATTATTTCTAATCCAATGTATCATTAATTTATTATCCTGTAAATTATAACTTATAAAAAAAACTTTTTGAATTCTATTTTAAGGTAGCCAGTATTGCATTGTTATGACTCTTATAGATAATAGAACTGTTACTTTTTTTTACTACCAACAAAGGAAGCTTAATGAAACACAGTAATTAAAATGTTTTCACAGCCTGACCCTATCAAATCAACCACAAGACCAAATGTCCAGCAATTCTGTAAAGTAAACCACAGTGGTTTAGAACTTAACCACAGTACTCTGCTGTGTTATCATGGCCCTTAGTTAAATTCACAGCATCTTCCCTGCAATAGAAAAGTTGAGTCATTTGTTCTGACTAAAAGTGGGCATATAAAAGTCCCACTGTGGATTATTATCTGATCCATTATGATGGCAGGTTTTTTATTAACGGTTGATTTGTAGGCTAATTTGGAAATTGTTAAAATGGATTATTTCAGCAGGTTATTCAAAAGGAGCATTGGGCTGTTGGAAATCATGGTAGCATACTTATTTTCATAGAGAAGTAAATTTTGTTCATATGAATTCTATACCTGGTTATCTTTGTGGGTAGACATTCATAGTAGTGCTATTGCTTACTTGTAAATATTACATATGAATATGTTACATGTTAGTTAAAAGACATAACAATGGTCATTAAATTATCAGTTTTGTTTTTTTTTTTTAAGATTTATTTATTTACACAAGCACTGGGGTACAAGTCAGAGGCGTGGGAGGGTGAGAGAATTCACCAGGGAGCAGAACAGGCAGAAGGACCGAAATACACTGCTGAGGGGAGCAGTGGGCAAGACAGGAGAGGTCGGCTGAGCCATGTGGAAATCTCCCTGGCAGGCCAGGAATCGAACGGTCGCTGCAGAGGCTGTGGACAGCTTCACAGTGCTGCGCTCAACCGGCTGTGCCACCAGGGAGATCCATAAATTATCAGGTTTGCTTTTTTTTTTTTTTTAAGATTTATTTTATTTTTATACAAGGACCGGAGTACAGGCTAGATGTGTGGGAAAATGAGAGGATTCACCAGAGACAGAGTGGGGAACAGAACAGGCAGACTGATGAAATACACTGCTGAGGGGAGGAGAGGGAGAGGCAGAGGAGGTCTGCTGAGCCACATGGGATTTTCGCCAGCCGGCAGGGATCAAACCAGCGCTGCAGAGGCTGTGGACAGCTCACAGTGTGGAGCTCAACCACCTGCGCCACCAGGGAGGCCCAAATTATCAGCTTTTTATAATCAATTGGCATATATATATATATCCCAGAATATATAGCCCAGAGAAATCATAATATTGTAATCCACTTTGAAGTTCCTGGTTTAAATAGGTGTACCTCAAAACTTTCACATTTTATTTAATCACTGTAGATAATTATCTATTCCATCAATAAATTTACATGCTGGAGACTTGATTACATTTATAGTTTGGCATTCCATTCTAGAATTTCAGTAGCTATTCATTGTGGTCTTCTGTTGGTTTATTTCGATAATATAGACTATCTCAACAGATGCTGTAATGAATATATAAAATTAAGTACTAATAATATAGAGGATAGAAATTATCAGTAGAAGTCTTACAACTTAAGCTGTGTTCCAAAGAGTAATTTCTAAACACTGAAGGATATAAAATGCTATGAACTGAAGAAGAGCATTTTACAATTTAAACTTCTTTTATAACAATAAAAGAATAATTTCTCATTGACTAACTTCATATACTTTTTGATTTGTTTTTAGATTGGATAATTAGAATAATTTTATCAGATTTTTATGCACTTTTGCTAATTGTATACAAAAGCTCTATTTAATTATCCTCATTAATGATATGTCCTGGTCCCTTTAATCAATTATTGCATTTCATTATCAGAAACTATAGTTTTCTCTATATAAGATGAGTGTACAGAGAGGAAGAGCCTAAGTTTTCTCATTATGGAATATGTGGTTATTTCATAAAAGGTGCAGAGAGAGAATAAGGAGCAAATTATGCTATTGTTGAAGGCTTTTCTTATATACTAAATTCAAACAAAGAAGTCAAAAACTGTGGCAATTTATCTAACACACAGATGTCCAAAACATAATAGAATAATTTAACCCCCAACTGAGATACAAAAAGTATTCAGTTCACTAGATTAAATAGTTTGCTGAATTATTCCAAGAAAACCTCCTTGAACAAACTTCGCAGATAAGAGCAGAAAAATTGTGATTAAATTGAATTGTTTCTAGTTCTAAGTAATAGAAAAACTGATAAACCAATATTTAAAAGGGGACTTATTGCCTGGAATAAAGACCTTTTGATAAACATAACAAGATTTTTAAGTATTTCAATTCCAGTAACAAACTTTTTTTTTTTTTATAATGGATTATAGTACTTTCTGGTTCAATATTTGCCACTAATGTACATTTATACAATATTTATTCTGTAATATACAATGAGAAGAAATATCTTAGACTAGTCCAACATGATACATCTATACTACTTTGGAGCAAACCTACCCCTTTTATCTAATTTTGGAAATCTTAGTGTAAAATACAACCTGTTTTTCCTCTAAAGAATTGAAGATGAACAGATAAGCGCCCTCTCCTGGCATTAACATCACAGAGAAATGACACACTTAACTAAGAGTTTAAGTTTTGGAGAATTATATATTGACCCTTAGCAGTTCGTAAACGGTGCCATAGTTTACATGCATACACTCTCCAATGGCCAGGCAAGTAAAATAGCCACAGTTAACTTCAAGGTGTGTGGGAAAGTGCACTTATATGTGTCTACAAAAATTTATTACAATATGCAAATTGTTTAATACTTACACCTATGAAAACTAAATGCTAGATCTTGGAGTTCCCTATAATGTGTGCATTGTTATTTTGTGTCTGATTATGTCTTAAACAGAAGGTACAATATGTTATTATAAAGGATGCTGTGTATCTCACCTGCATTTTTTTTTAAAGGATTTCCTTATGCATACAAGAACTGGGGTACAGGGCAGAGGTGTTGCGGCTGGTGAAATGATTTATCAGAGACAGAGTGAGGAGCAGAATAGGCATACTGACTGAAATACACTGCTGAGGGGAGCAGCGGGCGAGCAGGATAGGCTTGCTGAGCCATGTGAACAGCCCTCTGGCCAGCCTGGGATTGAACTCATGCTGCAGAGGCTGGGGATAGCTTCACAGTGCTGTGCTTAACCCCTTGCACCACCAGGCAGAACCTGCATTTTTAAAAAGATATCCATTGGGGCTTATAACCATGGCAAGTAATTTGTCTTTTGTCTAGGTAGAGATAAACTTAATCTATAGTTTACCATGAACATAGTCTTTTTATAAAATTGTCTATTAAGTTATCATCATAGTAAATGTATAGTGATGTTGAGTATGATGTGTTACAAAATTACTGTGTTCCACTGGATCTAATTCAATTGTTATAGCAATATATGTAGTGATTAAAAAACTTTCATTTGCAGTACTAATATTAAAAATTAATGATGTAGATTTCCTCCACATTAATATTACCTCATGAATATATGTTGTTTGCATGTATATAATGATGGTGCAGAATAGCTGATTGATATTTTAAAAATCATTTTAAAATCATTTTTAAATCCCAGTTTCACATTTGATTTTCAAGTCTACTGTCATACCCAGCGTGGGAAGTGGGTTAGGTACAAAATAAAACATACATAGTTCCCTGGGGTCCACTGATTTTCCAGGGTTGACTGTTGATAAAAAGCTCTTAGCTGCCATTCCCTAGTCTTCTTATCCCTGGTCCCAGGTGTTAGAAATTCTTTTATTTTCTTTATCACTTTATAACTATAACCTCTTATTTGTTTGCTTTGCTAAATTTATAAACCTTTTTCCTATTATATGGGAACTGGGTGCTAGAAAAGTTTCTGAGACTAAGATGTTTACCTATATTCCTCAGTTTTAGTTTATATTGTCTTTCATGAACCTTTCTCATCATTATACCCTGGTATTTGATTGTTATTTTAGTTAAATTTTCTATTATGCTCATAAATTCCTTCAAGATGAATTATTAATCTGTATTATCATGCTAGAAAGTGGAATAAAACTTAATCACAATTCAAAACTATCTCATATTTAACAAATTTCCATCAATTGCAATTTCAGTGTGTAAACTATGAACAGTTCATATTATTGAACTATAATACATACAAAATAAATTTCACCAGTATTGTGTGTACTATTTGATGAGTTTTGTCATAACCCTAAAAACGTGCAATGCTACTAAGACATACAGTTGTTATCTCACACCTAAAATACTTCCTAAACTTTTGAGTTACTCTCATTCCCTTTCTCTTGGTTTCTGAAAAAATGTAGCTTTTTTTTCTCTTTTATTTTTCCCTTGTATTGCACGTAACACAAATGCAATTGTACAACATATAGTTTAGCGTCTGACTAATTTTAATTTGTTCAAAATTCTGTCGTGTTGTTACATATTTGGTTTGAGTTATTATTTCCTATTTATTTTTCAACTGTATGCAAATACATTGATACACTTGATTATCCATGCACTAGCTGAAAAGTATTTGGGCTGTTTCCACACTTAAGCTATTAATAAGCTGTCTTGAACATACATACACAAACTTATATAGAAGGCTTTTTTAAAATTTCTTTTAATATTTGGGAGTAGAATCATTGGTTCAATGACGTGTTTATATAAATTTGTGTCAGACTCTTCCAAAGTTGTTTTACAATTTTATGTTTTCATTAACAATGTACTATAGCTTCAGTGAAACAATATTTTTAACCAATACTGTCAGTTGTTGAAGCACTTCTATATGTTTTATATATATGTAGTATCTCATTTTTATATTAATTTCAATTCCTCTAATTATAAATCTTTGGAATAGAAAAGGGATAAAGTTGATGAAATAATTTTCTGAACAAGGACAAGGGCCAATTTAAGGGTTTACATTATTGATTAGATTTAAAATTGTTCAAATTTTGGCAGTCAGCAAATGGAGGAAACAGTATTTTAGTTATGAAACTGAAAAATATAAACATTATCTGCATTTTCCTATAAGTAATTTTTTTTAAACTTATACAAACTAGCAGCTAAGAACCACAGCTTCATGTTACTGCCACTCAATATTTTTGTTATTTTCACGTATATTTTAGTCAATATTCAATATTTTAATGCTTTTAATTTCTATTTAACAAAATACCTATGTAACAAAATGTTTAAATAAACATTTCTAAGAAATAATGCTTAGAAATATACTTTGCTTTCAAGTAAGTTTGCTATTTTCACTAACTTTATTTTTTTTTAAAGATTTATTTACAAGAACTGGGGCACAGGTCAGAGATGCGGGAGTTGAGAGGATTCACCAGAGACAGAGTGGGTAACAGAACAAGCAGGCTGACTATACACTGCTGAACGGAGCAGCAGGCAAGACAGGAGAGGTCTGCTGTGCCATGTGGGTAGTTCCCTGGCCGGCTGGGGATTGAACTTATGCTACAGTGGCTGGTGATAGCTTCACAGTGATGTGCTCAACCCCTTGCACAACCATGGAGGCCCTATTTTCACTAACTTTATTATGGAGATGATAAATATCTGAGTTATGACATTATTTAACCAAGATTTTATGTTAAAATATGCTGTATATTTTGAGTTATATTTCAGTATTTTTATTGTCAAAACTTTATACTTTCTTGGAGTATCAAATAAGACAACAAAATGCAGTATATTCTACAGTTTTCAAATTATATCAGAGATAAGAGTACAATGATCTTTTACAAAGTCAAGTAATAAAATGATAAAAATGTTACATGATTCCTGTTGATGTCTTATTGTCTAATTATCTCAGAAAGTTAAGGATAAAAAGTTCCGCTTCACACTAATTTTAGGGTACACTATAGGATAATTGGAAACTTCTTCATAGTTTTATGAGAAAGGGAAACAGTAAAATTTGATAACCTTAGCTAAAATGCCTATGTTTAACACAAACTACAAATAAACACTCATTTTCAAAATAAATGCATAGGAAAACTACCCCTCATGCACAGTTGCTTAAAAAAATGACTTCCACAAAGCAGCTCACACATCACCTACCCTTCTTAAATAGTAGTTCTCTCTCTTCACCCTCTTCTCATTTACTGAAACGCTTTCTTTCTCTGCTCATTTCTGTTATATGATTGCAATAACTTTTCATCTTAGTTTCTGTGAACTTTAGCATTTTATTACTGTATTTAATTCAAAATTCTAGGCTAGAGGTAATCTTCCTGGCAAAATTTTTTGATTGACACTTAAGTTTTTTCTTCCTGCTCTTCAATAAAAGTGAGATGATAAACAAGAGGTCAGTAGCTGGAGTTGCATTAAGCTTAAGTGCCTCGAGAGGAAAGATGTTGATTTATTTCTAGAAGAAACTCTTAAGAGTGCAAAGCAGAGAGACTGATTTTCTGCATAGCTAAAAAAAATTTGTTACACTTCACAAAAGTATAGAGAATTCAGAAACATATTAGTGCAGCTTTGTATAAAATTAACACAGCTGACTTAATCTGTGAAAGATTTACCAACTTACTGCAAATCAGAGAATATTTGTCTGTACTGAACAAAGCTTTTTTTTTCTTTTGTCTTTCATAAGGAGTTGATTTATCTAATTTCCCTTCTTTATGTAAGAATCACTGTCAATATATTTCAAGTTAAAGGTTGTTCTCCTTGTGTTACAGGATGTTGAACATACCCATTACCCATTTTCTATGCACTCTGAAAATAAACTTTTTTAGCATTTTTAAATTTCTGTGATGATACATTTCATAGTAACCACAGCAATGTTGAGATACAGTTAGATCATAATGAACTTCCACAGAAATTGCATGGTTTTGACACTTTAATAAGTGATGAGGTATCTACAGATTTCATGAGCATGGTAGTATCTATCTCTTAGCATTACAAATATTTTTTAAAATGCTGAAGATACTTTGTAAATTAAAAATGCAGTAAGTGGGTAATTTTTGCATTTTATCTTTTTTTAATTCTTAATGTTCCTAAGGATAGCTGTAATTAAAAACACATTTCCTGTCATCACTCTTGGTTCCCCTATCAGAGCTAAATGTTTTCATTTCAAATTTATAGGGCTTTGGTGGTGAGCATGGTGTGAAATATAGTTGTAAAGATTTGAATCTCTAATCTCTTAAATGAAACTTGTGATATTAACCGTATTTAATAATCATAATTGGACAAAAATTCCAAGATTTTCTGATATTATTCATAATTAAAATGCAAATATATATTTTATCTTTTAAAATAATAATTATGCATACAAGAGCTGTGGTATAGGCCAAAGATGTGGGGGAGTGAGAAGACTCACCAGAGACAGAGTGGGGAATAGAACAGGCAGACTAAAATACACTGCTGAGGGGAGCAGCGGGGCAAGACAGGAGAGGTCTGTTTTGTAATGCTGGTTGCTCCCTGGCCAGCCAGGGATCAAATTCATATTGCAAAGACTGTGGATTGCCTCATAGTGCGGTGCTTAACCCCTTGTGCCACCAGGGAGGCCTGAAAAAATATATTTTCAAGTACCTAATCTATCTACAAACAATAATATCTATGTTTATAAGCATAATATTTGTTTATCTTAAAAGATGTACATTTCTTATGTTCCTTTTATCTCAAACATATTTTTTGAAATGATACCAAGAAACCTATTTTCATTTAAATTGGGATATGAGCCATATGACACAGCAATTCCACTCCTGGAGATCCAGCCAAAGGACACAAAAAAACATTAATTCAAAAAGATACCTGAACCCCTATGTTTACTGAAGCAATATTTACAGTAGGTACGATACGGAAACAACCCAAATGCCTAAAAATAGATGACTGGATCAAGAAGATATGGTACATATACACAATGGAATATTACTCAGTAATCAAAAAAGATAAACTCATGCAATTTGCAGCAACATGGATGGAACTAGAAGGGATCATGCTCAGTGAAATAAGCCAGAAGGAAAAAGAAAAAAAAAATACTGATGGTTTCCCTTATACGAGGGCTATAGAGGAACGAAATTAGGGATTAGGAAAAAGAAAAACAATATTAAAAAAAATAGCAGGCAACCACAAATCATAGACATCTGCTAGGGAGGGGAGGAAAAGGGATCAAAACAGGGGAGAAGGCCTCCCTGGTGGTGCAGGCGGTTGAGAGCCACATGGTGAAGCTGTCTGCAGCCTCTGCAGCACGGGTTCGATCCCAGCCAGCCTGCGAGAATCCCACATGGTGCAGCAGACCTCTCCTGTCTCGCCTGCTGCTCCCCTCAGCAATGTGTTTTGTCAGTCTACCTGTTCTGTTCCTCGCTTTGTCTCTGGTGAATCCTCTCACCCTCCCACGCATCTGGCCTGTACCCAGGTTCTTGTATAAATAAATACATCTTAAAAAAAAATGGGAGAGAAGAGCACAAGGGACTATGGTGATGCTTCATTGGTGAATTGCTGGTGGTGGGAATTTTATGGGGAATACATGATGATGTAAAAGATATAAATTAAAAAATCATAGAAAAATGAACATGCATATCATTTATTATTCACATTCTTCTTGAAAGCATAAGTATCTTAGCCAGATACTAACAAACCAGTCATGAAAAAATATACCACCAGAACATTTATAATTTTTACTTTGAATCAAATCAGCTTTTTTCAGTTTTTGCTTTTTGATTTTCTTTTTCTGATAGACAGTATTTGACATTGTCTGTGTGTTTTCATAACAGTTTACATAATAGCAAACATATTCTGCGTATCTTATGTATTTGCCAGAATAATGATTTGGGATAAATATTATTAGCTTCAATTTTCAAGACAGGAACTTGAGGTGTTAACATTTCACCACATCTTTTATCCATTCCTATGTTGGGTACCTCCATTGTTTCCATAACTTGGCTATTATGAATAGGGCTGCAATGGACACAGGTGTGTTTATTTACCTTTGAAATAGTGTCTTTACATTCGTTTGGTACACACCTGGGCATGGAATTGCTGGAAAAATGAGTTTCCTGATATTATTTAAATATGCAGTTCACATGTCAGGACACTTTTATGAGATGGCTTTTATTATGATTCTTAGTAAAATAAAACAGAGAACAGTTTTGTTATTTTGTGTCCCTTCAAAATATGGCTCTCTGGAATCCAGCACACTGCAGGTAGTGAATGAACATGAGGCAAGCTCACTTGTCATATTACAATTACACAATGGTTTCTATATGAGTCATTCACTGATGGCAAAGCATATAGTTTCTAAGAGCAAAAATCACTTTTATGTTTAGTTTACAGCCATGACAGATAAACATGCAATATGAATATGATACATTGAGCCTTTTAATTATTAATGTATATAAATTCAGTGATTCTCATATTAATGAACAATATTGTTACTTTTCCAATATTATATCTTTTCTAATTATATTTACTTAAATATAATTTTATGTGTTTAGTACTGAAATTTGTATTACATTTTAATGTCATACTTTAAATCTTACATTATTGAATTTTATAAAAACTAAAGGTATAGGACTGGAAAATAGTTGTGGTAGTAAAAAGGAGAGCTAGTTCTTCATATTAATATCTGGCAACAATTATTAATTTACAGATAAAGAGGGTCAAAAATTGTGCCAGTGAATTTTGAAAAAATAAGTGAATAGATTAAAGATAATTTCCTAAGTGTAATTAACTGGAGCTTTTGATTGATAAAGGTTATAGGGACAAAGAAAGAAAGAAAGAAAGAAAGGTCAAGGATGCCTCATGCTTTCAATCTGGACAATAGCAACCACTGTTGTTAATATATATTTAAATAAAAAATTCTCTCCTCCCCAAAGAAGGGAGTAAAAAGGATAATTCAAGGCCTTTGTTGATTTCCATGGTATAAATATACCAAATGTGATTTCAAGTCATCAGTACAACATCACTAAATGTGTAGTTGGGAATGCATACCATTGGTCACAGGGACAGTGCATGCCAGCTCCAGCATAGCACTGATTCATGCTGTCAATTCACAGAAATATGTAAACCTAGAAGATTAATGTGTTTCTAGGAAACAGCTATATATAAATTTTGCTTTGAATTGCTATATATGTGCAGTATCTTTGTATTATTCAAAAGTCTAGCATTCAGAAGAGATTTCTGGTATATAGCAATAAATCAGTACAAAAATTCTCTTTGAAGTCACTGCACTATTTAAGATCTTCAAGAAAGAACATAGAAAATGGCAAGTGATACAAAAACAAAACAAACATTTAAAAACAGGCAGAGAAATATAGAAACAGCTGACAACAAAAAGAAGCATCTAGAGAGTTAGGAAACAATCAAAACAGTATTTATAAAATCCAAGTGAACACAGTGTATCAATCAGTAGGGTGGATGATCTATGATGGCGATTGAGGGTAAAGTATCATAGCAACAAAGGTGTAAGTCAGTTGGCAATAATCATTTCATTCTGTGAGCTCATAGTAGTAGAAATCAGATTATAACATTACAGAATAAATAAGATACTGGAAACTGAAGATTAAAAAATAGTGAATGGTTATATACTATTGTGTCTAATGTCTACCTGAGGTAGAAAATAAAGTCAATCAGTTAATAGATCAGAGGAGCTAATGTAGTTTATTTTTATGATTTTTCATATTTTTTTAAGATTTATTTATTCATGCATACAAGAACTGGGGTACAGGCCAGAGATGTGGGGTGGGGGTGAGAGGATACACCAGAGACAGAGCAGGGAACAGAACAGGCAAACTGACCGAAGTGCACTGCTGAGAGGAGCAGCAGACGACACAGGAGAGGTCTGCTTTGACATGTGGGGATCTCCCTGGCTGGCCGGGGATAGAATTCGTGCTTCGGATTGCTTCATAGTGAGGTGCTTAACCACTTGAGCCACCAGGGAGGCCTGATTTTTCACATTTGATAACGAAAACTACTGTAGGAAATAGTAAGATGGGGTAGTTGAAAATCTAGACAAAAGCTCAAGAGTGGTTTTATCTTGACTGACAGAAGAAATTGCTTGAAATGGGAGTGGAAAGCCTGAAATGAAAGATAAAGAGGATGAGGACAGATGTAAATAAATATAACAATAATGACTGACAACAGTCCCAAGCTTTGCAGGTAAATAAATTAAGGCTTCCAAATGGTTCATTCTCTGTACTTTGATATGCCAATTAAAAATCAGTCATATCATACTGGTGTATGTAATTCTGATTTTACAACTTGAATGTAGACATTCAAACCTCAGTCTTCTGACATGTATTCTTTATCAAGTACTTAGTAAAGGTTGGGAAACAAAGAAGATTGCTAAAAAATAAAAGTGATGAACATAGAATATCATAAAGATTGAACTAAGTCTCTTGAACAACCAATGACATAATAGCAGGTGGATTCAGCATCTGGACATCTTAAACCAGGCAATGTGATTTTTGTAGAGAGGAGAGATTCACAAATAAAGCATGCAAGCATGCCACACATACCTTCTCCCATATCCCCAGTGTGCCTGTATCAACTCATGAGAGATAGGGAAATTTAGTGGTAATAAATTCCCTTTATTGGAAACCCATTTAGGTAGGAGCTGACTCTAGGTAATAAAGGGAATGGAGAAAAGAGACAACATAGTAACTGTCAAGATGTCAAGAATGCTACTGCCATAGTAGGATATGGAGGATATGTGGTTCAGGAATAGTGCAACTTTTCTTTTTTTTTTGAAGATTTATTTATACAAGAACTGGGGTACAGGCCAGAGGCATGGGAGAGTAAGAGGATTCACCAGAGAGAGAGCTGGGAGCAAAACAGGCAGGTGGACCAAAAACACTGCTGAAGGGAGCAGTGGGTGAAAGAGGAGAGGTCTGCCATGCCATGTGTGTATCTCCCTGGCAGGATGGGAATAGAACCCGTGCTACAGAGGCTGTAGACAGCCTCACAGTGCTGTGCTCCACCTGCTGTGCCACCAGGGGGCCCAATAGTTCAACATTTTTTTTTTTTTTTAAGATTTATTTATACAAGCACTGGGTACAGTCAGAAGCACAGGAGGGTGAGAGAATTCACCAGAGCCAGAGTGGGGAGTAGAACAGGCAGAAGGACTGAAGTACACTGCTGAGGGGAGCAGCAGGAGTGGCAGGAGAGGTCTGTCGCACCATGTGGGACACTCGCCGGTGGCAGAGGATCAAACCGGCACTGCAGAGGCTGCGGGCACTTTCGCAGCCCAGTGCTCAACCGCTGCACCACCAGGGGAGGCCCCCAATAGCTCAACTTCAACAGACATTTGTAGGTGCAGGATGGTTGGCTCTTAAGGAGATGTGAATTAAAGAATTTATTGTTTGTAAAATTGAGACTAACAGCAGCATTGAAACAGAAAAAAAAAAAAGGTGGTAGTTTGTTCTTGTACAAACAGTATAGTATACATCTTTAAAATTTGGATAAACAGTGGAAATCTGGAAAACAAAGAAGATGAGTAGAGGAACAAATACTATATTTACTCACACCCCTTTAACAAAATATGTTCAGGAAAAAAAAAAAAGGTGGTAGTTTGTTCTTGTACAAACAGTATAGTATACATCTTTAAAATTTGGATAAACAGTGGAAATCTGGAAAACAAAGAAGATGAGTAGAGGAACAAATACTATATTTACTCACACCCCTTTAACAAAATATGTTCAGGATTTGTAAATAATACATTTTTCACAGACAGAATTCCTGGGTGTTTGGCATTTATATAAATCCATTAATTATTTACATTTTAGTTTTTAAATATTTACATTTAAAGTGTATTTTTCCTATTATTTAAACAGTAGTAAAACTGGTGTTAGTTGCACATTTCAGAGTTTCAAGAGCGCCAAGAGAGAAAAATATGACACCTGGCCATGTTTCTTTACAATCACTAACTGAGGGAATTAGTGAGGAAATGCACAGATGGAGATGCTCCTAATAAGAGACTCGTCCAACAAAGAATGAAGTGGAATGCTATCAATATAGGAATGATTTAATAAACATGATTGATTATCTCCCTACACCATCATCTACCTATGTCACAAACTCCAATTAACTCTGTAATTGTATTTTAGTGTCCCAGCATGTTCTACTTACTTTCATAGATTTCCTTAAAGTGTAATATGCAATGATTGATGGGCAGACACTGGATTTAGATGGATAAATATAAAACCTTTTCTTTGAGAAGAGGCAACTAATGAGAAAGAAAGTTAAGCAGATGAATATAATCAATAAACCACTAAGTAGAGATTCTTAAGACTTTAGAAGTAGGTGGAGATTAGTAAATAGATCTTAGAACACATGTTTAGAATTAATTTCTTTTTAGCCAAAAACTGGCTCCCAATCATTTTGATGACTGACTGAAAAGAAATAAAACTTTATATTGTTGGTCTCTATTGAAAATAGTTTTCACTGTTGTTGTTTGTATTTATGTAGTGAAGTTTGAGCACAATTCTAAAATGGAACACAGAAGAGATTCAACAACAACAACAAAAAAAAATCAGAAAAAAATATATAGAAGATACAAATGAAACTAGTAACATTGTAGGAACCATTAAATTTATGAATATTTTATAATATGCACAGTGAAAGTGTAAAAAATAAAGACAAAAGCAGCGAGAATATACAAATAATTTTTAAATATTCTAAACTAAATAAAATCATTAAAATTCAAAAATAAGAAGCAAACATTTATAGACATCATATAGTAATATTGATGAATAGAAATCTACAAATTGGAATTCAAGAAATATAAAGCAAAAAAGAAAGGAGGACCTCTCTGGTGGCAGAAGGGGTTGGGACACAACCTATGAAGCTGTTCAAAGCCACTGAAGCACAAGTTTGATCCCCATCCAAGGAGCTACCCACATGGCACAGCAGACCTCTCCTGACTTCCCCACTGCTCCCCTCAGCAGTGTATTTCAGTCAATCTGCCTGTTCCGTTCCCCCTCTGTCTGTGGTGAATCCTCTCTTCCTGCCCCGACATCTCTGGCTTGTACCCCAGTTCTTTTTTTTTTAAGATTTATCTATACAAGAACCAGGGTACAGGCCAGATGCACAGGAGGGTGAGAGGATTCACCAGAGACAGAGCAGGGAACAGAACAGCAGACTGATGAAATACACTGCTGAGGGGAGCAGTGGGTGAATCAGGAGAGGTCTGCTGCACCATGTGGGCTGTTCCAAGGCTGGCAGGGAACGAATCGTCACTGCAGAGGCTGTGGACAGCTTCACAGCACTGTGCTCAACCACCTGCACCACCAGGGAGGCCCTGTAACCCAGTTCTTGTATGCATAAATAAATAAAACTTAAAGAAAAGAAAAAAAAAAGAAAGGAAAGGATTTTGATTTAGCCTACTAATAACTGGAGTTTCTGAAAAGTACACCTTTGAACTGTAATATTTATTTTAATAAAAGCATAAGGAGACATGAACATTGTTGTTTTTAAAATTCTTCCTCAAATAAAGTCTGCATATAATACAAATATTGCATATTAAATCAAAATTAGAATATGTATTTTAAATATATTAGAAATATTGCAAATATCATCTAGAAGAGATATACTTAAAAGGACAGGGGAAATAAAAATAGAATTATAATGATAGGGAATGTATACTAATTATTGCCTTTAACAGATACTCATACATAAAATAATTTAGTGGATATTAATTAAATGTTAAAGTAAATATTTTAGAGATTAAAATGAATAATACTAAAGAATAGAGAATTTAAGCATGAATGCAGTCAGTTTTATAATAAAGCATGACATCTTTTTAAAAATGACACAAAGTAAACTTACTCTGCCCAAGACATCCAAAGGGGAAAATATGAAGAGAGCTATAAAAGAGCGAATCCTTTTCAAAGTCATGTGTCAAGGGAGGGTGAAGTCTACTTTCTAAAGGGTAGTTAACTTTATACCATTAAAATGTTTCATTAAGCCAGAAGAAAAAATAATCCAAATTATTTGACAAAGTTTGGTTAATTAATACCACTCCTGAGAAAGAGAACAGAAAAAAGGAAAGATTAAACTCAATCAATACTAATTTTAAAACTCATTTAAAAAAATCAAGCATTACATTAACAACACATGATAGAATTATTCGACCCTAGATTCTCAATAATGTAATGCTATTTTTTAATTAGGAAATTATTAATTTAAATGAAAATTCTGATGAATTTAAGGGGTAAGTTTACGTGAACAAATAGGTTGATGCTGAAAAAGAATTTCCAAAATTCAACACATCATTTTAATGAAAACTGAAAAAATATAATTCATAGTTAATTCTTAACAGAATAAAGTGTATATATCTGTACTGATCCCATTTCTGGGACTAAATTCTGTATAAATAGACAGCGAACTTTTAAAATAAAGCAAGTAAAATGATTGTAATTTGGAACATTGTGATGGCAAAAGGTTGAAAAATTATAAAAGTTCAGCTATGGGTGTCATTTAAAAAAATATGTAGTTTCCACAAATGGAAATGCAGTTATAGAAAATACTGAGACATTTCCTTTTAATGAATCTTTGTATTAGCATGACATGATTCCCATGTGATAATATAAAATGATAAGAATCAGAAGCTAAATAAAAAAGGTTAGGAAATGATAATATATAATATAAAGAAATGATAATCATATGTAATATAAAGAAACAAATTAACAAAGAAAAACAATGGAAGTGAAATAAAATATTTCTGGATACTTTAAATAAGGATAATTATATGGAATGCAAATATTTTATACAATCAGGAAGGTAATTTTTACTATAAGTCATTTAAAATCTAGGGCCTCCCCGGTGGCACAGCGGTTGGGCACTGGGTTGCAAAGCTGCCCGCAGCCTCTGCGGCACCGGTTCAATCCCCAGCTGCTCCCCAGCCACAGGGAGGAGGGTCCCACAGACCTCTCCTGCCGCCCACTGCTCCCCTCAGCAGTGTACTTCAGTCGGCCTGCTCTGCTCCCCACTCTGGCTCTGGTCAATTCTCTCACCCTCCCGTGCTTCTGACTGTACCCAGTGCTTGTATAAATAAATAAAAGTAAATCTTTAAAAAAAAAGACATTTAAAATCTAAATACGCAAATTTTTCAGAATAAATCAAAAGATTAGTGAACACATTTAATGATAATGCTGAAAAATGTGTTTCGCCTCCCAGCATCCCTACCAAATCTTTCAACACAAAGGACATAACAAACAAAAAACAATGGTTTCTAATGTGTGAATAATATAATTACCTGAAGGAAAGACAGGAACAGATGGAGGAGATGCCATTAATAAATAAAAATATTCACAAACATCCATTAGCTGAATAACCACTTGGAACAGTATTAAAATGGCATAAAGAATGTCAAGTCAGACTTATGAATTATATACAAGGAAAAAATGAATATATATATATATTTGAATCAAATGATAATTTTATAAAGCATGTTTATATCACAGAAAATGATTATAAAGTAAAAGCAGGTAACCATAATTATCAACTATAACATTGGATACTAGCTGATACAAACATGTACTTTATAAAGTGTGGAGAAAAATCTAGAAAGCAAACTCCTAACCAAGATAAAATTATATATACCTATATATGCATACACAAACATACACACACACAATAAACTATAAACCAAGAAATGCATGAATAATTAAATGTGCTGATGATAATGATTGCATTCCAAATACTATGAACAAAATATTTATAAAAGACAGAATTAAGAAAAACTTAATAATAGCATGAAAATATTACAAATAATTAAAAACACTATTCCTGTTTGTGTGAGAGTTATAAATGTGATCTTAGTTATCAAAATTTTAGGTAGTAAAAATTATGGCTTAAATAAGGATGTTGTGATAATAACTATGCTAGACTGAAAGGATACAACAGGAGTTAAAAATGTAGAATCATAATATCTAGTATAAAGTGATATGCTAAGAACATATACATATATTAGATACTGAAATTGATGCTTCAAAATATACGAACCAATTATTTTTACTAAATTGATGAAAAGAAACATAATTAAATGTTTTAGCTTGATATTGAGAGGAAATAGAGAGGAAATAGGTTTTTATGAACCTTATATTAAAAACTGAAGAATATTTTTATGATACATAATTAGTATTTCCATTTGGTATATCATAGTATTAAAAAGTAAATGATTCAATAGCAATTCAAATTACAAGAATTATGATATATAATGCATATGTATCAATTCCTAAAGGGTTATTGAAATTGATTTGATACACAAAAGAATAGATCGAAGGAAAATAGGAGAATCATCAAGACATTTGGAAGGGCCATATTTGTGGTGAATAATTCTCCAATCCTGGCAATGACAGGTATAAGACAGGTGACAGATAGGCCTTTAATGCAATCACAAGCAATGTTTGAGAAAAAGAGACATATCTTATTCAACTAGTAGATTCTGATTAGGCAGTGGACTTGACTGAGCTGCATGCTGTGGCCTAGCGAAAATGGGAGAACACTGAAGAGATAATGGGATTGTGGTGGCTCTAGGGGTGGTCGAGGATACAGGCTGTTTCCTGAACTTTGAAGTTCACTGTATTCTTACACATCAACATGATGGAGAAGATATATATTCTCTATAGAGACTGTCTGATACTTGAATTCCCTTGATAAATTCAAGAAAGGACCCACTGGGCACTAACGATACTCTAGGGAAAACCTCCTGTGGCAGAAACTGAGTTCAAGATCTATCAGGTGAAGAAGTCCAACAACAGATAACTGTGCTACTTGAAAGCCATAACAGATTCCTTAATAACAAATACATGAAACCTACATGATATAGATACTTGATACCGAGTGAACAGATGGTCAAGAAAAGCAAGAATAACAGGAAATATCACCCAACAGTGTTGGCAGTCACAGACAATATTTGTCCAATTTTGGCTTTTGACCCCTTTTAAGCAAGCATTTCAAGAGAATTGTAAGACTTGGCCCAAAAACAAAGAAGAGACATTTCAGAATCAATATATATAATTTATGTGCATTTTAACGGGCTGAAGTAAATGAAGGAAAAAATGGAGGTTGTACACCTTCACTTAAGTCAATTCAGGTAATATCTTTCTAATGTATGAAGAATGACAAAAATGTTAATGGAGTGATAAAAGATAGACTCTTAATTTAAAAAATGGAAACTAAAAACTATGGCATTTGCCCAAAAATTTAATGAATTAAAAAGATCAAATATAGTATAAATTTAATACTGACTGTAGGAAAAGTAAATCCTTTCTTATAGTCTTTCAAATTGTATGTGCTTAGAAATTGTACTAAGAACTTAGCATTTCTATCTGGTATATTATTATTTTTTTTATTATTTTTTTTTTATTTTTTATTTATTTTTTTATTTTTTTATTTTTTTTAATAAATTTTATTGTTATATTTCCCATACAATTGCAGCCCCCCATTCTGACCCCAATCCCTCCCCTCCCACCCCCGATGGTATATTATTTTTAAAAAGTAAAATAATTCACTGCCTCTTGATGACTACAGCCACTGTCTATCTCACCTTCAAGAATCAGGTTGGCATCTCCATCCCCCTGAAGAGAAGGCACTAATATGAGAGAAGAGGGTAAGTGTCCATAGGTACTAAAAACATGTTTGCCTCAAAGATATATATCATATCTTTATATTTTATAATCCCCCCAAAGTAAAACTGAATTTTTTTAATTAAACAAACTTTACTAATAAATATGGAAAACAACTAGACTGGCAGTCATGATGACTAGTCTTTGTCTCTAAAATTTAATTAGGCAGGTATACATCCTGCCCTATTAATTTTACTAGAGGGATTTGTTGATTGTAAAACGAAGCATTTCAATCATTTTCCATTGAAGGCTAAGCATTCAGTTGTAACATGTTTATCATCTATGTATTCAACTTTTCTAGTTCTTAAATGATGATGATATATTGGCTAATTCTAAAGTACTTTGATATCTTTAATTCATTGATTTTAAGTATAATTATATGAAAAAATAGGGAGAAATAATTAATTAAATATTTTGACAAACAGATCACTTTGAAATTTTACTGTATTATATTTGAGCAATGTGATTCACAAAATAAGAATCATCACTTTATTGGGCCTCTCTGGGGGCGCAGGTGGTTGATTGCCCTACTGTGAAGCTGTCCAGAGCCTCTGCAGGGCAGGTTCGATCCCAGCTGTCCAGCGAGAATCCCCCATGACGTGGCAGACCTCTCCTGTTGCTCCTGCTGCTCCCCTCAGCAGTGTATTTCCTCAGTCTGCCTGTTCTGTTCCCTGCTCTGCCTCTGGTGAACCCTCTCACCCTCCCACACATCTGGCTTCTACCACGGTTCTTGTATAAAAATAAATAAAAAATATTAAAAAAGGAGAATCATCACTTTATCTGCATGGGTTTTTGCAGAGTATCAAATTATAGAATACTCTCAAAAGAGCTTAGTCACGGTTTCATCCTATCTGTGACCCAGAACATTACAACAGCTTAAGAGGCATAAAAAGGGCAAGAAAGGATAAACATCCTTTGCAATTATATAACAATAAATGAACCATAGCTGATCAGCATTATGGTGGGATGTATCTTGAGAGAATTTATTTAGTCAGTTAGTCATTTAGGAGGATTTGCACAGGGTAAATTCATTGGGCATATGGGCAGCATGTGCTCAAGGACTCCCTGCAGCATTGAAATGACACATTATTATAAAATATAGTGTACCATCTCTGTTATTATGGTGATGCTTCCGAGAAAAATAAATCTATGTTTTTTTTTTATATACACAAATTTTATATACACAATTTCCTGGGAATAAAACAACATAACAAAAAACTGATGTGGAAAAGGTATACAGATTTTTTTAACTGCAGAAAGTATTAAATTAGAATGAAATTTGATTGACAGTGACATACACAATAATTTTTTTCTTTAATTTACCATACGCCTCAATGTCGCTTTAAAGTCATTTTTTTTTTATTTCAAACCTGAAGTTCTCAATGATAAACTAAATTAGGTGTTTTCTTTTTCAGTTTGGCAATTCAGAACAAATATCCAGGACTAAATGTATTAACTCATTTTTTCAATACTATTTGCTGAGTTATACAGCCAAGACTTGTGCTGGGTACTGGCACTTGCATGCACATGTGTGCACAAACACACACACACACACACACACTTCTTCTCTAAGAGATTATGTTCTCTTTTCTTAACATGTAGATACTTCATATTATAGGTCTATAACAATCAAATAAACTGATATTTTCTTTTCAAAAGAAATAGTTTTGGAATTATAGCATTTTCCAATGTACTTTTTTCTCACTGACAAAGAACAATGGAAGAAAAAGAGACCAGACATGTTCATACCATCTTAGGGGAATTTAGTATCTAAAAAAAAAAAAACAACTAAAAATTTAGCATGGCAACAGAAAAGGATTTGTGAAACCAGATGTATCTTCAATTCTCTGTCACAAAATCACCTGTTTGAGAGTAAAGATCTAATAGTGATATCAGTTACTAACATAAAGTAATTCTGTGAAGAAGTCAGGTCATACAGCTAACTAGGTGCATTTGTTAAACAAGACATGATTAAATCTATTTTTATTGATTAAAGTATGTTTATAACAAAAGTGATAAGTACGTCAGAGTCATTACCTTCTAATTCCTCTAGAGCATTCTATTATTGTCTCTTGTATTGAGACTATGTCTATTCTAGTTCTGCAGTGAAAATACTACATATGTATCTGCCACCATGTAATCTTTACTGATTCCAAATGAATGTTACATTGGTAGCACAAAAAAAAAAAAATCAAAAAAAGAAAAAGGACTCAACCTCCTTTTTATCACTTTATATCCAATGACAAGATAGATGTATAAAACAATACACTGTCTTAAAAATAATACTTCAAATAAATGAAATGGAGACAGATAAAATCTGTATGTTATCTACATGAATCTGTGAGATGATTCCCTGATATTAACTAAAGTAGGCTGGATATAGTTTGTTTCCTATGACTAGTTTATAGTAGGGTTTCCAATTATAATGGGCAATAACCATGTGTGAATTGATGTAAAATTATAGATGCAGCAATTTGCACACTTACATTTGTTGCTAAGTATATTCCTAGTGCAAAAATAAGCACACAGGATGGAAACTATCCTAGGAAAATAGTATCTTGATATACATTTTACAGTGTTTAATTTTTATTCAGGTTAGTTTGTTTATATATTAGCTGAGTTTCAATGACTAATGTAATGAGTCCACCTTTTTAAGGTTCTTAATATTTCTTTGATTACATTCATTTCCTAAGAATCAGAAAACATTTCAATATTAACTACACACCCAAAATAACCATTATTCCGTTGCATTTTCTAAACACTCTTCTTATTTTCATGCATTTCCTATGAGCATAGTTCTGTGATATTATTGGTTTTTCAAAATTATCATTTTTATAATTTATAATTTTCCATAATTAATCAAGATATATGCCCTTTACATTATTATTGTTGCCTAAATACAACATTATTTTGGCCATGAGTTTCTATTATTATGAGAAACATATATACCATGTATACATATATATCACATATATGATAAATCCTATAGATATGTAAGTATTATATATCATATATGCTTCATGCATTTATTATACATGCAATGTACATGTTTGATAATTTTATTATGCATATTACTATACATCCATGATTAATTTCTACCACATATCATTTATCTGTATATAACTGCCTGAAAATGCCTCATAGCTACTATCTAGTACACCAGTTTTATTAAATTATTTCTGATTTTTTAAAGTGGAAATTGCAAGATCATTTCCCCCCTTTCATTTGAACATTTCTGCTAAGCAGTAAATTTGGATTTGATTTCATATAATGAAACACTGAAATGGGGATACTTTAGTAATAAATTTTATTATGAAATGTTTATTATTACAGCACATTCCTGGCCTAGATTTTTTGTTATTCTAGACAATGGTTGGTCTGGCAGTTACTAGGAAGGTATAGTGAAATTAAATGCATCTCAGTTAGTATATACATTTATTTGTATGTATGTGTACATATATATATATATATATATATGAGAAAACAGATTTTGAAGATAATTCTGGTTTGTAAGCTTAATTCTAAGACTTGACAATGAGACATCATGCTTAAAGAAACAATAGCTTAGTTAATAAATTAAAATATTAGTTGACAAATATACAGAATAAAAAATTCCAGAGAAATCGTGATATTTTCAATCTAGCTTACACTGTTTTCTCTTTTGGACTCATATATTTTCCAATATTAGACATTCTGTCACATCAGATGATAATGTACAAACTTGTGCACATGTTCATTTTTTATCAATTTCATCCTATGTTAATTTATAGAAATAATTTCTTCTGTGCCTGGGTCTTACTTAAATTCAATTCCACAGTTTCAATGGTAAAGCTTTGTTTAAAAAGTACATTTTAAAGATTTTTTTTTTCAAAATTTTAATTGTTAAGGAATAAAAAATAGGATATGGTCTACCTAAATTTATGAGATTTCTAGTTTACTAAATTTACCAGGTAATTTAAAATTCTGTGATGTGCAGAAGAAGCATCATTTCAAAACTTCATGTAATTAAGAACTATCTCATTTATTGGCTCTGTTTTATACTTTTTGTTACTGTGAAATGGTGACTGCCAAGTTCCCTATAGGAAGAAAAATAAACTGTCCAGATAAATTTTCAAATTTGTTACATGATTTCTATAACACATTTCTTGAGGACAATGAATTAGCAACTTAAATTAGCATCCATTCTACCAAGATTTTATTGTATTTGTTGTATTATTATATATTATATCTGTTGAATTATATTTATTCACCAAAATTTATCTTTAACTGATCTAAATCAGCTTTCAGTGAAATTTAAGGATACAATCTTGTGGCAGTGGTTTAAATTTCATATCTACTACTGATGTTTGTCATAGTCTGAAAATTCTATTTATGAATCTGTATAAAGAAAAAAAAAGAAATGTACTACTACTACTACTGGGAGGTATATGGTCCAAACAATGTTATTTATTAAATTATGCTGTATTTCTATAGAATAAAATAGATTACATTGTGGTCTCGCATAAGTTCGTGCCTGAAGAGATCATAAAAATTTCTCATTTACCACTTCTTGGGACAAATACCAGAACAAATCCTAGAAGCCACTAAGTGATACACTGGTAAGATTCAAATTTAGTGAAAGTACTAAGATTGATCCTAAAATGGAAACCCAACTTAAATGTAGCATGAAATAATTCTATGGGCAAAATGATGTCCAGAAGTCAAAGAATATTTCTTTAAAAGATTAGTAAAAATAACCAACTTACGGGCCCACATCAAGTAGGCTAAATTCTTTTCTAAAAGCCTAATGTTTGGGAGTTTAGATCATCTGTTCTATTTGCTAATACTCAACAACAACAAAAAAACTGCTTTTACTTTTATATTTCCTGTTAATATATTTTGAGTCAATTTGATTTCTCTTTTCTAATTCTTATCTTGAATTTGGTGCTTCAAAATTTCCTGAATTATAGGAAGTAATTTTTACTAAACTGTTTGAATGTTTTCCTCATTATTAGTTGTTTTCAAACATCATTTAAATATTTAAATGCATTTTAAAAACAATATCTAAGTGACAATCTCAGATATTTGATGATGTTCTTTTCGAACAGTCAAGTTGAAACCATGAAGATTAATTCCCTAAAATGGCAGGGTCTATGAATTACTGGATTTTGTGAAACAGTAAGCAAGAAAAACTTATAAAAAATAGATGTACATTATAAATGGATTTTTAAAATTTATTTTAACAAGTATATCTTTAATGTGTATGACATTTCACAGTATGCTAATGATTATGCTCTAGTATGGTATGAACTATATTAACAATTTTGATTTTCAGACAAATAACTAAAATCCTATGTTAATAATTATCTGTGAGCACACTAAGATACTGTGGTTTTGTGAGGAATTATTTAAAAAAAGAAAACTGTTATATAGTCTTCCATATATAGAATTTGTTTTAAAGTGTGCTGTGTCCCTCTGGCATATCTGATTTCTTTAACATTCTTGCCCTAGAAAAGTCTAATAAGTCCTGTGAACCACTATCTGATTTTCTTTGCTATATTCCTATGACAACTTTGCATGCAAGAAATTTGTAATATCATCTTAAAAGTTATCACAGGACTTAACGAGCCAAATTAAAAAACAACAACAACAACAACAACAACTGATACTGATGTTACAGAGAGGAAGCTTCATAGAAAGGAGAGGTTCCATGTTTACCCCTTCCCCATGAGGGGCAGAGCTGACCTACAAGAAGATGTTGTAGAGAAAGTTCACTTGCAGGATAAACAAAGGAGAGACATGGAAGAAGACACGGGGTATTGAGACATGTAGATACACTTGAGGGTGAAATATGGTATAACCGTGGGGGGGATGACAATGGGAACCTCTATTTTGATTTGTACTTTGATTTTGCTCTTTTCATTCCAGATTTCTCTGGTCCCTTTTCCCCCTTTTGTAACAGTCCCTGCCAGGGGTCTTAGACTTGTGGCTTGAGCACTTGAGCCTTAGACAAACTTTTGGGCTTCAACAGTTCCACTCTAGGCATAGTGTTTGGCTGGGCATTTACCCGTGGCAAGTTGGGTAAGTGGGCTTTTTTTATTTGGAACGTATTATCCTTTCTCCTCTCCCCTCAGTCTCTCCATTAATATTATCACTTTAAAATTCATGTTGTAAGAAGAAAAATTTAGAAATAACTGTTAAAATCCTAAGATTTACACATTATTTTAAGCCATTAGTACGGCACTAGTTGTATCACACTTCACTTACTTGATGTCAAATTATCTTCTCATTTTTTTTAGTTTTGAACACTTATATACTTCAAAACAGGATGACTAAAGTTTTTGATGCTCTACTAAAGAGAAAATTCAATAAAATCATAAAAATTCTCATTAATTTTCGAGTTAGAAGTTGATGATATGCAATTATTGTCCTTTTTTCTTTGCTTATGTATGTTAGAAGACTGATTTGACATTTAGCCAATGTTGCCCATTGAGAGTGATAGGATTTGTTAATATTTAAGGCAGTATATTAGATGCAAACACAAGCTTACAATTTATTTGGCACTGAAATACTTCTTCCCCAGTTTTTTTTTCCCCTTCTTCAACACATGTACATGTGAAAACATATTCTTACGGCAAAATATTTTAAGAACTCAAAATAAATATGTTTCAACAATTTTCTATGATATAACTTGAATATCAATTCAAGCATTGGGGCTTTTTGTTTGTTTATTTCTGCGGGCAATGCAATACATGATAATTGGCATTTATTATGTTGAAGACTAAAGATTAATATAGAGATTGGGTATGTGTATTGTTTTTCTAGAGTTGACATAACAAGGCACCCCTGACAAGGTAGTAAAAAGAACAGAAATTTATTTCTTACAGTTCTAGAGGCTATAATCCAAGGTCAAGTTGTTGGCTGGCTTACTTTCTTCTGAGATTGCTCCCTTTGACTTGCAGATAAATACTTTTTCCCTTTCCAAAGTAGACCTTTTCAATGTACCCTCATTTCTGGAATCTTTCCAAATATCCAAATATCCTCTTATTATAAGGACACAGGGTCTTACATTAGAGGTCCACACTAAAGAACCTAATTTAACATAATCATCTCTAAAGACACTGCTGCCAATTATGGTTACAACGTGAGGTATAAGGAAGGGAAGATATGTTAGTGCTTCAACTTATGAGTTTAGAAGTACACAACTTAACCCATAGCAGGCTAGATAACCACACATTAATCCTATGTCAGAATTTGTGAAATAAACAATAATGGAGTAATGCATTTAATTTTTCCTTTCCTTCTAATTAGGAATTGACTTTTAGTGAATATCCAGGTTGACAGAGGACTATGACTCCCTCATCACAGCTGTTGAAGTGTGACCTCAAAGAAGACTGTGGATGTGTTTAATCTGCTTACAATTTTATTCTGAGCATTTAACACAGGGCTTTCTCACTGAGATTGTTTAAGATGTTCTCACACAAATAGAAAGATAAATAGCAAGGTAACTGTATTTACAATGTACAAACCAAAAGTCAGGAAAGGAATAATCTAAAAAAACTAAGGGAAACACTCTTTTCATTCCATAGAAAATAGGAAATATTTAGCATTTTCATCACAGTAGAAAATTCAGTAATTTGTTGGCTATCAAGTATAGCAATTCAGAATGGTTTTGATTCAATATGGTGCAAAACCTACCCTAGGGTAAATACTTTCCATGGTTTTCCCAGAAATTAATCTTGAATGCAAGTTATTAAACTAAGGGATTAAAATCTTTTCAAGTAACTTAACCTCATACCCGCTATGCACATGCATTTTTATAGAAATATTAAAATAGCTACTATACAAAGACATAATTTTGCCAATGTACAGCAACTACTCAAAATTACCAAATTTGCAATTAACTCAGAAAAATGAAGTTGGAAAAATTAACAATGAATGAAAATCTAAACCAGAAATTAAACAGACAATAAAATAAGTGAACCAGTACATAAACCAAAATAACTAAGTCTTATGAAGTTTGTTTTTTTAATTTTGTTTTTGCGCTAATAAGGTATCTATTTCTATTTAAATTAGAACAAGCTATTATTGTAAATTTTATATTTAAATGCCTTTTTTTTAATAAGAAATGCTTTGGGGCCTCCCTGGTGGCGCAATGGTTGAGTGCTGTGTTGCGAAGCTGCCCGCAGCCTCTGCAGTGCGGGTTCGATCCCCGGCTGCTCCCCGGCCACCGGAGGAGGGTCTCCCATGGCGCACAGACCTCTCCTGCCGCCTGCTGCTCCCCTCAGCAGTGTACTTCAGTCCTTCTGCCTGCTCTGCTCCCCGCTCTGGCTCTGATGAATTCTCTCACCCTCCCGTGCTTCTGACTGTACCCAGTGCTTGTATAAATAAATAAATAAATCTTAAAAATCAAAAATGCTTTGGCATCTAGAGTTGATGAAATTCACCTCTGACTCAGTGTTCTGCCTCTATGAATATAGAGGGATGGTTGAAAGTACAGCATATGCAGGGCAAGAAATACAAAGCAGAAGTAGCTACTGCATTTGGGCTATTGAAATCCCAAGCTATAAGAATCACATATTCAACTACCTAATTAGGATATATTAAATAGGATTTAGTAAATTGATTACATGCATAATTACATATGTTTAGAAAAGCATGACATATAAATGGAAAACTTTCCATTTCACAAGAATTTTTTTATCATTTTATAATTAGCAATTTCAGATTTGTATCATTAAGCATATATGTTGGTAGATATAGAGAACAGATACTAACAAAATTGAGTATATGAATATAAATATAACATCAATGGTTTAATTTAAAATGTATTAAGTTTAATCAAAAATAGTTGAATAATTAAAATACAAGGCATTGATAAAATTCTTTTTTTAAAGATTTATTTATGCATACAAGCACTGGGGTAGAGGTGAGAGGTGTGGGAGGTGAGAGGATTCACCAAAGACAGGGTAGGGAGTAGAACAGAAAGATCTACTGAAATAACACTGCAGAGGGGAGCAGTAGGCAAGACAGGAGAGATCTGCTGTGCCATGTGGGTTTCTCCCTGGTCAGCCGGGGATCGAACTTGTGCTGCAGTGGCTGGTGGCTGACAAAAGTGCTGTCTTTAACCCCTGCACAACCAGGGAGGCCCAGCATTGATAAAATTCTTATAGTTTTAAGAATGTATGCTATAAGTATAGATTATAGTAACAGTATAAATGACCAGAATCAGTGAATGGGCAGAATCCATCTATTTATCAACTTGAACTAAGTCTTACATTTTTATATAATTCAATGCTGAATACTATAAGGATGCAAAAGTACTCCAATTGCCAGGTGGGTGAAATATAGATATAGTGTAGGGAATGCTTTTATCAGGTGTTTTCGACTCTACACAGAATCACCTTCTCAGCCAGAAATTATTACTAATGTCAGATAGTCTGCCATTTGAACCAACACTAGTATGTGTATGACTTTAGTAACTGTTTGTATACCTAGAGTTGAAATTAGATGCAAGTAAATTCAAACTACCTTAAGTAATGTTTTCTTGCCTGGTATTATTCATGACTAGATACAAGGACTCCAAACATGGCAATCACATTTGTAAATTTTTCTCTATCAGCCTCCTTGCTTAGTTTTTCTAGGTCTCTGTCTCTGTCCCTTCAGGCAGTTTTTCGATATATGACAAAGATGTAAGTCACTGATAGCCCTATACTACATATAGAGAATTTACAAAATGATGAGATTGTTGGAAATTCAGCACCAAATGTTCACCACTGTTAACTAATACAGAAATACTAAAACAAAACAAAACAAAAAAAGAGATTAATAATAACAAAAAATCATATCTCAACCAAGAGTTTCTTCTCTATATCATTTTTTAACTTTTTTTTTGTATAGCAGACATTCAAAATATACATTATGAAGGGGCAAGATGACAACAGAGTGATAACACTGAGATCATTTTCTCTATATAGTCACAGCTAGTTTGCAGTAGAGCAAAGGCAACAACTGCTGAAGAATAAACAGGACAATGACAGCACACACTGCGAAGACATGCACACTTGAGGCGACTGTACTTTTTTTTTAAAGATTTATTTATTTATTTATACAAGAACCAGGGTACAGGCCAAATTCACAGGCGGGTGAGAGGATTCACCAGAGACAGAGCAGGGAACAGAACAGGCAGACTGACGAAATACACTGCTGAGGGGAGCAGCAGGTGAGATAGGAGAGGTCTGCTGCCCCTGTGGGTCACTTGCCAGCTGGCCGGGATCAAACCCACACTGCAGAGGCTGTGGACAGCTTCACAGCACTACGCTCAACCACCTGTGCCACCTGGGGAGGCCTGTACTCAGGTTTTATAGTATATTTCCTTATAAATGTCTAATACACTCACTTATTCTAATTTGTCTTTTTTAAAAGATTTGTTTTTTATGCATACAAGAATGGGGGCACAGGCCAGAGGTGCAGGGGATGAGAGGATTCACCAGGGACAGAGTGTGGAACAGAACAGACAACTGACTGAAATACACTGCGGAGGGGAGCAGCGGGCAAGAGAGAAGAGGTCTGGTACACCATGTGGGCAGCTCCCCGGCTAGCCGGGGATCGAACTCGTGCTGCAGAGGCTATGGATAGCTTCACAATAATGTGCTTAACCCCTGTGCCACCAGGAAGGCACTAATTTATCATTCGAAACTATTTTTTCCCCGTTGATTTTCTTTTTTATCTGCCCATTGATATAAGAAGGGTAGTGAAGTCTCCTATGACTATCATGTCATGGCCAATGTCTAATTTTAGATTTGTCTTAAATATTTTGGTGTGCCTTTGCTTCATACAAATATATTGATGAGTGTTATGTCTTTGTGACATATTGATCCTTAATCACTATAAAATGATACACTTGTCGCTTGTTATAGTTTGTGTTTAAGTTTATTTTATATGACATAATTATGGCTTCTTCTGTATATATGTGGACCCCATTTGCTTGGGTAATTGTTTTCCATCCATTTACTGTGAGCATGTATATCACTCTGGAATTTAGATCTATCTCCTTGGGGTAGCAGGCAGTTAGATTTTCTTTTCTGATCCAACCAGTCAGTCTGTGCCTTTTATTGGTGAATTCACCATTAGAGTGGTTATTGAGGTCATCCCTGGTGGCACAGGGGTTAAAATCTAAACACTATCATGCTATCATCAGCTACTGCAGCATGAATTCAATCCCAGGCCAGGGAGCTATCCACATGGCGCAGCAGACCTCTCCTGTCTCTCCCACTGCTCCCCTCAGTACTGTATTTCAGCAGATCTGCCTGTTGTGCTCCCTACTGTCTCTCTGATGAATCTTCTCACCCCCCCCACACCTCTGGCCTACACTCCAGTTCTTGAATGCATAAATAAATAAAAAATAAATCTTTAAAGTGTTTATTGATATAACTGTCACAAATAATCCAGTAATTGTTCTGCTTGTGATTTATCCATAATTTCAACAATTATAATTTGAAGGGTTATATGCATTCTATATTCATTGCAGTAGTAAATGCAATATTCAAGTTATGGGAACAACCTAAGCGCCCCAAAATGGAGGAGTAGATGAAGTAGGTTCAGTGTATGTACACAATGGAATACAACTTAGCAGTGAAAAGAGATGGAATTTTCCCATTTGTGGTAACATGGATGTAACTAGATGGGATTATGTTAAATGAAAGAAATCAAAAGGAGAAAAATACATGTAGGGTGATTTCACTGACATACAGAGAGACACAAAACAAAGGAAAAAACAAAACTAAACCAAAACAAACCCTAGAAATATGATGGCCTATTTGAGACTACTAGTAAGGAGAGTGGGGGTGAGAACAAAGGAGAAAAAGGACCCAATAATCTATGGTGGAGCTTGAGGGTATTCTGGTGGTGGGGGTAGTGTGGTAACACTGATCTGAAGAGGTGTGACCCTGTTCCCCTAAGTCATATAATACAGTATTGTAAACCAATGTTACCTCAGTATATACATACATATATAAGTAAATATATATATATGCCTGAATTAAAAATATTGACTTTAAATATATATTGCTTCTCAGTAGTGACTACTCTCTATCTACTTATAAATTTCACTTTCTAGTAGTTTATAAAGTTCCAAGTTATTCTTCCAAAATAAGCTACATAATTTTTAAAAAATAATTTGGCATTTTTTTCAATACTAAGTAAAATGACTTTCTTTTAACTTCCATTAAAATGTGCATAAGTATAATTAGAGGAGAAAAACACTACTTAAGTTTCTTTAGATAGCAGAAAATGAATATAAACATTTTATGCATGAAAACAACTTACAACTAGCTGACTGCAGATAAACGGATGTTCCAGGGAATTTTATTAATACTGTTGTCTTTAATATTATGTTTATGATTCCACTTAGAATAAAAAAAAACACAGTAATATTAGTTTTAACACATACTTAGGACATGAAAATACTATTCTTAACTATCACAGATTGTTTCCTGAGCTCACTGTTTCCTGAATATAGTAAAATTTGTTTTCTCAAAAGTTAGAGCACATACAGGTGGTGATGGTCTTAAGATGACTATATAGAGAAAAAAATGGTCATTTGGCAAAACATCCCTGTAGAATAGATATGCCAGCATTTACAGCTGAATCCAAATGTTCAGCAGATGGCAAACTGAATAAGGTGCAGCTGGGAGCTTAAATATATTTTTTAAAGGAAAAAAGTATATGTTGAAAAGAAAGCGATAAAGCAAAAGAGGAATATTAAAAAGATATCTTGAAACAATAGTGAAATAAGGTCAGTCTAAGTCATATTATTAAAGTTTCATGCTGAGAAAAAATAATGGGACCTTGCTGGACTAATTTTAGCTTTAATTTATGACATGACCTTTGGGCCAAAATATGACATTATAATAAAGATATCTCTTTACTCTAAGCTAGATTTAGTTCTACAAGGAACAGTAATTTGTTTCACAATAAATCTGTATGAATATTTAACTTTAATGCATGTATTCATATAAGCCCAAGTCATCAAGGCATACTATTTCCATTCACATATTATTTGATACTGCTTTATGCCAAATTCGATTTATATTTTTAAAAACTGATTTGCTACACACTTTAAATACTTAAACAACTTAAAAATATTAACAGAGTTTATGTAAATTATTTGCTTAAGATTAACACTCTTTCCAATTCTGTGTTATGACTTTCATTCCCAAGGTGGAATTTTGTGAAAATGATTTTTACATTCCTATTCTCCCAATGTGCATACCAATATTTTTTATTGTTGACATTTTCCTGTTAATAAATGTCTCTAGTTTTCCATAGGAATGAAGCACCATCTTTAATATAAACCATCACTGCAACAAGTCAAACTTGAAGCCTAATTATGATGGCCAACATGATTATGAGTAAAATAGTAAATTGTTGTGAACTAGTCTCTGAATATTACAAATTTGTGTTGAAATGTCATTTTCTTATATTTATACTGAAATACCATGACCATATACATGTCTAGGTGAATACACACACATTCAATATGTATATATACTGACCAAATTTTTATAATTGTCTTCAGAATTAATTTGGATTACAAATAAATGAAACAAAGGAACTAAAAAACTAAACAAAACCAACCCTAGAAATATGACAGCAGATAGAGAAAGAGGTTAGGAGTGGGAACAAAGGGGTTAAATAGTATTATGGTCTATGGTAAAGGAATATGGGTGTCTTGGTGGTGGTTATATTGTTGTGGCATTCATCTGAGAAGTATAAACCAATTCCCCTAAATCATATACAGTGTTGTAAGCCAATACTACCTCAATATAAATGAAGAAAGACTTAAAGACAATGTCAGCAGATGCGGTTAAATAAAATGATGGAGAAAAAAATCAGTCCATCAGTATGAGGTCTGATAAAAACTGATTTGTATGTAAGCATGCCTGTGTTGAAATACCATATGCATACAAGTAAATAATTGTTAATGTATCTGATCTCATTAATTTATTAGAAGCTCTTATAATTCATACATTATGATTTTTGCATCATAATTACCGTAGGGATTAACACAAGGTCTAATTTTCAGTGCAGAGAGAATCAAGAAAGTAATTGGAATTCTATAATAGCGTAAGATATTCAAAAGTGTTAAAAAAAGTGTCTGTATATTTAAGTAATATATTTTAGTTGATAAGGGTATGGTCTGTAATATAAATGATCTGGATTGAATAATATCTCTACCACTTTGGAAATTTAATATAATTCACAAGGCATAGTTCTATCATCCCCAAATGGGTATTATGATAAAGGCTGTTATCACTATTATCTCAATGATTAAATTATATAACATATTTCATAGAGATGCTTAGTGACAAAACATAAATGTTCAGTAAATTGATGCTAAGTTTTAATGCTAGTCTTCCTTTCACCTGAACTTCATGAGATCGTAATCAATTAACTACATACTTATAAACATCTCAGGTTATATCATATAGTAAGTGCTCCTTATTTATCCTACATCTATTTCATAACAATATACTGAATAAAACATAGTATTTTCATTCATTGTTATACCATATGTTATCTAGATGAAGAATTAAAAAGCAGACATAGTGGATTTCACAAATATTATGTGTAGTGAAAAAAAGCTAGATATAAATAAGTATATACTAAATTATCTCTTAATATAAACATCAACCACTTTTATATAATATAAAGGTGAAAACCAATGCAAAACTAATTTATTGTATTAGAAGTAATATAAAAGCTGCTCTCATAAACATTAGAGGGCTTTTAGGGTTCTGGTATTTTTTTTATTTCTGGATGTTATTTATATAAGTCACTTTCTGAAAATTAATTGAGCTGTGCATTTGAGATTTAAGAATGTAGCAATATGTATTTTTATGCTTTAATAAATTCAATAAGAAATTTGAACTCTATAAAATTGTAGTGTTGTTAAAAAGTAAACAGCTGAGTAAAGAAATAGGGATTCTCTAAGATGATACATCAAGTACATTTTAATGGGGTGTTAATTGTGATTCTTCTAAAGCATGCTAATAAAATTATATTCTAATATGCAAAAGTATAAATGAGTCCATGCATTTCAAAGTGGCCATGTCTTTAATAGTCTATTAACTTCTGTAACAGCATATTTGTTCAGAAAAGTTAAAAGTTCCCAAATCATAAACTTGAATGTAATATGCTTAGATTCTTCTCTATTATTTTCGGAGGAAAATGACTTTTCTTTGTCCTGTATGACTATTTCAACATAGTATTTTTGGACCTCATAAGCGTCACCATAAAACTTAGTATTTCAATCATCTGTTAAATTTAAGATATCATTCTTATTTATAACTGTTTTTGAGCATATAAATTATTATACAGAACATAGGAAACTAAATGAGGTTGCCCAGGCTCATGCCAAATAATCTGATACCCCCTCATTCAGGAACTCATAATAAAAGATATAAACAGATCCAAATATAAAATATCTGCTTCTTAAGGAACACATTTGAAGATTACTGAATAATCAATCTAACTCATAATGTGCAATGTTATAATGAATGTTATAATGTTAAAATGAATGTTACTTCAATAAAAAAATAATCCTCCACATCTATCATATTTCAGGGTATAGTGAAAATAGCAGACACAGTTATTAAATCACACACTCAGTTTTTCTTAATGTGAGATTTTCTATAGAGTATATTTCCAAGTTTTTCCAACAACAAATATTGCCTGCAGAAAAAGTGTTTGGCGGGAGGAGAGTGGAAATGAGAGGAAATAACTGGCTATTGCCTTGATTGTGACAAAAGCAAACATGTTGTACAGTAACAGTTGCAAAACAATTATTTACCTATAGTTATGGGTATAGATAATATTATGGGATTACTCTTGCATTTATTAGCAGTTTTAGTAACAGCATAATAATGTAAACATTTTTTCTCCTTTTGTAACATCGAATACTAAATCATCTATGAGTGAATAAATTGATAATTTGGATTAGACTTCATTTAGTAAAACAATATGTAAACACATGTATACAAACAAACCTACATAAATCCATATCTATATGAGTGAACAGATTATAAGGATACATGTGCTTTCTAATTTCCTAATTTTGTGTAATATTAGAAATTCCATAAATAATTACATTTACCTAAGTTTTGAGGAGGGTGTCTCAATATGATCAGCTACTGATGTATTGGAATACATATTACCACTTTTCTTTATCACTCTACTGTACTACCGTAACTGCCAGGTATTCCTCAAACACTTTCAGCATACTCCTGCCTTTACAGCTAACATTTTCTGTAATTGTAATGCACTACTCGGATATTCACATGAACATTTTTATGTCATATTTCTTTTTTTTTAAGATTTTTTTTTATTTATTTATACAAGCACTGGATACAGTCAGAAGCCCGGGAGGGTGAGAGAATTCACCAGAGTCAGAGTGGAGAGCAGAGCAGGCAGACTGACGAAGAATACTGCTGAGGGGAGCAGCGGGCAGCAGAAGAGGTCTGTGCACCATGTGGGACCCTTGCTGGTGGCCGGGGATGGAACTGGCACTGCAGAGGCTGTGGGCAGCTTTGCAACCCAGTGCTCAACCGCTGTACCACTGGGGAGGCCCTATGTCATATTTCTAAAGTGACCTTCTTGTTGAGTCTTTCTTATATCTACCTTAGTAAAAATGGAATCCTTCCTTGATTATTTCCTACTTTATTTTTCCAGCTTTAATTTTTACATTAGTTATCACTAACTTACTGTACATCTTAATTTTTTGTTTGTTTATTGTACTTATCCTCCAGTAGTATGTGAAAACCATGAGGGGAAATGGAGATACCTTGTAACAGAAAGTTGATAGTGGAGGACATAGGTACCATTATGGTAGATGTAGTGAGGTAACACATCTGAAGAGGTGTTACCCAATACCTGTGAATCATATAGTGTTGCAAACCAATACAGCTCAATAAAAAAGATACTTTGGATTTAGCCAAAACTGAGTTTGAAATTCAGCAACATCAGAGAATTTCTAAATTTGAAAAAGTAACTCTTCTTTTATGAGGCTATCACCAAATAGAGACAGCAATACTTAATTTTAAGGATCACTTCGGGATTTGAATGTGATGCAGCTTAACAATTTACTTGACATACTGGGCTTTAGTTCCTCCATGTGTACCATTATAATTAGCAATATGAATATCACCAAAACTTTATATTATTATTATTATAAGAGTAAACTATTAGGTGACAATTAAGAACTAATAAGCTAATGCAAATTATTTTCAATTAAGTTATAATTCACTCTGACTTATAAAGACATGTCCTATGTGAATGATTCAGCAACTTAAAGTTCAATAATCCTTTCTAAATTTACATCATGACTATTATAGCAGAAATATAGCATGCATATTCACCAGAATTTATATTTATGTTTGGAAAATGTCCAACTGGAAACAGTTGCTATAACACTTAAGTTTATTAATGAAGAAAATTTACTTTTCGATAATTCTGGTGACATTTTATGCTAGAGTGAGAGGACGATTGTTGTTCTTCTCAGTCTCTCACACAGAACATTAGAATTTTGGTTCATCTAAAATATTTTGAAAAACAGAGGCGGTTGAGAGTCTAGAAATGCTGGGATAAAAAAACGGAAAGAATCCATACTGAATGCAGGTTTAAGACAGTAATATACCAAACCCAATTGCTCTTAGAAACCTAAAAGAAAAAAGGTAATTTCATATAATGGGTGAAAATGATGGAATCATGTATTTTTGAAAACAATGAACTGAAATCTAAATTTTGGGGGAACTATCATTACAACCTCATAATCTTCATATTTTCACGATCTTTGTTATAATTTTAGAGGGGATATTTATTGATGAATATATACCGCACTGAAACATATTTCTGATTAAGAATTTTCATTTGTTTTATGTATTTTCTTACATTTACAGATTTTTCAAAAAGCTTCGATAATATAACCTTGTTTGCCATTTCTATGTAAATGTATTCAGCTGTTTATTGAAAATTTAAACTTTAATTATCTAATTTCCTCTGTGATGGTTTTGGCATATTTTGCATTACTTTATTATGATTTGTTTTGAAATATATAATTTATAAAAAGAAATCTATAGACCCTTCATTTGTAAAATTAAACAGAAACAGGTAAAGTTTCTAAATATTAAATAAGTTGCCTTTCACACAAAACAATAAAATAGCTTGTCATGAATTCCTTTTTTTAAAAGATTTTATTTATTTATTTATCCAAGAATTGGGGCACAGGCCAGATAGGTGGGAGGGTAAGAGGGTTCACCAGAGACAGAGTAGGGAACAGAACAGGCAGACTGATGAAATACACTGCTGAGGGGAGCAGCGGGTGCGATAGGAGAGGTCTGCTGCGCCATGTGGGACCCTTGCCAGCCAGGAGGGATCCAACCAGCACTGCAGAGGCTGCGGACAGCCTCACAGTATGGCACTCAATCGCCTGTGCCACCAGGGGAGGCACCATGAATTCCTTTTTTAAAAAAATCTTTGGGTGTCTTCCTTAACTATGCTATTTTAGCATATTGCACTTCCTAAAACTCCAGGAATCATTCCTTCCAGAGTATGATAAGATGTACTATTTCTAGAACCATTATAAATATACCCAAATTCCTAGGTTCTAGAACCTATGATTATCACTGAATGATGATGAAGGTAGAATGCATTGACAACTTCATTGTTTCACATATTCCATAACCATCCCTTTTCTAAAAATTTCCTAAATAATCCTTGCTGCAGGCCTCCCCAGTGGCGCAGCGGTTGAGCACTTGGCAGTGAAGCTGCCCGCAGCCTCTGTAGCACTGGTTCCATCCTTGGTCTCTGACGAGGGTCCCACATGGCAACAAGACCTCTCCTGCTGCACCCACTGCTCCCCTCAGCAGTGTATTTCATCGGTCTGTCCGTTCCGCTCCCCACTCTGGCTCTGGTGAATTCTTTCACCCTCCCGTGCTTCTGACTGTACCCAGTGCTTGTATAAATAATAAATAAATACAAATCTTAAAAAAAAAATCCTTGCTGTACTCCGAGTGCTCATGAATTTACCTCATCAGCTAGTTTAAGGACTCTAACTTTTATTTTTCTTCTACAGCAGTGTGCTTCAATGATTCATCCTAAACAACAATTTTGTGCAGCAATCTCCTATTTTAGAAAACATACTAAGTCACCCAACAGCTGGAATGTTGCCATAAAATCACCCAAGAATAATGTCTTCCTATGCTTTCTCTCTGCTTCTGTTGTAGTCTGATTTACTCTATGGTCATTGGAGGTACAGTGTTCCTAATCCAATGTCCTCACTCCCAGAGTAGTTCTAAAATGTAAGAAACCTTTATTCTTCACCTGCTTATGCTGCATAGTGTTCATTATGACAACAGTGCCCTATAGAGATATAATAATGCAACACTTTTGGCGTCACTTGCTTTTCATTAAGGTTCCTGTTCTCTGAAGTCACACATGAACACAAGCTGGGAAGGGCACTTCTAACAGGGGGGCTAGATACTATATTCAGACATTCCACCTGGAAGAACTGGTGATATTGTCTAAAATATGTGCATTTAGGGGCCTCCCCTCGTGGTGCAGGCAGTTGAGCACAGCGCTGTGAATCTGTCCGCAGCCTCTGCAGCACTAGTTCTATCCCAGCCAGCCAGCGAGAATCCCACATGGCACAGCAGACCTCTCCTGTCTCGCCCACTGCTCCCCTCAGCAGTGTATTTCAGTCAATCTGTCTGTTCTGTTCCCCCTTTTCCTCTCGTGAATCCTCTCACCCTCCCACACATCTGGCCTGTACCCCAGTTCTTGCATGCATGAATAAGTCTTTTAAAAAAATAAATATGTGCATATACATCTCTCATCTTTTATAACGACTTTACAGTGCCTCTTTAGGCATATTATTTACAGAATCAATTTTTCATTTGAATGTAGATACATTACTATTTCAATTATTTAATGAGATTGCCCACTGTTTCCCTTTTTTCTTGATATTTTAATGTGTTTTTTAATTTTATTGATGCAAACTTGGTTTATAACATAACTGTCAGGGATATAGATTTATATGTCAAAATCTACATATGCCTTATTTTGATGAAAACTGAAAATCTAGTTTCCATAGATCATCACACAGCTGGTCCCCTATACCCATTTTACCAATCTCACCAACACTCTTCTCCACTGCAAACAAAATTTTGTTGTGAGAGTCTGAGTTTGTATTTATTTGTTTGCTTTCTCTCTGTATTTTCGACGTGAATGAAATTATACAGTGTTTGTCTTTCTCTAGTCAACTTACTTTGTCTAATATAAGCTCCTCAAGTTCCATCCATATTGTTGCAAATGGCAGAATTTCATTTTTTTTAAATAAATGAGTAATATTCCACTGTATACATATATCAGAGCTTCTTTATCCAATTTTCTGCCTTTGGGTACTTAGGATGTTTCCTTACCTTTTACTTCTTTTATTTTTTAACCACCTTTTAAAAATCTATTTTCCTGAGATTAGAAATCTGTTCTGTGAACTAAGTCTTCTGAATTGAATCTTAATCACATCATTACATAATCAACCTATCAGCAAGGTATTTATATTATGCCTCAATTATGTTCAGTGAAATAAGCCAGAAGGAAAAAGAAAATTATTGGATGGTTTCACGTGTAGCAGGAATATAGGGGACCTAAATAAGACATCAGTGTAAAAAAAAGAACAATACAAAACACAACAATACAAAAACATACAATTATAAAGCAGAGACATACTGTAGGGTAGGAGTTGGGAAAGAGATCAGAGGGAGGGAGGGAGAACAGGGGACTGAGGTGATGGTGCACAGGTGCATTGGTGAAGGAAATTCTATGGGGACTACACCTGAAGGGGGGAAGCAAACTTTGTTGAAAAATGAACAATTATAAAAAATAATAATAAATAAATCAGATAAAAATGGTGCTGGATTTATTATGATAAGCAAGATTATCATTTTAGTATTACTAGCAAACTTCTTATGGCAATGTCTGGTATGTAATAAAAAATAAATATTGGGTATTTAATATTCAATCAGTCAATTTTAATATACACATTTGTCGAATTGACCCTCTTAACTACACAATAAATTATTATCATTATCCTTGTTTTTATCTCAACACAGCAGAAGCTTATAGATTTATGCTGAAATAACTGAAAATCCCTTGTGGTTGAGTTTATGTCTCCACTGTTAACAGAGGAGCAGGATTTGATGCATATTAGAATGCAAAGCTAAGTTAGTTGAGTCTCCTTCAGATAAATTCATATACCTATTTTGGGTATGTTCTGCTAATGGGAAGACACTAGATTGGCAGATTTTCTAAAATCTCTGCTTTTATGTTTCATTCAACAGTGTGTGCGTACATACGTGTGTGTGTGTGTGTTTCCCTCCTTCCATAGGAAACTTCCTCTTGAAAGCATATTATCTGAATATAATATTTCAAAATGTTCTTTAAATTGCTGCTTAACTCAATGAAGGAAAAGAAGGAAGGGTGAAAAAAAATACCTGTGGGTATAAAGAAAAATAATATATGACAATATGAGGGAAATATTTTTTCTACTTTTACATGACAATCTTTACTACAGTAAAATGATGAATCTAAGCCATAAAACTTAAGAATTTCTAATTCTTCCTATATCTACCTTATGTTCGCATTGCTTTTTTTGAATGATTCAATATTTCCTAACTTCTTTCAGAAGGTTTATTTATATTAATTCTAAAATATAGATGGGCCTTCCCCGGTGGCGCAGGCTGTTGAGCAAAGCTCTGTGAAGCTGTCCACAGCTTCTACAGAGTCGGTTCCATCCCAGCAAGCTGGCGAGGGTCCCACATGGCGCGGCAGACCTCTCTTGTCGCGCCTGCTGCTCCCCTCAGTATTGTATTTCGTCAATCTGCCTGTTCTGTTCCCTGCTCTTTCTCTGGTGAATCCTCTCACCCTCTCACCCATCTGGCCTGTACCCCAGTTCTTGTATAAATAAATAAATCTTTAAAAAATAAATAAATATGGAAAAATTTTATATTATGATATTTTATATTTACCCCAGAGTCTTTAGACAAAAACTAGAGAACTTCCAATTGATATTGTTGTCTTGGAATATATTTACTTTCTTGAGTTAGCAAGAACACCCCTGATCTGTATACCAAAGAGGAGATTATGTTGGTATTTTTGTATCCATTATCTAATATGACTAAATATCTACAATGTATTTTCTAATTTATTTAAAAATTATATTAAATGTCCATGTGTTAATGTGTCATGTAATATTTAATTTATAAAAAAAATATCTCCAAGGTTTATTTTTTGTTTATATTTGAGATAACATTGGTTTTTAATACCATATATGATTTAGAAATATATGCTCTCACCTCTTCAGAATGATGTTACCACACCACACCCATCACTGAAGCACCCACAATGTAGCACCCTAATCCACTGGCCCCCTGCCCCATTGCTCTCTGCCCAATACCCTCACCCACAGTCTCAATTTAGCAGTAAAATTCTTAGGGTTGTTTGGTTTAGTTTTGTTTGTTCCTCTTGTTTTGTTTCCTATAACCCACATATGAAGCACATCATCTAATATTTCTGTTTCTCCTTCTGATAGTTCACTTGGCATATTCCCCTCCAGTGTCATTCATGTTTTTACATATGGCAAGAATTTATCATTTTTTTATAGGCAAAAATTATTTTATTGTGTATATATACCACATCTATTTTATATACTCATGTCTCCTTGGGCACTTAGGTTGTTTCCATAACTTGACTATTTACATAGTGCTACAATTAACATAGGATCGGGTATATACCTCCAATATAGAGGTTTTTATATTCTTCAGGCGATGCATAGGAGTAGAAATGCTGAGTCAACTGATAAATGTATTTTAATATTTCAATAACTATCTATACTCTTTTCCATAGGGTTTGGAACAGTCCACATTCCCAACAGCATTGTAACAAATTTCCTTTTCCTCCAGATCCTTCGGTTTTGGCCATTTTTATATGGGCCATTTTTACAAGTGTCAGGTGATAGTCTCATTGTAGTTTTGATCTCCATGTTTTTAAAATAAACTTTTATTTTGAGTAATTTTAGATTTGCACAGAAATCGCAAAGATATTAGAGAGCTCCTGCATGACCCATATTCAGTTTTTCCTAGTTATTAGCATTTTTTACATTACCGGTATGTTTCATACACAAACAATGTTAGTTTATTAATATTGATTAAATTCCAGGCTTATTATAGATTTCTCCAATTTTTCACAAGTTTCCTTTTTTTCATTACTAAGATACAATTCAATACATCACAATACACTTAGCGAAATTTTTCACAGAACATTATTCTTCTTCACTTATCTTCCTCCACATCTTATAAAGTAAACCATCAAAATAAACATTTACTAGTCTGATTATGTTTAACTTTAGGCTAAATATAAAGCAGTTTAAAGGACATTTTTCCTATTCCTGGAAACAGGTGACTATCAGTAAAATAAATAACATGGAGTCAATCTTTCACTGCTAAAAATAAATGTCTTGTGACTCTGTTTAATAGTCTTTTCCTTTCTTTTACTTAGTTGTAAAACTATAAGCATTATAGAATCCTGATTATGGAAACACATGAAAATAACATTCGTCAGTGGAAATAATAACCTGATCATAATATCTATGCTGAATTAATGGAAAATGTCAAAAGACATGCTATTATAAAATGGAAGACTGCTATCAAACTGTCAATAAGACAAAAATGGTCAATAATTTTGAAAACCTACTGAAGTAAGTTATTTTTAAGCCACAATAACATTCAGTTGTATTAAATCTTAGCATTTAATTGCAGAGATGTCATTGGAAAGAGGTAAATTTAAATTCACATACCTCACCTTCACTCATGATACTGTTTATCTTAATTTATCATTGCTGTTTACTGATATGCTTCAGTTAAAATAGAAGGTCAAACAGTCCTCCTCAGGGCATTTCAATCTCTGGCTACAACTTTTATTTGCTGATCATAAGTGTACTTTAGACTTCTGCATTGTTATTTTATGTAATAATGTCAAGGACAAACATTCTGAAGCATGTCTAATAACAATGAGATCCATTTTCTTTCCACTACAATTCAGCACCCCATTAAATTTAAAGATAACTGAACAATTCTTTAGCTTGGTAGGGGGTATTAGATTTTCTTCAAATGGTTTTGTTTTTACTTTCTAATTGCCCTTATTCTTCTTAGTTTGGGGAATGCCTGTACCCAGAAAAACGTAAGATATAAGTGGAGAGTATGGTGAAGACAAAATTCTACTATGTTTTCCATGCTATCCTTCCTCTTGATTCTATTGGTGCCATAAAGAAGCATAATTCAGAATGTAAACAATGTGTAAAATTAAAGTTGTAGTGCAACCTATATGCCATAAAATTTATGAAATCTATTTAGTATACTTTTGTTTATATATATATATATATATATATATATATATATAATTGATGTAACATTGGTTTACAACACTTATATGTGAATCAGTCATAGAATCACATTTCCCCACATGAGTGCCCTCAAACCACAGCTACTACCAAGGCATCCACAGTACTAGTCTTCCTTTTGAGTTCATTATGCTGACTTTCTCCTTCCCCTCTTTAAGACTCACAATCAACATTTAGTATATCTTAGCTATTGATGACAATAAATCATAATTAAAAGAATGACTGACATAACAAGATATCATCTAAACACCTATTGAGAATTCTAAATTGGCTTCTCAATGAAACATTGCTGTTGTCATAAATTGTATTTTCAAAGTCAAAGTACTCATTCTGTTGGTATTCCAGACAGTTCAGGGAAATTATTATCTTTATAATTTTATTTGATTTAGTAAAAATGTTATTATTACTTGAGCCCTTATTCACAAAAAAATCTCTACTAATGATCATTTTATAACTGAGACTTACAGAAGTAGGCATTATATCTTATATAGTCTTAATCTAATTTAGTTCTATCCATTCTACAAAATATTTAAAGGGTATTTTTGAAATTATATATTTTTATTTTATTGACATTAGTAATGCCAAAGGTCATTTTGTTTTTGTGTGTATCACTTTGAATAATAATACTGTATAACAAAATAAAATCAGTGAGGTATGGAAAGTCATATTATCTATGGCTATTTGTGATGATTTAACACTTGGTTCTTGAAAGCTAAAGAAAGAATGTGTTGTCATCATAGGTGTATCAAACATGAGCAATCATGTTTAATTATGGAGATTAAGTTCTAATTAAGGCTCAATTTCAATAATATCCCTATATTCAAATCTTTTCAAGTTTTTACTGACATGAAAGAAGAGCAAAGTAACTCAGATACTAATCTCTATCATAGTTAAAGATATAATACCTTTAATTAGGAATTAATTAGGGAATTGCTTTGGTACTCCTAAATTCTAGTAACAGGGCATATTGAACATAAGTGCATTTGCAATAGTATTTACAAAATTATCAACAGCATTTCAGCAAGAGGAGATTTTATATCCTATACTTATATTTGTCATTTGTCAATATGCAAAATAATCAGTTGTCCATCTGGCTTTACCTACACAAGGGTGTTTTAAATGTTAGGTGCAATGTTGCTTAACAGGCTTTATAGAATTTTCTGTTTAAAATTAGTATTGTTAAAAAAATAAAAATAAAATTAGTATGATTCTTTTAAAATGCTCAATGAGAATTCATTGAATTTTATGTTGTTAATTAAAAGAACATGATAACACAAACTAGTATATGTGATATACATCATTTTAAATGTCAGCTTATCCCACAGCAACTTATCTATATAAACACTATTTTGATCATAATTTAATAAACCATGTTTTTGCATAGTATGTGTCAAGCATTGTGCTACTTTGCCCTGCATGCCTCTCTATTAAATACTTATTGATATTATACAATTTGTACATGTAAGAAAACTGTGTTTTATGGACTTCAAATATTTTTTTATTTTTTTAAGAGAGCTGCAAGTTATTATTTTTTTTAAGATTTATTTTTATTATTTTATACAAGCACTGGGTATAGTCAGAAGTGCGGGAGGGTGAGAGAATTCACCAGAGCCAGAGCGGGGAGCAGAGCAGGCAGAAGGACCAAAGCACACTGCTGAGGGGAGCAGCGGGCAGCAGGAGAGGTCTGCGCGCCATGTGGGACCATCCTCTGGTGGCTGGGGAGCAGCCGGGGATCAAACCGGCGCTGCTAGGCTACAGGCAGCTTCACAACCCAGCACTCAACCGCTGCGCCACGGGGGAGGCCCTCAATTTTTTTTTTTTTTAAATTAAGATTGATTGTAGATTATATCTCTTACAGTTCATTTTTTTAAAAGATTTATTTATTGATTTATACAAGCACTGGGTACAGTCAGAAGCACAGGAGGGTGAGAGAACTCACCAAAGCCAGAGCTGGGAGCAGAACAGGCAGACTAACGAAGTACACTGCTGAGGGGAACAGCGGGCAAGGCAGGAGATGACTGCGCCATGTGGGACCCTCGCCGGCAGCTGTGGATTGAACCAGCGCTGCAGAGGCTGCAGGTAACTTCGCAGCCCAGTGTTCAACTGCTGAGCCACCAGGGGAGGCCCTGGACTTCAAATATTTTGATGACTGTAACACAGCTAGTGAGTGGTACAGCAGGTTTCAGACTCATGAAAAATGGTTTTGTATGCATAGAAAATTGCTATATTCAAAGTAAGCAATCATTGATTTTATTGTATCTATGTAAATATTTGAGATCACACAATTTTCAAATAAAGAACAGAAAAGACCGAAGTACACTGCTGAGGGGAGCAGCTAGGGAGACAGCAGAGGTCTGCTGCTCCATGTGGGTTGCTCCCTGGCTGGCCAGGAATTGAACTCGTGCTGCAATGGCAGTAGATAGCTTCATAGGTTGTGTTTCAACCCCTGTGCCACCAGGGAGGCCCGATAATTGTGCTCTTTTTGTTGACTGGAAAGTTTTTATCTGGCTTTATGTTACAACAGTTGTTCACTGATTAAATATTTTGCTCTGTAAATTTTTAATTATAATGGTCTTCTTGCCATAATTAGTGAGTTGTTTACACCTACATTTCACAGTTTAAGCATTCATTAGGAAGGTAGAAAGTATTATTCCCCCCTCCTTTCCTATTTTCCAATATGCTTCCTTTAAGAAAAGGAATAATTATTTTAACAAATAGAACAATGTATCTTATGTTTTCTTATTAAATGAATATAAATGGGCAGATGAAAATAGAATTGTGATTCCTTCCAACTATCTAAATATTTTCATTTCTCTTTTATCTTTTTTTCTTCCTTTTTGTAAGATTTATTTATACAAGAACCAAGGGATAGGCCAAATGCGTATAGGCCAGATGCGTATAGGCCAGATGCGCGGGAGGGTAAGAGGATTCACCAGAGACAGAGCAGGGAACAGAACAGGCAGACTGACGAAATACACTGCTGAGGGGAGCAGCGGGCAGGACAGGAGAGGTCTGCCAAGCCAAGTGGGCCCCTCGCCGGCCCGCTGGGATTGAACCAGCGCTGCAGAGGCTGCGGACAGCTTCACAGTGTGGAGCTCAACTGCCTGCACCACCAGGGGAGGCCCTCTTTTATCTTTTATGCTGTACTTCCAACTCTGTTTCTGTTGGTGACTTGCTATGTTGGCACTTGTCTGCAAAAGTGCTGAGTAGGGGGAGAAAACTGTGTAAGGAAACAATGGACAAGAAAGTAGAGTGAGTGGAAAGAGTGCAAGATGCAGACCAGGAAAGCTTTAAGATTGCAAGGATGGGGCCTCCCCTGGTGGCGCAGCGGTTGAGCGCTGGGCTGCGAAGCTGCCTGCAGCCTCTGCAGTGCCGGTTCGATCCCTGGCCACCGGGTGAGGGTCCCACATGGCGCGCAGACCTCTCCTGCTGCCCGCTGCTCCCCTCAGCAGTGTACTTTGGTCTTTCTGTCTGCTCTGCTCCCCGCTCTAGCTCTGGTGAATTCTCTCACCCTCCCACGCTTCTGACTGTACCCAGTGCTTGTAAAAATAAATAAATAAATCTTTAAAAAAAAAAAAAAAAAGATTGCAAGGATGAAGAAAATTTGCTTAACCCTGATCATGAATGCCAAGTAGAGAATTCATTACAATCAACAGAAAAGAAAGGGCTGTAACTTGTCTTCTATAGACAATCCCAAATTTCACAACATATTTACAACTGTGAATCTTCCCTAGACCCCGGGGTACAGGCCAGATGCGCGGGAGGATGAGAGGATTCACCAGAGATAGAATAGGAAACAGAACAGGCAGACTGATGAAATACACTGCTGAGGGGAGCAGCGGGCGTGACAGGAGAGGTCTGCCGCACCATGTGGGACCCTTGCCGGCAGGCCAGGATAGAAATGGCACTGTAGAGGCTGCGGACAGCTTCACAGCGCTGCGCTCAACTGCCTGTGCCACCAGGGGAGGCCCCTCTTATATGTCTTTACAATACTTTCAATGTAAATTATCAGCAATAAATATTGACTAAAAACATACAAAATGTATTTTAAAATAAGAATAACAAAACATTCAACCCAACTATATATTACTCTGCTTTGAAAAAAGAGAAAGGAACACAAAACAAACTTGACCAAAATATAAAATATCATGTGGAAAGACTGACTAAATTTGTTCACTTAATAAGCATTTAGGGAGAACCAATGTTCTAGAGAGCAAAGACAGTCCATCCCATAAAGAAGTTCAAAGGATGATCAGAAAAGTCCCAAGGGACTACCCTAGCTCATCCCAGACATTAGAGTGACACACATGTGCTAAGTGGCAGATTCTTACTCTGGTAGAGCGATCTAGGTTAACACATGCATTTTAAAAAGGTGATATATAAATTTTAATAAAAATTTTGGCTTTTGTGGCTGAAAGCAGCAGGGTTTTGCAATGGGCTACATAGCTTTTTCACTCAGAATTAGATTGAGTTAAAATATGATTTTTTTCCAAATAATCTGCCTTGAACAATCACATCAGGGGGAAGGATTTTTGTTTTGTGGGTTTTGTTGGTTGTGCTTTGCTCCCCCACTCTGCCCCATAAACAGAATCCTGAAGTACTATGAGTTAAACTGCAGGTTTAAAGACACATTTATGATGATTTTGAGGCTATGCAAAGTTTTAATAATTTTCCAGATTATGTATTTGTGGTAATATAGTCATTAACAGAGGTGAAATGTTAGCAGTTTTAATTCTCCATATAAATGTAAAAATAATTAGTATCGCATTGTTTTACAAAATGCATTGTTTTAAAATCCATATATAGTCTTGTAAAATAAAGTTAATGCAATTAAATAATGAAGAAAGAAAAGGAAAACTATAAAATTCACCAAAAGTCCAATTAAGGGCAGTATGAACTATTTTTGGAGAAACATAATGCACAAATAGTAACAATTTGCAATATGTCCTGTATTGTTATTTATGGAAGTCTCAGGACATACCTCTTCTAATACCAGAACTTCAACAAAGAACATGATTCTGTTGTGACCTCTGCAGATGTATCACTTCAAAGATATACATGGTACAACCTCTCTTCCAGGTCACTTTATCTCACCACATGTTTCTGTCAATGTGTAGTGAATTATGAAATGGCCATTTTGGTTCTCTTTTCCTGTGTTTTCACTAAAGGTCAGTTAATACTAGTTTGGAAACACAAATCAACCACATCAGACATCTTTATTCAATAATTGTATTTGTAAGTCTATCTATGATCTGCTGTTATTGTCTGAAAATCCTCCTTGATAAAATTATCGACTCCACAGATATGTTTTATATGATATTACAAATAAAGTTCAATAGTTTCATGTAAATTAAGAGGAATGATTTTTACAATATGCATTGTAATATTTCTGAGAAAGAGGAAAATATTTGGAGACATGTTATTGATTTATTGAGGCCATTACGATAACGAAATAAACATTGAAGAATACATTATCATTACATTCTATGTATGCAGTTATGGGGTATATAGAATTATGTTATGACTTGAAAAAATGTTTCATAATGTGGCATCAAGAAAATATATTTATTTAAGACATTTTAATACATCTTTGACATATCCAGTAAACCAGTTTAAATCCAGTACTGGTTTAAACCCAGTAACATTTTACTGAGCAGATGAATTGCAATTATAAAGTAAAAAGATCAAATTAAATCTTCACCAGATTAAGATTACTTGTTTAGGAAATTACATTTCTCAAGGCATACAGCTAGCAGGTAGAAAGGTTTTGTTTGTTATAGGCTTTCAATACTAGTATCAGAATATCTAATACTGAAAAGTATTTTCAATAAATTCTAACTTATTTACATATTCTTTATACTTAAATATTCTACTGACTGTCATCTGTCTTAAACTAGAGAAGATCTGGTAAATATCCTATGTAATCCCTGAAACGTTTATTTTTTCACATTACTATTTACTCCTCATGTTGGGGCTTATTTGAAGCCAGAAGGGCAGAACAGCATGGTCTCCTAGGCCGTAGTCACCGCTTCTTATTCTGACAAATCAATATAAAATGTGAGCTTGAATTCTGATATTATCTACCACATTTTCTCAGTTTCACAGCAGGAAATAAAGTTATTTCAATATCTAGGTCAACTAATGGGTCAGTGTTTATTGTACCATAATTTTGCCAGCAAGACATTCAACTACTATTTTCTCAAAACACTGTGATTTAAAACAGTTGATTAACATTTTTTAAGAATGTTCATATGTATACATATAAGCATGATTATACTCTTTAATATATATATGTTGATATCTATTATTTGAATGTATATGACTATAATGTAAAATTTAAAAGAAGTAAAATATTTCTCAAAAGCTTACCATAAATGGTTTTATCGTTTATTCTACCTTAATGTTTATCTTAGTACTGAGTCTGTTATACTCTTTAGTTAACTGAAATTTACTAAAAATGAACTATGATGGGCTTCTCCTTGTGGTGGCACAGTGGTTGACCACTGAGCTACAAAGTGGCCTGCAGCCTCTGCAGCGCTCCTGCCGCTGGCGAGGGTCCCACATGGTGTGACGGACCTCTTCTGCTGCACCCGCTGCTCCCCTCAGCAGTGTTTTTTGTCAGTCTGCCTGTTCTTTTCCCCACGCTGGCTCTGGTGAATTCTCTCACCCTCCCGCGCTTCTGACTGTACCCAATGCTTGTATAAATAAATAAATAAATAGATAGATAGATAGATAAATAAATAAATAAATATTTAAAAAAAATAAAAATGAACTGTGAAAACATTTGTGTGAACTTTTATAAAATAATTTCACTTCTACTACAATTTCAATAAAATGAAGGAGATATCTGACAATGAGTGATTTTCTTATTCATAATACCACACTATGAGAATCATTACTTACAAAGCGTGTGCTACATTATAAATCCCAAAGAATGATAATTCAAGTCTATGAATTCTAATATTTTGAGTGGTAGATACAATGGCTATAACATATATTTTCAACTGAAGAATTTTCTCTCTAAATCTCTTTATCTTTGACATTCTAAAAAGAAATTGGTTGAAAAGCATCTTGCTGCTCAAATATTACACTGGACTTTGGTGTCTGTCCCAGAAACAATGTACTAGTATTTTTCATATTACATGAAGACTTTGGAGTAACCTTGAATCTGCTATGTCTGTGAATATTAAGAAAAGTACTCTCTGACTAGAATCTAGAATGAATGCTTAAAATTGATAATCACTGAAAAACAATTAAAAAACAATGAGAAATATTTCTCATTATTTTTAATTGTTTTTCATGTATATATGTATAAAGATATATATATATATATATATATATATAAACATGCCAAATGAAGTCTAACAAGATGGCAGCAGAGAGAAGACATAAGCTTCTCTTCCTCCACATATTCACAACCAAGTCACAGCAAAATGAATTCAACCCCTTAAAGATAAATGGATTGCAACTGCATAGATCAGGAGCAACTGAATAACAGAAAGGTGTAGGATAACTATAATTAAATTATATTTTCAGTGACACCTAGACAATGCAACCCATGAAAGTGAAGGACAGCTGCAGTGCAGACCCCTCTGCTTTAACTAGTGGCACATGCCCATATAAAAGATTTGGTGACCCAACACTGCAATGGATAAGGGGATGAACAGAGCTAGCATGCAGGGCAGAGGGTGTACTACTGTAGAACTACAGTCGTACGTGTGCATAATGATTACTAGGTAGAGCCTGAGTTTTCCAAATAGAACAGTTGGAGCTCTACTAGTCAGAAACAGTCCCTATAGATCACCTGTGTCTCCTCATAGAGGCTACTACTACTTGCAGTCTGAGTTTGTGACAGCCAAAACACATGTCTTACCCCATCCAAGACTAAAACTGAAACAACAACTGAATTCTTGCATTATCCAAATCTTAAGCACTTGTATCTTAATAACAGGAAAACACACCCTAGGGTAAAACTCAATACTCAAAAAGCAAAGAGAAGAGTTCTCAGTTGTCTGAATTAAAGTGCTCACCCAGGGCAATATTGGCAATATTTTGTGTTCTATTAGAGTCTAGAGACAAAGTTGCTAACATGAGAAAATACAAAATTATGGACAATGAATTGGCTTAGAGGATGGGGTCATTATGCATTCCCACAAACAACCTGGAACTCACGCCACAGTGGCTGACCATAGCTCTAACCCCTGCACCACCAGGGAGACCAAGAGAAGGACAATTTTTAAACAATACTTGCTGACAAAAATATATGCACTAAGTATCTGACTACAAAACTCAGACTACCAGAGAAGGAGGGTGGTGGTGGGGACTAAGCAGGTGGTCTAATGGAGTATTGTGGAGGATTATAGGTGCATTAGTTGGATGAAGTGTGGTAGCATACATTTGAGAAAGTATGTTCATGATATTTAGTTTTGCTTGTATGCACAAAATATTTAGTTTTTGTTTTCTTTTTCTTTCTTTCTTTCTTTTTTTTTTTTTTTTGCTTTTTCCCCCATTTAATGTAATGGAAAAAAGTAGTGTCAAATTCAAACAAAAGACAAATCCACTTGAGATGATGTTAGGTATATTATCAGGTAGTACAGTTCCAGATGTTTCAACCATTGTTTGTCATTTCTACAGAACAAATAAAGATAATATTCAATGGAAAGGAAAGTAGTAAAGAGAAAGGAAAAACCTGAAATAGTATAATAGGTCTCAAATAAAACACATGATTTCTTCTTAGAAATTGAACCCGAGGTTCATCGTTCAAATAGATCTCAACACTTTAGCTGTATTCGTGTTGGGTGTCTAATTTGAATACATTGGAATTATTCCTTAGACAAGCCAGATTTTAGCTCAGTAGGCATTGGAGCTGATCCAGGTACCTGGCACAAAGCCCCACATAAATGCACATTGAAGAGTAGTACAGTGCAACAACAATGTTAAATTAAACTTGACATTCTTAACAAAAAGATTCATTATTTGTATACTTTTGGGAAATCTGATTTGTTCCCATAGTTCTCTTCCCTTGGTATTCAGAGCAGCTGGTATAAAATAAATTCTGTGTCTGCCACCTTAGCCCATTACTTATAATTAATACTTATGAAAATACAAATATTTACAAATCACCATAATTTACTAATGAAATTAGTTTATTGGCAGCATAATTTGAAATCATATTATTCAGCTATTATCCACAAAAAAGTACACTAACTTGCACTGTTACACTGTTTCCTTAGACCATACCCGACTTTATGTAATAATGTCAAAATAGCACTAAAATATTTATCAAAATTTACCTCCTGATACTATCCACACTTTAAACTCTTGAAATAATTCCTGGATAAAGTTTGATGTCTTCTACAAAGGTGCTTTTCATTGAGTCACACAAAATTTCTTTCCTTGATATTTTGTAGTAATTGCAATTTCCTCACAAACAATATTAGGGTAACAATGACTATAGATACCATAATCATCGAGACAAAGACCTCCTTAAAGATGAGATGTTTTTTCCCTGGACTTCTTGTTTGCATAAAGTTGAAGCACTGTGTCTCAATCTTCTTTTTCTTAATCTGAATTTTTCTCATCATTAAAAAAAAGGTAGTCCCTTTCTTCACTAACAATGAAATTCTCCATTCTCATGACTGCACCCCTCTAAACATAACCCACATATTCCTATATCTGTAATGCATGTGTGCATCTCTATTTTAAACTAATAAATATCATTATAAAATACATACCTAATTCAATTTTTCACAGTTTGGTATTTTATAAAAAAAAACATAATTTGAATCACATATGATTTAAATTATATATTTTAATCATTAGGAGCATATAATTTTTCATATCCGTATGAAAAAGAATCACAAAAGGGTATTAAATATATGTGTATATTATAGCAAAGTTTTGCTTGTTATTAAAAATCATAACTGCAAAATGCATTTGAATGAGATAATGTATTTGAAAGAAGAGTTAGGATAAAATAGGACATACATTATTTAAGTTATACAATCAATCAGTATCTAATCTTACATTAGATACTGAAAGATATGGACATTTAAAAAAAACAAATGAGAAACTTAACAAAAGTATCTCATAAAGGAATTTTACAGTGGAAAATAATTGAGTTAGGTGGCTTTGAAGAAATTCACAGTGATATCTAAAAGAGACAGGTTTTACCATCTAATTCTCATATACCAGAAAGGATAATCATTAGGTCTGAAATACCAAGCTAATTAATCTTCGATCAGTTCAGACTTACATACTCATTAGCTAATGCAAAGACTTCAGTGTCTGAAGAATGTAGGAAAATTTCCAGAAAAGGAAACATTCATTTTTTTAAATGAACCCACACAAGCATCAGGCTATACACATGCATGGGCATCCCAAATCAGCAGCATAAAGTCTCAAAAACTGAACTTAGATTTCAATTATTTTCTAAGTCTCAAATCACAAGTGGTGCATATGAAAGACAGACCCAAAGCAGACTTTTGAGAATCCAGTGGATAGTTGAACCAGAGTCCAAAGAAGTTTCAATAGCAGCTAACTGACCTGGGTTAAATGACTACTAAAAGAAAAATCTTAACATTGACCAAAGAATTATAAAAGGGACTAAAATCTACTTAAATTTCAATTACAATGATAAAAGGACCAGAGGCATGCAAATAATTCTCTGGATAAAACATATATGACAAAAAAATATATTATATATATATATATATATCAATAAATGACAGCCTAAACCTGATACCTGAAGAGACACACCATAAACTTGCATCAAAATTCAATGTACTAGGGGCCTCCCTGGTGGTGCAAGGGGTTAAGAAATAAACTATGAAGCTGTCCACAGCCTCTGCAACACTAGTTCGATCCCCAGCCGGCCAGGGAGCAACCCACATGGTGCAGCAGACCTCTCCTGACTTGCCCACTGCTCCCCTCAGCAGTGAACTTCAGTTAATCTGCCTCTGTCTCTGGTTAATCCTCTCAACCCCCACACCTCTGGCCTGTCCCCCAGCTCTTGTATGCATAAATAAATCTTTTTTTAAAAAAAATTCAATGTGCTGGGCATCCCTGATGGTGTAGGGGTTGTCTCAGTGCTATCATGCTATGACCAATGGGGCTTAGCTCGATTCCAGGCCAGGGAACTAACTCTATGGCACAGCAGACCTCTCCTGTTTCACCCACTGTTCCCCTCAACAGTGTATATCAGTAAATCTCTCTGTTCTGCTCCCTGCTCTGTCTCTGGTGAATCCTCTCACCACCCATACCTCTGGCCTACACCCGAGTTCTTCTATGCATCCATCAATCAATCTAAAAAAAATGTTTTAAAAAATGTCAATTTTCCCTAAGTTAAGGGAGAGAAAGAAAAGGGATTTCAGGGACCTACATTAAGACAGAAACTATCTCAACTTTATTTAAGCAAAGGGAAAGAGTAAAACCATCCTGGTCACTGAGCAAAGTATGGAACTAAAGAATGATACCTCTGTATTATCTTAGTGTTTAGTTTCAAATTTTATTTAACCCTAATTATCTTATAATCAGACCAACTTCTATTATCAGTGTTCTACTCCCATATTTTTAAAATTCTAGTCAAAACTTTTCTAGTTCATATTTTCATTTCTGTTGACAGTGTTTTCCTAATAAAATTTTTCTTCACTAATTGGCCCAGGTAGATTAATTTAGAATATAAATTCACAAAGTTCTTTATTATTGCTATAATAGTCAAGGTCTTGTCAATGTTTTTAAAAAGAATTATGACCATTTGCATTTGATTAAAAATCAAAATAAACAATGCATGAGGTGTCCATTTTAATAATTCAAACACTTATGGACAAAATGCAAAAGGTAGAAAGCTTCCATTAACTAACTCTGGTCAGAAATTTAGGCTTTAGGAAATTCAAATATTTTTTTGAAAACCATAAACATAAAATTTATTTTTTATCCTTCCACATCTCTAACCTTTGTCATATTTCAACTTGAAGGAATTCTTTTAAATTTTCTACAAGTGTAGGTTTGAAATCAGTAAATTTCCTCTGACTTATTGCTTTCCTGAAAAAACATATTTGTCTTTAATATTTTAAGTGCTTTCTGGGTAGTTATAGATTTGAAAAAAGCTGCACAGGGAGCATAGAAAGTTCTGTTAAATCCCTCACTCAGATTCTCAAAGCAATCAACTAACTTTCTTCCTTCCTTCCTTCCTTCCTTCCTTCCTTCCTTCCTTCCTTCCTTCCTTCCCTTCCTTCCCTTCCTTCCCTTCCTTCCCTTCCTTCCCTTCCTTCCCTTCCTTCCCTTCCTTCCCTTCCTTCCCTTCCTTCCCTTCCTTCCCTTCCTTCCCTTCCTTCCTTTCTTTCTTTTCTTTCTTTCTTTCTTTCTTTCTTTCTTTCTTTCTTTCTTTCTTTCTTTCTTTCTTTCTTTCTTTCTTTCTTTCTTTCTTTCTTTCTTTCTTTCTTTCTTTCTTTCTTTCTTTCTTTCTTTCTTTCTTTCTTTCTTTCTTTCTTTCTTTCTTTCTTTCTTTCTTTCTTTCTTTCTTTCTTTCTTTCTTTCTTTCTTTCTTTCTTTCTTTCTTTCTTTCTTTCTTTCTTTCTTTCTTTTTAGGACTTATTTACTTATGCACACAAGAGTTCTGATGTAGGCCAGAGGCAGGCTGAATGAAATACACTGCTGAGGGGAGCAGAGGGAGAGCCATGAGAGGTCTGCTGCACCATGTGGACCAGCTCCCTGGCCAGGGATCAAACTCCTGCTGCAGTGGCTATGGATAGCTTCATAGTGCTGAGGTTTAACCCTTTGTGCTACCAGGTTGTGAAACCCACAACCCGCCTCTTTGAACACTGTACATTTGTGAAAACTAATGCAAAAGTAGTATAAATTGCCATGAAATAAACTCTAGACTTCATATATATCGATTCAGACTCCACTTGTTGATACTCCTTTTAATACTCAATACTGATTAAGGTCCTAAATAATCAGGTGGGAAAAATGACTTTTTCTGTGAAAATCAGTCTCTTTCTCAGCTATCACCACATATGTTCAATAAGTTCATGAACAAAGTAGTTATGATGATAGATATGGAAATTCCCATGGATTCAACTATGTGAACAATTCCTCTCCAAAGCTAAAATGACAGCATTATCCAAGAAAAGAGCACAGTTCAAAGTTCAATATGGTATCAATCCCCTAGGAGCAGTAAATAGTTCTATTGTAACTGAAAAAAGTACTTATTGTACATAAATGATCCTTTGCCAAATGGTTTTGATTAACATGAATTTGTTGACTTTGCAAAAGATTTCTTTATATGGTAACCATAGGAAAGAAGCATGGGTCAGTTACTTCCTCATAAGTCTCACAAGAACCAACTTTGATGAAACGTGATCTTACACTTCTGGCCTTTACAACTCCAGGACAATATATTTCTGCGGTTTAAGCTAACCTCTATGTGTTGCTTTATTACCAAACCATGACACCAGTAGAATAATCAAAATCACTATATGGTATTATTTGCTATTTAAGTTTACATATGAGTTGAAAGATGTTTTGAAAGTTAAGCAGTAAGTTTTCCTCTGTTGATAATGGTAACAATGCATATCTTACAATCTTTGCTCCATACTACCTAGGGCCATACTACAAAGCTTACTTGCTTGAAAGTTTCCTGTTTAAATTTTGCCATTAAGACACTTGTGCAAAATTTGGAAAGTTAAATAAAGGCCAGGTTTGCCCCTGCAGCAGTGGTAACTAAGCACACTGATTTTGGCAGATAGAGATGTGAAGTTTGACTAGCAGCTTATAGGCATCCTCTTCAAATTCCCCAATGAGATGCTGCAGGCAGTTCATCTAATCTGCAGCAACTCCCAGTGATATCTGCATTTTCTGATTTCTTGAACAGGATTTATGGATTCTTTGACCTTCCAACCTTAACCTTTCTGACATTATTTTAAGACTCTAATCCCCTATATTACATCCCTGCTAGCTTGAAATACCTAAAGCAATCTGTTTTCCTAAACCAAATGCACATTCCCTCAAACTTTATTTAAAAATTTAGAATTCAGAAATAGGAATCCTCACATAATCTAAAAATAATGAAAAACTTTAAAAAATCACTATGAAAACAAAATAGTATGACCTTTAGGACAAAAGAACTATTTTATGCTCCAAAGATAAATGCTAATTGAATCTCTGCTGATGCTAGCTTGATGTTTTACTATGAAATTCTGTGAAATGATCTATATCAGAAAGCATTGCTATATATTGTCAACTACAGGTTAATAGTTCAGAAAGACAAAAGGATTAAACTAAATGATATGTCTCTATGTCTCCAAAGAGATGCTGACTTAGATATGAGAAAAGTTAAAAGAGGCACCTTAGTTAGAAAATATTTTACGTGTTAAATTATTTCATGTGAAACAAACTGAGACTGCTGTCAAACTAAATTTATCGTCTAGAAAATTATGCTACATTTTCTATCACAATACAGACATTTCTAATAGAAGCAAAGTGAATCTAGTACATAGTTGTCATAAGATAATAACTACTCTTGGGAATTATAGATAGTTGGTTAAGTTTAGTATGTCCTACTGCCTTAGGGATGTGGTTACATCATGACAAACACAGCCCTTATCATTTCTTTTAAAACATATTATTAGAACAGTATTTTACTAACATTAACTTTTGAGTTTTAAATTTCCACATATGGAAATTCTAACTGTTTAAAGAGCTTAAAATGGTTCCTAAGCCCTTTAGTCCTGCCATAATGGCTATACATTTTATAGACTAAGCAGTACAGGAACATTTACTTAGCCTAAATTCTCAGCCGTGGCTGCTATGCTTCCCATAAAATGCATGATAAGGATGGAATTTGTTTGGGAAATTATACGGAGGATGAACCCTTTAAGTTGTACATATATTCAGAATTAGAAATAGCTTCTATTAAAAACTCATTTTCCAAGTAATTCCAAATTGATGATGCTCGGACATTCCTGAGTGAATTGGACATTGCATAGTTCAGATCTTTAATAAGTCTATGTTCTCTCGCAGGCAAGGATTCATTTGTCTTTTGGGATTGGATTGGATAGGATACGTTTATGTGTTTGCATATTGATAACTAAAGATTATTATTTTTATCTCTGAAATACAGAATCCCACATTAGATAACTATGCTTAGTGATGCTGTTCTTAAAAAAAAGTTGGGCAGTTTCCTAGCAACCTTGAAAAACAAGTGTACACTGTACACCCTTCCTCTCCCAACAAATGCAGCTATGAAATAGAAACAGAACATGTGCACTTTGACAATTAAACAGTAGCACATAGAATGAGATAATCAGAATTTGAATTATCATTGAGTCAATAATTTTTTTGCCTCTATTATTTCTCAGCATGGTCTAAAGGCAATCCAGGAGCTGGAATAGGACATCAACAAAGTTAAAGAGAGAGTCACAAAAACCTTTATGACTTAAAGTACAGGAAATTATTTTTCACTTAAACACACACACACACAACAAGAGTGTCAGCTAAGACTTGTAGGGCCTAAACCTCTGAGTTAAGGGACTATTTATTTTCAATTCTAGAACCCATAATATCCCAAATTAGAATTAACCTCATTAATGTTCACTATCTAGCCCGACACTTGTGGGATACAGGCACAGTTAATAAAATTGCATGCTATTGGGATATGAGGGAAAGTAGAATCTCACCACTTAAGTGAAGGATCTAAAAAAGTATCTAAATAGTACCAGGGAAAGAAAAGAGCCAAGAATTCGAGAAATTAAGCTCTTGGATACATTACCAATGAAGCATGTGTAATTCTAATTCTGAAATTGTGGGAAAATTTATAAAGTTCATATATATATATATATATATATATATATATACATAATTTAACATGATGGTATACTTTCATTGCATAAGTATTATAAAAGCAATTTACTAATTCACATTTCAATTAAAATCCTAATTTTATACCCAAATAACCTGCTTGACATCTCTGGGGCATGAGATTGGGATGTGCCCTATTATTCAAATAAAACACACAAGCTCCCAACTCTCAGTGTTCACTTCCCATTTATAAACTCGCACCATTCTCCATTCCCAAAAGAGTAATACCAACTACTTATATTTCTATAAGTGATAAATTTGTCTTGGCATTTATCTCTCATCACACACCGAATCAGACAGTAAATCTCACGGTTCCATCCTTATTAAACATACACAGATATGAAAACACACTTTACCATACTCTGCCCCCACATACACACAATCTAACTTATTTTCCATCACCGTACTTTAATCTACAGCTCTTGCCTCATACCTTGTAATAGCCTTTAAATTGTTTGATGCTTCCTCTCCTATTCTCCTTAAATGTATTTTCTAATTGAAAAGTTGATGAATTTATTAAGGTTTTATTTGGACATTAACAGCCTATAGTTTATAATATTTCTGTACATTTGAACTGGATTCATAATAATACCTAAAATAATTAAAGAAGCTGCAAGCCCTTATATTATCTGGTTCCTGCTGGTTCCTCAAGTCATTATGTGCAACTCTCTTAGTTACTACTTACTATATTATTTTCTTTTTTCTAATTCAGAGAAGCCATTGTTCTCTATTTATTAACCTCGGAGCCCTCATCAAGTAGGTTTCCCTACCTACCTTCCTTCTACAACATGACTTTTATTCACAAAACACATGACTTCCTAAATGGTATCTTCTGTAAAGAACTTTTTTAAGTTCCACCTTTCAGAGAAGCACCCGTATGTACTTTCTTGCTTAGGAGACACTTTCTTCAGAGGACTGTAACAGTGTTTCATTATACACGTTTCTTGCGATTTTGTTAAATGAATTAATACTGGTCAGTTAACACCAGTAAGAACCATAAGTTTGTTTCACCCATTGCTCTGTATTATATACATCTCAATCACACTGCTGGAAATTATCTGCATATAGAAAGTTTTTAATGTTAATATTAACTAATAGGTGCATTACTTTTGTACCAAACTATTAATATTCAGTTCTATTGGAGAAAAACAAGTGCAGTATATTTTGACATTAACATAATTCAATTTTGTTGAGGAAAAGTTGGTTTTATAAATAAACTCACACATGTTTAAATTTTCTAAGTCCCTTGCCAGTAATAGAATTGCTGAGTATCCATAGCCATTTCCAAGGTGTGAATAGTTCTGTGCCTATAGTTTTCTTTAAATAAAATTAATCTAGGGCCTCCCCGGTTGGCGCAGCGGTTGAGTGCTGGGTTGCGAATCTGCCCGCAGCCTCTGCAGCGCTGGTTTGATTCCTGGCTGCTCCTCGGCCACCAGAGGAGGGTCCCACATGGTGCGACAGACATCTCCTGCCACTCCCGCTGCTCCCCTCAGCAGTGTACTTCGGTCCCTCTGCCTGTTCTGCTCCCCGCTCTGGCTCTGGTGAATTCTCTTACCCTCCCGCACCTCTGACTGTACCCAGTGCTTGAATAAATAAATAAATAAAATAAAAATAAATCTTAAAAAAATAAAATTAAATTAAATTAATCTAATATTATCATATAAAACACTCTTTAAAATGAGTTTAGGAATCAACACCTCTTATGTTCTATTATCTGTATTTTTTAAAATTTTGCATGTAACCTATCTATGATATATGGTATAAAAACGTTAAAGGATTTTTCTAAGTTTAAATTGGACAATTATCTTTACACACCTTTTAAAGGGCAGTATTATTATTTTTTTTTTTTTTATAAATTTTATTGTTATATTCCCCATACAATTGCAGCCCCCCATTCTGACCCCAATCCCTCCCCTCCCGCCCCCGCCCCCCTAAAAGTGTCTCTGGTTCATAGTTTTTTGTTGATTTTGATTTTCACTTTCTTATAGTTATTCATTTTCCTGGTCCCTTATTTAAGTTTTCTAGATTCCTGCTATGAGTGAGACCATCCGGTATTTTTCTTTTTCTTTTTGGCTTATTTCGCTGAGCATGATCCCTTCCAGCGCCATCCATGTTGCTGCAAATTGCATGTGTTTATCTTTTTTGAATGCTGAGTAATATTCCATGGTATATATGTACCACATCTTCTTGATCCAGTCATCTATTTTTGGGCATTTGGGTTGTTTCCAAAGCTTAGCTATTGTAAACAGTGCTGCTATAAACATAGGGGTGCAGGTGTTCTTTGGAATTGATGTTTCTGTGTCCTTTGGGTAAATACCTAGGAGTGGAATTGCTGGGTCATATGGAAGCTCTATGTTTAGTAGGTCCAGAAATCTCCACACAGCTTTCCACAGTGGTTGGACCAGTTTGCACTCCCACCAACAGTGCAGAAGAGTTCCTTTTTCTCCACACCCTCGCCAACATTTGTTGTTGCTAGTTTTTTTAATATGTGCCATTCTCACTGGTGTAAGATGGTATCTCATGGTAGTTTTGATTTGCATTTCCCTGATGACAAGTGATGTTGAACATTTTTTCATATGCCTGTTGGCCATTTGCATTTCCTCTTCAGATAAGTTTCTTTTAAGCTCTTCTGCCCATTTTTTGACTGGATTATTTTCTTTGTTGTTGTTGAGACTCATCAGCTCTTTGCAGATTTTTGTGATCAGTCCTTTATCATTAGTGTTGGGTGCAAAAATGTTCTCCCAGTTGGTGGGGTTTCTCTTTGTTTTTGTTATTGTCTCTTTTGCTGTGCAAAAGCTCTTTAATTTGATATAGTCCCAGCTGTTTATCTTTGCCTTCACTATCACAGCTTTGGGTGATGTGTCTGTAAAGATGTCTTTGATGTGCAAATCACGTAGTGTTTCGCCTATATTTCCTTCTATATATTTTATGGTTTCAGGTCTTATGTCTAGTTCTTTAATCCATTTTGAGTTGATTTTTGTGTATGGTGTGAGGTGGTGGTCAAGCTTCATTCTTTTGCATGTAGCGACCCAGTTTTCCCAGCACCATTTATTGAACAAACTTTCTTCGCTCCAATGCATAGTCTTTGCTCCTTTGTCAAAGATTAGTTGACCATAAACCTGTGGGTTTATTTCTGGATTTTCTATTCGATTCCATTGGTCTGTATGTCTGTTCTTGTTCCAATACCATGCGGTTTTGATGATTATGGCTTTGTAGTATAGTTTGAAGTCTGGGAGTCTGATGCCTCCATTCCCTTCTTTTTTTTTCAGGAGAGCTTTGGCTATTCGGGGTTTTTTGTGATTCCATATGAATTTCATCAATAATTGTTCTATTTCTTTGAAGAATGACATTGAAATTTTGATTGGAATAGCATTGAATCTGTATATTGCTTTTGGAAGGATGGCCATTTTAATAATGTTTATTCTTCCAATCCATGAGCAGGGGATGTCTCTCCATTTCTTTGTGTCTTCTTCTATTTCTTTTAACAGTGTTTTATAGTTTTCTTTGTATAGGTCCTTTACCTCTTTTGTTAGATTTATTCCCAAATATTTGATTTTTTTTGTTTCAATAACAAAAGGGATGGTCTTTTTGATTTCTTCTTCTTCAGATTTATTGTTTGTGTATAGGAAGGCTACTGACTTTTGCGTGTTGATTTTGTATCCTGCCACTTTACTGAACTGATTGATGAGTTGAATTAGCTTTTCTGTGGAGTTTTTGGGGTTCTCTATGTATAATATCATATCGTCTGCAAATAGTGATAGTTTGACTTCTTCTTTTCCTATTTGGATTCCTTGGATGTCTTTCTCTTGTCTTATTGCCCTGGCTAGGACTTCCAGTATTATATTGAAAAGCAATGGTGAGAGTGGACATCCTTGTCTTGTTCCAGATCTTAATGGAATTGCTTTCAGCTTTTCACCATTGAGAATGATACTGGCTGTTGGCTTGTCATAGATGGCCTTTATGATGTTGAGGTATGTTCCTTGTATCCCAAGAATTTCAAGGGCTTTTATCATGAATGGGTGTTGCACTTTGTCGAAAGCTTTCTCAGCATCTATTGATATTATCATATGGTTTTTATATTTCTTTTTGTTGATGTGTTGGATAACGTTGATTGATTTTCGGATGTTAAACCATCCTTGTGCCCCTGGAATGAATCCAACTTGGTCGTGGTGAATTATCTTATGGATACATTGTTGGATTCTGATAGCTAAAATTTTATTGAGGATTTTTGCATCAGTGTTCATTAGGGAGATTGGCCTGTAGTTTTCCTTTTTTGTGTTGTCCTTGTTCGGTTTTGGTATTAGTGTAATGTTGGCTTCATAGAACGTGTTTGGTATTGTCCCTTCCTTCTCAATTTTTTGGAAGAGTTTGTGAAGGATGGAAAACAATCCTACAAGCAAATGGACCAAAAAAGAAAGCAGGAACAGCTATACTTATATCAGATAAAACAGATTTCAAACTCAAAAAGATAAAAAGAGACCCCAATGGTCACTACATTATGATCAAGGGGACAATACTTCAAGAAGAAATAACACTCATTAACATATACTCACCAAACGAAGGAGCACCAAAATATATCAGACAACTGTTGTCCTCTCTGAAAACAGACATCAGAGAAAACACATACGTAGTGGGAGACTTCAACACACCACTATCAACAATGGATAGATCAACAAGACAAAAAATAAGTAAAGAAACCAAAGCTCTAAATAAAGACCTAGAGCAATTGGGCTTAACAGACATCTATAGAACACTAAACCCCAAAAAAATGGAGTACACATTTTTCTCAAGCGCACACGGATCATTCTCCAGGATCGATCACATACTGGGGCACAAGACAAACATCAACAGATACACCAAGATTGAAATCATATCAACCATCTTTTCTGACCATGAAGGCATCAAACTAGAAATAAACCATAAAAAGAAGGCAAGGAACTTTCCTACCTCATGGAGATTAAAAACCACACTACTGGAAGACCATTGGACTAATGAGGAGATCAAAGAAGAAATTAAAAAATTTTTTGAATTGAACGACAAGGAGGACACCAATATCCTAAATGTATGGGATGCAGCAAAAGCAGTAATAAGAGGAAAATATATAGCAATAGAAGCTCACATCAAGAAACAAGAAAGAACGCAAAGAAACAACCTAATCTCGAAGCTCAAAGATCTAGAAAAAGAACAACAAAAAAACCCCAAAACCAGTAGAAGAAAAGAAATAATAAAAACCAAAGCAGAAATAAATGAAATTGAAACTAAAAAAACAATCCAAAAGATCAATGAAACCAAGAGCTGGTTCTTTGAAAAAATCAATAAAATAGACAAACCCCTAGCCAGGCTCACAAAGGAAAAAAGGGAGAAAGCACAAATAAACAGGATCATCAATGAAAGAGGAGAAATCACAACGGACACAGCAGAAATCAGTAACTACTATGAACAGTTATATGGAAACAAGTTTAACAATCTAGAGGAGATGGACAAATTCCTACAACTCTACAATCACCCAAAGCTAGATAAAGAAGAAATAGAACACCTAAACAGACCAATTACAATTAGCGAAATTGAAATGGTAATCAAAAACCTCCCCAAAAACAAAAGCCCAGGACCTGATGGATTTACAAATGAATTCTACCAAACATTCAGAGACGAATTAGTGCCTATCCTTCATAAAGGGCAGTATTATAACTGAGGATTTAATGTTTAAGTTACTTAAAACCTAACTGTTCGATAAGTAAAGTATTAATGGCATGTCATTTCATTTTCATGCCAATTAAGGTCTTCTACTGGAAAATTAAAAAAAAAAAATGTCCAAGATCCTGGAATGTCCTCAGTGGTTTAATGTTTTCACCTGTTTCTTTCTGCACTTTGCCAATTGTCAGCTTTATCCAAAAACTGGCAGTTACTATCACAAGGGAGTTAAAAAGCAAGGTGGAATTTTCTTTGCACACTCATGAGAAGAGAGAAAGAAAGAACAGCAAAGAGGAACAAGGGTAAAGGGAGATAGTAGAAGCAGGGGTAGACATATATAGGGGACAGGGTAGGAAGAGAGACTGGGAGATTCTCCTCAATTAGTACCAACAATAACAACCAGCACCACCCACATAAGCTGGGATTCACTGGGATGGGGCCAAAGAAAACAGACAGGCATCCTCATCTAAACCATTCACTGTTCATGGGAAAACTGTGAAGTTATCCTTGGCTAACTGTGTCTCTATTAGACCTGAAGTGGGATAAATTTTAATCAGTCTATATAACTGATGCATATTATGGTTGTTACTTCAAAGGAAGAAAATCTAAACCCAAATAGGTCACACTGTCTATAGAGAATCACAATCATTTAAAATTTTGAAAAACTGGCTAATGAAAATCCTCATTTATATTAAAAAAATCACATGAAACTTTACATTAAGTAAATCAAGCTTATATTAAGGTAGCAACTATATCATGTGAATATTTGTTTCAAAACCCACCAATTTTGACCCATAAGCACACTTACCCAAAACATAACTGTTATTACTTATAAAAATTGGAATTTTCTCTTAAAAATCATATAGCTAGAAATCATGTTGCTATATGTTACAATTGCTATGGATAAAGGCAAGAGAAATTAAAAACACTATATTAGATTAAAAATGGCAATAGGAGTAATTTTTCATTTTCAAAAATTAATTACAGCATCTCTATTGCATATGATTAATGTCTGTTATTTTATATTTTATTTTACATTAGTGAATTATAGCACTGACAGTCTGATCTCAATGGATTTTATTTTATGCATAGGAAATGATAAAAGCATAAAATACCATATTTTTTTTAAAAAAAAGGATGATTTCACTTGCTCTGTTTGCTAGAATGGACATTTTCTAAGAGGAGAATCCCTTGCACAAACAAACCTATCTACTAAATCTAATTAATGCTATAGAGGAGATTTTATTGAACTTTTTCATATAGAAGAAATACTATTCTTAGCAATGATTTGGAAGATGCATATAAAAAATGATGTTTCCAAGATTATCTCCAAAGCAATGAGGTATTTGTTCACTACACATTAAATTGGACCTTTTGTAGAATTAATCACTCAACACTGTTAAGATATCTATTCTTTCTTCTGGGCTAAAAGCTGAGACTGCAGTAGCAGTTGCTTGTCTTAAAAGTGTGTAGATATTGGCCTCACATTTTAGTTTCGTTGCCATAGCAATCACTACAGGGAAAGAGAAATAAAAGGAAGAAAATTAATCTGCCTATAGTGTAGGTTCCTAGAGTGCACCCCCTAGGTGGTAAGTGCAATAATTTGTGTTTACTGCGATTTCTTTAAAAACTTTGATGTATCTGATAATATCATCACTGCCTGATTGATTTTTCAGGTAAGGGAAACAACCAAAATTAATCGGTTTAATCTTCAGTCAAGGCCAACACATATATTTAAGCTGAGGCAAACTTTTTTTTCTTCCAGTTATAAATAGCTGAAGATTCTGAATTTCCTTATCTGCAATACATTAAAAAAAAAAAACAAAACTACATTTTCAGGGAGGGAAAAATCGTTGTAATCCAAGATTGCAATTTTGGATGTGCCACATCAAATGGGCAAAAGGATATATTCTTAAAATTAAATCTAATTTTCTTATGATATGTAGTGACAACACAAAAAAATTCTCTTCATATCAAGATATTATGATATTATGCTTAGAGGAAAGATTATCAACTACAGCTAATATACTAAATTCTAAAAGCAAATTATTTATAGTTTTTAATTTTTTTCAGGTTTTTATACAAAATTTAATGTAAAGGTTAATGAGCTATAAAGTTCTATAAGACTATTCCAGATTAGAAAGAGAAAAAATTTAAAATGGATTAGTCTTTTCATGACTTTGTATTCATCAGTGCAACAAGATAAATAGAATGCTCACGTAATATGTGAAAGAAGGATTTACTAATCAAATGAAATTAATTTGCATCTTTAGGACCATATTCAACTCTAATCAGCTAATCCCAATGAATGCTAACATTTACTGCAATTATTAATACCAACATTAGGTGTCTTTTCTATCCTCCCATTAATTATTTTACTTGTTCACCATTGTATTTTCCTTTGCAAACTTTGAACCAATATCCTTTTTTTTTTCTGCTATTCTGTTAAACGTATGTGCCTTTTATAAAAACAGAAAACCTCATTTCTCATTTTCTAAACACTATCTCTATAACATGCACATTTATTTCTCCTTTTCTTTAGTGACAATAAGAAGGCACTTTCTCCTGTCTGAAGGAAATCTTTACAGCTATAATTTGTTTTTAAATTGAGGTAACACTGGTTTACAGAAATATCTATAACTTATAAGTATGGGATCACACCTTTTTTGATTTATGTTAACACACCATGCCTGCTATCAAGGTACCCACAGCCCTCCACTATAGACCATTGGGCCCTCTACACATCCTATTCACTAGCCTCCTTTCTCTTACTCTGGTAGTCTCAATTCTATACCTCTAGCCTGTGTTTTTTGGCTTGATTCTGTCTTCTCCTTTGTCTTGTTTCAGTATATTCCACAAATAAGTGAGATAATATGGTATTAGCCTTTCTCTTTTGTGCCACTTAGTCTATTGTGTTTCAGTTCCAACTATGTTATAGCAAATAGCAAGAGACCGTCATTTTTTTTTAGTGCTGAGTAGTATTCCATCTTGTGTATATATGGATCTTTTTATTTTTCTTATCTGTCTTTGGGCATTTAGGTTATTTCTATACTTGGCTTTTGTAAATAATTGCTATATAGAACATTGGAGTGATTATATCCCTATTTAAAAAAAAAATAAACAATCTGACAAACTTTCATTCTGTTTTCCCTAAGAGCTGAACCAGTCTTCATTCCTAGTAAGAGTGTTTGGAAATCCTTTTACTCCATATCCTTGCCAACAATTTATGTTTCTTATCTTTTGAAATGGGCCATTATTACATATGTGAGATTGGGGTTTTTATTTGCATTTTCCTGATAAGTGATGATGAGAACTTCTGCATGTACTTGTTGGCCATCTATGTGTCATCTTTGTGAAATTGTCTATTTAGCTATTCTGCCATTGTGTATTGGATTATTTGATTTATTTTTGTTGAGATAAATGAGTTTTTTGTATGTATTGGATATAAGCCCCTTGTCAGAATTATGATGTGCAAATATTCTCTCCCCTTCAGTAAGGAAAGAAACTCATTGAAACACAAAGACATCCTATTGATAGGAGAAAATATTTGCAGCTATTATTATTACCTTCTTTCTTCATTGAAGGTGATAGATAATTACAAATTTCTTCCTCCATTTTAATATTATCTAAATAACTTTATCCTTTTCTTATCAAGCACATTTCAACTAAGATGTTTACCACTAAGTCTCTTCAGAAGGTGCATATCCCAGAATTTTGTCTTTTTTAGTATTAAATACCTGAATAATTGTGAATGATTTCTAGTGATGCCTTAGCATTATTTGGAAATCTCTGTAACCATTTATGGAGACCTTGTCAATTTGGCTAGTTTTTCAATCTAATTTAAAGTTCCTCTTAAGTGACTTTTTTTATTTATTTTACTCCTAAATTCATTCTTCACAAGATGTCATTTGCCATAATTATTTTTATCCAACTCTTGCTTCACATTCTGTATTCTCCATTCATATCTATCATCATAAACTCCTTCTAAATTTTTAAAATAGATTTTTTAATTTTATTTTTTTAAAGAAAGCATTTTCAATTTTTTAAATAGGTGAAACACAACAACAATGCAGAGTAGATTTTGAGGCTATTTTCTATATTTTCTTATTAAGAAACTGGCAAAAACTAGTACTGCTTTTTTCTTTCTTTTCTCTCATATAAACACAGGTGATCTTAACTTTAATTTTTTGGCTTAGATTATGTTTTCAATAGAGTCAACATTATTAGAACTTTTAAACCAGTGCACTTTTGAAAGTGACAAGACATTATAATGTCAAGGCAACAAATTAACATTTGAAGTAGGGTCATCCTGTAGTTCTGGGCCCATATTAATTTCTCTCTAGTTCTATACGTTTTCTCACATGCTGTACATTTTCTTGGACAATGCAATTTTTACTGGAATTTCCAGTGTTATATATATTTATAGCAATTGCTTTTATTTTCTTAATGTATTTTTCAAAGTTTAGTTTAAACATATTTGTAATTTATATTAAAAATAAACTTCGACAGTTATGAAACGCTTATTTTGTTTACTACACAGCTTCAATAACCCTGTTTGAAATATATCATGGGAGTCACTGTCTATACAATTGTTAAAGTAATTAAGCAAGGAAGTCATTACTGTGGTGACCCTAATACTGTCTCAGTCTATATAAACAAACTGAAACTTCAACGATAATAAACTCCTGCAACTGCCTCAAGGAAAAGAAATACAAATCCACAATCAATCAATCATAAACAGCCAACTAAGCTTTCCCAAGTAAAGAAACCACTTCAACTATAATCAACTAAGCAATTTCCTTGATTTGTTTCTGCTTTATAAAAACCTCTGCCTTAGCCCTGTTAGCCAAGTGGTCTTATCCACTTTTGGTTGGTGCTGCCAAATTCCAGTAGATAGCGAGTCTTAAAATTATATTGTGCTACATTTCAATACACTTCACACCTCATATACAAGATCATACAAGATGGGATGCAATGGTTAAGTTTTAATAATCACGTGCAATACCCTAAATGGAAGGGAGAAAAAGGGTCTTTCCAATGACTTGCTTTGACTTAACTTTTTTTGGGGTAAAACTGTCAATGAAATCTTCATTTCTTCAAGGATTTTCAAGACCTTCAGATCTATAAAACGGTTCCCCAATATCTATGAATTAAATTTCTACATGTCTTCTATATAGTATTGCAGGTATATGTGTGGCTAGTTAGATACACATTTGCAAACACCACACATGCACAGGCAAACACACTGATTTCTATATGTAAACTGATACAAAGTTTGAGATACAAATGTTAGTATTTTTGAACTTATAGGAAAATGATCCACTTTTAAATGTGAAAATTTACTAAAATATAAGAAAATAATTGAATAAAATAGTTTATTTGCTAATAATTAGGGATTTTTTTTTAAGATTTATTTATTTATTTATACAAGCACTGGGTACAGTCAGAAGCTTGGGAGGGTGAGAGAATTCACCAGAGTCAGAGTGGAGAGCAGAGCAGGCAGACTGACGAAATACACTGTTGAGGGGAGCAGCGGGTGGCAGGAGAGGTCTGCATGCCATGTGGGACCTTCGCCCCGCGGCTGGGGATCAAACCTACGCTGCGGAGGCTGCGGGCAGCTTTGCAACACAGCACTCTACCGCTGCGCCACCGGGGAAGCCCAAGGATGAGTTTTTGATTGTTAAAACATACCAATCACCATCATGACAACACAAGATTTATAGATACAAGTAAAAATTTTTTGATTGGAAAATGTGGGATGTTAATATAAATTGCAATGAATTTATTTTTATCTATTTATATAGATGGCTTTGTGTGATTTAAAACTTCATGAAATAAAATATTGCATTTTAATGTGATAATTTAAAAATTGTAGAGTGCAAATATGAAACTTGGTATTTCCCCTATACATTTATTCGATTAACTTATTATCAAATTAAATTACTTATAAGTTTTCAGAGAGTTAATTAAAACAAGAACAAATTTGATGTCCTTAATTGTAAAACATAGCATGTTTGCCTAAAATGTATAAAGGCACATATTTAAATTCATAATAGATTAATATCTGTGCTTAGTTATTTTGAAAAATATACTGGAGTCTAATAAATCTTTGGTATAATAAAAACATTGCCATCAGAAGAAATATTTGAACTTATATGGTAATTATTTCTTGTCTGAGGTATACACCTATTTTGCTTAACTTGAAGTCAAAGTAAATTTGTCAACATAAATTCATTGTTTTAAAGAAACAATGGAAACAAATGTCAGCAACATGTTTACAGGAGGACAAACTGTGTATTAAGCAGATTGGATATATCCACACTGTGGCTAAAACACTATTAATGAATTCCCTGTAAATAAGTATTAATCAACATTGTGAAGTACTTATTAACTCCCCACACACCTTACATTAATTCTTAATTAGTAACTAAAAATGTCAAATCCAAATGGGAAATGCTGTACAAATTAAAAATAAATGAATTATTGGTATTAGTCACCAAATGGAAAAGGAAACCAAAATTGTTTCTCTTTAATGGCACAGGGTCTGTTAACATTCATAATGGCTTTAATTATGTTTAGATTAGTAAATTTATGATAATTTTCCAAATGGTGAATTGTAATTATGTATGAGTTGATGACAAAAATATGAGGATCTGTTAGGTGAAAATATATCCATTTGCTAATTTACATATCTGTATAAATACATGTTCACTTCTAATAAAAATCTTGGTTGTTAAGTCACCCTAATGTGCAGAACATTTTGAAAAATAAAATAAATGGCAGAAGTATTTAAGAAAATGGAATGACCTTTTGTGTTTGTATTCAATGTTTCTAAACTTAATAAGATGTATTATATATATATACCCACCTGGGCAAATTTAATAATTTGACTACTTTAAAAATATTTTATTAGAATATTTAAGAGGCACCAAAAAGTTGAATTGGCTAACAGATAACCAGTAAATTAAACTGAAAATGAGGAAAAATACTTACAAGGCAAGAAAACTAACAACAAATTTCTAAGTCTTGAACATCTTATATATCCACAGATTCCAAAAACAGTAATTAGGCAATCATTCTAAATACAAGCTATTAAAGCCAAAACGGGTCAGGCATATGATGCACATACTTTCAATCTTAGGCTACGAAGGTCTTTTGGTATCTGACATAAAAAGTAAGTTTAAAGCCAAATATTGATAAAATGGAATGCAAACAATAATAAAAGTGTATGGCATAAAATAGCCAATTATTTTTTAGGTAAGCTTTCTTAATTTAGGTAACATTTCATTATAATATTTTATAATTTTCAGGGATGCATGATTAAATAGCAAGATATGTATGCATTATATTAAGTTGGTCAAGCAGATGTATTATAAAAGGCAGTAAATATTATGGGAGGAAATATTGCAAAAGTTGTCAACAAGAGTTCATATCCTTAAAATATAGATGTTAGATAAGAACATCTTTATACATGATAATTACATAATACATATAGCATGAACAATATTACCTACTCATAGAATTATGCCCACATAGAAACATTCAATAAAATCAGAAGTTCATGGCATAATATACATATATCTCTCCAGTAAAATATATAATTTTCATAAATACATTGTTTTTGTGTATTATACATACCTACTTTCTGTCATTTAGATGCCCACACTATATTCATGTAAAAAGAAAATTCTAGGAGAATATGAATATAAATTGATAATATTCACCAAATTCATTATTTAGTGTGCAACACAGTTTTGTAATTCATTGAAATGGAGTAACTCTCTATTACTTTATATCTAATATCTTTCAGCAATTTTTGTTCAGTTTTCAGTATACAGTTTTTAATCTCCTTGGTAAAATTTATCATTTGGTATTTTATTATATTTTTATATATTTGCGATGCAATTATTTAAATAATTTATTTTATATAGTTTGTAACTAGTATGTGGAAATACAATAAATTATTGTATGGAAATCTTAAATTCTGAATCTTTGCTAATCTTGTTCTTACTGCACTGTGTCAAACCTCCAATGTCATGTTCACTAGAAGTGATAAAAGGGATATCCCTGCCTCATTTCCAAATTTGGGAAATCATTCTCTTATCATCAATACTGATGTTAATTATAGGTTTATTTAGCAAGTTCTCTTTCAAGAAGGAGTTCTATACAAGTTTATTGCAAATTTTTATTATAAATTGCTTTTAGATTTCATGAAATAATATTTGTGGACCTGTTGATATAGGATCTGCCTTTGTCAATTGTATCATTAGTATAAAATATTCAATTAATTATTTGGATGTTTGAAATACAATTTTTAATATTTTTAAGATTTATTTATTTATTTATTTATTTATTATTCATTTATTTATACAAGCACTGGGTACAGTCAGAAGTGCAGGAGGGTGAAAGAATTCACCAGAGCCAAAGCGGGGAGCAGAGCAGGCAGAAGGACAGAAGTACACTGCTAAGGGGGGTAGCAGGCGGCAGGAGAGGTCTGCGCGCCATGTGGGACCCTCCTCAAGAGGTTAGCGAGCAGCCAGGGATGGAACCGGTGCTGCAGAGGCTGCAGGCAGCTTCACAACCCAGCGCTCAACCGCTGCGCCACCGGGGAGGCCCACAATTTTTAATATTAATAAAAAAGTTTGATTTTTTTCTAATAAATTATGCATCTATTTAACAAGGAAATTTTTTTCTGATTCATTTTATATATTTCTTTATCTGTTATCAATGTAATTTTGTATTCATACAACAGGAGAGAAGCATTCTCTATCTTTTTGAAGCATATACAAGATTTTATTAGATTATTTATTAGATGATTTCTTCTTCAGATATCTGATAAAACCTCCCAGATACGATATTTGGACCAATGTTTTTCCTTGCATATCTTTTTTGCCCCTTTATTTAAATGTAAGCATTCCTATTCAGATTTTTTCATCAACTAATGTAATTTTTTTGTCTTTTGTAGGAAAATGTAGCTATCATAGAAGTTGCCTGATCTTTTTGATTAAAAAGTTATCAGTAACTATTAACAAAGTTATCACAGTTATATGCCCAATGATAATACCATATTCCTGTAGTATATGTCTGTTTATATGATTTTTAGTTTTATTTCTTTTTTTTTTAAGATTTATTTTAATTATACAAGAGCTGGGGTACAGGCCAGATGCACGGGAGGGTGAGAGGATTCACCAGAGACAGAGGAGGGAACAGAACAGGCAGACTGACTAAATACACTGCTGAGGGGAGCAGCGGGTACGACAGGAGAGGTCTGCCCTGCCATGTCGGCATCTCCGAGGCCAGCGGGGATCTAACTGGCACTGAAGAGGCTGCGGAAAGCTTCACAGTGCTGCGTTCAACTGCCTACGCCACCAGGGATGCCCAGTTATATTTCTTATACTTGTGATTTTGCCAAATTTTTTATTTTGTCTCTTTATTATTAAATTAAGCATTTGTCTATTTTTCAAAAGTCAGATTTGCATTCATTATTTCCTGCACTAATTTTTATTGTTTGCTTTACTATGTTTATTTTGTTTCTATTGATTTTTCTAGATCTTTTTAATATGGAATCATGAGTAAATGACTCTTCTTTTTTAAATATCAACTTTTAGAGTTATGATTGCCTTTAAACATTACTTAACTCCATCCCATAAATTTTATGGGATGCTTTTTAAATTTAATTCATCTCAAAATACTTTATAGGCTCCATGTTATGTCTTCCTTGACACTGTCATTTTTAAGTAATAAATATCTGTAAATATGTTTATAATGCATCCCTTGGTTGTTTTCTACACCATAAAGGTCAGGCAACATACTTTGCATTATTTCAAATTATAAAATGTATGAATACTTGTTTTATGATACACTATATGGTTTATCATGGAGAACCTTTCCTGTATTCAGAAAATCATTCATTTGGCTTTTTTTTTTAAAAAAAAAAAAGATTTATTTATGCTTACATGAACTGGGGTACAACCAGAGGTGTAGAAGTTGAGAGGATTAACCAGAGACAGAGCAGGGACCAGAACAGGCAGATACACCAAAGTACATTGCTGAAGGGGGCAGCTGGCGAGTCAGGAGAGATCTGCTGTGTCACGTGTGTAGCTCCCTGGCCAGGGATCGAACTCCTGCTTTAGAAGCTGGGGACAGTTCCACAGCGCTGCGCATACCCCCCTGCGCCACCAGGGAGGCCCATTCATTCATTTGGCTTTTTATGTGTACCCTGTTCTCTCAATATAATTTATATCAAGTTGGATAATGCTCTTGTCTCCCATACTTAGATTTGATTTTCTCTCTAGGTTTTTCATATATATACTTAAACATGGATACTGAAGTCTCCAACATTAGTGCTTAACTGTCTCTTTCTTACTTCAATTTGGTTATTGTTTGCTTCTTGTATTGTGTGATGATTATAAGTTGAGACAATATAATGACTGTACTTTGTGAATAAAATTATTATCCTATCATTTTAGTATTCTTTGTCTCTGAACATGTTTTCCTTAAAATCCATTTCAGGGCTTCCCTGGTGTGCAAGGGGTTAAGTCTCAGCACAATGAAGCTATTGGCAGCTACTGCATACCAGTTAGATCCCAGGCCACGGAGCTAACCCACATGGCACAGCACACCTCTCCTATCTCACTTGCTGTTACCCTCAACAATGTATTTCAGTAGCTCCACTTGTTCTGCTGCCCACTTGGTCTCTTGTGCATCCTATCACTGCCCCTAACCGCCCCACCGACACACACACAACATACCTCTGGCCTATACTCCAGTTCTTGGATGCCTAAACAAAATAAATCTTTAAAAGAAAATAAAAATAAAATCTATGTTGTCTGATACTAGTATCACCACTCCAGTTTATTATTGTTTGCATAAAATACCTTTTCTATACTTTTAATTGATGAAACCAAATTATTTTCTGAATATTTTCTATGACTATATTGTGACATATATTTTATATTCACAGACTACAAAAAGGGTCAAGATTAAATACATGATAGGAATATTTTTACAGTACTTAAAAATTGGATTTCTACTTAAAAACAAGTAATTCTGACCAACCATCAGATATTAGGGAAAGTGAGTATTTTCCAGCTTTATATAGTCAGAAATACACTCATAAAAGAAGCAAAACCCATTTACAATTAAGGAAGATTAGTAAATACAAAGAAATTGTAATACAGTAATATTATAATTTTAGCTTGGCCAATAAATTTTTATTAATCAAATAACTAATATTTTTTTTTCCTTTTTTTTTTTTATAGAGGCATGTTTTTTTTTTTTTTTTTTTTTTTATTTGTTTGTTCGTTTTTCGTTTTATACATGCACTGGGTACAGTCAGAAGCGCAGGAGGGTGAGAGAATTCACCAGAGCCAGAGCGGGGAGCAGAGCAGGCAGAAGGACAGAAGTACACTGCTGAGGGGAGCAGCGGGCGGCAGGAGAGGTCTGCGCACCATGTGGGACCCTCCTCCGGAGGCCGGGGAGCAGCCGGGAATCGAACTGGCGCTGCAGAGGCTGCGGGCAGCTTCGCAACCCAGCGCTCAACCGCTGCGCCACCGGGGAGGCCCAATAACTAATATTTTTACTGTTAATGAAAAGTTAGTGAGCATTTTTAGAGTATGATTACAGAATTAGGATTAAAAGTAATAATCCTGAATATCTTGAACTTAAAATAACATACTATGGAATAAAATACATTTATTTTAAATATGAATATAATCCATATTAGCAACTTTTATTATATCAAACTCATCACTTATTGAAACCTTCCTATCAAACAAAAAACATTCTTAGAATATACCAGAAATATTAAAGCAAGGAATGAAAAATAAAGGTTTTATCAGTGTACATGTTGATATTACTGGTGATCACTGAAGTAATAAAAAAAAAACATGTAAGTGATAATCTCGAAGAAAAAATAATACAGTTGGGCCTCCCTGGTGGTGCAATGTGTTAAGCACCACACTATGAAGCAATCCGCAACCTCTGCAACACAAGTTCGATCCCGGCCAGCAAGGGATAAACCCACATGACGAGGCAGACCTCTCCTGGCTGGCCTGCTGCTCCCCTCAGCAGTGTATTTTCAGTCAATCTGCCTGTTCTGTTCCCCACTCTGTCTCTGGCGGATCCTCTCACCCCCCACATCTCTAGCCTGTACTCCAGCTTTTGCATTCATAAATAAATAAATCTTTAAAAAAAAAGAATAATACAGTCTATAACAGCATTCAGGTTATGTTCCTGGTAACAATTCATCACAAATTGGGGAAAGAAAGATGTACTTTTCAATTAGATTGCTGCCTCATGATTAATATACAACACTGGGAATGTACTATAAACAAGTAACTTTTTCATACATCATTTGTTGCTCTTTAAAATAATCAGATTGGAACAAACAATCAGTCTGAAGAAAAAGAAATCAAGAAAACCATCCCTTATATAATTGAAACAAAAAAAAATCAAATACTTGGGAATAAACCTAACAAAAGAGGTGAAAGACCTATACAAAGAAAATTATAAAACACTGTTAAAAGAAATAAAAATAGAAGAAGGCACAAAGAAATGGAAAGATATCCCCTGCTTGTGGATTAGAATAATTAACATTATTAAAATGTCCATCCTGCCAAAAGCAATATACAGATTCAATGCTATTCCAATAAACATTTCAATGACAGTCTTCAAAGAAATAGAAGAAATACTGATAAATTCGTATGGAACCAAAAAAACATGAATAGCCAAAGCCCTACCGATGAAAACAAAGGAGAAAGGAGGTATCACACTTCCAAACTTCAAGCTATACTACAAAGCCATAATAATTAAAACAGTTTGATATTGGAACAAAAACAGACACACAGGCCAATGGAACTGAATACAGAGCCCAGAAATAAAACCACAATTATATGGACCACTGATCTTTGACAAAGGAGCAAAGACTATGCAATGAAACAGGGACAGTTAGTTCAATAAATGGTGCCAGGGACTCCCCGGTGGCGTAGCAGTTGAGCGCTGGGTTGCGAAGCTGCCCGCGGCCTCTGGGGCACCGGTTCGATCCCCAGCTGCTCCCTGGCCACCGGAGGAGGGTCCCACATGGCGGCGTGCAGACCTCTCCTGCCGCCCGCTGCTCCCCTCAGCAGTGTGCTTCGGTCCTTCTGCCTGCTCTGCTCCCCGCTCTGTCTCTGGTGAATTCTCTCACCTCCCGTGCTTCTGACTGTACCCAGTGCATGTATAAACAAACCATCAAACAAATAAACAAATAAATAAACATGCTTCTATAAAAAAAATAAAAAAAAATAAATGGTGCTGGGAAAAATGGACCACCACACGCAAAAAAATGAAAATAGACCACTACCTTTCACAGTGCACAAAAATCAACTCAAAATGGATAAAAGAACGGGACATAAGACCTGAAATCATAAAATATAAAGAAGAAAATATAGGTAAAACACTACAAGACATACATCGCAATAAAATCTTCAAAGACACATCACCCAAAGCAAAGAAAGTCAAGGAAAACATAAACACCTGGAATTGCATCAAACTGAAAAGCTTCTGCACAGCAAAAGAGACATTCACCAAAACAGAGAGACACCCCACTGATTGGGAAAAAATCTTTGCACTCCATTCAACTGATAAGGGACTGATCACAAAGACATACAAAGAACTCATGCAACTCAACAAAAGCAAAATAAACAATTCAGTCAAGAAATGGGCAAAAGAACTTAAAAGACATTTCTCTAAAGAGGAAATGCAAATGGCCAACAGGCATAGGAAAAAATGTTCAACATCCCTGATAATCAGGAAAATGCAAATTAAAACCACATTGAAATACCACCTTACACCAGTAAGATTGGCACATATTAAAAAAAAAAAAAAAAAAAAAACAAGCAACAACAAATGCTGGTATGGATGTGGTGAAAAAGGAACACTCCTACATTGCTGGTGGGAGTGCAAACTGGTCCAACCACTACGGAAAGCTCTGTGGAGATTCTTCAACCTGCTAAAAATGGAGCTACCATATGACCAGGCAATTCCACTACTAGGGATCAACCCAAAGGACACAAAAACATTGATTCAAAAGAAGAACTGTACATCTATGTTTACTGCAACACTATTTACAATAGATAAAACCTGGAAACAACCCAAATGTCCAAAAAATAGATGACTGGATTAAGAAGATGTGACACATGTACACAAATGGAATATTATTATTCAGCGATCAAGCAAAGATAAACTCATGCCATTTACAGCAAGGTAGATGAAACTAGAAGGAATTATGCTCAGTGAAATAAGCCAGAAGGAAAAAAGAAAAAAATATCAGATGGTTTCACTTATAGCAGGAATATAGGGGAATCCATCAGTGTAAAAAAATAATAACAGTGCAAAACATAACAAAGCAAAACCGGACAATTATAAATCAGAGACATCCTGCAGGGGAGAAGGAAGGAGATTAGAGGGAGGGAGGGAGGAGCATCCGGGTCTGAGGTGATGGTGCACGGGTGCACTGGTGAAGGAAACTCTATGGGGACTACACCTGAGGGGGTGGGGAAGCAAATATTGTTTCAAAATGATCAATGATGTAAAAATTAAGAAAAGTAATATTAAAAAATAATAATCAGATTGGAATTAATCTAAGTGAATTATATAGATAAAAATTTAAAAATTTTATGGGAACGCAGTTATTTGAAAAATCACATAATTAAATATGGATAAAACAAGTCACAGAAAAATATATTAACAACAGTAGAATATTCTCACTGGAATATATAATAACAGTTAAAATGAAGCACTTCATGTCAGAATGTGATACATATAATCATACATGTTCAATTACATTTTCTAAGATAAAAATAATGAAACAAATATAATACCAGCAATTAGATTACTGACAGTCTTATATTAATTAATTCATGAATAAATGATAATGCCAACCCTACTCCACTTCCCGAATACACAGACACTGCTTCTGTTTTTTCCATCAGTTCAGATGAGAAGAAATACAGCAAACACTATCAAACTACTACTTCGAAGTATCCATCTGTAAGCATTTAACTATTTCCTTTGAGAATATTTGTGGAGTCTTCTGACAACTTACAAGGCTAATTCTACCTCCCACATTTCTTGATATCGATCATGTCATGTTAAATTGATCTCTCATAATACTTTCAAGACCCAAGTTCTAACAGAAGACAGAAAATACTACAAAGTTATTATTCCAATAAATTATCTTCAATCATTTTTTCCCAGAAATTTCTCATTTTGGTTTATAGAGGTTATTGAAATAATGGATAGTGTCCTAGATTTTTCACATTTAGTAAATAATATGATGATTGATTTTGCAGCTTTTCTTTAAATGTGAATATAATTGCATATGTCTCTGATTCCGACTTTAGGCAAAATTCTAACATGTAGTGCTCCAAAAGATATCCCATTACATAAGGCCCAAAAAATGCCTACCAGTTTTCATTTTAAATTCTAAAATATTATACCAATACTGAATTATATCTAGTATCACACTATTTACAAAAAATAAGTATATGAAATTGTAAACATTGATATATTAAAAATGAGTTATTTATATAGGATACTAATATCATGAGATAGTATCTCAAAATATAAAAATTTAGGGTATATTTAGGATAATCTTGTTAAAATCTTTATAAAGTATTAGATGTATCTAAAGTATAGATGGGGATAATAATACAATTTTATAACAAGAGACATATCAAATATAAATTATCCTACCAGTCTGCAAACTATGTACCTTAAAGACGTGGAGAGAAAAGAACCTTCACACAATGTTGGTGGCAATGTAGACTGGTCTAGCAACTAATGAAAATTGTGTGCAGGTTTCTATAGGATGTAGCAATTCCACTTTTAGGCATCTTCCTGACAAATACAGAATCACCAATTTGAAGAAACAGTTGTTCTCCCACGTTTATTGCAGTACTATTTACAAAAATCAAGCCATGTAAAACCTAAATGTCCACCAACAGAGCAGTGGAGTAAAAAGAAATGTTATATATAAGCAATGGACATTCAGTTATTTAAAAAATAAAAACTTTTGCCATTTTAAAATGTGACAGCATAGATGGAACAGAGAGGATTATGTTAAATGAAATAAATCAGAAACAGGAACACAAATACACAAATTTCAGTCATATGTAGAATATAGATGGGGAAAAAAGCATATGGCAAAGCTAAACCAAAACAAACGCTAGAAATCTGACTGCATATTTAAAGCTGTTAGTGGGCAGGGAGGAAGAAGGATAGAAGGGGATAAGATGCCAAATGACCTTAAGTAAAGGACTACACGTGCTTTGAATGGTGGGGTGGTGTGATAATACACATATGAGGAGGTGTGATCCTATTCCCCTAAATACAGTGTTGTACACTAATGATATCTTAAGGGAAAAAAAAAACAGCATTAAAAAATATCCAAACAATTAACAGGAGCATTATTGTCAGACCTATAGCTAAAGCTCATTAGTCAATATTCTGTCAAATTATCTCTGCAGTAGCAATCCATATTAAGAGTCCTGACCAATTTCCTCACAAATCAAACACATGAAAAGAGATAAAAATAAAGATTTTGAAATTTTTTGTAATTTTCAAGCAGCTTGACTTTATCTCTTGACTTTACCTTGGCTTCTCTTCAATAATTAATGTTCATTTATATCAATAGAACAATGACCCTTTAATAAAATACGAATCAGACCGAAATGAAGGAGAGTCAATTAGTGGTTTAGACATATTTACTTTGATGTGTCCAAACTTGTTCAGCCCCATGACACCTGCAAAACAAACTAAAATTCTTTATGTGGAGCTCCTATGGGTGTTATATATGTGGTGTTTGGCTACTTTTCACTAGTGCCTTGTAAATGTCATAGTCTAGAGGAAGCTTACAGACAGGGGAAAGAGAGGACAGAAAATAAAATTAGACCCATAGGGACACTGGTTCCAACATTTCAAACTGATGTACAACTAGAAAGAATCTATAATTCTTATTGTTACACTACACTATGTGAGAAAAGTTGCTGCAGTTTATATACTGAAGTGATGGAATTAAAGCATAGATCTCAATACTTTAGTTAAATGTGAGGCAACTTGTTCTTTTTTTCTCTGATTTTGCCATTGATTATCATGAAAAATAATAAGTAGGATTATGTATCATAAATCTGGAGAGTAATAAAATATGTGACAAAGAATTCAGATACTTAGGCCAGTCGATTGATTGTAAAACAAAGAAGAAATAAGACAAATACAAATATAAAGCATGGAGATAAAATGAGACATGAAAGCGGAGTATTTCATGTATTAAATACCAAATAATATCCAAGTATTAATAGAACACCAATAAAAACAGCTGATTTGTAAGAAATTTTGTAAGTATAATATTTCAGAAGGGAGATATGTTTATAGATATATTTTGAAATATTTGAGTTTCAATTTTTTTACTTATATGGCTTTGGTGATTATTACATAATATCAGATTTCAGTATTTGTAGTGCTATCTGTATATAAAATTGTTTTAATGGAAATAAATTATAAATACAGTCTAACATTTTCATATAATAATGAACAAATTATTCTTAATAAACACAACTTAAAGAATCCAGATTGTGTGTCTAGATTGTAAACCAAGGAGCTATTACTGATTTTATTTAATATAGCAAATAAAAACAATGAAAATGTACAAAATCATTTTTGACAATTTACTAAGACTAGATCAATATCAATAACTTAACAGGATAAATATGGAGATAAGTGATTATTATCATTACCATCTTTATAATGAGTAAACCAAGGCACAAATAGATGTAATATTTAGCACAGCATCACATAGGAAGTTTCAGAAGTAGGAATAAAACATTTCACTAGTTATGCAATACTTTCTTTCTAGTAAAAACATGATATATACACATGTAGAAATAATTATATATGTATATAGTATATATGTATATATTTCTATACCTCTCTATATATGTGCATTATACAAAGTGTTTTGTGCATACAGTGATTATACATTATCATTTGATGTAATTAAGTATGAGTTAATGGAGATTTACATCCATATATGTGAATGTATATATGCATATAGGTGTATAAGTCTGCTTACTAAATTAGTTGAATAGAAATGAAGATGTATAAGTGTATTAATAGGGACAAACGTTATATAGAGTAAGCACTTAGCTAACAAAAAAATCAATTCATCATTAAACATATTCACCTATTATTTTGCTATTTAAATCAACAAATTCAGAAATATTTCAATCACAAAAAAAATCTCCAAATACGGTGTCTGGTCAAAGTATATACATTATGTAGTAAAAGTTGGAATAAAGGTACTTATTTTTGTTATCAACAATGCAATATCTTACATAAAAAGGATTTTTAGTGTTAATATTAGAGTGAAAACCAATGCTAGTATTTGGATTTTATATAGCATATTTTCTTGTTTCCATAATCCCTTGGAGCATCTATTTCAGGCAGCAAATGTTTTATCTTAATTCCAATATTTTTCTCAGTTTTTTATTTTGCAAAATACCCAAACCAAAAATTAAAATTGAATGATAACAAAATGCCATGTCATCCATTGATTTCTCCCAAAACTAGGCTAATGACTTCTATAATCTTTCGTGACATCAACCTACATTAAGTAGGTTGTGGAAATGCATTAATCTGACCACACATCTTTGCAAACATTCATATATGTAGATGAATAAAACAAGGGGTCAGAGAGAACCAAACCAAATCAAGCACTTGCATTCTTACAGTATAATTAAGATTATATTAATTACATAACAGAGGGTGCAGAGTGCAAAAATGGACTATGGTGGAGGACTAAGGTGGTTATGTTAGTGTAGTAAATTGCACCTGAAGAGTGTGATTCTACATCTCTGAATCATGCAGTCTGGTATACAAATGTTATCTCAATTAAAAGAAAAAAAATAGAACATATACTCAATGGGAAGACTTGGAGTAATTTTATATAATTCTGTTATCTTCTTGAACATCTGGTGGCATATGACTGTGATTAATAAAGACAGACAACTCCACAGCATTTAGGTCAATATATAATATATATTAATCACTTTAAAGCATTTAGTGTAGTTATCTACTAGTTATTAAGAATGTTAATGTTTTCTATTTACCATAATAATAATTTAAAAATACTGGCTCTATGAAATCACATTTTACTGACAGATGAGATCACTTAACACTCATTGCTATGCTTTGGAAATGGTTAATAACACAAATTGAGAAAAACCCATAGCTAAAATAAAACTGAATATTAGGGATAATATTTTCCAGTATGACTCAAACTAGAAATCTCTTTAAAAAAAGTAAATCTCTTTTAAAAATAGCACACACTGAACTTAGCCAAAGACAGCAGCAGAATATAAGTATTTTGTAAAAGTTCATAGTTTTAACATACTGTAAAAGTTCAACATACTGTAAAAGTTCAAGTTTTAACATACTGTACTGTATGAGATCATTAAGAGTGAAATATTTACATCAACAAAATAGCACTAATCCAGATTTTTCCTGTATATCCTATGTGTACTTTATTAAAAGCTAACATTCTCAGGAAAAACATGGATTGAATAGTTGATTGAATGTGGACTGAATAGCCTCCATTATTATGGTTTCCTAATCAATATATATATAACCTATAACTTCTACACTCTACCTCTTTGATTCTGAGATTACATGTCCATGTATGAGAGGTATCTAGTGTCAACCTTCCCTCTTAAGTGGTGTTTCACCCTTTTTTCAACACACAACCCTATTTAAATTCTTTGTGACTTCTGGCTGTAATTGTAATTAGCTTTATTAATTTATTTACATATTTGATATAAACTCACTAAATGAGACATAATTACATCTTATTCTGTAATGTCAGCATCTTTCTAAATCATTGAAATTAATTTAGTTCAATTAGATATATAATTGAATTAATGTCTGTCATGATTAAGCTACAATTAATTTAACAATGTATAATAGAGCCACAACTATGGAAACATTGTTGATTTTTAAGTTTTTGATGAGGGTGTATATGACAGGCATATTGTAAGGTGAACCATCAGGAGTTTATCTGAAGTTTCAGAACCAGTAACAGTTTAATTCAGTGAATTTTGAGCACAAACTATGTAAGACTAATATAATAAAGCAACTAAGATCTGTCTTCATGAAATTTACAATATAAGCAGTAAATACAGCAAATAAGAAAATTGTAATTTGTAAGGAAGTGGTATTATTGAAAAAAATGAGAAAAGTAAGGGAAAACAGGAGTGTAAGGCAGGAAATTGAAAAGAAAGATTGTGCTGGTTATTTGATGGAAGAAATGAGGAAAGCGAAATGTTCAAAAAAGATATTCTCTATAAAATTAAAATATCACTGCTATTTAAAATTTGCTATTTAAATTGGCTATTAAAAGTGTAAAAATAGCTCTTGCATCAGAAATATATCCTATATATACTTTATGCATGTAGATCTCAAGCTCATTTGGAAAAATAATCACTCAACATTCTTAACTTCCCTACTCTTTTCATGCATGGGTTCTACTTTCTGGTGTGGTTCCTTTGTGTCAAGGGAATTAGGGATACACAATGTAGGTTCAAATTATTAACTCAAAAAGCAGCTTTGGGGACATTTTCACCTCTGCACATTGAATGAAGGGCATTTGATGGGGAATGGCTTTACTTGGCACAGTTCTTTAAAATTCTAATAGCAGAAATCACTGCCAACAGGACTGAAATTGAAGGTTCAAAATTAGTTCCATTTTGGAGCTGTCTACAAATAGGCAAGGACCTACTTTTTACATGACTTCGATATTTGGTATTTGGAGGCTTGCACAAACTAGGGAAATGAGTTAGGGTATTTGTCACCTTTGAATGTATTTTTGTGCATTAGGGCTACATTATTTCATTTAAAATTAATTTTAATAGTTGAATTGAATATCTATATAAAAATATGTCCTCTCACTTTAGAAATTTGAAAAAAAACAGCAAAGTGAAAAGACAGTATAACTCACATTTTAAAAAATTGATATAATCTAAAAAATAAATTATTGGTGAATTTAAAACACTGCAAAGGAAATTTATCAAATAACAGCAATTTGCAAGACTGAATCATTGGATTAACACATAATCACTACATTTGTTTTTAAAGGGAGAATAGGATGAATCTAACTTTTCACAGGTTACCTCATCTATTCATAGAAAAGAAGCATTAGTATAAATGAGTTTTCTGCCATGAGAATCTTCAGGATACAATCATGTTTCATGGGGAAAAAACAAAAACAAATACATAGTTGTAAGCAAAGCAATACACCTGAAAATCGTAATGTACAAACAAAAGGGAGACTATGGTTATCTTATATTTATTTTTGAGAAACACAATGTTTTAAGAATATGTTTTATTTTTCATTAACATTGTTATTAAATATCCCCTAAGACTATCATTATGCTCAGTGTTTTTTAAACTATTTTATAGACTGTCTCATCCCCTATGAAAAATAGTATGCAGTTTTCTCAAAATGTTAAAAACACGTCTACAATAATGTCCACCAATATTCCTCATAGGTGCCTATTTAAATAATGCCAATACACTAATTCATTAGGATATAAACAGTCCTGTGTTCATTACAGCACTGCGTATGCTAGTCAAGTGCACACACACACACTCTCTGAAATCTTGCTGTTTGAAGCAACATGGATGGAAGTGAAGGGAATTATGCTAACGAAATAAGTCAGAAAGAAAAAGACACAGACCCCAGATTTCACTCATGTGGGGGTTATAAAAAAACAAAACAGAGGAAGACAAGCCTAGACCTAAAGAAAAACTAGAAAAATAATCAGAGGGGGATAGTAGGGTTGAAGCAAAGATGGAGCCAATGGACTATGGTGAAGAATTATAGATACTATGGTGTCAGGTGAGACATCACATACATCTGAAAAGGTGTGAATCTAAACTTCAAAAGATATAGTTTTGTAAACCAAAACTATCTTAATAAAAAAATAACACAATTATAAAGAAACATGATTGCCTTGATAATTACTGATATGTAACTAATAATATGCCACAATTTGAGGGAAGCTCTTTTAGTTAACCATCAATAAACCTCTATTTGTCAAATGAATTTAGATAACTTTTTTTCCAGAGTTGAATAAAGTTAAGAAATTGTAAAAATCAGGGCTTCCCCGGTGGCGCAGCGGTTGAGCAACGGGTTGCAAAGCTGCCCCGCAGCCTCTCCAGTGCTGGTTCGATCCCTGGCTGCCAGCAAGGGTCCCACAAGGAGCGCAGACCTCTCCTGCCACCCGCTGCTCCCCTCAGCAGCGTACTTGGTCACTCTGCCTGTTCTGCTCTGGCTCTGGCGAATTCTCTCACCCTTCCGCGCTTCTGACTGTACCCAGTGCTTGTCTAAATAAATAAATAAATCTTTAAAAAAATTATTCTAAAAATCAGATGAATAGGAGTAACAATCATAAATGATACTGTTGATGATGCAGGAAGAATTTTTCAACATGGGGTAATTGGACAATAATAGAAATACAGATTGTTTATTTTTTATTTTATGGTAAAGATGAAAAATCTTTGTGTTTGAGGAGAAATATAGTTGTACTAAGTTTTATATTTAAGCAGGAAGTTAAACCTTAAAGATTAGAAAAATCAATATGTGAACATGGTTACCTGGGTTTTGATCAGTGTCTACCTTCTTTACACTCAGCATGACAGGGCAAGAGGTGAAGGAAACAGAACATTTTTAATGGTATTTTTAACAGTGATTTCAGAGTGAAATTTTATTTTGGATGTATTAAAAAGATAGCACATGGAAATACTGCAAAAGGCTACTGAGCATGTATAGTTAATATCACATTAAAAATATTAAATAAAATGTTTAAAAGAATTAGCATATACAACAAAATATGACATAAATCATGTTGTTTTACTGCTTCTCATTCAGAGTTATACGAACTCTAGTTGGTATACACTTTGTGTTTGAAAATAATTTGTTCAGGGGCCTCTTTGGTAGCTAAGGGTTAAGGTTCAGAAATATATCTGCTAAAACCTGAGTTTGATGCCCACCAGGAAGTTGACACACATGTCAAAATAGACCTCTACTCTCTGGCCCACTGCTCCCCTCAGCAGTGTATTTCAGTAGATGCACCTGTTCTGTTCCCCACTCAGTTGCTGGTGAATCCTCTCAGCCATTCACCTCTGGCCTAGATTCCAGTTCTTATATGCATAAATAAATAAAAGTAAATCTTTAAAATAAATATAATTTGTTCATTTCTTCTGCATATTTTTTTCAGGGTAATACTATAGCTCCTAAAGATCACCATAACTTTTAACATTTCATCAAATGAATGTTTTAATTAACTTGATTGCAATAAATTCACAATGCATACATGCTATCTCATGTTATTGAAATGATCATGTTAGAAAATGTATACAAATTTTATCTGAAAGTTTTATTTTAATAAAGCTTGGCAAACTATTCTTTTGAGGAAAAGTTTATTATCACCAATTTGATCTAAGTTTCTTCATATGACTGCCTGAAGAATTTTTAGGCTTTTTAACATTAAGATTTACTTTCCTATATTCCATGAGATAAACACTAAAACCTACAATATGAGGAGCCTTTTTAAATACTTTCAAATCCTCTTTTTAAAAAGTCAAAGTTATCACAGAGAAAAAGTTCTCCATGTAAATATCTGTAATATACTTCTAAACCAGAGATTGCCTCTTGTTTATATTCTAATATTCTAATTCTGCCAAATCAATATTTATGCATTTAAAACAAATTAAAAATATTGATTTTTATATTTCTGAAATTTAGAATATCTAACAATACCACACCAATTCATTCTAGTTTCATCTACAACTTGGAACACTAAAAAAAAACTTCCTAAAATATGTGCCTGTATTTTTTTTTTAATAAAGATTTATTTATTTATTTATACAAGCACTGGGTATAGTCAGAAAAGCAGGAGGGTGAGATAATCCACCAGAGCCAGAGCGGAGAACAGAACAGGCCAACTGATGAAGTACACTGCTGAGGGGAGCAGCGGGCATGACAGGAGAGGTCTGCTCACCATGTGGGAACCTTGCTGGCAGCCGGGGATCCAACCAGCACTGCGGAGGCTGCAGGCAGCTTCGCAGCCCAGCACTCAACTGCTGTGCCACTGGGGAGGCCCTGTACCTTTATCTTTTAATGTATCAATATATCCCATTATGTTTTCATAGAAGTATGATGCCACTTCCTGTTTTTTTTTAAAGATGTATTTATTTATGCATACAAGAGCTGGGGCACAGGCCAGAGGTGTGGGGGGGTGAGAGGATTCACCAGAGACAGAGTGGGGAACAGAACAGGCAGATTGACCAAAGTACACTGCTGAAGGGAGCAGTGGGTAAGTGAGGAGAGGTCTGCTGTGCCATGTGGGTTGCTTCCTGGCCAGGGATCGAACTTGGGCTGCAGTGGCTGGGGAGAGCTTCATAGCTTGCATCTTAACCCTTTGTGCCACCAGGGAGGACAAACTTCTAGTTTTAACTGAATTTATTTGTTCCCTTTCCTTTTCCTTAAAAACCCAACATGTTCTAGAATGTAATGAGTAATTATTCTATTGCCTGCCTATCCATCCTCAACTCCACTATCTCTGTTCTCCTCTAACTGTTCCTGTTGGCATGAGTTATATTAGTTATTTGTGTAAATGGGCACCACTTCTCTCACATTTTTTTTTTTTATTCTAAGAGGACATCCCAATTACTCTTCAGCACCAAAGTAAAAACAGCATGCCTGCCTATTAGTAGATACATTTTCTCTCATCTTTGGAAAGAATATGTGAGCATCTGCGAGATGTATATTTTATGGATCACATAATGATGCTATTTTTCAAGGAACCCTCTAACCTATTAAGGATATCATTGGTTTAAAAGGAAACTATGTGAGTAATTCCAAGTTTCTCTGGGAAAAAAAAAAAAAAAACTTAGAATGGAATGAGTTAGTATAAAAAATATACAATACACTAATCTCAGATATTTTAAATGCAAATTTTATAAATGTTGGAAACATATTTCAAATATTAGAATTTCCTCATAAGATGAATATGAGAAGAAATCAAAACATGTTTGAACTTAGAAATTTGCTAAATTTACTGAATAGGTAGAAAAAATAGAAATATAAATAACAACAGATTTATAAACATCTCAAACTTAAGTCATCTGAACCATCTAAATTATTGATATTTTCAGGCTAAAAATCTGTTTCTTCACATTAGCAATGCTGTGATCTAAATGCCGTGTTCCCCCAAAATTCATATGCTGAAACATAATCCCCAATGTGACATTATTTTGAAATGGGGTGCTAGGCAAGTGATAGGTCCTGGGGCAGCATTTTCAAAAAGGGGATTGATGGCTGAATAAATCAGACTAGAGAGATCCACACCCTCTGCTTCCTTGTGAGGACAAAATGGAGCTGTTGCATTATGTGAACCAGCACACAGGAACTTAAACTTTAAATGTACTAGCACCTTGATATTCAACTTCTAGGTTATTTTTGCTTATAAGTCACCAGATATGATACTTTGATATGATATTCCTGAATGGACTAAAGCAAGCAAAAATATTTGTATGAAGTCACATAGTTACGTAAGTATTTATACACATACATAACATTAAACTGGATGCTAACATAACTCGCTTGCTCAAATTAGTACCAAGAGTTAAGCCTTTAGAGTTACATCATAGTAAGGAGTGATGATTATGTTTGCTTCCTCTGAAAATAAACAGAACTATTCTTGACTATTCAGTTTTGTCATGATAAATTTTACCATTTGAATCCATTTTGTATACATTGTTTACTTTCTAAAATCACATTAAATTACTTCTTAAAATTGTATGTATTATTTTCTTTCTACTATAAGAACATCATTTCTTCATATAAAGTGTTTCTTGGGCCTTGGGCCTCCCCGGTGGAGCAGCGGTTAAGTGCTGGGTTGCGAAGCTGCCTACAGCCTCTGCAGCGCTGGTTCAATCCCCAGCCACCGGGTGAGGGTCCCACATGGTGCACAGACCTGTCCTGCCGCCTGCTGCTCCCCTCAGCAGTGTACTTCCTCACTCTGCCTGTTCTGCTCTCCGCTCTGGCTCTGGTGAATTCTCTCACCCTCCCAAGCTTCTGACTGTACCCAGTGCTTGTATAAATAAATAATAAATAAATCTTAAAAAAAAAAAGTGTTTCTTTATGTTACAAGATGTACTATAATCTGTTTCTGAATTTTGCCTGTGGGTGACTGTAGCAACAATAGAAGTAACTCCATTACCAATTTTAATATTAGCATAATTTGATCCCAAATCATTTTGATATACGAAGTTATTAAAATTATTTTATATATTTATGCATATAAGACTGGGGTGTATGTCATAGGTGGGGGTGTGAGAGGGTTCACCAGAGACAGAGTGGGGGATAGAAATGGCAGATCGACTGAAATACACTGCTGAGGGGAGCAGCGGTCGGGACAGGAGAGGTCTGCTGCACCATGTGGGTATCTCCCTGGCTGGGGATAGAACTCAAGCTGTAGGGTCCACTGATAGCTTCATAGTGCTGTACAAAGTTCTTTTTTTTTTTTTTAAAGAGGCACGTATTTTATTTATTTATTTGTTTGTTTGTTTGTTTATACAAGCACTGGGTACAGTCAGAAGCGCGGGAGGGTGAGAGAATTCACCAGAGCCAGAGCGGGGAGCAGAGCAGGCAGAAGGACCGAAGCACACTGCTGAGGGGAGCAGCGGGCAGCAGGAGAGGTCTGCGCGCCATGTGGGACCCTCCTCCGGTGGCCGGGGAGCAGCCGGGGATTGAACCAGCGCCATGGAGGTCGCGGGGAGCTTCGCAACCCAGTGCTCAACCGCTGTGCCACCGGGGAGGCCCTGTACAAAGTTCTTAAAGGGAAAACGTAATAAACATCTCAGGTTTTAAGTCTTTATATTACATTTCCCAAATGTTTTTCTGAGTAAGCCTGAGTTTCTAGACCAAAAGAAAATGTAATAATTATTTTTTTCAATTATTACAAGTAGACCATTATATAATAAAGAGAATTTCTCATAACTGCCAGATACTTACATAGATTTACAACAATTTCATTATTATTTAAAATAAAAACAAAAACACTATACTATGCAGTGACAAAAAATTTAAGCAATTACTCAAAGTATACATTCATCCAAATTATGAAACATCCCACTAGTGAAAAACAGAGCTTAAGCCATAGTTTTCTCTTTCAGAGATTTCATCTTAAATAATAAACCATTAGGGACTGTTGGTTTTGCTCTATACCCATTCTTTTTTTTTTAAAAAGATTTATTTATTTTATTTATACAAGCACTGGGTACAGTCAGACGCGCGGGAGGGTGAGAGAATTCACCAGAGTCAGAGTGGACAACAGAGCAGGCAGACTGACGAAGTACACTGCTGAGGGGAACAGCGAGTGGCAGGAGAGGTCTGCCACCATGTGGGACCCTCACCCTGTGGCCGGGGATTGAACCAGTGCTGCAGAGGCTGTAGGCAGCTTCGCAGCCCAGCGCTCAACAGCTGCACCACCAGGGAGGCCCTATACCCATTCTTGATGATAGTTAATGACATTTTTTGACACTGGTATTTTGAATTTGGTTACTATCACATTCATATTTAACTTAATATAAACATTAACTTTAAAATTCTTTCTTATATATCACAAGAAAATTTAAAAAGGTGATTTTAATGTTTTTGGCAGGAGAAGTCACTTGTCACAGAGGGATATTTTATCACTGATATTGTTTAGAAATAACAGCACAATAATAAACAAAATATATTCACTTATGATCATTACCATTGTTTTAAATTCTCTATAAAGTATATAAAGTTTGCAAACACTTAGGTCAGATTGTTTCTACAAGTGGCTGGAAAGCATATTTTAAGAGCAATGTATATCATGACAATTTCTAAAATAACTAAAGTATGCTAACACACTTAGAAACTTATGAAAAAGGGTATGTATTGAGAAATTTTGCGTATATATAATTTGGTAAATGTAATGATCTTACATATGACCAATAAAATTGCCACATATTCAAAGTAGGCATAATACAATTTCTACAGGGTATGCTAAAGAACTTTAGACAAAAATTTCTTAAAAATATATTATCCATAACATTCCAATATTAACATCTCAAAAATAATATGAGTAATTTAACAATATGTACTTATAGAAAATTGTAAATACTGCCACTGAGTTAGATCTGTTGTGAACTAACATTTCAATGCTTTTTTCTCATCATATAATGAATTATTCTGATTGTATATGATTTTCAAAATCATTCCATTATTTTTACAGAGGGGAATATTTACTTACAATGTAAGACTTCTCTTGATTAAACCCTCAGCTAATTATAGACGCCACGAATCTCTTAAAATCAATATTATTTTCATTTTAATTATTACTAATCTTAATTTGTATTATTATTTAAGCAATTCTATAAACAATAAGTATGTGTTTCTATGACTCACCTGTATATTTTCTTTTGTGCTACTCTGAAAGATGAAAATATGTTAGACATTTATTTCCCTATCTTTGATGTAACTTTAGATGGATACATCATATTCACAGTGTTTTTGTTATTTTAATTTTCTCCTGCAATGTCTTGCCTGTTCTGAGAAATGCAACTGCAAAATCACTGCTTGAGGTAATTTTCAAATAAAACTTTTTGCTATAATACCTTTTAAATCATGTAAAGTTTAAAGTTGAAGCATGTACTAGAAGAGTGCTTTAAGTAGAGATGTATTTGAAACAGCACGGATTTGAAACTATAGCACCAGAGAAACTAAATGTGTTACCTGACATTCTGATTTTTTGCTTCTTTGCCTAAAAAGAGGGAGAAGAGGAAATTGCCTTTAAAAGTAGAAAGAAGATGGAACTTATCAGGTATATCTTGTATTAAAATGATCTAATATACTGCCAAGAAACTGGCAGCCTTGGATTGCTGTTCAGATTTGTTGTAGTTAATAATCCTGAGTGTTATAGGGTCATCTTTGAAACATATTAACTGTACCACACTATTAAATGTCTATAGATGAAATGTGTTATTATGAATGAAGAATATGGGTCTATGAGCATTTAGGGAATAATTTGGCTTCTTTTGGCATGATTTATATGTATGCATAGAGATAACTTAATCCACAAGAGATGTGCAAGTAATTTATTTTCAACCTTTTGAAGTGAAACCAGACAATAATTTATTTGACTTTTAATGAGATGCTGTAGCCAAGGCAAATATGACACTGCATGATACAGAATTCTCATCACTGAACTGTTTATCTTTGGTTCAGGGCACTTGGAATCCAACTTATTCCTTTTTCATGTATGGAGAGACATACAAAGTCTGCATGGACACATACATGCACATACAGAGACTACATGCACATACAGAGAATACATGCATCCTCTTTTTGTGGTTTTAAATAGAAACCACATGATAGAAAGTCAGTGTTGGCTGTTTTACTGAAATTAGAAGCTATCATATTTCAATGAGAATGTATATTAAATAATATTATGTGTTAAAACAAATTAATATCACATAAACAAAAGATTCAATAAACATAAGGTATGATTTTCCTTTCATTTTACTGATGCTATTATAGTATTCTACATACAACATTGTAGAATACTTTCTTATATTTTTTATTTGATAGGAAGATATATGGGATATTTCCATTTTATTGCCCCCTTTTATTTCCCCAAATATATGGGATATTTCCATTTTATTATTAATTTTATAAAACAAAGAGCAAAGAAAAAATGGATCTAATATATAAATGAAATATTTTGGAAAATAAACATATTTCCAATCTTACATATAGTCAGCCATACAAAAATAAGTGTAAATAGTTTGTTATTTAAATATCTGAGATTATTATATTGATGTATATAAATACCATTGCATGGTATTTATGATAATTTATTGTAATTATAATGTTAATCATAATCTAATCTGAAATTATACTAAAAGAAAAATTTTTTTTTTGCTCCTAATATTTTTTATTGAGGTAACATGGTTGACAACACTGTATGTAAGTGGTGTAAGTTACGTAAGTTCACAATTATACAATTACAGTCATGTAAGTTCACAATTTTCCACATGTTACCCACTACACCCACTACCAAGACACCCACAGGCCTCCATCATAGTTCATTGGGCCCCATACCCCCTTTGTTCTCTATCTCATTCACCTCTCTGGTTGCCTAAATTGTATTCCAAATCCTGGTTTCTCTATGTGTTCCTTTGTTTTGTTGCTTTACATTCTAGAGTTCATTTTTTAAATCACAAACAGTGTAACTTCTATCAGCATATTTATTTTCTAGAAATGTATGTTGGTCACCCAATATTGGTTGTTATCATTTTACTTTGAATAATACCAGTTTCTTTCTGTTGATTATATAATGCAATCTCAGGGCCTCCCTGGTGGTGCAGCGGGTTGAGCGCAGCGCTGTGAAGCTGTCTGCAGCCTTCAAAGTGCCGGTTCAATTCCCGGCCAGCCAGGGAAAATCCCACATGGTGCAGTAGACCTCTCCTGTCTCGCCCGCTGCTCCCCTCAGCAGTGCTTTTGGTCCGTCTGCCTGCTATGCTCCCTGCTCTGTCTCTGGTGAATCCTCTCACCCTCCTGCGACTCTGGCCTGTACCCCAGCTCTTGTATAAAATAAAAAGAAATAAATCTTTAAAAAAATAGTGCATTCATCAAAATAATAATAATAATAATAATAATGCAATCTCTGAATCCTGGTCCTGGTAAAGATAACATAAATCCATTTTGACCTTGTTTCTGCCTGCATTGTAATAGGAAATTCTGCACAGAATACAAACAACAAATCTCTAAGGATTTTGAAATATAAACAAATTCAAAGGAAGTCAGTCAAAACTTGAAGGAAAACTGTACAGCAGTAACAGTTTTATTGGTTCCATCCGGTTTTGACCAAAAGACAGAGCTAGTCTGGGAACTGCTCAGCAGACAAGCAACAATATACAGAAAACAATCAATATTGATATCAAACACTGGAAAAACTGAATCCTGCAAGCAGAAGAGGGAGGGAGGAATTGCTTTTAGTTGCCTGGTGTTTGACTTTTGCCTGAGAGCAATCAGAGAACTACACTTCTGGCAAGTCATTGGCAGAGCAGCCATCAAGCACCACAGAGAAACTCATTTGTCAGTCATAAGTACCCAAAGAGGGCCTCCCCGGTGGCGCAGCGGTTGAGCGCTGGGTTGCGAAGCTGCCAGCAGCCTCTGCAGCGCCGGTTCGATCCCCGGCTGCTCCCCAGCCACCAGAGGAGGGTCCCACATGGTGCGCAGACCTCTCCTGCCGCCCGCTGCTCCCCTCAGCAGTGTACTTCGGTCCTTCTGCCTGCTCTGCTCCCCGCTCTGGCTCTGGTGAATTCTCTCACCCTCCCGTGCTTCTGACTGTACCCAGTGCATGTATAAACAAAACAAACAAATGAATAAATAAATAAATAAAACATGCCTCTATTAAAAAAAAAAAAAAATAAGTACCCAAAGAAGGGACCCAACTGGTCACCTCATCACACGTGCCATGAAACCACAGTAAAACAGTAGCGTTGCAGTAAAATTAAATCAAAATGCTTTATATTCACTACAGTATTTTGAGAAATGAGTGTATTAATTTAGAAAAAAATGCTAGTTTATATTTTCAAATAGATATTGCAAAACAATATTTTAATTTGTTTCCATTCCCATTCTCTTTAGCACTATTTCTATTGTACTTCTTTGTGTAGTAGTCACATAAATAATATTACCAATAATTTGGCATCTCAGTTTATTAATATTTTCCTCTGACTTCTTGCCTTTTACAGCTATCTCAGTATTTACCCGTATATTTAAACATTATATATTAGGAAATCTTTCATAATGATGTTTACTCCAAGCTCTGGACACTACTTCCTGTGGCTCCAGCTCATTTATTCTGACATATCTCCTGAAATCTGTAACCCTCTCTAAACATGCACAAGACTTTTAAGTTCCTTATCCACTTTTATTTTATTTTACTATATGATTAAATGAAAATCAAAATTTAGACTCCTGGGCCTCCCCTAGTGACACAGAGTTTGAGCGCTGGGCTGCGAAGCTGTCCACAGCACCGGTTCGATCCCTGGCCGTCGGTGAGGGTCCCACAAAGCACGCAGACCTCTCCTGCCACATCTGCTGCTCCCCTTAGCAGTGTATTTCATCGATCTGCCTGTTATGATCCCTGCTCTGGCTCTGGTGAATTCTCTCACCCTCTTGCGCTTCTGACTGTACCCAGTGCTTGTATAAATAAATCTTTTAAAAAATTATAAAAAATAAACAAAAAACTTAGACTCTTATAAGCTTAAACACATAAAGGTGACAGTGGCTTAACATTCTATTACAATTTACCTAGATCCTTGACTATCTTATTTCCTTTACTATACTATATTTAGCCACTGTTCTTTATTTCTGGAGATTTTTATATATTATCTTCACTGCTTAGATATATACAACCTTCCAAAACTGAATCAGGAAAAAATAGAAAGCATGAATTGATAAATTACAACAAGTAAATTATAACATAAATTAAACACTTCCAATAAAAGCCAGCACCCAATGATTTCATTAATATGTTCTACCAAGCCTTCAAACACTAAGTAATACCTATCCTTCTAAAGTTTCACAAAAAAATTGAGGAAGAAAGATACTTGCAAATGCATTTTCTGAAGATAATATTACTGACACCAAAACCTTACAAAATATAACACATAAAACTTCAGACCAATATGCCTGAGGAATATAATGGAAAAATCCTCAATAAAATCATAGCAAACTCAACATAATAGTACATTAAAAAGATTATTTATAATGACAAATTGAGATTTATTACAGGGATGCAAGGATGGTATAGCATACCCAAATCAATCAGTTAATTAACAATAGCAGCAAAATGAAAGGGAAATGTAATTTGAGGATATCAATAGATTCAGAGATGGCATCTGCTAAGATTCAGCATATATTTATGATAAAAATTACTCTATAAAATAGGAATAGAAGGAACATATCTCAAATTATAAAGGCTCTATGTGCCAGTCCCACAGCTGGCATCATACATTCTGACATCTGAAATTAGGTATATGACAAAGATGTTACTTTCACCACTACTGTTGAACACAGTACTGGAGTTCCTCACTAAAACAATTAGGAAAGTTAAGATATAAAATAAATCCAAATTTGGAAAAAGTTAAACTATCATTTGCATAAAACATGATGATATACATAGAAAACCCCAGAGACTCCACTCAATGCCCATTAGAAACAATAAATCAGGGTCTCCCCTGGTGGCACTGGTGGTTGAGTGTCGCACTGTGAAGCTGTCCACAGCCTCTGCAGCACTGCTTCGATCCCGGCCAGCTGGTGAGGGCCCCACATGGCGCAGCAGACCTCTCCTGTCATGCCTGCTGCTCCCCTCAGCAGTGTATTTCATCAATCTGCCTGCTCTGTCTCTGGTGAATCCTCTCACCCTCCCGCACATCTGGCCTGTACCCCGATTCTTGTATAAATAAATAAATAAATCTTAAAAAAAGAAACAATAAGCGGGGTGCAATTGTATGGGGAATATAACCACAATGATAATGCATACATTGTGCAAAAATGAAAAATGATGTAAGAATTATATAAAATATTAATTAAAAAATAAAATAAAAAAAGAAACAATAAATCAGTCAAATGAAGACTACAAAGTCACTATACAAAAGCCTATTGCATTCCTATATGCAAATGATGAATTATCATAGAAAACAGATCAAGAAATGACCTGATTTACAGTAACATACAAAAGTATTAAGTCTCCGGTAATAAATTTAAATAAGGAGGTGAAAGGCGTAGAAAGGCGTAGTTTTCAAAGAAAACTATAAGATAATGACAAAAGGAAATGGAAAGATATTGCATGATCATGGATGGGAAGAATTAACTTTGTTAAAATGGCCACCTTACTTAAATCAATCTATAGATTCAATGCAATCCCTATCAAAGTTATAAAATAAGTCTTCAAAGAAATAGAACAAACATTACTGGAATGGAACCACAAAAGATCCCAAAGAGCCAAAGCTTTTCTTGATAAACAAATTAAAAAAAAAAAAAAAGGAGGAATGGAGGTATAATACTGCCAGATTCCAAATTATTCTACAAGTCTATAGTAGTCAAAACAGAAAGGTACTAGAATACAGACACACAGAGGAAAAGAATTGAGGGCCAAAAGTAAACCTGCGTTTGTATTGATAATTAATCTATGACAAATGAGTCAGAGTATACACTAGAGAAAGTAAAGTCTCTTCAACAAATAGTGCTTGGAATCTTTAGAGCCAAATGCAGAAAACCGCTCTCCGACAACATACTTAAAAATTAACTCCTGGGCCTCCCTGGTGGTGCAGCGGTTTGAGCGCAACACTGTGAAGCTGTCCACAGCCTCTGCAGCGAGGGTTCGATTCCCAGCCAGCCAGAGAGATTCCCAAATGGCAAAGCCGACCTCTCCTGTCTCACCTGCTGCTCCCCTCAGCAGTGCCTTCGGTCCATCCATCTGCCTGTTCTGCTCCCCACTCTGTCTCTGGTGAATCCTCTCACCCTCCTGCAACTCTGGCCTGTACCTCAGCTCTCTTGTATAAATAAAATAAATCTTTAAAAAAAAAATAACTCCAATGAATTCAAGATTTGGATGTAGGATTGGAAACCATGAATTGTATAGAAGCAAATATAGGTAGTATAAGCCCTAGACATATAACTGCAGAATTGAGGCTGTGGGACTAAGGGGGAAGGAATCTAATGGTCAAATGTAAGTGACTCTGGGTGCTTTGGTGGTATGGTGGGCAGTTTGATGGCACATCTGAGGATGTGCACCTATCCTTCTAAATAATATACACTGTTGTTAACCAATATTACCTCAATAAAAAATAAATTAAATGTGGAAGACAAATATTTAAGGAAAATATCTTTTAAAGTAGATGATGCATCCAGAAATATTTTCAGAATATAATGTACAAGCTTCATAATAAAGTACACCCTTTAAATTCTTAAGGAGAGTTTTTTTGAAAGAGAAGGGAAGATTTCTGTAGATTAGTTATGTGTTGGTGTCATGCCCCCAATAGCTGGATCCTGTAGCTGGATTTTTATGTTGTGATAGAATCTTGCCCTAGTTTTAGTGGCTCTTAGATAAAATAACTAGAAAATCAAAGAAACTCATATACAGTTTGAAAGGAAACTGAGATTTCTTAGGGTTTCAGAAGATATGCCTAGAACCCAAAATTCACATACTAATTATCAAGGATTCAACATATAGTGCTACTGAGAAATTCAGGCTGGTAAGAACATAAAGATAATAGTCAAACTATTTGAGAACTGGACAACAGAAAAAAATGAAAGGCAACACAGGAAAAACTTCTTACATCATAGTAAATGGTTAGATAAAAGTCATGAGACACTGAATGGCAGTTTATGTAATATTTGCAAAAATATTAAAATTTAAAACTAACTGAAATCTGGTCCATACAATTGGGCCCTTCCCCAATGGTAGAGAACAGGACCCTACGCTCATGCTCCCAAACTGTTTACAATCTCAACTGAGTCTATTTGAGAGTGAGACATAAAACACAGAGGAATTGCAAGTGTATTAAAATCAGGATAGATTGAAAAGACAGTAATGCCCATCTTACAGATCATATCTCATCAAGGTGAAGCTATATTTGCTGGTAAGCAGATACTGGTGAATAAAATGTAGTCCAGTAAGAGAAATAATGTCCTGTATTCAAATGAGAGCAAAGTTTTTCAAATGAGAGCAAAATTAAAGGAATTTCTAAATATTAAAATGAGTAAAACTGGAATGCATTTATATTTAATAATTTTATCAACAGGCTATTTAAAAACACCAAATCCCATAAATATGAAGCAAATATACAATAAATTGAAAATAGACAATTTCTATACATAGAATCTGCTGGATTTTACTTAGTTGAATTAAGGTGAATACACAAGCAGTAAGATTTAGATAGAAGCTGCAGTAGATAAAAACTAAATTAGCCCTCAATTATCCATACATATCCTGATATTGAGAGTACTTTGTAATCTTCTCCCCCTGAATGTAGCTTGGGTTTTCAATTTGCTTCTAACTATGTCATACCCACAAATGAATGGGATGCTAGTTCCTAATTATACTACACAAAAGTAGAAATTCCATCTTACTAGGTAACTCATTGTATTAAATGTATTCCCTTTCAGGTTATGAAACAGTCAAGATGTAGGAATGTTAACACTCAGTAATGGAGCTTAGCATCTAGCAATACCCTAGCAAGGGCTTGAGGCCCTTAGGTCTTCGTCATGGAAAGAATATTGCCAATCATGTGAGTGGCAATGGACCCTTCCCTAATCAAGTCTCTAATAAAATTTATCCCACTAGTATTAGACTTGCAGGGAATTCAGAGGAACAGTAGACCTAGGAAAACATCCCTAGATTTATGACATACAAAAACAAGAGATAATAAATGTGTGTTGTTTTATTCATTATGTTTGCAGTGATAATGTTGTAACATTTTCTTAACAGAGAGCAGGCATGGAAATTCTTACTATTTTTGAGATTCTGGGAATAATCTTTAATATTTATTTTGTCTCAAATTTATTTTGTCTCAAGTTCATCTTCCTTATTGGATATTATAATAATTAAATGACTTTGTATACGTATTTTACTCTAGTGAATACTATAGGAAGATTTTAAATATATGAAATACCTGATTTTGAAAAGATAGTTTTTTTTTCCTTATTATCCTATTCTATTTTAAAACTATATCATATTATGGTTCAATACTCCCACAATAAGAGCCAATGCTAGAATTCTTTACCAACCAGTAACCTATTTAAGAGCTTAGAGTCAAACTTTAGGTTGGTTTCGGTCCCCAAAGGTATCCCTGCTATGGCCAAAGATTAAATGTACCTACTGACAAGTTTTCATCTCTGATGAAACAAGGAGAGAGCAGCAGTCCCAGAAGAACTCAAAGGGTAAAAGTTCTTTGTCTCGTGACAATATCAGCAGTCCCACAGGAAAGGTGGAGGTCTGACATCATCTAAAAATGAGTTTACACAAAGGACATTGTTGGGAAATGTGCTAAAGAGTTTACTACTATAGAATTATTACTCTTTAGAAATATAGAACACTTTACATTATTGTCTTCAAGCTGATTTCTCCCAGAAATATTTAATTAATACCTCACAATTACATCATTAAGGTAAGGTAAACATGTGCTCATAAGGTTAATCTTTCAAAGTATTAAATTTATTTAAAACCACAAAACAAATTGAAGGAATTTGGACAATATGCTAATAATAAACTCTGTTTTAACTCACAATTACCTTAGAAAAAAGTATTCCATAAAAATGAAAGATAAAATTTAAGTAAATGTTCTGAGATTGTATTTTCACCCAAGGCAAGTAAGTCTTAGCTGAGTAGTGTTCAATTCATCACATTTTCATATGCAAAAAACCAACAATGTCATTCTATTATTTCAAAATAATGTAAGTTTCTTTTTATAATATTTTTAAATGGTGCAATATTGAAACATGTTATCAAAAATCTTGTGAAATAAAGAATTCATTTCCTATACAAAATATACATCTAATAAAGTGATAGCAGTGAAAAAATCTGATTGACAACCAGTTAAATAGCAGATTTGAAGTAAATACTATCTTCATTTCCAAATTTCAGTTACAAAAACTGCATAGTAGAGAATGTTACCTATTAAGAGCTACACAACTGGTATATAAATGAAGCTAAAAATTAAGGTCTTTCTTGATTTACTCATCTATTTTTGCATATTTAGTTAGTTTCCACAGTTTGGCTCATATAAATAGAGCTGAAACGAACATGGAAGTGCACATTTTCCTTTAAATTAGTGTATTTGTGTTCTTTGGATAGATACATAAGAGTGGAATTGCTGGGTCTCTATGGTAACATCACCAGAGAGGGTAAAGTCTAATACTGCCAAAATACAAAGAGCAATATAAACCAAGTCATTGTGAATTATCTAGTTATAAAAAAAAAATCTGAATGACCATTTAAGGCAATTTGTATAATCAAGGATTATATTGAATGAGAGTTACTTTCTTCTGTCAGAACCTTGATACCTACAGTATATGTAAAGGAGGTATAGTATATGAATGTTATCTAATTTAATTTCTGATACATAAGTACCCAAAGAATGCTAGACATTTTAAGACATTATTTCAGACTGAACACTTCTCACAAAACATACAACCTATATGATGTTTATTTCTCTTGAATGACATTATTTATGAAAGAGTTATTATCATTCTTTGTATAGAGTTTATAAAGTGAGGCATACTTTCTATACCTATCCCACAAAATATATATGGATATATATATATCAGCAACTTTGAATGCTAAAAAGCATGGGATATTATATCAATTTTATCATATTTTGGCAATAAAAACATACAATAAAGTGCAGCTATAGTTTTAAATCAGGGTCATCCTGATATACATGTTCCTGATAATCAGACATTTATAGTACTAGAAGGTCTCTAATGCCTAGATGTTTGAATGGTTTTTCTATTATTTTAACATATAAAATGAACATAATGGAAATGTTTCTACTTGCATAAACTCCTTATTTATTAATTTTGAAATTGTTTAAAGAAAATAAAAAAACATAAAATTTAAAAAAACAAAGGTATTTTCAAGTGGTATTGATTAAATCAGGCTAATATGTCATTCAGAGATACTAAATTCTTTGCTCAAACTTCATTACAAGTATTTTCACTTATTAAAAATGAATATTTGCACATATCATACTATGTATATGCAAGTACATCTATTTTCATGATGCTAAATTTCAGGATGGAAGTATATTTCTGTTTTTGTTTCTCAGGAATTGAATCATCTGTGTGTTCTTAAATGAATACAATCTATTTTCAATTTTCTTCAATTATTGCCTGCTAATACTTAGCCAATTAGAAAGCAGTGAATCCAGGTGGTAATGAACTCAGTAGGAAATTGCTCTGGTAGTATAATTTCACTAGACATTATGTGGTAATTACAACCATAACATCGGCATTGATAACAGGGATAATTTAGTTCTCTTACAGACCCTCAAGCAGGATGACCCCTTGTAATACCTTCTTGTCTATGTAGAAGGATGTTTGCATGATTTGACTTGTATACCAAATATAAGAACTCAGCAGTATAAAGTAGATAACAATTTTATTTCTATAAAATTATTGAGAATGGAATAATACTTAATTAAAATCATTGATTGATAAACATAATTGGGAAAATTATATTTTTGAACATAGAATAACCTTGAATTTACAAAGCAGAATTATCAAAATATATTTTAATCTCAGATAAAGAGACACTAGAGAGCCTCCCCTGGTAGGCGCAGAGGTTGAGCGCTGGGTTGCGAGGCTGCCCACAGCCTCTGCAGCGTCAGTTCGATCCCCAGCCACTGGCGAGGGTCCCAGGAAAAAAAAAAAAAAAGAGACTAGAATTACACATAAGCTATATTAAGTTCTTGCCATTGTAATTTCTAGTGAGTGTTAGCTGCTTAGAAGAAAAAAAGCAATGTATAAAAATATTTTCACAAAATCTGTGCTATGGCTCCACACCAGATTATGAAGGGATTTTCAGGATACTCTAACACTTTGCATTAAGATGAAATGCTGAATAACTTGAAAAATAAATTATATTTGAGTTATAGATACTCACATATTTTGCTTAAATTTGGCAGACAAATGAAGTATTTAATCAACATTTTTCATTCTTTTTTTGATCTATTTTTATTTATTTATGCATCAAGAGTTGGGGTGTAGGCCAGAGGTACTGGGTCATAGGGTGAGATGATTCACCAGAGACAGAGAGACAAAGTGGGGGGCTGAACAAGTGGATCCATTGAAGTACATTGCTGAGGGGAGCAGCAGGCTGTGCTATGTGGGTCAGCTCCCTGGCCAGGGATAAAACTCTCCTTGCAGTGGCTACAGATAGCTTGATAGTAGTGAGATTTAACCCCTTGTGCCACCAGGGAGATCCAACATTTTTTTAATTCTTAATTTAGTTTTCCTTCTTATGTATTGTACCAATTTGAGACAACTTTCTCTACAAACTTGAAATTATAACGGGAAAGTAAAGAGTCAAAACAAAAATTGCTTTGTCTGAAGCAATTTTTACATAGATTTTATCCCTTTGGATCATATTTTCCACTATTCGTGTTTTAAGTCAATGAACACTTGTGGCTGGATGTGGCCTCAACAAATGAGACTTTTTATTCATTAAATCAAAGAATAGTTTGCTTAGATAAAATGAATACTTGTAACTGGGCATGCTATTTGTATTAACCTATATCATTTGTTAAGAAAATACTGACCCACTACTGGTTTTGTAATTTTCATTTCATGTTAAGGAACTATTTGAATTCTATTATAAATTTCATTTTACATTGTGAAGCTTTAAGTGCTAATATCATGGAGCAGACAACATGATTTTTGGACTGTACTATTTAAATTGAATATGTATTCCTATATCAGTCTGACATTCCTTTAGAAACACTGGCTATATTTTCCGTATAATAGGTCCTCATAATATTATAGACATGCTTCATAGTTGACTTTTAACTAGAGCAGAAAGAAATCAAAGCTTATTACCTAAGAGACGAAAGGAAATAGTTTCTGTTTGACATCAGGGACATCACTAAGTCAAGTTAGAGGAATAAAAGGAGGGAAGATTCAGCTTCTACCTATCTGCTTCTCACAAGTCCATTCTAAGTTTAGGTTGAGTTGATTACACGCATTCATTACAACGAGTAATTCATTCTCTGACGAAAGTTGGATAGCTCTATATAATTACCATTAACTAATAATCTTCACACTGAGGTGGTCTCCTAACACTTGAAAATACTAAGACTGAAAATCACCAATAGTCTAAAAAAAACAGAAGGGCAAGTGTGGAAAATTGAAGGAAATCAGCATTTAGGAATAAAGATATTTTTACTACATTATAAACCTCTTTGGATATTTTCCTACACTTTAACTAGTCTTTTAGTACAACTGAATAAGGAATGTTTCACTCATCTAAAAATAGCCTTCAGTGTACAACAATGATGGTCTAATTACTATACAGTTGTTAGAGTAACATGTCTTTTCTGGTGAATAGGAATGGTCACTGAATCAGCTTAGTACTGCCAATTCATTAATTTTTAATTTTTTTTAAATCTGTATTCCAATTACCCATTGCTTTATTTTATGTTGTAATTTGCTAATGTAATGATCCCTACATATCATATCATTACAAGATATGAGTCTATTTCAACGTCTCTCCCTCACTTTAGCTTAATGCCAAATTATTCATTTTTTCCTATATAACAGAGTAACTATATCTTAAAAAATACTAGTGCTTTGAATATTACTTCAAATTTCATCTATTACTTAGGTGAGAAAAGAAAGTTGACTATCATTTGATATAGATTATCAGAGAAGCTAGTTTCAGTGATGACACACTCACCTGCATTACAATGGCTTGTAGCATATTCTGAAATATAGTTTAAATTTAACAATTCAGTAAAGCACCAAACAACTCATTGAAATAGTAGCTTCAAGTCTAGCATTTTGTATCAAAACATAAAGCAGTTTTTAAAAGCAAAGGAGGCAAATTTCAGAGCAGCTGTCTTTATGATTACTCATAGTACAGAAAAAGTGAAAAACCACCAATTTGAAAGCCCTTCTACCTTGACTTTTTAATACTTGTCTCTCCTTTTCTCTATCACTTTCCCATGTTTCTTACCAGAAATCAAGGTTCTTCTTCCAGTCCTAACCAGACAGTATTTCCTGCATTCCCTCGTCTACTCAATGACTGCACACCCGGGCTCACCTTCATTGTGCTGCATTGATATTCTCCCCACACACTTTTATTGCAGCTTTTTTTTAATGTCTAACACTATAGAATGTTCTATACACAGGGAGCTTGTCTAGGTGCCTGCATCAGTCCATAAACCTCAAAGCAACCATATGCAATATCTGCTAGTATTATCCCTATTTTAAAGATGAGGACATTAAAGAACAGAGTGGCTTAGTAACTGTTGCAGTCACCCAATTCATATGTGATGAAATCAAGATTCAAATTCAGGCTGGCTAGGTCCAGATTCAGTGCTTCTATTATTCTGTACTGCCTATCACTAGTATCTTCATTCCATTTTCAAATCCTACATTGATTGTGCCAGACATTGCAACCTTAAAATTCTGGATACCATCAATTTAGGGAATATCACTTTCATTTTACCCTACCCATGCCTGTGGTAGATTTCTCATTACTTAAACTTGCTGCACAGTTGACTACAAACTCAAATATCTGATAACAGGAATAAAAGTCTCAATGACAGGACAAAAATTTTATTAGATAATCAAAGTGAGCATTCCAACTTGGGAGCAGTCTGAAAGATTTCAAGTTGTGAAAACTATGCCAACTAGCTTCCCTGGGTGATTGAGCCCAGCTCTGTGAAGCTGTCCGCAGCCTCTATTCTGCCGGTTCAATACCTGCCTGCCGGGGAGCAATCCACATGGGCCGGCAGACCTCTCCTATCTCACCTGCTGCTCCCCTCAGCAGCATATTTCATTCATTCTGCCTGCTCTGTTCCCCGCTCTATCTCTGGTGAATCCTCTGACCATCCCGCACATCAGGCCTGTACCCCAGTTCTTGTATAAATAAAATAAAAATAAATCCTTAAAAAAAAACAGAAAACTATGCCATCACAATCTTCTATGATAAAATGTAATTATTCTTGAGGGGTTTTGATAAGGAGAAATGTGGGGGCTTCTGGTCTGAAATTATTTTGATCTAAGGATATTTTGATGTTATATATGCACAGAAAGAAAACCAAAGGTGGTCTTCAATCACTTCCCTGATTTCTGAAGGACACACTGTAAATATGCAAAGGATGGGTATTGAATTGTCCAAATTGTCTTTATCCAGGTCCTATGTCACTAGTAGAGGTTGAAACATGTCTTGTTCACAGGCAGCCGATTCTTGCATTTCTGCTTTACTTGAAGTTTATTCAGATAGTTTTGCCCTTAGGTGCCCACTAGAACAGTGAGGTATCGAGATCAGTATGTTCACATGTTTTAACACACACTCCTACCTGCGTGCCATCATTTCTTCTACCTACATTCATTACATTTATATTTGATCTCACAGAAATTTCCATTGTTTCCTCTCTTTATTTCTCCTTTTCTTTTTAAAGATTTATTTATTTATACAAGAACTGGGTTATAGACCAGAGTGTGGGAGGGTGAGAGGATTCACCAGAGACAGACGGGGGAGCAGAACAGGCAGACGGAACGAAGACACTGCTAAGGGGAGCAGCAGGGGAGGCAGAAGAGGTCTTCCATGCCATGTAGGTTTCTCCCTGTCCAGCCAGGAATCAAACCTGTGCTGCAGAGGGTGCAGACAGCTTCACAGCACAGCACTTAACCCGCTGCACCACCGAGGAGGCCCTCTCTATTTCTCAATCAACCTTACATTACAGATCTTTAAGTGGGCCATTACCTCACCCAACCCTTTGTCAATTGTAGAAACCTGCTATAACATTTATCCTATGTCAAACATGTGGATGATCTTTTTTTTTTTTTTTTTAAGATTTCTTTATGTATATAAGAACTGCGGTACAGGCCAGAGGCATGGGGTGTGAGAGAATTCACCAGAGAAAATAGGGAGCAGAACAGGCAGATCTACTGAAATACACTGCTAAGGGGAGCAGTGGACAAGTCAGGAGAAGTCTGCTGTGCCATGTGGGTAGCTCCCTGGCTGGAAATCGAACTCGTGCCACAGTGGCTGCTGACAGCTTCACAGGTTGCATCTTAACCCCTTGCGCCACCAAGGGGAGACCCCAAGCATGTGGATAATCTTATTCAAACTTTCTAATTTACCCTATCTATAAACAGGGTGCTGAAAATCAATGGAAAAAAATTGTAGTGCAAACGTGTGTTTATATTTAAGGAATATATTCATGATCTTGGAAATAACATATCCAATTTCTTACTGGATGATTCAGCAATCTCTCAAAAATTACTTAATTTTTTTTTAATATTAAATTTTATTTTTATATTCCCCCATACAATTGTTAATGCCCCATTCTGACCCCAATCCTTCCCCTCCCGCCCCCCACCACCCAAAAAGTGTCTCTGGTTCATAGTTTTTTGTTGATTTTGATTTTCACTTTCTTATATTCATTTTCCTGGTCCCTTATTTAAGTTTTCTAGATTCCTGCTATGAGTGAGACCATCCGGTATTTTTCTTTTTCTTTTTGGCTTATTTCGCTGAGCATGATCCCTTCCAGCTCCATCCATGTTGCTGCAAATTGCATGTGTTTATCTTTTTTGAATGCTGAATAATATTCCATGGTATATATGTACCACATCTTCTTGATCCAGTCATCTATTTTTGTGCATTTGGGTTGTTTCCAAAGCTTAGCTATTGTAAACAGTGCTGCTATAAACATAGGGGTGCAGGTGCTCTTTGGAATTGATGTTTCTGTGTCCTTTGGGTAAATACCTAGGAGTTGAATTGCTGGATCATATGGAAGCTCTATGTTTAGTAGGTCCAGAAATCTCCACACAGCTCTCCATAGTGGTTGGACCAGTTTGCACTCCCACCAACAGTGCAGAAGAGTTCCTTTTTCTCCACACCCTCGCCAACATTTGTTGTTGCTAGTTTTTTTAATATGTGCCATTCTTGACTTTCTGAATTTCAGTATAGAGACCTCATACAATTGGAGAGTTTAGGATGAGTTCAAAAAACAAAGCAATGTGTCTCAGAAATCTAATTCATGCTAGTCACTGCCTACTGTATTTGGTCTGGAAAACTTGATTCCTTGAACATTTTTTGTAAAGAATGTCTACTGACTATGTATAATTTCATGACCTGACATCTCTCCCACCTCATCTTTTCTTCTTTCTATCAAGTATTAAAATCTATAGGCTATGTGGAACTATAATCTATGTGACCTTTCAGTTTATCAATAACAGCAAATGCTCATTTTCCTGGAATATCCTTTCAAGCCCTCTCAGCCACTTTATATACATCATTCATTTTTCAGCTTAAATATCCCAGAAGCAGAGGGCCTCCCTGGTGGTGCAAAGGGTTGAGATGCACCTTATGAGGCTGTTCGCAGCCACTGCAGCACGAGTTCGATCCCAGGCCAGGGAGATTCCCACATGGCACAGCAGACCTCTCCTGACTCACCCTGCTCCCCAAAGCAGTGTATTTCATTCAATCTGCTTGTTCTGTTCCCCACTCTGTCTGGGGTGAATCCTCTCACCCCCCACCCAGCTCTGGCCTGTACCCCAGTTCTTGTGTGCATAAATGTTTAAAAAAATATCCCACAAGTAGAAAAGTTTCTTATCATCACCTATGTTGGTTGTCATTATTTTTATTATATGTGCATGTGTCATATAGTTCTGTGGGGGGGGGGAACTCAGTTGTTACAATATTCTTTGCATTATTACAGGCTATGAAATAGCTTCTCCAGGCCTCCCTTGTGGCACAGGGGTTAAAGACACAGCGCTATAAAGCTATTGCCAGCCACTGCAGCACAAGTTAGAGTCCCAGCTGTCCAGGGAGCTGACCCACACAGCACGGCAGACCTCTCCTGTCTCCCCGGTGCTCCCATCAGCAGTGTATTTCAGTGGATCTGCCTGTTCTGCTCCCCACTCTCTCTGGTGAATCCTCTCATGCCCCCTTCCTCTCACCCCTCTGGTCCACACCCCAGTTCTTATATACATAAATAAATAAATCTAAAAAAAATAGCTTTTCATACTTACATCTGGCACAGTGGCCATTATTACAAACTTGAGATTTAGGAAGAATTCTATCTACTCTTGAGTCTACTTGTTTCCCTCAATCATTGTCTCTGAAACAGACAGGGTGAGCCTACTGATTTAAGTTACACCTTGGTTCTTCTGGTTCTATGTACATAAGGTAAAATGACTTATCTTGGATGCAGAATATATGTTGAGGAACCTCAAAAGGATTCAGCCTCTAATGCTTTCTGATCTGAGAAATCACAATGACTCATATCCATACAACTTTTCAAGTGTAAAATTGTGACTTGCCTCAGGATATATAGATAATTGGGTATAGGATAGGATATTATAGGTATCAAAACTCTCCCATGAAACCTTACTTTTTGACATTATCACATTTTCAACTATACTCAGAGTACTTCACAATTTTTTACCTAATGTATATTACTATTCAATTAGAATTTCAAGAGAACAGTATCAACAAACTTTGTATTGTAATATTATGGTGACTTATACTTTACCAGACATGTTACATGCATAAACAATAGAAGTGTTGTACCTCATATCTGAGACTTTATTGGTATGAGGACAATTTTCATTTCAAAATCTTTATTTAATTATTTGAATACTGGTAGGCCTAACAACTACAAATACTGTATTCATCATTTAGACAAAAAAATTATGGCTTGTAGTTTATACAAATATGCAAATAAATAAATTTCACTAAAGAAATGGGACTCTTGGGCCTCCCCGGTGGCGCAGAGGTTGAGTGCTGGGTTGCGAAGCTGCCGGCGGCCTCTGCGGCGCTGGTTCGATCCCCGGCTGCTCCCCAGCCACCGGAGGAGGGTCCCACATGGCGCGCAGACCTCTCCTGCCGCCCGCTGGTCCCCTCAGCAGTGTACTTCGGTCCTTCTGCCTGCTCTGCTCCCCGCTCTGGCTCTGGTGAATTCTCTCACCCTCCCGTGCTTCTGACTGTACCCAGTGCATGTATAAACAAAACAAACAAACAAATAAATAAATAAATAAAAGCATGCCTCTATAAAAAAAAAAAGAAAAGAAATGGGACTCTTCTGGAAAGTTATAGTAAGGATTAGAGAAAGCACACATAAAGCATTTAGTACAGTGCATAAAAGGTAGCATTCCCAGAATTTTATCACTAGGCAAGATCTGCTTGAGGTAATAATTTAATAAAGCAAATCTGAAGGTGATAATATAAAACTGATATTTGAGGAAGTGGTTTCAAGACATCTGTTTTATTGCAATGCATTTTTAGCAAAATTATCAAATGAGAAGTAAACAGAAACAAAATTTTTACTTAGAGAAACACTATCTTCTTTTTATGCAAAAGCACCAAATAGCACAGTAGCAAAAATAGAGAACCAATATATTATCTCAGCAGATTGTCCATTAGTTACATTTTTCTTTTAGTATTTAATGTGAAACATCAGCAGATCTGTAAGTATCCTGGAAAAACTGCCCCCAAAATGAAGAAAGCCAAATCTAAAACAGAACAAAACACAGAGTTTCTGTTTAAAATTAAAATGGAATGTTTAGCATATTACAATGGCAGGAGGAACAGAAAACATTACATTTTGTTTATTATAACATTTTGGCTTCTAGAGAGGAGTTGTGTTGTGCAAATGTCTACTATGGCCATACTACAATCCTCAATGTCTTATCAATCAGTTAATCATAAATTGGTGATTTTTTTTTTTTTGTATCAGAGAAAAAATGCTAATGTGGCTATTATACTCTACTGGAAAGCAGCTGTGATCACAACCGCCTGAGCACTGAAAATACTTTCTCCCAGATTCATATAAAACTTTGAGATGGAAAACTTCCAAAAAGCTAAATACGCATATTTCATAATTTACTAAGATATATTTTTGCATCATGCTGTTATATACTGCAACTCAGCAAGAATAAATATCATATCCTGGGATTTTTCCTCTCATAAACTGTGTTACAACAGTTAAGTATAAGGTATACCTTTTTATAATCAATATTGCTCATTTGAGCTTAAGTGGCAACCCCAGGGAGAAAATAAAAGAGAAGCATAGCTAATCAAAGACGTCCACAAATGTCATCTCTCTATCCCCCATACAGCTTCACATTTTATTTTAATTTGCATAGGACTTTCACACTCTTAATGAATTTATAAAAATTCCCATAGCTTTATTTTCATACTAGAGAGTTTAGATGTTTATATTTGAAATATTGCTCAAGGATATATAAGGGTATTGATGTAATATTATGGTTCTGGAAACCTAATTTTGAAAATTACTAACACTGTTATAAGTTGAATCTGGTAAAATACAAGATTTATTGTAGTAAATGATAACCAAGGATATTTACCTGAATTCTAAAATAAAGATGTTAGTGAAAATAACATTGTCATCAAAATAGTCTTAATAATTGAATTATATTGTCTTTTAAAAAAAATTCCTGTTAAGGACTCAAAATTATTCATATGTAAGTTAGCTTTACCTTTCCACTTCTTCTATCATATTCTTGTAAAAAGGATAAAATAATTTTTATGTATGCCGAATATTTGCACTAAGATTGATGGGGAAATAGCAAAGACTCAGCATCAAAGTCAGTTGTGTTTACTTTTAAGACTGTATATTAAGAAATATCTAAATCTGAATACATTAATTGGTTAAATGGCACTACATATTTGAAGGTGCTCTAAATGTCTAAGTAATTGTAGGTAGCAATAATAATAACAAATTTGTGATCACTTAGGAAATGTCCCAAACATAATCTTCTCAGATCTCTCTGAATTCTTAGTATTTTTCAAACAGATGATACATAAAAAATAATCACAAAAGGTTATTAAGACATGTAACGGAAGATTGAGAACATCTCACAAGCTGAGCAAAAAGTGTCACTAGTTATCTGAAGTTCTGTACCTGAAGTTTACCTGTCACAAACTTCAATAATCACCAATTCTGAGCCTTTACACTGAGTACCCAGGTTATCTCCATAAGAGCTTTGAAAAGCATGAAAACTACCAGATGGGCTGAGAAAAAAAAAAAAAAAATGAGTCATCAATTTAGATCCAAAGCCCAGTCATTTATATAATAAATCCCCCTTTTTGATATCTTCATAAAATGTTCCAATCCCCCCTACATGTCTTTAATTCAATCAAGATTCACAGGGTGTAGATTTTTGTCCCTTTATTTGTACCATGTTCAATTCACAATGTGTATCCTTTCTTAAATTCTTTTGTGTACTTATAAAAATGTAATACTTGGAGGCTGTGGGAATGTGTAAAGGTTGTCAAAGGGTGTATAAACTTCCAGTTACATCATGAAAAAGTCCTAGGGAGGTATTATACAGCATGTTGACTATTGCTAATAAAAACTTTCCATATTTGAGGGTCTCCCCTGGTGGCGCAGGCGGTTGAGCGCCACACTGTGAAGCTGCCCACAGCCTTTGCAGCGCCAGTTCGATCCCGGCCGCCCAGGGAGGGTCCCACATGGAGCAGCAGACCTCTCCTGTGGCACCCGCTGTTGCCCTCAGCAGTGTATTTCATCACTCTGCCTATTCTGTTCCCCGCTCAGTCTCTAGTGAATCCTCTCACCCTCCTGCGCATCTGGCCTGTACCCAGGGTCTTGTATAAATAAATAATCTTTAAAAAAAAAAACTTTCTATATTTGAAAATTCCTAAGAAAGTAAATCTTAAAAATTTTATCACAAAAGAAAATGTAATCAATTAAATTTATTTAATCTTAAGATTTATTTAATCTTCAATTTATTGTGGTAACTAACTTTATAGTGAACAATCATTTTTCAGTAAGTAATATATCATTATATTTTAAACCTTGGACTTGAAGCATCATAAGTCAAATATATTTAATACAGTTTAAAAAGATACAATTATTACATATATTTGAACAATTATCACTATAATTGTTCCATTATCATCTATACACACACACATATAGACATATCTACACATGCACACAAACTGATGAGTATTCTAAAATGGACATATTTCTTTACATAAGTAAAGTATAACAATGAAAGATATTGTTTCTGGAATAAAGCACAATGCTTAGCTGGCATTTCTTTATAGTACTAGCCCTATATGGATGATTCTAGTCACTCAATATGGCCACCTATACTCTAATGACTTCCACATCTATTACTATTAATTCAACTTAGAGACTTCTTGTCAAACCAACAGGACTGTCTGCTGCACAATTCAAATAGAGCACTTCAAATAGAGCACACTCATATTTCAATTTATATTCTTTGTTTCTTCATCAATCATGATGACGCGTCTATAACCTTTTTATCAGTGGTTGGTATACACTATGATCAAATTATTTTAACCAGAAAAGCAGGAGTCTCCATATCCCACAGAAACCCAAGTGACAATTTTTGCCTCTGTCACTTCTTAGTTTCCATGATATGCATTCTTTCCTCTGTGTCTTTATTAACTCAGCTAACTTTACACATTTATTTATGATGCAGGTTATTGAAACTGTCATTCAACTGACTTCATCAAATGTGTAAGTCTCCTATGCATCTTACTGTAGTTCAATAAAGCAAAACCCATAGACGCAAATACCTTTAAAGATAATCTCCTTATCTTTTGCAGGCTTACATTGAAATTGCTGAATTAAACATTCTAAGGGCATCCTTCAATAGAAAAACTCTTTTTTGTAGGTCTTCCAAATGCAATGTGTTAGATTTTTTTCTATGGCTTTAAAAGTGAATTTTACTATCAAATTCTTGGATTCACCTTGAGCCCATCTTTTCCTGAAAATTCCCTAGATTTGACATCTATCTAGCAGGTGATTCTTAATTGTAGTATTATATTTTTGCTATTTTTTATATTTTTTTACTTAAGTATCATTGCATTATAACATTTCAATTGTGCATCTTTAAAAGTCAACAGGTATATACCACATTAAGTTCACTACTACAGTCAATTTTTTTCCTTCACCAAATAATTGTACCTTTTTACCCATTTCCTTCTTCCTTTCTAGTAATCAGCAATAAATGTTTTAGTCCAAAATCTATCTTTCACTTAATTCATCATTTATTTCTATATATCAATTACGAATGAAATCATACAGTGTCATCATTGTTGATCTTTGGAGAGAAAAAGAATTTCCATTGCACACAGCCCCATCACACAACAAATAAGTGTCATGTGTGAGATTATGTATAAGTAAGTGATGGGAAAGGGGAATATTATATGTTTTGTTTGAAAATAATATTATTGTTTTCTGTAAGAGTTGGCATTTTTTGTGGGTACAAAGAAAATAGAGATGGAAACTACATTAAGTGTTCATACAGAATTAGCCTTAGGACACTACGATGAGAAAAAAATAAATTAAAAAAAAACTGAATTAGACAAGCTTCAGGAAATGCATTTTGTGTGCAATTTATATTGAAGGAAAAATGAATTAAATTTAGGCTTATAGGCAATGGAGTTTGGGATACAGACAGGTGAAAAGACATATGTAATATGACATTTTAACAGATGACATCCATAATTTATAAGGCACTAAACAACAAAATTAACAAAATCAATTTATATTAGCCAATCTATCTTTAATCACAAACTAGCATGATTGGTGCATGAATGAACTGGCAGGATCAGAAATAGAAGTTATGTGTCATCAACTCATGCTTACCAAAGTGGGATGTTTGCCACTGTCAAACATCCAGGCCCTAAGAAGCTAGTATTTTTGCAAGGTTCCTGTCTGTGTAAATTATTTGAATCCTCTAAATCTAAGTGTCAGCATCATTCTACCTGCTGAATTTCTAAATTTCTTGAACAAATACCACAACAACTAGCAGAAACAATTTGCTCATCAAGCTTCCTAAATAAAGAACCTAGCTACTGGCCTCTGGGTAACAAGAAACGTGAAGTACTGGAGTTCCTTGATGCACCAAGGTGGAGGGTCAGAAAATTCCCTAAGGAACAAATAGGGAATGGGCCTCATACAAGACACAGTCTGGGATGTGTACCATAAAGATGTTACTGTCTGCTCTGGCTGTGAGAAGTTTCAATAATTTCAAGCAGATGTATCTGGTGTCTGGCATCAATGAGGGATCCTGGAATCCTGTCTGATGTCACTGCTGACTCGACCATGTCCCAGGAACTGGTGAGAACTTATAAAATATTGAGGAGGGGTCTCCAAAAATGTGGGACCCCTGAGGTATGCAGTGGGCTTAGAAATTGTTTCTTGCCTGCGTCTAAGAATGATGTTTCTGCCATATCGGTCATTCCCCATGTACTGTGAGCTGAGTGTCACCTGAGTTTCAACTAGGTCTGCTATAACTGTATTAAGATGGAAGAAGTAGTAGTCATTGAGGGGTCTGAAGTTCACAGAGACCAAAGCAAAGCCAAACTCCAAGGAGAACTCTGCCAAATGCTTACCAAACCATGAAAGAAACCAGCTTATGCATTACATAGTTCACAAACACATCATAGTCATAGAGCTGTCAGATTTACAGAAAACATTATCACAGCAAACAGGATACCCTAGCTCAATGGGGGACCTGATGGTATTTGCAGGGCCTTTATCTAAAATGCTTACTGGGAGAAAAACCTTTTACATTTTTCCATAATGCCACTGACTGCCTTTGTTCCTTCATTGTTGTGTGAATAATGCATATCTTCAGAAGACAGGTATAGCATTGGCATAACTTTTCTGTTCATTTCTTTCATTTATATATATACTAAAACCACCCAAACTTCTAATTCCTTACAGTGAAAAACATGTTGCTATCAGAAGCACTTTCAGATGTCTGAATTACCTGATGTTACAATAAACAAGTTAATTTCTTACTAAATATGACTATTTCGTCAAAGTTTTCAACTTATACTTCTCTCATTCATAAATGGAATATGTCATTCTTTAGCAACTCACAAAAGCAATTTGACTAACAGAGCCTAGAGCCAACTCTGCTCAATTTGTTTTATCTGGCATTCAATTAAGGCTATTATCAATATGATATTAAGAATATGATGAAGCAGTAGGCTTCAATGTTGCATATACTACCCCTTCCAGAAAATAATTGAAAAAAAATATTTGACTCAAATTTACTAGGAAATTTTGAAGACTGCTATGCACTTACTGCCTCTGATCCCAACCACTTTTCTCTTTTCCTTTTTACCCTTCATGGAGATGCATAAATATTACTTAGTCAAAGCTTCTATCCCTATTGTCTTAAGATGGTGACTTGATGCTAAAACTACTTTTTCTTTGTCTTTCTTTCAGGACTCATCAAGTGGACTGCAATTCATCACATTGCTTTTCTTACTGGGAAGACTGAATAAATGCCAAGTGCAAACAACATGATTTACTCTTCTTTAACTTGTTCGTAATGCCTATCATATTGCTGACACACAATAGTGTTCCATAAACATCTATTGAATAATTAAATACAATGTCTTACTTGACTCCCTTGATATTGTCTATATAGTCATATTGTAAAGCATAGGAGAGAAAATGATGAGAAAAGACACATTCAAGATTTTAACTAGTCTTTTAAAGGCACTGGAATATTACATAGTAAATCATCTAATTAAACAGAAAGTTAATACAGTTTTCAAAAGCTAAATTTAGCATTATACATTGGAAGAATCTGAGAATTATTTGAAAATTCTAACTATGGCAAACAGTTTTTACTTAGAAGAGTCTATATAATATTTTAAAATGCCATTCCTATTTCTGTTAAACTAAAAACATAATTTGATAGACTAAGTTGTAATTTTCCTATATATTAAAAATGTATGAATTGTGACATATATCTAAGGACTGTATCACAGTGTTTTTTTGATACACAGTTGTATCAAAATATTGAAATGCATATACTCAAGTCATATGATAATAGCTTATTAAGTAGCAAAATTATTTGAAATTATACAAAACAAGAAATAGTAGAAAGGTATACATTAAAGAGTGTTTAAAGGTAAATCAAACTGAAAAGCGTCTGTACAGCAAAAGAGACATTAACCAAAACAAAGAGACACCCCACTGATTGGGAAACAATCTTTGCACTCATTCAATTGATAAGGGACTGATTACAAAGATATACAAAGAACTCAGATGACTCAACAAAAACAAAGTAAACAATCCACTCAAGAAATGGGCAGAAAAACTTAAAAGACATTTCTCCAAAGTGGAAATGCAAATGGCGAACAGGCATATGAAAAAATGTTCAACATCCTTAATCATCAGGGAAATGCAAATCAAAACCACATTGAGATACCACCTTACACCAGTAAAAATTGAACATATTAAAAAAAAAAAAAAGCAACAAATGTTAGCGAGGATGTGGTGAAAAAGGAACTCTCCTACATTGCTGGTGGGAGTGCAAACTGGTCCAACCACTATGGAAAGCTGTCTGGAGTTTCCTCAGTCTGCTAAAAACGGAGCTACCATATGACCAGGAAATTCCAAAGGACACACAAACATTAATTCAAAAGAAAACCTGTACACCTATGTTTATTGCAGCACTGTTTAGGATAGGTAAAACCTGGAAACACCCAAATGCCCCAGGCTGGATCAAGAAGATGTGGTATATATACACAATGTTTCTTGGTGTCAATTTTATGAACAGAAACAGGTAAAGATTTTATGTAATATTTTTTCTCTAGAGTAAGACATTTTTTAATAAGGTTAAAACAAAAACAACAGTATCTGCATAAGGCATTGACTTCTAATTCAATACCTGCTATAATTATTCCTAGTATCAGTATATAGTTCACACAAATCCTTATGTTCTTATCATAAACTTAATCTCTCCCCCAAATATATTACCTTTAAAATGTTATATATCTTGGGAAACTTGCCAATCAGGAAATACATGTTTCAACTTTACACATCTCTATTGTTCAGCATTTATCATGTTATTGTAGAAAAGCTCACTGAACTTTTTTAAAAATCAACATATATGAATAATTGAAAGGAACAATCCCCTTAGACACAAGTAGGTTCCTGCACTTAAAATAAATTCACATACTTTAGCTAATATCCGTTTAAAGTATATATATATACATATATATATGTATATATAAAATGAATATAGCATATACACTAACAATATATTATGAAGTATATGCCTTCTTCTGTACTAAAAACCAAAGGTGTTTTAGTAGAAAAAAATAATTGTTTTTGTTTTAATGGTGACAAAATGAGTAAATATTTTATATTTGATATTATTAGTTTTTCTTTCATGAATATTTTTATTTAACCTTCAATTGGAATCATAGCATAAAGGAAATCCATATTTCTTAATATTAATTATGGTGTCAAATGCCTTAATATGTGATTATTGCATGCCAAAGTATTTCATTGGTTTTATGTAATACAAGTTTACTACAATTTCCTTAGCAGTTATTGATATAGACTATTATAAAATAAAGTTATAACGTGCAATCCCATCACATAAAACCTTGTGTCTCTGAACATTTCCTTCAGGTAAATTGTCTTCTCCATACTTAAAAAAGTCTGCATAAATAATTGGAAAAGTTATCTGGACCTTTTAAAACCAGCTCAGTAAAAATTTATATATATTCTTTCTTAGCTTTCACTTTTCTTTCTTCTTACTAGGTATTTCAAAACTTTGCTGCACTTCGAAAACTTCCCACCTGACCTATCACTTCCTTTACACACAAAGCAGAAGCAATCACACAAGAACTCCTGCTGTTTCTTTCCACCTAAGCAATACCTTACCTGTAATGTCACCTTTATTTTTAAAATTCCTTTCTTTTACAATTGGAAAGCTGATCTGGTTTATTTCTAAGGTAAACCAATACTTGGATACTTCCAATATCCAAGACTACTCTATTAGTCCTTTGAATGATCAAAATATCTATTATTCATGATGTCCCCTTTTTATAAATGCTTACTTTCAATTGGATTATACTTAATATATTTCTTCTCCCTAACAAATTTTCCATCAAACTTTCTTAACTCTTCAAACTACTGCAATTTGCCTTTCATTTACAAACTATACTCAAATACTTCTTGCAAAAATCACCTATCAGTTCTGTGTTGCTAAAAGTAATGATTGATTTTCTGGTTTATCTCAATAGGGCTATGTGTAATAACTGGAAAAGTAATCAGCACCATACACTATGAGGCCAATTCCAGGGCATCTGAAACATGTATTGGTGCAACTGAAAATAAATGAGTACTTTTTTTTTTGAGAGCAAAAGTCAACAGTTTGAATTTAGTTTGCTTTAACTCCCCCCCACCCCCGTATGACCCTATATACCCTGCAAACCTAAGGGAATAGGATAAATGGTTAATAGATTCTTTTCTAAGAATAGGTAAAAATGAATATAATTGTAATCTCAGAATTTTTCAGGACACACACAAATAAACACTATCTGCTGTTCTGTTAGCATAGTGATTAAAGAAACCTTTCTTTGGAATCATTCTTTTCCCACTATTATACCACCGCTGCCAGTATGTTGACAATAAAATTACTCCTTAGGGAGTAGCTGAGATTTAATTCTTAAGACAAGGAAAACTAACAGGATCTATAAATGATATCCAAAATGGAAACCATGTAAAGTGGGTTATATAATGGTCATTTAGTGATTTAGAATAATTGGTAACAGAATTCTTACAGTAGAGAGTGAAGGTACTAACACCAGTACAAGTGGACATTTTCATTATCAGTGGTTATGTGAATTTCAAATATATTATTTTAGTCTATACTTATCCACACTTTTAATAACTTTTGTAGAACAAACATTTCATTTTTTGTTTTGTTCAAATTTTTCCTATTTTTTTCTTTCATGGGTTTGCTTTTAGTGAGTAATATCAAAAAACTGTATCTAACCCAAGCCAGGAAGTTTCTCTATTGCAAAATTACTGTGATATTTTGAAACTTACATATATCTTGTTATAATTTTGATATAAGATATAAAGACAAGGTCAGGATTTTTTGCTTATTTAATTTGTATGAATGTCCCCATTGTCAAGGCATTTGTTGAAAATATTCTTTCTCCATTGTCTTGCGCCTCTGTCAAAAATCAACTGATCATTCCATGAGTATATTTCTGGAATCCGTTTTATTATTTATCTATATGTCTATTCTTTTGCAAATAATAGTACCTTGTATTTTGTAGTGTCATGGTAAGTCTTAAAATAAGGAAGTACAATTGCTATAACTTTATTTCCATTTCTCAAAAATATTTTGGTTATTTTGCCTTTGCCTATAAGTTTAGAATCATCCAGTCTACAGTTATAAAAAATCTTTCTGAAAATTTATGAGCAGTAGTAAACTTGTAAATTAACTGGAGAATAAAACTTTTCGAGTCCATGGAGACAATGTATTTTCATTTTAAGATCACCTTTTATTTCTTGGGTGCTTTGCACTGTTCAGCATATAGATTTAATATGTATTTGAATTTTTTAAGATTTATTTATTTTTATACAAGAACCACGGTACAGGCTAGATGCATGGGAGGGTGAGAGGATTCACCGGAGAGAGCAGGGAACAGCACAGGCAGACTGATGAAACACACTGCTGGGGGGAACAGCGGGCGAGACAAAAGAGGTCTGCTTCACCATGTGGGATTCTCACTGGCCATTTGGGATCGAACCCAGCTGCAGAGGCCGCGGACAGTTTCACAGTGCAGTGCTGAACCACCTGCGCCACCAGGGAGGCTCTTGATTTTTTTTTTTTTTTTTTTTTTGCGCCTCAGTATTTCAATTTTTAGAATTGTGATTTTTTTATTTTATTTTTTAAAGATTTAATTATACAAGAACTGGGGAACAGTCAGAGACAAGGGAGGGTAAGAGAATTCACCAGAGACAGAGCGGGGACCAGAACAGGCAGACTGACCAAAGACACTGCTGAAGGGAGCAGCAGGCAAGACAGGAGAGGTTTGCCGCGCCATGTGGATTTATCCCTGGCCAGCTGAGAATCAAACCTGCACTGCAGAGGCTGTGGACAGCTTCACAGCACTGTGCTCAACCTGCTGGGCCACCGAGGAGGCCCTGATTTTTATTTTTAAAGATTTATTTATACAAGAAGCGGTGTACAGGTCAGATGTGCAGAAGGGTGAGAGGATTCACCAGAGATAGAGCATGGAACAGAACAGGCAGACTGACTGAAATTCACTGTTGAGGGGAGCAGATGGCAAGACAGGAAAGATCTGCCGTGCCAAGTGGGTTTCTCTGGGGCCAGCGGGGATCAGACTGGCACTGCAGTGCTTCACAGCACTGCCCTGAACCACCTGCCCCACCAAGGAGGCCCAGAATTATGATTTTTTAAAATTCCCAATTGTATATTGTTTATATAAAGAAATGATTTTGTGAGTTGTACTTGTATCTTGCAATGTTACTAAACTCATGCATTAGTTATTTGTTAAGTTTGTAGAATATTTGTTTTCATCTCTAGAAGGTAATCTTTGCATATAAGCTAAGAAAAACTATTCCTTTCTAATTTATAATACTTTTATCTACATCTTTATTGCTCTAAGACATTCCATGTGGTGCTCTATATTTATGTTGACAGGGAATATCCACACCTCTTTGTTGATCTTACTTTGGAAAAGAATTGTCTTTTTAAATAAATGTTAAGAACTCCTTTTACATTTCCTATTTCCTGAAAACTTACTATGAGTGGACATTTTATTTTGCTATGGCATTTCCTTTTTAAGGCTGGATTAAATTGACAGAGTTCTGAGTGTTGTTCCAGGTTAACATCCGATAGGATAAAACCCTATTCATCATGGTGTGCTATTGCTTTTTATAGTTCTGGGTATATTAATTTTAGGCATTTTGCTGAGAATTTTGCACCTACATCATGATTTTTGCACCTACAATCTATTCCTTCCTTTTGGTAGGTTTTGTCTGGTTTTATTATCAAGGTAACTCTGGACTGAAAATGAGTTGAATAGTGGTCCCTCTTATGTTTTCTGTAAGAGAATTATGTATATTTTGCATAATTCTGATTGAATTTTATATTGACTCAAACCAGTAAATCCAATTGGATTTTGGCATTTTTTTAGAACTATTTAAGTATTATCTTATTACACATAAAGCAAGTTTGTTATGGACATGTAGTTGGGCACTTTATTAACCCATTATGAAAATCTTTTGCTTTGAATTTTTAATACCAGTCGTATTTAATATAAATATGTGTGTGCTTGAGATAAGTTCTATATTTTTCTCTCCTGCCTTCTTTTGGTTTATTTGAACATTTCTTTTTTTTTAAAGATATATTTATTTATTTATTTACTTGTTTATTTATTTATTTATTTATTTATTTATTTATTTATGCAAGCACTGGGTACAGTCAGAAGCATGGGAGGGTGAGAGAATTCACCAGAGCCAGAGCGGGGAGCAGAACAGACAGACTGACAAAATACACTACTGAGGGGAGCAGCTGGCATGGCAGGAGAGGTCTGCACGCCATGTGGGACCCTCGCCGGTGGCTGGGGATGGATCCGGCGCTGCAGAGGCTGCAGGCAGCTTCGCACCCCAGTGCTCAACCACTGCACCACCAGGGAAGGCCCCTTATTTGAACATTTCTTATGCATATTTTTAAGTTTCAATAAAGTAGAAAGAAATGCAAAAAAGCTAAGTGAAATATTTGAGAGCTTAACAAATGTGACTCAAAGAAGTTAGACATATTTGACTTAAAAAGGAAACATTTCAAATATTCTGGGTAAAAATATGTGAAATCATGAAAGTCTTAGTAAAAAGGATATTTTTAGAACTTTCTACATTATTCTTTAAATAGTTAAATTCTTCAACATACTACTCTGTTGTCAAAATTTCATTCAACACTCTTTTTTTGTTTTTTTGGCCACATCACACTTCCAAAGAAGCATTTCAGAAATAAGCCCACTGTTTTCTTTTGTTTGTTTGTTTGTTTGTTTTGTTTTGTTTTTTCACTTGTAACTAAGTATTCTATTCAAGGAAATTTTGTGACAGCATCCCAAATATCTAGACCAAAAGAAAAGATCTATCAACCTCAAAGAAAAAGTGTTGGAAAGTTAGGTTTCCCATGCTGTTAAATTTATTATTTCACTCAGGGCCATTTTCACTTCCAAAGTCACTGTTTGGGATGAAACTTCCAGAAAAAAAAATGTGCACACAAACACACCATAAATTCAACCAAACTTTCATTTTTGCAAAATTTGTTAATAAAGCATAAAACAGAATGAATGATTTGTGGAACACTTACGAAAAGACTATATGGAGTTTGGGGGCATTTTTTTTTTTAAGAAAGGAAGAACTTTTATTAATCAGAGATTTGTCTAAGTTCTATAAAACTCTGTCACATCAAATGAATGGGAAATCAATACAGAAGTGAATATGCATTCTGTGACTAAAAACAGGAAAATATAGTAACAAGACTTTTCACTTGAAAGAGTAACAAAAACTTAGTGAGTGTTAATTTAACCTTCAATCCACGCAAATTGGAAGGATGATCATGCCTCCTTGGGCATCTTCATTAAGGTAGGAGAAAATATAATTGATGTGTCATTGTGTGGTAAGATACATACAACATTAACTTCACAATGTAACCATTCTAAAGAATATAATTCAAAGGCTATTGTTTATTTGCTATGTTGTGCCACCATACCAATATCTAGTTCTAAAGTATTTCCATTACTCTAAAAGGAAATCCATATCTATTATACAGTTACTTCCAAATTCTTTTTTTCCTCATCTGTTGGCAATGCACTAACCTATCTTTCCCTACAAATTTTCAAATTCTGAGTCTTCATGAATGAAATCATAAAATATGTACCCTTTTGACTTTGGTTTCTTTCATTAAGCATAGTGTTTATAGTACCACATGCTATAGAAGTAAACACTTAATTCTTTTCACGGTAAATAGTATTCTATGTCCTTATCACAAGTTATCTATTCATGAGTTGAGGGATGCATATGTATTTTCACATTTTGGTTACTATGAATATGTTCCTACATGTACTTAGTGTTGGTTTGATTACCTGCTGTAAATTATATTGGATAGATATCAAGTAGCTAGTAGTGGAATCACTACTTCTGAGAGTGAATTCACCACTTCATACAATTATTATTGTAAGTGCTCAATTTCTCCAAATTCACACAAATACTTGATATTTTCCCTTTTATTTGAATTGGGCCTCAAATAGTAATTCAATTTAGTTTTGATATGCATTTTTCTATGATTAAAAACATTCACAATCTTTCCATGTTCTCATTGGCCATCTTTGTAATTTTCAAGAAATGGTTTTTCAACTTCTTTGCCCATTTTTTAAATTAGGTTGTTCCTCTCTTTGTTGAGATTTATGACTTCCATATAGACTCTAAAGATTACACTAGAGGTTAGACTCTAAAGAGTAGACTCTGATCAGGTATAATATCCAAATAAAGTCATTTTGTTTCATCTAATATGCTTCCCCAAACAGTACTGTATCATATTACTCAAAGATATTTGCAGTATTAAAGAAAATGTGCTTTAAAAACCATTTCGGTTTGCTAGCATATAATATGAAAATGTCATGATAGATTTTTATCGTCAAATTGAAGGTTGATAGGGATGACCTCATTGTAAATAGAGACTAAAGAATGCATAAAAAAATCACTTTGACAAGCTCTAAAGATCACTTTATAAATCTAAACAGGGTCTCCCCTGGTGGCGCAGTAGTTGAGCGCTGGGCTGCGAAGCTGCAGGCAGCCTCTGCAGCACTGGTTCAATCCCAGTCTCCAGCCGCCGGTCAGGGTCCCACATGGCACGAAGACCTCTCCTGCAGCCCACTGCTCCCCTCAGCAGTGTATTTCATTGGTCTGCCTGTTCTGTTCCCTGCCTTGGCTCTGGTGAATTCTCTCACCCTCCCGCGCTTTTGACTATACCCAGTGCTTGTATAAAAAAAATAAATAAATAAATCTAAACATTCACCACCCAATAACATAATCTTCAATAACATAATCTATGTATCTGAATGCAAACTAGAAAAAACAACAGTTATAGAAAGATTTAATTGGAAACCCAATAAGGAATGCTGTTAAATATCAAATATAATTAAACATGCTAACTATTAGAATTGCTGACATTGGTTTGTGATCAAGATGACTACCACTGATTGGTTTGTGATCAAGATGACTACCACCAACATGTATCACATTTGTAGAGTGAGTATCTCAGATATTTATATAATTTGCAAAACTGATGATTCACTTAAGCAAATAAAAGCAGAAAAAAAATTGACCATGTAATCTCAAAATAATTCATAACCATGTTTAAATAGTCATTCAGATACATTATCATTTGGCAATAGTTGAGAAAATAGTTTAAAAATATAAGAAAAAAAGTACAAATATAAAATATCCAGAGTAATGCTTCATTATGTTAATGCTTCATTATGCTTTTCGGATATTAATGTAAATTATGTAACATCTTAAGACTAAAATATATTCTTAATTGGTTTGCATTAAAGATGATTTTGTATAAGCAAAATACAAATAAAACTCCTTTTTGTGTTAGCAGAAATGCTGCACTCATTTTATGCCTCTATAACTAACATTACACAGGATGTGTCACAAAATATATTTAGCTCCAGCTTTCAGAGACACTGTGCTTACTTCCTTACTTCAATGACTATTTCACTTTCAAATGGGTTTATTAACAGAAATAAGTACACTCTAAACAGATGGTTGTCAGAAATCTGCTTACTTCAATAAAATAATTGAGAGTTAACAAACATTTGCAACTTGGTGTGGTATGAGGCATCACTGCATTAAGTTGCCATAAGGAATGAAGCACATAGAACATTTTATACAGATAACTCATGTTTATGTAGTTTTGATTTCAATAATATTAAATACATGAAGTGCATATGCAAATGACTAACTCAAAACTATAAATAATATTCCCTAAACAACACCTATAATCTCCAAACTTATAAAAACTCTGCTGAAACCTCTATAAAAATAGTATCAGCTGCCACAAATAAAGGGAGAGATTAATTGTAGTTTTTACTCCGAAAAATAATAAGCCAAATGTCTGTATATTTATGATTGATTTCCCTTAAAACTTTTCTCCAAAACTTCTGTATCATAAAATAAATAACTTTGAGAATATTCAAAATATCTCAACTGCTATAAAAAGTGTTAGATAAAATGCACTATTAATCTTTCTATACCATATTAAAATTCTGTGTAGCTAGATGCAAGTTGTTGCTGTATCTGAAAGTAAGACATGATTAAGATAAAGCAGAGCTAGACAAATTTAACACTAAAAGGGAAAAATTCATGTCAAGATTTTGTTTTAAGTACTAAAGAAAATTAAAGGATAAACTTTAAAAATCACATGGAATAAAATGAGTGTGCTGTTACTTACTGGAACATATGGCTTTTCCTTGTTAACTGGGAGGTACACTGTTCATTTTCTGCAATTCTGTGCTTTATTATAACTTGCTTGAAAATACATTTAATCTTTTCAAAAGTTGTATGATGATAGCTAATAGTCGATAAATGGATGATAGATGCATATGTATGTAAGTATATGTACACACGTATCTATATTAGCTTCTGTTTAGTTAGCATTACCAATTTAACAATTTAAAATTGTCCCATTATATTGCTAGCTACGTAAGTTATTAGTATTCACACTTAACTGCTTCACATTAAAAATGTGATTGTTATTAAATCATCAGGTAAAAGAAACATCTTTAAAATATTTTCAAAAAATATTTCATAAAATTTATTTTTCTGAAAGGAGTATTATAAAATAGAATACCTCAAAATTACAAACCAGAATCAATTTGTTTTATAACTTATGAAAAATATAGTCAAATGTCTCTAAAAGAGTACTTGATAAACTGGAATTAGGTGCTTGTTTTTTTTTTTTTTTTTAATTTTCTGTACTTCATATAAATATGTCAAGAATACAGCCAATATGAAAAGCTGAAACTTCTTGGTTGTGGCTGATTATAATACTTACTATAAAATATCTGGGGCAGGTTGAACAACTTGTCAAAATCAATCTAGTGCTTTAAGTGATTTTTTTTAAGGAATGTTAGAAAATGATTTCTTTTTATAAAGTAGTATCTAGTAATTTTAAATTTCTATTTTTTTTCCTACTTGATCATCTACCCATTTGGTATGCATCTTTAACTTGCCTGGATGAAATGAGAGAGCCCAGGAATTGGAGAGTCCTGGTAAACTTATCTGAGAGGGATACTCTACCTCAGTGCCAAACACAGTTATAATCCTCTTTACCAGTGACAACTGTATAGTTATTCAGCATTTGCCTGGTGATGATGATCACATAATTATTGTGATTTTAAGAATGACAAATACATTTTCCGGAAGATGATTTACAAAATTAACTAAAAAATCTCCTTGAGCTACAAAGATAAAATTTTCCTTTTTTAATTATTTTGTAGAATACTGAGATAGAACAAGCACTTACTCTTCTACAAAGTTATCCTATAGTATCATCCTGATTTTTCAACCTTATGAAACTGAATTATGTTTAAAGCTGCTTCAGAAAAGACTGTCTTAATCAAATTACTAATCAAAAAGAATGCATAATGTCCTGTATGACAATAAATTTTTCTTCCAGTTAATTATTTAAGTTGAATAATTCAATTTCTTAATAAGCCAGGCAACAACAACAACAGAAAAAAATATTGAGAAGTAGAAAATTTTGATGGAGGAAAAGAAAGCAGGAAGAACTGGGTCACTTCAAGGACTAAAGATGAATATATTAAAAAGATTGTAGATTTGGTTTAATAGGAATGCAGTATTCATAGCCTATTAAAAGTTTTCCAAAATAAGTAAAAGATAGCAAACATACACTGGTCATCTACTCCCTCTAAAAATAATTCAGAGTTGGTAGCTACTCAAGAAGTAACAAATGATTCAGTAATTGAGGGTCATTAGTATTATGCCAGTAATGAAGAACAAGAAACTAAATTAAAAATTAATTTTTCTCTTTGGCATATTTAAAATGATCACTTTTTGCAAGTAGTTACTGTTGGCTCTATTTGCATTTACTATGTGTCTTTAAACAATAGGAATTGTTATGGATTATTTTTAACTGGAAGGTAGGTTATAATTTAATAATATTACAGCTGTCTAGCATGTTTATGTTCAAGTCATTAACTCAAAAATAAAATCACTTATGAACAAACTGTTCCATTTTTAAAGGAGATGGAGAGACATAATATTTAGTTTGGGAGTGACATTCAAAATATTTACTACATATAATGGTAATGATGTTCACTAGAAATACATTTTCATTACTGGAGTAGTAGTAGTATGGATTAGCAACGACATTTTAACAATATAAGTGAAACCTGCAAGTAATCTACTTAGGATCAAAAAGTGAGTCTTGTCATTATTTTCATCATTTTTCTCCATTTAAGTAAAAACACATACAGAATTACTACTGAAAAATACTACTGAAAAATCACTATATCTATCATTGAATATTTTACAGTCTGCCTTCCATAGAAACATTTAAAAAAATCACCAAAATAAAACAAAAACAGTCCCCAAATATAATATTTACTGTTATATATTTTGGGCAGTAAGTACATGAAAAAATAAAAAGCTTTCACATTAAAATTCTGCCTGGTTGTTGAATTTGGTAGAACTAAAACAATTACACAATTATTCAAGTATTTTAAATAACTAACAGAATTATTTTGCTTAGGATCATTTTAAACCATTCAGTTTAATTTTAATATATGAAAAGTTTGACACTTTCATTATGTTTCAGTGCCAAGTAGTTTCCTAGATTTTAATGCCATTTATACATTGTTATTTTATCAACTATCTGTTTCATATTATACCTTTTCATATCCTATATAGCATTACCAATTTTTTCATGAATTTATTGTTTGTAATAGGGAATTTAATATGCATCCTTACTTTATCATAATTTATATAATAATAGATTTTAACATATTCTCTTTTAATTCTGCATTATTTTGGAGTCTTAAATAATTTTGTTGAGTTAATGTTATTTACAGCACTATATACCTCCATGAAGTATAAGTTCACATCTCTTCAGATAGATGTTACAAATGTACACTACCACCAAAGCATCCATAATCCTCCACCACAGTTCAATGATCTGCTTCTTCCCCCTGCTCTCTGCTCTCCACCCTCCCACTGTGACAACCTCAACACTACAGATTTCTGTGGTTTATTTTGTTTTAGTTTTGTCTGCCCCTCTGTTTTGTCTCAAACAAAACAAAGCATGAAATCATCCAGTATTTGACTTTTTCCTTCTGACTTACTTCACTTTGCATAGCTCCCTCCAGTTCCATTTAGGTTGCCACAAATGATAAGTTTTCATTTTGTTTAATAGCTGAGTATCATTCCATTTTGTATATATCATGTCTTCTTAACCCACTCCTCTTTCATTGGATCCTAGAGTTACTTCCATAACTAGTTATTGCAATTTAATTATTGAAAACAGTGATGCAATGAACAAAGATGCACATTTTCAAAATATTAAAAATAAATCTACTATATGATCCAGCAGTTCACTCCTAGGCAATTAGCCTAAAGAATGATGAAATATTTTAATGGTATATTAGAGACAGTAGTAGTCACATATACCTAATTCTTTGCATATCTAACTTTTTTGTCAATTATATATTAGATGATGCTGGATTGTGTGGCTGTTACTTACTTGACCTTTATCTTGTCTCACCTAAATACCTAAGGAGTGAAGCAAGAGCTCTTCATTCTTTTTTGTACGGGAATCTCAGTGTACGGGAATCTCAGTGTACGGGAATCTCAGTGTACGGGAATCTGCATGATTCTTGGTATCACCATCAACTTTCAGCCTCATTGGTGTTTTCTTTTGCTAATCTGAGTTCTGGCTTCTACATACAAAGTCCAAGTTTCAACGTAAAAACCATAGGGAACAGGGACAGAGATTTCTACTGACCCTACCATTCAGATATACTTGTCTCTAGAATTCTGTCCCCAAAATACCACTGGCTAAGGACCAGACTGAGCAGTGTGGATATGAGTGTCATTTCACTACTGAGAGCCCGAGACAAAAGGATCTGACAGTTTTATGGAACCTGGGTTTGGGAGAAAGGTCAGGGTCGATTGTCTTAAAGGTTTTTTGTTTTTTTTTTCCCAGGAATTAGTTAGAACTTTATTTTTTTTTTCATTTCTGAGTACTTTTTTTAATTTATTTTTTTATTTAAATAATAAATTTTATTTTTATATTCCCCCATACAATTGCAAACGCCCCATTCTGACCCCAATCCCTCCCCTCCCACCCCCCAACGCCCAAAAAGTGTCTCTGGTTCATAGTTTTTTGTTGATTTTGATTTTCACTTTCTTATATTCATTTTCCTGGTCCCTTATTTAAGTTTTCTAGATTCCTGCTATGACCATCCGGTATTTTTCTTTTTCTTTTTGGCTTATTTCGCTGAGCATGATCCCTTCCAACACCATCCATGTTGCTGCAAATTGCATGTGTTTATCTTTTTGAATGCTGAGTAATATTCCATGGTATATATGTACCACATCTTCTTGATCCATTCATCTATTTTTGGGCATTTGGGCTGTTTCCAAAGCTTAGCTATTGTAAATAGTGCTGCTATAAACATAGGGGGACAGGTGTTCTTTGGAATTGATGTTTCTGTGTCCTTTGGGTAAATACCTAGGAGTGGAATTGCTGGATCATATGGAAGCTCTATGTTTAGTAGGTCCAGAAATCTCTACACAGCTCTCCATAGTGGTTGGACCAGTTTGCACTCCCACCAACAGTGTAGGAGAGTTCCTTTTTCTCTACAACGTCGCCAACATTTGTTGTTGCAAGTTTTTTTTAATATGTGCTATTCTCACTGGTGTGAGATGGTATCTCATGGTAGTTTTGATTTGCATTTCCCTGATTACAAGTGATGTTGAACATTTTTTCATATGTCTGTTGGCCATTTGCATTTCCTCAAAGGTTTTCTCCACCTTGCTCCCGCCTGTTCCTTGCCCTGTCCCTGATAAACGGAATAGAACTGAGAACCCTGAAATAAACCCAAACAATTATGGACAGTTAATAACAAAGGAACTAAGACCATACAGTGGGGAGGAGAAAGCCACTCCAGCAGTGTTGGGGAAACTTAACAGCGACATGTACATTAATAAGACTAGTTCATTTTTTTTAAGATTTATTTTTATTTATGCATACAGGAGCTGGGGTACAGGACAGAGGTGTGGGGGGTGAGAGGACTCTCCAGAGACAGAGCGGGAAACAGAACAGGCAGACCAACTGAAACACACTGCTGAGGGGAGCAGCAGGCCAGTCAGGAGAGGTCTGCTGCGCCATGTGGGGAGCTCCCTGGCCAGCTGGGGATCGAACTTGTGCTGCAGGGGCTGCGGATTGCTTCATAGGTTGTGTCTTAACCCCCTGTGCCACCAGGGAGGCCCAAGACTAGTTCATTTTCTTATGCCATACACATGGAGGGGTGGTGAAAAAACACCACACTATTAACCCAGTTACTAGAGGACAAACTTAGGGCTCTATGCTAAGTCAACTATAAAACTAATATATCTTATGGAAGCTCTATGTTTAGTAGGTCCAGAAATCACCACACAGCTCTCCACAGTGGTTGGACCAGTTTGCACTCCCACCAACAGTGCAGAAGAGTTCCTTTTTCTCCACATTGGGGTCAGAATGGGGGGGCTGCAATTGTATGGGGAATATAAAAATAAAATTTATTATTTAAAAAAAAACTAATATATCTTATGTCAAACAGTATATCAAAAAGCTGCTTAGTGTTTTAATTTGAAAGTTGTCCTTTAGTTATTTTGTTCCTTTTGTATACAACTGTATATTTAGAGACATTCTAACTTTTACTTCCCCCAAAATATTTCATATCCCAAATGGTGCTATATCTAACAGATTTTAGAGTAGTTTCATTGGTTGTGTTTTTCCAGATATTTCCCTTAAAAAATACCCAAATTCTCCTCCATTCCCAAGGATTAAATTACATTAAAAAGTTTAATACCTCCCACATCGCTAGAAATAGACAGAAAAAAAAAGAACATACTTTACCTCAATTAGCATATTTTAAAAAAAACTAAAATATTATGACCATCCCATATGTCCAATACAGATTAAATTAAAATGTAACAGTAACCTAAGGTTTCAGGTATAAAAGGAACTTCACTATACAGGTCCTGCCTGACAAAGATCTAAGTATACTGAACTTTAGTTAAAAGGAATTGCAAAGAACACCCTGCCTGTTAATTTAAGCAATCCGATAAACTGTCCTGTCTCCAGTAAGGTGAAGGACGCTTCAGAAACCTTAATGAACATCTTTCTGAATAGCAGTTACAAGCTTAGCTGCTCACCATGGAAGACTGATTAAGTTAGGGAGGATATTACCTTTTTATCCAGTCTGTCCTCTCACATACTTTGCCACTGAAATTGAACTAGCTAGTGTCTGCAGTGCAAAGATAGCATTGCTCAAAGCATATGTGTCCTATAAATTGACAGATAGAACTGTTTATCCTAGAAGTTCTTTATCAACATTCTTGCCAGTGATTATACAGTGGTCCCATATATACATATAATTATTGCAACATTTAATTTAATGGATAAGGTGATAGAAATCATTTTTGGATAAAACTATCTTTCGAAAGAAAAGAATGAGTCTTCTATTTCAATGAATGAGTGTGAATTCTGATTTATTAGATAAGTCAAAATCTCATTATATTTAAATAGAGAAAATCATTTGTTCCTACTACATTTACTCCTATTCAAGTTTTAACACTTAATAGTATTTGATATATGTTTTCAAAGACTCTAAGTTCCCAAATAAAGACAAATCATAGATCTATGATATTACAAGTTAATATGTGATACTTATAAATAATAGAGATGTAATGTTATCTGATATAATCTTATTTATAGAACATATTATTTTCAAACACATTTTAATAACCTAATTATAATTTTCTCTTTGCTTACTTGAACAGAACTTAACCATATTAATGTTGCTGTTAGCTTGATAACACCAAGATAATAACACAAGTATTAATTTTCTACAAAATTTCTGAATTAGAACAGTATATTGAAAACAATTGATGTCGGGCCTCCCCGGTGGCACAGCGGTTGCGCGCTGGGTTGCGAAGCTGCCTGCAGCCTCTGCGGCGCCGGTTCGATCCTCGGCTGTTCCTGGCCACCAGAGGAGGGTCCCACATGGCGCGCAGACCTCCCCTGCGGCCAGCTGCTCCCCTCAACAGTGTACTACTTTGGTCCCTCTGCCTGCTCTGCTCCCCACTCTGGTGAATTCTCTCACCCTCCCATGCTTCTGACTGTACCCAGTGCTTGTATGAATAAATAAATCTTTAAAAAAAAAAGAAAAGAAAACAATTGATGTCCCTAGTATTTCTCTTTGAAAGGAATTATCTACCTTATATATTAAGGAAAATTATTGTTTTAAAGATTTTTTTAATTTTTTTAAAGATTTCTTTTTTTTTTTTTTTACTTATACAATAGCCGGGGTATAGGCCAGAGGTGTGGTGGATGAGAGGATTCACCAGAGACAGAGTGAGGAAAAGAACAGGCAGATTGACTGAAATACACTGCTAAGGTGAGCAGAGGGTGAGACAGAAGAGGTCTGCCTCGCCATGTGGGCATCTCCCTGGCTAGTCAGGAATTGAACCCGCACTGCAGAGGCTGTAGACTGCTTCACAGCACTGCCCCTCAACCCGCTGTGCCACCGGGGAGGTCCACAAAAATTATTTTTTATAGTATTTATATATTTCAAAGTAACTTTAACATATTGCTTGGTTTTCTGGTTTAACATGTATTTTTCTCACTTATAACTGAACTATACTTATTAGTTTCACTTTGGGTTACTTCCAGGTTTTAGGAAATATTCATTCATACAACAAATAAGTGCCAAGCATGTTCTAGGCCCAATTTAAGGCACAGAGAATGCATCAGTTCATAAACAACACTCTATGTTCTTATAAAGCTAGCATTCTGTTATGAGACTAGCCATGATTACAAGATGAATTATGAAAAATACAGTGGATTGGATGGAAATAAGTACCAAGGAAAAATAGACCAAAAAAAAAAAAAAAAAAGAAGAAAGAAATAGAGTGGTCTGGACTACATTGTGTTTTAGAGTGACTAGACAGGGGAATTCTTTCTTAGAGCATGTGCAAAGTTCCTGAGGTGGTAGCTTGCTGACCTTGAGAACCTGCAGAGCAACTGAAGATATTACCAACTATTGCCTTTGGTTTCCAGGAAGTAGATGCTTAAAGGAAATTGAGGTATAATGTATGCATTAGTAATAAACAACCATTAAGTAACAGAAGTAGCAATATTGAACATAGGCATATGAATTGCAATTCAGGTATGACAGAGCTCCACTAACTTGGGCTGGAACACTGAAAGATAGATATAATCCAGGTAATAAAGGTATATTTTAGACTAATTTTCAATGGCACCTAAGGACAAATCAAAAGGGAAAACAAAAATATCCCAGGGTATTCAATATATAATACATAAACAATTTCGAGATATTTTAAATATTGGATTCCATCTCTTAATAATCATGTTGTACAAATTACATAACTATCTGTGTCTTAGTTTCATTACATGTAAATTGGGGCAAGAAAACATATCTTTAATGAGAGTGTAAAATGTCATAATACATATAAAGAGCAGAGAATAATGAATAGTATGTAAATTCTCAATATCTAATCTCAGATATTGTTGCATATTATTACTGTTACTGTTGCTATCAATAGTACTTTTTATATCTATATCTAACCATCAGTTCCATTTAGAGCAGGAATTTGCTTTAGTTAATGAAGTCATACCCACCTACAGTAGATTTTCTATATCTAAGTAAGGGTGTTAATTCAGCTTTTGTTTTAGATATTAAGTAATGAATTCATTCTCAAAACTACTAATACTCAAAATTACTAATATTCATATCATGTGTAAGGGTGAAAGTTTAGCCCTGGCCACCCATAGTGGAATTAAAGATAGGAGGTGACAGAACAAAACACAGAAATCTCTGGTCCAGCTCCTTTAGGAATGGTATAACAGTAGAAAACTCAATTTGGGACTTACACCTAAATCACAGCACATATAACTACACCAGACAACTAATCCAGAAAAACTGACACAAACTAGTGATTAAGAGTCTAAATGCAGAGTTAAAGACAAATGACAGGGGGCCCTTTTACTTACAAACTTTATTATTTTGCACAAATCATTTATGCTGTTGACAATGCTCCTTCAGCCTCAGTATCTTGAAGTATAAAGTGAGTGGGATAGTTTCTTTTTAAAGGGGTATCAACTACAACTCTATTGAAAGCACTAGGCTTCTTTGTGTTTTTAATGCTACACCCAGAGATTCTTACTTAATTGTTGAAGAGGGAGCACTTTAGTTTTCTCCTGACAGATTATCATATGAAAGTAATGCTGAGACCATGGAGTTAGGGAAATGAAAGTGTTTATACTTGGAGAGTACTAATTTCTATTTATAGTAAGTACATACAACATGATAGTCTCTGCTGATACTGCTGAATTAGTAATAGTAGTATTACTTAACATGGTAGAGGTTTTCTTGGGATATTGGTAAAAGTAGTTATAAAAATTCCTGCTGCATGATTGCCTCAAACCTTGTGAGTAAATACGTAGGTCAATTTTTCTGAAAAATTAAGTTATATATATCTAGAAGTATGTTCTCCTAGTCTAGATGTGAATTACTTGGGAACATATAGGCTACATAAAAGAAACAATTTTCCATTGTTATGCCCAGCAGGTATAGATATTCCTCTACAAGTATAAACAAATAGAAACAACTCACAAATGCATCTACACTAAACTATAAATGTCTAATAATTAATGTGTGTACACCAATGAATATGAGAGTAGATTAGTAGCAAAGGTCTAATCTTGTTTTCTTTTTTTTCTTTTTTTTACAACACTATTCATTTTTAAACAATATTTGCTTCTTTCCCCACACCCAGATGTAGTCCCCATAGAATTTCCTTCACCAGTGCACCCGGGCACCAACACCTCAGTCCTCTGTGCTCCTCCCTCTGATCTCTCTCCCTCTAATCTCAGTTTTGAAAAAGAAGGCATCCAAGGATTTAGAAGAAAAATATTCTAAATACAGGAATAATTCCAGTAGATAAAGAAGACTATTATTTAGTCAAGGGTAGCCATGGAAGTGGGTAAGTAGCACAATTATATCATTGAGAAACCTGAATCAGTGTAATAGAAGTGAAACTGAGTAATCTCCCATCATTTAGAGTAATAGTAAAGTAAAAGTAAGTGATATCAAATTAAGGAACAGATACAGATTCCATGAATGCGATTTACGACTCTTAAACTTTTAACTATATATATAGAGAGTATGGCAATAATATGCTTTACTTCTCGAAAGATGTTAACTATTGATGTTAACTATTGTAAGTGCTCTTAATATTTAAGTCATTAAAATTCAATAGATTGCATATTATAAGAACTTTTTCTACTGCCTTTTTTTTTCTTTGTATATTAGTATGGAGGGATGTATTACAAGATAATATTTAAAGCTACCATATAATGTTTTTGCTTCATGCATCTTATTTGCAACTTCTGAGCTAAAAGGAAAATAAATTATCTGTTCTTAAAAAACATGTTTCCTTGTAACATTTTACTTCCCTATTCTATTCAAATAGTAATTTACCTGGAATTAATTTTTATGCATGGCTTGAGATTAAGGTTTATTTTCACTTTACTATTCCCAATTACTGTTTATCTCATCAATTTTTACTACTTGAGACTTTATAGATTCTGTGTCACCGTTTTAACATATTAATGACTATATACAGTAAATCAAAGTAGATTTAATTTGGTTTCTAAACTACCATTTCCATAGTTTTGGAGCACTAGATTTGTTCCCGATGTTCTACTCTGAAGACATTAGTCCTACAAGATGTTCAACCTCTTTACTAATATATTCACATACACACAATCATAGAGACATAGATATTCTGCAGGCATTTTTTGATTATTACATGATTTGCATACCTGATATAATTTTTGAAGGCTTGCTAATGTAATCTCCATATAAAACTGACTATAACTAGATATGATCACATTTTGGTAATTTTTCTAAATTTCTAACTATACCCATTTGGTGCTCTCAGTGGGGAGAGATCCAGTCAGAATATCAAAATACAAGCAAGGGACAATAAACATAAACAAAGAATAAAGCACATAGCCAACAAAATTGGGCTTTACCAAAAATCCAGCCAGTATATTGGAAATATATTGACTAGATGTCTATAATAAATAACGTCTTAGTGATATGGAGCAACCGTCAGTATTGAATTTATAGCTGTGCATTGCACTGCCCCAAAAGAATACAATGTTATCTAAGAAGGAAAGAGGTGAACTGTCTCCAATAGAAACATAAGATATTTTTGTTACTAGTAGAATACTCAAGTCATCTGCATCATAGAATATTAATAGGAAATCTTACATGCAGATATAAAATTATATTTTGATAGTCCAATATGGCACTAAATGACAAATATGTATGTTCATACTGAAAATAGGAAAAGAACACGCTAGACAAAATATCAGAGCAGTTTACTTACAGAAAAGTGAATGACTTGAAATCTTTCTTGAATATATGGGAAGGTTCAAACCTATACACATAAAGAAAAAAAAATCAGGGAGATCATCGCAAATAAAGACAAGAACTTTAAAGTTTGTAAGCACTATGAAATTTTCAAAGGTTTTTTTTTTACAGTAAATAAGCAAGTAGTAAAAAGCAACAGATAATAAATATATCAGAAATGATTTCTCTGTTTCTAGAAATATTCCAATATGCCTTTCCTCTGTTAGGTAAAATTATCGTTCTCATTTAGACTGGACACCTATGTAATTTATTAAAATAATTTATACTGACAAATACCATTTATCAAATGATTGTGTCTTTGTGAACATATTAAAATATGTAAATAATACTATCTTTTGTTATTGTTGACAGCAACTCATTTTGTACGTTTCCATTGAATGCTCACAAAAGTCATGCCATATTTATCTAAAACGAAAAGATGATGCCAGCTGGCAAGTACTGAGATTATATAATTACAAAATAATAGATTTAAGTATTTAAACAAATCTATTTTTGGCAATAAATTATATAAATATGGATTAACGAATTAAAACTACGAACTTTGCAGAAGCAGCTAATCTAAAACAAAAACAATATCTGAAAATCAAACAAGTACATTTGTAATACTAAATTAAAATAAATGATCAGATAATTTAAAAATATCTATTTGTATTTGATTAGTAGACAGTAAGAGTTCCCAAACCATAATTATGTAAGTTAAAAACTATAGTTTGATAGGGAAATGTCTTCAATGTGAAAGGAAAAAAATTGTGAACTACTAATTCAAGGTCCTCAATCAAGTGTTAATACTAAAATGTACATTGAGACATGAATAGATTCTCCAATCTTATCTTCCATTCACTTTTAAACATTAGATGATTTAAATGAAAGGAGAATTTTATAAATATTCATACATAATTGCTTATATAATAGGTTTATACATGCATATATATGCATATAAATTTTACAATAATAATTATATTTGTTCTTAATCTCTCAGAATTCATGCATATCATTCCCTACACACAAAGATTAGGGAATTTACAGTTACTTTTATATGCTCAACTATATTAATATCTTATAATTTTAGCTACATACTATAATTTTAGAAAATTCTAATCAATGAGATGTTGTATATATTCTTTTCATAACCTATGATTGAAACAGAAAAAAGGTTATTAATAACTAAGTTGATTTAACCTTTAATTTATTTACCTGATAATTTTGTCTTAAAAGGTTCACATTGTAATTTATTTCCCTGCTGCTTGGTTTTCTTAAAGATGATAAACCTAAGTATTAATTAATATAGCTACATAAATTTGAGGTTTTTTCTAGTTGAATTTAAAATTACTTTATTAATTAGGTTACATGATGAAATACTTTACATACATCAAATTATCTTCCAAAATTTTGAAAAGTTTTTTTTTTTAATTTCATTTTTTTTTTAAGATTTATTTATTTATACAAGCACTGGGTACAGTCAGAGACTATTTATTTATACAAGCACTGGGTACAGTCAGAGACACGGGATGGTGAGAGAATTCACCAGAACCAGAGTGGAGAGTAGAACAGGGAGAGTGACGAAGTACACTGCTGAGGGGAGCAGCGGGCAGCAGGGGAGGTCTGCACGCCATGTGGGACCCTCACTGGGGGGCCGGGGATCAAACTGGTGCTGTAGAGGCCGCCGGTAGCTTCGCAACCCAGCGCTCAACCGCTGTGCCACCAGGGAGGCCCAATTTTGACAAGTTTTGAAAGCACATGTTAAGATAAAATATTATTTAAAATAATGCAGTGTCGGGCCTCCCTGGTGGCACAGCAGTTGAGCGCTGGGTTGCGAAGCTACCCGCAGCCTCTGCGGCGCCGGTTCGATCCCCGGCTGCTCCCCGGCAACCGGAGGAGGGTCCCGCGTGGGGCACAGACCTCTCCTGCCGCCCGCTGCTCCCCTCAGCAGTGTACTTCGGTCCTTCTGCCTGCTCTGCTCCCCGCTCTGGCTCTGGTGAATTCTCTCACCCTCCCGCGCTTCTGACTGTACCCAGTGCTTGTATAAATAAATAAATATATATCTTTAAAAAAAAAAAAGATCTTATTAAAAAAAAATTGAAAACATCCTTCTTTCCAAGTTATCTATTTATCTATTTAGCTGATTTATATATTTATATATTTTATAGCCATTTATCTTTTTACATTAGAGTTCTTTAAGACATCTGTAAAAAGAAGAGAATAAGATCGATTATGAAAGCTGTCCCAATAAGTCACAATAATTTGTGGATATTTAACTCATTTAAAGAGGTGTTTGTTTAAAAGACAAACTTAACCCTTTTATTCAATTATAATGTACTAAACCTTTCTTTTTTTTAAAGATTTACTTTATTTATAAAAGAATTGGGGTACAGGCCAGATGTGCGGGAGAGTGAAAGGATTCACTAGAGACAGAGCAGGGAACAGAACAGACAGACTAATGAAATATACTGCTGAGGGGAGCAGTGAGTGAGACAGGAGAGGTGTGCTCGCCATGTGAGCTGCTCCAAAGCCAGCGAGGCTCAAACGGGCACTGCAGAGGCTGCGAACAGCTTCACAGCGCTGCGCTCAACCACCTACGCCACCAGGGAGGCCCAATTTACTAAACTTTTAAGTATCGTTTTAATTCCTGCACAAGTCTGCTCTGTTTGAACTATGTTTGATTCATAAAAATAAGCATGCATGAGAATTTCTATTATCCAAAAGCTAAGAAACAACAGTATTGTAAAGTATATGGAAAGAAGAGATTGCATTTTAATCAGTGTGGCCATTATGGAAAACAGTAAGTGGATTACTAAAAAAGTGATTAGAAATGTCATATGATCCAGTTGTTTTACTTCAGGGTATTTACTCTCAAAATAAAAAGACATTAACTCAATGAGGTAGATATACACACCCCTCCCATACTGAAGCAGTATTTATAATAGCCAAAAGCTAGAAATATTGTAAGTGATCATCAACTAATGAAGGGGTAAAGAAGATCTGGCATGTATATGTGTATGTGTATATATATATATATATATATATATGTATGTGTGCATATAGGTATACACACACACATACACAGAGAGGAATATAATTTTAGCTATAAAACGAGTTGACATCCTGCCATTTGCATGGATATTTCTAATGACATTTTGCTTAGTGAAATAAGCTGGAGGAAGACAATTAACTTGATTTCATTCACATAGGGCATGTAGAGAAAACAAATAGTTGAACCAAATAAAGCAAAACCAAATTGCTATGCATATTACTAATTAGTGGTTACCAGAAGGGAAGATGGCTGTATGCTACTATACCTTATGTTTCTGTATTTGTCACAAATGACAAGTTTTTATTTTTTTATATAACTGGGTAGTATTCCATCGTGTACATAAACCACACCTTAATTTAGACATCTGTCATCATGTACTTAGCTTGTTTTCATAAGTTGGCTATCATAAATAATGAGGCAGTAAACACAGGATGCAAACATGCACACACACAAACACAAAAACAGAGTTCAAATATATATATATATATATATATATATAGGCATATAGAAACAGGCATAACTATACATGCATAACTATATATTTATTTATTTTTATTTTTTATATATATATATTTTTTTTTTATATAGAGGCATGTTTTCTTTCTTTCTTTCTTTCTTTGTTTTTTTACATGCACTAGGTACAGTCAGAAGCGCAGGAGGGTGAAAGAATTCACCAGAGCCAGAGAGGAGAGCAGAGCAGGCAGAGGGACCGAAGTACACTGCTGAGGGGAGCAGCGGGTGGCAGGAGAGGTCTGCGCGCCATGGGGGACCCTCCTCTGGTGGCCGGGGAGAAGCCGGGGATCGAACCGGCGCCGCAGAGGCCGCGGGCAGCTTCTCAACCCAGCACTCAACCGCTGCGCCACCGGGGAGGCCCCCATAACTATATATTTAAACAGATTTAATTTGGTTTGATAGTCTCAGTGTTTTTATTATTAGCAAAATAATTAAATTTAAGTAATCCCATGTCTTTGCTCTTATCTAAAATGTATTTCATATTGGTAAGAATTCTGATATTGTCACAAGCAATAAGAATTTAAGTTGAATGAATCAGTCATTTAATGTCCTTGTTCTCCATAAAAGCATAATAAAGTGAGTGATTCTATTTATGACTATAAATAAGTTTTTAGTGAGACAGGCCCTCAGGACTTTGTTCTAACTGCACCTGCAAAATGATGCTCATTAGAAGTTTGATCACAAGGGAAATCACAAATGAAATTCAAATGCCAATAATTTTTGACATTTTAAAATATAAAATTCTTATACTTAAAAAATATATAATTAAAATAAATTTCCATTAAATGTAGTTCTGATATTGCTCATATACTACCTTATAGAATTTCCTAAGATACATCATACTTAGCTGAAAATTCTTTTAAAACTATAATTTAAACAAGAAAAAAATGTATTAAGAATAAGAATGTGTATGCTATTATCTATTTAACATTTCAATAATCTATTACTTTAAATACTGTGTGCAGATGCCCTATGGAAGAGGACTATAAGTGCCTTGGTGGTGGGTGTGGTGAAGTCACACATCTAAAAAGTTGACATCCTGTATTTCTGGGTAATATACATTATTGTAAACCAATGTTACCCTTAAAAAAATAAATAAAAACAAATACCTTGCCTTTGTTGATATACATTGTGATTATTTTTAAAGCATTTATGGTGCCCCATAAAGTAAATTACAAATCAAGATAACAAATCAAGATATATCCAAATTTTTTGCCAAATGGCAGGTTTGACTTCATATAGCAAGTTAGACCATAATATCATGTCTCTACCTATAGATTAACCTCTAAATGAATATTGTTGCCCAAGGGACTAATTTATTATCATTATAATTAGACTTCTCCACAGTGGTTTCTGCTAACATCAATATCCTCCAAGCAATCCAAATAACAGTATAAAGAAGTTCATTTTGAAAATGTGTGAAAATGAGTGCTTAGTCACTTAGAGTGTAGTCTAGACATGTAAATATAACAGAGTAATTCAGATCAAAATTTTAAAAGAGGTGAAACTTGATTTAATATAGGGATCTTTAGAAAGTCTTATCAGTTTTATATAGTAGAAGACAAAATACTGAACAAAGATTACTTAATGTGAACTAAGTCTTGCCAATATTATCTAAATGTATGTAATAAACTGAGTTTACTAGTTATTAATAAGTTTTTACAATACTTTATTTTATTGATATCTTTTGTGTTTTGCACTTGTAAAAAATTTTATCCTGAAAATGAGTCAGTTAACTGAATGGCATTAGCTTCACTTGTTAATGATTCACTGTGACTAATGTATATTTAAAGATTCTCAATAAACACTGATTATAAATATTCATTAAAAATTCTGATTTGTGCATAGTGAATAGGGACTTAACAGTCTACTAACATGAAAATGATGATACTATGATGAAATATCTACAACATTTAGGACAGTACATTTCATATAAGAGTGATTCAATAAGTATTTCTTAAATTATAGTTTTAACTAAAGCAGCTCCAATTTCACAAAAATGTACTCTTTATATTTAAAAATCAAACCTTCAGGCCTTCCTGGTGGCACAAGGGGTTAAGCACAGGACTATGAAGCTATTCACAGCCTCTGCAGCACGAGTTAGATCCTCAGCCAACCAGGGAGCTACCCACATGGCACAACAGACCTCTCCTGTCTCGCCCATTGCTCCCCTCAGAAGTGTATTTCAGTCAGTCTACCTGTTCTGTTCCCCAGTCTGTCTCTGGTGAATCTCTCACCCCTACACCTCTGGCCTGTACCCCAGTTCTTGTATGCATAAATAAATAAATCTTTAAAAAAATAAAAAATCAAATCTTCATTAATAACCTTTTATACTGAAGTTGAATTTCTATGCAGTTAGTGGCTTGAAATTTTAAATAACTCATTTTAAAGGATTTGTTTCTAATTAATGGGAATATTTTATTTATTTGGGCAATTAGTGTGATGATGTGACTGTTCTATCATTCTAATTGTCATGTTTGTCAGAATATAGAATCAATTTGTAATAAGAACATAGAATCAATTTGTAATAAGTAATTTAAATGCAATGGTTTGTATCTATTTTATTTATGCATATCCTAGCTTGTTCTATAAATTATTTAATATACTTGGTTCTTTATTTTATCAGTGTATGTGTTAGATTTAATGTACTGCAATTGCCTTATCATACTAGAAAGCTTCAACATTAAAAAGGCCTATATATAATATAGCAACAAATACAAGAAGTCTTTCCTATATATGACTAAGAATGATATGTTGTGTTCTAATAAATATACATCAAATTCATAAATATATTTTATAATTTATTTCTTCACACTAAGAAAAAAATGAACAGACTACTTATATGAGGAGATATTAATAAAAGCACGAGAGTTGTTGATATGGGTCAACAACACCCCCTTCCGAAGGCAGTCTTATTTCTATTAGCATTGAGTAGAAATTTGGGATAAGAACACAGGGAGTGTACATGCATGGGTAATGGGATTAGGGATTTAAGCTAGGATGGAGTGACCAAGGGATATTGCCTGGAGGGTTCCATTATTCCTGCCAGTCTAAGCATATTATCTCTATTCTAATATCTGCCTGCTGTTATGAGCAGATACTGGTTTCCCAGAATGTTCCTCATACCAGGACTTTGCCCTTGGTGACAGGTCCCCTGCATGACCCTATACCTAACTGACAAGCAGGAACTCTGGGCACAAAGAAAATATCTCTGAAAACAAGGGAGATTTCACAGATGAGAAATAATTTTATTTCATTGGGTAGTCTTAATATGTATACATGATTTCTGTTAAAAATTTAGATATGATAGGGCCTCCCCTGGTGGTGCAGTGGTTGAGCGCTGGGCTGGGAGGCTGCCCTCAGCCTCTGCAGCAACTGGTTCATTCCCCGGCCACCAGCGAGGGTCCCACAGAAAAAAAAAAAAAAAAAAAGGATAAATTTAGATATGATTTAGATATGATAAATTTTATTCCTATAGCTTTGTACCTATGTCCACTTTGTCAGACAAACACCTTATTTTTAAAAATATGGACATGATAAAAAAATTTTTAAAAATATGGACATGAATCCAATGGTATGGTGGATTTTAGCACCTTCAACAGTAAGCATTGTGTTAACTGAACATATAAGAAAATACACAGCTTGGGCATCCCTGGTGGGGCAGGCGGTTGAGCTCAGCACTGTGAAGCTGTCTGCAGCCTCTGCAGCCTGGGTTGGATTCTCGGCTGCTAGGGAGATCTCCACATAGTGCGGCAGACCTCTCCTGTCTCGCCCCCTGCTCCCCTAAGCACTGTATTTCAGTCAGTCTGCCTGTTCTGTTCTCAGCTCCGTCTCTGGTGAATCCTCTCATCTTCCCACACATCTGGCCTGTACCATGGTTCTTGTATGCATGAATAAATAAACCTTAAAAAAATACTTTAAAAAAAGAAAACACATAGCTTATCTTTTAAAAGTTTATGCTACACAGAAATCCAATCTACAAAAGTAGCATAACCTTAAAATCGACCTTTTTTTTTTTTTTTGAGAAGGTTATTCAGAGGTGCTAAAGAAATCAAGCTATTATGTTCATTTCTGAAATTCTAAGTGGTCTTTAAAGAGTGTTAAAATCTTTTAGTAAGAGTTGAGGAATGGCATGAAATTTTGCAAAGGAGAATTCAGTGCTACAAATGCGTAAGAGGCAAAGGGATAGAGGATTTATTAAGTCACAAGAAAATATTCAGCACCTACCATATTACTAGAAGTGCAGATTTATGGTAGAAGAGAGAATGAAGACGGGAAGGAGGAGAGGTGCAAAATCATACAGACATAGCCCCTGGGAAAAATCATTTTGAATGTGCCAAGTATCTCTTTTATGAGGATCAGCCCTCCCTTCTCTTTCTATACACACTCTGGTTTCCAGATATAGACACACATACATGCTTGCATTGCAGAAACAAGTTTGTTTTCTACATCTTCAATTTGTTAGTTTCCCTCTTCATGTTATAAATTAAAAAAGATATACACAGGAAAATATACTAACAGATTTCCCAGTAGGAGAGAGCTAATTTCATATTCAGCTATACCATGCAAAGCATCGTCAGGAGACATTACTCTTAGTTTCTGGAATTCACAGCTGATACCTTTTTTTTTGTTGTTGCTCAGATTACGATGTCCTTTCTCTTGCTCCTTGTCTTTCAGGCTAAACAAATCAAATACACAATCATGAAGAAAAAATAAGTAACAATAAAAAACTACATAGGCCTCCCTGGTGATGCAAGGGGTTAAGCCTTAGCACTATGAAGCTATGGCCAGCCACTGCTGTAGGAGTTTGATCCCCGGCCAGGGAGGTGACCCACATGGCACAGCAGACCTGTCCTCCCTCGCCTGCTGCTCCCCTCTGCAGTGTATTTCAATTTGCCTGTTCTGCTCCCTGCTCTGTCTCTGGTGAATCCTCTCATTTCCCCTATCCCCTGCACCTCTGGCCTACACTATTCTACCATAAATCCGTCCTAGTAATATGGTAGGTGCTGAATATTTTCTTGATGACTTAAGTCCTTTATCCCATTGCCTCTTATGCATTTGTAGCACTGGATTCTCCTTTGCAAAATTTCATACCATTCCTCAACTCTTACTTCCCTACGCATAAACAAAATAAATCTTCAAAACTAAATAAAAATGTGCACATATTTTTTTAATTGATATGTATCAAGTTATAAGTCAAGTTATCTATGGTAATGTATAGCATGGGGCAAGAACAAAGACACTTTAAAGCCTGTTTAGTAGGATACTTTGACGCAAATCTGACTGGAGCTGATTATGCTTGGGCGAGAGATCATCATAGTGATACTTGAGACTAAGGACTATGGGATAACTCAAGAGTCCGTTATAATCTTATCTGCTTTACAGAGTCTCAGAAATTAACAGTATTAGGCACCAGCCCTTTGGGATAATTCTGGAAATACAATTATCTTCAATTATCTTAATACACTTGCTGCTCTTTCAAGTCAGTTTTGAGGACTCTCTTAACTAATACCAATTTCAGAATCTTATTAGGAACTTTTTTTTATTCTTTGAATAAGGGCTGGTCCTTTGAGATCATTTTTCATTATCCTCAGTTGTAAGAGATTTATGACATTTATATCACCTCTTATTTTATGTGCTTCTGCCTCACACCTTCACAGAAATCTAATTTTGGCCTCAAGTTGTGTCCTATTTGATTTTCTTTATGGTAGATGCATCAGGAATAGGATGGAAAACTTAAATGTACTAGTGGGAGCTGGGTAAGGCACTGAAGTACTCCATTACTCTGGTTATTTTAGGCTATTTCCATTATTAACTTTTATCACACATTTAACACAGGACAGAAATTTTCCCTTTGCAAAGCAGCAAGGTACATGGTTTCTTGAATCTTACTCAACCTTAACCAAAGGTTAAATGCAGAAAAGTCCTTTCCTAACAAAGATACATCCTTTATATTCAAAGGGGCCATATTGGACAAACTTCTTTCTCTAAGAATGTCTATAAGTAGACTAAAATTCTTCTGTGACTTTGAACTTTTCTATATTAAGATAATGAATAGTAATTCAAAGTGTGCTCTACTATGACCTAAGGTGGAGACTCATTGGTCTGGCATGGAGAGATCCTTGCCAATTCCTACCCACCTTGTACTAGGGAATATGGTACTTTAGCTCTGTTTTCACAGCTCTGAATACATACATAGGCAACTGTACTAAGATTCCTCCTTAAAATTGGAAATGCAATAGCAAACAAATGAACATATATGTTGGATAATTTATTGGTCTATAATGATCCTATCTTACACATCTGAGGCAGGGACACTGTCATTGACTTCTGATTTACAAAATCAAAGTCTCAAGTACCAGCTTTCATTTATTTTCTGTTTTTATCAGCCTTTTGGCTTCATTTATTTCAAATCAACTAGACTCATGAAAATATATGTGACTGTTGGAATTTTCAAGGTTACAACATATCTTTAAGATATAAAGGAAACAGGAGGATGCTAGAAGGAAATATCTTCTCATTTCCAATTCAAAAAAAAAAATCTCAGTAAACTTTTCAGATTGTTAAAACTTGAATTACTTACATATACCTTAATTTAATCAGTAAGTCAGAGAAATACAAAGTTGTGATTGACCAGGTCATGGAACACAAGCCTGGCTTGAGGTGTTCAAAACTATTTTTAAGAAAGGAGTAGCAGGACAAAACCATGAGGAAATTTTACGAGTCTGACGATTATATTAATTTTTTTAATGTTTACTGCGAAACTCATCATCAATTCATAAATGTATCTATTCTGTGTGGGTGAAAAAACACCCAAGTCTTATTCTCTTAGCAATTACAATGAATACAGTATTATTGACTTTAGTCATGTTATATATCAGATACTCAATGACATTAATCTTATAACTGAACATCTGTAATCTTTCACCAACTTTTCCTCACTTTCCTCACTCACCAGTTTCTCATAAATTATTATATAAAGTATTTTTTTTCCTGTTTGGCTTATTTAACTTAGCAAAACACCCTCAAAATTCACCTGTATTATTGTAGTAGTGGTAAAATTTCCTTTTTTTTTGTTTTTATATTTCAGTATTTTCCATCATGAAGAAGTGTTCTACTTTCTACTTCATTATGAAAGAATCATAGAAATCTAGAACAAGTAATATAAGATTGGGAAGCTTGCAGGAGCTAGGTAAATTAGTATTCTAAAGCCATATGAAAAACAAAAGTAGTAAAAATGAGAATTTGAACAGATTTGTGTTTATCCATGTTCACAGTGGCATTATTCACAATAGTGGAAAGATAGATGAACCCCAATTGTCTATCAATAGATGGATGATAAACACAATGTAATATCCAATGCAACAATTTATTCATCTTTAACAGGAAAGGGGTTCTGAAATATGCTACAACATGAATGAACCTTGAAAACATTATAAGAAGTGAAATAATAATCTAGGAGTAATAAAAGCTATTTAAAATTTTGAGTACATAAATTTCCCATTTGTGACTCTATCCATATAAGAATAGAGGTACCTTTTTATGATACTGAGAGGAACACATAAAAATCAACTGGAGGGATACTACACTGAGAGTTCCATGGTTTGGGGTGATACTCAAGTACTCCTCAAAACTCAGAAACCAATAAAGACTGCATAGAAGGAAAAATATAAGAGATTTATGTACATTGGCCCCTCATAAAGAGGATGACAAAAATGATACTTCAGACTTCACTCCTATTCCTCCCACTCCAAGGGACAGGTAGAGACCTCATGAAGTGCAGTGACAGTGTACATACTGTGGACTCTCAGAACTGGGAAGCCAGAGAGGAAAGATATCACAAAACAGGCCCCACCGTTTAGCATGTTAACAAAAGCAGTTGACCTTACCCATGCCCTCTCACCTAGCTGACACAGCAACTGCAAAAGCAGATCTCATTACCTATAGAATCCTGCAGTTGTCAACAAATTAATGCCACAGTGCCTCCGGAAATAAACTCTCTAAGTTAAAGATCTAGATATTTTTTTATTTTTTAAACCAAATGGATCATTTAGTATATTATAATTTTTATTAAGGTAATATTTGTTTACCACACTGTGCATGATTCAAAAATATCAGGACTCCCCTCCTCAGGTTTATGTTACTACACCACAACCGCCACAGTTTTTTTGTTTTTTTTTTTTTAAAAAAGACAGGGAAATGCATGTTTAACACAAAAATATTTTTTTGCATTTAAGGAAGCATAAAATAAATACCATTGCAGCCATTTTTCCAATAGCTACTGTAGATATTTACTTTATATAAAGACAGAGAAATTTAAAGTAGCAAAATAGCAAATGAAAAAAAAAAATAGGAAGTATGGCAATTCAAAGTCTCAGGTGATTATGGCACCACACAAAGAGAGCAACTGTCTAGAATTCAACCACAAAAATATGGATGATTATGTCTCATGATCAAATAGCTTAAAATTACTATAACTAATATCTAAGACATAAAAGAAAACTCAGAAAGACAAGTCATAATTATGTAACTCAAAAAAGCTAATCAAGTTAGAACAAAACTCATAAAAACAAATTGAGTTCAGAAATAAAATTAACAGAAGGTATAAACCCAACCTTTAAATAACATAACAGAGATTGAGGATGTAAAGAACTCCATAAATAAGATGAAGTCTAGGAGCGCATAATAGAAAAACAAATCAATACCCTTAAGATAGTAATATACAAATCAATTAAGTTGAAGGAGAGCAATAATAAGATATCAAATAAAATGAGGAAGCACTACAAAAACTATCAAACTCCATTAGGAAAGGTGTAAGGCGTATTCCAGAAGAGAAGGGGGTGGGGGGGGGAGATAGTAGAGAGTTTATTTAAAGAACAGCAGAAAATATCTTCTATCAAATGAACAAACTGAATATAAAATTCTATGAACACAACAGAATACCTAATTTTCTAAATGCAGAGACCAACACAGTAATGAAGCTATCTGGAATTCAAGATAAAGAAATAGCATTCCATTGTATTTATATACAACACGTTCTTGATACACTCATCTGTTTTGGAGTACTTAGGTGGCTTCTGTATCTTGGCTTCTGTAAATAGTGCTGCAATAAACAAAAGAGTGCAAGTTCCCTTTCAAATTAGTCTTTTTATATACTTTGGGTGATATCGAGGAGTAGAATTGATTGGTTGTATGGCAGATCCATTTTTAGTTTTTTTTTGAGAAATATCCACACGGCTTCCATAGAGGCTGGATCAGTCTACAGTCCCACCAACAGTGTACGGGGGTTCATTTTTCTCTAAACCCTCATCAGCACTTTTTGCTGGATTGTTGATATGGCCATGCTCACAGGTTTGAGGTGGTATCACACTATGGTTTTGATTTGCATTTCCCTCATAATAATGAACATTTTTTCAGGTGCCTGCTGGACATCTGCATATCTTCTTTGGAGAAGTGGCTATTTAGCTTTTCTGCTCATTATTGATTGGGTTATTTTCTTTTTGTTGAGGTGTATGATTTCTTTGTATCTATTTGATATCAAACCCTTGTCAGACGTATGGTGTGCAAATATTTTTAGTTTGATGCAGTCCCAATTCTTTATATTTCTTGTTTTTCTTCCTATTAGGGATGAATCCACAAAGATAGTACAGAATCTTATGTTGTATAGTGACTTGCCTCTGTTTTCTTCTATGTATTTTGTGGTCTCATGTCTTAAAACCAAGTCTTACCCATTTTAAGTTGATTTTTGTGTACGGTGTAAGATGGTATAGTTTCATTCTATTGCATGTAGCTGTCCAATTTTCCCAACACATTTATTGGAGAGAATTTCCTTGCCCAACATATATTCTTAGTTCCTCTGTCATCAATTAACTCTCCATATGCACGTGGATTTATTTGTGGCCTCTCAATTCTATTCCATTGGTCTGTGTATCTGGTTTTGTTCCAGTACCATGTTGTTTAAAGTATGGCTTTATAATACACTTTGAGCCTGGAAGTGTGATACCATTTTCTTCCTTTTTTGTTAGGGCATATTTGGCTATTTCAGATCTTATGTGGTTGTGCATGAATTTCAGTATCTGAAAATATTAACATCAAAGATTCCCTGATTATTGTTTTGCTTCTTTCACACAGACTTAAACATTATAATTTTTTAAAGCTCAATTTAAGTAGATTGATTTTTTTATAAATGATTTTAGAATTTAAAAGGGCTCTCAAATGTATACACAAGTATAGTCTCTATTTTTTACATTAAAATAAGATGATTTTATACTTATTCACCTTCCTTAATCTCTACAATTTTAATTCTGAGTTGGTTTTTAGCATTCAACATTTCACTAGAATTTAAGGTTAGCAGATCATGATTACTTGCTTCCAATGAGCTTAAGGACCCACAGACTATAATTCTGTTTTTTTCCTATTCCTATTACAAAGAAGAAGTATTTCCTGCCCAGAACCAGTAGATAGCATACCTATAGTTATGCTCAAGAACTTTCCTCCTGCCTTCTGAACGACTTGACTCTTTCTATGCTATATGTCATATGTTTTCCTTTTCTATTGTTATTATACCCATCAGTATAATACTATAGGTGGTATCTCCCATCCATTAAAAACAAAATTCCTGGGCCTTCCTGGTGGCAGAGCAGGTTGAGCGCACACTGTGAAGCTGTCTGCAACCTCATCAGCACAGGTTAAATTCCCAGCCGGCCAGGGAGAAACCCACATGGCTCCGCAAACCTCTCCTGCCTCGCCCACTGCACCCCTCAGCAGTGTCTTCAGTCTTCTGCCTGTTCTGCTCCCCGCTATCTCTAGTGAATTCTCACACCCTCCTGCACCTTTGACTTGTATCCCAGTTCTAAATAAATAAATAAATCTTTAAACAAAAACAAAAACAAAATTTCCTTGAACTTATTTACATACCTCTGCATAATTACATCGTTGTTTTCAGTAGTTTATTTTGTAACAATTTCTGGGCTGAACACTTCTTTTTTGCCCAACTCCAAATCATTTTACAAAACAATGTAGGCTGGTTTTGTATCCACTAAACTACTAAAACTCTTCTTAGCAATGTTACCAACAATCACCAGGTTTTAATTTCAATGGATCCTTTCTGTCATTTCTTAATCATATGTTCTGTGTTTCTTAATGTTGTTTGTCAAACTGTTTTTTGTTTTTGTTTTTTTTTTTTTAAGATTTATTTATTTATACAAGAACCGGGGTACAGGCTAGATGCGTGGGAGGGTGAGAGCATTCACCAGAGACAGAGTCGGGAGCAGAACAGGCAGACTGGCTGAAATACACTGCTGAGGGGAGCAGCGGGCATGACAGGAAAGGTCTGCTGCGCCATGTGGGATTCTTGCAGGCCAGGATCGAACCCACGCTGCAGAGGCTGCAGACAGCTTCACAGTGCAGAGCTCAACCGCCTGCGCCATCAGGGAGGCCCCGTCACACTGTTCTTTATAAACACCTGCATTCCTTAGTAACTCTGGTGAAACTTTGGGTGCTTTGTTGTTTTTCTTCCATACCTTAGTCCAGACTTCAATGCAATTTATAAAAGAATATGCTCAACCCTGCACTTGTATAAAACAGAAAAAGAAATAACCTTCCCTCAGAAAATTAAAAACTTAAATTTATTTTAATGGCAATTTCCATGCCATTGCTTAGTGTTTGCCTTGAGATTCTAATAAAAATGCCTGTGCTATTATATTTTCAATCCATCAGTGGTGAGAATTAGAAGTAATTTAATACTAATTATATTAAATTACTCATCTTGATATTAAAACATGTCATTTAGAATCCAAATTACTGTCTTTACCAGTTACAAAAACATAGTTAATTTTCATGCTGAATAAAACAATGTAACAAAAAAATTTCCTTTTGAATTATTCCTAGAAATATGTTCTTTCTAAATCACATATCTTTTTCTTTTCTTTTATCAAAAATATTGTATGCACAGCTTTGAACTGTCCCAGATATTTGGTGAGAAAATACTAAATGCATAGGTAGATATTATTTTATAATTTCTTTATGCATGCAATACTACAAAATATTTTAATTAATAACCTCTGAGGGAAAAGTATAAATTCAATAAAGTCTCATTTTCATTGAATTGAAAATGTTTAGACTTTCTCACAAATGAAATCTTACTCATTTTTATTGCTAATTATTTTTAAATTAGTAGAATCTAGGGAAAAATTATTTCACATGAAATCCATAGTATTGTCAAAGTTGGTTATGAAATGCTATAACAAAGTTAATAATGCATACTCTGGATGTTTCTGTACCTCTAAACAAAGGTAGAGTGAAGGATGACAAAACAGTTGCAAAAGTCTAATTTTAGTGTAGGCAATTACAAACAATAGCTAACAAATATCACATACTATATATCAGATGAGATTCTCAGTGCTTTTATGCTAGTTATCAAATAACACCTTTAGATATATTCTCCAATTTTGTCTCTATATTGGGAGCCTGAACTTCTTAAACTATACCCAAGGGGCTAGTTACATTTGGTTTCCATTGATTCAGCCAATGAGAAGTATGAAACAAGATTAAAAAGATTAAAGAGAGTAAGGAAGGCACATATGTTCTAATAGCCATATCATTTCGGACTAATTGGTTCCTCTAATTCACATATCTTAGCAAAGCTGCATCTAAATACATCTATAAAGGTTTTAGTAACTGTACCTTCCTGTAGTCTTTTCACATTTGCAGTGAAAATATCAATACTATTAAGGTCCTGAACTACTCAATTATCCCTTATATTATTCATCCTTATCAAACAGTTGAATATTTATTATTATCAACTGCTATTATTTTAACTTGAGTATACACTTCTTTTTGCTTAAATGATAAAGCCAAATAGAAAGTAACAAATTTGTCCCAATTATCACTTAGAATGGGAACATTTTTATCTCTATTTTGCATATTCAAGAAAAGACACAGAAAGGAATCAGTCACAGAGCTGGTAAACGTTGCAAAGTAAGATTCAATTCATTTTAGTTGGCATGAAATAAGATTTGATCAACAACTACATATACAGAATACACATACACAAAAGACACATGCAAAATATTTTTGTGAGTCATATCAAGAATATAGGGATATTTGATACCTTTGTACTATAAAACAGAGCATTAATATTAATTTTTTCAAATCCTTCTAATAATATTACTTGGAAAATATTTTTTAATGAGGACATAGACTCAGAGATGCCATATCTTGACCAAGTGCAGGTAATTGTGTTTGTTTTTAGTGATATTTATAATAAAATAAACTGACATGAGCATGACTACATTAGTCTTATTAACCACAGCAGGTAAGTGCTACAGAGAGAAAAAGATCGGGTATTTGCCAAGCAATGTACAGTTAAGGGATTTTGCAAACAAGTGGTTCATGTTACAAAAATACAATTTCTCATGACTAATAAACAATATAAAAGTGCCACTTCTCTTATGGCTAATATAATGATGAATAATAGGATCTGACTAATAAATGAATTTATTGCTTCTTGGACAGACATGCCTTTCTGTCCCTTGTAATGTATCCTCCCATCACACTGTTCACAGTAAAGCAACAGTCCTTTCCCAGTTTCTCTAATGGCATGAAACTTACTGAAAGTGCACTGAAAATAACTAGGAATTACAATACAAAGGATAATTTAAATCTCTGCACAAGGCATTGTATAATGATAATCCAAATTCTTCAAGTCACCCTATACATGTGTACTAAATAGACAAAAACCCAGAAAACAAACCGTGTTTTCATCGTTGGATGGGATTGTAATATTGATTAACAACAATCCCTGTCATAGGAATAAATCATGCTTTTTTTTTTAAGATTTATTTTTTATTTATATAAGAGCTGGGGTACAGGTCAGAGTTGCAGGAGGGTGAGAGGATTCACCAGAGACAGAACGGGGAGCAGAACAGGCAGACAGACTGACAGGAGAGGTCTGTCTCCCCATGTGGGATTCTCCCTGACCGGCCGGGAATCGAACCGGCACTGTGGAGGTTGCAGACAGCTTCACGGCACTGCACTCAACCTGCTGCACCACCAGGGAGGCACAATGAATCACGCTTTATCAAAAGCTTTTTTTTTTTTTTCATTTTCTTGCTCTACCTTTCCTAGCCCCAGTAGACCTAAAACCTGTTGTCTCCACATTAAGAAGGGAGGCACAGTCCCTAGACTCCCCAGAAATGTCACAGTGTGAAAATGCCTCTCAGAAAATACATAAATGTATAACCTGGATGAGATTATATGGAGACTCTCCTGCCTAAAACAGGAGATGGTATGTTTGTCTAGGGCCATAAAATCCATGGCCTGAGAATATGTTATCTCTATTATAGACTTTCAGAATTACTTCAGTGAGATTTTTACTTGTATATAATGGTTAATAAAATAACTCCACGTAAGGTCACAGATTTACCTCCCATGTGCCCAAATATCATCATCACCTCCTAACTCAAAAAATATGCACCTTTTCTAGGATAACAAAAAACCCTACTAAAATTGTGGTTTCTGAAAATGAGTTATTAGCCACAAATAAGCAAAGACGTGCCACAAAAAACTGATTGTTTTTATGGCACCAGCATTCTCCCATTACCAAAAGCAGTAATATGAGTCATTCCTGAGATTCCCATAATGGTCACCGAATTCAGACCACCTCTATATAAAATCTGAATCTATCAATTTCTTCCTACTTCTTCACAGTAGTCTAAGCATTCATCATCTCTCAGTCAACTGTAATTTCCTACTAACTGGTTTTATTCCTTCTTTTTTATATCCCATAATAATTGTAGTCAATAATCAATCTTTCTAAACAATTGGCTGTGCCATCCCAGATTAAAATGAATTAAGAAGAGCTTATTATTGATGGAGACCAGGTCCTAGGCAACCTAACCTCCCTCTCCTTTGCTTATCGAGCAACATATATCATAGCACCATTCTCTAGGTACTCTGCATTCGCTCACATTAGAAAACTATACCTCTCCTTCCAAATCCTCCCTAGACATAATTTGTTCTTTTGACAGTAATTCTCCATTCTCTCTCCACTCTTCTTGATTCTTTTGGCCATGCTTATTTGGATCAAATGCAAATCATTTAAAGCCTACCTTTAGTAATATGATATTTTCTTTCAAATACAAATGCATGATTATTCTATTTTTAAGTGAACATTTTTTATAAAATCACTTAGTTTAAGGTCTTCCCCTATACCTCAAGAAGTAATGCAAAGGAGTAGATGGATGCTTTTAATGAAATTTACAAATATATGTATGTATGTGTGTATCTGTGTATATACATATATATATATTTCCCTAATTTAATTTTTCTTTAAATTCCATTTGATATGGAATTTTCAAGTTTGTACAGACCTAGAAGAAATAATTTTCTATACTGCTCAATATTTTTCTCATAATAGGGTAAGTTGTTTTGAAGTGAATCATTGGCAGCATTACCCCTAATTTCCACATATTTGAGCTAAAAACATTCATCTCTATCTAGCACAAAATACATAATACAGGATATTTCCACAGAATATCACCATATATATGCTTGTATTTTCATCAAAATTACATTGTTTAAAGATACAGGAATCAAAAACAATAGAGGTAGAAAACATTGAAAAAAATAACCTTATGGTATAACATTAATTATGCTCCTTTTTCTTAAAGAGTTTATTTTATTTTTTAAGATTTATTTATTTATACAAGAACTGGGGTACAGGCCAGAGGCACAGGAAAGTGAGAGAATTCACCAGAGACAGAACGGGGAACAAACAGGCAGATGACCAAAGACACTGCTGAGGGGAGCATTGGGCAAGACAGGAGAGGTCTTCCATGCCAAGTAGGTATCTCCCTAGCTGGCTAGGTATTGAACCCATGCTGCAGACGCTGTGGACAACTTCTCAGCGCTGCGCTCAACCCACTGTACCACCAGGAAGGCCCCTAATTATGCTCCTTAATGAAGTCATTTAAAACTTAGAAACTTACAAAGAACAAAATCCTAGTGTATGTTTATTTTTCCTATTGTTATGACAACTAACCACAAACCTAAATGCTTAATGCTACATTACTTTATTATCTTTCAGTCTAGAGATAAGCAGTTAAAAATGAGGCTGTTGAGCTAAAATCAAGATATTGACAGGGCTGTGTTTCTTCTGGTGGTTTTAGGGGAAAATGTTTATTGCCTTTTCTTTTTTTTTTAAGATTTATTTATTTATTTTTAAGATTTACTTATTTATTTATACAAGAACCGGGGTACATACCAGATGCATGGGAAGGTGAGAAGATTCACCAGAGACAGAGCGGGGAACAGAACAGGCAGACTGACGAAATACACTGCTGAGGGGAGCAGCAGGCAAGACAGGAAAGGTCTGCTGCACTATGTGGGACCCTCGCCAGCCAGCCAGGATGGAACCGGCGCTGCACAGGCTGCTGACAGCTTCACAGTGTGGTGCTCAACGCCTGCACCACTAGGGGAGCCCCTTTCTTGCCTTTTCTGGCATCTAAAAATTATTTACATTTCTTGGCTTATTATAGAGCCCATTATGCCAATCTATTTACATTTTGACATTCACTCCCTTATTCTGACCTTTTGTATCTACCTGACTAACAAGATAATTTCTGACATTAGGAAACAGAACATAATCACAGTATCCCTAATCCATGTAGTAAGCCATTCATAGGTTCTGGGAATTACAACATGCATATATTTAGGGTTCCACTATTAGGCCTACCACAGAGTAGAGATTCCAATAGCTCCTACAATAAAGACACATAACATATTTCCTTTAACTCTGTTCCCTGCTTAAAATTCTTAATATTTGGACAAACATGATTTGGAGAAATATTTTAAAACAAAGTAATGTTTAAAATAACTTACAAAGTTAAAAATAAGCAACAATATAGTTAAATGATATAACAAATTTAAAATTTTGTGACTGAATTTTTAGTAAATGTATGATTAATAAATAAGCCATTAAAAAGAGTCACTGAAATACTACGTTGTGACATTAAAACAATTACTATGCCTTCAAAGACATGCAAAACAGAGAAAAAGTAATATAAACCACAGGGTAGTGCAAAGTTTGCATGATCTTGAGATCGTGAAAGTGCTGAGGAAAGTGACTAGATAATTCCACCCAGCAAGAAAGCACGTGAGGATTCCTATAGATTTAGGCCACAGAAGACCAATGTAAGTTATCTAGCCTAAACTTAGGAAAAGACTGAGTCATGTGAAGGAAACTGATTTCAAGTCACTAAATATTTTTCTGTTGTCATTATATCCTTCAGCTACAAAGTTGCCATAGATGTGGTCCTATTTCACATTTTTCCGTAAAAATCATGATCAAAATAGAATTGTTTAAAAGATGTAAGCTGAACCTTGGATACATGGCTGATTCAAAGGAATGGTAAGGAGGAATTTTAAGAAAATTTTCATGCAAGAAATGAAGAGATGCATCACATGTACACTTTGAATATACACAGCTTTTATTTTCCAGTTTCATTTAAATAAAGCTAGAAAAAAATAACTGCTCAAGTGAAAAAAAAAAAAAAAAGAAAGAAATGGGACATGTCAAAGCTAGTGAGGTACCAGACCCTAAGAGCACCTAAGGGTCAAATGTAAAACAAATTGAGCAACAAATATATAGTGTAATTTTGGATTAAAATGGGAAATTAAATAAGTAAAAGCCCATACTGATAAATATACAATTACATAAATAAATGAGTGCTAGATATTCCTTCCCTCTAGTGTTAAGCTTCTAGCTTAATTAAATTCTAGAATATGAAATAAAGAAAACACATTCTAATAGCTCATTATTCTTCTGTAAGCATGTCAAATACTCAGACTTTTCATCAGACAGATATTACCATACATATTTAATTGCAAATTTTATGCTGGCAATTTGTAGTTGCCAAAATAAATTATGAGTTGCTATCTCTGCACAGTAGAATGACTGAATGTTTCTCTAACAATGATTTTGTGAAATAATTTCATATCATTTCATCTATTTTATGTTAGTTTAATTATAATGTAAAAGTGACAGAAGCTGGAATTGCTTATTCAAAGAAGAGAAATATTTGTATCACTTCCCAAAATAGCAAAATGGCCTCTGTCCATTATATGCAATGATATTAAACATATCATAAATGTCTAAAAGCAAAATAAATCCTTACATTTGTAACTTTTGTTATCTTAACTTTTAGAAAGAAAATTGTTATTTATTTTTACAGTGTTATGTTTAAATACTAGCATATCTAGCCATGGAAATGAAAATAAAGGAGGAGGAAATTTTATGAATACTAGTATTTTTGTCCAGTAAAATAGGATTTATAACAGTTATGTAATTAGTGTTTGATTTCACATCATTCCTTGCCTACTGCCTGCTCCTGATCCCTTTCTCATGACAATATCTACTACAGAGAGCAAAGATAATTTTACAAAAAGTTACAAGTCTTTTAGATTTCAATAGAATGCATATATATTTTCATGATTCCGTTAGTTTTCCTACATATTTTTAAGTATACAATACTCTTTCATGCAAATCATCAGCATAGTGTGAAATATAATTAAATACCACTTACTCTAATACGAACATATTCAAAGAAACTAAAATATTGATAATGGATAAGAAAAATATGTACAAATAATAAGAGCATATGTTTAAGGAGGCAGATGTTTTTCCTTTGCCCCCTTAGGATTTTTCAGTTGGGTATGAGAATTCACCAAATATAGATCAACATGATAAAAGTATGCAGATGCATTAGAGATCAAGTACCAAAGAAATGATAGAACCTATTTATTGGGATATGCATGTGATTGAGAACTTCTATGCTTTTATAGTAGGTTGAAAAGAGATAATCATGGAAAAGTATATTAACTATATGGAAAATCTAAAATACTAAAAATTATTTTATCAAGGTTTATTTGTATAGAATTTTTTCACATGAAACTCTTAGTTTCAACTTCTTGACCTTGATGATAAGAATTTACTTTTCTTCTGATAAGATATTTTCCTCATGGAAATTTTTTGCCTGCTTTTAGGAAAAAAAAGATGGAGTGGTTTTTTTTGCATTTGCTGTTTTTCAAGTGCCTTTAACAAAACGTCTTGTGCCAAAGAAGCATATTGGAGATAGCATATATTGTCACTCTTAGTGTGATGAGTAAAATAGAGAAAGGTTTCTGCATTTTTCCTAATTTATAAGTAATATTAAGGTTTTCATTTATTTTTATCTCCTAAATACAAGTTATTTTAAAGCAATAACATTTATAATTATATATTCCTTTTTTCCAATATTCAAATACAAATTTAGATTATGTGACTTTATTCTGCTAGTTATTCTTGCTTTAGAACACAAAGTTACAATAAAAATGAAATTGCATTATTAACATTAAAAATGTAGTTTGCATATTTTAATGTTTTCTATATACTTTTGATTCTCAGTGATGAAAACCAGAAACTTATAAAATGTCGCAATGCAATTATTAGTAATGAAAAAGGAAAAAAAAAGTTCTTAGAAAATAAACATCTATAGTGAGATAATATAGTCAATATAAATAAAATATCCTGCAGAGAAATCAAGAGATAAATGCTAAATTTCTGAAAACCGGGAATGAACAGAAGTCTACAATCAACTTTGTAAATACTTTCTGAGTATACAGAGTATACATCTGAGTATAAAAGTTGGGCCTCCCTGGTGGCGCAAGGGGTTAAGAACCACATTATGAGGTGGTCTGCAGTCTCTGCAGCACGGGTTCGATCCCCAGCGGGCCAGGGAGCAACCCACATGGTGAAGCAGACCTCTCCTGTATTGCCTGCTTCTCCCCTCAGCAGTGTACTTCGGTCAGTCTGCCTGTTCTGTTCCCCGCTGTCTCTGGTGGATCCTCTCTCCCCCGGCATCTCTGGCATGTACCCCCGCTCTTGTATGTATAAAGAAAGAAAGAAAAACAAAGTTTTAAGGTAATAAATTTGCTACAGAATTTAATACTACTATATATTAATCATACATTTCAGTATTTATTAAAGAATTCTAAATCACAAATTTTCTAATACTTTGAGCATCCAATTGATATGATTTCTTTCCATTGCAACTAACTAATCTGTACATATATACACAGAAATGCAACAACTGTAAAAAAAGAACATGAATTTTTCATACAAAAGTCAGTTTGAAGACAATACTAACAGATAGTGGAGTCAGAGCAAGGAGAAAGTAAGAGGAGCTAGTATAAGAAATGAAGAGGAAAAACAAAACCTCCAACAATGAAATAACCGGACATAAGCTGTATTTCAACAATCTGTGCATGCAATACTCCTTCATTATGCATCTAATCTCTATGATACTTTTCAATCTAAAACTACATTCTCACTTGTAGATTGCCACTGAAAGAAACTTACTTAAAACTCCGGCTTACTAGAGGCTCTACAAATATTCTAATTGCCAGTGGAAAGGATAGACTTTTATCCATATTCAGCAGATGAGTATCCTGCCTTTTATACAGAAAATAGAAAGAAGTCATTCCTAGTAAATTACTTGTTCACAGATGATAACTGAAAATAATGTAAATTTTCTATCTCCTGAAACTATTGTGTGTGGGGGGATGAAGGGGGAATGTTCAAATTATTCTTTAGGACTCCAAATCTAAAGAGTGATTAGCATTTTTACAAATCTTGTGACAATATGAATGTTATGCTTTTTCTGCACAAAACAAACCATAACCAAGCCACAGTAGAAACCTGCTGAAACCAGCTGAATCCCCAAGAATTTCTGTCTTTGTACTCCATGAAATTAATTTTCCCCTCCCACATTCCATGTTTATAGTAAGGAGATAGAGTATCATGTTCTGTTGTTGCTTGTCCTGTTTTTAAACAAAGTGACTACACAAATTAAATTTAATTTGATTACAGTAATATTTGATAATGTACAGGACAAAAGGCATATGTCAGGATTTGAAGTGTACTTAATATTTTGCCTTTGAAAGATTATACTTAAAAATCACTTTCAGGGGCCTCCCCGGTGGCACAAGGGAGTCTTAGCACTATGAAAGTATCCGCAGTCGGGCCTCCCTCATGGCGCAAGGGGTTAAGATGCAGCCTATGAAGCTGTCCATAGCCACTGCATCATTAGTTCAATCAGTCCCCGCCAGCCAGGGAGCAATCCACATGGCACAGCAGACCTCTCTTGACTCGCCCACAGCTCCCCTCAGCAGTATACTTGGGTCAACCTGCCTGTTCTGTTCCCCACTCTGTCTCTGGTGGATCCTCTCACCCCTCACACCTTCTGGCCTGTACCCCAGTTCTTGTATGCATAAATAAATCTTAAAAAGAAAAAAGGTATCCACTCCAGCATGGGTTTGATCCCTGGCCAGGGAGCTTACCTATATGACACAACAGACCTCTCCAGTCTCACCCGCTGCTCCCCTCAGCAGTGTATTTCAGTAGATCCTCCTGTTCTGCTCCTCACTCGGTCTCTGGTAATTCCTCTCACTCTCTGCATCTCTGGTCTATAACCCAGCCCTTGAATGCATAACTAAATAAATCTTTTTTTTAAGATTTATTTATTTATCCCAGCACTGGGGTACAGGCCAGAGGTGTGGGGGTGAGAGGATTCACCAGAGACAGAGCAGGGAGCAGAACAGGCAGAAGGACTGAAATACACTGCTGAGGGGATCAGTGGGCAGGACAGGAGAGGTCTGCCACACCATGTGGGAATCTCCCTGGCTGGCCAGGAATCGAACTGGTGCTACAGAGGCTTTGGACAGCTTCACAGTACTGTGCTCAACCCGCTGTGCCACTGGGGAGGCCCAATAAATAAATCTTAAAAAAAAAAAAAAAAAAAAAACCTGAGATTTGCATCTCCTTTAAGGGACAAGTGAGATTTTTATTTTGTTTTGTTTTATAAAGTCATCTATATATATAAAAAAAAATCAGAACACCTTCATTATTTGAAAGTCCCAAATAAGTCATTTCAAGCTATTGTGTCTATAGATAGATAAATCTCAATAACTTAAATAACAGAATGGCTAAGTGCATGAGATTCAAGTTTAGAGAACTGTGGTTTAAATTTTAAATAAACCATTTGCTAGTTAATTATCAGAATTTCATTGAATTACTTTAACTGCTCAGCAGTTCAACTCTTGTTTCCTCACACGTTAATAGTTGACAGGATTAAGTATATAAAGCGAACAATGCTTATTATACATATTATGTATTTACATGATAATACTTATCATGTATTATGCATTTATACATATTATGTTTTCAACATAACATGAAGACCCTATCATTTTAAATGTAAATTGCTGAGACACATGTTAACTATAAAGTTTACTTTTCTACCAACAGAGGGTTGTTGGGCAATTAACTACTGAGCATTTCAAAGAAAACGAATTTCAGAATCCATGAGTGGTATTTTCCATATATATCTATAAAGCCTGAAACTATTTTATGCTGTTGAAATATGATATGAAATCCTTTTCACTGTAAAACTGAATTCACTTTTCCTCTTTCTACTAAGTCAGTTTGAAATGATTCTTTGATGAAACAATATGAACACAAACTTTGGAGAAAATATGTGGAAATGTATGTTTTATAAGTACATGTGATGATTTTTTCCCTCTCCTAAAAAAAAAATGATGACTATTTGGGGATTCTGGCAGTCTAACATTTGTTGAAAATTAAATCCAGAGAATGCTGAAGATATGCAAGCTTGCAAACCCTTCTCTAGTATGAAAACCTTAAAGACTTTCTCTATCACCCAATTTTCTCTTTGCAATATTTTCTGAAACTAAGTAGTTTATGTTGAACATTCCACATCACTAGTTAGGTTCGACTGTGAGTTACTGGGAATCTTGTGACTATTCACCAAATTTTATCAAGTTTTTCTAAGGTAAAGATCCATGACTTATTTACTATCAGAGTACTAAATACATGATTGAGGACTTATGAGTTATAATTTCAAATATATAGTTTAATTTCTACTGAAAAAGGGCAACAAGGTGCACTAAAACTTGCCAAGGACACTGCCCCAATAGTTTACCGGTCACTGAGTTCTTCATCCACATGCACAATTGCAAGACAACTTAGGCTCAGGGAACAACAATGGGGTTTATTTAACAACCCAGGGACGAACAAAGAGTTACTGAGGCCCAAAGTGGCCATTTATCTTACCCAAAGCAGTGTTCAGTTTTTAACTCCTAAACAAAAGCAGCTAGGATGGCATCTTCCTGCCACTGAAGAGGCAGTGCACCTCTCCCAAACAAAGGCCACATGTGCAAGATGGCGTCTTCCTGCCTCTGCTGACCTGGAGCGTGGGGCAGCCAGACTCTAGGCCAAGTTCTGACTCATGAAGACAACAGAAGACACAACAGGAGATGCTCCCAAAGCTGCCTGGATGCCCCAGCACATCACCGGACAAGTGATACTCAAGACAGCAACTGCAGCGGCTGAACAGCCAGCAAATGTCCAGACTCATGCTGCTCAGTGAGATGCTAGGGTCCGGCTCCTGGCCTTCGCCTTCTCTGTGAGGCTGTAACAGCAGCAAAACTGGGAACAGTTTCACTCACTCAGCTACTTGCAAAGCCTCTGAACTTTTCCCCCCTGAGGTTGGCTGCTGGAGGTCTCTCCATGTTCAAAGCCCCACAACAGCCTTTTTGAAGATACTCCCCATGGGGGCCAAAATCGGCTGACCCCCAAATGCCGAAGATCTAAAAACTGCTGTATCCCAAAGACTGAATCAATTTGCACCCCCTTCTACAGTCCTTTATATTTCTTATGAGTCACCCCATCCCCAAAATGTGATAATTTTTAGCATTTTCCCTGGGGCTATCTATCCTCACCAGCAACCCCCTATAGGGGGCACCACCTGTAACAGTCTTTCAGCTTCAGTCACTGGTTACTCTATCAGCTATACTATCATTCCTATAGATAGCAGTAGCTCTAGGGAAAATGTGTGTGTGCATTTTTTTTTTTTAAGGCAAACTTTCACCAAAAAAAAAATTACATCTGTATTGAAAATCAAAATTTTTCTACCCTTTCACCCCATACAGAGTCAGTATCTCTCAGTCTGCTGCACTTTACCTCTCCTTGTCTCCCAAATACACATACTTGTCTTGTCAAATACACACACATACATACACATACTATGAAAGCATATAATCTAAAAAAAACAAAAATGCACAAGATTGCTGATTATGTTCATACAAATGACTCAACCTCTAAAGTATCCAAAGCTGGGCCTCCCTGGTGGCACAAGGGGTTATGCACAGCACTATGAAGCTATACACAGCCTGTTCAGGATGAGTTCGAACCCATGCTGGTCAGGGAGCTACCCACATGGTACAGCAGACCTCTCCTATCTTACCTGCTGCTCTCCTCAGCAGTGTTTCCAATGTGCCTGTTCAATCTGCCTTTTCTGCTCCCCACTCTGTCTTCGTTGGCGAATCCTCCCACCATCCTGCACTTCTGGCCTGTACCCCAGTTCCTGTATGTATAAATAATCTTAAAAAAAAAAGTATCCAAAGCCTTCAGGCTTGTCTATTGTAGTTCTAATTATGTTCCTTAGACTAATGAGTACTGATATGACACTAAATTTTCAAATTACAAGTGTCAAGAACATTTTCAAAGTCAAATGAACTATAAGACAGATTCATGTTTAGATAAATAAAAGGAATGTAACAGTTCATCATGCAGAAATTCAATTAATTGTGCTGCATGAATAAAGGGGGTCAGAGACAATTTGTTTGCTTTTTGTCAGCACTTTTAAGACACTGAAATTTTCACACCACCTAAATTAGCCAAGGCCTACTTCTTTATAATAGTTCTAAATTCATACATCAGAATTTACATCAGAAATTCCCATAGTTTTTACTATAATATAACTGCCACATTAGAACATGTTATTTGTAAGAACATTTTCTAAGACTCTGGGATAAACTGGAAATTCAGCTTTTTTTCCAATTTCAAGACAGTATTTCAAAATTTTTGTAGTTTTTTTGTTTATTTCTTATATATTAAATCTAACTACATTTCTCTAAATATATATATATATAAAGCATATATATAGCATTCAATAAATGTTATGCATTATCTCATAAAGAATTATATTGGAAAATCAGTGATATCATATTTCCAGAAGGCATTCTGCTGTTGAACACTACCTAATGTGAATAAAAGCTGCATATGCTTAATATCTCAAACAGGGCCTCCCTGGTAGAGCAGGCAGTTGAGTATAGCACTGTGAAGCTGTTTGCAGACATTGCAGTGCCGGTTGATCCCAACCAGCCAGGAAGATACACTTATGGCGGGGCAGACCTCTCCTGTCTCACCCCTCTGCTCCCCTCAGCAGTGTATTTCAATCAGTCTGCCTGTTCTGTTCCCCATTCTGTCTCTGGTGAATCCTCTCACCCTCTTTCACATTTGGCCTGTAGCCTTGTTCTTGTATAAATAAACGAATCTTTAAAAAAAAAAAATCTCAAACAGAAAATTAGTTTATAATAATGTCAAAAATACCTGAAAGTTTTAGTTGGAACTGTAGGAGACACGTATATAATTACATGTATACATTTATATATTTCTATACATATATACACATACACACATACTGTTGATGGTATATATTTTATACACATGTATGTGATATAATATTAATGCTCACATTATCTTATATTCACTCTAAATATTTCTTCCTCAAAATTGAGAAGCATGTAATGCTAGAAGTCTGTATCCTAACCTAATCTAGTTAGCAGCAACTTGAAGGGCAAAAGCAGAAGAGATTAATGTTATATCTTAAGTTCATTCATACATATTATAAACTATATTTTAAAATTATCATTTACCTATGATCTCATATACCTCAAGGAGCAAGTAAGGAGGTTTGCTACTTTTGGTGGATTTGGTATTTTATCTTCAGGATCAATAAAACTTAAGGTTTCTTGGAGATAAGACTAAGACCTTATTTTTAAATATAGCAAGTTATTTATTTCATACATGTTAAGAATTTGTTAAGCTTTTATTGGAAATGTAAAGAATAGCAATAAAAAATACAGAGATCAAAGCTTTCTTTAAAAGATTAGCAGTATAAAGTGAAGTAAAGAAATAGAATCTACATGCAGACAAGTACTGCATGCTTGGAAGCCACTGTTAGGACTGTAGGTTGATGAGTGTGATGCCTTTGGATGAATATTATATTTCTAACAATAAATGGAAAGTTCCTAGAAACTTAGACTGCAACGCTGCTATATTCCTACTCTATTCTTTTCCATTTACAAATATTTAAAATTGTAAAATATTATACTTAAAGTATTTTAATATTGGATTCTGAAATTAACAGTTATAAAGCGTATTTTTCTTAACCATCTTTTGATAGAACTATTCTTATCACAAATGAAACTGTATAATTTATAAGTATATTAATAGATTGATATGGGGCCTCCCTGGTGGCGCAGCGGTTGAGCGCTGGGTTGTGAAGCTGCCCGCGGCCTCTATAGACCTCTGTAGCACCGGTTCGATCCCCGGCTGCTCCCCGGCCACCGGAGGAGGGTCCCGCATGGCGCGCAGACCTCTCCTGCCGCCCGCTGCTCCCCTCAGCAGTGTGCTTCGGTCCTTCTGCCTGCTCTGCTCCCCGCTCTGGCTCTGGTGAGTTCTCTCGCCCTCCCGCGCTTCTGACTGTACCCAGTGCATGTATAAACAAACAAACAAACAAATAAATAAATAAATAAAAATTCATGCCTCTTAAAAAAAAAATTAAGGAAATGTTTACAGGATACCTATAAATTGCCATTGGGTAAGAAAACATAATTTGAGGGCTTCCCAGGTAACACAGGGGGGTTGAGTGCTGCGCTGTCCGCAGCCTCTGCAGTGTGGGTTTGATCCCAGCCGGCAGGCAAGGGTCCCACATGGCGTGGCAAACCTCTCCTGTTGTGCCTGCTGCTCTCCTCAGCAGTGCATTTCGGTAGATCTGTCTGTTGTGTTCCCCACTCTGTCTCTGGTGAATCGGCTCACCCTCCTATGCATCTGGTCTGTGCCCCGGTTCTTGTATAAAATAAATAAATCTTTAAAAAAAAAAAAGAAATCCATTTAATGAAAGACTTTTATAAACCCTACAAATAGTGTAAGACAAATTTTAGGTGATCAACAGACTCCTAGTTATTTAAAATATCCTTTTAGGGGCCTCCCTGCTGGTGCAAGGGATTAAGCACCACACTATGAAGCAATCCAAAGCCTCTGCAGCACGAGTTTGATCCCAGGCCCGCCAGGGAGCAACCCACATGGCAAAGCAGACCTCTCCTGTCTCGGCCTGCTGCTCCCCTCAGCAGTGTATTTCGGTTAGTCTGCCTGTTTTGTTCCCCACTCTGTCTCTGGTGGATCCGATCACCACCCAGAACTCTGGCCTATACCCCAGCTCTTGTATGCATAAATAAATATTTAAATAAAATAAAATATCCTTTTAGATACTTAGAATTGTTTTTATTTTTTATTAAAATAATTTCTAGATATTTTCTTTTGTTCTATATAGTAAACTGTGGGGACCCCTCACAATTAGTTTCTGATAAATTTGGCAAGACTCTGTAAATTGAAGCTTGCATATTCTATAAATTATAGACCAAACTAAAATGGCCATGAAATAAAGTGAATTTATTTTTTATAAGATATGTGACATAAATACTTGTCTTAGGCTTGTCTTAAAAATTACTTTGAATGGTACGATCAAGGCAAATTGTTTCAAAATATATTCAAGTACCAACTGAAGCCTACCACATTGAATACTAAAAAAATCTACATTTGTTATATAAATGGTAAAATGAGCTTTCAGTATTTGTTCCTGCGTAATATTTTATGTATTAACAACAACATATTAAACATCATTTCATTTTAACATATTGCTTTCTACCTAAAATCTCACTGAATAGCCTTAGGAGCATAAACATGGGGGTGGGAGAAGTATCTTTCAGCTATAGCACACAGTTGATTTCCTTTCAACAATTTTTAGGTAAATAAAGAGCATGAAGACACAACTTAAAAAGAAGTTTCCTGCTATGTAAAGTGAGTCAAATAAAGTTCTGATTATAAGGGTAGCAGAATTATGATTGACTTTCTGATAGCATCAGATACTTGGCACTGTGCTTTCCCATAGGACATACAAAATTATCTCAAAAGAAATCATTGCAATTAGAGGACTCGAACACATGGATTTTGTCAAACCATGGAAGACATGCTTGTCACAACATTGGATTATCAAGGAATGTAGAGTGCATTGTCAAATATTTCCTTCTTTGTCACCATTAATTCAATCTAATTTAAAACAGGTATAGATGGTAAGAAGGTAATTGGGAGGAGACAGGTGAATTCATAGGACAGTAAATTAAAACCAAGAGCAGTATTTATGAAATTCACTAATCAGAATACAATGTGGAGTTTATAATATTGTCTATAATCAGTGAACTTCCTTGCAAATTACAAAATTCTTTTAAAATGTACTTTACTTCAGGGCCTACCCTGGTGGCGCAGTGGTTGAGCGCTGGGCTGCGAGGCTGCCCACAGCCTCTGCAGCGCCGGTTTGTTCCCCCGCTACCGGCGAGGGTCCCACAAAAAAATAAAATAAAATAAAATAAAATATACTTCAATTCTTCAATTACCACTCAGAGCCATTATGTAACAAAATGAAGATATAATCTTACTAAATATATATAGAGAGAGATGTATAGATATATAGATTACATGTATACAATTGCCTAGGAAATGATTGATCAAAGGACCTACAAACCTTCTGACAAAACCTATCAATCAACTTTTAATTCTAATTCAAGGAAGACACAGTTGTAAGGAGAAAAACAAAATTCATTTAATACTATTTCTGGGGTATCACCCAGATAGATTTTACCCTGTTAAAAGACCAAGGAATTCATTTTCTATAATTCTAGCAACATTGGCTGCTTGTGACTTGCAACTAAGTCCTTTTCTGGGAATTATCACAAAGTCACCTCCCCAAAGGTTATGCCCAATACCTAGATCCAGCCTATATCCAGTTAGGTTATTGATGTGGTGGTACAAAGTCCCTATCCCTCCCTTTTCAATCGGGTACATGTTTAAATGACATCTTAGTTTACCTAACAACACTTTTGCAGATGTATCAACATATATTATTGGGATTTATATATATTAGTCTCTTCTCTATTGATAGTCATTTAATCATTTATTTAAGCAAATGTGGATTTATGAGCATTCATTTTACAATTTGGGTTATAATCCAATAAATTTTGTTGCCTCAAATTTGTCCAGTGTTGGCCATTGGGAGCCCTATCACTTGACCCCTCCATCTTTTGACATTCTTAGTCTTTTGCATTTGAGCATACCCTTGTTTTTTGTCACAAAAAGATACTCCTGGCTTATGTTGAAGGAATTGCCAAGTTCTAGACCCACCCATTTCTCAAGGAATTCTGTTTCCTTTCATAGGAAAGTTATTTGACACTAAATTCTGGGTTTTGTGTATGCTGATTGCTACAAGTAATTTTTTTCTTGACCTTTCAATGAACAAAGATAAACAATACATACATTCTATGCATATAAATACACACAAATTTAACTATTCAAGTATTTATCTATGTATGGCAAACATGAGTTCATAGTGATAGTACCAACCTAGGACTGGATCCTATCAGCTTCTCTTCCCCACTTATCTGTACTACCCCCCCTACAACAATGAGGCAACTATTTCCCACTATGCTTCTTTCATTTACTTAATTTCTAAAATCCTATTATTTATGCACAGCAAATTCAAAACTGTTAATTCATATCCTTATAAGAAAAAAATTTCAATGATATTTATGCAGTTTTATGTTTTAAAATTTTTATTTATGCATACAAGAACTGGGGTATAGACCAGAGATTGGGGGCGGGGGTTAAGAGGATTCACCAGAGACAGAGTGGCAAGAAAAACAGGCAGATCTACTGAAATACACTGCTGAGGGGAGCAGGGGGTGTGACAGGAGAGGCCTGCTGCTCCATGTGCTCCTAGGATGGGATGGCACTCTGCTGCAGGTGTTGGAGATAGCTTGATAGCAGAGACTTTAACCGCTGCACCTCCAGGGAGGTCCTATGTAGTTATTTTGTCTTTAGTTTCAGTTTCCTGACAAAATAAAAGTTTTCCAAAGGCACTCAAGTCAGCACAGTTAAAACTCTCCAATGAGATTATGTTATGCATTGCAACAGTTAAATGATTTTGTCATTCTGCCTTCCATCCTAAATTCTCTGACCTTCTAGCTTTTTTTTAATTTGCATATGTTATGGTTAGCTATTTGTGTTGTACATTTGTGTGGGTTTTCAGAAACGCATAGCATCATGTAGCTACTACTGCAATCCTGCACAGATTAATTACACTGCTCTACATCTTTTCTTGTAATTTCTCTGCTCAACCATTTCTCTAGCAAAATTGGCAATAGCTGATTTTTGGCCATTCTAGTATTTTTTTTCCATAATGCCCAAATGAATGTTGTTACTGTATGAAGCCCTGCAGGTTTGGGTTCTTTCACATAGCAAGGTGCATTTTAGTTTCATCAGTGGTGTTCTATGGAGCGATAGCTCATTTCTTTTAACCACTTAGAAATATCCTATTGTATATACTTGTTCTCCTATACTTTCACCTACTGAAGGGCAACCTGGATGCTTGTGGTTTTGCTAATTATGAATATAGCTGCCATAAATATTCATGTATGGACTTTCATGTAGCCATAAAATTTCAAATCAGTTAAACAGTTAAGTATGCAAATGCTGGGTCAGTTGGTATATCTATGTTTAACTTTAAAGGAAGTTACCAAACTGGGCTTCAGTGTGATATCCCAACTTGCATTCCTACCTACAAATAAATGAGAGTCCCTATTGCTCTACACACTCATCAACATTAGTATAAAGGTTTCAGACATTCTAATAGGTGCACAGTAGAAATTGCTTGTAGTTTTAATAAGAAATTTTCTAAGGAGGGTCTCCCTCGTGGTGCAGGGGTTAAAGTCTCAGCACTATCAAGCAATCGTCAGCCAATGCAGCATGAGTTCAATCCCTGGACTGGGAGCTAAGCCACAAGGTGCAGCAGACCTCTCCTCTCTCACCCTTTATTTCCCTCAGCAATGTTTTTCAGTAGATGGACCTGTTCTGCTCCCCTGGTGCAACCTCTCACTGCCCCCCACCTCTGGCCTACACCCCATTTCTTGTATGCATAAATAAAATCTTTTAAAATTTTTTCTAAGGAATATTATGTTGAGGAAATGTGTGTCATTTTTCTCTATTGAGTTTTAAGTTCTTTATTGAAGGATCTGTTCATATTTTTGTTTCATTATCTTTTGCATGGGCATTTTTTTAAAAATCCAACTTTTATATTCTGGTATTATTGTTTGCTGTTACTAGAGCAAAGAATGAGAGAGAACTAGAATGGTTATATTATACTTTTAAAATTGTATCTTAATATCAAATGAAGACAAGCAAAATACAAAAATTAATAGTATGTTTAGATATACATAAAATTATACAATTTTACTCATCTTTAAAATGATAAATACAAAATTATTAACTATATGCATACTATCATGGATTCCTATACCTTTTAACTCTTGGATAATCAAAACATTATATTTACTAAAGAACAACTCCTAGCAACTAGCATTATATTTTCTGCTTCAATGAGTTTCACTACTTCAGATTATTCACAAACATGGAATCATGCATAATAGCAAAATGTCTGTTACAGGTTAATTTCACTTAGCATAATTCCTTAAGATTCAACCATGTTGTAGCATATGACAAAATTTCCTTATGTTTTATGCCTAAATAATATTCCATTACATATTGCAGGGTAAATAGTTTTTCAGGCTTTTCTGCCCTCCCACCATTAGGACTGCCCTGCCTAATGTGGCACCTGCAGTTGTTACATTGTTGTAAGCTGTCTTATTTATTTCTGTGGGTCATGGGAAGAATATGGAGATAGTCACCTAGAGAAGAAGGAGCAGGAGAGAGGCAGGAAAGAGAAGGGGAGAGAGTGGCCCAGAGGGAGGACTTGCTGGGGGCTTGGAGGCCTACCAGCCTCCAGGCCCCCTGGCACTCCTGCCTGCCCTGTACATGGTTGCCGTGATGCATGTAAAGCTCAATAAAAGCCTGAGAAAGCCACCAAGGGCTCCAGGACTCTCCTTTGCCCTGTCTGCCAGATCAGAAAACCTGTTTGGTTCCCATTTGCCCCTACACATATACATATTCATTCAATATATGTGCATGTACATATAAATCACATTTTCTTTAGCCGGTAATCTATCAGTGGACATTGGAGGGGTTTTCATTTGATGACTGTTATGAATTATGATAGGATGCAAAGATGGGAATGTAAATATCTCTTCAAGATTGTGATTTCTTTTTTTTTTTTTTTTTGGATCCATATCCAGAGATGGGGTTACTAGGTCATTTGGCAGTTTCATTTCTAAGTTTTTAACCCTCCAGACTATATTCCATAGTGGTTGCCCAGCTTTACATTCTCTCCAACAGTGCACAAGGGTTCCAATTTTGCTTTTTAGGACATTGAACTTAAACAGACAATCTTTTCTTTCTCATCCCAGAGTTAGGTTGGGACATAGGAACTTTACTCTTGATTATTTGCTGGTACTGTGCTGTAGGGAAGGACTATGGTAAGAGGTGCTGGGAAATTTCCTACAATCTTCAGTGAAGCTCATTTTGTGCTGTCTTGCGTACAGGAATCTCTTAGCAGATCTGTTCATTGTTGTTGAATTCATGACTATGGGAGAAAAAGTCAGTGACCTCCTATTTACCATCTTGTTAATATCCCCTTATTAGTGTTTTGGAACAAAATTTTCATGTATTTGTATCTTTCTTGATAGACATTCTTACATGTAAGTTAATATTTTATTAGTATAAAATGTAATACTTTATTAATACATTAAAGTTACATTTTATATTAATCTGGCATTCCTGTTTCTCCATCACCTACATAACATGTAATTATTCAGACATAATCCTTATATTGCCCCTCAAAATCAAACAATCCAGGCAAACAGAATCTATGAACCTAGTCAGTAAATCTTATTATAGTCTGTACAATTTTACCTTTTCTTCCTTCATGTATAACTCTTTTTCATTATTATTTTATCATATTCATTATTTTTGATTTGGGCTCAATGTTTAGGATATTTTCATCAATGTACCAAAATCATAGTAATTCAGCCAGTCATTTTTAGGTTGTAATATGCATAATTGTGGCTTTCACTTTGTTTTGTTCACTAACCCTAAGTAACTAGAAAATCTATATTCCTCCCTCATAAAAATTTATGATAGCTAAAGATAAAAGCAAAAGCATATATTTCTGTTTCAATTATTTCTCAAAAAAAATTAGAGATTTTTTTAATTTATTTATTTTTTATTTTTTTTTAATTTTATAGAGGCATGTTTATTTATTTATTTGTTTGTTTGTTTGTTTTGTTTATACATGCACTGGGTACAGTCAGAAGCGCGGGAGGGTGAGAGAATTCACCAGAGCCAGAGCGGGGAGCAGAGCAGGCAGAAGGACCGAAGTACACTGCTGAGGGGAGCAGCGGGCGGCAGGAGAGGTCTGCGCGCCATGTGGGACCCTCCTCTGGTGGCCGGGGAGCAGCCGGGGATCGAACCGGCGCTGCAGAGGCTGCGGGCAACTTCGCAACCCAGCGCTCAACCGCTGCGCCACCAGGGAGGCCCGAGATGTTTTTAAATGAGGTTACTTAATAGTATAAGGTAATTAATGTCACATGGAATTTCGTATGAATAAAAATGCATTTTGAGTAGTGATCTCTCAGAACCATGCTCAAATATACATAGTCTGAAATTCTAGATCATAATGAAAATTGTACAGACCAATTTTTCTTTGCTTTTGTTCACATACATATAAACTTTTTTTAGAATCATAAATATAATATGAAAAATATGGTTGCCATTTGCCATGTGAGTGGTTTTGCTAAATTCAAAGCCATTGGTTTCAGCTATAACTTATCACCTAAAAAGCAAGATAAGCAAGGATACACTATTCATATGGGTCTCCAACTACACAGGACATCTGTTAGGTAATAAATCCAGGCATAAATAGATAATCAATTTTATTCATTAGTTATATAAAGGACAATCTTATGACTAAGGATGTTAAATACCCAGCCAGTGTAGAGGGCACTGAGAAACTACATTTTATCAATAAATTACTGAATACAGATCATAAAACCAAGAGGATTGTTTGATATGAGGCAATTTAAATGCAATAGATTAGGGTATGATTTAATTGGTGATATGTTTGGAAGATGATATAAAACAAGAGAACATGAATAATTAAATGAGCAAATAAGAGAAAATGAATAATTTGTCTATCATTTGAGTATGTGCTACCTCCACTATTACCAAAATGATTAGGAATATCATCATTTGTAAGTAATTGCTATAGCCAGGGAATTTCTTTTCTTTTTTTTTTTAAAGATTTATTTTTATTTATTTATACAAGCACTGGGTACAGTCAGAAGCGCAGGAGGGTGAGAGAATTCACCAGAGCCAGAGCGGGGAGCAGAGCAGGCAGAAGTACACTGCTGAGGGGAGCAGCGGGCGGCAGGAGAGGTCTGCACGCCGCCATGTGGGACCCTCCTCCGGGGCCGGGGAGCAGCCGGGGATCGAACCGGCGCTGCAGAGGCTGGGGGCAGCTTCGCAACCCAGCGCTCAACCGCTGCGCCACCGGGGAGGCCCTCCAGGGAATTTCTTATAATGAAAATTATCATTCATATTTAGAATATTAAATGTCAAATATATGCTATGCTTTTCAAAATGTCAGAAAATATCACTGTAATGTAAAACATATAAGCAAAAGAAAATAAAATATTGGAGAATAAAATAAAAGCAAGCCTGGGCGAGATGATAAATTAATTTAATCGACCCCACCATCACCACACGCTCCAACCGCCAAGTATCACTGCAAATCATGGAAATAATCCAAGAGTGAGCCAAAGGAGTATTTTGAAAATAGGAAGAGATCCATTGGCCAAGATACTAGGAATGGGGAAACATATAATAGCACTTCCGATAACCCTCATCCAGAAACAGAAAACCTAGTCTGCAGACACCCAACCTATTAACAAAAGGTGTTCCAAGTAGGTTCATTCATTTATTATGTTGAGTGGGTGTCCTCAAAAGCCCAGGAATAATAAGATGGATCATCTAAACTCCAAGGTCACAAAAAACAAGTGCAGTCACCCAACCAAGGACAGAATAACCAGGAAACAGCAATAAGGGACATTCCATGACTACAAATGCCTGTCCAGGAAGTGTTGTTCTTTTTCATTTACTTACCCCAAACTAGAAAAATAGAAGCAGCTGTCTGAGATCAGTAGCACAATCTACCATAAGACATTCAGCCTGGGAAATATTCTTTGTCCCTATGGACCACAGAATGCCGTCATTGATGTATCTAGAGCTATTGTGTAATCAGACAAGATTATCAGTTAGGATACCCCCAGATCAAGTATTCAAGCCTGGTGACAGTGTTTGTCTCCACGGACCAAGAGTTCCTTCCACCACTGAGAGACAACAGACATTCAGGAAACTTAGATATGGTTAATTCCTCTGCAATAAAAACGAGGTTTAGATCAATTTTTCTCCCTAAAGTTTGGAAAAGTCCTTCCCTTACCTACAGGGAGCAAATATCAGAGCCTAGGAAACTCCCTCCATGCATCAGAAAGCACAAGCAGCTAATAATGGGCAGTGCAGTTGAAACAGCATAACTAAGACTTTGAAAATAAAAGTTTTAGAACCACAGATGAAAAAGCAGGTCATGCTGGTGAGTAGGATGTGAAAAAATACTTCTACATTAAGTTTAAATTTATAACCCAAAAGCAGACATAATGATGTAAACCTACTTTACCTGAATAAATAATGTGAAAATAAAAGTATCCCAGCACCAATGTGATAAATAGAATGCTTAAATAGGAACTCTGCTTTCTAAAATATAACATTTAAATTACACCCAGTCTCTTAGCACATTAGAAAAAAAAATGTGCTGAATGCAAGTCACCATTTATAAGAAAAAGCAAAATACTAAAAAAAAAAAAAATACAAATTGAGAAGTCAAGTGACTAAGAAAACCAGAAAAAATCAATTCATCAGACAGGGATTTTAAAGCAGTCATAAAAATACTTCAGCAGACAACAAATTCTCTTGAGACACATTTTTTTTTTTAAATCACAACAAAGAAATGTAATTTATACAAATGGAAATAGGCTAATTTTCACTGGAAATAAATGAAAATAATGTGAGCTTAATTTGAAAATGGAAAAATACAAGCTGAAAGAAGAATCACAAAATAGGATAAACACAAAGGAATACACGCCTTAACACATGGAACACATACACAACACAAAATTAAACTAAAACTACATCTGAAAACTAAGATGCAGAAAGAAAATCTGAAAGCTGCCACCAGAAAATGATGATACATTACCTACAAAGGAATACCAAGTCCAATGACAACATATTTTTTATGTGAATCAGTAGAAGACAGAAGAAAATGACCCAATATTTTTGAAGTACTAAACATTAATCATCAATTACATGTTCCATATATTTGGGGACTGTGGTTTAAAATGTTTGTGTCATACCAAAATTTATAGTATTAGGAGATAAACATTAGATAGTATTAGGAGATAAACATAACAGGTTAAAGGTAATAATGTATTTATATAACATCCTCATAACCATGTGAGGAAATAGTGAGAAGTTGGTAGTCTACATCCCAGAAGAAAATCCAACCGTTCTGGTACCCTGGTATTAGACTTTCAGGTTCTAAAACTATGAAGAATAAATTTTGGTTTATTAACCAGTCTGTGGTATTTTATATAATAGCTCAAATATAAGGTGGCTCAGGTGAAACTATCCTTGAGAAATGAAGACAATATATTAAGAGGTAAAAGGAACCTAAAATAACTTACCATTATTTGTCACCAACAAAAATTTTAAAAGAATCTCCCAAAAAATGGCTTAGAAATGACTTTAAGTAGAAAGGGATAAAAGGAGAAATCATGACACAGCAGTAAAAAAATTAACAGGAAATGAAATATGTACAAAATAGTCAATGCTCTTAATAGGGAGGCAACATACAACACACACAAAAAGTTTAGCTGTTAACATTCTTGTTGCCAGTTTACCCTGTGCTTTAATTCTGTGTCTCTGCTCAGCCCCTCATTCATGGTACATTCCTATTGAAAGACAGGAAGAAGAGGCAACATAGGAGGCTGAGGAGGAAGGAGGGCAGTGTAGTAAAATGAGGAATACCTAACCTCATAGTACATAGATGCCTTTATCTTAAAATGTTCATGAAATGAGTTCTTTTGCAGTCCATTTTAAATATTAATATTAGGAACAATGAAAATAATGTATTCATTTTCTTAGACAATTTCATGTGATTTAAGTAAATCTAGCAATTATTTAATTACATTAAATCTAGCAGAACTTGAAACAAAGAATCACTGGAAACATGGATTAGAGGCCTCTTCATATGACAAATGCCATCTAGGGAATATCCTCATCAGTTTATGTTTTACAAATACATATCATTTATTGTCCCTAAACAAAGTTTGCATAAAGATTTAAAAGACAATTTCCTGAGCCTGCTCCTAGAATGAAAAATAATAAAACACTGGGTAAAAACCACTAAGAACAGTGGAGAAGATATTGTTTATCTATTTTTGGGGGGGAAGTAGAAATTAATCAGTCCTATCAGTTCTGACTTAATTGTCCATTATGTTCTGAAATTGGTACCAATGCAGAACGTTTGCATTGTGAAATATTCAGTTTTTTTTTGTTTGTTTATTTATACATATAGGCCAGAGATGTGGGGGGTGAGAGGATTCACCAGAGACAGTGGCAAAACAAAACAGGCAGTTTGACTGAAATACACTGCTGAGGGCAACAGCAGGCGAAACAGGAGAGGTCTGCTGTACCATGTGGGTATCTCCCTGGCCAGGGGTTGACTCATGCTGCAGTGGGCTGTGGTTAGCGTCACAGGTTGTGTATTAACCCCTTGCACCACACCACAATGCTGGGAGGCCCAGCATTGTGAAATATTTAAACTGTGTTTAAACATCGGAAAAAAGTAAATTATTAGAAAAATATAAAGTAGTATCACCAGAATATCCAATTATTTCCCATACTCACCCAAATCAAAGTCATATTCCTAATTGCCATCAAACTGAACTTATACCTCTGATTAAACTGAACTTACACCTCTGATTAAGTAAAATCATGAAAATAAAAGCTCATTTGTGTTAATATTAATAGTTTCCTAATAGTAATGTAATGTTAAACGGCCATATTGTATTTTAAAATAATTCTTTACACCTGTAATTCTCTCTGAAACATGATTTTACATAATGTTGTCATGAAGTTATCAATTATGTAATATATTTTTATAAAAATAACCAAATAAATTAAAGTGATAAAAAAACTATGTTTCTATATTATTGGAAAAACGGCCTTCTACACCTTCCTTCCATTTCTATAGGAAACTACACATCCATTGAGAAAGATTTTCCTGACCCCATTTTCACTGGGCTGCTTTCTCTACAAATAGCAAAGGTCTAGTTATTATTAGCAGTGCCCAGTGGACCTACAGGTGAAACAATTATTGAATATGGCATACATTTCATTAGGAAAAGGCACTAGAGAAAAAAAACAACAACAACAACAACTGCAGGTTGTTATAAAAATATGCTTTGTTATAAAAATATGCCCCCTGGTGGCGCAGTGGTTGAGCGCTGGGCTGCTGGGCTGCCCGCAGCCTGTGCAGCACAGGTTCTTTCCCTGGTCACCAGCGAGGGTCCCGACAAAAAAAAATAAATAAATAAGCTTTGCTTGAAGGTAAATTGCTGGGAATTTTTTTCCTATATACTTTAATTAGGCAATTCTGGGCAGATTTTATGTTTAAAATATTTTGCATGGTGAGGAAAACAAGTGTAATTTAACAACTAATAGTTTTTAAGATAGACTGTAAAGGTATTTTTGTTGGTCTCTTGAAGTTCTACCAGCTGGTCTGCAATTAAAGAAATACTATGGAATGTATCACTCTGGGACAGCTGAATTACTGGAAATTTTATTGAAGTAGGATCACAGGCTGACAAGGGGCTCTACTTAAAAGATAAAGTACAATTGTGAAAAGTTTTATTTGATATCATTTCCTTATCTCTCAAAGACAGAATAAAACTTTTGAAACAAAAGCTATCCAGAGCAACCCACTTTCTCTGACATGAGCTTCTGTAAGCCAACTGCTGCAGCTCAAAACTTTGATTTATTGAGGGGAAAAATGGGGTGAAGGGGAGAAAAAGTCTGGTTTGTCACATCTGGTGAAGTAAGTCTATGTAGTAACATCAGGAGACAGAAGTGCATTGTTTTTTCAAAGGTGTTTTTAGAGAATTCCTATATTGCATATACCATTCTTTCTAATTATAAACATAACTTTATAAATAAAAGCATTAACACACTGAAGTTACATTATTAAGATAATATAATTATTTCTATAGAAATTGACTAAGGTATATTATATAACCCTTAATCTCCTCAGTCATAATTAAGATCTAATGACTTTTCACAAACAATTTAGAAAACAATTGGACCTTTCAGATTTCCTTTCCTGATTTATTATCCATGTATCCACTGAAAGGTGTCAACTATTTCTAAAATGGATCCATACATGTATTTAGTTATATTTTATATCATTTGGGGAGGAGAAAAGCACTTCCTGACTTTTTAGTTGTTTACCATTTTTTGGTTTGACTCATTTGCTTTTATGTTAGCAATCTTAGAGAGCAAATTCCAAACTTCTTGTTGCACCATATCCAACACCTATCATTTCTTTTCTCTTGAACTATTACTTTTTTTTAAATCAATTTACTGAACTTCAAACACAAAGATCAGGAATACTTTTGTGATAATCTCTAAGCAACTAATTATTTTCTTTTTTTTTTCTTGCTACCAATTATTTTCTTAAGAAAATACAGAGATTTTGGTTTAGTATTATCTTCTCACCTCAGAATTCCCTTTTCAATTGGCTATCTTGAAAGTGAACTCCTACTTCTCTGACTATTCCCTCTCTGTATTTTTTATGAGTGCCACCAGTTCCACTGAAATAGTATATGTTGATTTTCCAAGACTTTATTTTGACTTATCCTCATTTCTCTCATTTCAGTACCTATTATTCCTGTCAAAGTGATCAACACCATAACTCTACTTTCTATATGCTAATAACCACAAGTGTAAATTACAAATCTATTTCCATTTCTCATGAGTTCAACAATTATATATCCTGGATTTGGCATTTGAGGGCCACATGGCATCTCTAATGACAACATAAAATAAATTGAATTCATTGTGTTTATTCTCAGAAATGATTTTCCACTATTCCTTGTTTTAGAACTGGGAACTATTTACCATTACTCCTGGCACAGATATTCACACTGCTTTTATCACACCTTCCTCCAATATCATCATCTCTTCCATCAAAGTCATAGACATAATTCTTAGTTATATTTTCTGATTCTTCAAATAGTTGGCTTTTCTGCTGTCTCATTCCACTCTGGCTGCTATAACACAAATACCACAGACTGGGTAGCTTAAACACATTAAAGGAAGTTGGGGAGTCCAGGATTAAGGCTAAGTTAGATTCAATGTCATGAGGTTAGCCCTTTTTCTTGTTCATAAACAACCATCTTCACACTGTGTTCACATGGAAGAAGGGGCAAAGGGGATTTCTGGTGGCTCTTCAATAATGACACTAATCCTGTTCATAAGAATCTCATGACCAAGTCACCTCCCAAAGGCCTCATCTCCAAGTATTATCACACTGGGGATTAAAATTTCAACATGGATTTTTTTTTTAAAGATTTATTTGTTTTTATATAAGAGCTGGGGTACAGGTCAGAGGCATAGGAGGGTGAGAGGATTCACCAGAGACAGATCGTGGAGCAGAACAGGCAGAGGACCAAAATATACTGCCAAGGGGAGCAGAGGGCGTAACAGGAGAAGTCTGCTGCACCATGTGGGAATCTCCCTGGCTGGCTGGGAATCAAACCCGCACTGCAGAGGTTGTGGACAGCTTCACAGCGCTGCATACAATACACTGTGCCACCAGGGAGGCCCTCAACATACATTTTTGAGGGAAAAAAACAGTCTGTACCACAAGCTCAGAGTATCACCTGCTGTTTGACATCTGTACTCAAGCCAAACCAACCTTCTTTTAGTCTTTATCCATATCATGTTTTCTATCACAAGGACTTATACATGCTCTGGCTGTTGTTTTAAATCTTTTCTTCTAAGTTATCCCCAATTTTTCTTTCTCACTTTATTTCATGTTTCACAACTTTCAGAACTCAAACACTCTCAATGAGCTTGACCACTTTAAGTATCTCATATGCAGAATAACAGTTTTTTGGTTTTTTTTTTTTTTTTGGTCTGACTAGCTAATTTCACTAAGCATAGTATTCTAAAGTTTTATCCATATTACAGAATATATTTTCCTTCTTTTAATGACTGAACAATATTCTATTGCATATACATAACTCATATAAACAGAATAGTAGTTTTGAGGAATGGAGTAGGGAGAATTTGGGTGTTGCTATTCAATGAATAGTTTCACACATGAAAATTAAATACTTATAGAGATCCGAAGTTCAGAAATATGATCACAGTTAAAAATACTGTGCTGTATCTCAAAATTTTGTTGAGTATAAATTTCATATCATGTGTTGTTATAATAAAAATGTGCTTAAAATGTACTCTGAATTTGATAGGCCTATATATATAATATGTGTATGTAAAATCATATATATGTGTGTGTATATATATATATATCGCAATCATTGTTTTCCAAAATTACAAAATGTATCCAAGTCTAGAAGTAGGAAAAAGTTGTTGAAACATTGATTTCCCTATGACATATGACCCACAATCCACCATTTCTAGCTCTTGTTACAGGTGTTATTTTATGCTTATTTGAGCATAATCATAGCTTAGTGTGAGATTAAATTGGTTTAATTCAAATCCTAGTACTTCCAAAATATCTGAATTTCAGCACACCATTTCACTTAGTGTATGTTTTCACATTCACAAAATGAGTGCAATAATATCAATGTCTTCTATTTGTTTTCAGTATTAAGAAGAGTAAAATATATAAATTGTCTATTATAGCAGGACATAACATAGATAATGCTCAATAAATGCCAATTACAACTTTTATATGATGACATTATTTTATATATGTATACATACACACAGATTCTAAGAGACATGAGGTCAGTGATTTTGTGTTGGCTGACTATTTATAAAGTTTGGCTCCTTAGATTACAATTAATAAAAAAAAAATCACTGATGATGCCTTGAAAAAAATTTAAATATTTTAAGTTTAGAAATGCAAAGGAATAGTTTAAGAGGACTAGGAGGCTCATGAACAGCTCACCTCCCACAAATGAGCCACATGTACACCTACACACAATTCCTTCCTAAAATCCAGAAAAATAGCTGAGTGACTCCTACACACCAGGCAATTGAGAAAAAAGACACATTGAAAGGGTAGAAAATACTGATACACAATCTTGCCATAAATAATAACCCCTTTATAGCACCATATAATCATAAGGGAACCCTCAGCTCCCAGTTTCTGCTTGAGGAATGAAGGGTTTAAAATAAACATCTAGCACCCTGCATTTTAAGACACCCACCAAAGGGTCAGGACCCACAAACACATTGTCTTTGAAAGCCAGTGAGGATGCATCCACAAGATCTGCAAGATAATAACAAACAAGCAGTTTTAACAAGTGAGGGAGCCCTCACTGTGGCTATCCCACAAGGGTTCAGACAGAGGCAACAGGCAAAAATACCCATCTCCCAGACTTTCCCTGAAAAAATTCAGACTCCACACTATATGAGCTACTGCCTAAGTGTCTGCCTTCTCATTTAATAGACAACCATGAGCAGTTGGCATCTGGAGACAGAAAGTCTGAATACTTTCAACAACGGACAGATCATCCAGAAAGAAAATCAAGTAGAAAATACCTGACTTGGGCCTCCCTGGTGGTGCAGGGAGTTGAGTGCAGCGCTGTGAAGCTGTTCACAGCCTCTGCAGCGCCGGTTCGATTCCCGGTCAGCCGGGGCAAAAAAACCCCACAAGGCTAGCAGACCTCTCCTTCCTCAACTGCTGCTCCCCTCAGCAGTGTCTTTGGTCCATCTGGCTGTTCTGTACCTCACCCTGCCTCTGATGAATCCTCTCACTCTCAGGCACATCTGACCTGTACCCCAGTTCTTGTATAGAAATAAATAAAACTTGTATAAATAAATAAAACTTAAAAAAAAAAGGCCTCTCCGGTGGCACAGCGGCTTGAGCACTGCGCTGTGAAGCTGCCCACAGCCACGGCAGTGCGGGTTTGATCCCTGCCGTCAAGCGAGAATCCCACATGGTGTGACAGACCACCCCTGTAGCTCCGGCTGCTCCCCTCAGCAATGTATTTCAGTGTATCTGCCTGTTCTGCTCCCCACTCTGTCTCTGGCAAACCCTCTCACCCTCCCGCACCTCTGACCTGTATCCCAACTCTTGTATAGAAATGAAAAAAATCTTTAAAAAAATTCAGACTTAAACGACTTGTTAGATCAGATGAATGCAACTGACACATGCAAATAATCCATTCAAGAGCAGCAAAACACATTTTCCTCAAGTGTACCTAGAGCTTCCTCCAGAACAGATCATATTTTATGGCATAAAAGCAAGTCTTAATAAGTTTAAGATTAAAATCATATCAAGCCCTTTTCAGCCACAATGGCATGATTAGGAGTCACAAGAAAATAAAATGTAAAATTCACAAATGCATAAAAATATGCTCCTGAACGACCAAAGGATCAACTTTTTTTTTTTTACTCTTAAGGAAAATGAAAATGGAAACAAATCAGTGACAGTTTTCAGTGTATCTGCAAATAAGTTATGTATGCAACTAAAATACATTGTTTCATGAAAAAATACTGTATCAAATTTCATAAACATTTTAGAGAGTTTAATGTATATTACTAAACTGTCTTTTCTAAAGTTGTACCTTTATTTACAATATGATCGTTATGAAGATAGTATCTTAAGATATGTCTTCTAAGAGAGCACTGTCAGTTTTAAAAATGAAGTTATGTCTAGAATTTTGATAAAAAAAATTGACACTTCACATATACTGTCTTTTGTCCCCAAGAAAAATTTAGTTCTCTGTATTCTAGTCTTATCCTATTTTTCTAAAAAGTAACTGTTCCCATAGAGATCTATTACATCTAAATTTATTGTTCATATTCTTTAATTTCATGCACTCTGACATGAAGAGTATTGGTGACTTACGATAGAAAAAGTAAATACAATGACACACACAAAATATTAAAAATAAACAAATAAATAGGAAATCATGATTGACATTCAAGATGAAATATTTTGACATTTCATGCCTAAACCAATATGATTAATTTCATGAATCTATTGAAAACTACTTCCTCTAGAGCAGAAACTGCTGGAAATTTCCTTAGTGTATATATACATTTTTTTTAAAGTGAGTTCAACTTTTTCCTTCTGGAAAATCCTCTTGTCCAAGACTCAGTGATTTGTGAGGGGCCAGCTATACAAGCTCATGAGGGCTTATTATAACATTTTCATGAACATTACCAATTATGAAGTATAGGTGTTACTAAAAAATAAGCTGCAGAAAATGCAATTAAATAAAATAATCAAAAGCTAATATTCAAATAGCACCATTACCTAAATACTTTACTATTATTTGAGATATTTATCAGTATCTATTGTTATCCATACAGAGAACATACTATTTAACAGCTTGCTTATGCACATCATTAACCGATTACTTTCAGTGACATATTGGTAGCTTGATTTTGATGAGTCTGTCTGTGCTACAGAAATCACTGAATATCCCAAATCAAGTCTTTTTACATTTCCAGAGAATCAGACATTTACCAGCACACACACACATATACACATATATACACTTATATAAATATGGACATGTGCATATGCAACATATATATGGAACATGTATGCTCTATAATCAAATATATGCCATTTCAAAATTTACACATACAAAAATACATGTTGGAAACGCATTCAAAGTTTGTTACCAGAGTGAAGAGTATAAATGAGATATGAGAAAAAAGTGGTATACATAAATAAAAAAAGCAGGTAGTCTCAAGGACCAATGCTGCTGTTACGTGCTATGGACTAATAAATATGAGCAAGTTAATTGCTTCCAATTGTAGTCAAGAGAGCAAAAAGAATTTAACTGTTGACCTCACCTATACATTTAATTTTAAAACTTGTAGTATAAATAACAACTCGGTGTTTTAAAGTCCACTGGAGTCTGGCCTAAACACTGATTTCATGACAGCCCTGAAAGCTAATTTTTTTTTTTCCAAATAATAACCACAGTATCAAGAATATATATTGATATTTACAATCAGAAATTATATGTTTTGGGGGGCCTCCCCTGGTGGCGCAGCAGTTGAGCGCTGGGCTGCAAAGCTGCCCGCAGCCTCTGCAGCATCAGTTCGATCCCCGGCCACCAGTTAGTTTCCCACATGGTGCGAGAGACCTCCCCTGCCACGCCTGCTGCTCCCCTCAGCAGTGCATTTCATCAGTCTGCCTGTTCTGTTCCCCGCTTTGGCTCTGGTGAATTCTCTCACCCTCCTGCACTTCTGACTGTACCCAGTGCTTGTATAAATAAATAAATCTTAAAAAAAAAAAGAAATTATATGTTTTTAGGTAGTTTTCCTTTTGATTTTCCAATGTCATTGGAATAAAGAGCAGCAACATACAGCATAGAAGTTATATGTCAGTAACAAGTATGCAACCTCAGGAGATAGGTTGTACCATCTTTCAAAAAGCCCACAGTAGATAATACTGTGCATAAGTCTCTATTTTTATTTATTTAAATATTTTATTTTATATAATTCTTACATCTTTTTTCATCTTTGCACAATGTATGCATTTTCATTTTGGTTATATTCCCCATACAATTGCACCTCCCCCCTTATTTTGACTGCAGTCCTTCCTTTCCCCCCCCACCTTCCGCCCCCCCCTGCCCTCCACCTCTCCCCTCCCCCCCCCTCTGGTTTATAGTTGCTTGTTGATTTTGATTTTTACTTTGTATTGATTAGTCTTTTCCCTGGCCTCTTATTTAGGTTTTTTAAATTCCTGCTATGAGTGAGACCATCCGGTATTTTTCTTTTTCTTTCTGACTTATTTTGCTGAGCATGATCCCATCTAGCTCCATCCATGTTGCTGCAAACTGCATGTGTTTATCTTTTTTGATTGCTGAGTAATATTCCATGGTGTATATGTACCACATTTTCTTGATCCAGTCATCTATTTTTGGGCATTTGGGTTGCTTCCATAAGTCTCTACCAAAAGATAAAGAAAAATTCCATCATCACTAATGTCACTGTAGTCTGGGATTGCAGATGTAGTCTGGGATTGCACCAGATAGTGTTATGGGTGACTAGACAAATAAGCAGAAAACAATGTCTTGGAGAAAAAACTCAGATAATGTTGGAAGAGTGAAATTACTTTCTAATGTAATAGAAATATGTACTACATTATAAGAAAAATTACTCAAGGAAATATAATTAACATTACATTTTGGAGAAAAATTGAAATTAGTGTTGGCCTTTATTTTGTGATTCCTAGCTGCCACAGAGTCAACAGCGCTGAAGATGATCACAATATAAATCATCTAGACACTAAAGTGTTGCATATTTAAGTCATAATAAAAATATGAATATTTCTTGAGTACCTCTTATATTTATTATATGTATTTTGTTCCCTATAAGTATTGGTCTTTTAAAAGTCAAACTGTGCAAATCTTACAATCAAATTAAAATGTAACTGATTTGCATCTAACATAGTCTTTTTATTTCACAGGGAATTACTACTTTAACTTTTAAGATATATAAAATATGGCCAGAATGTATTTCACTGCATTAAGGTATTTTTAACTACAAGAAATTAAAGAAAAGTAGTCTAAAATAGCTGCTATTCCGTTGAGAGTTTAACACAAAGCACATGCCTCAGGGACATAGCCTACAAAGAAATAAGATTATTTGTGTCATATCAGTATATAAATGTAATAAGTGATCTCATAGTTGTTATTCAATGGAAAGAGCACTGAATGTAAAATGAGATCCAGTTCCCAAGTCTGAAGTATGGCACTTACTAAGACATAGCTTTGAGTAGTTCACACACTACCATAGCATACAGTGAAAATAAAACTATGGTAAGTTGTGTTCAAAGATTCCTGCATATAAAAACACTATAAAATTCCATTATTTTACTGACAATATAAACCATTTCTAATACCCTATAGAGGGAAAACAAATACATCCTATAAGTGTTAATAAGGACTACATTTCCTATTAATGTGTTTTCCAAGAAGATAAAAAATATTGTTTTGCATTAATATTTTACGAGTCAAATGTAAGGCTTTAAAAGATCTTGGTAAACAAAAACTGTTGGCTTCATAACATGATAAAACTAATAAACAAAACCATTAAATTTGAGTGTATATACTATTTTATACTTAAAATTATACATATCTATTAATAAGTTGTTATAGAAATTCTATAAAATAATTGTAACCATGATGCATAATATTTCTCCAGAATTCAGAGAAAATCCTCCATATTCAATAATTGAAGACTTTGAATGTGATATATAATTGTGAGGCTTTTTTTTAATGCATTGAAGTAAGCATAATTCTAAGGATATACCCAAGGTTTCTATTTCTGATTCTCCAATTAAACATTAATCTAGGAGTGTAATTTCAAGACAGCCAATTGAATAGGGAACTCTGAGGTGAGAGGATATTAAAACTAAAATACTGCTCAACTGTCATAAGAAAAAACTAATTTGCTTATAAGATTTAGTAGCATAACAATTATCTATATTTTTAATTTCCAAACTTTCAATTCCATTGATTATAAAAGTCCATGTACAATTTCTGAACATTTCTTGACAGTTCAAAATATTCTGAATCAAATTATTTCAATACCTTCAGGTTTTACTTGAATCCTCTATTTTATATTTTTGTGTTTGGTTGGAGTCTCCTATTTGTGAACTTAAAATTTTTTATCTTGATTAGCAGAAATTATCTGTTGCTTATATATAAAGTCATTCTTTTAGAACCATTTCCAAATCCTTCAACAAGAAACTATGGGCAGTGATAATACAAATTTATACAAATAAAGTACTAAACTTGATGCCTTTAGAACCATTTTCTTTTAGGTATTGTGAATTCTGGTATCTTTCTCATTAAAGTGTATCTTTAGTTTGAAATTCTCAGATTTTTTTTTTTTTTTTTTTTTTTTACTCTTCACTTACCTCTAAGAACAAGGAAAAGAAAAAAAAAAGAATCCACACCAACAATAACTTGAAAATTTTGGTGGCTTCATCTTTCAGGGATTCCTGCTTTATCTGTAATGCCTCTGATTCAACCTAACACTTTACATGCATATGGAATTTTGTCACCTCTCTTTCATGTTTGGACTGTAAAAGCAGATACTCTAAACTACATTAGTTAATAGTGTAATGTCAGTCAAGGTCAATATATCCCATTTCAATGTAATTTTCCAAGTTTCTGGACTATGTGAGATCACCTGCAGATTTTTAATTAATTTAAAAAAAAGTTTTCCAAAAAAGTAGATTTATTCTCTATTTTTAAATATTCAGATCTAGGGGTTTCTCAAAGCATGTGGTAAATTTCATTACCAACTGACTATATTCCTAATCCAAGTGTTGTGGAATAAAAATCCTAAGTGCTATCATTTTAAATTATTCATATGGCCATAAATAAGTGAGAAGTCTTTAATCTTGTCAGGTCTTAAGATAACCAAGTTAATGTTTCATAAAGCAAAGAGTAAGTTAGAAAAGTCTGAGCAATAAAGACTAATCCTGAAATATTTTAACATGTATTAAGAATGAGATGTGATAATCATGTATACGGATGTCAAATTGTAATTCAGAAATGAAACCTGTTAAAAAGCAATGTTACCTCAATAAAAATCTATAATTATTAATCAGATACAGTGCATTCTTTTAAGGTGGACAGAAGGGTATTTTCCTGAAATCCTTAACAATTATGGATATAACCAGAGATGTTTTCTCTTCTTCATTCTCATTTTCTCCTGAGACAATTTTTCCCCTAGGCAAACAAGGTGCTGCTCTATGAATAGTTCTTTTGCAAACTGATAATCTTCAATTTTTTAGAAAATAATTTAGAGTAAAAATATTGATGATAATATTTTATTTGTGTCAACTATATGTAATACCAAAATGTATTTTTGTGCAATGTTGTGCAACACTGAACAGCAAAAAAAGTATACACTGAACTATGAGAATTTACAAACTGGATGGGACTAAGAGGTTACAAAATAAATATTAAAATTCACTAATGAGACCTATGCCCTTTGCGATTTACAATATCAACTTCCTTAACAGTGACAAGCTGACTCTTTTATCATGTTAGGTGATCTTCTTGGTCAAACCACCCCACATTGACTTTTGAGCTCCAGTCATCATGACTGGTAATGAGGTTGAACCAATAAAATTTATTTCTCTCAGCCTAGATAGAGGCTGAGATGTCTAAGAGCAGGATGCCAGTATGCCACAGTGTCTTCTTGATTCAAGTACAGAGCCTTCTCATTGTGCCCTCATACAAAGGAGAGACATAAAAAGCTATGTGAATTCACTTTTTTTTTAATTTATTTATTTTTATACAAGAACCAGGGTACAGGCCAGAGGCGCGGGAGGGTGAGAGGATTCACCAGAGATAGAGCAGGGAACAGAACAGGCAGACGGACAAAATACACTGCTGAGGGAGGCAGCAGGTGAGCCAGGAGAAGTCTGCTGTGCCATATGGGATTCTCACTGGCCAGCAGGGATTGAACCCGCACTGCAGAGGCTGCGGACAGCTTCTCAGTGCAGCGCTCAACCGCCTGCGCCACCAGGAAGGCCCTGAATTCACTTTTACAAGAAACTAATCCCATTCATAAAGGCTCTATACTCATCATCCCAAGTCATTCTCAAAAGTCCTATTTTGGGAGTCTTTTTAACATTTGAATTTTGGAGGGACACAGTCAGACCATACTACTGGTAAATTCCTGACTATAACTATAAAACACAGTAAATTAGGATCATGATTATTATAAATTAGAAATCTCAGGTATACATAATATTATGTTATTAATGGAAACTAAGAACACACATATATGCTTATATGCAAATACCTTTTATACCACAGTAGACATACTAGACCACACCTTCAAAGTGAGCAAAGTAAATAAGCTAAAGACACAGAAAAAGTCAGATATAAAGAGCTATGACATAAAACACCTTGAATTAGCTTATATTTTCTAGACAATATTGTTAGATGCAAGTACCTAGAGTGTATTTTACCTATGATAAGTTTGATGATTCTCATGAGCCCCCAAAAACACATGTTATCCCAGTTATTTTATTGTCTTTCTGCATATTTTGTATATGATCACTGGGGGGGGAACAAAAAAAAAACTAATAAAAAAATCGAAATTTAGAATGCTTTTAACACCAGCAAATTGGCCTTTACCTTGAATATCTGGTATAACAAACTAAATAGCCTGTAGTATACTTAGGATGATACGACTTAATGAGGTCATGTGCATGATACAAAGGTTAAACCTCCATTTGACCTGACTGCACAATGTTCTGTCTTTTTACAATTAATTTTATCCAAATGTTATGGACTCTCCAGGGATGCTTTATTCATCCCACTAACATTTCCTGGATCTTCACAAAGAATCTAGCCCTCTGGTTCTGCAAGGCTCTATCTAGATACAACTGGTCACTTTTTTAGTACAAATCAAGATTGTCATTATGTAGCTAAACAAGGCACTGCAATTAAAAGAATTACTTAGTATTATACCACAGGTAGTATAATAAAGTTAAGGATGCTTGTAGAGCAGAACAATTTTTCTGCTCATTCTTAGAAAACAGTTGAATTTCCTATCTAAAACACAGGGCAACTTATACAAATTGTGACAGTGCTATGAAAACTCAGAACAGAGTATTATAAAAGAAGTACTGAAAGAATTAGAAGATTCATTCCCTGGTGCAAAGTCAGGTATATTTATAAAGATATTTTTTAATAAATTAATATATCTTATGGTGCAAAATTATGACTGACTATATACACATTAGAACAGGACTAGAAAGAATCTTGCACATACAATAAAATCACACTTAAAACAGTTGAAAGGCTAAGAACTCTGCTATTTGAACTTTCTAAGACAAAGAACACTACCAGTCAAAAAAAGTTAACATAAAATAACCTGTAACAGAAAAACACTCACAATACCAATTTTAGATCCAAACAAGATCCATTTTGCACCAGATGAGTTTGTGCTAATGCTTGTTTATACTTGTCTGCACTTACTAGTTTCCTACCCACCTCTGGCAGAACTGCAGAAAGAATGTATTTCTAGACCCTACTACTTCTAAGCTAGCCATGTAATTTGCTTTGGTCAATGGCAACCAGATGGATGTATATATGTCAATTTTCAGCTATAATTTTAAATATTAGATCATTTGGTTATGCACTGTTACCTGGATCCATTCTTAAGTGTTGGTCTTCTGTTATGATAATAACATGAGGAGATATGTAGAAAGGAATCAGAGCCAATCAAATGTGGCCAACTATTATTTCCTAGTGAAACCACGTTGAACCACAACTGAACTCATAATTAACTCAAGGAAAAAATGTTCATTATCTTAAGACACTGAGATTTGTTGACATTACTGATGCAAAAATGGACTCATATACTTTCAAAGACACTCTAGAAATAGATGAGTACCATGTTTCTAAGTTTTTATCTATTATTAGTCAATTTACTATATCACTATTTAGATATACTTTCTCGGAACAATGTACATCATTTATCCCAATATTCTCACTAACTTGTCTATTTGTTGGTAGATTTCTTTGCTAGATTTCTTTGCTTGTTTTATTGGTTTTACAGTGCAGTCCCAACTAGTAAGTTAGTAAATACTTCAATTATTGCAAGGTTATACAAATCAAAAAAAAAAAAATAAAACACAACTAATGATATACAGTCAAGATTTTGATGCCATAGGTGGGCAGTCAAGTTAATATTTTGTTTACGATAAAATGCAGACTGAGAAAATGCTTATTGTTAACTGGATGTGAAATGTCCTTTGCAATGCACCATTTAACATTCAATCTCAAATTATAGCACATCTTTACTGGTCCTTCCTCTAAATAATTTCTGCTTTTTCCTTTAAAACATGGGAATAGTCAGTTAATGATTCTTTTCTAAACTTAAGTTTTATTAACTCCAAGGAGACAAAGTAATGGTGAAAAACGTTTAGTCCTTTTAGGTGTTTACATTTTTCTAATTCCCTAAGACAAATAATATTTACCAGAGGAAATAAAATTTTCTAATATACCATGTTTGATATTGGCAAACTGTCTAAAGTACAAACAATGAAGCAAAAAAAAAAAAACTGATCTAATTGTATGATCTAAAAATATTTTTTCCAATATGTATTTTGTAAGTTAATTTTAATTTTATACTTCATGATTTGTTGTGAAACTGAAATCTACAACACAGTAATTTTTACGTGCAAGAGGAATCTTAAAGCCTCCTATCATTCTATGCAAATAGTGTTCAATTTTAGGTGCTATTATCACTAAAATGATTTGTAGTTTCCAAAATGATCTAAAAAAAAAACAGTGCTTCCTACAGCAGCCCAAACCTAAAAAAACAAATTTAAAAAAGAAAAATAAACTGAGAGAAAAAAATAAATTTGATAGTAAAACTATTTCTATGAGAATGTCAGTGTATACTATCCTCTTCCATTGATCACCTGAGGCAAAAAGACTTCACAAAAAAACTGTGATTTAGTGTTTATGAATTGGATTATAGGTGAGATCAAGGACTATTAAGATTGTGAATATATTTAGAGTTATTCCCTAAAGGAATATTTGGGGTTTAAAAATATTGCTGTTAAGTGATCCATGGTGCTCTATCTTGATTTTTCTTTTTCCTTTCCATTGTATATAACCCAAGGGCTTCATGTAGTTTTCTTAGCTATGCGTTTAAATGTCTCATCTATTTTTTCTTCTAAATCTTTTTGCTTTTCTGTGTTAACCTTTTTATCCATCTATATTTAGCTGGGTCTGTAAATAGTAAAACTGCTGACTGAACTATCTAAAAGAGAATGATGAAAATAAAAGAGAACCTGGAAGTCAAGGAAATAAATAAGTATTTTTTTTTACAACAGAATTTGTTACTGAAATTCCACAAATTCAGACTATTCTCTGAAATAACAGCTTGGATTATCACTTGCAGAAACATTTTACCACAGCTTTATGGACACAATCTAAATTATTTCCCTTGACTTTATAGGGAAAACAAAATCATAGCTAGATAGCTAAAGATGTAACTAGTGTACTAATTGGTTTCTTAGCCGATTGCTAAATATCAACAAGGTGGTCCAATTTCCGCTGATGTGCATTTTCAGTTCAGAAATATTCCTTATGACATATATTCCTGTAAAAAACTTGGATAATCATTAAGAATTAATGATTCAAAATAATGTAAAGCTGTGCTCCCCTAAAAATCAAATAGGCAAGTGAATATAAAGAATTTCAGCTCATCAGGACCAAAAACTTACTGAAACAGGAAAACTGGTGAATATTTATTTAATTTTTAAGATTTACCTATTTATGCATAGAAGAACTGGGGTGTTGCCAGAGGTATGGGGGTGAGAGGATTCATCACAGACAGAGTGGGGAGCAGAACATAAGGATCTACTGAAATACACAGCTGAGGGGTGCAGTGGGTGAGACAGGAGGTCTGCTGTGCCATGTGGATTAGCTCCCTGACAAGGGATTGAATTTGTGCTGAGTGGCTGGGATAGCTTGACAGCACTGAGACTTTAACCAGGGAGGACCTGGCAGAATATTGAAAGGGCAACTGCTAGAAAGGGTAAATGCTAAAAATTAAATATGGTCTTACTATAAGAGATAACATCCTAGGGCTTTACCTTAATGGGATCTCCAGACTTTATGGGTTTACTACCAGCAGCCCCACAAATTTTTCAGAGTAATTATCAGAAAAATCTGAGATACTTCCAATAGGCAGTGTAGAGAAATAACACCTTTAAAATAGCCCAAGGGGTCTCCCTGGTGGTACAAGGGGTTAAGCAAAGCACTATGAAGATATCTGCAGCCTCTGCAGGACGAGTTGGATCCCCCACTTGGTCAGGGAGCAACCCACATGGTGCAGCAGACCCTTCCTGTCTTGCCTGCAGCTCCCCTCAGCAGTGCATTTGAGTCAGTCTGACTGTTCTGTTCCCCACTCTGCTCTGGTGAATCCTCTTACCTCCCACACCTCTGGCCTGTACCCAGTTCTTGTATACATAAATAAATTTATCTTTAAAAAAACTAAAATAGCCCAAAGTGCTCTTTTCTCAACAGTCTTAAGGGAACCTATTTTCCCAAGTCTTAATTGGTTTGGTTTTCAACAGAGCTTAATCAACATGGGGAAGGAAAGAACTAACTCCTATATATGAAAGTTTATAGCAGCTGTATTCCTAATTACCAAAACTACAGTGTTTTCCTCTACACATTAAACCATGCAATTATAAATGTACAAGTTATTAGATTTTTTATTGTGAGGGTTTGACATATTTAATATTAGACAACAATGTGAGAAATTAAGTCACAATCCATGACAATGAACAGTTTTAATATAAAGGAATCAAAGTGTTTGCACGTCTGCACTTTACCATTTGTGTTCCAGGTGTAATAACATTTTCAGAAGAATTATATGATGGCATATTTGAAAAGTGGAGCCAAAGGAAATATGTCTATTAACATAGCAAATAAAAATATAAATATCTTCACTAACACAATTTATTCATTTGATGATTTCCTGCTGATAATGAACTGAATCAATATCCAAATTATTTTTCAAATGGAATTCATCATTGCTTATAGAGTATAGATTATTTAAATCTACTTCCATAGCATATTGGCATTTAGTGTTGCCAGTTGGCTCAGTGAAAAGTTAGAAATCAGCAAAACAAAGAGGGCCCATTAACAATAAACTTACAAAAGATTTAGTCAAGTGCCAAACAACAAATGTCTACAATTAATATTTTTTCACTCAAAATCATTTGCCTCTCACAGCCCTGGGCACAAATCCTTCACAGCCCCTCCATCTCACCACCCTCTCCCCAGTAAAAACACTTGCAACATTGTGTTCACTGGGTACATACACTTCTATGATCAGCAGTATTCATGTTCTCATCACATAATCTAAATGACCTAAAATAGTCAAAATCCACTTATAGGGGATGGCTAGATAGCACAACTACAATATTCTGTTTTGTGTGATATCCTCTGTGAAACCTAATTAATTTAAAAGTATATATATTTGATGCTATAGGGTTGGAGGAAAACAGGATTATATCAACAGGATATAGGTGTAGGGTTGAAAGGGGATATTTTAAAATGTTTCAATTTATCTGAGACATAAATTTACATCTTCGTAGAAGGCATGTACTCTTAAATGGACACATCCAGATATATTTTACCCTGTAATCAGCTCTGCAGTGTGTTGTGAACTTTTTCAAAACATGCCATCACTTTTATATTTGGCATGCCATTGAATACAGACTCTCAGACAAAGTTGGAATTATGAAGAGACCATCTCATCTAACCTTCTTAATCATCAGAATTGAAAATTAGCTTAAATTTCCAACAAAGAAATAGAGACAAAATAGATGTCAACATGAAAACAAAACAGAAGTCACTCTTCAGCTTTCAGGTATGTGCTTTCATCTCACTGTTACTTGTGTCATCTACAAAATTAATAGAAATAACTCTGCAGGGGGCCTCCCTGGTGGCTCAGGCCATTGAGTGCTGCACTGTGAAGTTGACCACAGCCTCTGCAGTGCTAGTTTGATTCCCACCTGCCTGGGAGCAACCTACGTGGTGAGAAGACCTCTCCTTTGTCACCTGCTGTTCCCCTGAGCAGTGTATTTCGCCAGTCTGCCTGTTCTGTTCCCTGCTCTGTCTCTGGTGAATCCTCTCACCCTCCTGCACATCTGGCCTGTACCCTGGCTCTTGTATAAATAAAATAAATCTTTAAAAAAAGAAATAACTCTGCAAAGTATTTGCAGGTTAACTGAACTGTTACTTACTATTTGCCTTGGTCTTATCAATGATTCCCAAATTAAGGTATAAAACAGGAACTTATTTCCAAATATAGCTAGAGTTGCATTAAAACAAAACTGGCCTTGGGCAAAATCACAAGGTAGGATCATTCCTTGGAGGTTTTAATTTATTTTGCCAGGGGTACTTTTCCACTGCTCATTATCTATTCCCAAATCACATTAGAGGCCTTGAATGGTTGATAAGGCCTTCACCCCTTGTGTAGCTTCCCCCAGTAATTTAAGCTTCAATCTTTTCACAACCTTAAAAACACCTGGAACTACTATAAGGTAAGTGGCCCAGTGTTTTTTTTTGCATTTCACTGCCTTAAGCATGTCAATCTACAATATACTTCTGGGGAAGTTACAGGGGGGAATAAATCTTTATATATGCTGCTGAAAGATGTTAGATTGACTAGCAGTGGAAGGAGATAGAATCAAATAATTAAGGGGCATCAGGAAAAAAATTATGGAGGGACTTTAGGGGTGTGCCATGGAGTTGATGTGAGAAAATACTACAGAGCAAGCTTTTTAAATGTGAGACATCGGTTTTTGAATATGCATACATCTCTAATATTAATACAACATACTGAGTGCTTACTATTTGCCATACATTCATGGCCACTTTGAATACAGAGCATTAACATATAACTTAATGATCCATTTTATGGGGAGAACCACTGGAATAAATCATTTGAAAGTTAAAAGATCATTTTGTTTGCACTGGCAGAAAGTTTCAGAAAAGATTTTGTGCTTGTGATTTCTTTTAGAAAATGACCATGAATACTGTAGTGAAAAGCTGAAGCAATAAAAAGGGAGACAAAAAAAAAATCTATATTGAAAACCCCAAATGTACAAAGGTACAAAGGAAGTGGTTTGCAAATAACAAATATAAATTATTCCACAGGCAGAGGCTACCAAAATAAGGAGGTAAGAAAGAGCTAGACTAGGGCAGGGGTACATTTTATATATTAAATTGTCTGATAAGACATTAATAGTAATTCTGGATTTATTAGGGAGAAAACTGAGTTGGAAGGAGCTGATAGAGAAAAAAGCGAAGAATCAACCTGAGAAAATGGAACCAGGCAAGGAGGAAAGACAGTGGAGTGAAGCTCAATCCATAAATACTTAGGGCACCTCCACAAGCCCTCTGGATATTGCCAGGAAAGACTTCTCAGTCCTCATTCGATGCTTTTCACAGCTCCTGGTCTCATATGCTTAAATATAACTTATTTATACATGCACGTCCTCACTTGACTTCATCTACAGAATCTTGGAAAGTGCAATTTTAAGTAAATGACTTATACTAAAATCAATTTACCATAGATTAAGTGATATTAAAAAAAAGAGTTAAGTTCCCACAAACCATTTCTGGACATAAAAACAGTACCCAGCTTGTAAATATATAAAGACCTAAAACCTTTCTAATATTAAAACTATCATTTGTACTCATTCTTTCAACTTTTCCAACCCACTTATTCCAGATCAAAGTCATGGGTAGGTAGAACCTACCCTGGCACTTGATGCAACACGATCTAAACCCTGGATAGGTCACGTCTTTCATCCAGCGAGGTGCTAACTCACACACACACACACCTACACACTCGTAGTGGACAATTTAGATGACCAACGAAGCTACCATTTTGAGGATATAGAAAGAAAGTACTCAGGGAAAGCCCTCGGAGAACAGGCAAGCTCCACATAGCTCAGGCCAAGAATCCATTTTATTGCTCAGTATCAAAACGAAACCATATTGAACAAAAAATAAGTTAGTTAAGAACCCACTGTACTTACTTGGAGGAAAATGTGAGCGCCATCCACACGGGTAGATAAGCAGCCAACTGTCCTGGCTCTGGAAGTGAAGCTCATGATCGACACATCCCGCAAAGAGGAAGGGAATTCGATCACCGACGTCAGCTAATTAAGAGCCTGATGTAGGAACCAGCTATGGCACATAGTCCACTGACCCCCGGGCCGCGCCATGGTGCCCAGACATTTCCTCCTGCACGCCCGAGTGCGCTCCAGTGCTTGGACTATCACGTCCAAGGTCTGCGTGCAAAAAATTGAAGTCCGGCTGCGGTGCCTGCCTGGTTGCCCCGGAGTGGTCATTGTGTTTGCCTGTTTGCCCCTGAGCGGTCACGGTGTTGGCGTAACAAAGGCTGTTTGCAAGGCAAAGCTAGAGCACAGAAGGCAGTGGGGTGTCCTTGGGGAGGAAGAGGAGGAACCCCCTGCAGCTAAGGGAGGGCTGGCATAGCTGCCGCCTGCATCAAACTGATAAAGCCATGAGCGATTCCAGCCCACCTTCCAAGGCAGAGCAGTTAATTCCTGTTTTCCCTCCACATTTTCCAGTTGGTACCTGTAAGGCCCATGTCCAAAATGTCCGGTCGTGTATGTGTTGGAGCAGCTCTTGTGGCAGAGAAGCACATCCTCAAGAGGAGTAGGGCACAGTCCAGGGGTAGAGGTTCCAGTAGCAAGAAAGTAAAGAGGCAGACACTGCCCTGCTGGCCCAGAAACCGACCGTTCACTGGGATGGGGACTTGAACCAGAAGCCGAAGGCAGCCCGGGCTTTAAGTAGCTGTCGAGTGGAGCCAGGCCTGCAAACTTGCCTTAAGGCTACCTGGGGTGCTTGAGAGAAACATAATCAGCTGTTTAAAATATAATGCACCTTGGAAAATGCAGCCCTTCAGGCTGGAGCTTCTAAGCCCAAGCTGCAGGCCCAGATCCTCTGCTATTACAGTGGCCACCTGTGGTTTGCATCCCTGTGCTGCAACCTGATCAGGATTTATTAGCACTGCATGAGGAATGGGGGGGCAGCCATCATTCCTAGCCCTGGAAGTAAGTTTGGCTCCTAAAGGAGTTCTGGTTGTGGGTCTTGAATTACCTCCAATTGATGCGTGAGTTTTTGAGTCCTTTTTCTAGTAAGAAAACCCATCTAGGAGTATCTTTGGTCAGTTTTTATGTATATGTGACCATATACATGTTTCAGCTGTTAAGATGCAGGTGAATTATTTATTACTGATCACATTTAGTTTCAAAGGCGGGTAGGAAGACCTATTTCCTACCAAAAGTCTAGGTTAGGTCAACATCAGCAAATCCAAAGAATAAATCTAAAATTAGATTGATATTTTTAATAGAGGCAACTCTACTTTGCAAAATACTGACCTGCTCACTTTCCAGTTAGCAAGATTTAAAGAACAACACTCCCCAATAAGCAGTACAAATTTTAGCTGGCACTGTTAAAATGAATTAAACAAGGAGCCCATTAGACAGAGGTGACTCTAATGATGTTGTGGTCTATTTAAGTAAACCAACCCTAAACCTATAAATGCCTCAATTCTGAAAAATCAAATTGTTGAGAACAACCAATCACAAATAGCCAAGTAGGCTTTCAGCTGTAACCAATCAAATAATTTCCTTTCTTCGCTCCCCACTTTTTCCCCTAGCTCCTGCCTCCAGGACTGCACTAAACACTTCCACTGTGGCCCTGCTGGATTGGGATCAAATTTTGCTCAAATCATTTTTAAAAAATTACTGTGCTTCAATTTACCTTTAAACAGTTCACCAACTGTTCATTACATAAAGTACAAATTGTGCTAGTTTTTTTTTTCAGTCTACAATCCTATACATAACCAAGAGATGAACATCAAAAATAGTGACCATTATTTCTTTCAAATTTTGTTAGTCACTGATCATTCTGCTTCTGTTAAAAGAACCATGTACAGACAGCAAAGGGGAAAGTTGTGCCAGCTTCCTTGTCTCCCAAATCCATCTGTAGTTTTACAAAATAATACAAAGAGGGAATTGGTCAACAAACATTAAAGTGCAACAATGAAATGAAAGTGGCAACACTGCAAGTGAAATTTGAAATAGCTGATTGTAGAAATCTTCACACTGTTGCTGTTCACAAAATTCTAAATGCAGCAACTCACCCAGAATTTTCAATGTGATAGAGATGAGTCTGTTTCAAAGTAGTTTCCATAATAACCAACATGAAAGTTTTTAAAAATATTGTGGCCAAAACTTATAAAGTTCACAAAATAGTTGAGGCTTTTGCCAATTAGCTGTTCGGATAATTTGATATGGTTTCAGCGATACAGTATATTTACAATCCTGCTCTATACAGTTCAAAGCAAAGACTATTTCATTTTTCACAGTGTTTTTAAAACTTTCCATTACTAATAACTTCATTATGCATTTCCTAAAACAGAATCATTCTTTTTTATCTCTAATAGTAAAGTTATTCAAGTCAGGAACTTAATATTGTTGGTAGTAGTTTCAACCTAAATGCCTGATTCAATTTTGTCCATTGTCCTAATGTTGTCCTTAATGGCAAAAGTGTTTGAAGGCACAACACAGCAATGACTAGGACCAGGATCCTGGCCAGCAGGTGGATGTTGGTGAAGCAGTTTCTGAAGGTGTCAGAGGAAGAATGAAGAATAACCTCAGAGCCAGTAGATGATAGTCAACTGAATGGAAAAATGTGGAGCATTCTCGGCTACACTTCTAGACTTCCTAAATTGGGGTTGCTGAGAACTAGGGACAGAGTTGAGCCTCTATGTTGATCTTAAACAGGTATGCATGTTCTCACTTTTCTTTTTCTGTCTGGCTTCCAAGTGCACTCTGATCTCTGCTTAGCAGATGTAATTTGCGAGCAGAACAGACTGAACTCAACTGTATGTCAGCCTATAAACCTTCTCCCTTCTCTCTCTTAGTTCTCCCTTTTTTATGCAAATAATTTTTACTTCTCTCTGTCCTAAGGACTCACCAAACAAGTCATCCCCCTTCCCCCTGGACATGTCCTCTTTTCAAAAGGAAACATGTTTTTTTGGTCTGTATTCCAAAAAGATCACAGTGTCATTTAATTGTCACATGTATTAATTTGGAACAGTTTCACAGTATTTCTTTGTCATTAATAACTTTGATGTTTTTGAAAAATATTGGGTATTTATTGCAAGTTTGTCTAATATTTCCTCATGATCAAATAAGTTTATGAAATTTTAGCTGGACAATATCAGAAGAAACAGTGTGCCCTTTAGAATTATCTGTCAGGAGGCCCTGTATAAAGTTCTTTTTTTTTTTAAAGATTTATTTTATTTATACAAGAACCGGGGTACAGGCCAGATGTGCAGGAGGGTGAGAGGATTCACCAGAGACAGAGTGGGGAACAGAACAGGTAGACTGACAAAATACACTGAGGGGAGCAGCGGGCAAGCCGGGAGAGGTCTGCTGTGCCATGTGGGTCACCTCCCTGGCCGGAGATCGAACTCGTGCTGCAGTGGCTGTGGACAGCTTTATAGGTTGCTTCCCAACCCCTTGCTCCACCAAGGAGGCCCTGAATTTCACTTTCCTCTCCAATTTGATGGTTGTTTTAGTAAGCCCAGGCTATTGTAACTAAATCTCATACCGGTTTGCTGAAACAACAGAGGTTTTTTTTTTTTTTTTCTTTTTTAATAGTTCTGAGATTATGGACTTCAAGATAGAAGCGATGACAGATTCAGTTGCTGGTGTGCTCCTATTCCTGGCTTATAGGCAGCCATCTTCTGCGTGTGTGTGGTCAAATGACCTACTTGGTGCATTGCCTCTAGAGAGAGTATTCCTAGCTTTCCTCAATTGAAGGGCACTAATCCCATCATGAGGGAACCACCTCCTTGACCTAATCTAAACCTAATTTCCTCACAAAGACCTCACTACCAAACTTTCAACATATGAGTTTGTGGGGCCACAAACACCCAGGTGATAACAATATTTTTTTATGACACAGGCATAATAGCATTCAAAATGTCAAAGTTATACAGTGCTAAGCTCAAAAATATTCCCCCCATGTTTCTTCTACCCCATTTGTTTCACACATCCTATTCAGACATTCCAAACCCAGCCTATAGATGAGCAATACAATTATTCCTTGATTGATCCTTCACATGTGTACGTGGGGGTTCTCTTTTGCCCAAATGAACAAATATATATTTACTTCATTTGTTTTCCTTATTGCATACATAAAAATATCAATATCATAGATGTTCTTTTTGCATTTTGTTTCATTCACTTAATAGTAATTTATACTGGAAATTATTCCATATTAAATTAGAGTGATTTTTATTTTCACAGTTCACAGAAAACTGTTTTCTGAAACGCCATAATATATTCCACAACTCCATTTAGCTTTGGTTTTAGGTTCTTGACAATATTTCCCAATTTCAGATACTACCACAATGAATACATTTTTCAGATGCAATTTTATATTGTTGGAATTGCATTTTCTGGGTAAAATAATAAAAGAGGAATGTTGAATCCAATGGTAAATTTACATTTACCTTTGCTAGAAAATGTCAATTTCCTCCCCAAACAATTGGGCCAATTTGCATTGCAATCAGCCATGTATGAGTGACCCTTTCTCTATCATCTTACAAAGAGAATATATTATCATTTATTTTACTTGTTGCCACTTTGATAGGTGAGAAAAGGCATCCTACTATTGTTTTATTTTTGGAGGAATTTTAAATTATTGATTTTTAAAAAACTCCTTTTTTATTAATTTTCTGTTCACACTCTGTGCCAATTTTGCTGAGCCATATTTGTCCCTTTCATTACATTTTTGCTAATTTTCTATGTGCCTATTAACTCTTTATGTGTTGTATATATTAAATTTACTAAAATTATTGAAATCATAATTCAGTATATATAATAGAATATTAAATTGTATGTTCAAGGATGTAAGATCAAACAAAAAATAAAAATATAGAAAGAATATAGCCCCCTTTCCTTGCTTATGATGGAACTAAATCTTAGGAACTTGTCCAAAATAATATACTATAGGGAATATAGATAGGCATATAAAGTGTATACAGTTTGTCCTAGCACGGTTCTGCAGTATAATAAGATAGCTTTCTATGTCATTCTGAAATTTAGCTGGGTTTTTATGGTGAAATGTTCAAAGTTGTCAGCTGCAGCATGTCCCACTATATACATAGAATCACTAAAGGATTAAATTTGCATCTAACCTGTTCTAATCCCTTGAGCTTTTCTTCTTGATTTTTTTTTTTTTTTATGTCTTCAATTTCCAACCAAGGCAAGGTTACCTGAAGGAACAAATCACTAACTTAATGTTGTGATTCCACATTCATTGATCTTATCTAAGCTTGTATTTTGCTTTTAATTTTTTTTTTATGTCTTTGGTGAAGATGCTGTTCTCTTAAGCATATACAGTTTAGCATATTAATTGAGATTTTATAACTTGCAACATTTTCCATTTGTTCTTAATTTGCATTAATTATGCTTTAAGGAGGCTACTTTTTTTTTTCATAACCAACAATATATACAAGTATGGTTCCACTCAGTTATTTTTTTTTAAGTCTTCACTAAATAAAGTTACTTTTGAAACAATGGTCAGATCTCAGAAAACACAATGTGAAATTTTAAATAGATAAAAGGGATGTTAATGGTAGTGATTGATTGTTCTCTATAAGTTCAAAGGATGGAGAGGTAGAAACTCCCCAGGGCAATACTATGGCAGTGAGTAAAAAATATAAATCATTTTCTTCTCAATTGTTGTGATCAACTACTAGGTTTAAGAAACATAGCTAATACATCTCACTTTAGCCATCTTAATAAATAACATTTAAACTCATGGGGCTAGTATGTTAACAGTAAATGCTTGTAAATTATTGCAGAACTGTAAGAAAGTTATGTTTTATTAATATTAACCTATAAAATGCTAAATAGAATTATGTATATATCAAATTATTCCATTAATAAGATATATAAGGTTGCATCAACTTTAGACCTTTTGAATATCAAGTAGATAATTCTTTTACATGAAATCTTTTCTGTCAATATGATATTAATGTTAACTACAGACATTGTTGAAACATAAATACTTACAAATATTGATTAAATGTCTATTAGAAGCCTTACACTACATCATTACAATTGTTCTGTTATTATTGTTGTTATGCAATTACTATTATTATGTCTTATTGTGCATAATTATATATTAAATTTTATGATGGGTATGTATGGTACAGGATAAAGCATAGACTATACAGAGTTCAGTATTACCCCAGGGTTCAGGCATCTGCTGGGGATCTTGAAACATGCCCACCTCCAGCTTTGGGTAACTGCTTTAAGCTGGTTTACTACTTTCCACTCCAGTGTTTCCTCCATTAACTTCTTTCCCAATCTACTGGACTGGAAAGTCCATTTCTATATTCTCAAACATCTACATTCATTAAATTATCTTCAACTCCAGTGCAACCAAGGAAATTCAAGTCACATATCTTTATTTTGTTTATTATTTATTTTATACAAGAACTGGGGTACAGGTCAGAAGTGCGGGAGGGTGAGAGAATTCACCAGAGCCAGAGCGGGGAACAGAACAGGCAGACGGACCAAAGACACTGCTGAGGGGAGCAGTGTGCGAGGCAGGAGAGGTCTGCCACGCCATGTGGGGTTCTCCCTGGCCGGCAGGGCATCAAACCGGCGCTGCAGAGGCTATGGACAGCTTCGCAGCTCGGCGCTCAACCGCTGCGCCACGGGGGAGGTCTCGAAGTCACATATCTTGATTACATCATGGTGATATTTCCTTCCTGTTAGCCATTCTCCAGCCAGCACCTCAAAAGATTCTAAAAAAAAAAAACATAATTTGGGTCTCAATAGTCTCTTGAACGTGTTCTCTTGATACTTGGAAAACTCTTAATCTTATTATGGCTTATAAAATGTTGCCTAATTTGGCCTATAACTTCTTCAAATGCATCTTACTTATTTTTCTTTTACCAAGGAATGACTGAACACTTCAGCAATATAGTTCCTGAAATTCAACTCTGTGGTTTTGGAATTGCGTCACTTCTCAACCTAAAACACTACCCCCATTTCACATGTTCATTTGCTCAAGAAATAGGGTATGCAGCTTAAGTAAACTGAAGTGATTTTGCATCTAGCATTACTGTAAACATAACTTTCACAACTGAAATATTATTAGAATAATATTGATGACCCCAAATATCATCATCTAAGTTGTTTAGTAAAAATACTAAAGTATATTGTAGTCATTAAGTTTACAATTTTGACTGTTTATATTTTAGTTGATTTAATCTTCTTGATAATCTAGTGATATTAAGAGATTATGTTAAATTACAATAATAAATAATAAAGAAGTTCTGACAAGAATAAAAGCGCTATTTGTTTATTCATGAAACATGTATGTCTTGAACTATATGTAGTTATATGTTGTGTTGCCACTCATGCTTTCTTTTTGTTAATTAAAAAAAAATATTTCTCTCTTTGAAGTAGCACTAGCTGATAATACTGTATATGTTTTAGAATACAGGTTCACACCTCTTCCAAAATATGTTAGTACACCACAACTACTACCAAAGTACTAATAGCCCTCCACCACACGCAAATGAAACTCTTCTACCTATTACTCCCAACACTACGCCACCTTTTATCATCTCAGGGATCATTTTTGTTTAGTTTGCCTGTTCGTTTGATTTGTTTACTTATATCCCACGTATAATATGGGAAATCATCTGTTTTTTGTCTTTCCTCTTCTGATTTATTTCACTTAGCATAATCTGCTCCGGTTCCATCTATATTGTCAGAAAAGAAGACTTCATAATGATTTTCCTAATAGAGTAGTATTCCATTGTGTAACTATGCTGTATCGTTTTTTTGTGTACTCATCCTTTGTTGTATACATTAAGTTGTTTCTGTATTTTGATTATGATACATAGCACTACAAATAAGCATAGGAATGCGCATATGTTTTAGAATCTTTGCATATTCTTTGGAGAAGAATGAAATGTTGCATATAAAGTCTGATTCTAGAATTAAAACTATACAGGAGAAGATTGAGGGGGCAGAAGAATCAGAAAAGGGCCCCCAATGGCCACTCATACTTTCTTTTTTTTTTTTTTTTAATAGAGGCATGTGTTTTATTTATTTATTTGTTTGTTTGTTTTGTCTATACATGCACTGGGTACAGTCAGAAGCGCGGGAGGGTGAGAGAATTCACCAGAGCCAGAGCGGGGAGCAGAGCAGGCAGAAGGACCGAAGTACACTGCTGAGGGGAGCAGCGGGCGGCTGGAGAGGTCTGCGCACCATGTGGGACCCGCCTCTGGTGGCCGGGGAGCAGCCGGGGATCGAACCTGCGCCGCAGAGGCTGCGGGCAGCTTCGCAACCCAGCGCTCAACCGCTGCGCCACTGGGGAGGCCCCACTCATACTTTCTAAATGACAACGTTTAAAGAAGAGAGAGAGTAAAACTTAAAAATAAGATTAAAAAATAAGATCAAGAACTATGAATGTTCTTATATAAATTTTATACATAAAATATTTGTAATTAAATCTGTTACAATTGCTTTGTTCTTAGCTAATTTATATTGATTTATTCTGCAAATATAAACCAAAACCAACCTAATATTTTTAAAAGAATATTCATTTTTATTTTCATTTTTATATTTTTATTGTAAATATTTCAATCAAATTTAAAGTAGTATTATGTGAACATATATATCCTTTATTACATCATTTTTACAGATATTCCTTATCACACATTTTTTCCATTTCTTTCTAACTTTTAGCAGCTTAATTTCAGTTAAAATGTCATAAGCCTAAACGTTAACATTACCAAACTGAAATCTAATATATATATATATAGTGTGTGTGTAAACAATTATAGACAAATAGTTCCTTTATATAGTGAAAAAGTGTTGTAATGGCTGCTAACTTTGCAACAGAAGGAACAAAATACTTTGTATAATCTCAAAAAAGATAAAAACGAAACAACATATTGTGGGATCGACTTATTTTTTACCCATTTCCATTTCAAATTACTTAAAAATATATGCAACACCTACATTATTCAGCTTCTAGGCATTTAAAGAAAAATTGATATAGCATATGAGATGGAAAGAGAAAGGAAAGTCTATTTGTGTTTACAACACAAGAGAATGGATAGGAATGAAACTGGAATGGTGTCCTTTAATTTTTTTTTTTTTTTTTATATTTTGTCTGACGTTGCATAGGTAGATTTCAAAAAGCCCAGCTTAGATGTCAAATAAGAACATTTCTAATTTTACCCAGCTGGAAACAGAAGGTCATTTTAGGTTGCGGAGAACATCAAAAAATAAAAGCAGAATTTGCTAGTTGCTATTAGAGCTTATCTTCGTAACTGTAGTTTGGTAAACTTGTACTATCATCTTTAAGATTAAATATAAATACTGAGAATATTGAACCACAGAAATCTTAATTGGTTCGCTCCATTTAAGCAGTATACATGAATAGATTTTTTTTTTTTAATTGTCGGTATATCTGGAGGGCTGGTAATGACCCCTGGGCAATATAAGGATGAGGTACGTGAATTAGTGATTTCCATGCATTGTTAAAAGTTTGAAACTACCCTGAAATTTAGATTGATAGTTTTCACTTGGTTCAGCCACTTACAGAATCAGACTTTAACTTCTTGACCAAAGGTGTATAAAATATCCCTAGTTAAACTGATATCTAATCTTGCTGCCTGAGATATGTTGCAGATATCTTTGCAGCATGCAAAGATGGATTGTGTACAATATGACTTGGACACTGACTGCTATGCCTGGAAATATTCCGGTACCTATCTGACTGCACTTTCTTCTCCTTTTTTTGATTAATCATTTCCATTTATTAAACCTTTATGTGAACATTATCCTGAAAGTCCTTGTGATGCCTTTTACTTTGTTATCTCACCCTGTGCAACTGATACAATAATGTGAAGCTATAGAACCAATAAATCATGAGGATATATATATTCTTACACTATATATATACACTTTATTTAATATATATAGCCTTTATTTAATACTTATGTTTTATTAATTATACTGGAAAAATTAACATATATCCTTAGAGTTCAATTTTCAGACATATGGATACAAACCTTTAAAAATGATTGATTTTTGATCACAAAGTATTTTTCTTTAAATGCATATAAATGATAGCACAAATAAAATCATAAATTCCTGAATTATACTCTGATGAAATATATGACTAAACACCACATGTTAAAATACATTATCCATTTCTCTCTTGAAATGTAAATTTAACTGAATAAATTTAGCAGGTTTTGTTGTTTTGGGAAAATATACTATTAAGTTGGATTCTATATATGAAATGGAAGAAAATATGTTAAATATGTGAAAACTTCAGAGTAAGAAAAATTTCTGAAATATTTATCTCTATAGCAACTGTGCCCATTTAGAAAACAACTATACTACTTTTAATACATAATGGAAAAAAATTACAATTATTAAATTATTTGGAAACAGAATTTTTACATAAATATTAAAACATTACTTGAATAACTGACAAGGATAATAGGCATAGAGAATAGACAATAGCAAACTAAACCTTAATTATCATAAAATTAAATTATCCAAAATTTTATTTAATTAGAATTCTCTAGCTATAGAGCTAAATCTTAGTATCTTTCACCATTTATTCAGACACCTTATGAATGATTAAATTTATTCCCAAAACATTTTCCTTACTGCTCAAGACACTGTAGTAAATGAACTATGATTTATCAATATGTATGGTGAGACAGACTAATATATGTTGCAACTATATTAATTAGTATATATAATATATACTAGTATGTATAACTAACTAATATATATTATATATATATATATATACTAGTTGCAAAAGTTCAGAAATGTAATACTCCACATATTTTGGATGCTATAAAAATATTTGTGGAAAAATAAATATTTGAAAGATAAATGAATTAAGCAATGAATACAAACTTCAGGAAAGCAATAGCTTTATTAATTTGCTGGAGCATATAAAGCTTAAGTTTAGCAGATTTTAAATAATATAAGCTTTAAAAGGTTTGAAAACAGTAAAAAGAAAAATTGAAAGGAATCTCAACCAAAACTGAGAATTAAGCTACTAACACAATCCTGAGCAAATGAATTTTTTAAATAAAACCTTGAACTCCTGTTTTCAAATCCACTACTGCTCACTGCATAGGGAACCAGATTGGTCCCAGCGTACAATGGGCTATGGAATGCCCTCTTTCCTGAACATTAGGTATCAGTTCAGTTTCTTTAGTCAACTCATTTTATTTGCTATTTCTAGTGCTTGTACATCTTTTTCCTATAATAACAACCATCACTTATCCACTTAATATAAAATTCTACCTAGAGGTCATGTCAAACTCAAGGTAATTGAAAATAATTCTCTTTCAATTGTAGATTTCAGCCCAGACAAAAAGTGCATCCTCTGAAAAAGAATGCAATTCCCCCAGGCAGAAGCACTGAGAAGACTGAGGCTTAAATACAATGAAGGATATTTTTTCTCCTCTTTTTATTGTTTCTTGCTAGAATGGCATGCTTGTCAAAGCCATCTGAATGTGTAGATCGATAGACAGACAGGAAGGCTTTCAGCTTGATATGTCGCAGAAGTAGACAGTGTCAGCTCTGGTCACAGCTCCCTATCTTGGTATATTTAGTTCCAGAGATATCAAAGTTCCCTTACCTGTTATTGACATTAACAGGAACAAAGAAATTTGGGGCTTACTGAATAGTTAAAGACTTTAAGAAATCATGTATATGTGTGAAAAGATTTCTGTGCTGTCTAGATTTAGAGGACTAATTTTCCACTTTTCTGAATTTGAAGTCTATATATGAAGAGAAGGTAAAATTTCACAAGTCACTTGCCACAAAATGAATGAGACATAATTAACAATGACATCTAGTGGTGGAAGGACACTGCCACAAAAGTTTCATTAAAAAGGTGGTATGAATTACTTTGACCTTTTCTTGGCTTAATATACGTGGACTGCTTTATGCTTCATTGGAGTCTCCCATATATTAAGATGTTTTGTGTAGGCTACATGTGCTTCTCCAAGGATTATCTGTGGATTGTCTGCACCATAATAATCAAGGGTGCCTGTTTAAAAGGCACAGTTTAATCTTTCCTGGTAAAGGCCAGATATATTAAAGTCTTCAAATGCTGCAGATAATTCATGTAGGTATAAATGTTTGAGGACCACAGAAATAGGTGAGTAGCAGAGCAAAAATCACATGCACAGAACAGTTATGCTACATATACAGTGTGCATGTAGAATGCATATGTAGAATAACCTGATGTATAGTTCCTAATTTTCATTCTCAAGTATCACATAGATCATTTGTTTATGGATGTGTGTGTCTGTAATTCTTTTTTTTTTACATTTATTAATTTTATTTTCTTTTTTAAAATATTATTTTTTACATCATTGTTCATTTTTAGACAATATTTGCTTCCCCCCCACCTCCTCAGGTGTAGTCCCCATAAAGTTTCCATCACCAATGTACCCGAGCACCATCACTTCAGTCCCCTGTGCTTCTCCCTCCCTCCCTCCCTCTGTTCTCTCTCCCTCCTTTTCCCCTGCAGTAGGTCTCTGATTTATAATTGTCCGTTTTTGCTTTTTGTGTTTTGTACTGTTATTATTTTTTTACACTGATGTTTTATTTGGTTCCCCTATATTCCTGCTATAAGTGAAACCATCCGATAAACATCTCTAAAGACTCATCACCCAAAGCAAAGAAAGTCAAGGAAAAGGTAAACATCTGCGATTACATCAAACTGAAAAGCTTCTGCACAGCAAAAGAGACATTAACCAAAACAGAGAGACACCCCACTGACTGGGGAAAAAAATCTTTGCTCCCCAGTCAACTGATAAGGGACTGATCACAAAGATATACAAATAACTCACAGGACTCAACAAAAACAAAATAAACAATCCAGTCAAGAAGAATTTAAAAGGCATTTCTCCAAAGAGGAAATGCATATACCCAACAGGCATATGAAAATGTTCAATGCTTTCATAACTCATCAAAGAAAATAGATATGGAGTTGATTGTCATTCTAGTCTTTGAGGAGCTTATATTCATACAGAAGTAAAAGAATACAGTTACACTGTGATATTTATGTAAATAGCAAATCAACAAAAGAAAGAGTGACAATATCTAGGTGTAATATGGAAAAGATTCACTATGAAACTGCATTTAAACTCATTTTTGGTGACTCACTAGGTGTTTATCAGATGAGGACAAGGATCAGAAAGGAAGTAACAGGTAGAAGCAAGAGCATAAACCTGTCAGCAGGTATGGATCATCAACTGAATAATAAATCTTGAAAATGAACAGGATGAGTTCCGTAACATGAAGCTAAAAAGAGAGATGGAGCTGCACAGCAACACGTTAGATCTTTATGTTCTATTCTCACTTCCCCAAACCTGGTAGTGAATTTTGTGAACATGCAAAGAGATCTTATTTATATAACTAGATAAAGATAGACAGGATAGATGATGATTGATAGATGATGGATGGATAGATAGATAGATAGATAAAGTGATAGGGGATAGTGTTGAAATTTCAAATACATAGTTTTGAAAAATGACTGATTTATATTTACATAGTATGTTTGCTTACAAGTTTTGTGATTATGCACTACTTTCTGTATGCTTCACTTATGTAGATGTTTCTTTTAAACTTAATGACTTACTATATTTACAAGTTTAATATATTAAATCTTCCCAAATCTGTTAAATGCTTAGATTTTGCTTGTTAAGTTTATAAATTTTTCTTTTCATATTTTCAAGTGTTTGAGAGACTGGGGTATATTGAATTATTAATTAAACTGGTATACAATTGGGTCTCCCTGGTAGCGCAAGGGGTTAAGCTGCAACCTATGAAGATATCTGCAGCCACTGCAGCATGAGTTCGATCCCCAGCCAGGGAGCTACACACATGGTGCAGCCGAGACCTCTCCTGTCTTGCCCGCTGTTCCCCTCAGCAGTGTATTCCATTCAATCTGCCTGTTCTGTTCCCCACTCTGTCTCTGGTGAATCCTCTCACCCCACACACCTCTGGCCTGTACCCTTCTCTAGTATGCATAAATAAATAAATCTTTAAAAAATAAACTGGTATATACTAATACATTAAATTGAGATGTTTAAGGGAATTTGTTAACACTTAAGTTTGCATGTAAGTGTACAAATGGGGATCATTGTTTCTTTTTCTTTTTTTATAAAGTCAGTGTTTTTTTTTTTTTAAAAGATTTATTTATTTTATTTATATAAGCACTGGGTACAGTCAGAAGCACAGGAGGGTGAGAGAATTCACCAGAGCCCAAGCAGGGAACAGAACAGGCAGACTGACGAAATACACTGCTGAGGGGAGCAGCGGACGTGGCAGGATAGGTCTGCTCAACATGTGGGACCCTCGCCGGTGGTCGGGGTTGGAACTGGCACTGCAGAGGCTGCGGGCAGCTATGCAGCCCAGCGCTAAACTGCTGTACCACTAGGGGAGGCCCAGGGGATCATTGTTTCTAAATAGAACTTCTTAGATCTTAATAGTTTAAACTTACAAATAAATTGATCATTAATTAAAAAATATGTCTTCTATAATTCCTTGCCATCCTCAGATTCTAGACTATGTTTAAGCACTAGGTGTAACACTGAATGGGGACTAGAATTGAGAAAGATCACAAGCCAGGAATCGTTCTCTTTGCTTTTGAGTAGGGGAATTTACCCTGCAATAATTGCTCCTCTTAAGATTTAGATGGTTAGGCTCTAGTTAGTGAGAGCATTCAGTGGTCTCAATTTGGCCCTGGATGGGGGTAAGACAGGTATCTCACAACCTCAGGCTGCAAACAGTAACCTCATTGTTGAAAAGATGCAGATGATCCAATCTGGCTCCTCCAACTAGGTTGGACTCCAACTGTTTTAGTTTGGGTGCCCCAGGCTCAAGCCAGTAATCATCAATCTCTACCTGTATGCCTATAGTTCTCCGGTGGTGCCCCATTGTTCTGCACATAGACTGAGCACTCTATAGTGCCCAGTTTTTACAGTCCCCAAAGTGGGTGCGTGCCCTTGAGTTATCAACAGCAGAAGGGCTCTGGACAGAAACCACCCTTTCTTCTTATGGATTATATTGCCCTGGAATAAGCCAAACCAGTTTAATTACAGTATTTCCTTCCCTTTATGCTGCACCATTACTCCTAATACATGTGATAGTCATCTGCTTATATTCAGGCATTCTTGACCTTGCTTTATTTAAATTTGATTGTGGGGCCTCCCTCATAGCACAAGGGGTTAAGAACAGCACTATGAAGCTGTCCTCAGGAGTTACCCACATGGCACAGCAGACCTCTCCTGTCTTGCCCACCACTCCCCTCAGCAGTGTATTTCAGTCAGTCTGCCTGTTCTGTTCCCCACTCTGTCTCTGGTGAATCCTCTCACCCCCCCCCCCACATCTTTGGCCTGTACCCTAGTTCTTGTATGCATAAATAAATAAATCTTTAAAAAATAAATTTGATAGTGAATATGTAGAGCAGCTATACCCTCCTACCCCTGTTTCTGCACTGTTCCCATCGTGCCTGACTCTTCGCTTGGAATTTTTGTATTCTTGAAACATTTTTCTAATAGGTGCTTATAAAGGTGAACTTAATAAGCAATTGGTATTTTTTCAAGAGCCAACATATAAATGATGTCTTTTTTTTTTTTTTTTTTTTTTTTTGTGGGAACCTCGCCGGCAGCCAGGGAACGAACTGGCGCTGCAGAGGCTGTGGGCAGCCTCACAGCCCAGCACTCAACCACTGTGCCACCAGGGGAGGCCCTAAATGATGTCATTTTGATGAGATGTTGGGTTCAGTGAGCCAGAAGAGTTTCAGCGGAGTTCCCTTTTCAGTGGCACGTGACAAGTTTGCAAAGGAGGCAAAGGCATTTGGTTATATTCAAAAAGGGCAAGTTTGTTGCAAAAAAAGGTAAAGGGAAGAAGATATTTGCTCAAACATAAGCAGGCAGAAAGAGCTGCCTTTAAATGGGACAAGATTGTTAAAAGAGACATCTGTATAGACAAGCAGTCTTGGTGAGAGAGTTGAATTTTGCTACTGCACAGGTTGTTCTGACATAATGTTCATTTTTTGGGAGGAGAGGTTCATTCCTTTGTGGATTTGTTATCGAATTTTAAATTAATCACACCTATGGTGTGGCTGGGTTAATTTGTAAGGACTGGTGATTATAATGGCCCTCAATCTCCATATCCCCATCTAGTCTACACCTAGGGTATTTTCTACAGCAGTGCAGTCTCAGAATTTCCTGTGCCTAAGGATTTATTTATTTTTCAATTCTATAACTAGTCTAACCACTATGCGAATCATTTCTACCACATCTCCAGTTTCTGGTCTTGTGATGCCTTCATCCAAAATTTTCTACTCTAAGCCTCCACCACATAATATAAATTAAAAGAGACCCATATAAAATGATTAGTTAAGTGAAGACCGTACAATTGTAAGGATAAATTCTACTAGACAAGTGCAAATAAGCAGTATTTTCTAAGTCTGTCCACTAAAAAGACCCAGATGCTTTTGCATTTTTATATCAAAATTCTTCTACTCACATAACAAAAGGACATCATTTTTATTCTAATTAGAACAAATCAACAGCCAATGGAGAATTGCCTAAATAATCAGAGAAATTAGAATGGGAATTAGTTATTATTTGTCATTAAAATACCACAGCACTATACTTACATTTAAAAAAAATGCAACTTTCTATTTGTTAGATATACGCATATTAAATATTGTCATTTAAAATAGCATCATGACTCATATCTGCTTTTAAATCACTAACGGGGAGAAAAGCAGAATGGATAAGTGAACAAAGGTAAGTGGTCTGAGAGTCTCCCTGGTGGCACAAGGGGTTAAGTCACAGCATTATGAAGCTATCAGCAGCCACTGCAGCACAAGTTCATCCCCAGCCAGGGAGATACCCACATGGTGCAGCAGACCTCTCCTGTCTCACCCACTGCTACCCTTAGAAGTAGATCTGCCTTCTCTGCCCCCCACTCTGTCTCTGGTGAATCCTTTTACCCCACCACCTATGACCTGCACCCCTATTCTTGTATGCAAAATAAATAAAAATAAATCTTTAAAAATAAGATAAGCATGTTAATAATTATTGAATTTAAAGTATATCTTCATTAGAACTCAATATGCATTTTATCTTAATTTTGTGTATATTTATTTTGTTCTGCAGTAAAAATAATGTATGTGTTGCTTGACTTAGAGTTTAAGACTATCTAAACATAAATATATCTAATAAATTTATAAAAGAATCTGAACATCTTTGAAAAATAATTAAAAGATAGCTTATTGTAACTTATTCATTTATTTAACAAACACATTAGAATAATTTAGAGATTTGGTGAAATACTGTGGCAGGTAGGCCTGCCCACCTAGCCTACAACATCTTCTGAATCAGTCCTGGAATGACATATATTGTCAAAAAAATGTTGTCATATTCAAGTCAACCTCAGAAAGATTGATGAGGATGTTCACGAATATATTTTCAGCAGTTTTTAATTTTATCAGAAAAGACAAATATTCAGCTGAGGAATATTTTCCTTTCTTACTATTCTAAATATCTAACAAAAAATAAAATAACTCCTACGATAGGCTCTAAATTGTCAAAATAATACAATTTTAAAAAGTAGTAACGGGATTTCTGATATTTGTGCTTATATAGATCCTTTTATGACTCAGTTAATTTCAATAAATTTTCATTAAATTTCTGGTATTGATTTTGGTACTGAGCATAAGACAATGAATTAAGTAAAACTTAATATACAGAGCTTAAGGTCAAGAGGAGAAAACTGAACAATACATAAATCAGCCATTCATAAGTACTATGAAAATAAGTAAAGGAGGATAAGGAAGATTCAGACAGTAGGTAGTGGGCACTACAGGATATGTGAGGTTAGAACGGCCTCTCCTGTAAAGTGACAGTAACATTAACTTTAAGAAATTGAAGGAGGAAGCCAGACTCTTATCAGGGATAAAAGATATTCAAGTGGAAGAAACAAGACAAAATCTCAGAGATGGAAGGCACCCTGGTATGGCTTACGAATCAAAAAGAGACCAGTGTGACTACAGCAGGTAAACTAAGGTGGACAGCAGACAACAGACAGATTAGATGGCAATCTAGCCAGAGGCTGCTTGACGTAGGACATAAAATGACAGCTAACTGCTTTGCTTTCACACAAAGAGTAGAGGACTTTGAGTCCAGAAGTAGCATGCTATATGCTGCATTTAAGAATATCTTAAATATGTAAAGAATAATTCTACAGTGTAAAGAATAATTTTTACACCTCAGGTACACACTTGATGTTTTAGAATTGCCAACAAATTTCTCTACTCCATTTATTCTCCCATTTCCTTGAAAATTCATTCATATCCCCTTCTCTCTCCTCCAATGTCTCCTTCATCATCATGTTTCACACTAATTACTTTATTCACCATCACTTTTACACATTGAAGCCTTCTGAGTAAAACTTAGATGTATACTAGCAACCATCCATTGACCTGCATCTGTGATAAAAATTTTTGTCTCCTTTTCTGTTATTTTGTGTTAATGGTTCAAACTAACAAATGTCAGAGCTTCTACTATTATGGTAATGATGCATTTTCTTTCTGGTATTTTGCTTTCAAAATTCTTACATTCAGTATTATTAGTATTTCTCTATATTGAATAAGTTCCTCTATCATATCAATATGAGGTAATTTCTCTCATTGTAAATATATAGAGATAGAGAGAATCCAGTTCTCTTTGAAGCTTACACTCTAAATGTCTACTTTCTTCATTTTAAAACAAAGAGATGGAATGATTGGTCTCATTGACCACCTTGTATTTATTTCCTATAAATTCATTTTTGAACACATTTCAGAAATACTATCCCATCCAAGTAATAAATGATGGTGGCATAAGGAACTATTACTAGAAGAGAAAGACACCCCAATGAATGGGAAAAAAAAAATTTGCACACCATATATCCAATAAAGGCTGATATCCAAGGTCTACAAAGAATATATACAACTCAACAAAAATAAAGCAAATAACTCAATAAAAAATGGGTAGAAGAGTAAAATAGGTCCTTCTCCATAAAAGTCATACAGATGACCAACACTTATGTGAAAATACGATCACTTTTCTTCAGGGGAATGCAAATCAAGCCACAATGAGATGCTCTGTCATACCTATGAAAATGACCGCTCTGAAAGAGATGAGGGACAACAAGTTTTGTGATGCTTTGGAGAGAAACTTTTGTACACTTTTGGTGGAGATATAAACTGGTCCAAACCCTATGGAAAATGGAACTGAGGCTTCTCAAAAGATTAGAAATGAATCTACCATATGAGTCAGCAATCCCCCTCTTAGATATCTACTTGATGAATACATAAACACTAATTTAAAGGGATCATGCACTCCTATGTTCATTGCAGCACTATATACAATAGTCAAGCTATTGAAGCAATGTGAGTGTCCCAGAATAGATGAGTGGATTAGGAAGATGTGTATACACACAGTGGAATACTACTCAGCTGTAAAATAAAATAAAATAAATTGTTGCCATTTGTGACAATCCATAAGAACTGGAGGGGATTATGCTAAGAGAAATAAAGCAGAAGGAATATGACAAATACTAGATAGTGTCATTATGTATGAAATAAGGAGAAACAAAACAAAAGGTAATGATAAAGTCAAACCTATTAAAAGCTCTAAAGAACTAGACATGGGGCTACCAGAGCAAAAGGGAGAAGGAGAAAGAACAAAATGGGAAGGGAACACAATGGACTATGGTTAAGTGTTCTTTTTTTTTTAATTTATACAAGAGCTGGGGTAAAGGTCAGAGGCGCCGGAGGGTGAGAGGATTCACCGGAGACAGAGCGGGGAGCAGAACAGGCAGACTGACCAAAATACACTTCTTCAGGGGAGCAGCAGGGGAGACAGGAGAGGTCTGCCATGCTATGTGGGAATCTCCCTGGCCAGCCAGGAATGGAACCTGCGCTGCTGCAGAGGCTCCGGACAGCTTCACAGCGCTGCGCTCAACCCGCTGTGCCACCAGGGAGGCCCCATGGTTAAGTGCTCTGATGGTGGATGCCAGATGGTAAAGATACTTACAGGGGGATATACTATACCTCTAAACCACAAACGATGGTTTAAACCAATGATATAACAATTAAAAATAAAATTTTAAAAAATGGTGGCTTGGTTCAGCTGTAAAGGGAACAAATGTTGCCAGTTTATGTATTTCAATGGTGAAGATGATTGCATAGGGAATTTAAGAGTGAAAATAGTCAGCAATGTCAAATGTTGCTAAAACCTCAGTATTTATTGTAGCCTTAGTTCCTCAGTGTGAGAATTTCCCATTCTCATGATCTGCTTAAAAGACTTTTCTGGAGGGATACTACAAAGGCCAGGTACGACGCTCATCCAATATATTGAAAATGGTATAAAATAACTCAATTTCCTCCTTAAGGGTATTTAAATTTGTGTCTTTCTGATCACTCTGAAACATAGTCTCTATATGATTTCATAAAATTTTTCAGAAGAGATAGCACAAACTGACCGAAGATGACTTTTAAACAAATTTATTGATTGTATTTATCTACACTTATTCCTTAATCTTTGCCAGTCACCCGTGTGTATTTCAAATAAATTATTGCACTCAAACCCTTGAATCAGGGTCTGTTTTCTGGGGACACTCTCACAGAAATTAATGATTTTTGAATTGAACAAGAAGAAAAATAGAATGTTATTTACAAAGAAGACTATTAGTTACTGGCTTGGAACAAAGAGCTTGGGAACATAACAAATCTAAATTGGAGAGCTAACAACCTGTTGAGATATATATGTTGTGGAGTCATGAAGCTATGAGTGAATGAAGATAAGAGTTTTAAAAACTTAGTTCTAGTGCACCCCAATTCAGTGGGCATGAATAAGATGAGAGCCCATCAAATGAGAAAGATTGGTTAATGAATGAAGGAGGCAAACAAATAGAGTGTAGTCCAGTAACCAAGATAATGTTGTTTTTATTTTTTAAAGATTTATTTATTTATGCATACAAGAGCTGGGGTACAGGCCAGCGATGTGGGGCAAGAGAGGATTCACCAGAGACAGAGTGGGGAACAGAACAGGCAGACTGACTGAAGTACACTGCTGAGGGGAGCAGTGGGCAAGACAGGAGAGGTCTGTTGCGCTATGTGGGTAGCTCCCTGGCTGGCCGGGTATCGAACTTGTGCTGCAGTGACTGCGGATAGCTTCATAGTGCGATGCTTAACCCCTTGTGCCACCAGGAAGGGCCCCAAGATAATGTTGCTTTTAACAAAAAGTAAATATCAACTCTTTCAAATCTAGTTCATAGTCAGGACTGGGAATTAACTATTGGAGTTGACAATGTGAATGCTTTTGGTATTGTCAAACAATATGGATGAGAGTGGACTTAAAGGAGAATTAAAAAAAAAAAGGAAACACAGTACTTTCAAACATTGTGAGGCTTTTTCTTAAAAAAGAAACAGAAAGGCATGCTAAGTTCCAGATAATATGAGTTAGTAGAGATTTTACTTTTTGAGAGATATTAGAGTCCATTTTGAGGTTAGGAATTAAGTAGTGAAAAGAAAATCTCTGGTGAAAAACAAATGAGGTCATTTTCAGAAACAATGTCCCATGTACGGCTAGAGGGAAAAAGGTCCAACATGCAAAGAAATGGGATAATTTGGACAATTTAGACAACATAAATGGAATACAGGCAGATTGTGTAATTACAAATATAGAACTATGTGTATAATTGTGCTAAAAGGAATAGACATTTCCCGTCTGCTAGTTTCTCTTTTCTGAGAGAATTAAAAGTCAGTCAAAACTGAGAATAATGTCCGGGAGAAGAATAAATACTCAATATTTTGAGGAAAAAGGAAGTTCTGAGAATTAGAGAGTGAATTCAGCAAAAATAGGTTATGATTGACATGGACAACAAAAGGTCAAATTCAAGTAAGTGATGATGAATTTGAAATGTTTTTTGTAAGCACTGTTCAGTTACTAGGTTGATGGAAGGGTGCTGCAGAACAGTGAAATGAGAGAGGGACAAAAGAACCATGCAAGGAGTGATTATATTTAAAAGCTGTGTAATCTAGGGCCTCCCCGGGGGCGCAGTGGTGGAGCGTTGGGTTGAGAAGCTGCCCGCAGCCTCTGCAGCACGGGTTCTATCCCCGGCTGCTGGGCGAGGGACCCACATGGCACGCAGACCTCTCCTGCAGCCCGCTGCTCCCGTCAGCAGTGTATTTCATCAGTCTGCCTGTTCTGCTCCCTGCTCCGGCTCTGGTGAATTCTCTCACCCTCTGGAGCTTCTGACTGTACCCAAAGCTTGTATAAATAAGTAAATCTTCAAAATAAATAAATAAATAAATAAAAGCTGTGTAATCTAACTTGGGTGTGAAGGGAAATGTGGATGTGATAGAAAATAGGTCTGGTGCAAAGGTAGTGGAATCAATAGATCGTATCTACTAAAGAGGTCTGGTCATTCGGTTTTCAAGAACTAGAGAGAATAAGCTGGAAAGAAATGTATCTTTAAAACTGAATTTATTGCCATGAGCAGAGTTTAAACACAAAGATGTTATACAAAAAATTCATCCATGTAATGGCAGCTGGAGGTCATATATTGTATAAATTTTTCCTACTTGTTAAATATCGCAGCTAACATCAAAAGGGCATAGATACTGAACCCTGAGGAATTTCCATATAAGGCTTCTTGGGGTGGACAATCACCTGAATTTCTCTGATAGGCAGGGTAGCAACATCATCAGTATTTTCAGAGTAGAAATAGTCATTGAACTTGTTCACATCACTGAAGCCAGAGCAAGATATATGAAGAACTGTGATATTGAACAAAATTGGAGAAGGCTAGGAGTCTTGCCAAAAGTTTAAAATTGTCTGCTTATCATGAGTCTGTAGACTGACAGTGTTGACAGCTCCAGATCTTGTATAGGAAATCTATTTACTTTAACCTCACCTGTCATTGCCGGCACAGCCACTTCTCTGCTGCTATAAACTCTCACTTTTTGTTAGACATCTAGACTGGCAGGTGAAAAAAAAGGATTTAGATTTTTCAATAAAATAATGAAAGTTCAAAGCATTACACTGGCAGCTTTGTTTCCAGAGACATTTTCTGCTGAACTGAGTTCATAATAAAACTAGTAGGGAAAACACTTGGCAAAGTATTGCAATAGGTGTCATAACATGGACACATATATACATATAAAGAGAAACACATGTACATATACACATATACACAGACATGGGTATACACATTAGAAAGGATCCATGTTACCCAGTCATAAATTCATTTTCTCATATCTAGAGAAATTAGGTACTAAAACTTGGTCTTTGTTATTTGATACCTATCTACATACAGCTATAATAACTTAAATTTAGCATTGATATAAAAACACTGGTATCATAATCTAAAATAGGAAAATGGGTAGTACCAAACAATAAGTAAATATTTACATATTTCTTCTTAGGGCTTTGTTAAAATAAAAAGTATGAATTAATAAATGCTTGATACATATGATTAGGATTGATTAGAAAACAAGCTATTTCAAAAAGAAAGTGCAACATTGAGAATCATTATAAACTTATCCCGTTGGGTGCATAAACTCTAGATAAACAGAGGGTCTCGTTTTTCCAAAGCTATAATGCTTTCATCATGAAAAAGATGTTATGTCGTGAAGATAAGTAAATGAAGCCAGAAGTTAAGTCCTGTACATATGTGTCTCCATTTTTAAAATATAATATTTCACTGTACTGGCTTCCTAGAAAACTGTCAATTCACAAATTGTATGAGGAATAAAGATTTAAGGAAGCTCAAGCACATGTCTTATTAGAAAATCATATTCAAATAGTTCAAATATTAGTAGTTAAACACCAAGCTTAATCTGAAAACCCAGAAAAGTATTCATTATAACTGTTGGAAAACACTGCATTTTATAATGAGTATAAAACCCACTTAATGTTTTCAAAAGTGGTATTTTTTAATGATTTATTTATGCATATAAGAACTGGGGTGTAAGTCAGAGGTGCGGGGGGGGGGGTGGTGAGAGGTCCCACCAGAGAGAGTAGGGAGTAAAATAGGCAGATCCACCAAAATACACTGTTGAAGGGAGCAGCAGATGAGACAAGAGAGGTCTGATGTGCCATGTGGGTTTCTCCCTGGTCAGCCGGGGATCCAACTGGTGCTGCAGTGGCTGACAACAGCTTGATAGCACTGTTTTTAACCCCTACACCACCAGGGAGCACCCCACCCAAGTGGTATTTTAATATGTAGGAAAATAACAAAAATGCCAAATATTCTTCTACTATACACATGAAAATGACTGCTGTTCTTCTCTCTATCTCTTTCTCTCAAGTCTGAAGTAAGAATAGCTCTCTCTCTCTCTCAAGTCTATAGTAAGTGATTTCAAGAGTAAGCACCAGTGATTTGTATTTGTTTTGAGTGTTTGTTCACTGACACTAATCGATACTCCATGTGACTTCCTTATAGTAAAATGTCAATATAAGTCCCTATTTATAATCAGGAGAACTGGGCCGCTTTATAAGGTCTGCAGTTCTTTCTAGGGAAATCTTGTTATTTTTCGCATTTTGTTAGATACTCAGACATAATCTAATATTGGCTAAAAATGATGGGCTTGCTTATTGATAGCTGTATGTGTAAAAATACTTCACAGTATATCCATAGTTCTGAGCACAAGCTCTTATACACTTGTGGACAAGCAACACATCCATTAGATAAATGAACGAATGGATGTGGAAGTAAATTGATTTGTAACTAAACTAAGATGTTTGCAACAAACGAATCACTGATTCATTATTACATTTGATTTTGCAAGGCCATTGGTTTGCTTCTTGAAAGAACTAAAGGGATTTGCAGATCATCTTTGTTTTATTCTGTCTCATAATTAGTTGGTTTTATTCTGTCTCATAATTAGTTGTTGTGCTTTTATATGTTGATATATCATAGTGGAGTCTATTTGATACCACAGAAAACTTCATTAATAAATTTGTCTGAGGGCCTCCCTGGTGGTGCAAGGGGTTAAACCACAGCACTATGAAGCTACCCGCAGCCACTACAATAGGAGTTCAATCCCTGGCCAGGGAGTCACCCACATGGTGCAGCAGACCTCTCCTGACTTGCCCACTGCTCCCCTCAGCAGTGTATTTCAGTCACGTGTTCTGCTCCCTACTCTGTCTCTGGTGAGTCCTCTCACCACCCACATCTCTGGCATGTACCCAGTTCTTATATGCATAAATAAATACATCTTAAAAAATAAAATTGCCTGAGACCCAAATAATTATCAGTTATCAGGGACACTTTCAATCTAGAATTACACTAGAATACCCAACCCTAGCACCGATGATACTGCTGGAGATGTGTTGTCCATACAACTATCTTATCGTCTAACTATACTGCCAAAGCCTGGCAATGATTATGCATTTGATTAGTGGTCTTAAGTTTATTTGCAATCCCTGTGGGTTATAGTTTACATGTTTCTCTAAGATTATATATTGGAATTGTTTTTGATTCTATGTCAGCATTTATTCATTCATATATATATATATATATACATATATAAATACACACATATGTATATGTGTGTATCTCAATGGTACTTTTTAAATAGTAACAAAGTTCAAATAGAACCAAGTTTCTACTCCCAGAAAATAATTTGGCTCTAAAATAAAGTTAGCTAAAGTTAGCTATGTGATACTAATGATTTTTTTACAAATGGAAATAAATACCTTCTATCTCAATTCTCTGTGTTAAGTATTACATGTAGAATCAGCCATGAAATATTAACAATGAAAATATATTTACTACCCATGAAAAATATGAGCCAGAAAAATGCATCTTTCAAAGAAGATAATAAAGGCATGACTTAAGCAAGTGCACTTTGTTGTTTTATTTTGCTACCTAAATATGCAAAAATAAAATAAGGCACATATACGCAAAACAAATATTTCCAAATACTAAGGCTGATAGTTCTTGTTAAATATTTCTTAAGCAATTTTTAATTGACAACATATGTTAAATACCACAAAGCATTGTGCATGAAGCACTTTACATCTGTCAGAATTTTTTGGAGCTAATTCCTCTTTAATATGTTTGCTTCTTTTGTGTTACTGTGTCCTTTCTTTCTGTGGCTCAGATGCCAGTATTTATGGGAAACAGGTAAATATAATCTTGGGAACTCTAGAGGAAATGACTCTGAAATTATCATTTTAAAACAACAATCCACAAGTTGACAGCTTTTGGAATTGAGAATAAATCATTTATTTTTTGCAATTATTCAGATTTTCAATTGACTCCAAATAAGAATTCAGAAAAAGATACACAGAGACCCCCTAATTAAACTAGTAGCAGCCCACACATAAGGGAAAGCTTAACAGAGGAAAATCCCATGATTTATTTTAGTTCTATTTCCACTAGTTGTTTTTCGTAAGTTTCTTTCCACTAACCTGTAGCAAAAGCATTTATGATTTGATAATATGCCCCATGAGCACTTAGTAGATCTCAGGATGTCTCCTTAGGTAAATTATGAAATTTTCCAGTATTAATAATGCACAAATCCTTGAATTTATTAGAAATCAATTTATCTTTTCTTGTTGTCTTCTAAAATTTGGTCTCCATGAAACCAGATTTTATTTTCCCCCTCCAAACACAGTATATTGAATTGAATTAACAAAATCAAAGTAGGGGCCTCCTCGGTGGCGCAGCGGGTTGAGTGCAGCGCTGGGAAGCTGTCTGCTGCACTGGTTGGGTTCCCACCTGCCCAGGGAGATTCCCACACAGCATGGCAGACATTTCCTGTCTCACCTGCTCCCCCCCTAAGCAGTGTATTTTGGTCCTTCTGCCTGTTCTGCTCCCTGCTCTGTCTCTGTTGGATTTCCTCACCCTCCCGTGCCTCTGGTCTGTATCCCAGTGCTTGCATAAATAAATAAAACTTTAAAAAAAATCTAAGTAGCAATCAAGTTTCAGTGTATGATGGTGAAGAGAACCATCACTGAATTGTGCTCTATATATACTGTTTTTCCCAAAGGGTGATTTGTTTTTCCTAACATAGAAACGGTTTGCTTTACATGGTTAGTATATGAGGTTTTATATTATTTGTTCCTCAAGTTCTAACTCATCAGTCAATTTCTGTATCATGTCAGCCATTGCGGTTCCTTTGTAGCTCACTGGAATTATCTGAAAAGTATGTAAAAAACATTTCTCTTCTTTTCACAGTCATGTCCATTCATTCAACTCTCTCTCTCTGTCCAGTTGTAAACAATTGTCCATTTTGCATCTCATCTTTCTCTCTCACTCATATATCCTCTCATCCTTCATAAAATACTAGTTAAGATACATTCCAGAAGTTTTGTAGAAGAAAGTAATGCAAGCCAACTGGATGGTATGTGCAACATAGTGAACAAGTGTCTTTAATTACAGAGAACTCCTATAGGAACAGTCTTTATTTCATCAAGCCAAACACAAACCAAAAAATTCTATGAAGAAATTGAGGATAGAAAATATTGTAATTTCCAGGAAATCATACTTTGGAGGTTTGGGAAAACAGGCTATGGATGTTATGATGGGCAAAATATAACAAAAGTAAAGTTAAGATATAGGAAAAGAGAGGTGAAATCTACTTATAAGCACATAATTGTATATAATGTGTATATCATAAATTTTCTCAAATACTCTTTTTTGAACTTGACTGTCCAGTTAAGGATCACCTATTGTAACTGATATATAACATTATATTATTTTTAGGTATATAACATAACAATCTGATATTTACATACACTGTGAATAATAATCATAATAAAGTTATTATTAAGTTATATCCATCACCATTCATATTTACAATTTTTTTTCATGATTTTACATATAGATCTACTCCTTTGGCAACTTTCTGATTTGTAATATATTATTAATTATAGTAAGTTAATAACAAGTATATAAAGAGATATGAACACTAAGCATAAAGAAAATGAAGAAAAATATTTTAATATGATTTAAAAATTTGTCCCGGGATAATATCACCTGTTTCTTTAGTTGTCTTTTCTGACTTAAATTTGTTAAGAGTTGTAATGTGTTTCTATTTACCTTTATGATAAGAATAAAAATGAGAAAGTAAATATAATATCTCAAAGAAATGATGGCGAATGTGAAGATACATCTCCTTAGAGATTTAATTTTCTACACCTGCTATTCTGTGTGAACTTTTGCAATGTCAAAAGCTCCTCCCAGATAATATTTAGCAGAGATATCTCCATAAAATGGGGAGCAACCATGTTCCCCACCCCACTTAATGAGGGTGGAACTGAGTGGCCAGGTGAAGCTGTATAACATGGAAGGTGGGTGAGCTCAGATGAGAAAATGAGGGTGCTCTTGCTCTTGTGGACTGTCTTGTACCCTGTTGCTTCTGGAAGGAGACATGGGAGGAGACATGTGGAGGAGAGACATGTACAGACGCTTGAAAGAAACATGTAGGTGAGAGACAGTTGGGGAGGCTGACAACAATGATTGCTATCTTGATTTTTACTTTAATTTTGTTCCTTTCATCCCATACTTGTCTGGCACTTTTAACTCCCCTCCTATGGTTCCCCACCAGAAGGTGCCTTAGATTTTTGGCCAGCTTTTGGGCCTCAGTGACCCTGCTTTAGACCATCCCTGTTTGCCTGGGCATTTACCCTTGAGGGGATGGGTAATTGTGTGTGTTTATTCAGAATATACTTTCTTCTCTTCTTGCTATCTAAGCATATTAATTCTATTAAAGATCTTTTACAATAAGAGTATTTTTTGTGTTTGGACAAATCCCTTTAGAGTTTGCGAGTTTGGTGGTCCTCCATCATGAGTTTACAATAGAAAAGTCTTATAGGAACAACTGATAAAATTGCAAGTCAAAGGCAGGATTAAATGCGCCTTGAAATATACCCCATTTGAATATGACTGCATAATTTATCAGCACTATTAATGATGGTTTTGAGACTAAGGATTAAACAGGGAATCTCTGGCACACCAGACTCTCTTTTTACCTTACACATGAACCCAAATAATGGCAAAGACATCAAAACAGATATATTAAAAATGCTATTAGTTGTATCTGACTTTTCTTCTGTTCATTTTCAGTCATAACATTCTGTTAAATTGTAAAAATAAGACCTACCATAATAAAAGCATACTCTTAATTGATGAGGTAAACAGTATTTCTCAGTTAATTTACAGAAAAGGCATTTTTAGAAAAATCTGGTGGTTATTCCTATTCTATTATTGTGTCATTTTATGTTATTTACGAAGTCCACCTGATCATAAGTTCCACCCCCTTAAGTCACAGCCTTACTTTTAAATAGTTACACTGTTTGAAATTTATATTAAGTACTTTTGGAAACTGCAACCCAAAAGACACTTTTATATTTCATAAAGGATCTGAAATACTGAAACACAGAATGGTTTTTAAAAATGCATTATATCATAGTAAGGTGGACAGAAAGGCAGTATAATTCTGAGCTTGTTTTTGATTGTGAAAACTGAACGTTTAACTTGCATGACAAAAGCATCAAACAGGATGCCATCTAAAGTGTTATTGCCACTGAATTTCTCAGGAATGGAAATGCAATGAATGAAAAACCTAACTCATATTGTTTTTCAATAAATTTTAGCTTTCTTGTAAAATGTGTTCTCTGGAGGCATCTTAGTAAGTTTAAATTATAATAGTTTGACTGCTGACTATTACTGCAGCAACTTTCAAAACTATGTGTTGCTATAAATTGCCTATGAGTCAGATTCATTGCAAGGTGAGGAAGGGCATTCTGAATGCCCTATCTGTTTTTTCTCATCTAATCCAAACCTAAAATAAAATAAGCACTCATGCATTTTACTTACTGCATCCAGCTTTAAAGAAATACCTACTACTACTTTCTTTAAGAAAAGAAGGGAAGTCAAGAGAAAAACATACTTCTATAAAAAAAAAAACAGTTTTCTGGATTAGCTAGCATTTTCTATAACCTTGTGAAAGGTGTTCTGATTAGCATTGACCTTACTTTTCACATGGAGAATTGTGCTGGTCAGGTAGGAAATGAAGTCTCAAAGGTAAAGTAACAGGTCAGTAGAGTCAAGTATTTAATCAGATAATGGAAACCTATGTCATTAATAAGTATGCCATTTGCTTCAATATAGGCATCACTTCAAGAAATCAAATCAGTCCTTTAACACCGTGAACAGTACCCCCAAGACACAAACTCTTTCCTAATGATCTGTTCTCTTTAATTGTTCCTCCCTCTGAACTCTATAAGCGCTCTTGTTTGTCTTCCTCCTTTAGACTTTAAGTAGAAGATTCTATTATATTGCCATGTATATACTTTGCATATATTTAATTTGCCTAACCAAATATTAAAGTCCCTTTAGAACTATAATAAGTCTTATTCTCAAGTCTCAAAACAATCAAGCAAAAAAAAAAAAAAACAGGGATTTCTAAGTTACCTAAAACATTATTAGTACTTTATGAAACTAAGAGGTTAGATGAGCAAAAATACTGAATGGAATATGGAACACTACCCTACTGGCATAACTGAAAATACACAATTATAATAGTACACATTTTATCAACTTATTAAGCCTGGTATTTGTTTAAATATATATTGATGAGTAAATAAATTAAATAAAATTAATTATCACTTGTCATTATTGGATATGACATATAAACATAAACAAAAAAAATCTGAATGCCCTCAGATTCAGAAATTTTCTGTTCATCTTTCAAAAATTTACAGTAATTAGGACAATATCTTATACATAAAAGGGTAGCATCATGCAATGGAACGAACACTAAACTGAGGCAAAAAAATGAAATATCTTGATTTTTGTTTAGTGGTCTGTTGTTGCAAGGATCACATTTTAACAAACTAAGCAAAGCATTTTTGTAGTATTCATTTCACTATGAATTGTATGTATTCCTTAATAGTTTTCTTTCTGCTCATTTTCTTTGCACAAAAGATCAAGTTTGCTTCCATCTTAATGAAACAAGACATTAAAATTACCTTGACTCTGTCCCAGCACTGACAATGAGACCTGTTTGCATTTTTAAATAATTGTATTACCTTTTATATGCTGCAACATACCTTTAATGCTGGGTCATCTTACCTCTTTGTATTCCTGTATTAAAAAAACAAAACAAAACTATTTTTGTGTCTTATTTCATACATAGCCATATATTATTAACCATTTCTCTTTCTGAAATTCACATTCAAAATATGCTTAGCCATCTGAGTCAAATTCCGCACATTAGCTCTTTTGTGGATATCAGAATTTGATTTTATCTCTTGTTCAATGGTATTGACCTTCCATAAGCTTTATTCTGGGAAAGTGTTTTTTAAGAAATATCCATTGACTAAAGCAAATAGCAGCAGCACTGAACTAGTCGCTATCCCTACTATTTTAGAACTAGCTCCACATGAGTATCTTAGTGCTTACTCCCAAAATAACTCAGATTTTACTATATAAACATATAATGAAAATAATAATTTTCATTATATGTTTATATAGTTTATATATAAATATATAATTTTCATTATGTTTATATATTTTCATTATATGTTTATATAGTAAATATATATCTGCATGTGTGTGCAAAATTTGAGCATATATTGATGTGTATGCATACTTTCATTAATGAGAATAATGATTTGTATTAGACTGAATTAACACAAAATGTAATACATTTTTAACTGAATTATTTGATGAGAATTAGTTTGCTTATATATTACATGGAATGACTGAAAATATTTATCACATATAATTATGACATTTCATATAAATTTGAGATTCTACTGAGCTTTTGGTTAAATGTATTTCAGATTAAAATATACATTCAAATAGAATATTGTAATTCTTTTATGTTACTTTTGGAATACTATGTTCCTATTTTGACTACTTTGATACTGGGAAACAATCTGAAAGTAATAACTTGAAACCTGAAAATAAATACCATAGATACTGATCTATGATAGTATTTTAATAGAGGGAGAGGTACTAATTTATTAATAGTTGGTTCATTAAGTTGTGGAAACAATTGAAAGCACTATTGTTTGGCGAGTTTTTGAAGCATTCTTGATTTTAGTTAGAGATAATCTATGGAATCTGGTATTTAGATTTGTTCTTTGTAAATTTACAAACGCATGTAGAATTCCTTTGACATAAAGACAGTAGTCCTTTCCTAAGCAAAAGGTTATTTTCCCATCAATTTTCAATTCAATTATTTGATATTTTAGAAGGCTACAGAAGGTGAAATATCTTCATAGCCACCAGAAATAATTCAAGAAAATCATGCTGGAAGAGTTCACAATTATATTAAATATGCTGACAACTGAAAACTAACAGATGAAATAATGAAAGCTGTAACAATTATAATGGAGAAGGTTGAGGGAATTGACAGTGATCATAGTGTATTTAAAGAGAAAGCTCAAGAGAAACTTTATTTTTCAATTATGAAAATATATCATTACATTATTTGTGTATTTACCCATCCATACCTATACATACATACAGAAATGTAGAATGATATATTGTGATTAAATGGGAAATACCTATTTCCAAAAGTCAGTTTCAACTGAGCAATTTGATAAAAAAGGCATCAATTTCTATACCAAGACTTTGATTTTATGAAACCCAAGTTTTTATTCCTTTATGTAACAAATATGAGGATACATATTATACACAAGAATATGCTAAGGTCTATGGAAAATTTAATAAACATAAAAGTGCTTCAATAGAGTAGCAGTATTTCACAAAATAGTAAGAGAAAATTCTACAATTTCACTGGTTCAAACAAATGTGTGTCTGTGTGTGTGTGTGTGTGTGTATGCTTGTTCACAAACAAGCTAAAGCTCCAGCATGTAGCATAAATGTAAACTTCAAAACTAATAGATTTATCTTTTAACTTTATGTGAATTGACATACTTAATATTCATAGTATTCTGACATTATCCTGTTATAGAACAGCTCTACATTTGTTTTACTAATTTGCTTTCCTAAAATAAATATTTATGGAATTTAAATATTCTGTCAAATTTTAAGTCTTTTAAGATATATTTTAGTTTTATGCATACAAGAGCTGGGGTACAGACCAGAGGTGTGTGTGTGGGGGAGTGAGAGTATTCACCAGAGACTGAGTGGGGAACAGAACAAGCATATTGAATGAAACAGACTGCTGAGGGGAGCAGTGGGCGAGTACCTGGCCAGGGATTGAACTGGTGCTGCAGTGGCTGTGGTTAGCGTCATAGGTTGTATCTTAACCCCTTGTTACACCAGGAAGGCCCAGATTTTAAGTCTTACTAAAGACTTAAAGGAGACAGTATTGATTAATACAATGGCGAAAACTGGCTACAGAGTGACACACACGTCACTTAGACAATTAATGTGCACTGAAACAAATTTATAAAACTACAGTTTGCAGGGCCTCCCCGGTGGCACAGTGGTTGAGCACTGGGTTGCGAGCTGCCTGAAGCCTCTGCGGTGCTGGTTCGATCTCCAGCTGCTCCCCGGCCACAGGAGGAGGGTCCCACATGGCGTGCAGACCTCTCCTGCCACCCGCTGCTCCCCTCAGCAGTGTACTTCTGTCCTTCTGCCTGCTCTGCTCCCCCCTCTGGCTCTAGTGAATTCTCTCACCCTCCCACTCTTCTGACTGTACCTAGTGCTTGTATAAATAAATAAATAAATCTTAAAAAAAAAATGAAAAAAAAAAAACCCTACAGTTTGGAGAGTGTTAAGAAGGCAAAGATTCACATCTCTTGCTAAAAGAAACTTCAGTATAATTGAGTTAGGTTTGCAAATACCAAAAGATTTACTGCAAGCTTATTATAATCTCTGAGGATCATAAAATCCAGGGTAAAGCTATTTTATTCTTCCAAGACACCCTGGGCTGATTGCATAAAGAATAACACAGTCCTTAATATCATATTCGAGAACTTCATCTGGTTTCACACCAGTTATCTGTTGTGGAATACAGATGGGCAAAATTTAAAATTTCTAACATTACGTTTAGTTTTTTTAAGACAAAAGTTGTACAAGTCTTCTGATAGTATGTCCAGATAAGTGCTTATGCTTATAATAAAACACACAGTAAAAAAAAAAAAAAAAAAAAAAAAAAAGGTGGTTCTTTGGTCTGGGCCATAGAAATGAGGTGACAAAATAACATTATGTTAAGTGTCACAATAAGACATGCATACTGAATTGCCACTGTAACTCTACTGCATTGAGAGGTTGATGCATGGAGAATGTACCTAATCTGCTAAGAACAAGAAGAAAATACAACTGAAGAGCTCTGCAAAAGACAAAGTCACTGTTACAGTCAAAGGAGACATCTAAAAATTGCAAACTGCAGATTAAAGTGTGGATTCCTCAATGGACTGGTACCTAAATCCAAGAGAACAGCTGTGGCTGAGTGCATATCATCTAAATGAATTCAATGGTTTGTTGTTAGATAAATGTTTAGGTTTTAAAAAATATTTTTTAAAGTATGAGCACATGTGTGTGTATGTGTATTTACTTTTAAAATACTTTGAAATGTTTTAGATATATACTTCTACTTTAACTGCTAACATAGATGCTAATAATCCTGTTGAACTAGTGATATTGAATTTAAACTTTAAATTTTGTTGAGATATTCCTGCTGTTCTTATTTAAATTTAAAAACCTACGTGATGATGAATAGTTACTATTAAACATAAGTTTATTCACCATATCTAAAATATGTAATATATATTTATTCTTAGATGAAAGTTGCAGTTCTTAAATTATCTTTAGAAAATGATAAATAATTCATTATTTTCTCATAACCTTTTCTAACATATTTAGGATGCTGTCAGTCAATACATTCAAAGAACATAATTCTACTTTAAATCATTTTAAAACAAGTCAATTAAGTCAGTAACTAAATATTGATTAATGCAAAAAAAATACATATTGATGATTCCGGAAATGACCATGCTATTCTAGACATGTTTCATTTAATTTGTTTTTATTTTTTTATTTCTGCTAAAATATCAATTAAAATGTTATTTTCACAACATGATTTATTATGTGGCTCCCAATGGAACTTCTATTATTCTTTTGGGAAAGCATACGATCTAGGATGGGGATTGTTGTTATATAGGACTTGGAACAAGTGACCTACACCATGAGCAAGACACCTACCACCCATTAATCCAAAATTCTTATTTTCATGCTATTGCATTTAAAATTTTCACTTTAATTTTTTAGACTTCTATAGAAGGAGACAAAAGGAAATTTTGGATCTGAAAACTAAAAAATAAGTAAACCAATTCATTAAGTTTACTAACTGACCTTTGAGCTCCAGTTAAATATTTTTACTGTTCTCATCTTATTTCACATATAAATCTACAAAGCATTTAACATAAGTAATACACATTAATATGTCAATACAGTGTCTGTGGTATTTGAGACCTAGTTAGCATTTTTATTGAACTCCTGCGTTAACATTTTCAGAAATGGACTGTTATTAATTACCAATTTAAATCTATACTTTGATAGCAAGGGTCACTATTAAATGGGTCATTTCAGCAGTAATAGCTCTTACTAAGAGCAATACTTCAATTTCAGCAGATTTCAGTGTTAATAATTAAAGTGTGCATGTACCACAACCTATTTGTCATGGTAACTAGACAGCATAAGACAGTAACATGATTCTGCTCTTGATGAAAGACACCATTCCATTCCACAGCTATTTTCAAAAGCATTTCACTTCTCTTAATCTAGTCTAATTAAAGGATACTGGCTATTTACCTGTCATGTAAAAATAATAATTTCATATCTTAACAGTAATCTAGGGAGAGATGATTGCTAGATTTGCTGGTTGACTCTGTAGGAAATATTGCACATAATTTATTCTCATCGTTTTGTTAGTTCTGCAAAACCTAATATCACTGGCGTCATTAAGAACTAAGAGCATTCCTCTGTGCGCATTCATTTTTATGAAATCACAAATGTAATATGTGCAAATTTCTTTCTCTCCAGCTCTTCTTTTCCTACACCTTACCTTGTACTCTGAAGAGATTAACTAGCAAACTTGAGCAGCAGGCAAGGAGATAGCAGTTTGAGAGGGTAGTTTTGTTTTGATTAGTCTAGTTGTGGGATCTGAAAAAGATTACCTACCTTCTCTGAACTATGGTTTTCTTTTGGATATTATGTATCCATTTTCTTTCTGCATTTAGAATTCTATAGTGTCATTTAAATTCTAGTAAAAGCTAATAAACAAAAATAACTCCAGAAAATATATTTTGACTTCTCATAATAAACAGCATTATATAAATTTATTGACAGAATATGTTTTCTTAATCTTAGATGTATTATGTCATATTTTAGGTTATTTAAAACACAGTGAATATGGCCTCCCCGGTGGCATAGCGGTTGAGCACTGGGTTGCAAAGCTCCCCACAGCCTCTGCAGCGCCAGTTCCATCCCTGGCCACTGGGTGAGGGTCCCACATGGTGCACAGACCTCTCCTGCCTGCTGCTCCCCTCAGCAGTGTGCTTCGTAGGTCCGTCTATTCTGTTCCCCACTCTGGCTCTGGTGAATTCTCTCACCCTCCCATGCTTCTGACTGTACCCAGTGCTTGCATAAATAAATAAATAAATCTTAAAAAAAAAAAAAGACAGTGAATAGAGAATATTTCAAGTGCTTTTTATACAAAAATAAGTATTTGATATCTTATATAAAAAGCATAGAAAATCTGTGCAAAATTGTAGGTGGTTTAAAATGTAGAATAATCAATCTCTTCAAGAAGTTGACAGTCTTTATTTGTATAGAACAATGTTTTCCTTTACATTTATACAAACACATCCATACACACTGTATTCTATATTAAAGTTCTGTTGTATTATAAAATAAAAAAGAAAATTATTTTTATGGATTGTCAAACCCAATCCCCAACACTTTATTAGAGCTACGAAGAAAAGAACTTATTTTCCAAGTTTTCTAAATGTCTTTGAGTTTCAGTTTTTATGGCACATAAAACTGAATCATCTAACCATAATTAAACTATACTACAGTAGCCATCATAACATTTTTAATCAGATCCCTGAAAGTAGATATCTTATATCTACTAGAAAGTAAATAGAGCACAGTTAAATCACACCTGTTACCAGTAGGTGAGGGCAGTGATATTCTTGCATACTTACCTTTGTTTCCAAGACAACTAGAGCTTGCTTTTTGTAGTGATTCTTTCCTTACTCATTCTGTGTCCACTGGAAGCTTATGTTATCTATAGTTGAGGTAGGGATGTGCATGATAACTCTAAGACAGGGTTTCTCAAACTTAACTTTTATTTTTTTTTTATAGAGGCATGTTTTTATTTTATTTATTTGTTTGTTTGTTTGTTTTGTCCATACATGCACTGGGCACAGTCAGAAGCGCGGGAGGGCAAGAGAATTCACCAGAGCCAGAGCAGGGAGCAGAGCAGGCAGAAGGACCGAAGTACACTGCTGAGGGGAGCAGCGGGCGGCAGGAGAGGTCTGCGCGCCATGTGGGACCCTCCTCTGGTGGCCAGGGAGTAGCCGGGGATCGAACCAGCACCGCAGAGGCCGCAGGCAGCTTCGCAACCCAACGCTCAACCGCTGCGCCACCGGGGAGGCCCTCAAACTTAACTTTTGAGACTGGGGAGCTGTACTGAACATCGTGGCTGGTTGGTCTCTATCCCCTAACAGCCAGTAGTGCTGCCCTAAATTATGACAACCAAGCAATGTCTTCAGATATTGTTGAACGTACCACGAGGACAAAGTCACTCCTAACATTACACAGCACAACTGATCTGACATTCTTTTTCTTTTTTTAAGATTTATTTTCATTTATTTAGTCATACAAGAATGTGCATATAGGAGTCTCCCTGGTGGTGCAAGGGGTTAAGACTCAACACTATGAAACTAGCCACAGCCACTGCAGTATGAGTTTGATCACCAGCCAGGGAGCTACCCATATGGCACAGCAGACCATTCCTGTCTTGCCCCCTGCTCCCCTCAACAGTGTATTTCAGTACATCTGCCTGTTCTGTTCCCCACTCTGTCTCTGGTGAATACTCTCACGTCCACATCTCTGGCCTGCACCCCAGCTCTCGTATGCATAAATAAATAAATAAATCTTTGAGGAGAAAAAAAAGAATGAGCATGTAGCTCAGAGGTTTGTGGTGGGTGGAGACAGGAATCACTAGAGACTGTCTGGGGAGCAGAAAAGGCAGATCTACTGAAACAAATACATGCCAAGGGGAGCAGCAGGCTAGACAGGAGAGATCTGTTGTGCCATGTGGGTCAGCTCCCTGGCCAGGGATTGAACTCAGCCTGCAGAGGTGATAGCATGATAGCACTGATATTTAACCCTGTGCCCCCAGGGAGGCCTTGATTGGACATTCTAAGATCTAAGGTCATTTTTTGCCAGTGATTGACTCTGAAAATAACAATCAGAGACAAGAAAGCAAGAGAGATTCTGGGAGAAAGAGTTTCTTAGCACTTCTAAGAAGGTATGATGAGGAAAGGCCATTGCACTTCTTCCTTTGAATAGAGTAATATTGGATATGATGCCTGAAACTACAGCAGCCACTTTCTATAAATCTGAGGATGATATCAAGGTTAAGAATAGAGAGAAAATAGAAAAATTCTAGAATACTAAAGTTATCAGGCAATTGCTGAATCAGTCGTTCAAGAACATCATTTGTACTTTTTACTAATGTGATGGAAGTTATTTTTTTTTAGTCTTTAAGCCAACGTGAACAGGTGTTTTGTTATTTATAGAAAAAATTCAAATGTTTGGAAAATAGATAATATTTATATATTTTACACATTCTTTTGGTTGATTTTTTAACCTCTGTAATGGTATAGATGTTTAAAAAATCTATACCCAAGTTATCGTCTCATAATTTTATTTCATTTTCCAATTTAGCCTAATTTTCCATTTTAAAAATACTATGTTGTTAACAAAAATTAAGTTGATCACATTAACCTGAAAAATCCATGACTTATATATAATAAAATATTTTTCTCTATGAAATCTGAGGAAAATATGTACTAGTTTCAGTTACAAATAAATAGGCTGCAATGTAGTATTTACTTATAATGTAGAGGCATTTCTTTCCCCCAGAGCTGTGTTTTTTTCCTCAAATAAAAGCTGTTTTCAATCTGACATCAAGGTTTGTAAGTTACTTTTCTGGATTAGTTCTAAAACATATTGTTGAAATTCAGATACATCACAAGTCATTCTACCATAGCAACATGAATCATAGTTCTTCATGGTCTCTAAACTTAAAAAATGAATTTTGAGGAAAAAGAAATTCCCTGTCTCTTGAGTAATCTGTGACCTTTAACTGAAAGGAAGTGCTGTCCTCTATATGATATTGTTTATCTTCTTTATCCCATGTAAGTAAAGAATAGAATAATTTATTTTCCTTGTGATTATACATGTCTAATTTTCTTTGTTTTTGAAAAAAATCATGGCTTTAGCAAATTATCATTTTTTAAAGAGAAAACTGATTTATCACCTCAATGATGTAAGTAAGAGAAGATGAAAACACAGAAATGTGGAAATCAATATAACCAATCTCTTCTTCCTAAGCTTCCCTTTCATCTATATGTGTGCAAACCCAGGTATAACCACAAATAAAATTATAAAAACAATCAATGGAGCATTAATTTCACTAGTTCATCACTGAAAATATCTTACAAACTGTAGTTTCAAGAATCAGCATATATTCTATGTAATTAAATTTTCTGTACATTCTATTTTACATCAAAACTTCACTCCCTCAACACCAACAAAAAATTTAACATACAGGACTTTAATGGATTGATCATTGAGTTTCTCACTGTCACTTTCCTCCTTGAAAACATAACCTTTTTTCTTTCCTACCCAGTGTATGGTCAGGTCATTGATTATAAAAATTCCCTTTTAACACCATCACGTCCCTTCCCCTTTTTGTTGTGGTGCTTGGCAAAATCGCAATTTTATTTACATCCAATGTTAGGCTATTTTGACAGCATAAATGCAGTGAAACGCATAGAGTGTGTAAACACTTAGTCATCACAATGCTATCTAGTAAGTTTCATTATTGGGGACCTCAAGTGCATCCTGACTGCAACCCAGTCACCAGCTGCATTTAGGTTCCCTTTTTCTTTTCTACTCTACTTAAAATCTTTTACATACTCTCCTTTCCAAGTCTCCATTTCTTCACCATGTATCACACTCTCAGGGGACTGCTTTGTATCTTGTTTCCATAGGAAATCTTAGAGAAGACTTTGAGGAATGTCCATTTTTGTTTCTATCCACCATCAGCCCCATGTTTTTTACTTTCTTGTATACATAAATTCATGGCAAACTCAGGCTAACAGTTCATCAGGCCAAAATCCCTTAAGTTTTGTGAAAACAGTTTTTCTGTTCATACTGTTTTACTGCATTTGTCAGGTATTTTGTTGATTCTACCTTCAAAACATAGAGAATCTGATCCCTATTTACCATCCCTACTTCCTACAGTTCATGTTCTCATTGTGCTATGTAAATAAACTATTCTGTGACACTATGTTCTATTTTATTACAGGAATTGTATTCTCCACACAGTTACTATAGATGTTCTTATATGAATTTTCTTTGGATTCAAAAACCCATTTTTTTCTAATAAATATTTCCTATTTTCATTTTTCTAGGTTTAATTCTATTGTACACACGTTTAGAGAGAAGTATTTTGTCATAAGTTCACAATAGTACAATTCTTCAGCTATATTTCAATAATAAAATAGTGTTGTTTTAAAGTATACTAAATAACACTATATTAATTGCAGGTATACAATCTAATGATTCAATATTTGTATATGTTGTGAAATAATCTCCACAATTAGTCCAGTTACAATCTATCCCTATGCATAGTTACAAATGTTTTTCTAGAAATAAGAACATTTAAGATTTACTCACAGTAACTCTCAAAATAAAACTTTAAAAAATACTCTGTAATATCACCATTTGTGTACAAATTAGAACTACATCTTAATATCATCTCATACAATATGGCAAAAAATATTTTTTAAATTACTAATTCTTTACTGAATAGATAGTATGTGTCAGTATTGTGCTAAATTCTTGGCATAGAGGCTTACAATGCAGTGCTTCGATCTCAAGGACAACTTTATAAGAAAGCCATTCTAACAGCAGAGTATATGGTACATATTAAGATGTATGTGTTTCAATGCAGGTAATAAAGTAGAGTGTTATGGAAGCTTTAAAATGTCTTGAATTATACACTAAAGCATTAAGAGGCATTTATAAGGCAGATAGAGGAAGATGAGGAGGAAGGACATCGTGGACAGAGAGTAAATAAATGACCTGTATTGGGAGATGACACCGAATGGCAGGGATGAGACGTGAGAGGCAGCTATACTAGCTCATATCTGTTCTCTAGCAGCCATCCAAGATTGAATAGAATAATGATAACTCGTCTTTCAATGCTTCCTATCTAATTTCTTTATTGTTTTCAGAGATAATAGCATGCATTTCTTCTCTATGAATATTTCTGGTTTCTATTACATGTTACATTCATTTATTTCAGATTATAGCTTTTACACAGTAGTTTTCTGCATTCACAATGAAACATACTGTCTTTCCATTTAATCTTTACTGTTAATGCTCATGATTAGTCACTTTCTCCTTAACGGATTCACTAAAAACTAGCACTTTAATCACTGCAAAAGAAGTGACTACAAATAGCCTAGAGCAAAAGGGGGTAGTTATAAGCTCCAACCATTTTAACTGATGAAGAGAAAATACAATCTCTGTAAGTTACATGTAAGTTGTATTTTTTAGATGTCATTGTGTTTATTATCATTCATTCAATACACATCAGTGGCAACACTGTTACATTTGTCTCATAGTTAACTACATTGCATATGTTTATGCCCTATCATACCAAATTACATATAAAACCTCTATTGAGAAAGTAAAGCTACCATTCCCCCCATAAAATAAATCTCTAGAAGAAAAAAAAATATGATGTAAGTTATTTTTTTCCTGTTCTGCATCTGAAAATGTGATGTTCAGATAAATGGAATCTGCACTAGGAGGCAAAAATCACATAATGTTCATTGAAAAGTGACATAAAAGCTTGCATTCAATCTCTGACTCCCTTTCTTAATATCATATATGTATGTAAAATCTGTAGTAAACCACTTGGCATTTGTGAATATTTTGTATAAGTAATAACAGTGATATAATAATAATGAAGATGACAATGATTTAATTATATCATAGTATTTTTTGTAATCTACATTTTTAGATTGTGACACCAATTACTTTTCTCCTCTAAGCATCTATCCCCCTTTTATTTTTGCTTCTTTCTCTGCTCACCAAAAATATTTTATGTAATTTATAAAGTCATATAAATATCTCAATTCTGTTTTCTAGAAAAATTAGGATAAAATACATCTTGTTCATACCCCAAAATGAAATAAAAATAATGATTTCTTACAAAGTAGATTAAACTATTTGCAGATTTTTTGCAATGCACAGTTTGGCATGTCATAATTCATTTTGTACTGTTCATTATCTTTATTACTTTAGGAATAAATAGTAAACTTTGGATTTTGTTTAAGAAAAGTATATAATTATATTAATATTATTGGGTGTATAAATCTAGTTATATGAAAGAAAATATTCATTAGCCATAGCAAAAGTCATTTGCATTTTATTTTTAAATATATTTTTTAAAGATTTATTTATTTATTTACACAAGAACTGGGGTACAGGCCAGATGCACAGGAGGGTGAGAGGATTCACCAGAGACAGAGCGGGGAACAGAACAGGCAGACTGATGAAATACACTGCTGAGGCGAGCAGCGGGAGAGACAGGAGAGGTCTGCTTCGCCATGTGGGACCCTCGCCGGCCGGCGGGGATCTAACGGGTGCTGCACAAGCTGCAGACAGCTTCACAGCACAGCACCGCGCTCAATCGCCTGCACCACCAGTGGAGGTCCTCATTTGCATTTTTAAAAATTGATTCATTTTACAAATATATGTTATTTTTTAAATATTTAATGGCACTAAACTTTAATTCTAATGAAGGTGGTTGATTATAATAGCCAATTAGCATATATTGTCAATATCTTCACAGAGATATTGTGTAAAGAATAGTTTTGTTAGTTAAGTTGCATTATCACACTAATTTTTCATCAATTTTTTAATAATTATTATTGGATATTTCTTGATTTAATGTTTAATTTTATCATTTCATTTTTTTTTTCTTTCTGAGTTGCATTTATTGGAATTATTCTGGCTATAATTATGTTAAAAGTTTGGTGTACCACTACAGTGATGAAATATGGCACCAAGAAGTGACATACATTTTAACTTGGATGATGAAAAATATCATCCTTAAAAAAGCTCTTTCACTAGCAATTTCGATTAACATATTAAATGAAAACTCAGAAAAAGTCAGAAAAATCATTAGAAAATATAACTTTAGAGCAATATAGAGACCAATTTTAGTTATAACACATAATAGGGCAAACTTTTTTTTTTTTAGAGGCATGTTTTATTTATTTATTTATTTGTTTGTTTGTTTGTTTTGTTTATACATGCACTGGGTACAGTCAGAAGCACGGGAGGGTGAGAGAATTCACCAGAGCCAGAGCGGGGAGCAGAGCAGGCAGAAAGACAGAAGTACACCGCTGAGGGGAGCAGCGGGCGGCAGGAGAGGTCTGCGCACCCTGCAGGACCCTCCTCTGGTGGCCGGGGAGCAGCCAGGGATTGAACCGGCACTGCAGAGGCCGCAGGGATTGAACTGGCGCTGCAGAAGCCTCGGGCAGCTTCGCAACACAGCACTCAACCGCTGCGCCACCAGGGAGGCCCTAGGGCAAACATTTTTTATTAAACTATACTAAGTTTGAGGCTTCTAACAAACACAAGAAATTCTTTTAGTCTTTTTAATTTTCCATTTACTGAAGTAAAATGTGTTTACTATGTTTGAAAAATGCTTGTTTATATTCCTCTTATTCCGTAATTTAATGCAAGAAAAGAAAACATAAATTAAAAACAGAAATGCGATATGTGCAAAACTCATTTCTCTGTTGTACTTAATATTTCAGAGATTTTGTGAAATGACACATCACTGTTTTCCCTTTCTTTTATCGTGTGATTATTCTTGCTCACCATCTTTTTAGGAATCTTGCATGAATTCAATAGAGATCAAGCAGCAAATTCACCTTGACTGATAGCCACCATTAAAACCTCAAAATTGTTCTTCTCCTTTGATGATTCCAAGTGCTCTTTGATTGTGTCAAGGCAATCAGGTCCGGCTCCAGAATTTTCACAAGCATCATCTTACATCCTAGTACTCATACAGTACTCACACTATTTTATTTTATTAGATTGTCAGAGAAATATCAGACTTAAATTAGATCTTGAAAGGGACCACTAAAATCATCTGCTTAATGATATAGGAATAATTGTCCCTATATTTTGTTTTTTCTTGCTCTTTTAATATATCATCCACTCCATAAAATTTTAAAATATTATATAAACAAATATAATTACATAGGAAAAGAAAACAAATAATTAGATGGTAGTAGATATTGTAATTAAGCATTGTCTGCACACAAAAAGTAATTGTCCATTCCAAAGGAAGTTATTTTAATTTCTTAAATTCCCTTCACAACTAAGACTCAGATTAATTAAATATGTCATAATTATCAGGGAACTTAGAAGAGGACAAAGTAAACCAAAACCTATCACAAGATTCCTATATGTTAATTCTAGCAAATGAGTGTAAAAAAAAAAAAAAAGAAGTTTGGCATACAATTTAAACTTTGTTAAGGCTATAATCTGCATTGAGAGAAATGGTTTTGATCAAGCTTCTCAAATTTGACACTGAGAATTTTTTTTCAATGTGTTAAGAACACTTAACAGGAGCTCTAAACTTTTACAAATTATCAAGTGCACAATACAGTATTGTTCACTATGTTTGCAATGTTATAAAGCAGGTCTCTAACACATATTCACCTTGCATGATCAGTTCTCTATTCATTGACCAGCAACCATTTGCCACCCACAATGCCTCTTACAACTCATCCCTTCACATGCTAGTCTGTATTTCTATGATTTTTGACAATTCTAAAAAACTCATAGTAGTAAAATATGTAGTATTTGCCCTCTTGTTACAGGCTTATTTCACGTAACAGAATGCTCTCCAGTTCTTTTCATGTTCTTGCATATGAAAGGATTTCTTTCATTTCTAAAGTTTTCTTAATCCTCTCATCAATTGGTGGATGTTAAGTTATTTTCATGTTATGGCTATTATGAATAATGCTCTACGAACTCAGGAGTGTAAATATCTCTTCAAGATCCTTACTTCAATTCTTTGGGATATATCTCCTAATGTGGGGTTGCTGAATCATTTGCTAGGTCTATTTTTTAATATTCTGAGAAACTTCCATACTGTTTTCCATAGCAACTGCACCATCTTCTATTTCCAAGGATTCCAGTTTCTCTACATCTTTGACAACACTTGGTATATGTATAAGGAGAGACAGAAAATGTCCCCTTGGGCAGCTCACTGGAAGTTGGAGACACTGAATGGTTGTTCCTCTCTCTCTGATCTCCTGAATGAAATCATGGACAAGGTATTTCTCTTGACACTGAACTCTGTTGAGTTGACATAAGTGATGATATACAATTTTTACTTATTAAATATGAATATTCTAAGATTTGTTGCTGCCTGGGATACTGAAATATCTTGAATGGACTCTTTTCTTCTCATATATGTAACTAGTTCAATGAATTAAAAGTCAATATTTCTGTGGGGAACTAAGGCTGGAATTTTCTCTTCTGCCATCTGGTTGACATGACTTCCCAATTTTTCTCCTTGAGTCATCCATATTCACTTAATTGTATTTTTGTGTACTTGTACATATAATATATAGAAACATATAAATTGCATGATCTTTAAAATCAAGTAAATCTAAGAGAAAACAGTTATATTTAAAATGATGCATACATTTTCTGAATGTCTTGTTTAATTATCTAAATCATTGATTACTTAGAACTTTATTCAAAGAAGATCACTACAAATTACTAAATGTAATGGCCATCTGAATATTCATATATTTTATCAGTTTTATAATATTCATAGCTTGCTACATGGCTGGGATAATCAGATAAAAATGATTATGTTATTAAATAAATCAGTTTATCCACCTATAAAAGAGAATGTGGTTATTTATAGTATTATTTTATACTATGGTTTAGTTACATTGTGTTTTAAAAAATTAGGAAATTTCAATTTGTTTATTTATTTATTTATTTATTTTTAATAGAGGCATGTTTTTTATTTATTTTATTATTTATTTATTTTGTTTGTTTGTTTTTGTTTATACATGCAATGAGTACAGTCAGAAGCGCGGGAGGGTGAGAGAATTCACCAGAGTCAGAGCGGGGAGCAGAGCAGGCAGAAGGACCTAAGTACACTGCTGAGGGGAGCAGCGGGCGGCAGGAGAGGTCTGCGCGCCATGTGGGACCCTCCTCTGGTGGCCGGGGAGCAGCCGGGGATCGAACCAGCGCTGCAGCCGTGGCAGCTTCGCAACCCAGCTCTCAACCCCTGTGCCACCTGGGAGGCCCAGGAAATTTTAATTTGAACATGAGTATTAGATAATAAAATGATTCTGTTTATAATGAAGGTCTTCACTTCCTGCACAATCTTTAATTTTAATGGTAACTTAGAGTCCAAAATTTAAAACTAATAATAACTAATACATCCTGGGACTTTAGTCTCTTGTATGGGCTTTCAAAATATATTGGCTTTTCTACAAGTCTGATTAGAAATGATTTTCAATTAAATTGCTTTGCAAGAGTTAATTGAAAATCAAATTCTTTTCTTGCAGAAAATATTTCCTCTGAAATCTAATTTTAAAGAAACTACCCCTTTTTATATTTACATAAAAACAACTTTTTTTTTTAAGAGATTGAAAAGCACATTCATTAGTTTGGGGATATCTGGATATATAAAAATGAATTAAGGAAAATATGGTGCCTGTTTTTTTGGACAATAAAAATAACTATTTTGTCTAAGTATAATTAACTGTGCCATTTGAGATTTATATCTCTTTATAAGTTTATAGATAATATTAATATACAGCATTGTTAGTTTATTTTTCTTTATTTGCTACCATACTATCTTATAGCAATTTTGTTAGTACAATACTGGCACGAAACTCATTTTATATATAAAATCAGAAATATAAATTTCAATATAGTGAATCACATATGAGAAAAAAAGTCCTTAATAACTATGCTTAACATTTTTCATTGTAGCACTGTTTACAATAGCCAAGGTATGGAAGTGACCTAAGTGTCCAACAGCATTTTAGTGGGCAAAAGGGAAGTGTTACATGTACACAATGTAATACTATGCAGCTGTAACAACAACAAAGGATAATCTTGCCGTGTCCTATAACACAGAGGGGAACAGATGGATCTAGAGGGGATAATGTTAAGCAAATAAATCAGGACAAAGACAAGTGCTGAATGATTTCACTCATATGTACAATATGAAAAAGAGCAAAGAAACAGAAAACTAAACCAAACAGGATGCTTAGGAATCTGACTGCAGAACTGAGGTTACCAGAGGGGAATATATGGATGGGAAATAAAAGTCAAATAAGGCACACTGAATAGTGGTGGAAGGTATTTGAGTCTGTGGAAGGCATATCTGATAACATTTATAGAACTGTGAATGTATGCTCCCAAAAAAACATATGTGGGACTGTAAACCATGATATCTCAATAAACATAATTAAAGATAAAATGATTATAAATTGAAACATATCTACAGTATAAATTAAACATCCAAGAACTTTGTAAAAAAATAATAAAGATGCAATCCTGATGGATTTAATAGTAGCAAATAAAATAGTTTTGTATGTCTTCATTTGTTCATGCATCCATTCACTCAAGGGAACATCAATTGGCAGACAAACTACACCGGAAACTTAAAAATGGTAAGATCTGGAGTACCAATAAAGTTCTACATGCATTATTTTCTGTTTAAAGAAAAATCTATCCCTGGTAGTGCAGGTGTTAAGTCTCAGCGCTATCATGCTATCACCTCTGCAGCCCAAGTTCAATCCCCGGCCTGGGAGTTACACACATGGTGCAGCAGGTCTCTCTTGTCTCGACTGCTACTCCCCTCAGTGTATTTGAGTAGCTCTGCCAGTTCTGCTCCCCACTCTGACTCTGGTGAATCCTCTTACCCACCTTCTCACACTTCTGGCCCACACCTCAGCTCTTCTATGCATAAATGAATAAAATAAATCTTTAAAAAAATAGTAAAATAAATCTACTCTAGGGCCTCCCCAGTGGCACAGCGGGTTGAGCACTGCTCTGTGTAGCTGTCCACAGCCTTTGCAGCATGGATTCGATCCCCAGCCAGCCAGGGACAGACCCACATGTCGCGGCAGATTCTCCTGCCTCGCCCGCTGCTCCCCTCAGTAGTGTCTTCTGTCCATCTGCCTGTGCTGCTCCCTGCTCTGTCTGGTGAATTCTCTTACCCTCCTGCACCTCTGACTGTACTCCAGTTCTTGTATAATAGATAAATCTTTAAAAAAAATAAATCTACTCTACATATGTCCCTCTTGATAATAATCTTTTTTTCTCCCAGTACTGGTGGTTTGGACACTCTCACTATTTAAAAGGGAAAGAATACCAAGGGATTCTATAGTTCATTGAACAAGTAATTGGTATGTCTGCTCTCAACTTCATGCTCTCTTAAAGTTATTTTCTATGTTTGACTACCTAATCAACTTCATTTGTTTTTAAGGCTAATGATTCTTTTTGAACATATTAAGAATATTCACTGAAACTCCTTTCTGGGAAATAAATCTTTAGATTGTGATGATAAAAGAATAGGCACACGTTCTACATTTTCTGACCACTATTGAACTTTAATAATTACGTTAAACAGGGCCTCCCCGGTGGCGCAGCGGTTGAGCGCTGGGTTGCGAAGCTGCCCACAGCCTCTGCAGTGCCGGTTCGATCCCTGGCCACCGAGTGAGGGTCCCACATGGCGCGCAGACCTCTCCTGCCGCCTGCTGCTCCCCTCAGCACTGTATTTCGTCAGTCTGCCTGTTCTTCTCTCCGCTCTGGCTCTGGTGAATTCTCTCACCCTCCCGTGCTTCTGACTGTACCCAGTGCTTATATAAATAAATAAATAAATCTTTAAAAAAAAATCTCATTTCATCTTATGCTCATTTATTCAGTGTCTTTTATTTAATGCATCACTTTCCATAGTATTTAGCAACTCATTTGTTCAATAAGGATATGAGTGCCTACTCCAAGGTCTAGTTAAATGACTAACCAACATAGCCTAATTATTTCCTTTAGTTTTAGGCCTAGAATTAGAATGTGTGCTGAATAATAGAATGCATTAACACTGTACAAGTCCTAGCAGAATATGGAAACGTGTTTGAAAAATAATTAAAAAAATACTTAACAGTGTGCTTAAAAATAGTTTTTGAATAAAATTATACTTACAAGCACTTTCACATATTGTATCTAACTTAGGAAACAAATATTTTTTTTTTCCATTTCAATACATCTAAAAGCTTTTTAAAAAACTGGTTTTTCAAGAGTATTAATTGATGTATTCAATATGAATGTCTTTTATGTACCAGATACTCTTCTCAATATTTCAGATACATTAGTGAACAAAAGACCAAAACTCTTATTTCTTGGAACACAGTTTAGCCTCAGTAAGTAGATAATACATAATACAAATAACAAGTTATATCCTGTGGGACTGGTCTCCCCCAAAAGTGTCAATGTTATTCAAGATGTCTAGACCTTTCCCAATATGCAGCCATGGTAGTGGGAGTTAAGGGTAATTGAGGCCCTATGAGCTTCAGTGAAACTGCTGTTATTATTTACTTAAGAGGCATACATTGCTTAGTTTTCGTGATATCTCAGCAGCAAGCTTTTCATCAGAGAAATCTATTTCAAGGCAGGCAGACATCCAGAAGCACATGAAGTCATCCCTGCCTTGTCAGGGGAAGTCTCCGCCTGGTTTCCTCAGATCCCTTCACTTAGAAGTTACACCCTTTCTCTGTGACTGAAATTGGGACTACCTATCATTGTAGCTCTCCCATGCACACAATATTAAATTGATTTTTCCTTTGCCAATCTTTCTGATGATGTTTTGATTACTAGCCCAGTGAGACAAACGCAGAAAGTTGGGGTGATTTTTTTCCCCTATGCCCAGACAATCCAAAATAAGAAGTAGATGAAGACCATAGGGAAAAAAAAAATTAAAAAAGTAGTCGTAGGGCCTCTCTGGTGGCGCAGCGGTTGAACACTGGGTTGCAAAGCTGCCCGCAGTCTCAGCACTGCCGGTTCGATCCCCGGCTGCTGGGTGAGGGTCCCACATGGCGCGCAGACCTCTCCTGCCACCCGCTGCTCCCCTCAGCAGTGTATTTCGTCAGTCTGCCTGCTCTGCTCTCCACTCTGACCCTGGTGAATTCTCTCACCCTCCCACGCTTCTGACTGTACCCAGTGCTTGTGTAAATAAATAAATAAATCTTAGAAAAAAGAAAAAAAGAAAAAAAAAGGAAGTAGTCCTAGGTGAGAGCAGTGAAATGGATAAATTGAAATAAAATTAATGCATTTATAGGTACCCTAAATATCAGTGTGAAACACTTTGTTTCCCATTCTCTTCCTTAATAAATATATTTATTTTCCTCTGATCCTCCATGGATTTTCAAAAAGTTGATTTACCTTTATTTGGGCGTATGTTCTCCAAAAAGTGTAAAGTGCAGTCATTCACATATTATACTTCTATACCCCTAAATGTAACTCAGTTTTGTCTTATTATTCAATAGAATTAGTGGTAAAAATAATAATGTGTATATTTACTTCAAGTGAATAGCTCTCTTTAACCTCCTTCTCCAAATCTCAGTGTTTTTATTTCTCAAAATCTCAGTATTTTTACATTATCCATTGACTGCTAGAACTTCATTATGTCAACGTAAGCACTATTCTGAGATGCTGCTCTCCCTAAGCAAAAAAATAGAAGAAATTCCAAATGAAAATGAAAATGAAAATGTAGTTTTGGGATTTGTAGTAGAAATGATGATGTGTGTGTTTTATGGAGAATGGGAAAACTTACTGCACATTGTATGTACTGTATACAATACTTGTGTACAATGCATTTGATACTTCACTGTATTATTTAAACTTTTTTATATTAATGGTGAAAAGTGAAATGCTTCTTAACCCTCTGCTTTTAGCTACTAGAATTAGAAAAAAAACATGGTGAACTTGACCTCACTAAAGTACCATCCACTTTTTATAATGCAAACAGGTTATGAGTTAATAGTGCTCCACAGCTGCACTGCCACCTACTGGAGATGGGTGGAATGAAAATCAGATATTTAAAAAAATAATAATAAAATATACTATTTTGTGAGCTCTCATTTAGTTAAGGATGCTTCCTTTTGTTTTAATGACAATTCATTAGTGAAAGACATTCTGAAGTTTCAAACTGTATCTTTAGGAGTTCTTCTAAATTTAGAAAAATATTCCAGGGAAGTTTTTTCAGATGTATTCAATGCTTATTTATTCTGTTATGTTCCTTGGTGAAGTGTGGTGTGTAATTGCCACATTCCAGCAGTAATTTCCATTTAATATAGAATTTTACTGAAAACAATTAAGCCAAAAGGATCACTCTAAGCCAGAATTTCATGTTTTTTTGTGAAAATTCTCATTATTAGGCAAACAGCTAGTTCAGCATCTACCAAATTGCTCTGCAATATATTATAGACACTTATGCCCATATTTTTTTGTCTACTAAAAACTAAAATATTAGAAATGTATATTGGATAAGAAATGTAGAATCATATGATAACAAAATAATCATGTTCTATTCATAGGAGATATGCCTTATTTTTAAATATTAACATAATAGCTAGCCTGCCATATATCATAATTTTCAATCTCTGAAAAAGTATATAGACAATTGGTTCGGTATCATATATGTATTAGTTTGTGCATGTGTGTGTGTGTATGTGTGTGAGTATGAGTAACCAGAGAAAATTTATAAAATATAATTCACTGGCTAAAGCCAATGAAACAGTTTATGAATATATAAAACTTACTATGAGGTGATTTAAAACATTTCAATGGTGATTATATACATTAACCATTACTTTTAGTTCATAGTACCATTAGATTTTTATTCATTTAAAAAACTGAAAATTTGGGCCTCTCTGATGGCGCAGGTAGTTGAGCGCCACACTGTGAAGCTGTCCGCAGCCTCTGCAGTGCAGGTTTGATCCCGGCCACCCCGCGAGGGTCCCACATGGCACCACAGACCTCTCCTGTCTCGCAGGCTGTTCTCCTCAGCAGTGTATTTCATCAGTCTGCCTGTTCTGCCCCCCGCTCTGTCTCTGGTGAATACTCTCACCCTCCTGTGCATCTGGCCTGTACCCCGGTTCTTGTATAAATAAATAAATCTTAAAAAAAAAAAAAAACTGAAAATTTGACATATATACTCTGAGAAAATTTCAAGTAAAATTTGGAATTTTTTTTTTCCCAAACACTTCACAATGTGGGCTGTGCAAGGCCACAGGTAAACTCTACAGAATACGATGATTTTTATATTATCCTCACACTGCCTATGGTCAGGGTCTTCATACACAGTCACGACACTCTATTCTAGAAAAATCACATGTCTGTAGTCTCTAAAACATGTCCTATTTACATTTTTTTTTTATTTGCTAGCTTGAAAATATCCTTAGTAAGCACTGCAGGTTTTATCACATTCCCTCCTGGCACATTATTTCCTCTTTTATTCCAAATGCGTGATGAAATCTCATTCCAAGAAATTAAGTCAGTGCTGACAGAATCATGTTTCTCTGTTACTCATCAAATGTTAGTTCCTCTATGATATTTTTTCAACAATAATATGTAATTTTTGTTACAAATAGGAGCTTGTCAAGGATGGAAGAGGATGCTGCTCCAGGAATCGCCTTTGGAAACTTTTGCCAAAATCCAGACAAGACTCCAGAGACACCTCGACCTGCAAGTGTCTCAGATTGACTTAATATGACTCCTGTATTAATAATATATTGCATGCGTGGTGTGTTATCGAGACCACTTGTTACATTTAATCTGGGCTGGTCTTTCTGCATGATTTTTATCTACCCTTGCCTCTTGTGCTTCTGTATATCATTGTCTTCATGTGTGTTTAATATCTTCATAAGCTAGTGACTATTTTAATTGAGAGCATTTTAATTACACTTCTTTCTAGATTAGTCAGAATCATTGCTACATCTTTGTCTATATCATCTATGCAAATCTAGCTAGCTAAACAACCAGTCTTTCTTGTAGCACTCCTTGTTGTCATCTATGTTTTAACTAGTTAGATACCAGTGGGAGAGCAATAAAGGGAATTTTGAAAGCTCCTTAAAGTGGTTCTATTCAGTTTCCTAATATGGACTTTTTTGTACTGTGCTTTTTCTATCCCTGTTCTGAATCATTCTTTTTTTTTAATGCATACAAGAGCTGGGGTGTAAGCCAGAGGTGCTGGGGGATGAGTGGATTCACCCAAGAGAGTGGGGAGCAGAACAGGGAGATTTACTGAAATACACTGCTGAGGGGAACAGCAGGCATGACAGGAGAGGTCTGCTGCACCATGTGGGTCACCTCCCAGGCAGGTCGGAGAATTGATCTCATGCTACAGTAGCTGGGGATAGCTTGATAGTGCTGTCTTTGATCCCTGTTCCCCCAGGGAGGCCCCATTCTGAATCATTCTTAAGAATGAAAGCCAGTTTTCACTCCCACCAGCAGTGCAGGAGAGTTCTTTTTTCTCCACATCCTCGCCAACATTTGTTGTAGCTAGTTTTTTTAAAATATGTGCCATTCTTACTAGTGTAAGATGGTATCTCATTGTAGTTTTGACATGTATTTCCCTGATTACAAGTGATGCTGAACATTTTTTTCATATGCTGGTTGGCCACTATGGAAAGCTGTGTGGAGATTACTCAACCTACTAAAGATAGAGCTTCCATATGATCCAGCAATTCCACTCCTAGGTATTTACTCAAAGGACACAGAATCACTAATTCAAAAGGGTACCTGCACCCCTATGTTTATAGCAGCACTATTTACAATAGCTAAACTATGGAAAAACACCCCAAAAATAGATGACTGGATCAAGAAGAAGTGGCACATAAACACAATGGAATATTACTCAACAATCAAAAAAGATAAACTCATGCAATTGCAGCAACATGGATGGAGCTGGAAGGGATCATGCTCAGAAAAATAAGCCAGAAAGAAAAAGAAAAATACTGGATGGGCTCACTCATAGTAGGAATTGAGAAAACCTAAATAAGGGACCAGAAAAAAAGACTAATTATAATAAAGGAAAAATCAAAATCAACAAGCAACTATAAACTGGAGACACACTACATGGGGTGGGGGTGGTGGAGGAGGGATTAGGGTCAAAATAAGGGTGTTGGGAATTGTATGGGGAATATAACCAAGATGAAAATGCATACATTGTGCAAAAATAAAAAAAAAAGATGTAAAAATATATAAAATAAAATTGAAAAAAAAGTATGAAAGCCACAAGTGAAGTGAGCCAGAAGGAGAAAGATAAATACTGGATGGTTTTACTTACATGTGGAATCCAGAGAAACTAAACAAAGGTTCAGACAAAAACAAACTGTAAGACTGACCCCTGGTGAGCAGACCTCTCCTGTCTCGCCAGCTGCACCCCTCAGCAGTGTATTTCTGTCGTCTGCCTGTTCTGTTCCCTGCTCTGTCTCTGGTGAATCCTCTCACCCTCCCGCACATCTGGCCTGTACCCTGGTTCTTGTATAAATAAAATAAATCTTAAAAAAAAGACTGATCCCTGAAAGCAGACTGTAGATCTCAGACCCTCAGGAGGGAATAGAGGAGGGGAGCAGGTGGGGGGCAGGAAAGGGGAGAGGGAGGAGGAAAGAGCGGTGGAGTGTGGTGGAGGGCCATGGGCACTTTGTTGACAGGAAAATATGGTAACCCCATCTGAGAAGAGAAATCCTATACTGTGAAAAAATAAACATGGATCTTAAAAAACAAGCAAACCAAACAAATAAACACCAGAGAATGGAAGACACACATTGAAAGGGCAGAGCAGAAGGAGAACGGACCTGGTTCCTGGAGTCTATGGAACTGCAATACTGGGCCGAGTATTGATCTCAAACTTTTCATTTAACAGACAACAAAAATAGTACAAAAATGAACAGTGATGTAAAATATTTATAAATAAAAAAATAAAAAATAAGACACACTTGTATGTTTTTAGCCTTTTAAATTTTAGATTTTATGATGTAAATTCAAATTTATATCTAAATTTTAGATTTTATGATGTAAATTTCAATTTATAATTCCAAAATTTCAGTAGAGAATGCTAATATTAAAGCTCCCATTAGGTGTCCATCACTACTGCATAAGATAAAAGCCTTAGACTGAATGTAAATAGAAGGGACAATGTCCCAAACGAAGCTGATGAAGTTGGTATGTTCTTAGTGTGGGGATGGATGTGGATGTTTCACCAGCCATGTAACAACATCTAGGTTAAATAAATGATAGGGACATAGATAATCTCCCTCAAGGATCTACATAAAGAGAACAGTGTTAAAGTAATGAATTAGATTTTACAAGCATTCTTGGATTTACATTGAACAAGACTCCTCTTAAAACTGTTCTCCCTAAAGGGAAATGCCATTATCATAAAGTACCTGCAATGTAAGTAATTCCAGTGGAGACTGTGATATAATATTACTCAAAGAGGTAGAACTGAGAAATAATTTTAATTTAGTGAGAACAGTGGGAGGCATATTCTTTAGGAAATTTACAGGAATACTATTTATCTAAACAGAGTTCAAACTTTTACTCATTGTCCAACACCAGGAATAGAATCATTCTTTATTGGTATACAATCTTTAAAGAAAGTTATCTTAAGAACCATTTCTTAGTATTTGGTGAAAGTACATTTTAATTATGAGTGACTTGTCAGGCATCATACCTGTGATTTTGCATATATGATGATGTTAATCCTAATACAGAAAATTGTGTAGACATTTGATAGATAAGAAACACAATTTACAAAGTTACTAGGTATAAAATCCAAACTTAAGTTTCTCTAGTTCTCCAAGAAATAATTATGCTGTAATACAATAAAAAATGTTTTGTTGTTGTTGTTTCTCTTTTTTTTAATTTTTTTTTTTATAGAGGCATGTTTTATTTATTTGTTTGTTTGTTTTGTTTATACATGCACTGGGTACAGTCAGAAGCGCAGGAGGGTGAGAGAATTCACCAGAGCCAGAGCGGGGAGCAGAGCAGGCAGGAGGACCGAAGTACACTGCTGAGGGGAGCAGTGGGCGGCAGGAGAGGTCTGCACGCCATGTGGGACCCTCCTCCGGTGGCCGGGGAGCAGCCGGGGATCGAACCGGCGCCGCAGAGGCCGCGGGCAGCTTCGCAACCCAGCGCTCAACCGCTGCGCCACCGGGGAGGCCCTGTTGTTGTTGTTTCAATTAGAAAATAGGGATCGTGATCTGAGTCCATAGCCAAGGAGCAGCCCTGAGGTGCTTTATCAGGGCAGGGAATTTTTAAAAATAAGAAGCATGGCCATGATTGCAATTTGGGTCACTTGTTTTGAAACATTTTGTGTTGGTACCTAAGTTCATTTTTCTTTTTCTAATTGGTTCACAATGACCTTGAGGCAGAGAGATGCAGTGTAGGGTCTTTGGTAATAATCAGAAGATAGATGGTCTCTAGTTTCATAGTCACCAACAAAGTGACATAAGAGACTGCTGAGTCAGGCTGCATTCAGTAATTTACCTGCAATTCTCAATCTAGCAGGTCATGACAGACAGATTCTTCTTGATTTAAAGTATTTCCATAATCTGATTACAGAAATTCAGCTCTGTTTATTAACATGCCTCCCTAAGTTTTTCATGAGGTGATGAATGAAAATATTTGAAAACGTATTCAATGAGGAGATAAGAACTACAGTAAGTTCTCAGGATTGACATTTACAAATGGAACTGAAGTCATATTTGTATGCAAAGCAAATCAGATATCTTTCCTTCAGTAAAGTATTCTGCATCTGTAAGAGCAGACTCTCTCACCCAGGAACAGGGAGTCATGTTGTTAGTGGTATGCTCAGAACCCAGAACAGCTGGGGCCCCCAGACTTGCTGATTACACGCATGTACCCTCTCCCATATGCATTGGACACATTGCATATTCTATAGGTCAGGTTGTGAAAACCTTGAAACCTTTTATACTAACTGGAATCTGATTTCTTACACTTATTAAGGTTACCATATTTAGCACACACACACACACAATAACCAAATACATTTTAATTTTAAAGACCAAATACCTTTTTCATGTAATATTTTATACTTGTACAATGGGTTGAAGGACATATTAACACAAAAGCATGTATTTATTCTTACTAGGAATCTTACTAGGTGTTATTTATTCTTACCTTGCAATCCTGATTCTCATAGAATTTTCCTAGGTCAATATGATTCTTGTAGTTACTTTAATTTCAGGCAGTAATAGTTTCTAAAACATGTCTGGAATGCAAGTAGAAAATCCAGGGTAAGCTCCTATATTCAAAACTAATGCTGGATGAAGCACAGAATATGAAACACAACCAAATATCTTGGTCACTAGCCCTATGACTGAAGTAACTCACATTGCAATATAATTTTCAAATTTTAAATGTTTAGGAACACATCACTAACTATGGAAAATCATCACTACATACATTTCTGTTATTTGTTTTTTAGATTTATTTTATTTATATAAGAACCACGGTACAGGACAGATGTGCAGGAGAGTGAGAGGATTGGATTCACGAGAGACAGAGCAGGGAACGGAACAGGCAGAACGACCAAAATACACTGCTGAAGGGAGCAGCGGGTGAGACAGGAGAGGTCTGCTGCACTACGTGGGTTGCTCTGCAGCCAAAGTGGATTGAACCGGCACTGCAGAGGCTGAGGACAGCTTCACAGTGCTGTGCTCAACCACCTGAGCCACCAGGGACTAGGCCCCATTTGTGTTATTTAAGAAAATTATACTGTTTAGCTTATGTTTGTTGAGAACATACACTTATCAGAGTCTTTGTGTCTGTGATCCCCAATCTGACCGTGCTTCTGCCTCTGCTGGTCATCATCCTCATGAGGTATATTCTGGAATATTGTGCTACTGTTTGTCCCACTCAGACTTTGGGGGAGAAAAAAACATCTTCCACTTCTGTCCTAATCCCAGCATAAGGGAGATATTTCCCTCAGTCTCGAAGAGTGTTTTTGTTTTAGTTTGTTTTGTTTTTCCTTTACCACCTTCAAGACACAAAACCATAATAAAGCATTTCAGTGTGCCAAGGTCTGGATTTCTTCATCTGAAATTGAACCCCCTGTGGGACATGTAAATCATGTCTCCTTTCAGCTGCACACAGTTCTCTTCAGTTGGTTTTCTGCCTCATCAGTAAAAAAGTGAAAGAAAAACAGAGCTTTCAGATTTTACTTCAGTCATCAGGGGTCTCTGTTTTTGGTTTGTGGAAATCTGGCTGAATTATGAAAAAATATATACAGGCACAATGTTGCTTTAATTTATACTTTAAAACAAACATTTAAGAATATAATGTATTAAGATGGAACTCACCTATAATTATTACAATCTTCATAATTTTTATACAGGAAAAATGAAATCTATAAGGAAAACTGTTTATTAGCAATGATACTTTTTAGTTTTATTTTTATATTGACGAATGTCAACCAGCTCTCTCCACCACAGAACAAAGTTAAAGAGCACCTAAAAGGTAAATTTTGTTTTGACTTCTAGGAAGTTAAAAACCATAAACTATACACACCACTTTTTTCCAGTTTCTTTTCTGCTAACTTAGAAAATTTTGAACATTCACTGTCATCTAAGATTTTTATTATCTACATAATATAGCTGTATCATAGATGCAAGACAACTTGTTGTAATCTATTTATATTCTTTCAATTTTTAAAAATATCTATATTTTGAACTAATTTCATGAAGTATTATGCCATTTAATAACCTTTTAGGAGTTAATGTAGATATACAAACATTCCTATGTCAATACAGACCGTTGTGCAAAATGACCTGCATAAACTTGATACATTAACATATATTTCTTTTTTCACTGTTAGGAAAAAAGATGTCTCTGATGCTCACAAAAAACAAAAATAAATAGTTTTTATTTTTAACATTGTCAAATATTTATTTTTCTAATTTATGAATATTTGGAGTGGGTATAATAACATTTTCTATCACTGTATTTTCAAATAGATAAGATAAACTTTAGGTATTATGGAGAGTAAGTCCCTAGAAATAAAGGGATTCCAGTTTAAAATATATATAAATAAATATGAATTTAGATTTCATAAATTTGATTATCTGCAATGAAAGTTATAGTAAAATAACAATAGTACAAATCTAAGACTGAATGCTGCTACATGATCATTTCTAGTAAAATCATTGTAATGGCACAGATCAATGGAAATTACATACATAATTATATACATATATATGCGCACCACTGAAACTGTCAATATTGAAAACTGCAGTTTTAAGACTTCCACTCATATTTTCTATAGGACACCTTTTTCTGATCTAGAATCCATTTCTGGGTTTTGATTTCGAAACAGTACAGACAATTGGCATGGCCCTCTGAAAAACTCTATCTTGTGGAAAACCTAATATATAAACATAATTTTACGTTTTAGGGTGAAAGAGGACAGAATATGAAGAATTTGGGAGGGGAGGGCATGTTCAATCTAGAGATACTACTGATCTCACTAATAAATACACTTTACTATGAACCAGAGACACTCTACGGGGGGTAGAGGACGGGAGAGGAGGGGTTGGGGTCAAAATAAGGGGGTTGCCATTGTATGGGGAATATAAAAATAAAATTTATTATACAAAAATAAATATACTTTAATGATTGAATAGTAATAATTTGAAAAGGAAGGCAACAGTGTTTCAGGAAGATGGAATAATACATTTGCAAGGGCTCTGACAATGAGATTCTTAGATTATCATTATCTAATTCAAATAATCTGAAGTGACACAGTTGCTCTTGTAGCTCTGCCAGGATAATATCAATGATGTGATTCATTCAAAAAATGAAAATAAGTACAATTTTATGACTATGCATTACTATTGATGCATTCTTACCTGACTTAAATATATTGTACTATCTTGCTAGTGAAGAATTCACATTTTATGGCTGTAGCATACGCTATTATCAAACTATTTCCCAGTAGAATTCTTTTTGTCTGCTACTGCTGATTCATATCTGGAGTGCTTATCTCAGTGAGATTTATTTTATGTTATATAGATAATTTCTGCAATTCTTTGTGTACAAACTCTTCAATCATTAAAATATAATCAGTTGGTATTTTGGTTTAATATATTTAAGCATACAAGTTAATTATATAAATAAATTTATAAAATAGTATCTTGAAACATGAATTTGATCTTTTTTATTTGATCTTTTTATTTGTTGGATTATTTTAATATAGAATAAACTAATTTTAAAATTATTCACATATTCTGGTATAAAGCAAATTCTACTGCTATTACCTTTCTTGACATTTGCTTCAATTAAACTATTTTGACTTTTAATGTGAGCTATTTTGTTATGAAGGTTCTTAAAAAACTGTCTTTATTGGGCCTCCCAGGTGGCACAGCAGGGAGCATAGCACTGCGAAGCTGTCCCCATCCTCTGTACCACGGGTTCAATTTCTGGTCGGCCAGGGAGTTACCCACGTGGCTCAGCAGACCTCTCCTGCCTCTCCCGCTGCTCCCCTCAGCAGTGTTTCAGTCGTCTGCCTGTTCTCCTCCCCACTCTGTCTCTGGTGAATTCTTTCACGTTCCCGCACCTCTGGCCTGTACCCCAGTTCTTGTATAAATAAATCTTAAAAAAATTGTCTTTATCATAATTGATACTAGACTGCTTGATTTCTTAATGTACTTGTAGGACTTCTTCATGAACAATCTAATATGTTTTGAAATGGAAAAAGATGGCCCCCTATGCATCCAGTATAATATCTTCAAGGTACAATCTCTGTCCTGATATGCAAGGTCCTATACTCATCCAACTTAGCACTAAAGTTAGTGTGTAATCCTGGTATTACTTTTAGGAAACAACAGTTATGTATTGTTTCAAATAATCTGAAAGTTCAACTTTTGATGAAGACTCCATGGACACAGTCCCACCCTCTAACTCTTTATTGGAATTCAGACTGTAGTTATATAACTTAGTAGTCTCCTCCTTTTTTTTTAATGTCTTCCTCTTTTATACTCAATAAACTCAACATCATGTTATTTTACTTGGTCTATTTCCTTGTATTGCTTTAGATTTATCTTTAGAATTTATGTAAATTATTGAATGATTTTTCTTGAAAAAGTTTTGGACACTTTAATCAAACTTAACCAGAAAATAAAATTTCCAAGAGAAGTCCTCAAGTTATGTTTTACCATCCTCATAGATGATGCTGTTTTGATTAAACAACTGGTAGATTTTGTGTTCCCTGGTCTTTTAGAGAGAAAGAGAAATTGGAGTAACAATGTACAATTGGAGGAGTGTGAAGCTGTGAGGAGAAATACATTCCTTCAAAGTTAGAAGGTAATTTGAGTCTGGAGAATGTGATTAAAGGACATGCCTGCTTCATTCTCAGATGCAAATTACCTTCTCACTTTGGAATTAATCACACTTTATTAAGGCAACTAAAATACAGGTATCTTTGATCCTTGGATGAGGGTAGGATCCATACCTACCCTGACAGAGGTCTTCATATACTGTCTTGAAGCTTAATATCTAAGTGAAGGATTGAAATTTTAGGAAATGACTGATGCTTGGGATCTAGAGGATGTGTCTAGAGCATCTCTGTGCTATTAGAGTGATAGGCTCATGTGTGACTCACAGGTTCAGGTTAATGTAAATGAAGGGAATGATGGGGGATTTGTTGTTCTTCCTAGAATAGATTGATTTTTAGTCATGGGCCTGAGATGACACTGATTCAAGATGAAGTCACTTTGGTTTTTCTACAGGGGATAATTAGCAATGGTAGGTGGGCTGAAGTAGAGATGGAGGGGTGGGGATGGCAGCAGCTATAGGGACAGTGAGAGACATGCAACAGATTTTTCATTAATGTGAACTGTAATACAATCTCAGATGAGATATCCAAGCATTTGTATTCAATAAAGGATCAATTAAGTATAAACCCAAAAGTCATTTCTGAGGAGAGGATATATTTCTACTAGGAATTACAAACATTTCTGAAAGAATATACTTTCATCATTCTGGGATAGATTGTTTTTCACAGACCAGGAACTGAACTCTTATACTGTGTTTGATTGTATCTAGACCCATCTCTTCGAATATAATTCTTTAAAGGACATGTGATGCCTCAGGGTTCCAATTAGCTATTTGTTGCAGAATTGTTCTGAGGAATCTGTCTTTTGGAACAATGCCATCTTTCTGCAATGGAATAGGCAGCTCAAACTTTTAAACTTTTTCTGGGTTTTCAATGTCAGCAAGTGCATCTTCTGTTCCTATTGGGGATGGTGAGATGCACTGTTGCCTAGCTGTATCTTTTAAATTTATTTTTAGGTTTCAGGAATGATGAACTTTTCCTTTCAGTCCTGCATCTGGCACTGGTGCTTTGAATTTGTACCCTGCTATGGAATGCCTGTGCCCCCGACCCTTCCACATTAGAAATCTTTCTTTTTTTATTTTTTAAAGATTTATTTATTTATACAAGAACTGGAGTATAGGTCTGAGGCGCAGGAGGGTGAGAGAATTCACTAGAGACAGCGGGGAACAGAAAAGGCAGGTGGACAAAGACACTGCTGAGGGGAGCAGTGGCGAGACAGGAGAGGTCTGCCAAACCATGTGGGTTTCTTCCTGGCCGTCTGGGAACTGAACTCGTGCTGCAGAGGCTGTGGACAGCTTCACAGACTGGCGCTCAACCAGCTGCGCCACCATGGAGGCCCCACATTAGAATCTTTTTTTTTTTGTTTGTTTCTAAGATTTATTTATTTATTTATTTTATACAAGAACCAGGGAACAGGCCAGATGCGCGGGAGGGTGAGAGGTTTCACCAGAGACAGAGCGGGGAACAGAACAGGCAGACTGACGAAATACACTGCTAAGGGGAGCAGCGGGTGCGACAGGAGAGGTCTGCCCTGCCATGGGGGACCCTCGCCGACTGGACGGGATTGAACCTGTGCTGCAGAGGCTGTGGACAGCTTCACAGTGCTGCACTCAACCGCCTGCACCACCAGGGGAGGCCCCACATTAGAATCTTTTTTTTTTTAAGATTTATTATTTATTTTATACAATAACTGGGGTGCAGGTCAGATCCACGGGAGGGTGAGAGGATTCACCAGAGCCAGAGCGGGGAACAGAATAGGCACACTGATGAAATACACTGCTAAGGGGAGCAGCAGATGAGGCAGGAGAGGTCTGCCCCCCCCATGTGGGCCCTGTACTGGTTGTCCGGGATCAAACCCGTGCTGTAGGCTGCGGACAGCTTCACAGCTCGGCGCTCAACCACCTGGCCACAGGGGAGGCCCCACATTAGAATCTTAATGTCCACAGGGCATTGGGCATCTGTGACATTGGGGATATGTGGTCTTGGGGATATAATTAGGTCATGAAAGTGGAGCCCTCAGGGAAGGGATTAGTACTCTAATAAAAGCAAAGCCACAGACCTCCCTTTCCCCTTTGGCCCTCTAAAGTCACAAAATGAAGTTTGTGATTCAGAAGATGGTCCTTACTGACAATGCTAGCACCCTACTCTCAGACTTCCAACTCCAGAACTCTGAGAAATACATTACCCTGGTTTGTAGCTTCCCAGTCTATGGTGTATTGTCATAGTAGCCTAAAAGAACTAAGATACACACTTTTCCGACTTCTCTCCTTAGAACTAAATCAAAGGTCAATTCTTTCAGATCATGGACTTACTTTTCAGAATTAAATTCTTTGGCATCTGTCTCCAGTGTTGGGCCGGTCTGCAGTATTGATGAGCTCATTTGCAGTCAAATCCTCTGCCCTGTGCTATCTTCCCTGGTGGGCTCATCTGGATGAACTTCACCTGAAACAGATGCAGCCATTCCTGAGTCACCCCAGCTGCTCCTCCCATAATCAAGCCCCCTCTGTTATCTTAACAACAACACACCCCACTGACTTCAGTGTCCGCTGTGGGCTCTGCAGCCATGGGTCATAGCTGTAACCAGCTTGCTGCTGGCCTGATTAATTGTGATAAATAAAACAAATAAATTTCAAAAACTCCAAGATAATCCCCGTCTGGTGTTCACAGGCATAATGCATATAGATCACAATCCTTTTAAACAGTTGTTTCTAGAAAGAAAGCATTTAAATATTTTCTAAACCAATGAATGTTAGCATTTATGATTCAATTAGCATAATGTATTTATTTTACAAAATTAGTTCTATTTGGATTGGAAGCTAGAGAATTAAGCACTCTAAAAAGTTTGTAAACCCCCTAAGTCACATAACAAACACAATTAGTGAAAGATATCCCTCTTTCATACAAGGCACCTAAACCATTAAGCAGAAATTCACTAAAGTACTCTTTTTTCTTATAAGATTTATTTATTTATTTATACAAGAACTGGAGTACAGTCAGAGGCTTGGGAGGGTGAGAGGATTCACCAGAGACAGAGCAGGGAACAGAATAGGCAGATGGACTGAAGACACTGCTGAGGGGAGCAGTGGGCGAGGTAGGAGAGGTCTGCCACACCATGTGGGTATCTTCCTGGCTAGCAGGGAATCGAATCTGCACTCTGCACTCTATCCACTCCGCGGACAGCTTCACAGCACGGCGCTCAATCCACTGCACCACCGGGGAGGCCCTATAGTACTATTTTATAGCAAGCTTCTTCAGAAGGCTTATCTTAAACATTTTTTTTTTAATTTAAATAAATGCAGCACATTCCTCAAAACTCTGTAGCACTATTTACTAATTATACATTATAGCTATAGTTCTCCTTAATTTTTCTGTTTTTGTTTTGATACCACTTTAGGTGATATTCTACTCTTGCAATATTTCAAAACTTGAATTGAATACACTTTCATTTTCTTTCAATTGGATGAACTTAAATTCAAATATATATATATAAATATCTCACATTGTGTAAAGGCAGGACAGGTCACAGGGCAGGTTTTCTGACCCCATGCAGACCGGGTAAAGGAGGAATCAGAGTCCTCAGTGGTTTTGCAGGTTTTTATTGGGGTTCACGGGTGCATGGCAGGCAGAGGTGCTGGGGGCTGGGAGGCTGGCAGTCCTCCCAGCCCCCAGCAAATCTTCACTCTATCTGGGCTCTCTGGCGTTCTCTGCTTCTGCTTCGGGCTTCTTCTCTTTTGGCTTCTGCTGCTGCTGGCGTCCCCGTGACGCTGCCCTTAAAAGCACAGTCTTAGCCCAGGTGAATTCCATCTACCTATGCCCACACCCTATTCCAGGTGCCCGCCATCAGGCATGCATTCAGGACAAGGATCCATCATCTATCCTGATGGCAGGAGTGCAGAAAAGCCTGACATTTTTCCTTACCCTACACATTGCTAATATCCATCATTACAACAACTACTAAATGATGTCATTTTTCTGGCAAGAATTGATACGTATCACACAAGAACATTTATGCCATAATCTTCTAGACTTTGTGGAGTACTTTAAAACTTATAGTCAATTATCTATCATTTCTATATTTTTACGTTGGAAGAAAAATATTCCCTTAGATACTTTTTAGTTAAGGAATTGTTTTCAGTTGCAGTGATTGCAGTGATTAATTTGGATAAATGCCAAATGTCATTCAGTTACTACATCTAGTTGGAAATTTTAAATATCTGCACAAAGCCTGGTCTTCCCTTTTACCTAGAGACATGGCTACTTAAAATCTAGTGATTTAGAATCTGAGAAGTTATATTGTTTCTCTTCCAATTTAATATTTAAAAAAGAAGTATGGACCTGATAGCAGAGATAAATGTTCTCACTTGTAAATTGGAAATAGCAGAAACATAGCAGTGAGACATTCACAGCAGTTATAAGATGTCGTTTATGAGGAATTTGGAATACTACCTGAAATGCATAGACACACTCTAAAAATTTGTGGGATCTGGAGTAAGAATTAAAGAGTAGCACATCTAATATATCTAATTATTTAAAAGTTACATGCTGTACTATCAAATTAAATATATTCTGTGGTCCTAACTTGAAAAAATATCTATCTTTCTAATCACAAATTATTTAAAATGCAAATTTATAGCCTTTGTAAAATTTAAAGTCAGGTAAATATTTTTAATGACTACAAAATATGTCATGGTGTATGTTTGGGTATTCTCATCAGTTGTCAATATACGAATGAATAATCAAATATCTTAAATTGTGTTCTATTGATAGTATGCTTTATTACACAACTATACTTAAATCATAACTTGTAGTTTTGATTAAATTGAATTTGGAAAAAAATTACTTCTGCTAACTTAGTAGCAACTGACATTATTAATAAAATTGGTAGAACAGTATTTATTACTTGAACTATTTTCAATATTATGTTTAAAATTTTTCTTGTCATTACTGATAGTTTTACAAAAATATCTTAAGTCCACCATATACATTTCTACTAGTTAGCCTCATTTTAAAATATCATTCATTCTTACATCCAGAACACAACATTTCTTTTATTATTTTCCTTTAAAAAATTTCACTACAGTTATATTTAAAAAAAATAATTGTAGTACGTAGCTTAGTTTGATTAATACTTTTTCCAATTAAGACAGTGCCACTTACTTATTTGGAGTTTCTTGCATGTGAATTATTTCATGTCTACATTTATATTTCCTTGTTCGAAGTTTCCTACATTATACTAAGATGTCAGTTTTGTTGCATATTACACATGTACTTTCTTCCAATGTACATAAACCATTTTTCTAAATGTTTAGAGTTTTCAAAGTGGAGCAACCAAGTGTAGATATATTTATGTGAACTTTTGCTAGCAATATTCGTGATAATCAACAATTCAGGTTAAATAACTGTGAAAAGTATATTCAAAATCAACCTTTAACATGTGCCAATGGGCCATAGTTTCCTCTTTACCTCATGTTTGCTATTTCATTTACCTCTTGTATCATAGGTAAATTTTTAAATAGTGTAAGTTTAATATCATTTTAATATCATTTAATATCATTTTAATATCATTTTGCTATCATTAATAGTATTTGTTCTTAGATGACTTTAATGTCAAATGTGATGAAAGATCAATAAGATATTTCATTTGAGGCAGATCCAGACTTGGCAATCAACACATTTGCAGTAAGGTATCCTCATACCAAAACAAATCTATGTTTTTATTGTTCATAAAATTTCAAAAAAATTAGTATCACACACATAGTGTGGTAGTATGTATATGTCACATAATGCCTATGTGTATAAATATATATATATTTGATTATATATTTTATTCAAAATAATATCAATTGTTTAATATTATGAAATGTACCAGCTATATTATGAACCTGTGGGAAAGACTGCCTTAAAGTAATTCCACGAACATGTAGTAGAAAATAGCAAGGAGCATGAATCTGAAAAGTGAACACTATCCAGAAACTATTATTACAGAAGAATGTCGAATCCCTACTACTGATAGAATATGTAAATAACCTGAATTTATTTTTTCTTTAACTTACATGCTTCCACTCTTCACCTCCTCCCTCTCAGCACCTATGTCCTCTAGCAACAGTGCCATTCTCAAAAATTCAAAGTATTCAGATGCAGGTTGGATTGCTGAGTGCAACATTCTGAGTTTTTATGGGTATACCTGCATTCTTCATTGTTATTTTGGGTCTGTGTATTTGAAAGATACATGAGGTTTCTGGAGTGAGTTCCCAGGGCAATGCCCTCCTATACTGAGGACTTAGGTTCCTGAATTCCAACTTACTGGCAGAGAACTTGTTTCTTGGAGACCCGTCCAGCACCCATTGGGACTATTTCATAACTCCACTATGCATGTTATCACTTAGGGTCTTTGGATTTACTCTCCCTTTAGGTATTCCTTATCCCTTACCTTCATGATCATATCTAAAAAGGGCATTAGAAAGTATGCTTTTTCTGGGGATTCATTTTGTTTATAGATCATTCCTGCTGCTGTAGGTTGACGGGAATAAGGCTTACTTCAAGAAGTAAACAGTTTTCTGTGATCCATACTTGTAATTTCTTTGGCAATGTAATTTTCTCAAAATTAATTTTCCTTGAATTTATCCTGGAAAATATTAATGATCAAAGTTTCTGCGCATAATTCTAACTTGCAAAATAGTCACTTTTATTTACTGCCTTTTCAGTATGTGATATCTGTCTCCTTACCACATGCTTTTTTTTTTTTTTTTTCCTAAATACTAACTAAATGTGAAGGATTGTACTTAGGTAAACATTGCTACTTTGCAATGGCCTTCCAAAAAGTGAAAATGTATTTTTATTGCACATAGTCCCAGACAAGTAGTCTAAACCTGATGGGGAGGTATACCACCCCTGCATGTGATTTTTCAGACTGTTTTAGTTGAGGCCACTTACTTCTTTACTTGAGAATAAAGAAGTTTAAGAATAGCAATAAAATCTTCAATTTAATTTATAGATATGTATTAATTATATTTTTTAGTCATTCAATTTTTTGTTGCTGTAGTTTTTTTTGTTGTTGTTGCTATTAATGTTTGGAAATTTAAATGCAAAATAATGTGCAGATGTTTTCATTTTAAGTCAAATAATGAACATTAGTACCACTGCTCATGCAATTTGGAAAACCGGCACCTTTAATTTGCCACATATTGTTCTGCTTCCTCTAGTTAGAAGATGAAAACACACTTTAGCAGTTTTTGCAGCGAGAAGTCAAGGTGCTATTTTACCAATCAGATACATCTGCTCAAAGTGTATTTGTAGAATCAAGGAAGAGGTATTTGAGATTCTCTCTCTTCTAAGTGTGGTGAAGTATGGCATAGAGTCATTTCATAGTGCTACTAAGACTTGTAGCAGAGTCAGCCTGTGCCCTTGTCAGTGGTACAGACTAAATCCCTTGCTTCCTCACACTGCCAGTCAAATATACAGTCAAACTCATATGAATTTGATGAAATTTCTTAAATTTTTTAGGGGAATAAAATTTCAAGGTAAATCACCCAAGCCAGAAGGTCTCTACACAGAGGCAGAAGAGAAACTAACAGTTTTATTATTGACTATGCATTAAACGAAAATGGAATGCACAAAACAGTTAATCTGCCAAGAGATTGCAAAAATAGAAATTTCATCCTTTTATATAGCCTAGCAGATACAACTTATTGCATACTCGTTCTTGAAATAAACAATGGCTAGTCCTCAAGTAAGAGGTCTGGTCAACACCATTTATCAAACAGCTCATCCTAGGTTCTTCTGGAATTGAGGTGATAGTCTGTGATAGTTAATTGGCTTTATCCAGAGGACATGCAAGCTTCTCCTATCTTTAGTGAAGGAGGTAGTTTTACAACCCTAAGCAAAGCACCTAACAAAATTAGATACTTAGCCTTGTACAGAAACTGAGAGATAGGGGTCACTGCCTTTCTTAATGCTAACATTCCAATCATATGATCCCTGAGTCCATGAGAGAGGTGTTGTTGAGTAATTAAGCTGACAAAATGTTTGTCCACTTTCAACATAATTTATATATACATTTCAAAGAGTGTCAAAAGAACCTAAAATTAGTACAATTTACCTGAAAACTAAGGAAGGGAAAATTCTCATTAATTTTACCAAGGAGAATTTAGTATCTTGTTTAGAATTTTCTGTGGTTTATATTTTGTGGCGCTAACTCCATTTTCCTCATGGAATTTTTGTGAAATATAATAAAGTTTTTTTTTTTTTAATGACACACCATGTTTGGTGTGGTCACGGTAGCTTTTCTACCATCAAAGCACCCATGGTCCTCCACTATAATCCTTAGTGCTCTTTCCTCTTACCCCATTCTCAATCCCTCTCATCGTCCCCTCCTGAATACCTTAGATTAATAAAAAATATTTTTGACCTAAAATTGCAAATATGGATTCTCTTACTTGGAAATAATTAATCTAACTGACAATCATAAATCATGTGACTTAATCCTCATAGCAACTCTAATTTATATTTAGAGATCATAATATATAAGGGCAGATATAATTAGACTAAATATTTTACCCAATATCTGAAAGGTTAATATATATATATTAAATATGTATATCTGGGATATAAAAGAAGCTCCATTTGATTCTAAACTGTTGTTCACAATCACAACATCACATAATAGGTGTTATTCTCAAACCAATTTGATTAAAAACAAAATTTTGTCAAGACTGTTCTATACCATCAGTTTCCTCCATTTCATTGAGAAATAACTTAATGATAATAAACATGCCAATCTTTATGTTTAGCTGGAAATGACTTTATAGACAGATAGGTGATGGATGATACATAGATGGATAAATGATAGATGATAGAAAAATACATAGGCATATGATACATGGTTGAGAGAGACAGACATTCCAGTTACTAGAAGTAATTATGTTCAATGAAAACACTTGGTCTATATTTTCTTTATCCATAGTGTAAATCATGTAACTAAATATGCCTTCATCTTTATATTGACATTTAGAAGGTGTAGAAATTATGAATGCATACAAATTATGGAATAAATTGAGACTATATCCTAATATATATTCATCTTTCACTCATATTGATAAAATATTTTGCTGGGCATATGCCTTATTAGAATAAATATTGCATTTTTCCCTTGGTATTGCTGCCAGTTTGATGAGACTATGTAGTTCAAGTGAATGCAATAAGGTAGTTTATAGAGACAATTCTGGAAGGGACTGTCTCTGAGAACCATTTGCTTTTTCTTCACTCTCTTTTCTCACTATTTGTAAAATGCATGTTATATCTTAATCTATTGAAGCAAAGGACATAACAAGGCTTATGAAATATTGAGAGGAAATTTAGTCAGGGTCCCTAAATAGTTTGTGGTGTTACCACATTAGTCCTGAACTATATGCCTTCAGATGACCATGTGAGAATTAAATATTATCTTGCTTAATATACTATTATTGAATGACTTTGTTCCTCAAGAAGACTAATACATGCTATCAACCAATTAATTCCTTAGAAATCTCTCCGCCTCTTTCTCTCTCAAGGCACACATTGAAAGACACAGCTTCTCCCATTTTCAATATCCTGCAACAGAGTGGTATATGTATTATATTTAATGAAACTGTAGTTATACATCAGCATACAAAGCCCATCGTAGTTTCCATCAGCGTTCATTCTTGGTATTGTACATTCTCCATGTTTTGGAAAATATTTTAAGACTTGTTTTCACCATTATGAGAACATACAAGATAGTTTCAATGCTATAAACTCTATGCTCCATTTATTAATTTCCTTCTCCCTAACCTCTAGCAACTACTGATCTTTTTACTCTTTCCATAGCTTTGCCTATTCCAGAAAGTCCTATAACTGAATTCATACAATATTGGCATTTTCAGATTGGCTTTTTTTCACTAAGTAATATGCATTAAATATTCCTCTATATCTTTTCACGACTTGATTGCTCATTTCCTTTCAGTGTTAAATAATATTTCAGTGACTGAGTGTACCATGATTTATTTATCCACTTACCTACTTAATAGCATCTTGATTGCCTGCTAGTTTTGACAGTTATGAATAAAACTGCTATAAACATTTCTGCACAGGTTTTCATGTAAGCGTGTTTTTAAGTCACTGGATAAAAACAAAGGAGTGTTTTGATGGCTAATTCTATGTTTCAACTTGACTGGGCTAAAGAATGCTCAAATAGCTGACATGGCATTATTTTTAGGTATGCCTGTAAAAGTGTTATTAGAAAAAGATTATCATTTGATTCCTTTTGGGGACTGAATGGAACAAAAAGGTGAAGGAGAAACAAATTCTTTCTCTTTTCTTGAATTAAGAATTCACTTTTTAACCCCTTTGGAATGAGGGTTCCTTTTTGTCACAGAAATACTCAGAATAATGTCAAATATCTAGACAATGTATCCAGTTAGTTGGCCACATAAAATTTACTATCAAAATCTCCATTTTTAATATTTATTTAATCCATAGATTCTTTAAGTATGTGTAGTTTATAAGTTTTAATATTTATTGAGATTATTTTTTGGTACAGCATATATATGGTCAATATTGGTGATTATACCCCATGCACCAGATAAAACTGGATTGTGATTTTGTTGGATTTAAACTGCTACAAACATGATTTCATAGTGTTCAGGTTTTATTCATTTTATCTAGGTGTTATAATAATTACCTGCAGGATAGTGTTAAAATTTCCTCTTATAGTTGTGAGATTTTCTAATTTTCTTTCTAACTACTTTCACATACACACAAAATCTACAAGACAGTTGACTGTTTTGGGTTTTGTTTTGTTTTTTTTTTGCTTTAGCGCGTCATAAACATTTCAAACACATTAAGATGTTAGATAGTGTTTTATACTTATACAAATGTGTACCATTCCCTTTTGAAGTCATGAACAAAATAAACAGAAAGAAAAACCCTAATGGTTGGAAAGAAAGAAACAAAAGTAGTCTCAATTCAAATAAATGTTCTGCAATAATATCTTCTAACTTGAAGAGAATTTACAAACAACTCAGGGGTATTAACAAAAGAATTTGACTATAGGATCATGAAATCAATCGATAAAACTCAAGTTCTTGTCTATAACAGCAAATATAATTTTAGGGAATATACTATTTACAGAAGCAAAAATATAAAATATTGATGAATATATAGAAGACAACAGTTTAGACTGCTATGAATTAAACTGGAAAGGTTTATTGAAGCACATTTACAAATCTAAGAATATCAAAGAACATATAAAGTATCATTGTCTATGAATACCTAATGGCACAAAATGTCAATCCTCATAAATTATTCTGTATGAGAAATAAAATCCAGCAAAAATCTCAGCAGTTTTTTTTTTTTTATTTCAGTGAAAATTTGTGAAAACTAATATTAAACTTTATATAGAAAGATGGATGGTTAAATGTCAACAGGACATTTTTGATAAAAACCCTCACATTATGAAAATGTGCCACATAATAGATGAAAAATTATATTCAAATATGGTTGAAACATTTTGCTACTTGCACAAGACTAGATGTTGAGAAGAATATACTGAACTCTATGTGAACTTCATATTTGAAAAATGTGATACTAATAGACTAAGATGAAAGGAAGCAAATATCCTTGGTGTTACTAAATATATGGTTAATATGTCATTTAAAATAATTTAATGAGAAGAAATATACTGCTAGTAGATGAAAAGAGAATTGAAAAAGAGGAAATAGAGACAAATACAGGCTTTTTTCCCCCACTGGAAAAAAAAAAGGATCTTATATCTATTATATGCCAGGTATCAATATTATTCTAAAAGTATTCAAACACAGAATACTGTGCTTCCTTCTTGGATGATCCTAAAATGTATTGTTTTATTTTTAAAGATTTATTTATTTATGCATACAAAAACTGGAGTACAGGCCAGAGGTGTAGGGGGGGTCAGAGGATTCACCAGGGACAGAATGGGGAACAGAACAGGCAGATGGACTGAAATACACTGCTGACGGGAGCAGCAGGCGAGTCAGGAGAGGTCTGCTGTGCCATGTAGGTAGCTCCCCGGCCGGAGATCAAACTCATGTTGCAGTGGCTACGTATAGCTTCATAGGTTGCATCTTAACCCCTTGCGCCACCAGGGAAGCCCTAAAATGTATTATTTTATAATTCATTTTACAGGTGCTGGAAACTGAAATTCAGAAATGTGATCTACTTGGTTCCCACTGCTGATCTGGTGCTGGAATTTGATCTATAACTACTCCCTGTTTTGAGATCCTTGTAGTATATGTCTGGTTATTTTCAACTTGACAACTTCTCTCTAGTCCCTGATCAATGAGAACCACCTATATTATAGATATTGTCTTGTCACTAAGGAGAGATCTTTTTACCTAAAACCTGACAAATGCTAACAAATTTACAAGTAAATGTAGTCAAGGGACTTGAAAATACCTCTCTCAGCAGGTGGTTTCACAAAGTCAGTCTGAACTCTATCCACATCACTTTCTTTCTGCCAAATACCACACAGTAAACTAATAGGAGCAAAGTGAATACCTTTCAATGTCCACAGGAATTTATACAGAAAGAAACTGCCTGAGGCAATGTGTTTTTGTGAATGTTTTTTTCCCTACATCTTTCAAAAATGTTAGCCAAGAGAGAAAAAAAATGCTATACTTCAAATGGCTCTGCAGCATTAGAATTCTGTCTAATGCAATAGAATTGCAAGAGCTGTTATTTCTAAAAATTTAGATTGGATAAAGAATGAAAGAAGCAAAAAAAAAAAAGTGGATGGTAATGTGAATGAAAGCAACAATGTAAACACTGAGTACTGGTTGCACATACCCTTGATAATTGAAGCGAACCATTACTCTATATTTAATAAAGTAGCAATTTGCAGGTAACTTGCACTCATTAATACAACAAATTATTTAATGTGTCAAACTGCTAATGCAATACTTTACCTGCCTGGAAGGAATTATAACCCAGGGGGGAGGGAGACCCAACTGAGAAAAGAAGTAGCATATAACTCTGCCTTGATAAAACAAGTCAGGCATCCTAGGGCTGGTGTTAACAGATTGGAGACTTGCAGTACAAATAGAAGAAAATCAGGCAACAGCAACAAAAAAGTGTAAAACCAAAAAGGTGTGAATGAATTAGTCATAGTTAAGGAACAATAAAATGTTAGATTTAGACAGGAGCAATTCTCAGAAAATAATCAAAAGGATGTTAGCTAGTAATTAAGTTTAACATTACATTTTGACGATTATAAAAATAGGTAATAGGCAAAGCAGTCACCACTGCTTTAATATTTTACATATACTAACTCACCTAATTTTCACAGAAGTGCTCTAGATACATCAAATAGAAATTACACAGAACAAATACAAAGAAAGACTTTGTATCTAAATAGACATTTCACCAAAAAATACATGCAGATAGCCACAGACATATGAAAAAATGTCCACCATCTCTTATCATCAAGGAAATGCAAATCAAAACCACATGAAATATCACCTCATACCAGTTAGAATGAGTATTATCAGAAAGACAATATATGAAATGCTAGTGGATGTATTAAAAAAAAGGGAACCTTTGTTAGACTGATAATCAGAATGCAATTGGTGCAGTCAGGGGGAAGAGTGTGGAAGTTTCTCCAAAAATTAAGAATAAAAATACTATATGATCCAGTTATCCCACCTCTGAGCACTTACTCAAAGAATATGGCAAAATTAGTTGTAAAAGTGTTCACTGACGTATCTTTAACATTAGCCAAGATATGGAAACACCCAAAAAGCCCATGGAGGGATGAACAGATAAAGAAGAGGTGGTACATATGCAGCTATTAAAAAAAAAAAAAGTGAAATCTTGCTGTTTATAACAGCATGGATGACCCCTGAAGCATTATACTGGATGGAATAAATCAGATAGAGAATTAAATTGTGAAGGTTTATACTGTATATTTCACTCATGTGGAAGATAAATAATCAAAGTAAATAAACCAAACCAAAACAAAACAAAATTCTTTAGAGTGAGAACAAAATGGTAGTTACCAAAGGGTGAATAAATAGGGAGGTGGGTGGATCTAGGGAAAGGGTGGCTGGAAACTAGGCATTCTGGGGCTCATAATGTGTCATATATATATATAGATGTTGTATACCTGAAACCTATATAATGTCATAAACCTATATTTCTTCAATAATATGTTAAAAAAAACAGCAAAAAAAATTTCATAAAGAGAGGAAAAGACTCTTGAAATTGTGGAAAGAGATTGAACTCAACTCTGCAGAAGCAGAAAGTAGGAGCAAACTTGAGGATGCCAGTGGGGAGGCTGGTCACTATGATTAGGAGTGGTGTCTGGCCATTGGTATTGACTAAAGTTGGGCCACTATTGTCCCACAGAGCTGGAAAAAGGGAGCATTATTTTTCCTTTATAGATAGACATAAAGTAGGTAATCAGATTGCCTGATGTCATATGGTTTTACATATTTATTTTAGGATTAATATAAAGATAGCATAGCTTTAGAATTTAAGGTCATTACTGAAACATGCTATTGTATGCTATTTAGTACATTTTTCTATTATAACTACATAAAAATTGTTAATAAAGAAAATTCAGCAGCACAGAAAAATGCAAAAGAAGAAATAAAAATACTTTTCACACAAAAATAAATACAAAAATAAATGCTAACATATTAATACCTGTCATTTCCATTTTTTTTTTGAGGTGTGTGTTTTAGATGCTTTCTCTCCATTGCTTAAATGCACTTGCTATTGAGACCCTCTACTGAAATTGTAAATTTGGTTATTGAGGAGATAATTTTTAGATCTGTTAGTTCTAATTATAACTATCTAATATTGCCTCTGCCTTTATTCTGTTTGTTTCATATTATCCTTTTTTTTTTTTTTTTCTTTTTGAGTTCTTTGGGCATTGTTATAGCCACTACCTTGATTGCCTCTTCAGGCATATGCTGGCTTGAGTTTTCTCTTGAGAATTTCAGATGCTGCCTTTGCAACTGTTGATTCGAGAACTGGTACCAGAAAATGTTAATAGGAAGCAAGGAACTGGGCAGTAGAACACTGAAGAGTCATCTCGAGTGAACTTTAGGGATTCAAGCTCTGCTCTGCTGTGGGCATGAGAGTTGTCTGGTGGGGATCTAGAACGATCCCCTCCTCTAGGTCAGTCCTTGGTCTTACTGTCTCCTTTGGTCTCACATCAGATTCCATTTACAGGCTATGTGTAAGCATTAGATGCAGTGCTGCATATGTATTGTAATTGTTAGAGGTTTATACACCATTTGATGTCTTCCCACCAGACTTATTTTGGGTTACTGTTGTAGTGCCAGCAGGTATAGGGCAGGTTCACTATTGATTCTGGCAGACAGAGCTCAGGAGCCCTCAGTGCATTTTTTAGGCTTTAATGCTGTCAGGGAAGCAGGCACACAGGCACATCAGGCAGGGAGGCTGGCATGCAAGAAGGTAGACACAGGCCAGGTGGTTTCAGGCTGGGGCAGGCAGGCAACCAAGCCTCCCAGTCCCCCACAAATCTTTTTTTTAAAGATTCATTTATACACACAAGAACCGGGGTACAGGCCAGAGTTGTGGGGGGGGGTGAGAAAATTCACCAGAGATAGAGTGGGGAGAACAGGCAGATTGACTGAAATACACTGTTGAGGGGAGTGGCAGGCGAGTCAGAAGAAGTCTGCAGTGCCATGTGGGTAGCTCCCTGGCCGGGATTGAACTCATGCTGTAGTGGCTACAAACAGCTTCATAGGTTTCATCTTAACCCCTTGAACTGCCAGGGAGGTTCTCACCCACAAATCTTTACACTATTTGTCTGGGCTTTCTTTGGTGTTCTCTCTGGAGCATCTATGGTCTTGTCACTCCTGTAGTCATGCCTCATGTTCTCAGCTGCCAAGGCTTGTATCTCCACCCCCAGGCACAGAGGTGCACACATGCACATGCACTCACATGCATACTCCTGGTGTCCACAACAGGCACATGTGCTCTGCACCTATACTCCAAGCACCTTCTGATATGACATGATCAAACCTGCAGGTGATATAGACAAATTGGTTTGTAGCATAAAAATCCTGATTAATTCCTATAGGTGTTTATGCCTGTTTTTATAAAGTGCTTAAAATCTGGATAATCAATGTGTTCATTTATGTCTCAATTTTAGTGCTGGATGGTAGTGGGGGGTGGGTGGCAGGTATTCTGAATTTTCCAGCCACACACACTATGAGTAGTAGTCTCTGCTATGAAGAGATAAAGGTGAGCTGACCTGATTCTCCCATCCAGCTTGGGCTCCAGCTGTTTTATATCCGGAGCTTCTGGCTCAAACCAATAATGATCACTCTGTGACATTTCCCCATAGTTCTCTGACATGGCACTCTCTGCCCTGGATGCCAATTCTGTGCACCCCCCCTTATCTAGCAGAGGGCTGGGCGTCAAAAGTCCTCTGTGATGGTGTGCCCCAAGGCAACAACTGTAGGGGCTCCATACAGCTATCCACCTTTCTTTTGTGGGTTGTACAGCCCTATTATTGCTGTAAAAACAGTTCAACTAAACATTTTTGCTACTGATTTCTGCCTGACCATTGCTCCTGCTGTGTATTGTAGTCATTTGTTTTTATTTCAGGGGTTACTGATTTTGTTCTGATAAGATTCAATTGTGAGTATATGGAGGAGTTGAGCTATTTGAGCTAGTGTCCTCACTCTGCCACCATCTTGTTGAACTCTATCAGTGCATTTTTAATCTTTGTTATTTAATTATTTGGGGGCTATTAGGAAAGTAGTAATGTTTGTGTCTAAGAAATGTGTCTGATGTTTGTAAGCTGAATGGAAAAGTACTAAAGTTCATGATATTGGTATAAACATTTGTGGGCCATTCATTATAAAATAGGCCAATTATGGCTGGAAGAGAGTTAAAAATTTTAGGAAACTGGAAACAGTGATCCAAGTGTTTAGCTTGGAAGTAAAGATTAAAAGATTGGACATGTATTTAAAATGAACATTGAAGATCTGTCGTATTATTCTTTTTTTTTTTTTTTTTTGTGGGACCCTCGCCGGTGGCCGGGGAACGAACCGGTGCTGCAGAGGCTGCGGGCAGCCTCGCAGCCCAGTGCTCAACCACTGCGCCACCAGGGGAGGCCCTGTCGTATTATTCTTATTTGAAATTAATATTGAAGGAGAAGGAAAAAGTAAGGAAGGAGGGATGGAAAAGAGCAGAACAAGACAATACACTTGAAGACCTCCACATTGACTATATGATATTGATAGTTTTTGAGTTTTATATTCTTCCTATCTCATTCACAGTTGATTCAGAAACCAGGTTGATAATCTCTTGTGGAGAATTCCTTTGAATGTTATTCAACTTCTTACTTAGAAAATATGTTCCTTTTTCAATTTAAAACTCATCACTCTTCCTATCATTTGACTTAAATTTTCTTTACTTTCTTTAGATTTTATCACTGTAGATTTTACCCCTTCCTTCTTCTTTTGTAGTGAATCCCAATTAGTAGATTTTTCCTATTGAATTTGTTTCATCCTCAAAAAGAAAAATGCGCAAGTTAAAACCTTATTTTAATCACCTATCACCCATGTGATATATAATTATGGTCATGACTTTTATAGCTATATATATATATAAAACATTTAGTAATGTATCCCTTTTTCCTCATACCAAACTCACTCTTTAAGCTACTATAAATAAACTTTTGTCCCTGCGACACAGTATCCACTCTTACCAAGATAATGAATGAGCTCTTAGTTCCTAAGTTGTGAAATTGCAAGCTTTTCCTAACTTTACCTCCTATCAAATCTCAAACTTTTGGGGGCCTTCCAAATACATTGTATGTTCTCTTCTCCTGGTTTTAATGACACAGTATTCTGCCCTTTTTAAAGTTTCATTTGCAAGCTTGAATTCATCTTTTTTCCATCCATGAAATGAAGGAAATTTCTCAAGTTTTTACTCAAGGATTTTTCCTTTTTTCTCTTCATAATTTCTCACTAGGAGACCCATATTAGATTAAGAGTTTCAAATAGCAGTCATCCCTAAAAATATCAGAAATTTACATCTACAAGAAAAAAAGTCTCCTTTTAACTTCAGTGTCCTTTATCCCATTCATAATTTGACATCATCCTTTTGGCTTTAGACCAAATGTGTTAGAATGCAAACTCTAAATTTCACTATAGATTCTGTTTCTTTAATATTGTTTACCTGTCAGATAGCACAATCTATTCACTTGTAAAACAGTTGTCAATCTTGTCTATTTCTCAATTAAATTACCCTGAGGGCCTCCCCAGTGACACAGCCAGTTGAGCACAGCGCTGCTGTGAAACTGTCCACAGCCTCTGCAGTGCTGGTTCAATTCCGGCCTGCCAGGGAGGTTCCCACATGGCAGAGCAGACCTCTCCTGCCTCATGTGCTGCTCCCCTCAGCAGTGTACTTCGGTCCTTCTGCCTGTTCTGCTCCCTGCTATGTCTCTGGTGAATTCTTTCACCCTCTGGAGACTCTGGCCTGTACCCCAGTGCTTGTATAAATAAATAAAATCTTTAAAAAAAATTACCTTGAATAACAAACAGAAAATGCAGCCTACTCACCAACCCCTGAGTTCACTTCTTTGGACTAATATTTTCCCATGAAATCTTTATAGTTTTCCTTCTTCATATTTATTAATAAAATCTCCACTTGACCTTCTAGGTACTTTTTTTCTTTCATATATCTTATCATTACTCTCATCAAATAAAGGTTTTTACAAAGGTATATATTTTGAAGCAGTACTAAAGCCTACCTATATTATCAGTGCTATGTATTTTTTTTCTAAGCACACAATATCACATATTTTGTTTTATTTCAGAATAATATTATTGTCTTAAAGGAAAACAATCTGCATTTGTTTGCTCTTTTAATCCTGATAACTGTTTGCAGATAATAGTCACTATATACATATATTCACTATATATATTGCTTAAGTAAAAAAAAAAGTTAACTAATAAGTGCACAATTGCAAACTAATTCAAATCTTGTGAAGAAAAGTCAGTACAGAAAATGGTTTGAGAAAAAGGAAACTATGTAGACTAACATTAAACTTCTCTTTTTTTTCTGGTTCTGATACTGTTACTTTGTTAATTTCATAGAGAAGCCTCGCAAGGGGTATTCATTCAGATGTAATAAGTTGAATAGCTTCAAAGTTTCAGTTCTTCTAGATGGGAATTTTGTAAATGGAGATCAATTTTCTTTAGAAAATAGCTACTAATGGATTAGATTAAGGGAAAAAATACAAAACAAACCAGATTTAAGTTCAATATTATGGGGTTTTCAAAACCAGCATAATGTCATGTTATTATTGCAGAATTAAGATGGTCTGTTTTTTCTAGTGCTAAATTCTTTGTCATAATGAACTTTCAAATTCCCTTTAGTACCTCATAATAGAGATTTCTTGAATTCAAGGTGTTATTACATAATCATTCTCCAGCCATTTGATAATACTATTTTGTTTTGTTTTGTTTTGTTTTGTTTTGTTTAGTTTAGTTACCTGGAAACTATTCCTATTTGTTTGGAATTATAACAAAATATTGCCCAAGTCTATAAAAGTCCAAAGTAATGATTTTGTCCTGATTTGCTTTACTGTCATTGGTATGAGTTTTCAAACTTAAATTTTAGTCAAGCAATATAATTAACTCAAAATGCAATTAGACAATAAATGTTATAATGTTATTATTTACTTTAAAATAAATTGTAAACATTTCTCCTATAAGAAAACTTATAAAGGAATAGGTACTAGAACATTCTGTGGTGACAAGAAACATACTAAATCTCAACCACCGTGCCAAACCAATCAAATCAGTGACCCTTACATTTGGATCTAAGAACCTATAATAACACAATTGTTAGCAGATAATTCTCATATGAATCCCTCACTAAATGTTGAAAACCAAATTTTCTTCAGAGTGTATTCCTATTACTAAAATTTATCTTCAAGTTAAAACTCAAATATATTCCTAACAGGAGGGATTGTTTCCCATAGACTCAATAACACTGAATGCTATCTTTTATATTCTTTTATATTTTAAAGCATGAAATACAGCACAAAATATAAGTTTTGGGGTGGATATCAAAAAAATAAAACCACTGTACATAGCTGATTATAATGTAAAATGATATGGCTACTATGTGGGTTGACAGTACTAAAAAATGCTAAACACGTAACTTCCATAAGACCAAGAAATTCCATTAATGATTATATATAATCACAAACTGAAAACAAAAATTCAAACAAAAAAATCATACACACATTTTTATAGAAACACTGATTAAAATAGCCAAAGCTGAAAAAAAAATCATATCTGTCAATGACAAATGGATAATCAATTTGTAGTATGTTTCTAGGATAGAATATTATTTAACCACCAAAATAATAAAGTACTTGTACATGGCATAATGCAGATGGATCTCAAAAACAATGCACTCAGCACCAGTTCAATCCCAGGCCTCCAGGGGAGGGTCCCACATGGTGAACAAACCTCTCCTGCCGCCTGCTGCTACCCTCAGCAGTGTACTTCAGTCCTTCTGCCTGTTCTGCTCCCTGCTGTGGCTCTGGTGAATTCTCTCACCCTCCCGCACTTCTGACTGTACCCAGTGCTTGTATAAATAAATAAATAAATCTTTAAAAAAAAGAACAAAAAAAAATGCACTCAGTAAGGAGAGCCTGACACAAAAGGTCACATACTGCATGATTATATAGATATAACATATATAATATATAACACATATAATGTATAACATATATAATATATAAATATAATATATAACATATATTGCACATATAATATTATATATATATATATATATATATAAATCTACCCCAGAATAGATTTTTATGAGACAAACAAAAAGCAGATTGATGATTGCTTGGAGCTAGGCAAAGGGGAGTTAGGGAGAGACTGCTTAATTGCATGAAGATTTTTTTTTGGAGTTTTTCTTTAATTACTGCCCCAAGCTAAGTTATTCTATTGATTACTTGTGAATTATATAAAACTAGTAAAAATTTTTTCATAAAATTATGAGTGCTACTGTGCTCCTATAGCCCATTTATCAGTTGGAGGAGGTAGGGTTTTCAATTGTAATGATAAGAATGTTACTCATTCACTTGATTGGCTGGTATCTATCTGTACGTCTCTCTGTATACTAACCTACCAATTATCTGTATATCCATTTCTTAAATTACTGTATAAACTACTGGTATACATGAAAGGGCTCTAGAAATTCAGCCATGACACAAATCTAGCCTTTCAGCAAAGCTTGCTCAGAATGTCAGATAGCTAACACAATTGCTATGTAAAGTTCCAGAAATTTTAAGCTGTATTTATACGGCAGCTTTTTAACTGAGAAACAGCATGTTGGGACCATATCATCTATGAACTTACAGCAATGCCTTTATTGAATTATTTAATGATATGCCCTCATCTTTTTCAGAGGGCGGCGAGAAAGAAATTTTCATTTTAAAAGTATTGTCAAACCTGTTCACAGATATTTTGTTTGTAACTTGGCTCAAAATGCTTTATATAATAAGTATGCTTCCAAGTAAATGGCTGATAAAATCTGCTGTTGCCCCAAAATTGCCTGCTTCAGAGGAATTGTGTGTATTTCCTTTAATTTTGCTATAGAACTACCTGAAACATTCTTTTATTTTACCATGGCTTTTAGAGGAATGCAAAACTAAATTAACAAATAAATACAAACAGGTATTCATTTTCCAATTTAAATTGTCATCTGATTCAAGGAAAATATTTATTTGTATTTTAATTGCTCATGTGTATGGGTCAGACTCTGAACAGAGAAGCAAAATAAAAGGGAAACAAAGAGGTAAATGTGGGGCCTCCCTGGTGGTGCAGGGATTAAAGCTTCAGCACTAACAAGCTATTGCAAGCCACTGTGGCATGAGCTCTATCCCTGGCCAGGGAGCTAACCCACATGGCACAGCAGACCTCTCTTGTCTTGCCCGCTATTGACCCCAGCAGTGTATTTCAGTAAATCCTTCTGTTCTGCTCCCCACTCTCTTTGATGAATCCTCTCACCCTTCCACCTCTGGCCTAGACCAGTTCCTCTATGCAAAAATAAGCAAATATACCTTTCAAAAAAAGAGGTAAACATGTAAAATATTAAAACCAGAAGGAAGATACTAGTTCAGCACATCATCATTAAAAATAGAGAATCATTATTGTATCTGTATGAAATTTGCAAACATATATATTTTATTCTGTATTTTAGAATCAGTTAACTTTCTTAGAATTTTTGTTTCCTGCTTTCACAAATCATTTATTTACAAATATTATTTTATAGATATATATATTAATCTAACATTATTTAACAGTTTTATTGAGCTAACACTGACATATGAATAATTATGTTTTCACATGCAATCATAAGTAATAATAGATTCTGTATAAATTATGTACAACTTTCTCCATGGTGACATTTTGCAAAATTATTGTACAATATCACAAAGAGTATATTGATATTTTAAATCTACTGACCTATTTCAGATTTCCACAGTTTTATTTCACTTTATTTATGTGTATGTATTTATATAGATGTGTATTTTAATTATGATGTGATTTTATCACATGTATAGGTTCATATAAGTCTACCAGAGTCAAGTGTCATATTCACAGGACATAACAAAACATTTCTTGCTGCTCTTTTATAACCAACTCATTTATCTAGCAAGTCTATATCCATGACTAATTCATAAAAACTACTAGTCTTGTAATTTGTTCCAATTTCTTTAATTTATTTCATTTTAAAATATCATATAACAGAAGAATCATATATTTTAAAATTGACTCATTTTCACTCAAAATAATTTACCAGAATTTTATCCAAGCTGTTCATGTATCAATCATCTGTTCTTCATTGCTGTGAATGTATCACAAGTTGTTTAACCATTCACCTGCTAAAAGTGATCTCCATTGCTCCCATTGAGGAAAATATGAATAAAGCTTCTATGAATATTATGAGTATTCATGTACAGATTTTTGTTCAGACTTAAGTTTTTATTTGTATGTAATAAATTTCCAAGAGTAAAACTGCTGTCATATGGTAACTCCATATTAAGTTTTATAAGCAACTTTAAAAATTGTTTTCCAAAGTGGCTGTATCAATTTGCAATTCCATAAACAATATGTGAGTGATCCAGTTCTTCATGTAGTCTGTATCATTTTTTTTGTTTGTTTGCATTTCATTGGTTTGTAGTGATATCTCATTGTGGTTTAAATTTACCAGTTCCCTAATGTCTCTCTTTATATGCTCTCTTGCCATCTGTGCAACACTTTGTTGGAATGTCTAAGTAAGTCATTTCCCATTTTCTAATGTAGGCGAATGTACTTTGCTGATTTTGCAATGCTTTTAGCTATTGTTTTGTCTCCACTTTCACTTTTTCTTCTGAGTCTGATGTTACAAAATAGAATGCCTTGTCACTGTTTCATAAATCTTAGTGTTCCTTTTCATTTTTAACTTATTTTTTCATGTTGAATTATATTAATTGTTCATTAAATTCATTGCTTCTATCTTCTATTATCTCCACTCCATCAATTTTATTTGTATTTTTCTTTTCTGTAATTGCATTTGGTTGTCTGTATAAGTAGTATTTCTTTTCTGAAATTATCAATTAGTTATTTCAAGAGTATTTGTAATTTCTTATTGAAGTATTTGTGTAATAAATTTTGAAAATTCTTATCAGTTAGCTCTAATATCTGATTCATCTTTATTTTGGTGGCAGTTGATTGTTTTTTCTTACACAAGTTGCTATTTTCCAGGTTCTTGATATGATAGGTTGTTATTGAATCATAAGTAGTTTAATATGTTAGGATACTGTAGGTCCTATATTCATCTTGTATTCATTCAGTCACTTTTTAGATTTTAAATGTAGATCCTGATCTATTATTCTTTTTTGTGTTTCCAAAAAAAAAAATTCAGAGCCTTTAATGTACTGTATGGTGTACTATTTGATGAGCTTGGTGTAGCTGTTTCTACTTGGACCTACGTGTTCCTGCTGTTGCTGCCTGAAGGGTTCCCTCGCTCAGGCCACCTGGCACATGTACTTGTATGTGAGAGAAGAAAACCTTAAGCTCACCATAATAAAGACTTTTCCTGGTTTCAGCAGCTTGCTGCAATGGGATCCCGCTTGTCAGTGTCAACCAGATCATTTTGTCTAAGATGGGGGAATGATTGTGGCCATGCTGATGCTTTCTGTTTAGTCTGGACCATTTGTAGTGATGCAATTCCCTATTGGTTTGTGAATTCCAAGGGTCTCTAGATGGGGAAGAAGACAAACCTAAAGGAATCGGGTAGACAGTAGGATCTGAACAGAGGCTCCTGATATAACAAGAACCCAACGTGGAAAACAATTTTCTTTTCTGCAGCCTTGATATCTTCACCCAGAGATACCAGATGCCTGAGGAGCATCAATGAGAAACATCCAAGTGCAAAAATGTACTTGGAGAGAGTCTATTCATCAGTGTGGAAAACATATCTAAAATCACTCTATTAAGGCCTCCCTGGTTGTTCAAGGGGTTAAAACATCAGCACTATGAAGCAATCTGCAGCTACTGCAGCACAAGTTCGATCCCTGGCCAGATAGCTACCCACATGGTGCAGCAGACCTCTCCTGCCTCACCTGCTGCTGCCCTCAGCAGTATATTTTTGTAGATCTGCCTGTTCTGCTCTCCACTCTGTCTCTGGTGAATTCCCTCACCCACTGCACCTCTGACCTACACCCCAGCTCTTGTATGCATAAATAAATACATATTTTAAAAAATTAAAATCTCTCTACTCCTATTAAAGGATGTGTGTGCGTGTGTGTGTATTTCTGGTAATTCTACTTAGTTTCTTTCCTAAATGTGATAGTCATTTACCTATTTTATCAATACTTACCCTTAAATTTTTAAGCATAACAAATCACTTATAATTTTTTGATAATTCCAAAATCTCCAGTTTTCATATATCTGATTCTACTGGTTGTTTTGACTTTTTATCTCCATTCATGATGACATGATTTTTGAATGTTTGTGATTAAGTTGAACGCCCTTTTTTTTTTTAAAGATTTATTTCTTTATTTATACAAAATCAGGGTACAGGCCAGATGCGTGGGAGGTTGAGAGGATTCACCAGAGACAGAGTGGGGAACAGAACAGGCAGACTGACTGAAATACACTGCTTAGGGGAGCAGTGGGCGAGACAGGAGAGGTCTGCTGTGCCAGGCGGGACCCTCGCCAGCCCTGGGATAGAACCAGCGGAATGTCCTTTTCTAAAGATTATATGTATATATAAATTATTTAGAATTTCCTTGGAACTAGAGATTGAGAATTGAGAAGCTGTGATGGACCTCAAAAATGGATTTACATTCCTCTGGGCTAGGCATTTGGGCCGCCTAAAGTCAGATATTATTGAGCTTTGCTGTTTGTGTGTGTGTGTGTGTTTCCCCCTTTTGGTCGTATCTGGTAACATGAATTTGAGATGAAAAACCCATTTGAAGATCAAATCAACTTGGTTCCAAAATATTAGGAAATCTCATTAACACTAGAACTGAGGTTTGAAAGGGGGTTGTTTTTGCTCTTGTTTTCATGTTTTGTTTTTGGGAGCATAACATTTTCTAGTTCACTATAACATGTCAACTTCTTATTTGAAATTCTAACATTAGGGTGCAATTTTCATTTAGATCACAATTTGGGTAGGCTCCCGAATTTGCCTCCCCAAATCGTGAACCTTGAACACTGATCTAATTTCACCAAGTGCCTTTAAAGTTCAAACAAGTTTCTTTGCTCAGTTTAGATTTCTGGGTTCCTATAGTCACTTAAATTACTTTTCTTTCTTGCCAACTTGTGACAGAATTAAAGATAATTTTAAAGTATTTTTTTAAAGCAGGCAACTCAGTTATTTTCAGAAGTGTCAGTTCACCATATTACAAGAAACAGGAGTCAACTTACACACTATTCTAAACATATATATCATGTTATTCACTTTATCCAAATGACTTAAAGCTATTTTTCCCTCAGTATTTTTTTCTTTTGTCTTTTATAATCTTCTCCCCTCCACATACATGCCAAAATTGATTTCCTTCTTAAAAACAAAAATAAATTTTTCATATATTCCTTGACATGAGCCCCGAGCAACATATCTTGAAAAGTTTTCTATTGACTTCAGTACTTACTATCTTGTTACGTCAATCATTTAACCTCTTTCTGATTTAGTTACCTATTCTTAAGTAGAGATAAGAATAGTGCTTATCCTATAGAATTTTCAAAGATTAAATACAGTATTTCCTTACTTACAAAGTTGTGCCTGACACCGATTTAGACACTGGGCCTTCAACAGTGAAACAAACACAGTATGAAGTCCTCTCAATGGCACTTTCAATACAGTTAGGAAGAAAATAAATATTCCAACTGCTGGCAAACAAACACCTAAGCTCAATGACACAAGAGAAGTGGAAGTGGGTAAGTGAGCCCTATGATTATGCTGATTTCCTTCAATTTAGAGTCACAGAAGTATATACTGAATTACACATTACCCTCTTAAGTCACAAAATTCCGAATGTGGAAATGTTTTTCTCCATCACTGCATATCTATGCTTAATAATAAAAATAGTCAATATTTACTGAGTTCTTACTACAAGATATGCACAGTATTCAAATGTACACATTGCAATGTTTTTTTTTTCATTTTATGGCATCTTTATAAAAAAAGTCACTTTCTAAGTGAAAATGTCCTCAGTAATTCCATACATTTACAATATTTCTTCCTTCCCTATTCTAAAAAATAAACCAACTTTATATATTATATTGACATGCATGAACTTTCATAAATAAAAAGTGTTCTAACCAATGTTATGATGATAATGGTGACAGGATTCACACACTTATTTCCACCAGAATAGTTTCTTAAGCTCATATTCACTATAGTATAATATATATATACGTAATTCATAGATTTTACCCCCATGAAGTAAGTGTTTTACATGCAACTATATGTGTTTGCTTAGTTCTTAATTGAAATGCAAATTGGTAAATGGTATTTCTCATATTGATACATTGTAGTGAGATTTTCTTTTTATTGCAGAGAATTAAAAAAAAAACATGTTTCATTTATTTGTACTAATCTAAACTTTTAAATTTTAAATTGAAACCCTTTCTAAAACCTTAAATGTTAGAATTAGTACTTCCCTAAGTTATAAACACTTTCAACCATAAAACAAAGGGCAAAAACATTTAGCTAAGCACTGCATAAGTTCAGGAATGTTTTAACTAAAATAAGAAAATCCATTTAAATTGCATCAGACCTTAATTAAAAAAGGCATAAAACAATATAACTTGAGGGAGAAAACATTTGTACAATTCCATATCAAAGATAAAACTTAACAAAAGTATCCTTAACAAAAGGCAAAGAAAACATAAGGTAAATTATTATTAATATTATACTAAGTACAAGGTAAATTTGCCTGTTTTAGTACTAATTAGGAAAAGTTTCTAAAGGTGAGTACAAAATAATACTAAGTTCTAATGATCAACTTTAGTTAAAAAAGAAAAATATGATGTGTAAAAATATGCAATATAGTGGAGAAATAAATGGAAAGTGAACCCCTGCTTAGCATGACTTATAACTGTTATTTCTTTAAATATTTCATATGTAAATATATTAACACATTATAAAAAAGTAAAGGGAGTATAATTTTATGCTTTTCTGGAATGTATGGAAAAGAAAAAATATTTCTAATAAACGTTTATTTAAATGATTTATGTCATAATCATACCCTCTAATGATATGGTAAAGATGACTGCTATGCCTATTCATGTAAAGGAAATATACTTTAAAACAAATAATAATAATAATAGCAAGAATAATTTTAATAGAACAACTTAATTAATTAGAAATTATATGTTTTGAAGGAAATCATATGTTCTGCCTGTGTATAATCAGCAGATAGAATTTGATCTTTGTGAGAGATATGAAGTGGATACAGATATTATTCTCAGAATAAGTGATGTTTTCACTGAGTTGGAACAACTGGAGAGAATTGATTACACCAAGTATAGCTTATTTCAGAGATTATTAGCACATTTGTTGAATCATGATTTTCCTAAAAAAGAAAACTTCACTACTGAATTATGATACTTTTATAATATTTTAAGATTTATTTATTTATGCATTCAAGAGCTGGGGTATAGACCATAGGTGTGGGGGGTAAGAGGATTCACCAGAGACAGAGTAGGGAGCAGAGCAGGCTGATTGACTGAAATACACTGCTGAGGGGAGTAGTGGGCGAGAAAGGAGAGGTCTGCTGCGCCATGTGGGTTGCTCCCTGGCCGGCCTGGGATCGAACTTGTGCTGTGCGCAGTGGCTGGTGATAGCTTGATACTGCTGAGACTTAAATCCCTGAACCAAGAGGGAGGCCCCAATATGTGGAAAATTTGAATTGGTGTTTACTACATTCTTTTCACAAGTGAGTCCATGGATATACCACTTCAGGGAACCCCGTGTTATCAGAATTCTGGTTGCGATGCAGGGATATATGATGAGTGAAAGGAAAAATTGACAAGAATAATAATCTTCCAGCAACAGATTAAAGAAGATTAAACTAGAAGACTATAAGATCAGAAGCTTCCTAAGCAGAAATAAAACAATATCAGTACCTTCCATGACCCAGTGCAAAATACCATATTAAGAAAATAGAAAAGATATGAACATGTTGAGAGGTGAATTAATGAATGCAAGGGGCAAAAATTAAAAATACATTTTTGCATTTTGCTAGAGTTCTGGTCCCTTCATGCACATTAGGAATTTTAAAAGACAATAATGGTTGAACATAGCTCTTTAGTTGAAACAATGCCACTCAGTCTTCTCACTGAAAAAGAGGAGGGACTGTAAGAGGTCATAAGAACTGTAGTTTTCCACTATGGCTCTTACATGACCTTAGTGTCTATATCTAGTCCTTGAATACTATCCTTTCTCTTGACCTTAGCCGTGGCTATAGTCACATCCAACAAACAAATACTAAATTGCAAAAGCATATATCCTCCCTCTAAGGACAAACACTTTTTATTCAACTGTTTGTGAAACTTGCTGAACTTTGCCTATATACCTGTTTATAGCTCTCTAAGCACTGCCTTTTTATTTTTCCAAACTGAAACATTCCTTTGGAAGGGTCTTATATTGGATGCAGCATTTTGAACTAGGACTTACACTTGACAATGCTGTGTTTGATTTTCTTCCATAAGCAATAGTTTTGCTCAAGTTCTATCATTAGACTACGGAATTATTGCTCACAGCTTTATTTTTCAACAAGTTTTGCAAAATGAGTATATAGCTAAGAAAGAAGCAAACTGCTATTTTTCATTAAAATTTCTCCTTGGTTTTGGCTTTAAGAAGTCAGCAGCACAACATGAATGAACATCCTCCTAGCCCTTTTTTGGGTATCACAAAATCAAAATCAATATTGATCTTCATTTTAACACGTGAAAGTGGTTATATGCTATTGAAAACCACATGCTTTCTACTGATATGAATAAATGGGAATAACATGTGTCCACCAAGTTGCAAACAAGCAAATCTTATGAAATATTATCAGAAATATAAAAAAGATAAAGCTAACATTTACCATTGCCATTTTGAGATATGATAATTAATATCAAAATATTTTCATGATCCTTAACAAGTACCCAAATAAGCTATATGTTATACACATAAACTTTCTTAGAGCATTGTGTATTAAAACATTAGATCAGGGCACTTTGTAAGATATGAACTAGAATGCTACTAATCTCTTTCCAACAATTCAATGCAAGATGGATCAATCGAGATCTTATTTCACAAACAAATATCAAAAATAAATCATTGACTGATTTTCTTTGCTTTTCTTTTACTTTTCAGATGAGAATATCAACCTCAACTTACCTTGAAAGATATCATTTTCTGCATTAGAATCAGAAATAAATTAAAGGAAAATGGTTTTCAATTAATAAATGAGTTAAAGAGTTAAAACAGTATCCTATTTATGACTATTGTATAAAAGGAGATAGCTTTTATAATGCATTCAATATGTTATTTAATAATCATATTAACATAATTACAAGGTATTTCAGTACTACACATTTATGAGAGTATTTATATTAAAGTCATAAGGAAACAATTCATCACCAAATAAATTTAGTATGCAGCAATCTATGTGAAAAACTTTCTCACAGTCTATTTGCAGAATAAAGCTTTAGTTGGATAGGCAGACCCAAATTAGAACAATAAGTCAGGTTCTGCATTTCTCAATAGAAAGCTCATCTAAATCACATTCATAAATTTAATAAGTGCTATTATTTTCACTAAAGAGTTATCAGCAAAAGTACTATTCAAAACTACAACTATTGTCTCCATGTAATAAATGAGTTGGCTTTAGTTGCATGACTCAGTTTTGTTTTCATTTTCTGTTCACGCCTACATTTATCTGAATTGAAAATAATGTGACAGACGTTACATTGCCAACTAAAATACTTCGCTTTTTTAAAATGTATTTTTTTTTCAAATTCCACTCTAATGTGCTACAAGGTCAGTACAAAATTGTAAAACGCGCTGAAATTAAAGGGCAATGGAACTGCAGTTTTCATGAAATATGAGGGGAGCACGTGCACATGCATAGGTGTGACCTTTTTATGCTCAAAATTGTATAGTTATGGATATGACAGAAAAGATAACATACTAATTTACACCTAGATATTATAGATATCCAACTGTCATTGTAAGCCTTAATCACATAATTTTGCTTCCAGTAGATCAATAGTAAAATATCAAACTTTAGAGTTAAAAGTTTATTAAGCCCCATCCTATAAAATATCGCTAGAATATCAAACATTAACAAAAGCTGAAGAACATAAATTATGGTGTAAGCATAACTGAAACAGGTACAGAGAGAAATTTATAAGCATTGGTGATCTTGGATTAGTACTTCAGAAAAATAATATTGGTTCAAATATATATCAGATATCTTTGATGGTTTGCACTAATTTAATTTTGATGTATAATGCATATATAAATTTATAGGAGAGTTTTTCTCATTAAAGTAATCCAAAACTAAAAACAAATGTCAAAATATTCCCTTCTTTCAAGTTATATAGTATCTTTAGGAAATATTAGATGATAAGTTCTTGGATGGATGGCCAATAATTTTCACGGCTTACTGTTTTTTTGTTGTGAGAGAACTGAATGAGGAATCAGATGATTGTATTGGTAGCACTTTATCTACCAATTTTATGGTGCTTAGTCCTATCATCCCATTTCCTCTCACTTTCCTAATCAATAAACAAAAAAGAAACAAAGTGGTGTCAGCAAAAAATTGGAGAAGACCCTACTTCTATCTATAAATACATTAATATAGCAATAATTGACAGTCAAATTAACTTTGTGAGAAATCGGTAACTACTGATAAATTAAATGCTCCTGCACAATGAGTTATGCAAAGCCAGGCTCACAGTAGCTGGTGGAGAAATATAGGACACCCTTGTCCCCATGCTCCATTACCTGCTGCAGTGCCATCTGATCAGGAAGAATCAAATTTGTTGATTCCCTCTTTAACTGGGAGTGAAGAGGTTAGCTCAAATCCAGTGCCTCAACTCTCTGATGGAGCTTCCCCAATGGATCAACTTCTGTCTTGAATTACCTCTTGCTTTAGGGGAAAGCCTGGCAAAATAAGAGGGAACAAAATGTTTATTGTGTAAGTTATTTATCAATCATTTTTACTTCTACTACTAATATTCTTTTTTTTTAAAGATCTGTTTATGCATAGAAGAGCTGGGGTATGGGCCAGAGGCATGGGGGTGAGAGGGTTTATCAGAAACAGAGTGGGGAGCAGAACAGGCAGATTGACCGAAGTACACTGCTGAGGGGAGCAGCGCGTGAGTCAGGAGAGGTCTGCTGCACCATGTGGGTAGCTCCCTGGCCAGCCGGGGATCGAACTCATGTTGCAGAGGCTGTGGACAGCTTCATAGGTTGTGTCTTAATCCCTTGCACCACCAGGGAGGCGGGAGGCCTCCTACTAATAATATTCCAAAAGTGAGTATCACTATTTTCTCTACTTCTCATTTTTCAAAAATTAAAAAAAAAGATAACTAACTCTTTCTATATGTAACTAATATTAATAATTCATATGATACGTATGTTCCAAAGTATTTTTATTTAAAGCTCACATTAAAAGAGAAACCTCTAGGGGGATGTAATACTGGTATTTACCTCATTTTAATAGCAATAAATGACATTGAAATGTCTGTGCACTTTCAGTAACAGTAGTAAAAGAGTGGCTGCTCTGTAATTTTCCACAAGATTTTAAAAGTGTATATCATAGTTTTAGGAAGGAATTAGTAGAAAATGTGAAAAAATGGACAGCTGATGCTTAGAACTGACAAAAATTTAAAACATTTCCCTTTGTGGAATAAAAAATGTCATGTTCTTCATCATTAAGCCCTTATATACCCAGTGATCTCTACTAGCAGTGCCTAAGATAGTCTCTACTTCCAGATCCCACCTTGTGGGACATTGACTTGTGTTCTTTACAGTAAATTTGCCCCACTAACAGGCCACTTTCTTGAACTTTGTCATAACAGGAAAGAAATTCCAATCCATGTCTCCTAAGATGGTAGCAGGAAAGTACTTCCCTGTGGATATGCATTACACAACCACCACTTCATGCACTATTGCTAAAATAGAACTTTCTTTTGGCATGATTATCACATTGACATTTATTATATGAAATGTATTATATTACATTTACATGACTATGTTTCAGGTTTAATATAATATCCTCAAATATTTTAGAACATCCTAGTTGGCTTTTCCTTTGAAGGCTGTTTATACTATATTCCACAATAAGGACTTTTAATAATCTTTTAGAAAAGGTTATTAACTTTTTCATACCTCTGTTTTCAATCTATAAAGTTATGTTGATATAATTTTTTTTTCTGATTTGCCTTCATCTTGGTTGGCAGCTGTCCAAAGGTTTCCAGTAAATTTATTTTAGTGAATTACTTTTTCTCCCCTTGCACTTCTCTTATCTTTTGCTGACTCTCTCTTGCTGGCTAGATGCCAACTAAACCCTGGTAAGCTTTACTGTAAGAACAGGTGGAAAAAATCTGCTCACAGCATTTAGACAAGGTTTTTATTTGGTTCTCACAGTTGACTAGTTCTTTCAGCTCCTCTCTATAGCTAGATTAAAACCATCTTCTTTTCAAATGCTGAGTCTAGCAATTTTAGAAATTTAGATTATTCTTTATAAGGACACTATGAAATACAGGAAGTCTTCTATATTTTCTTTAGATAATCTCCACTGCCCTAACCATCTTTACTTAATCATCTGAATACTGAAGACACTATAGTTTCCTACTTTAAGTATTTATCTGTGAATTATGCATCTATGGAATACCTAGCATAATGAAATTACTGAAGCAGACAATTTAAGGCAGGAACTTTCACAAATGTTGAAGTTGTTAGGTAGTCAAATCTCATGGAATAATAGGCATCTTAAATTTAGAATGATGGTAAGTGATTTGTTTTTGTATGTTGTGTATAGGATGTACACATATATTCAAAACATATTTTTATTAATATGTTTGAAGGAGGGTGGTGCACAATTCTGTTCTGTCTTAAGCAATACTTTTACTTTTCAGTGACTCATAATATTTCAACTCATATATGTATATCATTTAATGTTCCAAAGATTTGACTTGAAGAGATATGAAAATAATTCAACTCTATTCATTTTATTAAATGGAGATGAGTAACACGAAAATAATTTCATCTAGTTTGACTATTGAGGTTTACTCCACAAACCAGTACTTTATGTGAATCCTGTGGGAAATAGTGACAACCAGCATTAACATAAATTACATGAAAACATATCCAATAACATTTTATTAAAGACAAAGAAATGTCACAGAAGCCCTCAGTGTTTTTGGCACCCCCTGCTTAATGTCAATGTTTCACAAGCATTAGAATTAAAACATTAAATTATATGCACTACATACAATTACAAAATAAAGCAAGGGATTAACAAGCTTGAAATGAAACAGAAAAAAACATAATTTCTTCCAGCTTTAACTTACATATTGAAACAATATTTCTGTTTAAGTAAAGGTAGTCGCTATAATTAGGGAACACTTTTAGGTTCTAGGACAAAGTGGTGGCTGTAAAATAGAAGCCTATGTGCCATTCTTACTGGTGTAAGGAGATATCTCAGTGTGGTTTTGATTTGCATTTCCCTGATGATAAGGGACTTTGAACATTTTTCATATGCCTGTTGGCCATTTGCATTTCCTCTTTGGAGAAATGTCTTTTGAGGTCTTCTGCCCATTTCTTGACTGGATTGTTTATTTTGTTTTTGTTGAGCTGTGTGAGTTCTTTGTATATCATTGTGATCAGTCCCTTATCAGTTGGATGGAGTGCAAAGATTTTTTCCCAGTCAATGGGGTGTCTCTCTGTTTTGGTTAATGTTTCTTTTGCTGTGCAGAAGTTTGATGTAATCCCAGGTGTTTATCTTTGCCTTCATTATCACTGCTTTGGGTAAAAAACACGCAACAACATATGTTGGTGAGGATGCAGTGAAAAAGGAACTCTCCTAAATTGTTGGTAGGAGTGCAAACTGGTCCAACCATTGTGGAAAGCTGTCTGGAGGTTCCTCAGTCTACCAAAAATGGAGCTACCATACTATCCCACAATTCCACTACTAGGGATCTACCCAAAGGACATAAAAACAGTGATTCAAAAGACCACCTGTAGACTTATGCTTACTGTAGCACTATTTACAATAGGTAAAACCTGGAAACAACCCAAATGCCCAAAAATAGATGACTGGATCAAGAATATGTGGTGCATGTACACAATGGAATATTATTCAACAATCAAAGAAGATAAACTCATGCCATTCGCAGCAACATGGATGGAGCTAGAAGGAATTATGCTCAGTGAAATAAGCCAGAAGGAAAAAGAAAAATATTGGATGGTTTCACTTATAACAGGAATATAGGGGAACCAAATAAGACATCAGTGTAAAAAAAGTAATAACAGTACAAAACACAACAAAGCAAAAACAGACAATTATAAACCAGAGACATCCTGCAGGGGAGGAAGAGGGAGATGGGGAGAAAGGGAGGAGTACAGGGGTCTGTGGTGATGGTGCATGGGTGCCTTTGGGAAGGAAATTCTATGGGGATTCAATCTGAGGGGGTAGGGGAAGCAAATATTGTCTAAAAATGGTAAATGTTAAAAAAATGAAAAAAATAAAATTCATTCTTCACATTAAAAAAAATAAATAAAATAGCAAGCCTAAATTCTTCAGGCTTGCTATTGTGTATCAGATCATTTCTGTGATCTTAAGTCAATCACTAGTCCTATTCTCTAATGAATACTGAAAATTCCTTTGTTGGTAGCGCCATATAATTGTTCACACCATCTTCAAATTTATAATCTGTACTTCCATAGTATTTCTTTACAATGATTGGTTAGATTTTCAATGAAACACATTGTAGAAAAATCACTAGGTAGATTGAGGAAGAGGAGTTTTTCAGCATTCTATTATTTGAAGCTTCAGTCATATTTTCTATATAGCAAACTTTCAATAGATGTCAGAAGCTATGCACTAACTGATGGTATAATCTTTGACTGAAAATGAGACTAGGACTAGGAAAAGGAAAAGCATTCTTATTCTAGAATAAGGAGAATCAAAGCTGACATGTTACTTTCACTAATAATTTTCTAATTTCAGCACCAATAATCCCTCAAATAAGATGGATAAAAATTATTGCTCATATTTTAAACTTTATCCTAAAAATATTTCCAATGAGTTCTTTAATCTATTATCAAATAGGAATAAATGGCATCATCTTCATTTAGAGCCATTTATAATCCATTTATTTAGATATTTTTACATGTAATTTACACTCAACAAGCAGCCATCCAGCGAGATCAAGCTTTTACAAGTTTCATTATGTATGAGATATTACAGGTTTTAATTTAAAGGTAACAAAATTGTCAGGGCCTCCCCTGGTGGGACAGGGGTTGAGTGCTAGGCTGGGAAGCTGCCCACAGCCTCTGCAGCGCCAGTTCCATCCCTGGCCGCCAACGAGGGTCCAACATGGCTCGGCAGACCTCTCCTGCCACGCCAGCTGCTCCCCTCAGCAGTGTACTTGGTCAGTCTGCCTGTTCTGTTCCCCGTTCTGGCTCTGGTGAATTCTCTCACTCTACCGTGCTTCTGACTGTACCCAGTGCTTGTAAAAATAAATAAATAAATCTTAAAAAAACAAAAAAAAACACACACACACACACAGAATGACAGACTCCGTGGTAAACGATATGACACCTAACAAATCTGAAAAAAAAAAAAAAAAAGACTTTTTTTTATGACTACTGAAATCTAATGTAATAATGTTTTACTTGAATGCCCCCCTTTTTTTTAAAGATTTATTTATTTATACAAGCACTGGGTACAGTCAGAAGCACGGGAGGGTGAGAGAAATCCCCGCTGTGCCACCGGGGAGGCCCGAATGTCCTTTTTTTTTTATTGAGTAATTGGTGCATTGTCTTAAGCTCAACAGGTTTTTAAACTTCCAAGAGCAATACATTAATGAAAGTGTGTCTAACACTGACAGGATAAAATAGCATAGATTAATACTTTAAAGACTATTTTCTTTTCTTTTTATAATTGCATGTGAGGGGAGTGTATTGTGATATCTTATAAAATGAACTCTTGGCTATGATCAAAAAGTTTGAAAATCACTATTTCTTGAAAAGTACCCATGGTTGGAGCAGGAGAGAGAAATGGTGGATACTTCCAGCAAAATGCAAAGGATGCTATTTTCATTTTGAATACATGCTATCATGTCTTCTATTCCATGAAAAAAATGGAAAAGGAATCAACTATTGATCTAAGAGAACATTAGTGAAATTGTGAGTGCTCATATGAAATATAACTCAAAAGTAGCATATGGAAATAATTGTAATTTTAGCATATGAAGTAAATTATTGTATTCACAAATTAAGCATAGAATTAAATCAAACTACATATAATTTATGAAGTGCTTGTAATGTTCTATAAACTATATCAATTATTTATATTTACTTCTCAAAAACATCCTGTGCAAGAATTATAGATTTACTCAATTTGCAGAAAGGAAATTGTAGGGATAACTATTTAGGTTAGAATTATTGAGGAAACTGAGGTCAGATTCATTAAATAATTGATCAGTATCACACAACTAGAAAGCCAAGAAGTCTTGATTAAAACTGATATTCATCTGTCTCATCTATTTTGGTTTCTTCTAGAAAATCTTTATAATGATGTCATAGGCAGGCAGATAAGTAAACTTCCTTCCCATGATATTCTATGCTGTGCCTCTGTAATCATTGCTAATGTTATGAAATAGAAGATTTTTTCACATGAAATACTTTTATTAATTCTCTCTTTCTCTGATGCTGGTGTTGTATTCAGGCTTTGAGCACCATGTCCTGAACTGACTATGAATAAGTGACAACTCTAATCTCTCTGTACCACATGTTAACCAAATTTACAAAGGTGATTTACTGAGGTATGATCTAGTTAAAATTTAAACACTTTGTCGTTTTTAATTACAAAATTCAATTCCTACATTTTATAACTTTTGACTACTAAAAAGTAATTATTTTCACTGAATATTTCATAAACGGTTTTAAGGAGATATAGTTGGGATTTCATTTATTTATTTATTTATTTGTTTGTTTATTTATTTATTTTTTAGAAGATTTATTTATACAAGAACCAGGATACAGGCCAGAATCCCTGCAGGGTGAGAGGATTCACCAGAAACAAAGCGGGGAATAGAACAAGCAGACTGACGAAATATACTACTGAGGGGAGTGGGGGGCGACAGGAGAGGTCTGCAATGCTATGTGGGACCCTCGTTGGCCCGCCGGGATCGAACCCGTGCTGCCAGGATTGAACCCGTGCTGCCAAGGCTGCAGACAGCTTCACAGTGTGGCGCTCAACTGCCTGCGCCACCAGGGGAGGCCCTATAGTTTGGGATTTTAGATAGTAAACTTAAAGATGGGTCTTTGCTTTCCTAAAATCAACAATATATGGATTATATCTAATGAATATTTTTTACCTTATGTAGAAACAAAATTTTGTTATCCTTTACCTACAATGGTTTGATCATTAATACAATTGATTGCAATTGATTGTCTACATTTATGGTACACAGGTGAATTGGTTGTGGGAATTTCACGGGGACTATAACAGAGATGAGAAGCACACATTGTACAAAATGAAGAATGATGTAAATTAAATAAATTAATTAACAAATAAAAAAAGAAAAATAAGTAAGCTGTAAAAAAAAAAAATGTCTCTAGACTACGAATTCACAATCATAAATTCTGATCACAACACCTGGTACTCTGACTCAAAGCTGACACTCTATTTCTAAAAGTGATAGCTAATGTCATGGACTCTTTTTCTTCTTTCTTCATTATTGAAACTAAAGAAATGTCTACATAAATCTTGCCCTGCCATAGCTGGAGTTATATGTGTTACTGTTTTGGGCTCAAATGCATGTGTCTTTAAGTGCAAGTGGGACCCATGTACCAAACACAGTAGTGGTCTCCTTCAATGGAGAATATTCTTGTCATAGAAAATAAACAGTGTCATTCTTACTCTGCTTGTGGAAGCAAGGGTTTTGATTTTATTCCCTTGCTGCTGACTTAAATCTACACACTTTAAATTTTTAAATCACTTAGTTATAGATTCCCGATCCTTTATATTCAATTTCCAAGTCTGAACATATCTGAAATCATTTTTTTCCCTTAAATTTGTGGCATATGCCTTGGTAGCAAAATATGAACTGAACTGATGTGAATATATTCATAGTTTTTATATACTTATGCATTGAAAATGCGCACACATTTTAGTAGAGAAAAATCAATATGTTTGAGTACTGGGTGTTACCACACCAAAATTCACATTTATAGGGTGTTGATCCAGACCTCACATACACACCATAAGTGGCATCTAGTACATTACTATAAATTCATATTACTGTCATAAGACCTGAAAAATTCAGAATTCCAAATAACATCTTCACCAGAGGGTTTTAAGAAATTGGAAGCCAATATCAATTTCCAAATGTATTTTACATGAAGTATAAAATGTGTTTGATTTATTCATACTAATGAGAATAATTTTGAAAGAACGTCCTAGAGCAGCAAACAGGATTGTTCCTTTATGAAACCATTTCCCTTGTTTTCTGAATATCTGGATGAATGTAAGTATAATGCAATCAGTCTGATAATTTCATTTTCCTCATAGCCTAAAAAATAATATGTTATTATTAGCACAAATGTCACATTTTTACAAAGATTTTCTTAGCTACTTGCTCTGTTCAAGACAGAATTCATATTTTCTCATCCGGACTCTTATGCTTCATGCATCTCTCATAAGATTCACTAAGTTGCATATGAAATGTTTTTGGGGGACTGTATTTGTCCTCTCTAGGCAATGAGTGCTCCCATAACTCTATCCAGACATTTATAGCAAACAATAGTAGTCTGGTGTCTTTTGTTTTTGTTTAAAGTAGGCTAAAGTAGGATTAAGTATTATTTCCTATTGCTATGTCATGGTTGAAAATAGAGTTCAATAGACTATTAATAATTACTGACATTTGAATCATCCCTTATTCCAGAAATTTAAATAAAACATGAAATTCAGAGTTCACATAAACCTGATCTGCAAGTAAATTTAATCACAGTGTCAGTGTAGGCCCAGAAGTACTAGAAACTGAAATCAATAAAAAAAAATAAAACTAACTAGAGTTGAGTGAAGAAATAAAGCAGAAGCAGAAATAGGTCTTATTTGATAAGTCAGTAGACAGAACCATATCAAAGATCCTACTTACAAAAACGGGCGTGATCAACACTAAAGTCTTCTAAAAGTCTAGCCACAAAAAGCTATGCAATCAATACATTTTGAAATAAAATGCAAAATACATTAGACAGAATCAAGGATTATGGCAAAGTAACTGAGTAAGTTCACATGAAGCAATAGTATAAAATTAGGAAGACAAATGTGAAGGCAAAAATAAGTCCAGAGTGATAAGCTGTGGCAAGATGTGAAGAATTATTGGATAGCTGATAGACAAGTGAATACTGTCAAAAAATGTCAGTGAGGGCCTCCCCGGTGGCCCAGCGGTTCAGCACTGCGCTGCGAAGACGTCCGCAGCCTCTGCAGTGCTGGTTCAATTCCCCACAGGCAAGGGAGAACGCAACATGGCGCAGCAGACCTGTCCTGCCTCACCTGCTGCTCCCTTCAGCGGTGTCTTGGGTCCGTCTGTCTGTTCTGCTACCTGCACTGGCTCTGGTGAATTCTCTCACCCTCCCACGCTTCTGACCTGCACCCCAGTTCTTGTATAAATAAATCTTTAAAAAAAAGTCAGTGAAAAGTGGAAACTGCCTTATCATTAAGACATTGCATTTTATTTATTGTAATTTTCAATAGGTTTTTGTTTTCTTTTGAAGGTTTGAAAAATTAATGCAGGATATGTTTGGACTTCTAGCACTGAACTTAATGTAACATATGTTCAGTCTTAATGATGAGCATCTGAAACTTATATGATGTTGTAATGTTACTTCAATAAAAATTAAAAATGACACATATGGAAGACACTCACTTTAATTTTGATATGTATTTATGCTGGAGACAGACTAAGTGAAATTTTAATTCTGTAAAAATAATACAACAAATTTGGTGTCTTTTATGGAATGATAGTTACCAACATAGTCAAATGAATAATATAATTGTTTTCATTATTTTTATTCAGGAGGATACATTTATTTGTTATATTGAGTTTAACTTTACTGATGTGAAAGTGCAGAATTAGAACTAATCTTGAAAGAGATAGGGCAATGGAAGTTTGATGTGAACAAATAAAATGTATTCTAATAAGAAAGCAAAGAAATATAGGTTAAAAACAATTTTCAGTTTTTCAATAATAGAGCATCAGAAAGAAGAACATCTCAAAGGAAAGGGGATACTCTGAATAGCAGAAGGATTAGAAATCATTGGTGATAAGCACATGGATCATAACTTCATGGGTTATAAACCCCACATGTAATCTAAAACTGGTCCCCATATGCAGGGAACAGTGAGAGACCAAAGAAAGAGATGGAATTTCAGACAGATAGAAGTTTTAATTAATAAGGGAACTTAATGAGTTTTGTCTTGGATGAGAACAAGAATTTTTTGCCCTCCACTACCCCAAATACAACACATTTCTGGCTTTATCGTTGTTGCCAGAAGTATTTATGCATTAAATTAGGACTATAGATACTTTAACCAACTTAATCTTTATTATACTGCTGCACAGGTTACTACTTAGACAGAGATTTTATAGAGGTTTCATAGAGGTTTTCAATGAGTTCAATCACATATGCAGTCCAGATAGCCTAAACAAGTTATACATTACATATTTTCTCATAGTTGTATCCTTAAAGCTATTACTAGGATTTTCCACCATCCCGGGGAAGGGGGGTGAGAAACCATCTGTTTCCAGGGTCCAGCTCCCAGTGCAGTTCCGTGCTTTTGTTTTATTGATTGTTTTCCCCAACAGAAATAGTTCGAAAGCAGGGGATATATAGAATTTTGTTTTGTTAAACTACAGCCAATTTCATAGAAACAGCCTAGAGTCTAGTTTACTATTTTAAATCTTTTTAGGATGTTTTTTAAAGAAGCAACAATATATACTGAAACTCTGGATTCCATGGTTTTGAAAGTAAGCAATTTCTTTAGTAGGTTGAGGAATCTCCATATAGCTTTCCATAGTGGTTGGACCAGTTTGCACTGCAACCAACAATGCAGGAGAGTTCTTTTTTCTCCACATCCTCCCAACATTTGTTGTTGCTAGTTTTTTTTTTTTTTTTTTTTGTTAATATGTGCCATTCTCGCTGGTGTAAGATGGCATCTCATTGTAGTTTTGATTTGCATTTCCCTGATTATAAGTGATGTTGAACATTTTTTCATATGCCTGTTGGCCATTTGCATTTCCTCTTTGGAGAAGTTTCTTTTTAGTTCTACCCATTTTTTGACTGGATTATTTACTTTGTTTTTGTAGCGTCTCATCAGCTCTTTGTAGATTTTTGTGATCAGTCCTTTATCATTAGTATTGTGTGCAGAAATGTTCTCCCAGTTGGTGGGGTTTCTCCTCATTTTGGTTATTGTTTCTTTTGCTGTGCAGAAGTATGGAGATTCCTCAGTCTACTAAAGAAAGAGCTTCCATATGACCCAGCAATTCCACTCCTAGGCATTTACCCAAATGACACAGAAACATTAATTCAAAAGGGCACCTGCACTCCTATGATTATAACAGCACTATTTGCAATAGCTAAGCTTTGGAAACAACCCAAATGCCCAAAAATAGATGACTGGATCAAGAAGAAGTGGTATATATACACAATGGAATATTACTCAGCAACCAAAAAAGATAAACACATGCAATTTGCAGCAACATGGATGGAGCTGGAAGGGATCATGCTCAGAGAAATAAGCCAGAAAGAAAAAGAAAAATACCGGATGGCCTCCCTCATAGCAGGAGTTTAGAAAACCTAAATGAGGGACCAGGAAAAAGAATAACTACAAAAAAGAAAAAATCAAAATCAACAAGCAACTATAAAACAGAGACACAGTGGGGGGGCGAGGGATTGGGATCAAAATATGGGGGGTGCAATTGTATGGGGAATAGAACCAAGATGAAAATGTATACATTGTGCAAAAATAAGAAATGATATAAGAAATATATATATAAAGAAAGTAAGCAATTTCAAGTTCTATCACATTTTTGATTTGGTAAATGAGCTATGGTAAAGAGATCTCATTGCCAATGACAAATTTTTTTCTTAAATAAGAGAAATATATTTTAGAACAAAAAAACTTGATATTTTTAATTTTAATAATATAGCCAATGTTTTAATTTGAAAATTTAAGTTTAATTATAAAGTAATTTGATATTTTAAATTTTCATCTATAATACTGCAAACTTAAAATTATGTACCTCGTCTACTACATCTCTATTTCTGGTTTTAATCATTGTCATTATAGTATGTATGTGTGTGTATGTGTATATATGTGTATAATATATATACACATATATATTACCAGACTAAGAAAAATGCTAGATTCTAGCTATAATTCTACTAGACTATACAATACATAACCCTTTTCCTATAAGAAATGGAATGTCAAGTATTAATCATAATTTTTCATTGCTCTTATATAAATGTATTACTAAATCACCAAAACACCTTAATAATTTTCAGTTTCATATATTGTCATTTGGACAAATACAACTGTAATTCTGATTATATTTTGCCACTAAATTATCTTAAAAAGCAGTTCTTGCCTAATTACTCTTATAATTGTTTAATCACCTTGATTTTTTTAAAATATTTTTACATTCAACCTCCTAAAATGATGAATAATACTTTCTTCCCCACAAAATAATTATGTTAATGCAATTATATGATGCAATCCAAAGACTTTTTTTAAAGTCAGACAAAAAAAATTATTGTGTTCTGCTAAAGGTTTACCTTTATAAGTTTTATTATTGCATGGAATTAAGTAATGATAGAAAGCACAGATGCCCAATGGCATGCCTTATAAAAGCCTTTGCAGAGGGCAGAGGGATGTAGAACATGTTAAAGTTGTTTTCTAGCTCCTAAAATTGAAAATGGATAATGCATTTGACCCTCTCAACACAGTAGACTCACTGTCCCCAGAGAGCACTTTCACTGGCTTGTTAATCTCTGTCTAAGTAGTAACCTGTGCACTAGTATAATAAAGATCAAGTTGGTTAAAGTATCTCTGGTTCTAGTTTAATGCATAAATACTTCTGGCAACAAAGATAAAACTAGAAAATACCCAGAGGTATCTAAGCAACTGCAGAGTGAAGATAAAATTATTCAACTTAGTGGAATTGCTGAATTTAAGGCCAATATAGAAATTTTATCAGTTTATCCTGAAAGCAATTGAAAAATGTACTACTTCAAATAATATATTGTAGAAGATGAAGTGCTTAACTTGCTGTTATGGGTGTTGCTGTCTGTGGACTTACTCCTGTAATGCTCACTGAACAGAGAAAGTAAATGATGAATCTTTCAGAGATATGACTGAAATTCTTCTAAAATACCTTGAAAGAAAGTATTGCTTACCATGTATTTAGTGTTCACAAATACAGTTCACAAATATAGTTTTTCAGCTATCTGAAAAATATAAACCATTGTGCAAAGGTACAAATGTAGGCTTACTGAAATACAGATGTGTTGTAAATATGGATGTCAATTTTCAGGTTTATTCCATGTAGAGCACTAAAGTTTAATAATGCAAAGATAATTATTATCAGAAAGTGAATTATTTAATCTTAATTTTATGAAATTGCTTATTCACTTTGGGATACACAGTAATTAAGAAATCAGATATTTGATCCATGGATCTAATTAAAATACTTCCTGCTAGTTTATTAATATGTCTTTTTCTGCCACATGAATTTAGCAGTCATAAAGTCCATCATCCCATTGTAGACATGCTTCTATCAAATCTATTTTTAATAACGAATCTCCTTTAGAAGTGCATCTTCCCTATTTTAAAATATGTATCATTTTACATTAATGTGCACAGCTATGTATCTATGGCTTTTCCTATCAGCCCCATTTTATAGATGAGAATACAAAGATCAAGAAGAGATATTAGAGATAATTAGGTTTCCAGAACTACTTACTGAAATAATAATTAAAAAAAAAACTGATAATATTACTGTGTAATACTTCCAGTTACAACACCTAACTAGATTCATTATTTAGTTAACAGTGCACTTTCCTGTAAGGGGAAGCATGTTTTTTTTTTTTAAATACTTATTCATTTATGCATACAAGAACAAGTGTACAGGCCAGAGGTGTGGGGGGTGGTGGTAGAGGATTCACCAGAGACAGAGTGGGGGCAAAACAGGTAGATCAATTGAAATACCTGATGAGGGGAGCAGCGGGCAAGCCAGGATTGGTCAGCTGCGCCATGTGGGTATCTCCCTGGCCAGGGATTGAACTCATGCTGCAGTGGCTGCGGATTGCTTCATAGGTTGCATCTTAACCCCTAGTGCCACCAGGGAGGCCCAGGAAAGGTATTTTTATTAAAGGGATTGTTTAAAATCCTACTATCTCTAGGTAGTCTTCTTTAATGATTGCTCAAGGAATTTAAGATAGAATTACAGCCATCTTTTCATTTGATTTAAAACATAATTTAACAATTGAACAGCCTGTATATAAACTGTGGATTAGTCTCTCATTCGATTATATCATCCATGCATAATAGTCTGAAGTCAGTGAGGTCTGCAGAAATATGCTTACACGTTATGCTGAATCTGAAATTGCGACAAAACACAAACAGTCTCTTTTCTCCAGAAGTTCATGAAAGAGGAAGGGGCGGTATCAATGCTCCATCCAGACACCTCTGATGTCTTTTTTCCCATTTCTGTGTGTTCTCACTGTAACTTGGATGTGTATTTGTTCCGATAATGAACGCCCATGGCTCATCTTGGGGACTGTCCTTGAGCCATTAGAGTGTTTGGCCCTTAGTCACAACTGTAGAGAACTAGCTGTGCCTGCATGTATCCTGCCAGCCAGCTCCCTTGACTCAGTGCAGGACAAAAACAAAGCATAAAATCCCCCTGCTGAAATCAAGTTTGTTGTTTTCTATCCTGCCCTACCCTAGTTTTTTGCCCATCCTTGACCAACTTCTCCATAACTTCTGCTACATGCCCATAATATGCCATTTGCATGGTCCCTATTTCAGCATGTAGCACCTGCAATAATTCACAGTAATTCACAACCGCTCTAATACAACCGTGGCCCTAACAATGTGTCTAAACAAGGGCAATGTGTCTAAACAAGGGCAATCCTGAAGCAGTGCCTATGACACTGTCAACATTTGTCTTTTTGCTTCTCCATCGTCTTGTACTTCAAAGGTGACCTAATACTCCACTTCTATTTTTCAAAAGTTTTCTTCTGAGGAAGTTAATAGGTTTCATTGTTTATAGGCAAGTTTTACTGGTCTGGCTGTCATTCTACACAAATATAGTTTAATGGATTTGCTTTGAATCATAATACTACTTTGAAATAATTTGGATAAAACATAGTGGGGACCTTTAAACTAAGAACAAAAACTAAAGGCATGGACATAATTTGATATAAATCAAGAATGCGATCAATATTTCTTTGGAGGTGTTTAATAAAAAAATACATCTATAGATAGCAACTGGGGATTTGAGATAATTTGCTAACTCAAACTCTTAAAGAATGTAAAGAGATAATTAACATTCTTGAAAAAAAATCATTGGATCTAGCACACTTGTTTGTGTTTAGACTATAATAACATTTTTTTTTTGGTTAGTTGTGATTTTTATTTTGTTGGCATATTCATTTTCAATTATTAGGTCCTATTATTCACATTTATACAGAAGTAATTGAAACTCAAAGTATTTCAGTTTGTTAAAGTTTAAATGGTAATAAGCCAATGAGATCTTGAATATATTGGATTTCATTTTGAAATTCTATATTGTTTCAAGGCACTAAAGTTCAGAAGTGATTAATAAGCAAAATCCAAGGAATATAGATAGGATAATTTTTCTCATAATAGATTTGATTAGAAATATCTAAGATTTGGGCCTCCCCGGTGGCGCAGTGGTTGAGCGCTGGGTTGCGAAGCTGCCCGCAGCCTCTGCAGCGCCGGTTCGATCCCCAGCTGCTCCCCGGCCACCGGAGGAGGGTCCCACATGGCGCGCAGACCTCTCCTGCCGCCCGCTGCTCCCCTCAGCAGTGTACTTCGGTCCTTCTGCCTGCTCTGCTCCCCGCTCTGGCTCTGGTGAATTCTCTCACCCTCCCGCGCTTCTGACTGTACCCGTGCATGTATAAACAAAACAAACAAACAAACAAATAAATAAAAAAATATATATTAAAAAAAAAATATCTAAGATTTCCATCTTCCAATAATATCAATAATTTCACATATGTGTAGGAAGTGCATCTTGATGGCAAATGAAAAAGTGTACAACATAACACATTTTACATAGTTAATTAAAACACAAACCTAAGTCTTAAATCTTCAATTTTGTGAGGAAATTAACCTGTATCATTAATAATCAATTTTCCCTCTACCCAATAGGTTTTTAAAATCTCACATTCATATTCAAAGAAAATCTTTAGGAGGCCCCTCAGGAGTCATTTATGGATAATAGGTATAATTCAGAAGAAGCTCATTAACTCAACCTTTAGTTATGCTGCTCATGCACAACTCCAGGTAAGACTTGGGTCTGGTGCCCAGGTGAGAACTTGCTTTGGACTTTTGGGATCTCATCCACACAGTGGTTCTTCCAATTACATTAGATTCCTATGGTGACCATAACAAAATGCTTTAAACTAGTAACTGGAAACAACAGAAAGTCATTCTCTCACAGTTCTGGAAACTAAAAATATAAAAAAAAAATGTTTGGGCAATGTTGGTTCCTTTTAAACAACTTTGAATCTCTTCTGTATATCTTTTAGCTTCTGGTGATGGTTAACAATCTTTATTCTCCTTTACCTGTAGCTACACAACTCTAAACTCAGCCTCCCTTCCCCGGTGCTCCCCCTGTATATCCCTTCTCCTCTTGTAGTAAAGACATTAGTCATAGGTGGTGCATTGAATTAGAATTAGATTAGGGCCCACTTGAATTTTTTTTTTTTTTTCTTAACTTGACTAAACTTGCAAAGATCTTACTGTCAAATATGCTTACCTTTCAGGTACTGGAGATCAGGACTTCAACAACTCATTCTGGGGGACAAAATTCAACCTGAACAACAACCTTCAGATTTAGTTCCCATTTGATCAAATTGCTTCCCCTTTTCCTGTGCTCAAAAGCACTCCTTCTACATGTGCACTTCCCCTCAAAGGAAATTTCTGTAATTGTTTGAGAAACTCAGATTTCACACATACAGAAAGGGTATATGGAAGGAGTAACTTATTTAGATTTAGATAATGTGGATAAGAAAGGAATTTTGTAAATGTTAAAAGAAAATATGTGATTGTAAGCAAAGAGGAAAACATGTTTCCATCAAATTAAAAAAAAATGAAGACTTGCCATTACTAACACTGAACTTAACCTTTAGAGCAGGGATATGGCTTATTAGTCATTTAAATAAGTAATCTAGGTCAGTATAATGTGATGGATAATTGAAAGTTGATGAAATATGATAAAATAATCACAAAATTTAACTACATTAAACATATCCTTGAACAGTATTTGTAGTATATACTCAAAGATTTTTCACTTGGAAGAAAAGAAAAATGTGTTATCATTTCCAGATTACTCCTTAAAATTGTTAATAATATTTGGGATATTTTATGAGACATATACTCAAATATTTATACATTAGGTAAATTATCAATTGGCAAATATTTATCAAGCACCAATTTGTACCTGGATTAGAAGTGATAAAAAATTACCTCCTTGAATTAACATTCTAGCAGTTAATATATATATATATTTTTTTAAAGATGTATTTATTTTTATTCAAGAGCTGGGGTACAGGCCAAAGGCGCGGGAGGGTGAGAGAACCCACCAGCGCAGTTCAGGGAGCAGAACAGGCGGACACTGCTGAAGGGAGCAGCGGGCATGACAGGAGAGGTCTGCTGTGACATATTGGATCCTCGCCGGCCGGCCAGGATCGAACCCGCACTGCAGAGGCAGCTTCACAGTGCGGCGCTCAAGCCTTTGCGCCACTGGGGAGGCCCTCTAGCTTCTAATATTTAAGTGAGAATAGAATTAATGAATTAAGTGCAAAAATAATATTAATGGTTAAATGGTTTAAGAGCCAAGGAAGAAAAAAAGAGGTGTATAAAGTGTTTCAGAAATCAGGGAATTTTTAAGTTTGAGGAAAAAATGTTGAGTTAACATCTACAGAGATACTAGGGAATAAGTTTTATAGTGATCTGGAGGAAGTTAACATGTCTTGAATATTTGAGGAACACCAAAGAAACCAACCTGGATTTAGCAGAGTAAGTCAGAGAGCAAAGAAAAGACACTGTGTGGTAAAAGTCTTCTTTGCCACTGTAAGGATTATGCTTTATACTCTGCCTGATTTGGAAAGACAACAGATAGTGTGAGCATAGAGAAGGATTTTCACTGTACAGAAAGCAGGACTATTTGGGCTACTCTGGTGAGAATCAATTTTAGGAGGAAGAACAGAAGTATCAAGATCTATTATGAGGCTATTGCAATGTTCTAGATAAGAGATTATGGTAGTTTAGACTATGTGTGGCAGTGAAAGTGATAAGGGGGTGTATGGTCCAAATATAACTTGAGGGGGAGGAAAGGAACTTGGAAAGATTAGATTTGTGGCATGAGAAAAGAGAAGTTAAGGAAAAGTTTAAGGTTCTTGGCTTACACAGCTTAAAGGATGTGGTTGACATATACAGAATTAAAGTTTATGGAATGAATAGCCTTATGAGGAAAATAAGTAGTACAGTTTTAGATATGTTAAATTTGATATGCCTATTTTACTTCCAACTAAATTGTCAAGCAGTTGGAATCTAGCAAAATGTGTAGCTTAAGAGAGATGTCTGCACTGAAGATATAAATATGCTAGTTGTCAGTGTCTATGGATAATTAAAGACAAAATGCTAAAAGAAAGAGATTCCAGGAATTGCATGAGGAAAGGAAAGAGAAGTGTTTCAAGGCCAAGCCCTTGGATCTTAAGGAATAGCACATCAAGAGACTAGACTAGAAATATGAGGATAAATTTGCCAATTATACCAGAAATGAGTGTCCAGCAGGGGAAAATAAAACAAAATAAGTGGTTTTGATCTGGAAGCCAAGTGATGAAATACTCTGAAACTGAATGAAAACTGTGATGACAAGTGTCCGAAGATGGTTAAAAATAATGGAAATTGAGGACCTTGGAATGACTATTGGATTAAACAAACGTCTGTTGTCAGTTAATATTCTTTTTAAAAATAATAACTAATGATTTTATTATTTTATTGAGACAACATTGGTTTATAATGTTGCATATAATGAATGGCAATTTTCAAACAAATTTTGATAGAAGTAGTTTCAATGGGGTGATATGATTAGAATAGGAGAAGTGGAGTTTGAGATCATAAATATAGGCAACATTTTCAAAGAATTATGTTGGAGAGAATAGTAGATCAGAGAAGTGAGATTGATATCAATACAAGTAGAAGATCTATGTGTATTTTACCCTTCTTGCAATCTTATAATTTAGCCTTTTGCAGTTTAATGAATGCTAATAAAAGACCCAAAAGTTCTGGATCAACAGCAGTAGCTGTACATTCAGTAATTTTATGTCTGTCCTCTAAGCCCCCATTGGCACATGCAAAGACTTGAATTATAGGACAAAAAGTTTGAGTTTATGGGACCTGAATCTCTTATAAATAGTCATAAAAAAGTTCTCCCTCCACTCTGTCAGGCACTGCTATCTTTATTGTCCAAGGCTGATTTCTGTACAATCATCCTTGAAAAATTAACTTGAAACAAAGAATAGTTAGCGCTGCACTTTGTAAGATGATCCATGGAGAATTCTCTCCTAACAACTAAAAGGATATTTTCCTTAATGGAAAAAAAAAAAAAAACTGTATTTTTGTACTTTCATAGAAATGACTCATTATGGTGGGGAAAATTTATAATGCAAAGAAAAAAGTACAATAAGTACAATTTTTTAGAGTGATACTCTTAAGTAGACACAAATAGATGAAATCTAATTTGTATATGAGTGATTTGGCTTCAGAAGTTTTTATCAATAGATTATCCAATATAATAGGAAGGAATGCACATCATATATCACATGCTTTCAGTGAAATACAGGTGGTACTGGGTGATGGCGGTCATTCTCTTCTAATTATTCCTATTTTTACAGTGAAATAGAACCATGGTGAACAGCTGAGAATGATTGGACAAAAGAAATTTTGAATAAGTGGAGGATTTGAAAGGATTATTTAGGGAATGTAAAGTGTGAACTCAGAATCTAGAAGTCATTAGAGCAGATGTGGCTCTAGCTAATACAGTTACTGTGCTAGATTTCTTTGCCTTCTTGAATCTTAGGCACCTCCAGCAGGCTCTCTACTCATATAGGTTACATCCCTTTCTTTAGGTTTCCAATTGAGTTCAGTCAATGGGAACTGACTGAAGAAAATTGAAGACGCAAAGGAAAGTTAAGCCAGAGTATTTATTCCTTACTCAGGGATCCCATTAGTTGTTTACGTCTTTTAAGGGAAAGTTGTTGCTCCTCTTAAGATAGACTTGTCTTCATTTAGTTTCCATTAACCTCCCAGTCCTTGACATTTAAGGCCTAGGATTGGTAAAATGTTTGTTACCACTAGTACCGGGCTACTGCTTTGTCCCCTACAGTAACCATACACCATGCATACACTTCTGAATCCATTCATGTACTTGAAAAAAGTAATTCTAATTGACCTTATTTGTATGTGGCATGTCTTTCCTATTGGAATTTAAATAATAAAACTACAGATGTTATTCATTTGACATATTGTTCATTCAGTAAGTGAAGTTGTAGGGATTCTGTAAAGTTGGAATGAATTCAGTTATATTTTATGGACCTCCAAATGTCTACATCAAGCTAATCTGTTATAGTCTCTGATAAATAAGACAAATCTCTCTATTTACCTGTATATTCTAAAGTGTTTAGTGTCTCCCAGGATAATTGCCCTTTCAAGCTTTTGATAGGATTTGTAATAGGAGCCACATGGTAGCATAAGTCCATTGAAAAAATTGCAGTTTTTTTTCTGTCATTTCTAATGATAACAATCTCTTTGATTTTTCTTTTTTTTTAATAATAAATTTTATTTTTATATTCCCCCATACAACTGCACATGCCCCATTCTGACCCCAATCCCTCCCCTCCCGGCCCCCACCCCCCAAAAAGTGTCTCTGGTTCATAGTTTTCTGTTGATTTTGATTTTCACTTTCTTATAGTTATTCATTATCCTGATCCCTTATTTAAGTTTTCTAGATTCCTGCTATGAGTGAGACCATCCGATATTTTTCTTTTTCTTTTTGGCTTATTTCGCTGAGCATGATCCCTTCCAGCGCCATCCATGTTGCTGCAAATTGCATGTGTTTATCTTTTTTGGTTGCTGAGTAATATTCCATGGTATATATGTACCACATCGTCTTGATCCAGTCATCTATTTTTGGGCATTTGGGCTGTTTCCAAAGCTTAGCTATTGTAAATAGTGCTGCTATAAACATAGGGGTGCAGGTGCTCTTTGGAATTGATGTTTCTGTGTCCTTTGGGTAAATACCTAGGAGTGGAATTGCTGGATCATATGGAAGCTCTATGTTTAGTAGGTCCAGAAATCTCCACACAGCTCTCCATAGTGATTGGACCAGTTTGCATTCCCACCAACAGTGCAGGAGAGTTCCTTTTTCTCCACACCCTCGCCAACATTTGTTGTTGCTAGTTTTTTTTTTAATATGTGCCATTCTCACTGGTGTAAGATGGTATCTCATGGTAGTTTTGATTTGCATTTCCCTGATGACAAGTGATGTTGAACATTTTTTCATATGTCTGTTGGCCATTTGCATTTCCTCTTCAGAGAAGTTTCTTTTTAGCTCTTCTGTCCATTTTTTGACTGGATTATTTTCTTTGTTGTTGTTGAGTCTCATCAGCTCTTTGCAGATTTTTGTGATCAGTCCTTTATCATTAGTGTTGGGTGCAAAAATGCTCTCCCAGTTGGTTGGGTTTCTCTTTGTTTTTGTTATTGTCTCTTTTGCTGTGCAGAAGCTCTTTAATTTGATGTAGTCCCAGCTGTTTATCTTTGCCTTCACTATCACTGCTTTGGGTGATGTGTCTGTAAAGATGTCTTTGATATGCATATCACGTAGTGTTTCACCTATATTTCCTTCTATGTATTTTATGGTTTCAGGTCTTATGTCTAGTTCTTTAATCCATTTTGAGTTGATTTTTGTGTATGGTGTGAGATAGTGGTCAAGCTTCATTCTTTTGCATGTAGCAACCCAGTTTTCCCAGCACCATTTATTGAACAAACTTTCTTTGCTCCAATGCATAGTCTTTGCTCCTTTGTCAAAGATTAGTTGACCATAAATCTGTGGGTTTATTTCTGGATTTTCTATTTGATTCCATTGGTCTGTATGTCTGTTCTTGTTCCAATACCATGCAGTTTTGATGATTATGGCTTTGAAGTATAGTTGAAGTCTGGGAGTGTGATGCCTCCATTTCCTTCTTTTTTTTTCAGTAGAGCTTTGGCTATTCGGGGTTTTTGGTGATTCCATATGAATTTCATCAATAATTGTTCTATTTCTTTGAAGAATGCCATTGAGATTTTGATTGGAATAGCATTGAATCTGTATATTGCTTTTGGTAGGATGGCCATTTTAATAATGTTTATTCTTCCAATCCATGAGCAGGGGATGTCTTTCCATTTCTTTGTGTCTTCTTCTATTTCTTTTAACAGTGTTTTATAGTTTTCTTTGTATAGGTCCTTTACCTCTTTTGTTAGATTTATTCCCAAATATTTGATTTTTTTTGTTTCGATAATAAAAGGGATTTTTTTTTTTATTTCTTCTTCAGATTTATTGTTTGTGTATAGGAAGGCTAATGACTTTTGCGTGTTGATTTTGTATCCTGCCACTTTACTGAATTGATTGATAAGTTGAATTAGTTTTTCTGTGGAGTTTTTGGGGTTCTCTATGTATATTATCATATCATCTGCAAATAGTGATAGTTTGACTTCTTCTTTTCCTATTTGGATTCCTTGTATGTCTCTTTGATTTTTATTGAAACAGATTTATTTTGCTTGCATTTCCCTAGAATATATCATTTTTAAAAACTTTATTTGATCATGCGGTCATATTTCTTTTTACATTTAACATCTAATCTTTAAAATCCCTGCTTAACATCTTTCCTAATGGATTCTTTGTATTTGACATCCAACCTCATCCTCTCTGTTCCTTTTCCAACATTATGGTTGGAGTAATGCTAGAATTCAAAGTTTTGAATATCTTGGATTTGAATTCTAAACCTGATGCTTGCAGTCTCTGTTTATTTATGTTCATTATTTAACTTCTCTGAATCTGCTACTCTCATTAATAATGATATTTCCCCAAAGTGCTTCCATAAAGTTTAAATATGATAATATATGTAAAGAGCAATTATCAAACAAGAATTTCATATATGTTAGCCTCTTTTTCTTTGCTATATATACCTCACTCCATAGTGATATATGCAACTAAACTTCTAACATTAGTATAACTTAAGAATAGCATTCAGCATATTTTTACAAGTACCATAAATACATCACTAAGAATTTAGAAACATTTTAAAATGAACTATGTTTATAATTAAAATGCCATGTCTATATTTTGTTACTACAACATAAATTCCATATGTGCTAGTGAGAAAGAATAGAGGATATTCTTGCAAGTAAGTAAATAGCTGAGGATGGTAGCTATTTTAACTTCCAAACCAAATATAGTGCCACATTAAATTAAGAAGAATTTTTGATGAGATGGGAAAGAATGCATTGTCATATATATATATATATATATATATAATAAAAATACAATTTTGAGTTTGAGAAAGAAAACTTTGTTTTGAGCTATATATGTATAAGAGATAAACAAACCAGTGACCAGAAGTTATCTTTTTGTGCATCCGTGTTTAAGATAGCATGCCACACTTCCCTTTTAATATTGTGCAATGCCAGATCATCCCCCTGGACAAAATCAGCTGAGCTTTTTCTGAAATAACAGAGCAGTGTAAGGCTTGACTTCAAAAAGCACTAGATTTCATTCGTACACGGAAAAAAAAAAAAATCCTAAAGTAGTGGGAAGAAATACCACTTGGTCTTCATACTTCAAAAAATAGTTCAAAATGAATAATTCTATTTATTCCTGAAAAACAATAAGATGAGCTCAAGAATAAGAGTGACTTTCTGGATTATATGTATAAATTGAACTTGCATGCTGAAATGGTAAGATTTAAAATGCAAACACTGTTTTTTGTGAACAATGGTTCCAGAAGATAAGTTTTCTGTGTGTAAAACTCACTGAAAGGATCAAAAAGAATGAAAATAGGGCGCAGTGGTTGAGCGCTGGGTTGCGAAGCTGCTCATAGCCTCTGCAGCACTGATTCAATACCCAACCGCCGGGTGAGGGTCCTACATGGTGTGCAGACCCCTCCTGCTGCGCCTGCTGCTCCCCTCAGCAGTGTATTTTGTGGGTCTGCCTGTTCTGTTCCCTGCTCTGGCTCTGGTGAATTCTCTCACCCTCCCACGCTTCTGACTGTACCCAGTGTTAATATAAATAAATAAATAAATCTTAAAAAAAATGAAATAGAATGAAAATACTATTTTGTTTGTACTCTTTCATATTTTACAAAAATAAAAGAAAGTATACTTAAAATTGATCAGAATATTTAATTCAGATGATATTTTTGGTTTAATTCAGATGATATTCAGATGATATTTTTGATAAATAATAATAATAATATTATTATTGTGGTTCTAGTCTGGAAAGACATGTTATCACTGATTGGAATTTTGGAAATGATCTAGGGAAAACATAAATTATTTCATAATGAGCGTTTTTGGTAATTGTGACCTAGAGATACTAATTCAAAAGTACTCATAAAAAGGCACACATACAGAGTGAATATAAAAATAATTTTAAAGCAATTTAGTTTTATTCCTTGTTTTCTCAACAAGAAAAATCTCTTTGTATATTAGAAGTTACACATTTAACATTTCATTCCATCCCATTAAAATATACTGATAAACCCATGAGCCTGTCTTCCTATTATTAATAAAAAATATTTTTAATTCATACAATGTGAAAGGCACCATTGGTATATACTGTGTATTCAAGTAAATATTCTTTGATGTCTAAAAATTTTAATGGAAGATATTGCCTATGTTTAAATCATAGTTAATCAAATATTACACACTGAACTCTAAAACAAAGTTATGACATTCTTTTCATCTAGCTGTGTAACAATGTGCATGCCACTCATTAGCTTAGTTGAGATTAATTCATTTATAAATGAGGAAAATGGTTTAGACTGTCTCTAAAGTCTGTTTCAGTTAAAGAAGATCAAAGGATGGTGAGGGAGAAAGTTATGCTGTTTTACAGGGAGAAACTTTGTAGTTTTTATTTATTTATTTTAAACAGGGGAGACATTTTAAAAGAAGAATTTTCTAAATGCCTTTCCAAAATGAGTTTTATAAAAGTAAAATTTCTGATTAAGAACATTGAGTTAACAGCATCTTTCTGGGACTGAAAGCAGAATAATTTACTAAAAGTCTTTATAAGGAACATTAGATCAGAAAACTATTTCTGTGTCTCTACAGCCAGAATATTTTTAATTTAAATTTATTTATGCATACAAGAACTGGGGTACAGGCCAGAGGTGTGGGGGAGGGGGTGTGTATGAGAGGCTTCTTCAGACAGAGTGGGGAGCAGAAGAGGCATATTGACTGAAATACATTGCTAAGGAGAGTAGCAGGGGAGACAGGAGAGGTCTGCTGGGCCATGTGGGTAGCTCCCTGGTTGTGACTGGGGATGGAACTAGTGTTGCAGAGGCTGCGGATAGCTTCATAGTGTTGTGCTTAACACTTTGAGCCACCAGGGAAGGCTATCTACAGCCACAATATTGTCGTTCTTACCACTAAGGGCCAGGAGAGTTATCTCTGAACAGATGGGGACAGACAATTGCTGCTCTGTGCATCAGGAAGTCAGCACAAGTGTTATGTGAAAGTCTGTGTACTCCACAGTGAGAAGTCCTTCTCCACAGTTTGTTCTCCTCAGAACTGTCTTCACACATGAGTGACTTGTGTGGTCACACAAATCCCTCACTGAAAAGGATTCTGATCTTGATTTAATGTTCTCTTCTGGTTTTCTTGCAATTCTTAATATTTCTTTTTTGCAATGGGTCTCCTAAATAAATTCATATGGTCCTAATACTCAGCTTGTCTGATAGCCACAAAGTGTGGTAGCCACATTTACAATCTCTGCAGGAAATCACAGAATTTATCTCTGGAGAAGGGAGGATTATCAAGATACTAAATCTGATGGAACTCCAAAAAATGACAAGGATGTTGTCCAAACAGCCTACACTTCAATAAGACCTCTCTATTGCCAAAACACACACACACACACACACACACAAGCACTCACGAGCTTCAAACAGTATTGGATAATGAATGAACAGTGAAGAAAAATCTTAATCCAATTACTAAGACACGATCTAAAAGGAAGACATTCAGGTAAGGCAGAATCCAAAAAACCCCACAATTTTGCAAATATTTAAAATACTCAATAACATGAATATTTCATCCATGAACTAAAACTATACATTTCTATTACAAAAAATAATAAAAATAACTTGGAAACAACATAACAGCAGTTTTTTTTTACTCACATCAATACTAAAATACATAATTGACTATATTTACCCAGTTATAGAATAATGAAAAAAGAGTGAGATGAATAAAAAACAGACGCTAGGTAAAGAATATTAACCAATACAATATCTAAGTAAGAAGCCAAAAAAGAAGAAAAAAAACTGAGGTTTTAAAAACAAGAAAATGTTACAAATTATCGATAAATCCCAATGGGCACTTCTCATTATTTTAAAATATACAATTAAAAAATAAAAAACACCTTTTTTCCCCAGGATACATCAGATGAAGTAAAAAAAAAAAAGTGATAAGTGTTCTAAAGAAACTTGTAGAGAGAATAATAAAAAAAGAAAATAATCAGAAATAAAAATATCTTAGACCTTCCTACATCAAAATGAAAAATGGAAGACGGTATGTTAAAACCTTGAATATTTTGAAGGAACATGAATTTTTACAAAGGGAAATATCAAGCAAGGAAATGACAAACAAGGGATTGGATTGATTGTAATATATAGAACAAAAATATTAGTAAAGAAGAAAAATATTAACCACAGAAATTGAACTAAAATTGTACCAAAACTTAAATAAAATATTGATATTTGATGCAGTTGGACTAAAATTGAAATTGTAAGTCATAAAAATATAAAACTAGATTGAGATATATTCTAATATATTTATGGGAATTTTTCTAAAGGGGAAAAAGTGAATTGATGTTGGATATGAGAAAAAGTATTCTCAATGTAGAATGTCTGCATTAGATATAAGTAATAACAATAATGTCTACACTGAAAACAGAAAGAATTGGAAAGACGAAAAAGAAGGGGGGATGACAGAAGTAAAAACAGGAGGGATAACATGATCTTTAGAATATGAAGTTAAATACCTGAAAACACAACAAAAATATTTGAGACTAATTCCCCATGAGGAAAGAGACTGACAGTTGAAGAGGACGATAGTGATTTGTTTTTGTTTAGTTTTGATATTAGTCTTGTAATATTATTTTTGGGACCACATATAAATTTGAAAAATAAAACATAAAAAACTATCAATATATGACTGATTTCTCATTTGTGACATTTCAGTTCCACATAAAATTAATCATTTTTTCAGGTATAATTTTTATGTAATATATCTATATTACTTTAACGTGATATGAAGATTGCTATTCAGTGGGTCTTGAATTTTCAAATATTTGTGAAGCTAGTGCACATATAGACATGGTTACTAAAATCTTGAATCATCTGAATTTTTGTTATATTGAGAAATTACAAGAACAAAATGAAAAATTCTGGAGAGTACTATTATCAGGTAAGTGCTTGGCCTTTTTTCATTTCACAGACCTGAATCACTTGAAAGTTCACAACTGAAGCAAGGTCACAGCCACTAACTTAAAATTAAATAACATGCTGGTTTTGTTTAATGTGTTCATATTTTGATGGATTCAGGAGAACAAATACCTGGAATTCCCCTTAAATTTTGTTAGAAGTCCTAGTGTGACTTCAAAATTAGTGATGCAAAATTAAACCAATCAATTTGACTAGCCCAGTTTTTTTAATAGAGGCATGTTTATTTATTTATTTATTTGTTTGTTTGTTTGTTTATACATGCACTGGGTACAGTCCAAAGCATGGCAGGGTGAGAGAATTCACCAGAGCCAGAGTGGGGCAGAAGGACCAGAGCAGGCAGAAGGACCTAAGTACACTGCTGAGGGGAGCAGCAGGCAGCAGGAGAGGTCTGTGCGCCATGTGGGACCCTCCTCTGGTGGCCGGGGAGCAGCTGGGGATCGAACCATGCGGGCAGCCTCGCAACCCAGCACTCAACCACTGCGCCACCGGGGAGGCCCGACTATCCCAGTTTTAATCACTGAATGGTCTACTGATTTACTGTTGCTTGAATATACATTGCCCTTTATAAAATCAATTTGTGGGACCATACATGAATTTAGGGAAAAAGGAGAAAAGGAAAACCAAAAAGAAAGTAAGGCAAAGGCAAAGGATGGGAATTGATCAAAGAAGTAACCTGGTATCAGAACACTTTCCTTGTCTAGAGGTCAAAACTAGACTATATGATCAAGAAAAATAAACTCTTTTTCTGGTGAGTTTTTTCATCTAACCCACCATACCGGCTTTTGAATAGTGGCGTGGTGAGTTTCAAAATCCACTGTATTCTGATTAATAAGAAACATTTCTCTTTTTCCTGTTTTAATAGCACTCCTGGGTAAATACTGAGATATATTCTAATATATTTATATTAGATATTAAAAATTTTTTTTAATTGAAAGTTTTTTTCAATAGAAGAAATCCTATAGTGGGGTGCAGCAAAAGAGAGCTATTCAGGTGGCTAATTTCCAGCAATCTAACTTAATACAAAAATGCATCTTGAAAAATTTTGAATAAATTAGAGAAAACCTTATCCTAATACTCTAAAGATATCAGCTTTATTGGTGGATTTTGGGACTATTAGCATGGCAGAGAAATCAAATTTGACATTATTAACAAGAAACTGAATAGCATATAGTAATATTTCACATTAAAAGATCTATGTGGATTAAAATCTATATAGCTAATGGCAAAACTAATGCTTTATTTTGAAAAAAAATCTTGCTTTTACTGTTATTGTTAATCAAGATTGTGGGTAACTCTGCATGGAATTTAGAAATGAACAGATTTATTTGCAAGACTACTCCTCCTCCTAATAGTACTACTACAACAACTACTCCATTTTGGGGATTTAACTGGTTTTGGAACCTGCCATGTGGTATGAACATGTACTCAGAGAGGATCTGCATCTTTCACTATGAATTGGAAATGCACTAACACCATAAGGGAACTTATGGGAATTACAGAATTTAGTTGTTTCACAAACCCCCTACCGCTTCAGGATTTGTCCTAACCTAGACAGCAAACTTGTCAAGCTGTGCTAGATGAACTTTTCTCAATTTTTCAGCTGCAAACTTTCATTCTTTCTCTCTTTTTTTTTTTTTAAAGATTGATTGATTTATACATACAAGAACCGGGGTACAGGCCAGATGCGCAAGAGGGTGAGAGGATTCACCAGCGACAGAGTGGGGAACAGAACAGACAGACTGATGAAATGCACTGCTGAGGGGAGCAGAGGGTGCAACAGGAGAGGTCTGCTGTGCCATGTGGACCCCTCGCAGGCCTCCAGGATCAAACAGGTGCTACAGAGGCTGCGGAAGCTGTGAAGCTTCACAATGCTGAGCTCAACCGCCTGCACACCAGGGGAGGCCCTCTCATCTTTATCTATTTTAGATTTCAGATTAATTATTGTAGGTACTCAACTATAAATACACATTATTTCATTATTTTGCACTGTGCTATTGTAATTATAATTTTTGTCTCTGTACTGACAACAAACTTGGAAAACAAATTCATGTTTTTTTCAATATTACTTAGTGATCTTACTAGTTTTTGTTACTAATCTTAGTTTTCTACTCTCCTCAATGCTGACTTAGGACTTTTATGGGACACTTTCCTCCCATAGTAATTGCTTCTCTACTTTTAGTTTACAATCTTACTTTTTTCTCATAACTTATTAAAAACATAACTTCTTAATCAGGACTCTCTTGTTTTCCCTGTGCATTACATCTCCTCTTTAATATAATAAAGAGTGTTCTCCATGATTATTTGGGATCCCTTCCCTATATTAGGAATCTCTCTTCAATTACCTTGCCCTGCTCCATTACATCTACCAGTTCTTTCCAAAACCTGCCCGTCCACAAAGAATATGGCAACTCTACTAAAGCCAATAAGTTTTTATCCAGGCAAATGCCAAGGAGTTTTTGAAACGCAGAGCTCACATGCTACTTTTTCTTACTATTTTTCAAACTGACATTTCTCTGATTGGATCTCTGGCCTTTGACTGACTTTAGTTCTGCTTCTCTAGCTGTAGGAATCTGTCTCAGACTGAATGGCCCCCTGTGGTCAGTTGTATTTTGTTAGGTCTCTGGATAGTTTATTTTCATGTAGAAAAATAATATTCTTGCTATATATCCTTTCTACATTTGTCCTTCAGCAAACAGCCTTTATCCTATAGCTCTCTTAGGTCAAGAACATAATGTCTTGCCCTCCTGGAAATGGTCTGTTTTTATAATTTTATTTGAAAAATATTATGTGTCCTTTTTTTTTTTTTTCTTGAATGTTTGCCTCTGGGACATGAGTCTCATTTTCTTTGGTACAACCTGACTAAGACCAGGTATTCCTGTAACTCTGAATCCTTGGAATAACCTTCAAATTGAGTAAGACTACAGGATAAACTTCCATCTGCCTCTGGGACATGAGTCTCATTTTCTTTGGTACAACCTGACTAAGACCAGGTATTCCTGTAACTCTGAATCCTTGGAATAACCTTCAAATTGAGTAAGACTACAGGATAAACTTCCATCTGCTCTGATGATGAGACAGAATTTCCAGATTGTTTAAATATAAAGTATGTATTCATGCAATATCTTACCATAAAGTCTTGCAGATCTAAATTTCTTCAAAACTCTATATTCATGCTTTTAAACATATAAGTTCTATATAGAGTAATATAATATTCATAGTTCCTCATACATTTCTCTTTTGTCTAATTGTAAAAGCAATGCATGTGCATTGCAGTAAAGTACCATAGAGATATATAAATTAAAAAATGAAAAATATCTTAATCTCATTTTAAATTCAACTGCTGAAGAAACACATCAAAGGAAATAATCTTTGACATAATATCTCATATTTATAAAATTATTTCTATTTTAACTCATTTATTTTAAAATTAAAAACTTTATAATCACCATCTTGATATAATATGTTTCAACAAGGTGTGGATTATCTGCCAGATAGCAGTAAAGATTAGAATTACTGCTCCATTAGGTTTTGCAAGGTATAAATTGTTTAGGGTGGGGCAATGTAATGTGTTTTGGTCTATCCAGCTCAATCATGCTCTTCTTTGAAAAGCAATTACTCTCTAGGAATGTATGTTTCAGTATTGCATGTAGTGTAACTTTTAGATGTTCAGATCAGCTAGCCAAATAGACAATTTTGCATACTGGCATTGAGTAGAGTGGCATGTTTTACATGTGGCCAATCATACCACTGACTTAGTGCTTATCTTAATTTTAAAATAATATATAAAATTAAGAAATCAATAAGATAGACTCTCCCAATTCCCTGGCTTAGGCACTATCCAATATTCTCCAAATTTCTAGCTTCTTGACTTAGAATTATTGATTTGTATTTGCTTGGTTATTCTGGAGTCAGCTGCTGCTTTGTTTTATTTTACTTTAGTGTTTTTTTTTAGGTTTATTTATTTATGCATACAAGAGCTGGAGTACAGGCCAGAGTTGCAGGGGGTGAGAGTATTCACTAGAGACAGAAAAAAGTATTTTACCTTGCATTCTGCCTTTAGTATCAAGGAATTAATGAAAACTTCAAGATAAAATTCTGCTTTCAACTATCTTAATCACTAAAAAAGTGAGCAAAATGAATACATAGGAAAGTTTGATCAGCAACACATCAAAATGAAATAAACTTATTAGATATAATAATTTAAACACACTTAGTCTGCACATGGCCTAAGCTTATTGGATCTTAAAGCTAATTTTATAATAGAATGACCAGCATACTGCTATCAGTTTCTTATTGGATGCAGTTATACTGGAATGATGATATGGTGCATTATGACACAGGCAAGTACTTCTCAGTTCATAACTGTGTTCATTAAACCAAATGAGAATTTCCATGAAGCACTGTTTGGGGCCATGTAAGTGAGACATAATAGATCTATTCATACTATAACTTGAAAAGAAAATGCATTCATCCTCTTAGAACTTAAAACTGCTGGAGAAAAGTATTAGCAAGGCCAATTTAGGTGGCAGACAGTTTACCCAAGATCATCTTTTGTCTATGCTTTTATAGCAACATCTGATTCTTGGTGGAAGGAAGTCAAATTGAAAGACACAGGGAGCACAGAGATGATTCTAGGTTTGAAGATGTTGTAAGCTGACTTTTTCGTTAGTTTTTAATCATTTCAATTTCAGTCATGTATCACTAATCAAAAAGTAAAATAGTATTAGTGAAACAATGAAATCCATTTCCTTACAATCCAAAATAATTAAGGATTAAATAGTCCAAAAGATAATTTTTCTTGTAGCTTAGAAAGTACAGAAAAAAATACCTGATGGTTTGAACAAGTGGTATTTGAATTGAGATAATTAGGTATTGGCAAATAATGTTTTAAATCAATATGAACCATAAAATAAGTTGGGTACAGAAGTTTATAAAAACAATAATAGAAGTGATATATCTGTCCCATCCCCTCTTTTTAATAGAATTCTACAGGGGTGGGGGGATGAGAGATATCTGCAGTAAATATTCATTTTAAAATTAGAACTTTCCAGTCTTTAAAAATATGTATATAAGATATTTAAAAGACAGGGCCTCCCTGGTGTTGTGGAGATTAAAGTCTCAGCATTATCAAGCTACTGCCAGCCACTGCAGCGTTAGTTCCATGCCCGGACAGGAAGCTAACCCACATGGCATGGCAGACCTCTCCTGTCTGCTCCCCTCAGCAGTGTATTTCAATAGATCCATATGTTATGCTCCCCACTCTGTCTCTGGTAAATCCTCTAATCCCTTGTGCCTCTGGCCTATACCCCAGTTCTTGTGTATATAAATAAATAAAAATAAATCTCAAAAAAAAAGACATTACTATTACTTAACCTTACTCATTATTCAGAAACATGACCTATAGTCTCACACTATTACATAAAACTAGAATATTTCAAAATGCATTTAATTCAGAATGACAACATTAGATAACCCGAGAAGTACACTTTTTAGTTAGGTCTCATCTTAGCTTTTGCAATTAGCTGAGGGAACTTATTTTTTTGAGATTTTAAAATTCCACCTATATTCTATTTTCTATAGAAAGACTAATGGCTGCATAATTTCCAGAATCCATGTGATAATCTAGTTCCCATCTACATATCTTTAATAGACTGGAAAATATATTTACTTTTAGATAGATATGTTGGGTAATTTCTAAATTGTGAATATTAACTGTGACGTTGGACAGTATTTGAAAAATTTGGAATATAATTTTTGTCTATGTAAAAAACACACAAATAATTTTGATTTCATATAACTCTTTCAATGAAGGGATAATATCAAATAATTAACTAAGTATCCATGGGCAATGGATTCTGTACATATGTAGCAGTAAATAAACAGATCAGTCATGAGGATTGAATACATTCTAGATGTAATGGAAATATGCCCTCATTTATGCACTTCATATCACATAGAATAAATTAAGGATAAAATAAAAATAATGCACATATCTAGAATAACTTGGTTATTAGACCTATCCAATTATGCCCAATCAGAAAGTTGGCAAACTTTAAGGAATAGTATATTTCTATTATATTGCATTTCATTTCCTTTTCCCTTTTCCCCTTCCTTCCTCCCAACCTAATTTCCCTTCTTCTCCCCCCACTTCTGAGTACCAAATCACTTATCTGTAAGATAAAGATATAAAACAACCACTCCAAAGGTTATTTAAATGATGAATAAAGGCAAAATTTATAAAGACTTAATTTCAAGACGTGCTACTAATATATGTACAATATGTGTTGGTTATATATATATATATATATATATATATATATATATATTTGTCCTCTTTAATTTCCAATGCTAAGAAATAGCAATGCCAGCAATCATTTATTGTAGCATTGTCTCTTTGAACTCTTGGTGAATTTGGAGTGAATTATCTTATAAGTATCCTTTCCCACATTGATATTATTTCTGTTCTTCTTCTTTATGTTAGTAATGATTTTATGGTCATATTTCAGGAATTGATGAAAAATGTCTGGGAAATCCCAAAGGGATGCAATGTTTAAAGAGGAAGGACTTTTTATGAAATGTGATTTGAAGCCCATTAAAAAGCTCTAAAGTAACTAATGGCATGACAAAATTCTGAAGGCTAGCAGTACTTTCTGAAGTTTAAAATTACAAATTAGGGCCTCCCCTGGTGGCACAGTGGTTGAGCGCCTGGCTGCGAAGCTGAGCGAAGCATCAGCAGCGCTGGTTCAATCCCTGGCCACCGGGCGAGGGTACCACATGGCGCGCAGACCTCTCCTGCCGCCCGCTGCTCCCCTCAGCATCACTCTGCCTGTTCTGCTCTCCGCTCTGGCTCTGGTGAATTCTCTCACCCTCCCTTGCTTCTGACTGTACCCAGTGCTTGTATGAATAACTGAATAAATCTTTAAAAAAAATAAATAAAATTACAAATTATAAACTTTCTGGAGTTTAAAAGTACAGACAAACTGGACTCCCTTATTATTTAATTGAAAGTGTAATTAGTAAACTGACCAATGTAGTAGACATGAGGTAGTCTAATATTTGGCCACCTGCAATGACAGATGGCTTCCACACAAAATTTCTTCACATGTTGAAACAAAACACCACACATACCCAAGCAATTGCAGAGAAGTCAGAAACAATTCTAATTTAGTGGGTAAAATAACCAAATAACAACAATAAACCTAATAATAAAGCCAGTTTTCTCACTATGTTAAGATTTGTCATTCTATTGTCAGTATCGTTCCCTTGATTGTATTTATTTATTTATTTATTTATGTTTATTTATTTTTTTAATTTTTATTTTATAGAGGCATGTTTTATTTATTTATTTTATTTGTTTGTTTTTGTTTATATATGCACTGGGTACAGTCAGAAGCGCGGGAGGGTGAGAGAATTCACCAGAGCCAGAGCGGGGAGCAGAGCAGGCAGAAGGACCGAAGTACACTGCTGAGGGGAGCAGCGGGCGGCAGGAGAGGTCTGCGCGCCATGTGGGACCCTCCCCGGGAGCAGCCGGGATCGAACTGGCGCCGCAGAGGCCGCGGGCAGCTTCGCAACCCAGCGCTCAACCGAGGCGCCACCGGGAAGGCCCTATTTATTTTTTTTAAAGATTTATTTATTCATGCATATAAGACCCAGGGTACAGGCCAGATATGCGGGAGGGTGAGAGGATTCACCAGAGACAGAGCGGGGAACAGTACAGGTAGAATGACTGAAATACACTGCTGAGGGGAGCAGTGGGCAAGAAAGGAGAGATCTGCCATGCCATATGGGTATCTCCGCTGCTGGCCTGGATCAACCCTGCCCTGCAAAGGCTTCAGGAAGCTTCACAGTGCTGCACTCAACCTGCTATGCCACCAGCGAGGCCTGTTCCCTTGATTTTAATAGCAATTTTTCAAAAGGTATATGGTCCATTTGATATGGTATCAATTGCTTGCTACAAGAAATTTTAGTGTTTAAGGCACAAGAGGATAAGGAAAAAAAAAAAGAGCAGCATCAGTAAAAACAAAACAAGTGGGAGGCTTAAGGAAACCAAAACACTTTGACTCTGAGTAAATACACAAGATCATTAAGTCAGACTCAGATGAATCAGAGATCTAAGTGTCAATCTTTTTTTTTTTTTTTTAAATTTACTCATTTTCTTTTTTTTTTTTTTTTTTTTTTAAAGATTTATTTATTTATTTATACAAGCACTGGGTACAGTCAGAAGCGCGGGAGGGTGAGAGAATTCACCAGAGCCAGAGCGGGGAGCAGAGCAGACAGAAGGACCGAAGTACACTGCTGAGGGGAGCAGCGGGCGGCAGGAGAGGTCTGCGCGCCATGTGGGACCCTCCTCAGGTGGCCGGGGAGCAGCCGGGAATCGAACCGGCGCCGCGGAGGCTTCGGGCAGCTTCGCAACCCAGCGCTCAACCGCTGCGCCACTGGGGAGGCCCTAAGTGTCAATCTTTATTGAATACTTAAATGTCTAAAAATGGTCAAGAAAGAGGTTCATATGAAGGAGAGTCTTGTCAGGAACATTAAAGACAGGTCCTTAGATTTTTTTTCTCCTGCATCGAACCTGCCCTATAATGAATAGATAAGATCTCCAAACGAACTTTGTGAGCTCTATACAGAGTGGGGGACATTTTAATTATTAAACATCTTCATTTTGTATTTCATAATGTTGATTAACTTATTTGGCATTCTTCAGAAACCCATTTCATAAATTCTGGGACTTTTTTTTTTTTTTTTTTTTACTGTAACTGATTCTTGTGGGAACATCTTGTGAAAGACTTTTCATATATATATATTCTCTTTCTCCAAGCTAGTATTATTGTATACTTAGAAGGGTGTCCTGTTACAAGATTGAAATGAACAACTTGTCTTCATTTCTTCTCCTTAAGGACATCCTCTTGGAGAGGAGAGTTAATGGATCATGGGAGAAGTGATTTTACTGTGTTCTCCCACTAATTAATATATCATACTTTTGTCCTCTTTCAGTATTTGTGTTTGGAGTTGCATGAGCAATGAAAAGCAAGAGATACTAACCTGAAAACTAAACCTATACCAAATAAGGAGAGAGAAAGTAGTCATAAGATGGAAATAACAAATTTAATGTGCTATGTCTGTAAAGTCAAAGTTTTCTTTCTTATTCTTCATTACTGTCTCCTTCTCCTTCCATGTCCTCTATTATACTACAACAGCCTGAAAGATTAAATAATTTATCCAAGAAAACCCAGTTGTCCATGTTATTTAATTGTTCATGAGCACAAAACTCAAGGTCTTCTAATTTTTTTTGTTTTTTTCTCCTTCATTCTATATCTCTATATATTATTCATCTGAATCTCAAAAAAACATTTTATTACATGATGATTTCTTAGTATAAATTCATCCAGTGTATAACATGCCAATGAACATGTTGGGTCCTAAACACAAAGTTGAATAAACTGTATTTCCTACCCTCAAGTGGCTACCATTCTAGGAGACTAATAAGCTCTAAAATACAGTATCAGCAAAAAATTTCATGGGTGTACTTACAAGGTTTTGTAACCTGATCTTGGTGATCAGTGTAGGCTTCCTGTGACCTGAAGATAGTCAGGAAGAGATAAGGATAATATTCCATGCAGATGGAGAAAGAAATACATACTGAAAAATGAGACAGAAAGATCATTGTATTAGAATTTGTCCCCTATATTTGTTAGTAGTAGATAAATAACTACAAATAGATAAATTATACTTTAAATTCTAAAAAGTCATGAATAAAATGCCAAGGAGTAGGGAATATTTTATGTAATCATTTGGTAGTCTTTGAAGGTAAGCATCACAATGTCACATCCAAATTTATTTCTTAGACCACAAAGCAAACCTTCTGCCATCAAATACTTAAATAAGCCACTGCAATAAATACAATTAAATGAAACTTTAATTTGTGACTTTACGGTGCCATTAATTCACTGACATTCAGTACTGATGTCACAGAGGCAGGTTTAGTAGACAGCTTTTTCCAAAGTCATTTGACCTAGGAATTTTCTATCATCTTCCATGATTATTATTGCCAACAATTAAGGTTTTCTAGTTTACTTGAGAAAACCATTTGTTGCTGCAATATGGAAATAGATTGAACAGAAGTATAACTGGGTCAAGAAAATGAGAAAACAGTCTGTTTTGTATTTCCAGTTAGGGTTTATTTAGAGGGATGAGCAAAGTTAGTGGGGGAGGGTTGGAACATGTAAATGGATTTGAAAGATGATAAGGATACATAATTTAGAGAAGCAAGGTAATCTCCAAAGAGAATTGGTACATTCTGTTCGAAATGCCTTTCCTGATAAATTTGATAACCACCCACAGGAATCATTCTTTAAGACCTAAAACAACCTTATAGGAAATAGGTTGTGATCCTGACTTCTTATCTCCTAGCCCAAATCAAGATAAAAAGAAACATCCAACAACTCAGTCACATCTAGACACATTGACATTTTTCCATCTAGACAAAACAGGTCTTACTCTCATTCTGTTACCCATCTCTGTTTTCTACTAGCAATTTCTTATCTGAGATGTGTATGACTTCCCTTTATGTCTCAGGAGAAATGGATTTGGCTTTAACCTTGCAATCCCATCTAGTTTGCCAGGACACAGTGCAGTAATCATACAGCTACCTTAGCCAAATAACAGATAGTAACAAAGAGAACATTCGTTATACACAGTATGCTGTGACTTTAGACAATTTAGTCATGCTGGCTTTACTGTCAAAAGCAATTTTGGTGGGCATGGTGTGATATTAAATAATTTCTTTTATAAATTTATTTATTGTGGATTGCAGTAAAGTGTCCTGAGCTGGTGACCTAAAAGAAATACAACAAAAATTTAGTGAATAAACAAATCCATAGTGTGGCCACGTAAGAATTAATTGTCATATTATGAACTCCACCAAATTTCCTTTCGATTTTCCTTCTTGCTACACGTGGCATTGCTAAGATATGAAAAATGAGGGAAGGAAAAATACACTTTTCATGCAGGTAAATATTTAGAAACCTATTTTGAGGTTAATGCCTTGTTGCTATTTAAAGTTTAAAACATGGTGTGTTTTTAAAAAATAATTAAAATACTAAAAGGGTGAAAATAAGCACCTGGTTTTCAACAATGAGCACAAAATAAATAACATGGGTCATTTTGTGTCAAAACTGTAATGATAATTTCAATAATAAAAAAAAATCTTTACCACTGTTGAACAAATTGATCATATTTGAGAGAAAAGATGGGAGGTCTGGAGGGGAAGTGGTTTCTAATTGTGTATTTATTTTGTTTTATAGATACCTTCATTTAAAAACTGTATTTCGTTTTCAAGTGCTCTTCAGAGTACTATTCCCTGGGAGAAATTATTCATAAATGGCACTAATGAGTGTCAAGCTGCATTTCAAGGCATTTTGAAAATTGTCCTATTAATTAATGGTGTAATTAAGCTTTTGTCAGTGACATATCATATTTCTGACAGGAATAGATGGCCTGTGTGAGTCAGTGCCAGGCAGCCGTCCAGGCAGCCACTGTGTATAATGGATGGTAGCAATTTAGTGCAGGTTTACAGTGATGGGACCACCTAAGTGGGGGAGGCTGGCAGTGTGCATAGGCAAACAGTGTTTTGCACTGTACTTCAGGAAATCACTGTAGCTGAGATTGATGTGCCCCCTTCCCTAGGATGACACATTAGCCTTTTACCATTAAAGCATAAATAGTGTTTCTCTGAGGTTTTGTGACAAAAATGTCAATTAGCTTCCAAATTTCATTTTCCTTTAATTTTGTATTCTAATTCCATTTGCATGTTAATGTGAACATGGTGCAGAACTATTAGATTATAAAACCTCACGAAGGCTAATAGGATGTAATACACACTTATTGAGGGTAATAGTCATCCGCATTTAAGTGTCCCCCCTCACCGCCATCTATTTGTGTGAGAGCTATGCCACTCTTTAATGCCTCTCGAATGTCAGAGTATCACATACAGTAAGATTTAAACTTGGGTAGGCAAATAAAAGAACTATAATTGAAAAAGAAGATCCAACTATACTCACATCAACACAATTAAAAATAAATCATTTTATTCTGGTCCTCTCTCAGCAACAGATCTCTATTAATTCATGTATTAATAATTTACATTCTAGCTCCAGCTATCAAGGTCTTAAAATTGAATGAAAATCAAAGATAAGGATGGGATTTCCTTGGTAGAAACATTTTACTTCAGGGAAACTCTTAGGCTTAGATTACTTTTTACTAAGTTATTTTTTCTAATACATTTTATTTCATATTTTCTTAATAATTAGTTTATTTTTATTAAAAAGACCTATTTTCATGAAAAGTTACAAAAGTATATTTTAATTCTCACCATCAATATTCAGGTACTAGTTTTTCAGATATCTAATAAGGTTTAAACAGCATTATAAAATTGCTTATTAACACTGTTCCGGAATTGGTATTATCATACTTAAGACTTCTGAAGGCAGACAAAAGACATTAAAGGTCACCTAGTTCAACTAATTTTATTTCACAGAAGAAGAAAAGAAAGCATGTGATTTTATAACTCATGCCGGGTCATGCATCTAGTAAGCGGCAGAGTGAGAACTGGACCTGGCAAGTTCAACTTTTTTTTTTTTTTTGAGTTTTTTTTTTAAGAATTATTTATTTATTTATGCAAGAACTGGGGTACAGACCAGATGTGCGGGAAGGTGAGAGGATTCACCAGAGACAGAGCGGGGAACAGAACAGGCAGATGGCTTGAAATACACTGCTAAGGGGAGCAGCAGGCAATACAGGAGAGGCCCGCCTTACCATGTGGGTATCTCACTGGATGGCCGGGATCAAACCCGATCTGCAGAGGCTGCGGACAGCTTCACAGTGCTGCGCTCAACCCGCTGCGCCACCAGGGAGGCCCTGGAGTTTGTTTTCAAAGTCATTAAAACAACAACATAAGTTTATATTTCAATGGAAATAGAAAAAAATAAGTAAGATGTCAGAGCATGGAAAGAAAAAGAGGGAAAAAAAGAGAAAATGTGAAAGAGGGAAGGACCAGAGAAAAGAAAGGAAGAGAAGGAAAGGGGAAGATGCAGACCAAAAAAAAACTTTCATGATATTGCCAGGATATTATTTCATTCCTTTTAGATGCCTCAGTTATTTGATAAAGTGCATTGTTCATCTTTTGAGACATGGATGAATTATATAACATTGTACAGTAAATCCCCAACATATGAATGAGGTTTGTTCCAGAATTTCATTTTACAATTTATTTTTAAAATCATTTTAGTTGTAGGAAGGTTATACCAGGTTTACACCCAAGAGTTTATAAAAGCTACAGTGCAACTAGACCAGAACACAGTTGTAGAAAGTTCTAGCATGTGAAGAATTTTGAATTTTAGGTAAATTAATAGATTAGTAATCTCTTAAAGAAACACTCTTCAGTAATATGTCCCAAATACCAAAAGAGTTTAAGGAAAGATTGAGTACTTGTAGGCAAAGTCAGAGAAGGGCAGCTTTTGGTCTCTTCGATATTGGTCAGTATGGTTCAGCTTTGTCCTGAAATTTGCATATTTTTAAAATAAATTTTATTTTTATATTCCCCATACAATTGCAACCCCCTTATTTTGACCCCAATCCCTCCTCTCCCCGCCCCCTACCCCCCATAGAGTGTCTCTGGTTCATAGTTTTTTGTTGATTTTGATTTTCACTTTCTTATTGTTATTCATTTTCCTGGTCCCTTATTTAAGTTTTCTAGATTCCTGCTATGAGTGAGACCATCCGGTATTTTTCTTTTTCTTTCTGGCTTATTTTGCTGAGCATGATCCCTTCCAGCGCCATCCATGTTGTTGCAAATTGCTTGTGTTTATCTTTTTTGAATGCTGAGTAATATTCCATGGTGTATATGTACCACATCTTCTTGATCCAGTCATCTATTTTTGGGCATTTGGGTTGTTTCCAAAGCTTAGCTATTGTAAATAGTGCTGCTATAAACATAGGGGTGCAGGTGCTCTTTGGAATTGTTTCTGTGTTCTTTGGGTAAACACCTAGGAGTGGAATTGCTGGATCCTGTGGAAGCTCTATGTTTAGTAGGTCCAGAAATCTCCACACAGCTCTCCATAGTGGTTGGACCAGTTTGCACTCCCACCAACAGTGCAGAAGAGTTCCTTTTTCTCCACATCCTCGTCAACATTTGTTGTTGCTAGTTTTTTAATATGTGCCATTCTCACTGGTGTAAGATGGTATCTCATGGTAGTTTTGATTTGCATTTCCCTGATTACAAGGGATGTTGAACATTTTTTCATATGCCTATTGGACATTTGTATTTCCTCTTTAGAGAAGTTTCTTTTTAGCTCTTCTGCCATTTTTTGGCTGGATTATTTTCTTTGTTGTTGTTGAGTCTCATCAGCTCTTTTCAGATTTTTGTGATCAGTCCTTTATCATTAGTGTTGTGTGCAAAAATGTTCTCCCAGTTGGTGGGGTTTCTCTTTGTTTTTGTTATTGTCTCTTTTGCTGTGCAGAAGCTCTTTCATTTGATGTAGTCCCAGTTGTTTATCTTTGCCTTCACTATCACTGCTTTGGGTGATGTGTCTGAAAAGATTTCTTTGATTTGCATATCACGTAGTGTTTCACCTATATTTCCTTCTATGTATTTTATGGTTTCAGGTCTTATGTCTAGTTCTTTAATCCATTTTGAGTTGATTTTTGTGTATGGTGTGAGGTAGTGGTCAAGGTTCATTCTTTTGCATATAGCAACCCAGTTTTCCCAGCACCATTTATTGAACAAACTTTCTTTGCTCCAATGTATAGTCTTTGCTCCTTTGTCAAAGATTAGTTGACCATAAATTTGTGGGTTTATTTCTGGATTTTCTATTCTATTCCATTGGTCTGTATATCTGTTCTTGTTCCTATACCATGCAGTTTTGATGGTTATGGCTTTGCAGTATAGTTTGAAGTCTGGGAGTATGATGCCTCCATTCCCTTCTTTTTTTTCAGGAGAGCTTTGGCTATTCGGGGTTTTTGGTGATTCCATATGAATGAAATTTGCACTTTATTCAGCAAATTAATGTCTTTTTAACCCAATCCATCTTTTCTAGAAGGTAGTTTAGATTAAGACTTGCTACTTGAGCTTTCCTTCATTGGTGGGTTTTACTAATCACCCCATACAGATTAGAAAAGCGTGTTTTCCAGTTACATAACTTTCATTGAGAAACAAATTCCAGCAATAGCTTTATCACTCCTTAGAAGTATAACTAATACAGAAATAGTGTTCTTCTGCTAGGGACGTCCTAAGTTCTGCATCATATATGGATTTATTTGCTTTTCATGGGCAACCTATGTGATAAATATTGATATATTGTCATTTTACAGATGAGAAAACTGAGGCACAAATGTTAATTTAAGTAAGTTGGCTAATGTCACAACTAGTAGATAGCAGAGATGGAATTTAAACCTTCTAGACTCCCTGGTTCCAAGCTTCATGAAAAGATGATACTCCCATGGAAGGGGGAAGAGATTAACATATAATATGTAGAGTTGAATTAGATAACACTAATGGTTTTCCTTTTTTTTTAAGATTGATTTATTTATTTATACAAGCACTGGGTACAGTTAGAAGTGTGGGAGGGTAAGAGAATTCACCAGAGCCAGAGTGGAGAGCAGAACAGGCAGAGTGACGAAATACACTGCTGAGGGGAGCAGCCGGCAGCAGGAGAGGTCTGCATGCCATGTGGTACCCTTACCCAGCGGCCAGGGATCAGGCAGTTTCACAACCCAGCACTCAACCACTGCGCCACCGGGGAGGCCCATCATTTTCTTTATTTTATTCTTCTTCATCAGTCTTCACATTTCCATGAATGAAATAAGAGAAAGAATGGTGGAAGCAATGGTTTATTTTTTTTTTAAAGATTTATTTATTTATTTTATACAAGCGTTGGGTACAGCAGAAGCGCCGGAGGGTGAGAGAATTCACCAGAGTCAGAGTGGAGAATAGAGCAGGCAGACTGACGAAGTTCACTTCTGAGGGGAGCAGCGGGCGGCAGGAGAGGTCTGTGCACCATGTAGGACCCTCCTCTGGGGGCCGGGGAGCAACTGGGAATCGAACCAGTGCTGCAGAGGCTGCGGGCAGCTTTACAACCCAGCGCTCAACCGCTGCGCCACTGGGGAGGCCCAGCAATGGTTTATGTTAAGGATCAATTGGCAAAATATTTTCTCTTATTCCATTTGTTCAGAATGGGGATGGGGACACCAAAAAAGTGTTGAGAGAAAGAAAGTGTCTCAAAGTCAGATGTTTATACTCTCATCTGATATCTTTTTGTGTTTGGGCTAAATATATCACTCCAAAGAAGATATGGTGAAACCCTAAACACTCCAGGTAACTCAGAAACTACCCTTATTTGTAAGTAGACTCTTTACGGAGGTAATGAAGCTAAAATAAAATCAATAGGATGGATCATAATCCTATATAACCGATAGCTTTAAAAACAGGAAATTTGGACACAAAAACGGGATAAGTATATAGAGAGGATGCCATGTGAACATGAAAGCAGGGATCAGCGTAATGCATTTATATTGAAGGGACCCAAGGTTGTCATACACCAGAAGAAACTTGGAGAAATGTGAAGACATTTTCTCTCATAGCCCTAAGAAGGCACCAACACTGATACTATTTCTGGGCTTTGAGGTTCCTAGGTGTTTCTCAGTTTATGGGGTTTCTGGGCCCTTGGAATAACCCAGAGTCACATCGAAGCAAAGCATGGTAAAGTTTATTAGAGACAGAATTAAAGTATACCTGGGAAGTGGCCCATGAGGGCCACATCCAGGCAAGAAAAAGTGCAAGAAAAGGTAGGAAACTCCTGGTTTAAATGAGTTGCTAAAGGGTGCTCACTCTGTCCCTTTCTGGGGTGTGCCATGCGAGTGTTCCTGGAGTATTGGTTTATCCATCCAAGCAAGGGTGTCTAAGTAACTATCCTTTCTACTCCTGGGGTGTAGTTTTATCAAGTTCTACAGCAGGTTGGGGTGGGGGACTGCCTTCTCCCCTCTGGCCATTTCTTGGCTCTCCCCAGGATTTCTCACTTCTGGCAAGTGTTTCCTGGGGACCTAGGTTTGGGGCTGAATTATGTTGGTCATTATTTTTTCTTTAGGCATTGCCTTCCCTGCTCAAACTGCTTAATAATATCTGAGAATTATAGTCTCCCAAACCATTAGACAATAATTTTCTTTTTTTTTTTTTAGGATACCTTTTTTTTTTAAGATTTATTTATTTATTTATACAGGCACTGAGTACAGTCAGAGGCGTGGGAGGGTGAGAGAATTCACCACAGCCAGAGCGCAGAGTAGAACAGGCAGACTGACGAAATACACTACTGAAGGGAGCAGCAGGCCAGGCAGGAGAGGTCTGCATGCCATTGTGGGACCCTCGCCCAGCGGCTGGGGATGGAACTGGTGCTGCAGAGGCTGCGGGCATCTTCGCAACCCAGTGCTCAACCGCTGCGCCACCGGGAAGCCCCAAAAATTTTCTGATTTTTAAGCCATGCAAACCACAGTGCATTGTTATCTCAGCCTAGGAAATAAACACTCCTTGAGATTCCACCTCTAAGTTGACAAATGGACAAACCATGAGTAGGAAATAGAGCAAGGATGAAAGGAAATAAGGGCATACCTTTGGCAGTGGGAGACATGAGCATTTCATCACACGTTCATTGAATGTTGGCAATCTGTTTTTTTTTTTTTTTTTATAGAAAACAGAACTTTATTCCAAGGAACATAGATTACTCCAAAGTATTTGTGTTCATTGAAAATTATATGGAGGGGGCAGGTTTCTAGGGAAGTTTTTATTATGCAAAAAAATCGACAAAATAAAAAATAGCAAAAATTTGCTCTTCACCTGGTATCTTAAAATTTAGTCACCCATTCTCCTAATTCTATGACTTTTTTTATTTATATATATATTTAACATCATTCCTTGTTTGTACAATGTGTGCTTTCTCCTCTCAGGTGTAGTCCCTGAAAAATTATTTTTTTTTAAAGATTTATTTATTTGTTTATACATGCACTGGTTACAGTCAGAAGCATGGGCGGGTGAGAGAATTCACCAGAGCCAGAGCGGGGAGCAGAGCAGGCAGAAGGACAGAAGCACACTGCTGAGGGGAGCAGCAGGCAGCAGGAGAGGTCTGTGCGCCATGTGGGACCCTCCTCTGGTGGCCGGGGAGCAGCCGGGGATCAAACCAGCGCTGCAGAGGCTGCGGGCAGCTTTGCAACCCAGCGCTCATCCGCAGTGCCACCAGGGGAGGCCCAATCCCTGTAAAATTCTCACCACCAATTCACCCGTGCACCATCACCATAGTCCCTTGTGCTCTTCCCTCCCCTGATTTTTCACTCCAATTGTATCTATTATTTTTAGTATACATATTTTCCACACATTCACACCCATATATACTGGGTATAAGTCTTACTCTATACTTAGGAATATGGTATACATCCTAGATAGTTTTTATAAACAATTTATTTCAGATTCAAGACAAACACCAACCCAATCCTTTAAATCCAAAGGATTTATTGTCACATGTATGATCTGGTGACATTTGGAGGGCTCATGGAATATGGGGTATTTATTCAGAAACAGAAGAAGGACTCCTAGCATTTAGTTACTTTCCAAATCCAAATAGATCTTTGAATCAAGAGATTAAATGCCTTGCTGACACCTATTTCTACTTCCTATGCAACATGTAACAATACCTTCTGAAGTCCTTCCAGTCACACAGTATCACCAGCAATTATACCTGTAGGAAGATCTAGGACCAGGAGGCTATGGAATTGTCTCCTTTCTCTATGTTGCTGCTTCAAACAAACCCCACCATTTTCCTTCATGTAAATTCCCTTACGTCACAAGCTTTGCTTTCGACTTTGACAGATATCACTCCTGAAACAAAGAAATAAATTGACCTGGAAGGTTAGGACAGTTTTAGTAAGAAACTAGTCAGTTATAACACAGTAACAATAAAATGTCCCATCTCATTTTCTTCTGGATGCCTCTACTTCTAAGAACCAAGATTTCCATAAAATCAACAGGACCTAACAACATAAACCAAAAAAAAAAAAAAACCAAAAAAAACCAAAAAAAAAAAAAAACAGGGCTTCCCCGGTGGCGCAGCGGTTGAGCACTGGGTTGCGAAGCTGCCCGCAGCCTCTGCAGCGCTGGTTCGATCCCCGGCTGCTCCCCGGCCACCGGAGGAGGGTCTTACATGGCGCGTAGACCTCTGCTGCCGCCCGCTGCTCCCCTCAGCAGTGTACTTCGGTCCTTCTGCCTGCTCTGCTCCCTGCTCTGGCTCTGGTGAATTCTCTCACCCTCCCGCGCTTCTGACTGTACCCAGTGCTTGTATAAATAAATAAATAAATAAATCTTAAAAAAAAGAAAAAAAGAATTTATAAAAAAAAAAAACCCAAAAAAAAAAACAAAAACAAAACCAAAATGACTCCTCACACAGTGCAGACCCCACCTGCCAAGGCATTACCAAAATGTGCCTGTCTCCTGGTAGGCGTTGTGAGACATCCAGTCTCTTTAAATAGAACCTGGTTTATTATCCCTGACTCTTACTTTATCTAATTCCTACATCCAAGCAAAAGCCAAATCTTCTAGTTGTATCACAAATCTGTCTTAAAATCCATCTATGGCTGTTACCTCAGGGAATCATCATTCTTGTTTGTGTCCTTTACCGTGGGAATCATTGAGCAGCTGAACCAATCAACATCACCATTCAACAGCTTACAGCAACTCTCTAAATGACTTCTGTACCTTAAATGTTGCTTCTCCAATCCATTCTCTGCATTTTGTAAACTATCAAATTTGACCAGTACGTTGCTTTGCTAAGGACTTTGATAATTTTCAGAGTGAAGCCCAAAATCATTACAATGTCATGTGAGACCCTTTGACACCTGGTTCCTGGTTACTTCTTTCTTTCTCACTACTATTTTTCTCTGTACCCTACTCATATTCCATAACATATGTTTCAGACTTACTGAACTATTTTTATTATAACATTTTGCAGAAAAACGCTTGCCTCTAAGGTTTTGAAAATGTTATTTTTTTGGCCTGGAGTGTTCCTCACTAACCCCACTTATGCCTTCACCTCATTCTGTCTCTTCACTTTATTAACACCATTTCATCCTTCAAAAATCAATAAAAATATCACTTCTTCTTGAAGTTTTCTCTGAACTCCTAACATTCTGGGTTAGAAGAACCTCTTAGGTGCTCAGCAAGCCCCGTGGCTTCTCATTACTACAACAGACTGTGTTATGATTTTCTGTTCACTTGTCCATCTTCCTTTATAGATTATAAGCCCTTCCAGAAAAGTGATAATGGCTTATTAATCATTGCATCCCTAGTGCCTTATAGAGATTTGTCATTTAGCAAGTGCTAAGTGCTGAACAAATGATTGAATACCCCCAGGGAACGTGTGAGTGTTACACAGGTAATTCAAGAACTGCCTATTTAACTTTCTTTATTATCATCTTTGTAAAGTCTTAATAATATTATCTTTTTAAAAATATATATGCAAACAATTCATTTCTAAGAATTAAAAAAGGAAAGGTGATAACACACTATCTAATGTAAAGTGTTTGCTATTATTAATTTTGTGCTTCAGGGTCCAAAATGACTGCATTGTTTTAAAAGTATTGCGGGATGACTTTTTATGTATTCAATAATGATCAGTTTTGTACTAAATACATAAAACGAGTTCAGTACCCATTTGGTGAATATCTAATATATTTAAATTAAATTGGCAACTCATTATAGCGACTAAGACATAGAATTACTTTGTCATAAATTATAGGTAATCTGTATTTTCACATTAACTCTATTATCAGTAATAGAGTTTTAATGCGGTACTTACACTTTGATAAAAGAGAAATCGTGTTGCCACTAGAAATACGTAAGACGTGCATAGAGAAAAAATGGGTAAGTCGGTGGGGGAAAAAAAGACATGAAAGATGTGCAGCAGAATGAAGAAATATAGGAAAAATAAGAATGACTATGAATATAGCAACAAAGAAAGAAAGAAAGAAAAAGAATGGTGTGTAAAAATAACAAGATGAGTTAAGGCAATTACAGGGAAGGGAAAATCATTAAGGAAAGATGAAGTAGGAAAACGAGTACAATGTGAAATGTATATGGATCTACACTGAGAACATGAAATGACACAAATAGAACTGCGTATGCTATCTATATAAATTTAAACAGGAAGCTTTCATATGATTAGCAAACAGAAGTAGGAAGATATAATATTACCATTTGAACAATTTGTTGGTGATTATCTAAGCTAACTTTAGACGGCATGGCTATATTGCTTGTGCAATGAAGGTAATGCTTTTCCTGTGCTCCAGGCTGTGCGCAGACAAAGCGGTAAATACTTGGTAATGCTGTCAGGTTTATGTTTATGCTTACTAAAGTGAAGTCCATTTACCTTCCTTAGATTGTATGAAGTTCCGCAGAAGCTCTCTATATATCTAAGGTCAGTGAGAGAGACAATGTCAGCACACTCATTAGAACAGCTATTAACAAACAGACAAAACAAACAAACAAACAAACACACAAACACATAAACAGTGATCCCATTGTATGGAAGTAGTTTTCTCCTTAAGAACATAGCATTTTACTTCCCCAAAGATTTTCTTTAAACCCACTTTATATGTCTGCTGTAATACTTTTGGAATTCACTATTTGATATTTCATTAGAGAATAAAGGAAAGCGTCTGTAGTGGATTTTAGGAATTGGACATTTTGGAGGTTCATATTGAAAAGGATATAGAAAAAGGGACTTTCTGATTCACGTCCCGTCTTTCTCATATGATTAATTTTAATTCTGCAGTGTACAAAAATGGAAAATGAAAGGTACAAGCTTAGAGCACACAGAATAAATCACTATATGGAAAAAAGAAAGCTTCTATATAAACAAGAGAGGAACTGACTGAATGGCCCAACATATCACAAATTCAGAGACATTGGTGTTAAATTGGATTTCTAAAAGTAAGGTATTGCTTCAAGACCTCAACAGCATAAATTGTATAGAAAATGGAGATAGTCTATATTTTCAAATTTTCTCTTTTATCTATATTCAAATTTGCAAAAATGCATGTATATAAGAAGGGACAAATTTGAGTTAGATGAGAAAAATAATATTTGGAAAAGTACTCCTATCATCCTAAGAAGAATAAATATCAACATGTCTATGTATTATTAGTTGGAAATTCATTTGATACCATAAAAATTTGTTTGCAATAAAATTTATATCAACAGCTACATTGGGTCCAGATCTTCCCTGTGACATGAGGAGACATAACTGATCAAGTGCCTTTTGTAGTTGAGGGACCAATAAAGAAGGGGTTTCTAGAGGGAGGGTGTGAGGATATATACAGGTATTGGTCATTGCACCCTGATCTTTCTTCCACAATCCTGTCTGATCTTTCTTCCATGCTCCTTTCATTTACAAATAGTAAATTTGTGAAAAAAAAATTGCTGGTAATAAACACAAATACCAAGTTCAATAGTCTCCCCAACTCCGAACTCCTTAAAAATAGCCTGCTTTTGTATTCTTAGGGAAGAATTAGAACAAAGGAGTACAACAATATTTTTTAAATTATCCTGTCCTCTTGAGGAAGGATGAACATTAGCACATCAGCAGACAATTTGCTTGGGAGACTTTTGCAGCCATAAATATTCAGTTCAGGATTAATTCTCTGACTATTCTCCTATTTGTCATAGCTTCCTTAATTAAGGTCCTTAATTGAGGAAATAAATATATCATGATATTGAACAGGTAGGGTTTCTAAAGTCTTTTCTCCTATCTAACCAACTCTAACTTTTAAAATACCATACCATTAAAAGAAAATTTCCCCAGCAAATTAGAAAAGTAATCTTCAGCATACTTAAGATTTCTTAAAAATAGTATTATATTCATACTCATTGTTACTCTAAACTTTTCTTACCTCTTCCTCACTTCCTTCTTGGCCAAAAACACTATCTACTAAACCAATTTTCCATGAATTACTGCATATTTACATAATTCACTAGATTGAGGGTTCTGTCAATACTGGAAATAGTTCTTATTCATTTTTAATTTATTCTTTTACTCTGATGTCTTACACTCTGCCTGTCATATATTATATGTACAATAAATACTTGTATATATTAAATGCACAATAAATGATTTAATATATCTGTATGTATTGCAATCATAGGGTTCTACCACCAGATAACATTAGTCAATTCCTTTTCTAAATTCTAATTCTAATTATGTTTTTGTTAATTATTTTTTCAAATACAAACTTTACTTACATTTTGGACAAATTGATTTGGACAATAAAGATTTAATGAAAGGAGAAATGCAAACTATTTTAAATTATAGGTTATTTCTCTGCATATCAGGCTTCAGTTCTCATAAGATTCTGCAAATTGGAGTAATCACGGAAAGAAAATTATGATTTCCGTGAATAATACATACTTATTCAACCTTTGAACTAGGGCAAGTTCTCCTTAGTGAAACCAAAGAACCAAACACTAAACTCTGTTTTATTGACTAACTGGTAAAAACAAATGTCATTCAGAATCCCCTAAGGTATAGACAGAAATATGGATTTGAACAGCCAAACAATTTATTGGACAAACACCTGTAGGATAACAGAGAGGGAGTTCAAGGAGATAGGGTGAGTTGTCACACTGTTGCTGCGCTGACCCTTGTGAGGAAAAGAGAGAAAGACAGAATGAAGTCTGAAAGAGTCTTGGACTAGTCTTATTCTAGAGCCTATTCATTTTTAACAAGAGCAAGTGGGACTCCAAGAGCTGAAGTGATTCATTTGAGCAGCCCCTCTCTTCCAGGAATAATCCCGTTATGGTATCCCTGGCAAGCTCCGTCACTGGCTGGGAGTCATCTGTGAAAAGTGCTACCTCAGCGCACGCTAACTCATGGATTTCAGAAACCAGAGTGATATGTGATCAGTTATGGTCCTCATGGTTGAAGATTTGAGAACAACATGTATTTGGCTGCCACAGAAGATAATAACACAACCGTTGCGATTAATTGATAGTGTTTTTTTCAAATTTTACAAGTTTAAGGGGTGAGACTGGAAAAGATTAATAATAGAGATATATTCAATTATAGATTGATTTAAATGTTTGCTTCTATTTACTTTAAAAATTACATTGATAAAGAAGCTTCAATTTTCTGTCATTGTTATCTATTGTTGGCTTCACTTACTATAAACTACATAATTCCTAGTCAAATATATACACAAATATATACAAAAGTTTCGTATATATATATATATATATATATATATACTTCTCATCCATCCTCTTAAAGATATATCCAATTTCATAATTATTAGAATAAATGTTAATTAGGTCATAATCACATAATTGATTTATAGTTAAATCTATTCATCTTGCAATAACTCCTAACAAGGCAATTTACAGAATTTGATGCAATTGTTTGGCACTATTTTTTTTTAATTTAAAATGAAGCCAGTATATAGAAATGAATATTGAATATGGTTTAAATATATTATGTTTTGAAACACACAGCTCTAGTAAAACATCTGCTCATAATGTTGTTTTCCTTCTGTGCAGAAATAAATTGAAACAACTAATCATATAAAAAATACTGCTACTTTGAGAAGTAGACTAGCCCATTTTTTTCCTTCTGTAAATAGGGAAACGATTGGAATTGTTTTACATATTTCACAGGGCTCTGAGTTGCAAACATTTGCACTTCGGCAAATGCCACATTTTAAAAATTAGACTGGCAAAAAAACACTTATTCTATCAACACCTTGTTGTATGTGTGAAAGACAATTAATTTAATCTACAAAGTGCTTCTTATTATATGTTGGAATCCAATGGATTAATCAACATTAAAAAGCTATATTCCACATTATTGAGGGCATGTATGTAGCTGCTAAAGAACTTCTTTTGTCACGAAGTAATAAATGCCAAGATTTCAACATATTTACAAATTTAAATTGAGCATTTTAACACATACTTAAACTGGTAATTTGACTTACACAAATATTTAAGGGAGTATTACAATAGTGATAATTGTACGTATATCGTCCAAGCTAGAGTAAGTTTGTCACAATTACTTGGCAATGAGAGAGTACAGTATTGGAGTTAATTTGTGAGATCAAAATATAATGAATTCCAAGATTCTAGTATAGCTAAGCAAGCTCACCTAAAAGAATTAGAATAGTCTCACACACCTCCCCTGCTTAACCTAATGTAGAAATTACATCTATGTTAATTGTTAATTATATTAATATACATTTTTCAAAAATTGTATAAACTAAGAGGGCTATTGATTGATTTTAGAAATAAGGAAATATTAGACAACCAGACTAGTGGCCTTCAAGTAGACAAAGGGCATGCTAACTCAGGGCAGTGCAGGAATATTAGAATCAGTGTTAGCATGCATTTATTTTTTCATTTTTATCTGTATTTTAGAATATATTAATATGTTTAATACATAAATGCATTAATAGAGTATCCCATGAATGAATATGCAAATACTTGGGTGATTACATTAAAAAGTCTTAGGGGCACAGAGACAATTTTATTTTTTTAAATCACACATCTACACAAAACTGTAAGTAGTCCAACTCTGTACATGAGTTTAAAGAAACAGTCAATAAAATATGAATGCTTGGATGCTATAAGAAATATGATCCCAATTATTCAATGAGTGATTTTAAATTCCCATTATGCCAGTTCAAACCAGAGGATGTTTTCTTCTATGAAATACCAAATAGACATTTCAATTTTATTCATCAATTCTGTGAGTTTGGTAAATATGTACCGAGCAGGAAAAATTGAAAATTCACTCCATGCCTCAATGTTTCCAGAATATATTTTGTTAGATTTTAGATCTTGTTAAATTTTCCAATTCAATGAGTCCAAAATATTAACTGAAGAAAAGCAGCCTGCTGCTCTTGTCCCTTGAAGTATTTATGCAATTCTTGTAATTAAAGTAACTTCCACTTCTGCTTATTATAAGGCTTTGCGTTTAAATCATGTTTGGATTTATATATATATATATATATATAATATATATAATATATATAATATAATAATATAAATATATATATATTTACATAAAATTTCATTTATGTACCTGTTTATATGTTATTTAAGTTAAAACATATGTGCACATATCCCATAAAGAAGAATTGTAAATGATTTATGTATATACTTCCTACTTAAGAAAGTGAATCTTAGTTCCCCATTTCTTGAGTGTGGGTTGTATTTAATGACTTATTTCCAAAATGTAGCGTATCCAAAGGGGAGAAGGGCCAGGAAGTAACTTTATAGTGGAGAAAATTGGCAAACATTGCTTTCTTCTTCAGGTAATCAAGGTTAATGTCAACAGTGATGATATTTTCAAAACAAGTAACTTTGGTATGCTGTAATGAAAATAGCACTTCCTTAAATTGCTCCTTAAAACACAGCTCTAGGAGGCCTCATGGTGGCACAGGCGGTCGAGCCTGCACTGTGGGGCTGTCCACAGGCTCTGCAGCACAGTCGGATCACAGCGGGGCAGACCTCTCCTGCCTCCCCCACTGCTCCCCTCAGCAGTATATTTCAGTCGGTCTGCTTTTTCTGCTCCCTGCTCTGTCTCTGGTGAATCCTCTCACCCTCCTGTACATCTGGCCGGTACCCCGGTTCTTGCATGCATGAATAAATAAATCTTAAAAAAACCCCAAAAAACAGAAAAACTTATAGCTCTAAAATAATTAGGGGAGAAATTCAATGCATCAAAATCGAGGACCATTCATTCTACAAATTATCTGACTAATACTTTAAAAAATCTAAATGTCATCATAGAGAAGGGAAATCAAATATTCTGTCACAATGCAGAAGAGGCTAAAGAGATATGATGATGGAATGTCACAGAATGACATCCTGAAACAGAAAAGAGAAATTTGGTGACAGAAAAACTAATGAAATCTGAATAAAGTGTATGACATTTGGTTAGCAAGAAGAAAATAATAATAAAAAAAGAAACAAAAGGTAGGTGAAGATGCATATACGCATATAAATGTTTTAATGTTTCAACTGATATGTTTTCTTAAGAAAATTAAGACTAGATTTGAAGAGTCCAAAAACCTTTCCTTCTAAGATGATACTTTTCTAAATAAATCAAGATGAATAAATATCTGTTACATATCTTTAGATAGAATCTGAACGAGAAAACTCCCTGAACGAGAAAAGTAAAATGAGAAATTTTACATTTGGTTTACTAAACAGAAGTTTTTTACTGGCTAAAGCTATTAAATTTTGTGTTTCAGCCATTTAATACCTGTAAAAGAAGCTAGCATGAGGATAAAGACAATGCACAAAAAGAGTATGCAGAGAGTTTACATTTGATCTTTCCTTTTTTGAAGATAAAATCAATAACATGCCTCACTGCATTTGTGTATGTGAATGAATTTCTATGTTTGTAAAAGCAAACACTTAGAAAACTTAAATGTTATTAATAGGAAACCAGTGAAATAAAACAATATATATTCAAAAACAATTCTAAAAATGTCAACTAATCTGGCTACGTTTCTGCCAATATTTAGGGACAAGGAAATAAAAATACAAACAACTGGTAATACAAAACCTGTGTGGTAGAGAGCTTCCTCGCAAGCTCCAATCATTCAGGCCTTCGTGCAGTCATATCCTTGTGCAGTTTCTTCCAACAAGGTATCAGGGACATTTATGCCCATAGGAAAATGTGCAAGCGGCAGTATATATTATGAAGCTGTCACATAAAGCATGTGAGATTTTCACTTCCTCTGGGGAATTATAATACTATGCTCTGAGGACACCCAGCACCTCTGGGGATGACCCTTGTGGGAGAGAAATAGGTCTTTCACCAACAGGCAGTTCCAAGTAATCAGCTATGTCAGTTAACAACCTTGAAAGGCAAATCTTCCAACTCCTGTCTAGCAGACTGACAACAGATGACAGCCTCATTGAGTGACCATGAGCCAGTGCTTTCAGAAAAGCTGCTCCTGAAATTTGAATATGTTGAAATTTGAGAGCTAATGTATTGTCGTTGTTTTACATCACAATTTTTGGAGGAATTTGTTTAGCGGCAACTAACTCATATTACCTCATAAAAAGCTGGTTTCTGACGGGATAGACCAAGGCATGTTCTGATTTTATAAACACAACATATTAGGGTTATAGTAACTGAATATATTTCTATGGAAGATACATTTTCCTATTTTCCACATTTTCTTATAGGACAGAAGCAAATAAGCTATATGCAGACAGTAATGGAGGGATTCCAATAGTGAGACAGTGAAAACCTGCATACTTACTTTTCCTGATTTCCCAGTGAAATAACTGGGCTTCTATCTGATCAACACAACGTAAAGCTCATCCATCAACAACAGTTCTGTTCACGCACACGGGAATTTTTTTTTCTTTGTTTTCTTAGAAACTCACACTTAACAATGACAAGATGCTAAGAACCACCTGATACTTAAGGGAGTTTCTAAAGATTTAAGTTAGACAAAGATAACAATGAAAATAAGGAATTTTGTGGGAAAAAAAAGAATCAGAAGGGACATTTAAAATCATCCAGAAAAAAGTTACATCCTTAGAAAAGATTTTAAACCCATCATTAGAATTAAAAAAAAATAAATTAAGTAGTACATATGAAATCTAGATTTAAAATTATTAGCCAGAAACTAGACTAAAAAGTTTGCAATTAACAATGAAAATGGAAAGAAAATTCTATCACAATGCTTAACTAAAATGATTTGACTTTAGGAAATGGGAAGGAGAAAATGGAAGTGAGGTTATTATCTATGTAATAGTATGAAAATGATTCCCAGGTCTGAATAATACAGTTTTTCAGACTAAAAGAGCCTGCAGAAAGTCCAGCACATTAAATTAAGAAAAGACCCATAACAAGACAAATCATTGTGAAATTGCAGAACAGCAGGGATAAAGGGGAAAATCCTAAAAGCTTCTGGAGACAAAGATTAAAAAAAATAGGTCATCAACAAAGAACATAAAAGAAATTGCCTTTTTTAATAGCAACCCTAGGAACCAGATTTATGAGGACACTGTGGGCTTAAGGTTTCCAACAGCCATTGTGTCTTCTCATTGAACAAGCCTGTCTGAGAATGAAGGTATCTAAAGCAAACATATGCAGAACATGAAAGAGGAAGATTGACTTCTGATGAGGTCATTGAATCCCAAATTCTGCAGTGCGCAAGTCCAGTCCTGCTCTTTGAACATACTAGCTGCATGCAGTAACTACCTTTTATTATTTTAAACTAGTTTTAGTTGGATTTCTGTCACTTGGAATTGAAATACAAGTAGACTGATGATTGTTAGCATACACATATGTGCACATGCATACATACACATGGCAACATGCATATATACATATAAAACATTTATCTTTTATTATGCATTCAAACACAGAATGTCTATATTATACAAATTTACTTAAAGGTCAAAAAGAGTAGCATTTTGGAGTTATTAAATATCTTGTTTCAAATGTAATGTTGACATGGACCTATAGACCTACCAGAAGTTCCTATGAAGAGTCATGAAGTGGGTCATGGGGACTGGTGATGTAAACATGAAATCAGTATGTCTTATTATAGGATTCTCAGGGGCCTCCCTGGTAGCACAGTGGGTTGAGCCTCTGCAGCGCGAGTTCGATTCACTGCCGGCCAGGGACAAATCCACATGGCACAGAAGACCTCTCCTGCTTCTCCCACTGCTCCCCTCAGCAGTGTCTTTGGTCCATCTGCCTGTTTTGCCTTCTCTCTGGTGAATTCTCTCACCCTCCTGTGCCTCTGACCTGTACCCCAGTTCTTGTATAAATAAATTATTTTTTTAAAGAAAGGATCCTCATAATTAGAGCCAAAAGTGAGGTTTTGTGAGAAAGTGATTCATTAAAGAAATCCTTTCAGAGAACAAAAAGGGAGTTGGAAAAGCAGAACTATAGGAAGCAAGTCAAGCAAAGTGTGACCTCAGGCAGAGTCCTCAAGATGATAGCTATGTATCCAATGTATTATGTCTCAGAATTGACCTGGTTGGAGCCAAGAAATACAGGACTTTCTTAGTCTCACACCTGTCAGCCCTTGGTTACTAGTTATCCAAGAAGCATACAAATTCCTACACTTCTGGCTTTCTGGAATTGTGAGCAAAACAGGCACCAGTAGCTGCAGGAGGGGGCTGTTGGAAGCAAAAGCACCTAAGATCACATGATACACAAGCACATGGTAATAAAAGGGGGGTAATAAAGGGTGAGTTACTTAATTGGCTGCTACACATGTTAAATAGAAAACAGTGGACTACCTAGGTCTTTCATTTCAGAATCAAATAAACAATCTGGTCTTCTAAATCTGAAATAAAGGAAGAAAGAAAGATAGACCAGATGATTAAGAGACACAGAAAAAGAAGTTTGAGAGAGTCTTTACCTTCTACCTTTTCATCTCTGTCTGTAATCTAGAGGGCCACTAATTAACTGTTGATGCTTTGCTTCCCATATTTCATGTCAACTACATACAATAGGGTATGGTTGCCAAGTGGATCCTCAGAATGTCTACTGACAGTAAGTGTTTTCTACATGGATGCCTTTCAACACTCCCCTGTGTGCCTATCTTACAGGAACTCTCAAAGGTATACAGTTTGAAACTGAGCTACATCTCCTCATAAAAATAACCTGGTTGTTGAAAGGTCTTTGATCTTGTTGATTTGAACCATTAAACACTGAGTTGCCCAGGTTGAAAATCATCCTTGAAATTGTCCTAATTATCTCTCTGGTAAATCTGGTCTGCCTTTTTTCAGTTTTGCTTCATTTCAGTTCCCTCTATGAATTCAAGAGATTTCTCTTTCCTTTTAAGCACACTATTGTATCAGTATTCTAATTAAAAATGTTCACTGGCTCCCTACTGATTCTAAACTCCTTATTCCAGTTCCTAAGATGCTGTTAAACTCCCACATATTTATTTTTGACATGTTTAAATTATATTCTTATGTTCTATCATACTGAATGATTTTTGGTTTACTGATTTCATAAGACTCTCTGATTCCTTTGATCCTTTGTGTATGCTATACCCTCTACTGGAAATAATTATTTTCTTTTGCTTTTTTCCATGTTTTATAGAGAATAACTCCTCTATACTGTCTAAACTTGTTAAAATAATCTTTCCTGTGGGTACTTCTCTCTATTATTTGTTTAGTTGCATTGCCTATATCCTTCTTACCCTAAGCACACTTTTCGTTTATTCTTTATTTGAACTCTACTTTTCCATCTCAATCATTTTTAAAACACATGACTGATTCTTTTATGCAAGTTTTATGCAATATAGTGCCTAAAACAAAGTAACCACTTAGCACGTCATTGAATGAATTTAAGTGAATTAATATATACATAAAAGTTATCTTGTTTCACTTATTTAAAAATCTAAGTGTAGGGCCTCCCTGGTGGCGCAGCGGTTGAGCGCTGGATTGCAAAGCTGCCCGCAGCATCTGCAGCGCTGGGTGGATCCCTGGCCGCGGGGCGAGAGTCCCACATGGCGTGCAGACCTCTCCTGCTGCTCGCTGCTCCCCTCAGCAGTGTGCTTCATCCGTCTACCTGTTCTGTTCCCCACTCTGGCTCTGGTGAATTCTCTCACCCTCCAGCACTTCTGACTGTACCCAGTGCTTGTATAAATAAATAAATAAAATCTTAAAAAAAAATTGCTAATCCTGGACTACATATAATGTAAACTAAAACTACTTTAAAAAAAAAAAAAAAAACTAAGTGTAGGATCCTTTTAAAACTCTTCTTCCCCTTGTCCACTTTTTTGTCTTTTCTTTGGTTTTCAGCATGATTGAATAATATTAAATTTAATACTTCTATATTAGGCACTGCCTAGAGTAAAATAAGTTACAGAAAAGATCACCAGCGTCCTTAACAGGTTTGAACACTGTTCTACTATTGATAGTTGACGACATGACAGACATTTGTTATGGTGATGCCAGACATTTTGTTGCTTATAATTACTTAAAAAACAGAGACTATAATCTAATAGTCCAATGATGTGAAAAAATGCAGGTGACAACAGCAAAGTACTCACATTAAGTTTTTGAGTGTTTAAAAAATTGCAGAAAGTGTTGATTGAGAACTTTTTTCATATTATACCTCTATTTCCTTAGACACACAAATTCTTTCAAGGTGAAAGAAAGGTAAATATATATGCAGGGATATTAAAGGGGGCTCTCTATTTTCTCTTGCAGGAAAACAGGGCTACCAGGAAGCTAACCTGTAATTGTTCTTACTGATCTTTCCACTTCTCTAAGCTTACCACCTATGAATACACACACACACACACCCCTTTGTCATATAATATGCTGTTAGAGAAAACAGAATTGTCATGAAGCTAAAGTTATACACCACGATAAAGAATTCCTGTAAAAAAAATGAGATTTCTTAAATTCCTTTTTAATATTAATATAGTAATGTCATACTTCCTTAGTTGAAAAAAAAACTATAAGTACTATTGAGTAAGTTCACTTCCTCAGCAATTTTTGGATACTGCAGATTTTTTTCTTTTGTTCAAACTCTATTTACACGGACATATCAGAGACTCTTCATATACAACGTTTGTATCCCTGGAAATTGTATCTGATGGCCAGACTTTGCCAGGCCTCTTGTGACAAAGTCAATTAGAATAGGTTAACACAGATTCAACTCACTATTCCTTACCCCAAGAAACAGAAATAGCTCTATGCAAATTCATATTTTCACTTCAGACCTTCAAATCTAGCGTTAGCTGAGGTCCTCATTTCAGTTTAAGTAACTGACATCTTACCTTAGAATTTCAGTTATTATCATAATTATTAAATATCTATTTTTCCCCAAAAAAGAGATTCATAATGAGAAAAGTTTCAGATATTGCATGGAATTTAGAAGAATACATACATTAGCTATCCTCTGCTGGTACAGTAGTGTGCACACCTGGTTTAAACTAGGATATATGACATTTCTCCTGGTTGATTCCTTTTCTCCTTTAGAAATAATGTCTCCTTTCCACATTTATGTTTTGTTTTATTTTTAACTTTTTTCCTGTGTTATTATCTCTTTCTTTGCTGCCATACTTAGTTCCCAATGAAGAAGGTAGTCATTATACTCTCCCCAGTCAACACTCTGCTCCACTGAAGGAAAGTTCTCTCTCAAGGGCTTCCCCGGTGGCGCAGCGGTTGAGCGCTGGGTTGCGAAGCTGCCCGCGGCCTCTGCCGCGCTGGTTCGATCCCCGGCTGCTCCCCGGCCACCGGAGGAGGGTCCCGCATGGCGCGCAGACCTCTCCTGCCGCCCGCTGCTCCCCTCAGCAGTGTACTTCGGTCCTTCTGCCTGCTCTGCTCCCCGCTCTGGCTCTGGTGAATTCTCTCACCCTCCCGCGCTTCTGACTGTACCCAGTGCATGTATAAACAAACAAACAAACAAGCAAATAAATAAATAAATAAAACATGCCTCTATTAAAAAAAAAAAAAAAAAAAAAAAAAAAAAAGTTCTCTCTCAAATATCCAGAACAAGTTCTTATAAATACAGCTCATTTTGGCATGTGGAGTTAGGGTTAATGAGTTCTAGCAAGAAAACCTGTTACCATTACCTTAAAGAATGAAGATTACCCATATTTAATTTAATTTCAAGAATTCACCTTTTAAAAAATATATTATATTGTGTTGTATTGTATTATATTATATTTTCCTTGTGGCTTATTTCACTGAGCATAATTCCTTCTAGCTCCATTCACATTGCTGTGAATGGCATGAGTTTATCTTTTTTGATTGCTGAATAATATTCCATTGTGTGTGTGTATATATATATATATATATATATATATATATATATATATATACCACATTTTCTTGATCCAGTCATCTATTTTTGGGCATTGGGGTTGTTTCCAGGTTTTACCTATTGTAAATAGTGCTGCAATAAAAATAGGTGTACAGGTGTTCTTTTGAATCAATGTTTTTGTGTCCTTTGGGTAGATCTCTAGAAGTGAAATTGCTTGGTAATATTCAAAAAAAAAAAAAAAAGAAACTAGACCATTACCTCTCACTGCACACAAAAAAATCAACTCAAAATAGATAAAAGAACTGGACATAAGACGTGAAACCATAAACTATATAGAAGAAAATATAGGTAAAAATTACAAGACATACATCTCAGAAAAATCTTTAAAGATTCATCACCCAAAGCAAAGAAAGTCAAGGAAAAGATAAACACCTAGGATTATATCAAACTGAAAATCTTTTGCACAGCAAAAGAGACATTAACCAAAGCAAAGAGACATCCCACTGAATGGGGAAAAAAAAAATTGCACTCCATACAACTGATAAGAGACTGATCACAAAGATATACAAATAACTCACATGACTCAACAAAAACAAAGCAGACACTCCAGTCAAGAAATGGGCAGAAGAATTTAAAAGACATTTCTCCAAAGAGGAAATGCAAATGGCCAACAGGCATATGAAAAAATGTTCAACATGCCTTATTATCAGGGAAATGCAAATCAAAACCACACTGAGATACCGCCTTACACCAGTAAGAATGGCACATATTAAAAAACAATAAATGTTGGCAAGGATGTGGTGACAAAGGAACTCTCCTGCACTGCTGGTGGGAGTGCAAACTGGTCCAACCACTATGGAAAGCTGTCTGGAGGTTCCTCAGTCGGCTAAGAACTCACTTTTTTTATTGGAGAAAATTATCTTATGGCAAGGCAAGCAACTAGAGCATTTGGTTTTGTCATAGGAGTCCACTTCTCCTCTTCATGTGAGACTTGTTCTTTCTCCTTCACACCCCAGATCCTTATCTAATTCCTTATCTCAGAATATAAATCCTCAGTCTATTTGATTTACCCTGGAATAAAGAGCCATGTAAATCCGCCATATGTACATAATTAAATTTGCTAGTTTTCTCTTACTAACTTATCAGATGTCAAATTGTTTGCTTGACCAGCCCAAGAAGAATCTGTAGGAATGGGTGGGTTTTTCTCCTGTGGCCCTCCATTTCCCTAGGATGCAAGGAAAATAATGAGATATTCCTCCATATTCCTTAATCTCCACCTATTCGCATTTGGAGCACACTTATACAGATACATGCTATATTCTTTTTCCTTTATTAGGGAAGATTAAGAAAGGAAGACCACATTATAGAGAAGTTTTGACATATAGAAGTCCATTACCAATAATAAAGATTTAATTTTTTGAAAAAATATAAAAAAATCAGTTTATTCCAGAATAGTTCAGATATGTGCTAAATAACATATTCTCATGTATTACCATTATTTACTTATCCTCCAATAATACAGTACTAATACTTCAGATGTATTCAATTGGATTTATATGTGATTATAGTGTTCAACTTTACTCTTTATTTCCTACTAAGCTTAAAGAATTCTGTTGTGTGGTTCTCTTATTCTTGTTACTATTCACCAGCAAAGGATCATATTGATAAGTACCCTCACACTGTTTTTCTGATGAAGATCAAAGTTTACCTAGTGGACCCAGACTCAATTATTGAGCTTCTTGATATTCTAACTTATTCAGGAATTGGGTTTGTCCTAGAATTCAAAATGCCAGAATGAATAAAAATACGCTAGCTAGAAATCAGTTTGGGGTATACTCTTGGAGAAAGAACTGAGAGTTCTGAAATTCATATAGAGAAATGAAAGCTAAAGCACTCTCTAGAGCTCATGTTTTATTTAATTAGTAATATTTTAGCAGGAAGAGAAATAGTGCTATAAGTTACCTTCTATCAATGAAAAATAAATATTTTATTTTGACAGTGCTGCATGACATATAAATGTGGGGGGAAAAAGTTACCTTTATCCTCATTATAAGTAGATCGAAGTTTCTGACTTTTTAAGAAGAGACTGGAATACATGTATTCAGGAAGCATACAGCCTATGACACAAGTTAACATTTTATATTGTATGTTTCTTATTTGTTCAAAATTAATTCTTATGATTATCAATCATGCACTGAATTTCAAAACAAAACAGGACATTAGAAATATATAAGCATCAACCAAGTCTATTGAAGGTAGAGCAAAAAAATGACTGGACCCAAAAGAATAAATATCAGAAGCAATCATGAACACAGGAAAATTATGTTTTAGATTTACATAAAATGCCCTTTTAAAGTTTCCAAATATATTCATTTTTAAATTCTAAAATTAATGAAATGAAAACAAGTAACCTGTGTGATATTTTGGTTTTGAACTGTTTTACAACAAACAAATCTGAGATCTAGTGTGATTGGTTGCTTTACTGAAGGTCACATAACTCACAATTAACTAATTCAGGTCCAGGGACATCTAGTCATATATTTTCAGTTCTCCAGTGGACCTATTTCCTGCCTAAGATTTCTTTGGAACACTAGTTAAAATAACACAGATCCTCGAGCTCCTTCTCTTGAGATCCTGATTCAATAAGCTGAAAAAAAAAGAAATACACTGAGGAGCTGTCCCTCACTTTTATTAAATTAGCTTGAAATACAGAGTGTCTCTTATTTTTCTAGTCATGTTTATATTAGACAAAGTAGCCTTATTAAACTAAGATGTTTAAACATTCCTTGGCATTAAATTGTCATAGAACTAAAACAACAAATAGCAGAAAGCTGGGAAGATGTTGAAAGACACAGCTCACAAAATCTAGATATTCTCATGCCTAGGTATTATTCAAATTCAATTATTCAAACAAGTATAAGGAGGTCAATCCTAAAAGGAAGCAGATTGAAGTGTAGGTTTGTACGTTTTCAATACAGAAATTACATAGGGACTTTTCTTACCAAAATTGAGAACAAGACCATATGTAAAGTGAAAAGCAGTAATTTTAGAAGACAAAATATGCCAGTGTGAAATGCAAATATATCATGCACTTTACATAAGGTACACTTAAGTGATGCAAATCTTTGTGAAAGGAGCTCATTAGATGCAACAACCTAATGTTTTGAAATAATGGTAATTCTGCATAAATTAACAGTACAAATACAATTTCATATCATAAACTGGTTACATTCAATAATATCCTCATACTATTGTCCATGTATACAGCCATACATAAGCAATATGGAATAGCTATGGGATATTAAGTCTTCTTTGTTTATATCAGTACATATTATGTACAGATTTATTTAAGAATGAGGTGTCTTGCAAGTGAATAGCGCACAGGTGGCCTAAGTTATGGTTTAAAAAACAAATCTGATTTTTATTACTACATTGCCCCAATGAGTCTGTTTTATTTTCTATGTGCCTGTTTTCTCTTTTGAGAAAATAAGGAATGGTTATCTGGGGACTGCAAATTACCAAAAACTATATAAATATCTATTCTAGATATATTAATATTATATATTATATATGGATATGTATTTATACATGTATATATATATATACACACATACATGTATAAAATATGCTGTCTTACTAAAATTTACAAAATCATTTAATGGTAGCTTCATTGTAGAAGTGACCCAAATTCTCCACTGCACCATTGCTATGGGACTTTCTACACCTTTAAAGGATGGAATTTTTGTCCTACTCCTTGAATCCTGATGAACTTGACAACTTGCTTTCTCTAATAGAAAATCATAGATGTGATAGTGTTGCAAATTTCAGCCTAGACATTTTGTGTACTTCTACTCACTTGCAAGGATTCCAAAGGAAGGAGAGAAGGAAGTTGGTTTCAGGATGAGCGATCATATGAAGCAAATACAAATGGTTCAAAGTAGGGACATCCTAGGCCAGCCAGTCCATGCTTCAGTTGACTTATCAATTGGTCACATGCATGTAAATGAGCCCAGAAATGTTACATCCTGAACAACTGACAGATGACCAAACAGACTCCTGAATTATAAGACTGTCATTTTAGGTCACTAAGTTTTCGGGTAGCTTGTCACCCACCAGTTTTGTATCAATAAGTAATAGATACATCTATAATGCATATATTATCACATCTTTCTCACTTTTATCAATTAGAATACTAGACTGAAAACAATCAAATAACTTGCTCCAGATTAGTAAAAGGAAAACTTGATGCTAACCCACATACATGTTGTTTTAGAAGGTCTCTATATTTTTATGGGTCCATAAATATACTTAGCAATTAAATTAGAGAAAAACACATAATGTTCTTCAGAAACTGTGAAAAACATAAATTATCATTATTTTTATTGTCTGATTTCATGTTCCCTCAAAGATGCATATATATGTGTATATATGAAGAGATTTTAAAAACTGAGCAGTATTCTTTGATATGTGCATTCAATTTCAAATGATTTATATGCATTTTCATTTTCTTTCTTGTAAATTATATGCAGATAGGACTTAGGAAAGCCATTAGTAGCAGGAATGGGGAAAATATTCAGATAATACATACTCAGGATAGAATGCAGAGTAAAGTGAGCAGGAATCCATTTCTCTTTTCTGTAACAGGTAAACAAGGATTTATAATAGCTTCATTATCTATCATTCCTCAAGAGTGCCTCATCTAAGTTAAAGGTTGTATTGTGTATTAAATTTTAGAATACAAAAGCTCTTGGGGCACAAAGATAGATACATTATTTATTTCTTTTAGATTTGTTTTCAGTATCTGAGTATTCAGATACAATTTCTTCTATTGTATTTAGGAGAAACTCCCACATCAATTGGAAGCAGCCATTAAAATTTTATATATTATATAGTCAAATATTTAAATAGGGGGTTCCAGATTTTATTCTGTCTGTCCCTGTTTTCTGGAATTTAGTCAGAAAAAAAGAAGCTTGATAAGTTGAGTTAGAGAGAAATTTATATAACACTTTGAGATTATAAAGGTAAAAGGAAATCTTTTATATTTTTAATGGGGAAATAAAAAAAATAGTACCAACCAATTAAACTAAACATTTTTCATTAATATTTGCATATTTATTTAATAGACATTTATTGAGAATATATTTTGTCCTGATATTGATCTCAAAATACCACCCAAGAAATAGAAAAAACAAGGAAGAAATAATGCTAACATACAGATAATTTCAGATTTCCCTAAACCATTTGAAAACAATGAGCACTTTTCCCCTCAAATATCTAACAATTTTAACTATCCTGATTATAAAACCAGATTAAAATTTAGGAAACTTGGGGTTTACTAGTCATTGTCTTTACTGTGATTTGTTTTGTTATCACAATCAGGTTAATAATGCATACATTGTATGGCATGGTTGTGGCTAGAACAGAATGAGATGATATGAGTGGAGAAATTATTAAATCATATACTTTAGTCAATATATTCTTATGTCATCTGTATATATATTTTAAAATACCTGACTGCACTTACAATGTGCTAAATAACAAAAAAAATTAAAATGTGTCTTCCCCACTAAAATAGTTATCTTACTCTAAAAAGTTGCTTTCTATTAAGAAATACCCAATATTAAAGAACTATTAAAGAACTTTATTTGCTCCTACTATCTTCCCAGGGAAGATATTGTTTTCATGTGGAAAAACAGTAACAAAATTGAAATTTCCTTTTTCCCAGAGTCAATATACAGATGGAAGGCATTTGTGACTTTCTGTAAACTTGATCTCTATCAATTATGGAAGTGGGCAGAGTTTTTGTCCAATGCTAATGTGCAGTGATTTTTTTTCCCCCATAACATTTGCTGGGGTAAAAAATAACTCCTGTTGTTATCATTTCTCTTCTCACATTTGTGACAGCCCCATCATCAGTGACATGACATTAGTGTTCAGGGTGTCCATCATGGGAAATGCATTATTCATTTACATTATGAATGAACTTTTAAAACAAAAATGTCATACATGGTCTGCAGGAACTGAAGAAAATATATCTAATTATACAAGGAAACACTGACTGATATATAATGCCATCCTCCACATTTTTCATACATGATTTATTAGTTACAGTAGTATTGCATAGACTTCTTTACAACGAGAAAGCTGTTATTACAAGGGACAAGGTAGGCACAACCACATAAAGGGACATTTGGTCACATAAATTACTTATTATTAATACATCTTCAATAGAGATATTTTGGCAATGAAACATAGAGAACATTTGAAAGGCATAAATCTTAATTTTTGATGAGTTGCTTGAATATCATATTTTCAAGTTAATAGTGACAATTATGTTTTAGTGATCATTCCTAATTATGACAGTATACTTAAAATCCAATAGAATCCTGTTGTGGGGCCTCCCTGGTGACCTAGGGGTTAAGTTTCCATGCTATCACTGCTGTGGCCTGAGTTTGATCCCTGCCTAGGGAGCTGACCCACATATGGGACAGTAGACCTCTCTTGTCTTGCCCACTGCTCCCCTCAGCAGTATATTTCAGTGGATCCATCTGTTATGATCCCCAATCTGTCTCTGGTGAATCCTCTCACTCTTCTGCACCTCTGTGTACCTTAGTTCTCGTATGAATGAAGAAATAAAAATAAATCTTTAGAATCCTGTTGTTAGGTGTTCTCTATGCTATAATGATAAAGAACTCAAGTTTTTTTAATAAATAATTTAATTATAAATCTATTTTTCTTCCCCAAACTTTTCATTTTAATCAGAAATTATGTCAGTTGTATCATACAAAATAATCTTGTAGAACACATACAATTATCATATATTCAAAGCACATGTATATATATAGTGTACATATGCACATTATATGTTATATGTATATGTGTGTATGCATGTATATGTGTGTGTGTGTGTGTACAGCCACTATGTATCTACTATCAGTTGAGGAATTAAAACTAAAATAGAAAGAGTTAGAGAAAAAAACATCTAAGACCTGAGTGAAGGTGATTCTGATACTTTTTAAGTTGGGGTGGGGAGGTTTTGGAAAGGATCTGGAGCTCCCCAAATGCAATTCAGATTGAGTAAATTTAAGTTTTGATAGTTTTTTGATAGGTATCATTATTTTTCCCCATTTTTCATTAGCTCCCAAGCTTTAGATTATTTGGAATATCTTTCTAAATTTTTATGGATACTTTTGAAATTAAATAAGAAACTCTAACTCAGATAAATTATGATAAGGTGATGGTCTTTTTTCTTTTAGTCTCCCATCCCAGGAATACCTAAAAAGTGGGAGTAGTTCACCAGGTATACTGGAAATTAAAACAAACCAGTTTAATTCTGGAATGCAAGAGGCATAAAATTAGAGTTAGCTGAGAAGTCTTACTTTTTTCTGCCTGACAGACTGTGCCTTTGACCATATTTCTTTATAAGTCTTTTCCTAAAATTTCAATCTAAATGTTATATTCTTCATCAAGCTGGCTTTTATGCCCTTCAAAACTATTAGCTCCTGGACATGAAAAATGAAACTAATTCATCACTGCCTTTCTCTCTGTCCTATTCATTATCATTGTTCATTCGTGGCTGGATTTTTATATATGAGCTCCTGGTTGTCTAGGTGTCTGGCCTCCAGAGTATACATAGAATATTACACTTTGTTTTGTTACAGAATCCATGTGCATCTTTCTTTTATCGCATAAATGATAATTATATGCACATGTGTATGTTGTCCATTATTCTCACAATTCTGTGATTTCCATGATAATGGCAACTATGTTTTTGATCATCATAGAAATCCTCACCTAACATAGGTTTATAAACATAGTTTATAAAGGAGCTCAATAGGTACAGTATTTATCAAGTGGGTTAATGAAGGACAAGAAGATAATATCTTGCAAGGACAGAGGGACAGAAACAATTCCTCACATACCAAAATACTGAACTTAAAAAAATATTGAGATATGTGTGTGCACATGTGTATCCACTTCTTATCATGCCCCACTGCTTTTCAAATAAATAGCTACGTCCTTTGAAAATCCTTTGCTGGTTTTCATTTTTCATAGCCTGGATAATCAAAGCAGTTTCTAATCATGAAAAAATGAGAGTTCTTCAAAACCTCATTTTATAAAAGGTCAATCCAGATAATAAGTAATGGAAATGGAAAAGAAAGAATGATTGTCATTTGGATTATTTATTTGCTATGTGTCTCATTAGAAATAAGATTTAGGATTCACTAACAAACTCATCGGTAGGTCACAATATTTCATAAGTGCATACCTAAGTGAATGTCCTATGAGACTAGATCTTAGGAACTGGCCTCATTGGTTTTCACAAAGGTACCTGTGGCCTACAGATAAATGTTCATAGTATCTGTCAGATTTGATGGGTTTTTTCACATAAACCAAAAGGTTATCACACCATACCTGACTTTCTACATCTGAAATTTTGCAGGAGCTCTTACTCATACTGACAAACAAGAGCCATGGAAGTTGTCCAAATCAGTCAGGGAAATACATATTTTCCAATATAAAAAAATATCATAAAAACAATATCATCAGAAGATAGAGCAACCAAAATGAAGAGACACCCTACTGAATGTGAGAGAGTATTTGCATGCTGTACATCTGATGTGGGACTGAGATCAAAGATCTACAAAGAGCTTACACAACTCAACAAAAACAAAACAAACAACCAATAAGAAATGGGCAGAAGAGATGAAAAGACACTGCTCCAAAGGAGAAATGCAAATGGCCGATAATTAAGATATTGAAATAACCTAAATGCCAGCAAATAGATGAATGGACCAAGATATGTGCACAATGGAATACTACTCAGTGATCATTAAAGATAAACCCATGCCATTTGTGGGAACATGGATGGAGCTGGAAGGGATTCCTGCCCAAACAAATGGACAGGAAAAGAGACAAAACTTGCAAACTGACCATGGATCTGAGGCATACAAGGGGAGAGGGAAGGAAAGCTGTCAATACAGGGGAGAGAAGAATGCAAGGGACTGTGGTGATGGATCACAGGTGAGATGGTTATAGGAGAATATAAGGACTACACCTGAGGGGAGAAATCAAATGCTGTCCAAAAGTTAACAAAGATATAAGAAAATTAATTAATTTTAAAAAATGCATGCAAATTCTTGGAAAATAAAGGTAAAAAATTCAGCAAAAAAACCCACAAAACCCACAAAGAAAATCAATACCATTAGCAGCTGAGACAAGAAAGGGCTATATGATTATAGTTATTGCCTGATTAGGGTGAGTTACTATTTCAAATCAATTTTAAAGCTCTTTTATCTTACAAGCCACAATTTCTCTTAGGAGAAGATTTGTTTGAAAATATTTATTTTGGGTAAATACCTAGGAGTGGAATTGCTGGATCATATAGAAGCTCTATGTTTAGTAGGTCCAGAAATCTCCACACAGCTCTCCATAGTGTTTGGACCAGTTTACACTCCCACCAACAGTGCAGGAGAGTTCCTTTTTCTCCACACCCTCGCCAACATTTGTTGTTGCTAGTTTTTTTAATATGTGCCATTCTCACTGGTGTAAGATGGTATCTCATGGTAGTTTTGATTTGCATTTCCTTGATTACAAGTGATGTTGAACATTTTTTCATATGCCTGTTGGCCATTTGCATTTCCTCTTTAGAGAAGTTTCTTTTTAGCTCTTCTGTCCATTTTTTGAAGGATTATTTTCTTTGTTGTTGTTGAGTCTCATCAGCTCTTTGCAGATTTTTGTGATCAGTCCTTTATCATTAGTGTTGTGTGCAAAAATGTTCCCAAAGGACACAGAAACATCAATTCCAAAGAGCACCTGCACCCCTATGTTTATAGCAGCACTGTTTACAATAGCTAAGCTTTGGAAACAACCCAAATGCACAAAAATAGATGACTGGATCAAGAAGATGTGGTACATATACACCATGGAATATTACTCAGCATTCAAAAAAGATAAACACATGCAATTTGCAGCAACATGGATGGCGCTGGAAGGGATCATGCTCAGCAAAATAAGCCAGAAAGAAAAAGAAAAATACCGGATGGTCTCACTCATAGCAGGAATCTAGAAAACTTAAATAAGGGACCAGGAAAATGAGTAACTATAAGAAAGTGAAAATCAAAATCAACAAAAAACTATGAACCAGAGACACTCTATGGGGGGTGGGGGATGGGGAGTGGGGGGGGAGGGATTGGGGTCAAAATAAGGGGGTTGCAATTGTATGGGGAATATAAAAATAAAATTTATTTAAAAAATAAAATAAAATATTTATTTTGAAAGTTATTTCTATTAACATCTACTATTATAAATATATATTTATAGCAAACTTAAGTTTTGAACTTTGGTCTTTCTCCTGGCCTCAGTTTGAAGTCTACCTATTTTATTGACCTTCTAATGGATATTACAAGGATATTTATTTTGTGTGTTTTGAATATATTAATCTCTTTTTGTACACACATTAAGAGAGACCTTATTTGAACTACACATCCTGATAAATTACCATTGAAATTAAAAAAAAAATAGAAAAATCATTTCCACTCTGCTCAATAGTCTTGTCTGTAGATGATTTATTTGATTCAATAAAATCCTTATACTTTTATTCTATTCAATTCAATAATATTTTGTTTTAGGTAAAACTTTGATGTTAAGTCATGAGCAACTTTTGTACTGGATGGTCTTATTTTGCCCTTCAGAATCCCCTCTTCTAAGTCTGTGACCCTGAGGTTCTATCTCTACATGCTTTTTCATGAATCATCTGGGAAAATTTCCAAGAGTATTGAAGCACAGCCAGGAAGCTGAGGAAATGTTGAAGAGAGATGAAGAAAAACTGCTGGGATGGTCAGAAGAATGTCAGAGAATGTCAGGGAACATCAAACCCAGAAAGACTCTAAACACCTGCCCTGAGGTCAATATTATGTCACAGCCAAAGCTTCAAGAATATGAAAGTTAGAAAAGCTACTTTGCATCAACTTTTTTGCCCATTTAATTAGTTTGACTTTCTCAACATTTACTATAAAAGTGATAATAGGTATGTATTAGAAATATATTAGCACAATATTATAATCAGATAAAAATGATAACATAATAAGCCTAATAGCTACTAATTGTTTAGTTTTCTGTGTGAAACAATGTATTGTTCACTTCGTATGCACAACCTCCTTCATCCCCACAAAAATTCTGTGGAATGTACTTTTTTGTTGGTACCTAATCTGAGATTCAAGAAAGTTGTGCTAATTAAGTAAGGATGTTCAGTCAGTAGGTAAGATTCAGAACCAGGTGTACCTGACCCCAAAATCCTTTAATTGTTTTATGACAATGGTCTTTGCAATTCTCTAACACTGTGAATGCCTGTAGTTCCTAGTTGTAAATGTGACTTTACTTCTATTTCATTTATAAGTCAAATTTTAGCACGCAAAATATTCAATCTATCCTGGCTAATTGAAAGGTTAAATATACCTATTTTTTCTTCCAACATTTATTATCTTGCAGATGTCTTTATATTCTCTTCACTGTAATCATTTAAATATAAAGTGTAAATAAATTTACATTATAAGTGAGCTTTTAAAATAGTCTCTGTCGGGCCTCCCCAGTGGCGCAGTGGTTGAGCGCTGGGTTGGGAAGCTGCCTGCAGCCTCTGCAGCGCAGGTTCGATCCCCAGCTGCTCCCTGGCCACCGGAGGAGGGTCCCGCATGGCGCACAGACCTCTCCTGCTGCCCGCTGCTCCCCTCAGCAGTGTACTTCGGTCCTTCTGCCTGCTTTGCTCCCCGCTCTGGCTCTGGTGAATTCTCTCACCCTCCCGTGCTTCTGACTGTACCCAGTGCTTGTATAAATAAATAAATAAATCTTAAAAAAAATAAAATAGTCTCAGTCTCTGAAATAATTTTAAATAGAACTATTTAAAAAGAATTTTAATCGTAGTTTGTCTTTTGTTATAATTGTTAAATATATATTTCAGTCAGAGTCATTAATAAGTAGTACATGGGGATCATAAAGTTAATGAGGTGCAACAAGACAGTCCATCCAACTTTTGGTTCATGAATCTGTATAGTTCATAGATACTGATTTACCAAGAAAAAGTTATGCTTTCATGTATAAGAGTTATGAATTTAAAAAATGGCCTTGGCCTCCCTGGTGGTCTATGGGATAAGTCTCAGGTCTACCACAGCCACAGACTGAGTTCGATCCCCCGGCAGGGAGATAACCCACATGGCACATCAGACCTCTCCTGTCTTTTCCGCTGCTCTCCTCAGCAGTGTATTTCAGAAGATCTGCCTGTTCTGCTCCCAGTCTGTCTCTGGTGAAACTTCTCATCCCTTTCCCAACACCTCTGGACTGCATCCCAGTTCTTCTATGCAAAAATAAGTAAATAACATCTTTAAAAATGACCTGATTTTAATCTTAAGCAGATCTATTGATATATCTGAAATAATATGGGAGCACATGAATATTAATTGTGTAAGCATAATGAGTGACAGATGATTTTAAATACCTTTAAATTCATTCTGTGGGACTAGTGCAAATTTTACTTGCATATGATTTAAAATATTCTAAATACCTCTGTGAACTGAAGAAAAACAGTGCACTCTGAACACATATAAGCAAATGCCTGCATAATAACCAGAGACGATATAGAATTTAAGAAGGTCATGAACCAATCTTACATGTGGAAGAGAATGAGAAACATGAATTTTATTCTCTATTTTATTCCTAACATCTCAACCAAAGTATTACCAATCATTGGTAACTGCTTGAATAATAAGGTTCACTTTATTCTAGGAACATGAGTTTTCTCTGTTCCTACAAGTTTCTTGCTTTCTCTTACTTCTAAACTCTCTATATGATTCTCTGAAAAAAGTCTTCCTTGATCTCTTCACCAAATGAACTACGTTAAGTCCTTACTGAAGGTCTATGGATAGATACTTGGAAACTTCAACTTTAAGGAAAACAATAAAAATAAAACCAAGTCCTTGAATAACATAATTTCCTTCAACACTGGATGGAATATATTTGTTATCAGCCATATAACAAACCAACATTATGAACCATACATAATAATAGTTTACCTAACATGCTTTCTAAAAAGGATGAGTTGCATTATCTGGGAAGTTTTAATTTACTGACTAGTGTATTTATGTTTTAGGACAAAAATGATTCATTTGGCCAATAAAACTGTATCAAATGCATTTTGAGATATGGCCAAATGAGGCATACCACCGGATTCAAATCCTAATGCTATAATGTCACTATGTATGTGACTTTAGGCAAGTTATTTTACCTTTTTGATGAATCTGTTATATCATCTGTAATACAGGATAATGATAATAATGACCTCATAGGTTTGCTGTGTTTTAAGTAAGTTCATACATGTGGCACGTTTAACTAAAATAGTTACTATCAAACAAGTGTCCATGATTGGAAAATATTTTTTAATCATAATATTCCAAAGTGTTCTTGCAAGAAATATTGATGATTTTAAAACTAAAATTACTATTGCTTTTAAGAGTAGATTTTTAATGGCTCAAATCCCTAAAACAAAAACAGCAACTACCAAATAATATTTGTTCAGAGTCAAGATTACTTATGAGAAAGCTAATTGGAGATCTACTTACTTTACATACTTTACTTATTTACTAGCTAGTTAAGGTACAAAAGTGTGTCTTAAATATTTGTTTTGAAATCATAAAGTTAAAACTATGGCAATAGTATGTTGTCAAGTCTATTGTTTCATTTTCTGGCATATTAAAATAACTTTCAAAAAGCTAAGTGGTGTGCTTTTTATTTGTTTCCTGTCATACATTCTAAATGGCCTTTAAAAGTCAGTAGCTGTTCCTCAAGAATAATGAGGTATATTATTCTCTCAAAACACATGCAAATCTCCAATTAACACTAATGGGATTTATGACAATGAAACCAAAGGAAAATCTACTTCAGTGTCTCAAAATAAAGAACCTCTTTTTTTTCATATCTACATTTTTACCTCTAAGTGTAGTCAAGCCTAAATAAACAAATTTGTATTAAACATTAATTTGACACTTCCATTCACATTGATGTCCTGAAATACTGTCTTTAAATTGTAATGTATTTTAAAGCAGAGATGTGGCTTTAGATATCAGTTAAGAATTTACATGTCCCTCCCTCATCTACCATTAATATTAAAATAGTAAAGAATTTTAATAGGGAAAGAGTATATTTTGCAAATATGTATGGCCAGTTTTTTCCAAGAACTATATTTCAGAAGATTATCTCTTTCATGCACACAGACACATATAGAATCATATTATTTCTTGAAGATGCAACCATATATTGTTTGTTAGAAAATATATTTTTCTTATATTTCTATATTGTTAGTTTTAATCACATAATCAAATATTTATAAATGGGCACTTTTAAGGAGAAAAATGAAAAATGCATGAAGATACTACTGAATGTAAATAGCAAGTTAAGGAATATATATTTATGGCATTGTGTAATCATCTGTAAGAGATGTGAGAGCAGAATGAAATAATTCTTTTCTCCAGCCTATGTGTAGAATGATCTGTGAGGCCTCTGGTCATAGACCATTGACTGAATTTGAAACTTTAAGATAATTTTATGAAGACATTATACTATATTGTGCAAATGGAAATTCCTGTGTTAGAGAGAACAAGCTCAGTTTAATAAAATTTTAATCAAACATTATAAAGACATGCTAATATACATAAAGTAGATATCAATAGAGCCAAGCTTATTAGTTATTTAATATTACTTATTTCTTAATGCCTGAATTAAAAAATATTTCAAAGAGCTTATCAAAACAGAAAAATATATTTGTTGGATATAATATCACTTCCTTCTTAAAATGTCAACTGGTAAAGCAAAATGATCCTCTAGCTGAGATATTTATTAACATCAACTCATCTAGGATGTAATCACTTCTAAACAAAGGCTATCACTCTTACCTAGGTAAAGAGAAATTGACATTTTTAAAAGGTAAACTGTTAAAAAAAGAGGTGGACCTTTATGTTTTGTATGCCCACTGAATAGTCTAAGGAAAACTATTGACTACATAGTGATAAGATTTGGAAGATTGCCCAGGACACAGTAGGCACTTAACAAATATTTTTGAATAAATGAATTCATTAACTAATGTTTCAAAAATTGTTTGCAATTTCAAAAATGTATTTAAGTCTCTTGACTTTCAGGCACTGAAAGCAAAACACACCATTGGTTTTAGGAAGCTCAAAGTATGACTGTATATAGAGAAATAAAGTAAATCATTATGATTTCATATAATATGTATGATACTTTATAGGAAATGACATTTGAATGGACAAAAGACTGTCCATAGCATTATAAACATAAAGGGCTATTTTTGATAAATACATTAAGATAACTTTTGAAACATATTATTTTACTTGCTTATGTTATTTCATTCTTATATACTCTAAACTATCAGATTATCACAAGGAATTTGTTTTTAGAAAGTCCAAAGGTGATTCTACTCTGAATCTGCCCACACTCACTTTTGAGTGTATATTTTCACCTACAATAAGGCTTCTTTCTAACCCAAACAAAAAAAGAAAGTACAAAAACAATGAATACTTGAAAATGGTTAATTATATTTTGAATTATTCTTAATTACTCAAAAATTTAAAAACTACCTATAGTGTTTTGAAATTAATTTATATAAATAAGATTATATGTCTTTGTTCAACCTAATGATTATATTATTGTGAAATAAATAGTGAAATTAATTTGCACTAATTATATTTGATGTTATTGTCAGTTTTATGATGTGAAATGCTGGTTAGACATAGTTTAGATGAGTATAGGAGTTTTGTTTTTCTTCTTGCGTGATCATAATCATGACAACTAGGGTTATATTTTTGTGAGACTGATAGACTAAATTGTTTTATATTGATTTATAAGTATAACGTGATTATGCAACTTATCCTGATTGATAACCTTGTATTCTTGAAATGGTAGTATCACTCTAAGCAGTATGCCATCAAATTCCATTGGTCAATATTAGTATTTGACTAATATTAGTATTAGTATTCTTTTTTTGAGTAGTTCTCTTTGTAAGATGACATTTCACGATAAGCAAGAAAAAAATTACTTACTATTTTAATTGAATGAAACTCCTTTTAGCCTGCAATTAAAATAAAGTTCATTGTTTCATGAATCTAAAATACATATTGGATTTTAGTGTTCTTATATTTTGCATACACTGAGATATTTTCCTAATTATTTCATTATGACTCATCCTTACCCATTATTCTGAACTATGCTACAAAAAAACCTATGATAAAAATTTGAATGGAAGAATGATGGAATCACCTAGAAAGATGATGCAATGAGAATCTTATCATCTTTCAGTTTTATAAAATTACTACCAAATGATTGCATTATCTTTCAGGCATATATTATATTCTACCTTTAGCTTTTATTGCATAGCATTGAAATTTCAGAAAATTTTAATATATCCTTATATAAATCAGAAGATTGCAAAATTGCTCACAACAGCACTATTGCCATTAAGCATAATAGTGAAATTTATCACAAAATACTGTAAATCATATAATGAATAATGACAAAAGAAACATGGTATTATAGCTAGCCATTCAACAAGAACTTCATCATGCAATCAACCATTTCATTTTTCCAAAAGAATATTTGATATTTTCCATTCATTTATATTTCTCCTGATATACTAAGTCACTATATGACACAGAAAGTCATAGATGAAATGAACAATCTCAGATATTTCTGGGCATCTCAAAAATGAGATGAGTTTGCACAAAAAAATTATGATTATTCAGTTTTCTAGATAGTGGTTAATTTTCTAGCATAGCAGAGGTTCAATAGACTTGCATGCCTACTTTTACAGTGCAGACTCACAGAGGTCTATAATATGCTGCACCTATGTATAAAGCTAAATATAATAAAACCTACCCATTTTCACAATGAAGAATTATGTTTGAAGATTTTTTTATGCTCACAATGAAGAAGAATGTAAAGACAATTCATTTAACCATCCAAATTTGGTGAAGTTTCTTATTACTTGCAGGTTTTATCTGGTTAATATTTATATAACCACTTGAGGAAAAAAAGAAACTCAATGATTTGATTTTATTACCATGTAAAACATTTATCAGTTTTGTACCACTCTAAAATTATAATGCTAATATTTCTTCATTACATGTCTGTAAATACTTAACGCTTCAAATGTTCTCTAAACCAATATTAATATATGACTTTTTTTCATAATTAGTTAAATAAACTCTTTGACACATATTCATTTTATATTTATGAGTCATGTGTTTTGAAAATTACACTTTAACAGATAGAAGAATAACATGAAAATGTGTTTCTGTTCTTCCTGCAATAAGGATAATGAGAGTATTTAGCTATTGTAGTGGTTTTAAATAGTGAATTTTAAAAGCTGAGCAATTCATTTTTCTAATGTCAGATCAGGTTATTTTAACATTTTTGTGTTAGATTGCTTTGGATGATTCACTAAGAAAATAAATCAGAAATTAAAGGCATTTTTTTTTCTGAGGCAACAGTAAAAGAAGGTATAATTGTACAATAACATGCCTTCAGTTTTTTTCTATATACACAAAGTAGTTTCTGTGTACTCATAACTCTGTATATTAGTTTCCTGTACACTCTCATAGGTAACTTCACATATCCTAGTATTCATCATGCACCATTATAAATCATTTTAAGAATCCATATTTCCTGCCAAACTAAATACATCATGAAGGGAAAGGAGTTTATATTTCTTGTCCACATGTATATCCTAATATATAGAATCAAGTGTGAAAAATGCGTTTTTAGTAAATAAATATCAATTGAATGAATAAATAAGTAGATTAAAAAGTAAATTTTGTTGCTAGATTGAAGACAAAAAATGTGTTCTGATCAATACTGAGTGATTAAGTATTATTATAATATTAGTAGTTCCTGACAGAGTTATAAATCACAGTCATATTTTCCTTCATGCCAATGTTTTCTTTCTTTTTTTAATTTTATCTATTTTTGTTTAGAATAACTAGGGTATGAGCCAGAAGTATGGGGAGGTGCTAGGATTCACCAGGGCAGAACGGGCAGATTTACTGGCATACAATGCTAAGGGGAGGAGCAGGCAAGACAGGAGAGGTCTGCTGTGCCATGTGGGTCAGCTCCCTGGCCAGGGATCAAACTCAGGCTGCAGAGGTGATTGTGCTGAGACTTAAGCCCTGGGCCACCATGAAGCCCCTCCTCACTCCCTGTCCCAATGCCAATGTTTTCTATGATGTTTTTTTTTTTTCCAGAATGACCAAACGAGGCACCTATTACTCAGTGCCCACAGAAGGTTTATACCATATTAAGAATAATAAAGGGGGCCTCCCTGGTGGCGCAGCGGTTGAACATTGGGCTGCGAAGCTGCCCGCAGTTTCTGCAGCACCAGTTCGATCCCTGGCCATCAGGCGAGGGTCCCACAAGGCGCGCAGACCTCTCCTGCCGCCCGCTGCTCCCCTCAGCAGTGTACTTCGGTCCTTCTGCCTGCTCTGCTCCCCGCTCTGGCTCTGGTGAATTCTCTCACCCTCCCGCCCGTCTGACTGTACCCAGTGCTTGTATAAATAAATAAAAAATAAAAAAATAAATAAAATTAGCTTGAGAAATATTAAAAAAAAAAAGAATAAAAAAGGTTTAATGCTTAAAATGCCTGGATTCAAATTCTGTTTCATCTATCTACCCCAATAGGTCCTTTGCACTCTCTAGGCTTTAAGTTTATTTACCAATTTGAATATAAAAAATATTTGTCTTGAGGGCCTCCCCTGGTGGTACAGCGGTTGAGCCCTGGGCTGCAAACTGCCTGCAGCTTCTGCAGCGCCAGTTTGATCCCCGGCAGCTGGTAAGTGTCCCACGTGGTGCGACAGACCTCTCCTGCCAGGCCCGCTGCTCCCCTCAGCTGTGTATTTCATCACTCTGCCTGTTCTATTCCATGCTCTGGCTCTGGTGATTCTTTCACCCTCCAGCGCTTCTGACTGTACCCAGTGATTGCACAAATAAATAAATAAATAAATCTTTAAAAAAAAAAATTGTCTTTAAGGAAAAGTGAGATGATTTAAATATAAGTAATGAACCTAATGACTTTCTATGGATTATCACAAATAATGATGCCCCTCTTCATTATTTATAATTCATTCCTGATAACCTACCATGAGGCCATGGGCTCAGCTGTCAAACACAACATGGCTTTCTACCATTTCTGTGTCATCTTTAGAAAAGTATTTAATCCCTTTAAATCTCAGTTTTATCAAATTCAGAATGAAGGAAGTGAAGCAGAGGTATTCAATTCCAAGGCTGACCCATGGGCCACCATCAGTTATATGGAACTTTATTAGAAATGCAATATTTTATCCCTACCTCTGAACACTGAATCAAAAGTTACATTTTTACAAGATATTCAGGTGATTCATAGGCACATTAAATTTTAAGCAACTCAGTCTAAATTACTCTAAGTCATTTTTCTGTTCCAAGTTCTGAAATATAAAAATATCTTTAAAATCATACCTATGTTGTAATATTAGCAAGAGTTAGCACTTTAAGCTTTTCAGTTATATACCATTCCAGTTGTCAATTATTGTGTTCCAAACCATTAGAAAGCTTAATGGAATGAAATAACAACTATTTTATTCTGTTGGTTAGGAATTCACATAGGGGACAAAGAGGATGCTGTGTATGTGCTTTAGAATGTCTGGGTACTTTGTGGAAAGTCATGTGTATGAAAGACAAACTGAAAAGGCAAATGGCTAAGACTACTTAAAGGGCAAGGGGTGGAATTATTTATAGTGTTCCTCCTTCACAAGACTGGACCCTGGACCGGGATGACTATAAGGTTAAGCTCTCTGAATTATTGATTAGAATGTCTGTGAATGTCCTCTCAAGAAACTTGAGGTTCTCCAAGTATTTTGATCTCAGGATGGTAAAACCTCTGCTATGACATTTTCTGGTTTGTAGAACAAATGTTCTTTTGAATGCAAGGCAGAGGGTAAATGATCACTTCTGCCTTAACATACAGCCAGCATATGTGATTACTCCAATACTGACAGACCTGAGTTACAAGGAAAAAGGATATGGAGCCTCCATTTTCCATAAAAAAATGTGTCAAATAATTGACAGCTATGCTTTTAATTCTGAACATTTAATGTTTTTGTATTTATGAAAATGGTCCTCAAAAATTTCCACCAAATTGACTCCTCAAGAAGAATAAATAGACAACAGCATTCTGTTCTGTATTTCTTTCTGGAGAAAAAAATGTCTGTAGAAAGTCATTAACAAGATGGATGTTCCAACCCTCGTTCCTATAATCTAACAAAGATATAGGACTAACATACTTTTATGAGATGTCCAGAACCTGGACAAGATGTTGTGGGAACTGAGATGCACACAAAACCAAGAAACAGGTAAGAAGACCAATTTCATTTTGCCCACATCAGCCCCTCCCCCAAGCTAGCACAGTTCAGTAGAAAGAATGAACAGCTTGGTGGCAACTTCTCAATAAGGATCAGAAGGGGGAGAAAATGGAGCGAATATTCAAAGTCCCTGTCTTTTAGTGAGCTCCCTATGCAGTGACTTTTGTCTCACAAAGATGACTAAACAAATTTGCATCCTGCCCAAGACAGCTAGGAAGTAAGGAAAAGTTTGCGAGACTTACCCAAGGCAAAGTGATCCTTAGAAAGACCAAAAATGAAGTCTCACAATGCTGTTTTCCTGCTTCATTACAAAGTTACAGTAATTAAAACAGCATGATACTGTCATATAAAAAAAGATGCACAGACTAGGGAACAGAATAAAGAACCTAGCTATGATACAACACATATGTGATCAAGTGATCCTCAGCAAGGGTACAAAGAACAGACAAAAGGAAAACTATCCTGTTCAAAACTGATGCTGGGAAAAGTGGAGAGCCACATGAAAAAGAATGAAATCCAATCACTATCTTATATCATGAAAAAAAAATAAACCCAAAAGATATTGAACATTTGCACTTAAGACCTCAATCTCTAAAATTCCCAGGAGAAAATGTAAGCAAAATGCTCATGACATTGGGTTAGACAATAATTTCTTGGATAAAACAGCAAAGCACACACAACAAAAGCAAAATTAAGCAAGTGGGATTTCATAAAATTAAAAAGATTCTGCATAGCAAAGAAAACAATCAGTGGAATAAAAGAGAGTGGGAGAAAATATTTGCAAACCATATATTTATTTATTTGTTTATTTTTTAATAGAGGCATGCTTTATTTATTTATTTGTTTGTTTGTTTTGTTTATGCATGCACTGGGTACAGTCAGAAGCGCGGGAGGGTGAGAGAATTCACCAGAGCCAGAGCAGGGAGCAGAGCAGGCAGAAGGACTGAAGTACACTGCTGAGGGGAGCAGCGGGCGGCAGGAGAGGTCTGTGCGCCATGTGGGACCCTCCTCCCGTGGCTGGGGAGCAGCCGGGGATCGAACCGGAGCCGCAGAGGCTGCGGGCAGGTTCGCAACCCAGCGCTCAACCGCTGCGCCACCGGGGAGGCCCGCAAACCATATATTTAAAAAAGATTTAAATACAAAATAAATAACATACAATACAACAGTAAAAAAAAAAAAAACTAAAAATCTAAAAATAGGCTGAACTGATTAAAATAAAAATGGAATTATGTGTATGTGTGTAAATCAGGAAAAAGGTAATTTCTATGATGAAGGATAGATTTGGACTTTCAATGATAAGCTTGTAGTATATACACATGCTGATTCTCAGCAATACACAACTGAAACTTGTATAATATTATAATGCAATGTAATTACAATAATAAATAAATAAAAATAAAATGGGCAGAAACCTTGAATATACATTCCTATAAAGAAGAGATACAAGTGGCCAGCAGGTGTATGAAAAAGATAGTCAACATCACAAAACATCAGGGAAATACAAATCGAAGGTATAATGAGATACCACTTCATATTGTTGGGATGGCTATTATAAAAACAAAGACAGAAAAAATTATTACAAGTGTGGTGAAATGTGGATATTTGAAACACTTGTATGTAGTTGGTAGAAATTTAAAATCGTATACTGTTATGGATAATATAGAGGTTTTAAAAAAAATGGGCAATCACATGCAAATGAATAAAATAGATCTCTAGGTGATACAGAAAAATTAATTCAAAATTAATCAAAGAATTGAAATACCTGAAACCATATAAAACAAAGCCCCCAGGTATTCAAACACAATGACAGAAAAACAATGAAACTACATTAAACTGTGAGCTGCTGTCCAAATAAACTGTCATAAAAACAAAAACGTCACTATATCAAAGGGAGAAAATGTTTGCACATCATGCATGCAATGAGGGAATGCTATCCAAAATCTACAATGAGCTCATACAATTAAACAACAAGAAAACAAATATGCCAATCAGAAAATGGGCAGAATATCTAAATAGGCTCTTCTCCAAAGAAGACACAGATGGCCAATAGGTGCATGAAAAAAATCATCATCACTTATCATTAGGGAAATGCAAATCAAAATCACAATGACATATCACCTCACACCTGTGTAATGACCCATAATTAAAAATACTAGCAGTAAATTGTGGTTCATATACTCCTGGTAGTGATGTATATTTCATGAAAAATGGTATGGATTTTTATCAAACCATTAAAAATAGATCTACCAAATGATCCAGCAACTCCACTCCTTGCACATTATAAAAACAAAAACAGAAGGGATATATGAACTCTATGTCCACTCCAACACTATTTATAATAGCCAAGGTCTGAAAACAACCTAAATGCCCCAAAACAGATGAATGGATAAAGAAGATGTGGTATATGTAATGGAATATTACTTAGCCATAAAAAGTAAAATCTTGCCATTTGTGACAGCATGGATGGAACTAGAGGGGGGTATGTTAAGTGCAGTAAGTCATAAAGAGAAAGATATAGTGGAATTTGTCACTCATGCATGAAATATAAGGAAACAAAGCAAAGGAATAGACAAAATCAAAGCAAATAAGCCTTTGAAAATGACTTCAGATCAGGCTACCTGAAGTAGGGATAGCGGATGTGTAAAAGGTAGGGAGGGGGAACCAACGGACTATAGAGAGGAGATTATTAGTGATTTGGTGAAAAGTGTGATATGACTTATATTTGTAGAGGTATGAGCATATACCCCTAAAACATATATAGCATTGTAAACCAATATAATATATATAAACAATACAAATAATAAATAGTAATAATAATAAAATACTAAAGATTATCTGATTATCTGAGGGGATGGGCCGGAAATAATTGCAGCTCTTAGAATATAGTATTATTCTAAACGAAAATATCATGAAATTGGGTTATTTTATTATTAAATTGCATTAAATATTTGCATCTGTTAGTATATTTTATGTATCTACTCATTTTATTTAGTGACAGGTAAAATACAGGAGGTACAGTTAAACTTGAATTTCAGATAAATAACACATTTTTAGTATAACTGCTCCCAAAATATTACAAAGGCTATAGTGATATTGTAAAAATTCTTTGTTTTGTGAAATGTAAATTTAACTGTGAACCCTATGATTCACCCAGATCTCCCTCTCATCCTATGATTCAGTATGTGGTATATGTTAAGATCACACATGCATCAATTTAGGTTTACAAGATAAAGGGATATATAAATGCTTAGTTAAAATTAGCAAGATAGTAAATATTATATTTAATATAAAAGCAGACTTTTTGGATTTCCTGAAATTTTGAGTTTATCAATAACTCCCTATTAAGAAATTCTACTACCTTATGTTTGAGGTTTTATAATCCAATCTTTAAAAACATTACTAATATTCAGTCAGACATGTAATCAGAACTTACACACTGAATTTCACCCTGCATAACCTATAGAGCCATAGACATCAAATTCTTAGGTTTTAGTTGGTCAACTTATGTTTTTCTACCTTTGAATCTTATATCTTCAACTAATTTATATGCATGCATTAGGGATTATAACATTATAAAATATATGGTTTAAAAATTAGAATTTACATACAGGTAAAATGAAATACAATATCCAACATATCCTTATATTATTAGTAACAAAGTAATGTAAGTAGAAATTTTCCCAATCCATATTTGACGTCTTTAAATCCAATGCATTTTATTTTTAAATTATTTTGCTTTTGAATGCGTAACTAAATGTTGAAAATATACAATGTTAACCTGTGGAAAACTAACTGAAAATTTACTTTATGCATCCCTCCACTGCACTTAAACCTCAATGGTCCCCTTCAGAAGAATCAAAGACATCTCAAACCTTTCCCCCTTGCTAAATATAGGTGCCTAATACTTTCTATGTCAGATTTTGTGCATTAAAAGCAGGTTATTCAACTGAAGCAAATCCAAAGCTATGTTAATTTCTCTGAGGGAAAAAAAAAAAAGGCTGTTGAAGAAGATAAATCCTTTCCCACTTTTCCTTTTGCAGATCAAAGGAAAATACACCTTTTATTTTTAAAAAGCTTGTATGAGTGGAAGAATTATAACCACATACTGTAAATTTCATATTAAATCACCGTTTTGGGAAGAAAACAACCAAATCTTCGCTGCTTGCATGAACATTTCTACTGTTTGTATTTGAATGTTTTTGCTGATGAGTCAGAAAATAGTTTGAGTTATATATAGCTGATATCAAAGAAATAAAAATGATTCAACAAACAAGAATTTCTGGAAGAGCTGTCAGAAAGTCCTGGCATCCATTAGAGAGGAGCAAGCATTATATTTAATATGGGCATAATAAGTTATTAGACTTTTTTCCTTTTGACATATGATTCAAAGTATCTCAGAAACATGATGTGAATTATTTTCATAAAACCTTCAAAGTTCTAATAGTTGCACATATTATTTATTAACATTGATATGATGGTTCAAATTACCCTTGAATTTCCCATTTACCTTTGATACAGGCATTCTTTGAATTTCTGAATTTAAAAGCTTACACTCTCAGTCATAATTGTGCATTTTGCTATAACAACATACCTGAAAAAAATATAATACTTTGTAATGGAAATTGGAGATATTTGTTATGACATAGAAATTATAAAAAAATAATTAGGGCATATTTTATTATTATTTGTAATATGGAACATATTGTAATAGTAATAATGTAGTTCAATTCTAATTATGATTAAAGGAAATTATAATGAGTTAGTGCTTAATGGATCTGGGGGCACAAAGTGGGTGCATGATAGATGTCTGTATAATGAAGGGAAGAGCAAAGGGAGAGATAGAAGTTTATGATCACTGCCTGTAAGAATTGTGGTAGTTTAACATGTTACCATTCATCCCCACCATTCTAGTATACACATAACATTCCTTCACCTAATGATAGCATCTATTTCTGTCCCTTCTTGATCTAGCATTGCTCTGAATATCAAATAGGGAAGCAGTGATCCTGGCTTACTCCAGGGCAAGGCCAAGTAGGTTGCTAGTATCTTCCTCTTGGCTGTTTTGGAATATTTTCCTATGGAAGCCCACTACAATGTAAGAAATGAGACTATTCTGAGACCATCAAGATGTAAGCAGTTCAAGTGGAAATTAAAACATTTAAGTTGAAGCTATCTGCAGTCCATGCAGCGTGAGTTCGATCCCCGGCCAGGCAGATACACACATGGCACAGCAGACCATTCCTGTCTCGCCCACTGCTCCCCTCAGCAATGTATTTCAGTCAATTCACCTGTTCTGTTCCGCACTCAGTCTCTGGTGAATCCTCTCACCCCCACACCTCCACAACTCTGGTCTGTACTCGAGTTCTTGTACACATAAATAAATATATCTTTAAAATAAATAAGCACCAAAGCACCAGTCATGGTGTGGGGAGGCTTATATAAGATATAAACCAGTAGAGGCTGCAGATCTGTAGCGCCTGGTGTTATAAACCTGAGATTTCACATGAAAAACTGAACTACAACTACTCCCTCAACCCAGTCAATCTGAAGATAGAAAGAGAATAATTAACATTATTTTAAGCAGAAGTCTTCACAGGGCTTGTTACTTAGCAATAATTAAAACAAGGTCCTTTCTCATGTTCAAATATACCCTGAAAATTTGATAAACTCCATTTAATCAGATTCATAGGTCTTGGCTATAGAACACAGCCCTAAGTCCAGTCCTGTGATAGCTAGAGAGTCTTAACCTAAAGAGAAGGTATCTGCTGGTTTCTATACTGCAAGTGGCAATATCTACCTCTTTGAAAATTAGTATACTGACTATAACGGAAGAAAAGACAACAGTAAAATAATGTTAATGGCAGGAGGAGGCAGTTGTTATATTGAGGCCAATTGAAAACAGAATAATTACATGTGGGAATGAGAAATGTAAAAAGGCATTTAAAAAAGAGGCTGAAAACTGAAATTATAGGAACTAGTCAATAAGGTTAATGTATGGCATCCCCTAATCTCACTCCCTCAGAATGGAAGTAACTTTTGGAATGTATTGGCCGTTAACATGGAACTTAGTAGAAAAAGAAAAAAAAAAAAAAAGGAAAAGTTTGCGCAATAGAGCAGTGCAAATAGTTTTAACCCTGAAAAAGGAGTGGTAGGATGGGGCTGGCAGTGCAAGGCTGAAGAAGGGAGTTAACCCACACCAAAAGAAAACAATCTGTAAAATGATATATTAAGTGTGTGCTTCTAACTACTAAGCCCTGTTAATTTAGAACTCTAAATTATATTCTTACACAAAACTGATAATAAACTCTAAGTCTATCTAAACATCTAAACATATTTTAGACAGGTAACATTTTCAGGTACTTGCATGATATCTCATAACAGTCAGAGACAGATGGCAGCTATATTTACCCTCAGAGAATTTCTCAAATCTACACTATTTCTTGTAAAATAATTGACTGGTAATCTCTCTCTTTCACATTCTCCACGTGTCTCCTGCTAGGGATCATTTTAATTATCCTCTATATAGTGGAGGGGGTAATCCCTTACAATCTATAAATAAAACAAAATTAACAAAAAATAATGCAAACCACAACAATAGCTAACCTTGATTCAATTTACATTACATTAAAGCTATATTGACAGGTTCACAAGATTGTTTCAATTTTCATATGACATATATGCAGTCTTATTTGTGTTCATCTCAGTGTGATATCAGAGATACTTAATTCACAGATGAAAAACTAGAAAAAATTAAGAAACACTTGACCAAAGATATAATTATTGTCCTTGTTAGGATATGAACCCCAACAATCTAACTCTAGAGTATATCTTGTATTCTGAATGCACTAAGTGTAATAATTTCTGGAAGGTCTGAGAATTGCTGAAGGCACATTATCCTGAAACAAAACGGTGGCTAGTCTTCTGGCGTTTTGAATGAAGCTTTTTACCATTTAGTGCAACCTAAGGGTATGCGATTCTGCAAACATATGTGTGACTTTTACCAAGTTTACCTATATATATATATTCATGTATTCATATATCCATATACATTTATAGTAGGAGGAAGAAACTAGAAGGAAGGGTGGAAATTTTTATTTAATGTAGATAAATTTAATATATACATTTAAGATCAAATTTTGTCAAATACCACGGTCAATTAACCCTAAATGGACACACTTCAGTTGAATAATTCTATAAATTAGGTTCTTTCATTTATAGTATACAATTAATATTGAGAGGTTTTGAACCTATAAAAAGCAATTTTAATGTGATGGTGGGTCTTAGTTTTGATATCACAACTTAGATTTAATGACATTCGAAGTATGGGATTTTAATTAGGGCTGAACATATGACCTCTGCAGTCATACAAGAACAGATGTGTCGAAGGGCCCCACCCATGTTTTTACATTCGGCTTTCACCATCTTAAAATTCTAATATGTTTGAACAAGGGAGCCACTTACTCATTTTGCACAGGGCCCTGTAACAAGCAGCCTATTTTGACTACAGTAATATTTGGCAAAATTATTGATGTGTAATTTAGTAACTTGGAATTTGGACTCAAATCTTGTGATTTCCTGTGTATTCTACTTATATCTTTATCATCACTTTACATTAACTGCTTTCTGGATTCAGTGGCCTGGAATCCTGATATATGAGCAGGAAGGTGTTTATCACATTCCAGAATCCTCACAAATCACCATGCATCTTTGGATGAAATTGTCAACTAGTTTAACAGATGGAACTACTAATTTGAAATCAAAGAACATACGGTATCTCTCACTGTCCCTCATTATAAGAGACATACCTCATTTTAGACCCAAGTGTAACTCCATCCCACACAGACCCGATGTTATCTGACATTTATTATGGTAAACTATTTACATCAAAAATGCTACATTATGAAAATAAGGCTACAGAATATCTTATTTATGCTTAGACATTAATCATACAACTTTAAACCTCCTACATCACACTTTCCATGTGTTCTTCATTCTGTTTCTTTACCCCATATTCTTCCTGCCCTTTAGTCTTGGCCATCTGAGAAATTTAAAGTAATATGTTAAGTCTGTGTTTGTGATAACGCTTTGCCAAATATACATGATAACCTATAACAGAAGTTCTATCACACCCTGTAAAAAGAAGCTATATATTTAAAATAGAGACTATATAACCAGCAGTCACAACCTCTGGTGAACTCTGCTTCTAATGTTTATAAATGATTTGTTCTGGCTCAAATATTTGCACTATTGGAAAATAGTTTATGTTTAAAACTAAAATATTGATGACAATATATTCTGATTCATTGATAACTGAATAGATATCTCTAAATATCTATCTAATCTATCAATTCTTTATCAATCTATATACCTTAGAGATATTTTTATTCCTGTTTGTTGGGGGAAAAGTGTGAAGAGCTTTGAAAGGGGTTGTCATAAATTGACTTATCTCCTCTCCATCCTTTCAGAAATTGAAAATTCTACTATCATTAAGATACTTAAGTGACTGAAGTAAAAATCATACTAACAGCGATTGAGAAAAAATAGGAGGAAGAAGGAAATTAACTCCACATGCATGCAGAAAACAAAATCCTATGTCATTATATTTATGTATATGCCTTGATGCACTGTTTGATGATACAATGATAGAAATTTCAAAATAACACCACTGAAATCATCCAACTAGAATGTCATTCAAACTCCATCTGCTCTCCCAAGTCTCCATGTACCTCTATATAGGTTTTAGAATTGGCTTGCAATTATACAAAGGAAACCTAGTGGAATTGTGAATGTGATTTGCCCAAGAATTATAATTCAATTTAAGGAGAATTAACTTCAAATAAAATTGAGTATTCTAATAAAGGAATATTAATATGTTTCTACATGTCTTCAAAATTTTGTAATTTTCAATGCATATATCTTATAATTCATTATTTTTTGTCTATTTCCTGGATGTGTTTAAATATTTTAATTTTACATTTTTATTCCTACTATTTAATAATAATATAGATTGTGGTATCTCAGTTTTTTCTTACATCCTTGATATTCTCACTCTAATTCAGTTTACTATTTTTTTTTGTTCTGCTTAATGCACAGTATATATTACAAAACCTTAGAAACATAAAATGGCCCTAGGGATGATCAATTCTACATCTTTTTATATTCTGATAAGGAGAGAAGCAGAGGCAGATTTAATTTGATTTAATTAAGTGAAGTTTATGACAAATTTTATCCTAGTTTATATAGTATAACTTTCCCCAAAACAAGAGCATCTTAGTGCAGGTAAATCTATTAGGAAGACTGCCAAAAGATGATATATGACTGGATTCCCCAGTGCAGTTCTTCCAATATTTTAAATATCATAACCTGATTCCAGTTTGTATTTTACAAAATTATTTTCCTTTCAGAGGTGCCCAGCACTGCCAACCTTGGAATCTACTATTACCCTCACATTGATGTATTTTGACTTTGCCTTATTGAATGTGATTAACACATGCACCATGACCATTATGAAGAATTTCAAATGAGCTCTTCCATCATACTAGCAATTTATTCTCCTTTTTTATCTTCTGATCAAAATTTTCACAAAACTTGAAGTGATTTCTTACTGGAATATCAGAAATATTAAACCAGAGAATGGCATTTTTCATCAGAGGACCTGGGAATTCCTCCTTTTTACAAGAAGATAATATATTTGGAGATTCAAGATGTGTTAAGTTGATTTATGCCAAAATGTTTAAATACCTGGAGGAAATACATATTGCCTATCAATTATAAATTATCATTTTTTAAGATTTAGAAAACATGAATACAAATAGCCAGAAAATAAATCAACAATTAGCCAAAAATCACCAAAGACAAAAAGACACCAAGTAAGTTGTGAAAGTAAGTTGTGAAGTTATCCAGCAACTAATCATAATAGGAAAAACTTAAATACAAAATGATGAAAATAAAAGAAGATTAAAATATCAAGAGTTAATTTAAATAATCATCTCTAGCAACAATTGGGTTTTTACCAGATTTGAGACTTTCACTGAAATTATATATGAATGAATCTATATGATAATTTCAAAACCCTTGAAGGAGGTGAGGAACTTGTCACACAGATCAATCAAATTCACAAATCAATAAGTGGAGAAGCTAGGATTCAAACACAGCTCAGGGATCTTGCTTAAATTCACATTTTTACATTGTCTATTCTATAGATAGTGACATATTCTCTTAATAGGGACAAAGATGTTAATATTTTGAATGAAATTGAAAAACTAACCACTAAAAGTATTTAAGTATTGGTTAGTATTGATTATAATATGTATTTGAAAAAACTCAACAGATTTTTCTGTAATAAATAAACAAAAACACACAACACACACTAGGCTACTGAGAACTCAATAAATAGGGGAATATGGTAACATAACAGATTCATTGAAAAATACTGAAATTGATTAGTAATTATCCTGGAATTCTCTTAATTCAGTGTACTTTCAATAAAAATTCTAGAAAATTTGTTTTTCTAATATCTCACTCATTTTTAATGTCTGTATACAAGATAAAAGCAGTTGCTGACTGGACAGAATTTTGTCCTACAGTTATACTACATAACATAGTAAAGTAGAAAACTTTATATTACTAAAATTGGTTGTAGAATACGCATGTGAGCAATATGAATGCTTTATGGCTAGAATGATCTAATGCACTTGTTATATTATTTTCAAGTCACATTTAAAAATACTTATTAAACCAGTTGGATAATCTTTGTTTAATGAAAGGAGTCAAAATTTCAAAGGGAGTGGATTTACCAACCAATTAGGAAGAGTCAAGGGCAATGTTAATGAAAACTATCAGGAACATTATCTCTATAGATATCTTTATATGTATATATGTCTGCATGTATGGATATGTACATATATATGCATATATATGTAACAGTTTAGCTATATCTACAAATCAGAACACTGGTTTATTTGTTACAAGGAAAGTATAGATCATTCTAATCAAAATTATAAATAATTTGTATATACAAAAAATTGAGCAGAAGCATTAAAAAACAATGCCAGGCACTCCAACAATAAAGCTACACAGGTGATTTAACTTATTGCTGAAATTGACTCACCTCTGTGAACGTGTGTCCAGCTGATTTGTGCTTTTTGTTGGACTCTTAAACTAGTGGATTATACATGCTGTTAGTGTATTATACATGCTGTTAATATTTTAGGTACTTTAGATAGTTACTAGTATACTTCTATTTCAGTCAATATATTGGTTTTTCATTTCCATCCAAAGCAAAGCTGATTGGTTATCTTTATTCTGGGCAACTGTTTAATAATAAGGTTGTATATAATTTATGTCCAACCTGATGATAAGCTGTGGGTATTAGACATGAAGATGTTGTGGAAAATGAAATAGAATCCTGAGGACCCCTTTGCTGTCACTTCCCCCAAATTCACAATACTGAATTTATTTTTTTAAAGATTTATTTATTTATTTATTTATTTATTTATACAGGAAACAGGGTACTGACCAGATGTGCCGGAGGGTTAGAGGATTCACCAGAGAAAGAGCGGGAACAGAACAGGCAGACTGACGAAATACACTGCTGGGGGGAGCAGCGGGCGCGACAGGAGAGGGTCCCCATGTGGGACACTCGCTGGCCAGCCGGGATCGAACTGGCACTGCAGAGGCTGCAGAAAGCTTCACAGCGCGGTGCTCAACTGCCTGTGCCACCAGGGGAGGCCCAACAATATTGAATTTAAAATAAATTAACGATATTGAATTTAAAATAAAGTCATTCCTCCATCCCAGTTCCTAAAATCATACTGTATGGGAAAACACAGTGAAAGGGCAGGTGGGAATTTTTCAGGTAGTTTTTAAGAAAAACTCTGCATGAGATTTTTGAGCAGTAAGAGGAGTATTATTTAAGTTTGGCAGTAGACAGAAGAATAGATTCACTAAATGCTACATGATAGTGAACACGAGGGATGTTTTTGAAGAAAATTTAAAATGAGAAAATACTGGGAAAGTGGTACTTGAAAGGAAGGGGTATTAAGAAAGATTAGGACTATATTCTTAGCAGCAAAGCTTGTAAGTGTTTTTTTTTTTTTTTTGCATAATTGCCTTTTTGTGTCTCAGTAAGTACAAGAGTAGCACTTTATTATTTTTTACCTGACATAATCGCTGGGTTTTCATAAGCTTTTTCCTAGTAATCCAATTGTCTCCTCATTAGATTTACTTCATTTGTGTTTCATTGCTTGGAACATTATAAAGGGAACTGTGACTTCAGGGGCTTGTGCCCATATTTGTCATCTCTGTCAGTCATTCTTGTTTCATTATCAACTGTTGAACATACTTATGTGTGTTTGCTTGGCAAGTATTATTTTATAATTTCAAAAATTACTTACCTGAATGATATCAATCTAAATGTATATTGTGTTTCTCTGTTTATGGAGATTATAAATATTTTTGGAAAGAACTAAACTGCTGGCAAGATTATTGCTCATGAATTTCCATTCAGAAAACTAGGTGGTTTATCCTACATTCCAAATCTCATCCTCTGACTTTAGTATTATGAATCATGTCACAAACTGTCCTTGTCGCTTAATATCTTTAATACATTTTAATTCATATAATAAATTTAATATAAATAACAATTCATTCTACTTAAGCTATGTATTTGTCAGTGTCAGTTCAGTTATCTCTTTGACAATATTGACTGATTTAATTAATTAACTAATTAATTATGTCCAATCTTGCTGTACAAAGTACTTGAAGCAGTATATAGCCTATATTATCGTCATAAAATTCCATTATTGAAAGAAGCTTATAGAGCTTCTTACTTCATATCTCATTTATAAAAATAAGAGAGCATTGGTGTAGAGATTTTAAATTATTTTTGTGGTCTTTGTAGCAGAATGTGAATTAAAACCTGCTTTTTGTTACTTATGCTTTGGTGCCCTTACAATACCGTGAATTTTAAAAAAAATAATGTATACATTTTTGACTTGATACATTTATGTGAAAATAAGATTTTAAAAAGTATTTCTTGATAATAACATCGCAGTAATAAGTATTTTTTATTTACTCTGAAGTGGCAGTCTTAAAATATTTTAATTCACTGTATAGCCTTGCTATATAATTATTTGTATTCTTAAAGAAAATAGCCTATTGGGCCTCCCCAGTGGCGCAGCGGTTGAGCGCTGGGTTGCGAAGCTCCCCTTGGCCTCTGCGGCGCCGGTTCGATCCCCGGCTGCTCCCAGGCCACCGGAGGAGGGTCCCACATGGCCCGCAGACCTCTCCTGCCGCCCGCTGCTCCCCTCAGCAGTGTACTTCAGTCCTTCTGCCTGCTCTGCTCCCCGCTCTGGTTCTGGTGAATTCTCTCACCCTCCCATGCTTCTGACTGTACCCAGTGCATGTATAAACAAAACAAACAAACAAATAAATAAAACATGCCTCTATTTAAAAAAAAATAGCCTATTACCTTTTTTTAAAGATTTATCTATTTATGCATACAAGAACTGTGGTACAGGCCAGGGGTATGGGGGGTGAGAGGATTTACCAGAGACAGAATGGGGAGCAGAACAAGCTGACTGACTGAACTACACTGCTGAGGGAGCACCTGGCGATTCAGGAGAGGTCTCCTGCACCATGTGGGTAGCTCCTGGCCATCCAGGATCGAACTCATGTTGCAGAGGCTGCAGATAGATTCACAGTGCTGTGATTAACCACTTGTGCCATGAGGGAGTCCCCCTATGTACCTTTTAATACAGAATGATCTCTCAGGTCTGTAGAACATCAGACCTTTCATATTTCTGAACTAATTTTTCATCTGTAAGTGCTTATTTTGATGATAATTAAGAAATTAATCTTATTTAACTTGGATTAAGTGGCCATAAATTAACTTAAGTCAAGGCTTCCTATAGGTTATAGAAGTCCTCTTAAATTCTGGGGAGAATTAGTATGACCAAGTGTTGGGGAGAGACACAGAATTCTTTATTATCCATGGTTCCTGTTGGTATGTTTGATGATATTTGCTGTTACAAGATGTTTTCGGTGTTTCTTTTTATGGCATCTGCCCAATCTCACATCCATGACCTTCCTGGAAATCATTGTGTATAGTCAGTGTAGTCCTGGATTTTGTGGAAACTTTCCAAACCTACTCAGGGTTTTCTTCCAACTGATATACTCCATATTCGTTTTTTATGTCTGTTGTATAACCATATTGTTCCAGGGAAACATGGAAGAGTGACTTCTTTATTGATTTTACTTAGGGGACAAAAATGAGTCTTTTTATATATACATATTTTTTTTCTTTTCTTCATTCCAGAAAAAAAAAAATAATATAGGGCAATCTGCAAGTTAGCCTGCAAGTAAATAGGAAAAAGAGACTCATCTTTAATTTTCCACCAGGGTCTAGCTCACTTACATCTGTGAATCCCTTCTTTGTCCTCATCTGCAATACCTGAATACTTAAAAGAACAAATCTGTGATGCCTGGGACACTTTTATGTCAAATTATTTCATCTGAAATTTAATTCTAAGATAAAGTGTTTTGAGTATGCCGCACCAAGTTTTATAGTTGTATTATAGTAGTATGTGCTGCCATAACACTTACACATATTATGAATGCAATTCAGTGTCTTTTAGTAAACTTTTAGAATTGTACAATAAATACCATAATATGAAAACTGAATATTCCAATCTTTCCACAAGATCGATGAATAGTTTGGGGTTTGAATTCAAAGTTCAGGAAACTTTTCATTCTCCCCAAAGTCTGCTTTCTATAGATTCTCTTACATTTCCAATACACATTCATTCAGGTTCACAGAAAGTCTGAGATGTCTGAAGAGTGTCTCGTGGTATTCTATGGATTTCTCATTTTCAATAACTCACATTAAATTTCCCTATCAAGATTTCCACCTCAAGCTAGCTGCATCACTTGTCATCCTGTTCATTACCTATTTACATCATTTTTGTAATTGAGGGGCAGGTGGTGTGTCTTCTTTAAACCAAATAGAGTAAAGTGTGTACATCAGAAAATCTGCTGGTTGTTATGGCTTGGCCCACCAAGCTATGGTAGCAGAGGAAGAACTAGCAAGAAAGTTTCAGGTTCTTACTATTCCATAGGTTAGTAGGTGTTCTAGAATAACTCAATTGTTGTAAATCTGTTGCCAATTTCTGGAGCACTAAAATAGTTATTGACTATTTTCTTCAATTACACAATTGCTCTTTGGGAAGAGGCTTTGCTGAATTCCTTACTTTGTCATGCTGGATACCCCAGCTTTTGAAATCACTTTTGAAACTCAAAATCTGAAAATAGACACTTTATCCCCCCTTATCATTCTTTTCTTTAGCCTTGGTGTAGAAAATTGTAAGTATTGCCTGGATGGGGCAAAGACATTGAGGTTGGAGGCTAGACCAATTTGCCAGGAAGGTAACACTGAAATCTCTCACGTAACTTCTATACCCTTGCATTCAGTTCTGCAAGAAGTTTCACATTCATTACTGATAAATATTGGTAGTTGGATCCTGACATAAAACTTACACATAATATGAGTGCAATATGACTGCCTTTCCCATCACATAATTATTTGCACCTTTCCAAGAAATACCATCATATACCTTGTCCCTGTCATGAAGCACAATGCATAGAAACTTTGGATAAATGGCCATTAAGGAAAAACATCATTTGTGACCTGAGCAGAAACAATTAGAGATGGAAAATAGAATAACCCTACTTTGATTTGTTATAAGAGACATGAGACTTGGTTAAAAATCCTTTGATAATAGCTAAAGTGTATGTGTTATTTCTGCATATAATACTTTTAAAATATAACTGGAAAGTATAAAAATATATTTTTAACAAAAATGAAAATTAAAGGAAAGAAGGTAATACATGTAATACAAGTGAACTCATGAATTAAACATCATTCAAATTTATTCTTCAGTTTCATAGTTCAATGAATCTGAACTATTTGAAAGAATTTCAGAGAAATATTTTTGACAGAAATATTTGTAATAAAATGAACTTTTCTTAATAATGCATCAGGATATAAAGGAGAATGGTGACAGTTTTGTATCTTTGTTTTATAAAGATTTTTAATTGTCATGTTGTTACTAAATATTTTTAAGGACTGAAATATGTGATTTCTTGTCCCACTTTAGATTCTAAGCTATCTAAGCTAAAAGTGTCTGGTTCCAAAGCACATTGAAACAATATTTTGCAATGTCTAGATAGGAAATGATGCAGGTTTAGAAAATCCTGCTGCTAGGCAAGAAAGCTGTAGCTCTTTACAAAATCTCTCAAAGACTACTGCGGCAAAATCACGCAGCATCAATGGGTTGACAGGAATCTTTATCTCATTCTTTTTGGGTTGTTTTAGATTAAGAAGTTCTATCAAAAAGCTCATGCTGTTTTAAATTATAGCTCATAGGGGGAAAAAACACCTTGATTTCTCTTTTGGTGTACATTTATATAAGAAAAGTCTATCATTCCATATACCCTTGGTTGCAGAGATCACAATAAATTTCTGAGTATCTCGCTAGCTTATTTCATTAAATTGTTTCTGTTATGTTTTGACTTTTTAAGTATTTAAGCAGGTAACACTGCATATGAGGAATAAAGAAATTTCTTCTTAGATTTTATGGATTGGAAAAGCTGTTTCATGCACAAATTTAATTCAGAGAACAATTTAGACTCATTCAAAACCATTAGATATTTTGCTCTGACATTTAGTTAAATAGAATAAATAAGCCTCTTTCCAAGTGATAAGCACCTTTCTTTGCTTTTAAAATTATCTAAGCAAAATTTGTAGAAACTAAATTTTCCAAAATACACAGAAATGGCTTCATTGCTATGTTTATTTTTCAAATAAATATCAAAAGTGCCTAGGCTTTGTCTTACAACAATAACAAACCTCCTTAAATTATCATTGTGCTTTGACCTTGAAAGTTCACACGTAGTTATCTGCAAATGCAAAGTACTGTTCTATGTATTGTATTTTATGGGCATGCACACGCACACACACACACACACGACTGTTTTCTACCAATAATCCATTCACTTTGCAATGTCTCCACTAATATTTGAATTGCTTGTGCACAGGTTTGTTGGATTTCATTTGTGTTCTGTGGGTAATTATTTAAATATTTGTATCTATTGTATAGTACATCCAGAAAATTTAATTCAACTGGTCTATAGGTCATCTCAGTCATTCATATATTTTATTTATTTATTTATTTATTTATTTATTTGTTTGTTTGTTTGTTTGTTTGTTTGTTTGTTGCAGGGACCCTTGCCGGCTGCCGGGGAACGAAGCAGCGCTGCAAGCGCTGCAGAGACTGCAAGCAGCCTTGCAGCCCAGCGCTCAAAGGCTGAGCCACCAGGGGAGGCCCTCAGTCATTCATATTTTTATGAAAATGTGTCAGTGGGCCTCCCCAGTGGCACAGCGGGTTGAGCACAGCACTGGGAAGCTGTCCACAGCCCCTGCAGGGCGGGTTTGATTCCCCACTGGCCAGAGAAATACACACATGGCACCGCAGACCTCTCCTGTCTCTCCCTCTGGTCCCCTCGGCAGTGCTTTCAGTCCCTCAGCCTATTCTGCTCCACACTCTGTTTCTGGTGAATCCTCTTGCCCTCCTGAGCCTCTGGCTTGTACCCCAGTTCTTGTATAAATAAAATAAATCTTAAAAAAAAGAAAATCTTTCCACGATTTTAATGTTGAGTCAGGATGGAAACCAATGGTTTTTAATTTATTATTATTAATTTTAAATACCTAAATACTAAACATAGATGGTATTTAAGGAAAATGAATCATTTTCATTCCTATCTTTTACTTCATCCTAGAAACTTGCTTCTGTACCCTATTACTTGATAATGCATGAATCTTAAATGTAACAAAAATGTGACGATTTGTATTACATCTAATTGAAAGATCAGGAAAGTCATAACGTGGCTGGTTCTTCTCTTTCACTTTCTCTTATACTATCTCTTATAACCCTGCTGACATATATTCTTGAATTGAGGATTTCCCAAACAAACTAACAAAAAAACCCCAAATAAACAAACAAACAACAACAACAACAACAAAACAACTCAGCAAATCATTCCAGAGGCAGGCAGTCAATTAGAAAAAGAACATTTCATTCATCTCATTCAGACCTCCTATTAAAGACCCAGATCTCAGACAAAAGGAAATGTAGAGGCATACTGTTTTGGAGATAATGATACTATTTTATTCTACGTATCCCACCAAAAGAGAAACTACACGATTAGCTTAAACTTTCTTATGGTGAAAATGTGTTATCAACATTAGAAGGGGTCTGAGTCAAAACTAACCTGAATCTACAACAGATGAGACTTAGTAAAGTTGAAATGATTGTCAGCTATCAAAATGCAGAAAACCTAAAATTTCACAAAATTACATATTAAACATAATGATCAGCAAATGATTAATACAAAAATTTTGTTTATTCTAATATGTATTTTATAAATATTTATGAAATAAATAATATAAATTTTAATATCAGGCAATAGAATGTCAGTTCAGCAATCAATAGAAATAGAAAATTGAACCATCTGCTTATTTAAAATGTATGTTATATTCTAACTCTACCATGTTTTAGTAAGGAAACCAGAGGACAATACTAAAGTCCTCAGTTGCTACAAACTAGGCCTGCCAGCCTCCCAGGATTTGAAGCTTAACTAAAATCTAGAAATATGAGTGAAAGAATTTTTGTAAATTGAAAATTACTGTGCAACTTAAAAATATCAATAATTTCAAATAATATCGCTGGTGGAGAGATACATGTGCTGTCTACACAATGAGCATTACTAATGAGACAAGTTTGTCTCTTACAATTCTTTGATGAAAGTTAATGACATCAAATGTCAATGCTTACTTTTTTTTAAGATTTGTTTATTTATATATTTGTTTATTTGTTTATTTGTTTATTTATACTAGGGTATAGGTCAGAGGTGTGGGAGGGTGAGAGAATTCACCAGAGACAGAATGGGGAACAGAATAGACATTTGACTGAATTACACTGCTGAGGGGAGCAGCGGGCTAATCAGGAGAGGTCTGCTGCACCATGTGGGTAGTCCCCCTGGCCGGGGATTGCACGCGTGCTGCAGAGGCTGCAGACAGCCTCATAGGTTGCTTCCTAACCTCTTGCACCACCAGGGAGGCCCCGTGTTCACATTTCTTAAAGATAATTCTCATATTGCAGTATTTTTATAGTTTAAAATATGCTTCAAATTTGAAAAGGGATAAAGAATTGTATTGATTTGACTAACATACAAATAATAATCATATTTAAATCATGAATGAAAGTCAAAGATCTAAGAGAAACAACTGGTAACATGTGAGCACATCACATCATTCTCATCAAGCATGATAACAACAATCTAAACTCTATTAAATGATACTATGTTACATGATGCTTAGGAGTTTCTTACAAAAGCCTACTGTGATATTACTTTAAATCTGAGTATGCTTCTTCCCTTCTTTGCTCTTATCCTTCTCCTTTTCCCTTCTCTCCCCTACCCCTTCTGGTCAGCCTTTCCGAATCAGCTTTCAAGACCTAATATTTGTAATTCACCCTTGAAAACTGATTTGGAACTGAGGTGTGGGGTGTGGGCAGGCAAGAACAAAGGGGGATGAGTACAATAGACTATGGTGGTGAGTGTATTAAGGTGGCTATATCTGAAAGGGGGGGGGTCTTATACTTCGGAAAATGCCAATGATATAAAAGAAGTTGCCTCCACAAACAAACAAACAAAACACTGGTAACTTGGTTTAAAGAATAATAGAATAGCAAATAAGTCTTGGGAATCATAAATACTAATTTAGGGACTTTGGACTAATTAAATCCTCTGTTCCTCAATTTTTTTTCACTTAAAATGGTGTGAAATAATAAGCTATTTTCTCAGGTTATTGTAAGAATTAAATTAATTAAATCATATGTAGTGTGTTGAGCAATATCTAGAACATATTTATCTTTCAATAAACAGATATTTATTGGTCAAGAAATAAGAAAAGATACAAAATAGTGGTACTTCAATAACAATAAATAGGGCCTCCCTGGTGGTGCAAGGGGTTAAGACGCAATCTATGAAGCTATCCACAGTCACTGCAGCAAGAGTTTGATCCCCGGCCAGGAAGCAATCCACATGATGCTGCAGACCTCTTCTGTCTCACCCGCTGCTCCACTTAGCAGTGTATTTCAGTCAGTCTGCCTGTTCTGTTCCCCACTCTGTCTCTGGTGAATCCTCTCACCCCCACCCACCTCTAGCCTATACCCCAGTTCTTGTATGCATAAATAAATAAATCTTTAAAAAATAATAAATAAAAAAATAAAAAGAAAACATAAGTTACATGGGAAATGAAGGGGGCAATGAAGGCTGAACTGATAGAATACCATGATTAATGGAGAGCTTGCCATATTGAGGTGCAGTGCAAGACAGACACATGATAATGATTAGTGCTGTTGATCCTGATGTGCATTTAGGAATTCAATTGTAATTCAATTGTAATTGGAAACCAATGAGGAGAATCAAGGAAAGCAGTGACTTGGTGACTCATTTGAATGCACATTAAAGAAAATGCTGTGACTTTTTTTGTTTTGTTTTGTTTAGAGAAAGTAAAAGTTTATTGAGAAGAAATGAAACAAATTGCTCTGACTTCTTTATAGAGAACAAATGTGGTTGTGAAGTAGTGGAAAAATGGATACTAGTATGGATAATAGTTATAAAGTTGTATAAAACAACATGATAGGGGTCTGATCTAGGGTTTTGCAGTGGAAATGGTAAAATTTGTATTGCTGTGGAACCAGAGCTAACAAGATTTGTTGATGGATGTGATATGAACTATGGGAAAAAGAAAAAAAAAAAAAAACACAAGGATCTCTCTAAGGATTTTAGTGTTAGCAGCATGCAGAAATGGTGGTGCTATTCAACAGGATATGAAAGGGGATGGTGGGAAATAGAGAGTAAGTTTGAGTGGGAATAATGTTTTAGACATACTTTGAGTTTCATATTTTAAGTTATTTTTGTTAATTTTAAATTTTAACTAGCTTTTTTACTATACATTACAAATAAAACATTGCCATCTTAACTATTTTAATTATATTTATTTTAAAATTATTGATAATTTTTGGACTGCAATTGATGAGCTTCATATTTTGTAGCCAAGTGGGCATGTTGAAAAGATGGTTGTGTACAGAAGTCTTATGTAAGAGATTAGGGTTAGACACAAAAATATACATGTCATATAGATGGAATTTAAAAATAATAATAACTATTATGGTCATTAATGTTTAGTTATGGATATCTTTTTTGCCAGCCTCCATACCAGAAGCATTTTTATGCATTTTCTTACTTATCTCCCCCAAATAACTCCAGTGGGTAAGTTCTATTTAGTGCTCAGTTTAAAATATGAAAATTAATTCTGAAGCTGGAGTAATTTGCACATGATTACCAATAATTAATAATAAAGCTTTGATCTGAACAAATGACAATCTGACTAAAAGCTTTCATTTTCAGTTATGTACATTTTTAACATCAAATTACCTCTTTCAAGTCAAAGATAAAAAATCTGCTTTCTAAACAACATATGACTTGAAGTTTGTCACAATGTTCTATCTCAAACATTTAACTTATGTCATATTGCACTGAAAAAATAAATCTTTATTGGAATTATTTTATAGTAAGAAAACAATTCCTCCCTACATAAATTGATATTACATTACTAAATTGTTATTTTATACATTACAATGCTATAGACACAATACACATGTCCTTAAAGAAGACTGAAATAAAACTACCTTTGTATTAAAAAGTCTTTACGTAAAGTATGACAAAGCACCACCAATGAGAGGAAGTCATTTTTGTACACTTACTAAGTTTTCTTTTTAGATTATGAAACACTTAAGATGTTAGTCAATTGTGCAATGAATGTGCATTCTCTTATTCACTCATCAGACTCCCGTGTTAAGCAGCCTTCTCTCTATTTCTCTATAGATTCTCTTTTGAAGTCTATTTTACACGCATTTTTACTTTAGTTGAATATCTCCTTTAGTTATTTTCCCTCCACATAACCAAACTTCACCTCAACTGTTCTTACTTAAATCAGCAGCTGATTTCATATTTTTCACCAAAAATATTGATGGGAGGATGAGTATTTGGAGAAAAAAAAAATAAACTTCACAGCACAGCTGTGAAGTCATAGACATTGTCTTCTTTTTTGTTCTTTTACCCCTACATTCTTTACCCTCCTTCCTGTTTATTGTTTCCCTGTTCCTAGATGCTCAATAAGAAACAGTTATTCCTGTCTTGGAGGTGATCGTGTGCAGCCAGAGCAAGGCATGGGGAATATACAGCATCCTTGCAGGGTTTTCCTGTAACTGAAAGATCCCACTGGGAGCTGTGGAAAATAAGCAGACATGCTGCTGCTGACCTGGAGGAATGATTGTAACCTGGCTAAGGCTGCAGTTCTAGATCTTAAATTCTTTAGATAAATGCTGCCTTGAGGAGAAGTAGCCAGGATACAAACCCCTGTAAACATGATACTTCTTTTGAAATCTGAGAGTCCCCTGAGTCTTCAAGGCTTGGAAGCCCTTATCTAAGCGAGTGTATTGCCTTTTCAGAGCATTTTCTTGTATATTTTGATGGGTCTGATGTGACTAGTCCTTGGCAGTTCTTGTGTGTACTCAACTGAACAAATGTCACATTTCCTACAGTAGAATGTGCTGAATGATACAATGCTGTGCAATTACATTTCTATTGAGATATTTACATTAATAAAGCATTATTTCATGGAATGAGTGAATATTTCTTTGGGAATAAGGGATACACTTTCAAATAAGATGAACAATTTGTTATGTCAAAAATAGTTTCTATTTATCATACTTCAGGGCAGTTGCTTATATGTCAGTTTATCTGGGAAAATCAAGTATTTTTAGCCCTCCATTAGGGGCACTCCTTGTGTAAGGTCCCTAAAAGCAATACACAGGTTATTAGGTTATTTTTCATAGAAATATTATGCTCTATTGGGGTATATATGCTAACTATATACTATATTATGCTAGGGAGGGAAAATTTAAAATCACCATCCATTTATGCCCGGTTGAGTGTATGAGAAAACAGCACACAGCTAGGAAAATACTGTGGATGTGTAGCTAGATATATCGAGTTGAGATTTCATTTCTACCATTTATATGCATGGCCCTATTTGAGTCCCTTAATAGCTCAGCCTCTTTAACTCTTAATTAAAAGAGTGCATATTGTTTCTAAATATGAGATCATAATGGTAATTTCTATACACTGAATGTATGCATCCATACCATCATTCATTTGTAGAAACCTAGACTCCAATGGAATGATATTTGAAGTGAGGCCTTTAGGAAGTGATTAAGCGAATGAGATTAGGTTTTTTATAAAGGTGGCCCAAGGGGCTACCTCCTCCCTTTCACTATGTGAAGATCCAGAAAGTAGACCCCTACCAAGCAATGAATCTAGAGGCACCTTCATCTTGAACTTTCCAGCCTCCAGAAAGTAAATGTTTGATTTTTGTTATTCACCCAGCACATTTTATGGTTATTTGTTACAGTAACCCACACAGACTAAGATAGAAATTGGTACCTGAAGGATACCAATTTAATAAATACCCATGAATGGACCATTAATAGCAATTCTTGTGATAGCTCAGCAGAGAAAGAGGATAGCTGTAGATACAGCATCAATCTTCTGAGAGAGCACAACCATAATCCTGAATAAAATGTTGGTAGGAATAAGAATGGAAAGCACCATTCTAATGAGGGGTCAGGTGGAAGTGGGGGATATATTATTGGACAATGAAGGAAAGATGATTCTTTTTGTAAAGTGGCAAAGGAATTGCCTGAATTGTATTTGTGTTCTAGTGTTTTATGGAAGGAAAAAAAAATTTGAGAGATGAATTGGAAATAGAGCTAAAGCAATTTGTAAACGTTGAAGGAACAATCTTCTTCCTGATTGCTTATAATAAAATGTGAGAATAGTTGAAAAATTGAATTTGTAATAAAAAAGAAAGTGACAGTTAATTTTGGGGACAATTCTTACACAATCCATATGGTAAAAAAAGAGAAAAGTGTGTTCAGGAGAAAACACTAAAGGTGTGGCAAAAATAAACATTTGTTAATGGAGATTAGTCATGTTGATAGAAGTCAGTAGCTATTATTTAGGTATGTTTTTGTTTCTTACAAGCTACCCAGTCTATGGTAGTTTGTTTTAATAGCCCAAATGGACTAAGATAGTAACATATTTATTATATGACAGATAATACTCTCTTACTATATACTTCTCTACTTGTCATTTTATTATTACTACATAACCATATTTGTATTCAAGAGTTACTTGCTCAGTCAGTTTTAATCATGTACTAGGATATTATCATGCTATCAAGACATAGTCCTTAGGTATTTTCATGGCAAATATTTTTGGATTAAGGTATTAAAATCAATAAATAGCAAGCAACCACCAGTCTCAGAATCAAGAGAAGCCACACTGATATAAACAATTAAGTGTCTGGCAAGCAAGAAAATAAATTCAATGGGATAATCAAACCAAATGCATCAAGGTTTGGAACAGATGGGCATTATAAATACTGGTTAGATATTTCTGGACTGATAGACTGTTGGGTTTACCAATGCATGTCTAGTTTAGACTCTAACAACAGCTATAGAAACTGTATTTTAAAATACAGTTTATAATTAGTATTAATTTTTGGCCTACAGATAACCAAATAATGATGTAACAGTTATTTTTGAAATATTATTCATTGAGGGTCTTTGTCAATCAGTGTGGAAAAATAAGTGGAAATGTTTAGACATACTAGCATGATTTTTTCTTATAACCTTGGAAACTTACTATTTGTATATAAAATTAAGTAATCTGAATTCCCTGTCATTCTACATGATTTGTTTCCCAGGTTACTATGTTCCCATAGTGATGGAAATTATAAAGCTATAAATCAAACAAAATACAAAACACAGTAGAAGCAAAAAAATAAATACATCTGTTAGTGCAATGCCTACATGATGGAGGAAAATTTATTCTCTCAAATTATCAGGATTACTGCTTTACTTTTTGATACATTTTCTGTATTTATACATATTTCAGTTGTGATTAAATGAGGTATCTGTGAATTCCGTAGAATCAAGAAGTTAGCAAATCAATGCCCAACAATAAGTGTTGGAGAAGATATAGAAAAAGAGGAATCCTATTATGCTGCCCCTGGAAATGTAAACTGAGGCAGCCACTTTGTAAAGCAATCTGAACCCAATTAAAAGTACCATCTGGAAATACCATTTGACCCACCGATCCCACTTTTACATATGCATACAAAGAACATAAAGCTATCAATGTTAAGCGGAAGAGGTGCACATATGAATAGCAAAAATGCAAGACCAAAAATAAAATAATAATAATAATAATTGCAACAATAACTACAATTATATGTGCTGCAAGGCTTATTACACCATTATTTATATAAGTTATGACTTGGAAGCAACCTAAACAGCCATTGAAAGAGAAATGGATAATGAAGATGGGCTATATTCGCACAATGGAATATTATTCAGCCATTAGGAAAAATGGCATGTTTCCATTCATAGCAATATGGAAGGAGTTTTGGGGATTCTATATAATAAAGCAAGTAGGAAAGGCAAAGAGAAATTATTGGATGTTTTCAGATATATGAATGAAGCAAAGAATTATAGGAAATTAATTTGCAAAGCAAAATAATTTTAAACAAGTTAAGGTTCATGAAGAAATTCAAGTGTCTGAGGTTGCCAGGGAAAGAATGGATAAAGGGGTATAAGCACTGGAAATAAAATAAACCAATTGGGAAAACTATTTGGCTCCATCCACTAAACCTAAAGGGAGACAGGGAAGCTATGTTACAATACACAAAAGAATGATAAATAAAGACACATGAGAGGTCCTCCCCGGTGGCGCAGCGGTTGAGCACTGGGTTTGCAAAGCTGCCCGCAGCCTCTGCAGCGCTGGTTCGATCCCCGGCTGCTCCCTGGCCACCGGAGGAGGGTCCCACATGGTGCGCAGACCTCTCCTGCCGCCCGCTGCTCCCCTCAGCAGTGTACTTCGGTCCTTCTGCCTGCTCTGCTCCCCGCTCTGGCTCTGGTGAATTCTCTCACCCCCCCACGCTTCTGACTGTACCCAGTGCTTGTATAAATAAGCTTGTATAAATAGAAAAAATAGGGGAAAAAAAAAGACACATGAGAAAATACCAGCACATGAAATATATCTATTGGATATGTCAACATGTTCCCAAATATTTTCACCAAAATTTATTTTCTCTCTTTGTTAAAGTCAAATCTAAAAATGAGGATAATGTTAGGTCAACACATTAATAGCCCACCCTAAGAAAAGTAGTCCCTGTCTTTTGGGCAGATATAGGAGTTAAGTAAGATTGCTTTTTGCTAAGAGATGAACTGGTAAGAAATATCCTAGAATTATTTCTTGATAGTAATCATCTGATCTCTTGCTACGGAGATTAGTTTTTAGGTTCACTATATTTTCTTTTTTTTTCCCCAAAGATTTATTTAATTATTAATACAAGCACTGGGTACAGTCAGAAGCGCCGGAGGGTGAGAGAATTCACCAGACCCAGAGCAGGGAACAGAACAAGGCAGACCAACGAAGTACACTGCTGAGGGGTGCAGTGGGCGCAGCAGGAGAGGTCTGCGTGCCATGTGGGACCCTTGCCCGGTGGCCGGAGATCGAACCGGAGCCGCAGAGGCTGCAGCAGCTTCACCACCAGGGAGGATCCGGTTCACTAAATTTTCTATGTTAGCACAACTCACATTTTGAAATGTTACTTACTGTGAAATAGTGATTGAGATAGACACCTCTTTTAAGTGTACTTTTGTTGTGTGTGTAGAAACTAACAGCAACAATAAAACAGAGTAACTGCTGCGAATGCAAACAATCGTAAGAAATCATCCAAAGTAATGTTGAAAGTATTTTGGAATGTTTATTTTTTTAAAATTTCTGTAGTTGCATATATATTCTGGTGAAATATATTATTTATGGTCATTTATTATTATTAATTATAATTTCTCTATTTTTCTATAATCTTGATTACAAATTTAAATGATTCCAGAACATCTATTGTTTTTATATCACAGGGGATTATGTTCAAAAAGCTATGTTTAGAATAAGTCTCCATGGACTGTAAAGATTCTGCAGAAAAATTTTATTGCATTAAAATTGAAATGCTACTAAAATATTCACTAAATTATTTAATCCATACTTTCCTTAACAATATGTCATTCATCTGCTATGTGATTTCATATCTATAGGGGGAAAATTCCTACTTATTTATGTTGAGTCAGGATTTCCTTTAGATTATAGAGCTTATCCACATGATTAGGACCTGGTTTCTATAAAAGTGGAATCCACTATTGTTTTATATTTAGAACACTATTTTATAACAACTTATTCAGTAAATACACAATAAAAATATTTGAATTTATCTAATTTCTTTTCATATGAAGTTGGAAAGTAGTGATTTACTCATGTGTATCTGATAGAGAATGAGGTATTGTCTTATCAGTAGCAGAATGAATTATTAACAAAATTTGAAGACTCTGACTCTGATGGCCTGGGGCAAGTTGATTGCCATAAGTAGAGCAACATATATATTAACTCTTCTGACCATATTAACTTGAACATTTAGAAGCAAGTATGCTTAAATGTCTCTTCTCATTTAAATTCTAAGAGTGCATTACTTACAAAAATGACCCATCTAAATATGCTGCTTTTCCATTTTCCATCGCAAAACTCTGTAAACTAAAAATGACTTTGCTGCCAACTATCAGCTATTCCAAAGCCACCTCTAATGCCCTATGTTTAAAAAACATTTTAGTTAGTCCTATTTTGATCATTTGAGGTTTACAATGCAACAAGTAGATTAATTTCTTTCCCATCATGTGAGCAAGCCAAAATTGTGCCAAGTTGATTAGGGAGTCAACAGAAGGCCAAGAAGTGTCAGGAGAAGACGCTCACTCTAAAAGAGCATACAGATACATTAGGTATCAATGAGCATGATCCACTCAGCACCAATTGCAAGTTAGCAGGGTAAAGGACATTTACTAGTAGTCTAATTATAAACCAAAGTCACACTGAAAAGCAAGGTTTGGCCCCAGGATGCATGAAATGTCAGTAAGCAAAAATTAGATAGGGCACAGTGGGTAGGACTGGGAAATGATCTAAATTAATTGAGAAATGGAGATAGGTTATGCAGCAATTCAGTTTAAGATATTTAGGGGAGATATTTTGAAAGCAAGATATAATTAAAAAAGAATGAGGCAACAGAAGATATTTCAGTAACAGAATTTGCAATCTGGCTTCTTGCCACATGAATTTGGCTGCACACAATCATGTTCAAATTGACCCTCACAGTGTCAAAATAGAGGGAGAAGAGGGAACAAAGGAAATAGTTGCCAACATTGAAAAGCTTGATTCCACATAGCAAAAGCACATTGTTTAATGGATTCCTATTTCATTCAAAAACAAACCTAATTCCTTAGAGTTTTGTATGGGAACCTACATTAATTCCCCAATTGTTGCTTTCCCTCTCTCATCTTATTGCCTGTATCACTTTGCTGTAGTCACTTTGGTTTTCCTTACCCTTCCTTCAACACACTGTCTTTTACACCAATAACTTCTAACTACATCTTGTCCCCAGAAAAAAAACATGACTTATTGGTCCCTCTCCTTCAAATCATAATCACACTTACTGTTCTATTTAAAATTGCAATCTCACTGATTATATCCTATTTATACCCTGATTATACCCTATTACTATTACCTTTCCTGTACCTGATTTTTGTTTCTATAGCAGTTACCATATTTAAAAAGATTACCTAAATCACTCTTTTGGTATATATTTTGTTGATATTTTTCTGAGTAGACTGTGAATTCTAAGAAAGCATGCCTTTTTGACTGTTTTATTACTTTATTCTCAGTGTCTAAAATCATGAACATTACTCCTACCTCCAGTGTGATCTCTATACCTTCCTAAAGTTTTGGAAGATCCAATAACCTTGTACTATCTCACAACAAATATTGCCTGGATCCCAGGAGTGCATTTAGCTTTTACATGCAGGATTCTTTTGTATGTTTACTATATAGTACTTTTCTCTCACTGACAATGAACTAGGAGACAATACTTATCATGAACCTTTCACTGGTTCCATGCCGTTTCTTTTTCAAACATTGAAATTAAAAGGAAATCAAAGCTATATTGTAATAATGTATGTAAATACAAATATGGAAAAACAGAAAATCTATTACTTTAGGGGAAATTTAAAATATTTCTCTTAATTGAGCCATATATGCAATTGGGTCACCAATGTGAAACAAGCATGGTGTGCTTCTTTATTATATTATTTGGTGGCCCTGTGGAAATTCCAACTTGAGGTTGGTGAAAACATGAATGTTTTACTACAATTTTCAATTGACATGGTAGATTGAGATCAACTCAAAAAAACCTTAAAATGTTTATTAAAATAAGATGTTTATAATAAATGTTGAAGCTTTCAATTAGAAGTTGACAAATTTATTTTAAAGATTTCAATACTAGTTTGTTTTTAGCAAAGCTTTTATATGTAGAGCTCAGTTATTAGTGAAAGGTGATCTTTTATTTTTTTATGTTTTTTTTATATTAAGGGGGCATCCTTTTTAATATTACATATGATCAGAAATATAGAATCCCACTTCTTTATATTTATGGTACCATATCCACCAAATTGTATGGGAAAAACCATTTGTTCTATACTTGGGCATCTTCAGAGATGAAAACTTTCTATTTCTTCATGTATAAGACAAATCTGCTGAATGCAAAAGCCTGAAACAAATTCTGCCTCAGAAACCCCCTCCATTATCCTTCTGCCAGGAGATGTGGCATTTCCTTAACCATGATTTATTTCAAAACTGCTTGATCATGGTTAAAATAAAGTTAAAGAAACACTAGAAATTACATATGTCAGACAAGTGCCAAATGTTCTGTGCCTATAAGTAGTTCAGAGAAGACTGACACCAATCAATAAATACTAAATGAGATTTACAACTAAATTGTACACTTGTTAACCTATATTTTCTTGAAGGTATAACTAGCCTAATATTAACTTGGACTGCATTGATTTATCAATGACCATGGAGTGGGGAGGAAGGTCAGTCTAGACAGGTGGAGGGTGAACAAAATATGTTTTAGTCTTTGCATTGCCACTGAGCCATTGTTCAACTGTGCTACTTTTGGCAACTCATGTTCAGTTATGTGGGTTCAATGTTTTTATCTCCAGGAGTAAGGATTAAGTTAATGGAGTGGCTTTGGAGTAATTAAATACTATCTTTGCTCCTCAATTTTCTCATCTATAAAAATTGTAATAATTAGTTTTACTATCCTCATCAGTTTATTTTGGGGATTCAATAAGTGAATATTTACAATAACCCTTAGCGTATAACAAACTCAAAAAAAAAAAAAAACCTAAGTGTTAGCTAACATTATTAAGATCATATTCATATATAATATAATAAGCATCTAAATATTGGGATGATTTTTTAAAAAAATATGTAAAATTTATGATAGGAGTAACTATTTTCAAGTATTAGAATTCACTAAAGCTATTTGGAATTAAGTTTTAGTAATAAATGTTAACCTTCATATTAGACAATGAAGTCAGCCTTACAGGAATACACACTTTTTAGTCAGGAGTCAGAGAATTCAAGAACACAACAATCTAAGGTAGGAATCTTATGTTCAGTGTTACATTTGGACACCTCTGCAATACATGAATACTGGAAACTCTTGCAAATCCATAGAACAAAATATTGAAATTGAGAAGGAGTATCCTCATTAGTATTTATTTCAGTAACTTCACACTTAAAAAAAAATAAAACTTTTGATAAGCAAATCGTGGCCAAGAAAACTGAAGGAAAAAAACCACCCTGGTTAAATATAAAACAACTAGAATGAGAAGATCTTAGTTCTAGTCCTATTTCATGACATTTTCACAATGGGATATTAGGCAAGTTATATAATACTATGTGTTTGGATTCTCTAATGCTAAATAGGAAAAATTATGCCAAGCTACCCACATCAGAGGACTGGGACAAAACAGATAATAGCTTCAGTGGGTAATTAAAGATCCTTTTATAAAGGGATTATTTTTCAAAGACTTTAGTAGAGCTAAGAGAAACCATTGTGTATATGTGAAGTACCAGGAGATTATATTAGTGCTGTTCTTAAGTTTCTACAAAATGGTTTGGGATGCAATGGAGAAGACAGATGTTTTGTGCAGACAGGAAACAAAATTCACTACTAATATACTTTTTGCCATATTTCCCTTTCTGTATCTTTCCCATTTATTCTCTAACCACTTTAGTAGAAGAATAACTTTTATTTATTAACTAATTAATCAAAAAGACCAACAAATATTTGTTGACGGAGCCAAAAATATTTTATCAGGTAAGGATATCTTATTCAATAAATGATGTTGGGTAAGATGGATAGCCACAAGCTATCCAAAGCTTATCCAAAGCTAAGAAAGAAAATAGATTAGTGTTTTATACCAGTCACACACATACACAAACTCGTAATAGATTAAATACTTAAGTGTAAGACCTGAAACTATAAAATTCCTATAAAAATAGGGGGAAAGATCATTGACATTGGTCTTGACAAAGATTCCTTGGACAGCACAACAAAAGCACAAGCAACCCACCAAAATGAGTGGTATTACATCAAACTGAAAAGCCTCTGGAAAGCAAAAGTAACAATCAACAATATGAAAAAGCAGGGCTGTAGCAAGATGGCAGCAGATTGAAAACACTTCCTCCGCAAACTCATAGCTAGATTGCAGCAGAACAAAACCAGTAACTCTTGAAAGAAAACCATTACTTTAGCAGGGGCCTCCTTGGTGGTACAAGGGGTTAAGATGCAACCTATGAAGCAATACACAACCACTGCAGCACAAGTTCGATCCCTGGCCAGGGAGCTACCCACATGGCACAGCTGACCTCTCCTGACTCTCTTGTTGCTCCTCTCAGCAGTGTATTTCAATCACTCTGCCTGTTCTGTTCCCCACTCTGTCTCTGGTGAATTCTCTCACCTTCCATACCTCTGGCCTGTACCCTAGTTCTTGTATGCATAAATAAATAAATCTTTAAAAAGCAAGCAAACATTATTTTAGCATACACTAGGAGGGAACAGGGCTAAGGCAGTACTCAGAAGTGCCAAAGAGACAGCAGCCACTCATGCACTCATTTGCAAAACCACTTAAGCTCTGGGAACAACAACAGTGGGGTTTATTTAACAAACAGGGGAAACAAAGTGTTTCTAAGGCCACAAGTGGCCAGTTATCTCACCCCAGTGTCCTCTGTATCCAGAAGTTCCAAGCAAAAGGCCGCTTGTGGGAGATGTTGCTGTCCTACCAATGAGGACATGGAGCTTGTGGCTCACCAGCAGGCGGCTGGCCTGAATTCAACTCATGATGGTAGCTGAAGGTGCCCCGGGCTTCTTAGCTCCCGAGCTGGCCACAAGAGCCACATGCTCATCCCTGCAGCCCTGAACTAGGGGCATGAGACCTGCTGTTGGCTTCGCTGCAGCTGGTGCTTGCTCCAGCACAGGGCGACTTTTCCACTAAATCCCCAGTGGGGCTGCATGTCCTGGGCAGCGAGGCAGAACCACTGCTGTCCGCCATCACTGTGGCATCTGCCAGGCACCTGAGCCCCAGCTGTGTGAGTGGTGCAGGCTATAAAATGAGGGCTACCCATAGCGCCAGCTGCTGGTTGCACTGCCTGCGAGCAGAGCTGGGTGATTCTGGGGTGGAGCTCTAGAAGGGAAGAGAAGGGGGTCTGGTGCTTGAACGCTTGCGCCAGGGGTGGGGCTGCATGCAGGCCGCGTGCTCCGGAATCTGGCCGGAACCACTTTTAGAGCTGCACAGGCCTGGCTTCTGCCTCCGGCACATTACCTGGTCTTGCCTCCTCATTTGTGCTGCGGGGTCCAAGTTTCAGGAGTGACATGCGGAGGACTCAGCAAACCATGGAACAAGCAGGTAACCCACTTGGTTTGGTGAGTTGAGGCGTAGTGGCCCAGTGGGTCCCACAAATAGCGGAGGAGAAATGTTACAGGGCAGGGAGAGGGGCACCCCAGAACTCCCAAATCTGTGTGCTCTAAATAGGTTCTGCATTCTGCTGCATCAAGACAAATCATGTAAGGCCTTTAATGGAAAGGAACTTTAACACAATTAGTGAACAATACAGAAAAGACAAAGAATATAATTGTTAAATCAAGCACCCAAGATTGCCTGTCTGTGGTGGGTAAAAGTCCACCCAACGGGATTGGCCCAGAGCGAGGCCCAAAAGCCTGCCACAGGTCTAAACCACTTTCCAGCAGGGAGCCACCGAAAAGGATCAGAAACAGTTAGACAAGTTGTAATAGGGCAGGGAGAGGGGCACTCCAGACCCCGCAAACCTGTCTGCTCTAAATGGGTTCTGCCATCCTCCTCATCAACACAAAACGTATGAGACTTTAATGAAAAGGAACTTTAATACAATTAGTAAACAATACAGAAAAGGCAAAGGATATAGTTTCTAAAACAAGCACCCAAATTTATCTGTCTCCTCGTGGGTAAAAGTCCACCCAAGCAGGATTGGCCCAGAGCAAGGCCCCCAAAGCCTGCCACAAGTCTAAAGCATCTTCCAGTGGGGACCCACAGAAAAGAATTAGAAACAACCAGACAAAGTCTGGGGGGAAAAGAGCAAAATAAAAATCAAGACAAAAACCGCCACTGTCACCTCCCCACGAGTCTCAACCACATCTGTTTCAACCAGTCCACAACCAAAAGGAAGCACAGTTTCTTCATGTGTCTCTCGGCTCCATGTGCCTCCTCCAGGTCTCCTTCTGGCTCCATCCTGTTTCCTTCCTTCCCCAGTCTCCTCTGCAGCTTCTCCTTCTCCCTTCTCAGCTCCACCCTCCTTTTGGGTAGGGCAGGAAACCTGGAACCTCCCCCTTTCCTTGGGACTACCCTGTTACAAAGTCTGGGAGGATAAAAGCAAAATCAAAATCAAGATAAAAAGCTGCTATTGTTAACCTCTCCATGGGTCTCTCACCCACATCTGTTTCAACCTGTCCAGGACCAAGAAACAAGCACAGCTTCTCCATATGTCTCTCTGCTCCTTGTGCCTCCTCTAGGTTTCCTTCTGGCTATCCATCCTGCTTCCTTCCTTCTCCAGTCTCCTTTACATCTTCTTCTCCTCTCTGTTCAGCTCCACCCTCCTTTGGGTAAAGCAGGGAACCTGGAACTGCCCCTTTTCCTGGGCACCACCCTGTTACAGAAATGGCAAGTCCTTGGCATAGTAACCTCTGCAGACTGTATCAAGCATTAGGACTGACATGGAAGCAGACCCAGTAAAGTAGGTCTCTAGAACATTGGCTTATTCTAGGGTAGGTTTTGGAAACAGACCCCTAGACCTCAGTGAGTTCTGGGGTGAGTCTTAGAAGGGACTGTCACCAAGGTAGGCCTGAGCAGCCTGAGTATGCCTCAGCCCACCTCAGCACAAGTTCTGGATGCAGCTCAGTCGCAGTAGGCCCCCTCAGACCTCAGTGAGTTCTGGAAGAGTCCTGGAAACAGCCTTTCCCAGAATAGGCCCTGATAGACCTCAGTGAGACCTAGGGCAAGAGCAGGAAGCAGGCTTGCCCTTGATCCCAACATACCCTGGCAATTGTCCTGAAAGCAGATATGACCCTGTTGGCCCTGGAAAACAGGAAAGAAAGCACTGCCAAGGAGAGTAGAACTGAAAGGCTCTGGCAGAAATACCTGAAGGGTCTGGTTCCCATTGTTGCAGTCCTAGGAGCAATAAGCCAGAGATACATGGTTTAGACAGAAAATCTCTGGGGTAGAAGTGGAATTGATTATCCCTTGCACTGTAGATAATACCAGTGCAGACTTAAACAGGGTTGGCACAGGAAAATTCATGCTACATTGATCAGGAGGTGGAGAGAGGAACCTTGAGGTTGTGGTCTGGAATAAGGGATACCCAGTGGCTAAGAGGTCAGATCAGCCAGAGGCACTGGGGAGGGGGAGTGGAGAGTGTGTGGAGACACACTCCCTCAAAAAGAGGGGAAAACCTTGTGCAGGAGTTGGGGTGTGCCACAAAGGCTGGATCCCCTGTAAAGATAACAGTAGAGCAGGAATTCAGAGCAGCACTCACCATTGTAGTTGGGCAAACTGCGTACTTGATTTGATTGCCATTATTCTTAAGAATATAGTAAGGAAGAGAAAATACATTTACAGTACTGTACTGGATTTATCATACCATAAATTTGGTATTTGTTTACAAGAAAATAAATATCTATATGGACCAGCACAGCTCAAGTGTGTGGTGTTCAAGGGGCAACTGTAATTTGTTTGATTTAAAGATTCTTAGATTACTAGAATAATGGCAGTTTAGTCAAGTATACTGCTTACCCAGTTCCTCTGCAATGGGCTAAATTAAAATCATAATGGAACTCTGTAATTTTTTTTCCAAATTCCTTTAACCTTGAATTGGATATTCCAGAAGAAAAGTTATGATGTGATTGGAAAAAAGCATGAAGTTATACTTACTGGAGTGAGACAAACTGATTTTGTGGCAAAGGAGAGAGAAATATCTCTTAGAGACCACTTTAAACCCAGAAACTATGAAAAAGAGAGAAATATTAATATTTCTTTAAGATTTACCCCAAAGCTTCCCTCAAAAAAAGCAAGCACTCTGAAGCAACTCTCCTTACCCTTGCAGGCACATTAATTTTAACTGACTTCTGGGTTTTCCACCCCCTGACAGATTTTGTTGATCATGATTTGATCACCATTCATCTTAATCTTATTGAAACATCTATCAGAAAGAGCAAAGCATGGCTCCCGGGCTCTGTACTTACCAAACAAAACATATGTCTACACCTACAGCTGTATCTCTCACTGATTCCCACAACTACAGCAGAGTCAGTTTGAGGTGGAGAAATTCCACTTGGCTAGAGGCAGAGGGAAAAACCAACAGGTTGGACTGCCTGAGGGTGCCTAGAAGGATAGAAATTTAGTGCCTGTACAGGCACAGCTTACTCTCCATTCTCGTTTCCATTTTCCTCTTCCTTTACATCATTTGGGGCAGAACGATTCTCCCCCATCTGACTGGTGTCTGCTGCAAAGCACACTGGAGAAGTCCATGAGCTTTGGGGATATGCAGATAGGTGGTGTGAATCACCTCCTTAAAAAGGTGTCCAGGAGGAACTTCTTGGCTTTTGGGTAGTAGAGGGTCCTGATGTTCTCATTCCATGGGGCCCTGCAGATCTCTGGAGATCTTGATAGGTCTGGCTTTCTGTCAGGTGTGCAATCTTGGTTGTAGTCCTTCAGGTTTGAGTCCCTGGTGCTCAGGGCAAACAGTCCATCCTAAATCAACTGCTCCATCAGGACTGACACTTACTCCAAATTTTCTGCTCCAAGGACTCTGACTGAGATAGTTGAAAGAACTATAATTCTGAAAGATCACTTTGAAGACCTTGTCAGCCTGCACCCAGTACTGTATCAGTCACATTTGAGAGGACATACCAGTTGAACACATGGCTTCTCAGTGTGACTGTTTACACAATCAGGACTGTAGTTTTTGTGTGGGAAGCCACATATTCCTTCCTACCTGTTATGCTCATGATGTTTTGCTTCTTAAGTGGGACTATAGAGATTGTCTAGTACCTAGGTAAATATCACCAGTAAATCATCTGGTCCTCCATTCTCCAAAATGAAGCTATCCCTGGATATTTAGATAATATTCCTGAAAAAAAAAAAAAAACCTAACACATTAGTCATGTGTAATTATTTCTGTAACTTAGTTATCTGATTCAAACATTTAATGGAAGGTCCTCCCTGCTGGCACAAGGGATTAAGATACAGCACTATGAAGCTATCCGCAGCCAATGCTGCACGAGCTTGATCCCCAGCCAGGGAGCTACCCACCTGGTGCATCAGACCGCTAGTTACTCGCCCACAGCTCCCCTCAGCAGTGTATTTCAGACAGTCTGCCTATTCTGTTCCCCACTCTTTCTCTGGTGAATCCTCTCACCCCCCACACCTCTGGCCTGTACCCCAGTTCTTATATGCATAAATAAATAAATCTTTAAAAAAATAAAACATTTAATGGAATGTGTCCCTGACTTTAAATAGTGAAATGACAATCAGTGATACAATTTTGAAACAAGAAAACATTTAGACCAGTCTCAACTTATCCGGTGTTATGATGAGTGATGGGATTATCCTGTTTCCTCTTTGCAGCCCACGATAGTGTCCTGACAATGTTTAAAACAACCTTCAAATTGTTGATAAATGCCTTGGGAAAGGTAGAAAAGTCACTACAGACATATAATGATAAAGTCATATGGCTTTGTAAGGTAGACTGATGCTTTGTAAGATTTGTTCAGTTTGACTTTGTCCAGAACACTGAAGGCATGGTTGATGTCAGTGCTCCAGTTGGTCTCAACTTGCACTTGGCAATTCATTGAAAGTAGCCTTATTCTAATGTTATTTGAGACAATTGTACAGACATGGTCCCAGGCTCTATATGACAGATTAATCAGAATGGTAGACCAAGCAGTTTGCACATGAGGCAATGCACATTGTGTCTCTCATGATTAATTTTTTTTTTTTTTCATTTCTTATGAATAAGACAACTCTTTTTTTTTTTTTTCTTTTTTGGTCTCCAGCTAGGACTCACTTGTTTTCAGCCAATATCTAAGAAAATATGTTGAACTAACATTAGTTTTCAAGAAGGGTAAAGTCTCAGGCTTTTTATAATTTTCTTGACACCTTAGGGTCATTTATTGACAATGTATATATTTTGAAACAAACATGACAAAATTGTACATTTACTGAATATTTAAATAGATTTCTTGGTGGAGAATTTCTTAGAATTGTGTGTGTGTATAAATATGTAAAGGACAGTAGGATTATCAGACTATGAGTTATAAAATTACAAAATGCTTTCAAATCCTAGACTTGTCAATCAATATAACAAAATAAATCTTTATCCTTATATGGTGACATAATATAGCTACCTCATTAAGACTGAATCTTAATAAGTATCTTTAATCTTTCCCTTGGCAACTTCATTTAATATGAGAAGCTTTTTATACTTAAAACAACTTTGTGGAAATCCCCAAGAAAGGGATGAAGTTGGTATTTGTACAGTTCTATTAAAATGAAGGTCAGATTTTCAGCCAGTCTAGGATTCATTAGAAACAGGCTACTAGCCCCTGGAAACCTTTTGCTGCCTAAGCTCCATTATGGAACTGATTAGTAGCAAGGACTTTATATAATGAGTCTCATTACCCCCATCTGCAGTATATTGTCCCTTTCACCACCCCACAACCCACAGATTTTGCTTCATAGAAATTATCATTTTTCTTGGTTGACTGCCAATTTGCTATAGTAATAAAAATGCTCCAAATTAAATGCCACTACCAGGGCAAGATGCCCATGTAAAAGATAGTGACTACAGATTCTAGTAGCTGGACAGAGAGCTTATAGCAAAGACATATCTTTCTAGGATTTAGGTGACTAAATCACATTAGATATGTAGAAAGATAAAGATAATTTTACTCTTTCAGATGGCCTAGAATAGAAATGGAAAATGGGAAAGGGTAAAGATTTGTTGACGTTTTCATTTTTCTTATATTACTATTTCCTGGAACATGAAATGCTGGCATGTAATAGTCCTTCTCTACTTTTAGGATTTAAGATGAAAAGTAACTTTTTGTATACATATGTTGCATATATACACAGTATCCTGCTATCACCCAATTCAAAGACAATATGTAACTATATTGTAATAATTTCATATAAATACATGCATACAAAGCATTTAGCAATATCAACATCCGTTTATGATAAAAACTCTCAATAATAAAATGGGGATAGAAGGAAAATATATGAAGATTAAAAGTTCATAACAAACTGACAATTAACATCAGACTCATTGGTGAAAAGTTGAAAATTTGACTTCTTAGATCAGATATAAGACAAGGATTTTACTCTCCCAACTACTATTTAATATTGTATTAGAAGTGCTAGTTAAGAAGTTAGGTAGGGCCTCCCTGGTGGCTCAGGTGGTTGAGCTCTGCACTGTGAAGCTGTCTGCAGCCTCTGCAGCATGGGTTTGATCCCGGCTGGCCAGCAAGAATCCATAGCGAAGCAGACCTTTCCTGTCTCGCCTACTGCTCCCCTCAGCATTGTATTTTGTCAGTCTGCCTGTTCTGTTTCCCTCTCTGTCTCTGGTGTATCTTCTCACCCTCCCATACAGCTGGCCTGTACCCCGGTTCTTGTATAAAAGAAGTTGGGAAAAATAAAGTTATAAAAGGAATTCAAAGTGGAAAAGAAGTGAAACTATCACTATTTAATGATGTCATGATAACATATATAGAAAATCCTAAAGACTCAACTAAAAAACTGTTAGAGATAGCAATCCAATACAGTTTCAATAACATTTTTCAAATGAATGGAACAAACACTACTGAAATTGATATAGGACCACAAAAGACTTGAGCTAGCCAAGGAAATTTTGACTAGAAAATAATGGAGGTATCACACTCCTAGAATTCAAACTATTTATAGAGCTCTATTAACCAAAACAATATGGTATTAGGCTAAAAATAGAAACACAGACCAAAGGAATAGAAGTAAATAAACCCACACTTAAATGGGCAGTAGTGTGGGTAACATATCTAAAAAGGTACAGGGCCCCCTTGTGGCAGAAGGGGTTAAGCACAGCACTGTGAAACTAGATCCAATAGAGAGGTATACTATAAGAGAAAATGAAGGCCGACTCTCAACTACCATGCTGAGCTGAAACAGTAAACTCCAGAATATATTCTATGGGTACTCAAAGCCATGTTCAAATTGAGAGACTAATAACAATCACAACAAAAAAGACAGATGCAAAACCAACAAAAAATCCAAATCTTTCCACTTCATAACATCCTGAAGTTAAAATTAAGAGCCATGGGGATCACAATTTAATTTGAAGGTCTGGGAACCTCCCTGGTAGCACAGGGGTTAAAGTCAGCACTATCAATCTATCACCAGCCACTGGACTTGAGTTAGATTCCTGGCTAATGAGCTGACCCACATGTCACAGCAGACCTCTCCTGACTCACCTGCTGCTCCCCTCAGCAGTGTATTTCAGTAGATCTGCCTGTCCTGCTCCCCACTCTGTATTTCAGTAGATTTGCCTATTCTGCTCCCCACTCTGTCTCTGGTGAATCTTCTCACTCCCCGCACCTCTGACCTACACCCTAGTTCTGGTATGCACAAATAGATAAAAATAAATCTTTAAAAAAATAAATAATTTGGGCCTCCCTGGTGGTGCAAGGGGTTAGGAATCAACCTGTGAGGCTATCTGCAGCCACTGCAGCATGAGTTCAATCCCCAGCTAGGGAGCTGCCCACATGGCACAACAGACCTCTCCTGTCTCACCTGCTGCTCCCTCAGCAGTATATTTTAGTCACTCTGCCTGTTCTGTTCCCCACCCTGTCTCCAGTGAGTTCTCTCACACCCACACCTCTGGCCTGTACTCCAGTTCCTGTATGCATAAATAAATCTTTAAAAAAATAAATAATTTGAAGGACTGAAACAATATATTTGATCATATTTAAGAATGGAGGTGATATAAAGCAATTAATATTTGCTTGTTGAGCTCTCAAGATTTGAATATCTATCAACACACAAATATTCCTATATTTTATAGGAAATTATAGGGGAAAATCCCGGAATGGGCAAAATTAACATAAATGTGCCTGTTACTGAGCTCAGCTCCAGAACTAGAAGGTTAGTAATCACAGCTTTCCACAGATTGTTCAGTAGACAAGATCAATCTTATCTTTGCTTTTCACAAAAACAATGAGGTTTGAATGGGAACTTTTAACTAAGACTATGAGGCAAAACAAATGAAAGAAAATAAAATATCAATAGAATAAAAGAGTTGTGTTCAAGAATTAAATATGGCTTATTTAAAACAAATATATTTTTATAAACATTTATGGCTCAAAACCCCCAAAAAAATCCTCTGGAATTTCATTCATGAGAATTAAACCGTTTCATCCTTAACACCTATGTTGCAGCCTTGTTTCTAATTTTCCATTTTTTTCTTTCTATAATTCAGTGCACATATTGGCCTGATTTTTAGTTTACTAATTCTTACTAATTCTTAAACTAATCTCCTGTTAAATATACCATTGAGGTGTTTTTTTTTTAATTTCAATTAAAGCACTTTTGATTCTACAATTTGTGTTAGATTCTTTAGCACAGATTCCAGTTCACTGAAGAAAATCTCAAGCTAATAGGTATTTCCTTAAAGATAGCAGTCATCTTAAAATTAATGAGTGTATTTGTTATTTGGAAACTAAGACAAAACTCTCTCTTCAAAGCAGATGTATATTTGCTTTCTGAAAATAAAATCATCTAATGTGTCTGGCGATGCTGAATCAATTTCAGACAATCGCATATCACAAATAATTAAATCTTAACCTCAATTCCTGCAAAATACACTCCTAATTCATTCTTGCTTTCTGTATTTTTTTCTGGGTGTATTTTTTTCTGGGTTAAATTGCAACTGTTGTGAATGTGGCCATGGGGGAGAGGATTCCAGAGGTGGTCATATGGGAGAGTGGAGCTCCTGGATCTTTTCTTTGACCATCACATCCAAACTCATGTGAATGTAGTAAAACTCTGCTGTACCTCTGTTTCTCAGTTGTCATTTTTTAGGAATCCCTGGATAAGTAAAGTATAGATATATTCAAAATTAGAACTCTTATCTCTGGGTTTCCACCTTCTTTATTTTTTAAATTATTTATATTTTACATCATTGTTCATTTTTTAAATATTTATTTTTATGCATACAAGAGGTGGGGTGCAGGCCAGAGTTGCGGGGTAGGGGTGAGAGGATTCATCAGAGACAAAGTGGGGAACATAACAGGCAGATTGACTGAAATACACTGCTGAGGGGAGCAGTGGGAGAGTCAGGAGAGGTCTGATGCACCATGTGGGTTGCTCCCTGGACGGGGATCAAACTCATGCTGCAGTGGCTGCAGTTAGTTTCACAGGTTTCATCTGAACCCCTTGCACCACCAGTGAGGCCACCTCATTGTTCATTTTTAAATAATATTTGCTTTCCCCTCCCAGGTGTAGTCCCGATAGAATTTCCTTCACCAATGCACTATGCACCATCATCATAGTCCCCTGTGCTTCTCCCTCACTCCCTCCCTCTGATCTCTCTCCCTCCTCTTCCCCTGCAGGATGTCTCTGGTTTATAATTGTCTGTTTTTGTTTTGTATTGCTATTATTATTTTTACACTGATGTCTTATTTGGTTCCCCTATATTCCTGCTATAAGTGAAACCATCCAATATTTTTCTTTTTTTTAATATTAAATTTTATTTTTATATTCCCCCATACAATTGCAAATGCCCCATTCTGACCCCAATCCTTCACCTCCCACCCCCCACCCCCCAAAAAGTGTCTCTGGTTCATAGTTTTCTGTTGATTTTGATTTTCACTTTCTTATATTCATTTTCCTGGTCCCTTATTTAAGTTCTCTAGATTCCTGCTATGAGTGAGACCATCCGGTATTTTTCTTTTTCTTTTTGGCTTATTTCGCTGAGCATGATCCCTTCCAGCGCCATCCATGTTGCTGCAAATTGCATGTGTTTATCTTTTTTGAATGCTGAGTAATATTCCATGGTATACATGTACCACATCTTCTTGATCCAGTCATCTATTTTTGGGCATTTGGGCTGTTTCCAAAGCTTAGCTATTGTAAACAGTGCTGCTATAAACATAGGGGTGAAGGTGCTCTTTGGAATTGATGTTTCTGTGTCCTTTGGGTAAATACCTAGGAGTGGAATTGCTGGATCATATGGAAGCTCTATGTTCAGTAGGTCCAGAAATCTCCACACAGCTCTCCATAGTGGTTGGACCAGTTTGCACTCCCACCAACAGTGCAGGAGAGTTCCTTTTTCTCCACAACCTCGCCAACATTTGTTGTTGCTAGTTTTTTTAATATGTGCCATTCTCACTGGTGTAAGATGGTATCTCATGGTAGTTTTGATTTGCATTTCTCTGATGACAAGTGATGTTGAACATTTTTTCATATGTCTGTTGGCCATTTGCATTTCCTCTTCAGAGAAGTTTCTTTTTAGCTCTTCTGCCCATTTTTTGACTGGATTATTTTCTTTGTTGTTGTTGAGTCTCATCAGCTCTTTGCAGATTTTTGTGATCAGTCCTTTATCATTAGTGTTGGGTGCAAAAATGTTCTCCCAGTTGGTGGGGTTTCTCTTTGTTTTTGTTATTGTCTCTTTTGCTGTGCAGAAGCTCTTTAATTTGATGTAGTCCCAGCTGTTTATCTTTGTCTTCACTATCACTGCTTTGGGTGATGTGTCTGTAAAGATGTCTTTGATGTGCAAATCCCGTAGTGTTTCACCTATATTTCCTTCTATGTATTTTATGGTTTCAGGTCTTATGTCTAGTTCTTTAATCCATTTTGAGTTGATTTTTGTGTATGGTGTGAGGTAGTGGTCAAGCTTCATTCTTTTGCATGTAGCGACCCAGTTTTCCCAGCACCATTTCTTGAACAAACTTTCTTTGCTCCAATGCATAGTCTTTGCTCCTTTGTCAAAGATTAGTTGACCATAAATCTGTGGGTTTATTTCTGGATTTTCTATTCGATTCCATTGGTCTGTATGTCTGTTCTTGTTCCAATACCATGCAGTTTTGATGATTATGGCTTTGTAGTATAGTTTGAAGTCTGGGAGTGTGATGCCTCCATTTCCTTCTTTTTTTTTTTCAGTAGAGCTTTGGCTATTTGGGGTTTTTGGTGATTCCATATGAATTTCATCAATAATTGTTCTATTTCTTTGAAGAATGCCATTAAGATTTTGATTGGAATAGCATTGAATCTGTATATTGCTTTTGGTAGGATGGCCATTTTAATAATGTTTATTCTTCCAATCCATGAGCAGGGGATGTCTTTCCAAATCTTTGTGTCTTCTTCTATTTCTTTTAACAGCGTTTTATAGTTTTCTTTGTATAGGTCCTTTACCTCTTTTGTTAGATTTATTCCCAAATATTTGATTTTTTTTGTTTCGATAATAAAAGGGATGGTTTTTTTGATTTCTTCTTCTTCAGATTTATTGTTTGTGTATAGGAAGGCTACTGACTTTTGCGTGTTGATGTTGTATCCTGCCACTTTACTGAATTGATGAGTTGAATTAGTTTTTCTGTGGAGATTTTGGGGTTCTCTATGTATATTATCATATCATCTGCAAATAGTGATAGTTTGACTTCTTCTTTTCCTATTTGGATTCCTTGGATGTCTTTCTCTTGTCTTATTGCCCTGGCTAGGACTTCCAGTATTATATTGAAAAGCAGTGGTGAGAGTGGACATCCTTGTCTTGTTCCAGATCTTAATGGAATTGATTTCAGCTTTTCACCATTGAGAATGATACTGGCTGTTGGCTTGTCATAGATGGCCTTTATGATGTTGAGGTATGTTCCTTGTATCCCAAGAATTTCAAGGGCTTTTATCATGAATGGGTGTTGCACTTTGTCGAAAGCTTTCTCAGCATCTATTGATATTATCATATGGTTTTTATATTTCTTTTTGTTGATGTGTTGGATAACATTGATTGATTTTCAGATGTTAAACCATCCTTGTGCCCCTGGAATGAATCCAACTTGGTCGTGGTGAATTATCGTATGGATACATTGTTGGATTCTGATAGCTAAAATTTTATTGAGGATTTTTGCATCAGTGTTCATTAGGGAGATTGGCCTATATTTTTCCTTTTTTTGTGTTGTCCTTATTCGGTTTTGGTATTAGTGTAATGTTGGCTTCATAGAACGTGTTTGGTATTGTCCCTTCCTTCTCAATTTTTTGGAAGAGTTTGTGAAGGATAGGCACTAATTCGTCTCTGAATGTTTGGTAGAATTCATTTGTAAATCCATCAGGTCCTGGGCTTTTGTTTTTGGGGAGGTTTTTGATTACCATTTCAATTTCGCTGCTTGTAATTGGTCTGTTTAGGTGTTCTATTTCTTCTTTATCTAGCTTTGGGTGATTGTAGAGTTGTAGGAATTTGTCCATCTCCTCTAGATTGTTGAACTTGTTTCCATATAACTGTTCATAGTAGTTACTGATTATTCTTTTGATTTCTGCTGTGTCCGTTGTGATTTCTCCTCTTTCATTTATGATCCTGTGTATTTGTGCTTTCTCCCTTTTTTCCTTTGTGAGCCTGGCTAGGGGTTTGTCTATTTTATTTATTTTTTCAAAGAACCAGCTCTTGGTTTCATTGATCTTTTGGATTGTTTTTTTAGTTTCAATTTCATTTATTTCTGCTTTGGTTTTTATTATTTCTTTTCTCCTACTGGTTTTGGGTTTTTTTTTGTTGTTCTTTTTCTAGATCTTTGAGCTTCGAGATTAGGTTGTTTCTTTGAGTTCTTTCTTGTTTTTTGATGTGAGCTTCTATTGCTATATATTTTCCTCTTATTACTGCTTTTCCTGCATCCCATACATTTAGGATATTGGTGTCCTCCTTGTCATTCAATTCAAAGAATTTTTTAATTTCTTCTTTGATCTCCTCGTTAGCCCAGTGGTCTTCCAGTAGTGTGGCTTTTAATCTCCATGAGGTAGGATAGTTCCTTGCCTTCTTTTTATGATTTATTTCTAGTTTGATGCCTTCGTGGTCAGAAAAGATGGTTAGTATGATTTCAATCTTGGTGTATCTGTTGATGTTTGTCTTGTGCCCCAGTATGTGATCGATCCTGGAGAATGATCCGTGTGCGCTTGAGAAAAATGTGTACTCCGTTTTTTTTGGGTTTAGTGTTCTATAGATGTCTGTTAAGCCCGAATGCTCTAGGTCCTTATTTAGAGCTTTAGTTTCTTTACTTATTTTTTGTCTTGTTGATCTATCCATTGTTGATAGTGGTGTGTTGAAGTCTCCCACTACGTATGTGTTTTCTCTGATGTCTGTTTTCAGAGAGGACAACAGTTGTCTGATATATTTTGGTGCTCTTTCGTTTGGTGAGTATATGTTAATGAGTGTTATTTCTTCTTGAAGTATTGTCCCCTTAATCATAATGTAGTGACCATTGGGGTCTCTTTTTATTTTTTTGAGTTTGAAGTCTGTTTTATCTGATATAAGTATAGCTGTTCCTGCTTTCTTTTTTGGCCCATTTGCTTGTAGGATTGTTTTCCATCCTTTGACTTTGAGCCTATTTTTATCTTTTGTAGCTAAATGTGCTTCCTGGAGACAGCAAAAGGTTGGGTTTTGTTTCTTAATCCAGGCTGCAACTCTGTGTCTTTTTATTGAAGAGTTTAGTCCATTTACATTTAGAGTTAATATTGATATGTTAGCATCTGTATTTGCCATTATGTTTGTCTTTCCTTTGATTTTATTTATTCTTTTAATAACTTTTTTTTTTTTTTTGGTCTTCTTTCGTTGTTATTCGTCCCTCTGAGGTTCTGGTTTTAGGATTCCTTGTAGTATTTTTTGGAGTGGGGGTTTATTCGTAATGAAATTCTGGAGTTTCTCTTTGTCTGGGAAGGTCCATATTCTTTCTTCATGGAGGAAAGAGAGCTTTGCGGGATAGAGTATTCTTGGTTGGCATCTGTTTTCTTGGAGTCTGTTGACTATGTCCCTCCACTCTCTCCTTGCCCGTAGTGTTTCTTCAGAGAAGTCTGATGTCAGCCTGATTGGTTTTCCTTTGAATGTTATCTGTTTCTTCCCTCTTGTCAGCTTCATTATTTTTTCCTTGTCCTGGATTCTTGGGAGCTTTACTATTATGTGTCTTGCTGTGTTTTTCCTTTCGTCGTGGAAGTTTGGTGTTCTTCTTGCTTCTCGTATATCAATTTTCAGCTCCTTCTTCGCATTTGGGAAGTTCTCTTCAATTATCTCCTGGAATATTTTCTCTGTTCCTACATCTCTCTCCTCTCCTTCTGGAATTCCTATAACTCTTATATTTCCTTTCCTCATGGAGTCAGATAGTTCCCGAAGTCTTTCTTCATTCTTTTTCCTTCGTACTTCTCTTTCCTTTTCTGTTTTGGTTCTTTTTTTTTTCTGTGTCTTCAAGAGAACTTATTCGTTCTTCCATTTCATCTATTCTGCTTTCCTTGCTTTTCCTGGAGTTCTTTAGTTCCTCCATTAATTCTTTGATCTCCTGCATTTCTTTTACTTCCCTCTTTAGGGACTCAATTTCATTCTTCTGACCATTGTTTTCCCTCTTTAGGGACTCAATTTCCTTCTTCTGATCTATCACTTTTTTAATCATGGCAATTTTAAATTCTCTTTCTGGAAGGCTCAGAAGTTCTTCCAAGTTGCTGTCGTTGCAATCTGGGGAGTGGTTTTCTTTTTGTGGTGTGCTTCTTTCCTGAAGAGTTGTTAGGTTGCGTGTGGTTCTTCTACTCCCTACTGTCTGTTTTCTAATTTGTCGTATGCGTTGGGACACTGTGTTGCTCGGACTGACTGGCACCTTGGGTGAACTTCTCCGCTCCCCTCTGGCTCTTCCAGGAGCCATCTCTGTCTTCTGGGGGAGCTTTCTGCTGGTTTTAGGCAGTTTTTACTGAAGAAATGTCCCTGTTCTCAAATGGCGAAGCGGGATGCAGTCCCTGTGCCTCTGGTTTCAGGCACACTCTTCTGCGTACCCGGTCTGCCCCGGATGTGGGTGCCTGCTCCCTCTGTGGGCTCAGACTGCTGGTCGGAAGGGGCCTGGCGTGGAATAACTTCCCGCTGGCCACTGGGTCCTCCAGAAGCCTTCTGCCCTTTTCAAGCAGTCTTAAGAAATTTCCTGTTCTATGGGGTGTTAGTGACTTTTTTTTCCTGGTCGCTAGGTGGCGCCAGAGATCTCTCCTATTGTCCTTGGGGTGCTGTTTTTCGCCTCCCCCCACCCCGTGGGACAGGGAACAGAGCGGGAATGGTAGGGTACACCTCAACAGCTTTGGGGTGCTGTATCTGCCTTGTGCCCCACCGTCGTGGTGAACCCACGCCCCGAATTTTCGTGCCCCGGGTCTCAGTTCAAAGCCCTCAGTTCCAGGACGCGGGCTGTAGCCCAGTTCAGTGGCGCGGGAATGGCGCCATTTGCACCGCTCCCATGCCTGGGTGCCTGGTTCCTGCTTACTCAGGGAGGGACCTTCACCTCAGTGAGGACCTCCGCGCCTCTCCCAGCAAGCCTAGGTCGTCTCCCCGCAAGCCTAGGTCGCAGGCGCAGGGACCTGGGCAGCCACAATCCGGGTCTGCACTTGCTTTTCAAGCGCGCAAGCTTACCGGCAGCCTGGGCTGTGTGCGTGTCTCCCGGGGTCTTTGTTCTTCTCTAATGGCGCCCGGAGCCGTTAGCTCACCGCTGCGGCGAATCCTGCAGGGTTCGCCTCAGCTAGTTCCTTTCCACTCACAGTCCCGCTTGCTGCGTCGTTTGTTCTTGTTGGCCGTTTTGGTTTGTTGTTTTCCTCCTCTCTGCTGGTCGGAGAGTGCAGCCTCTGTGGGCGGGGGAGGGGAGCAGGGTTCTGCGCTTCCCTCCCTTCTAGTCCTCTTTTATGGCCACTTTCTTCTTCGGGTAGTTTGCTGGAGTCACCCGTTTATCTTCCGTGTCCCAGTTCTCACTGGGACCTGCCGCTTTTCCTCCCTATTAACTTTTTTTAATGGGAGATCTTACTCACAGCGTCTCCTCGCCTCCATGTTGCTCCGCCCCCCCCCCAATATTTTTCTTTTTCCTTCTGACTTATTTCACTGAGCACATTTCCTTCTAGCTCTATCCACATTGCTGCAAATGGCATGAGTTTATCTTTTTTGATTGCAGAGTAACATTCCATTGTGTATATATACCACATGTTCTTTTTTTTTTAATTTTTTTTTTAAGATTTATTTATTTATACAAGCACTGGGTACAGTCAGATGCACAAGAGGGTGAGAGAATTCACCAGAGCCAGAGCAGGCATCAGAGCAGGCAGAAGGACCGAAGTACACTGCTGAGGGGAGCAGCGGGCGGCAGGGGAGGTCTGCACGCCATGTGGGACCCTCCTCCAGGGCCAGGGAGCAGCCAGGGATCGAACTGGTGCTGCAGAGGCTGAGGGCAGCTTCGCAACCCAGCGCTCAACCGCTGCGCCACTGGGGAGGCCCATACCACATGTTCTTGATCCAGTCATCTATTTTTGGGCATTTGGGTTGTTTCCAGGTTTTACCTATTGTAAATAGTGCTGCAATAAACATAGGGGTGCAGGTGTTCTTTGGAATTGATGTTTTTGTGTCCTTTGGGTAGATTCCTAGGAGTGGAATTGCTGGGTCATATGGTAGTTCCATTTTAGTAGACTAAGGAACCTCCAGACAGCTTTCCACAGTGGTTGGACCAGTTTACACTCCCACCAGCAATGTAGGAGAGTTCCTTTTTCAACACATCCTAGCCAACATTTGTTGTTGCTAGTTTTTTTTTTTTTTTCCATATGTGCTATTCTTACTGGTGTAAGGTTGTATCTCAATGTGCTTTTGATTTGCATTTCCCTTATTATAAGGGATGTTGAACATCTTTCCATATGCCTGTTGGCCATTTGCATTTCCTCTTTGGGGAAATGTCTTTCCCAAGTTCTACTGCATCCTGCCTATTTATTTATTCATGGCTTTGCAAAGTGAAGTTTTCCAGAGTTGGGAGAGGGATTTTTTCTTTTTAAAGATTTATCTATTTATGCATAGAAAAACTGGGGTGTAGTTCAGAGGTACAGGGGTGGGGTGAGAGCCTTCAGTAGAGAGAAAGTAGGGAGCAAAACAGGTGAATTGACTGAAACACACCACTGAGGGGAGCAGTGGCAAGACAGGAGCAGTCTGATGCACCATGTATGTTAGCTCCCTTGGTGGGGATCAAACTCAGGCAACAGAGGTGATAGCCCTGAGAGTTAACCCCTACACCACCAGGGAAACTAGGGGATTTTTAATTATTGATCTGCTCTTTAAGTTTTCCTCAGAATTACCTAATTTGATATTAGCATAGGTCCTGGATTAGATTTATTTATTTTTATTTTTTTTTATAAATAATAAATTTTATTTTTATATTCCCCATACAATTGCAGCCCCCCCATTCTGACCCCAATCCCTCCCCTCCCACCCCCGCCCCCCTAAAAGTGTCTCTGGTTCATAGTTTTTTGTTGATTTTGATTTTCACTTTCTTATAGTTAATCATTTTCCTCGTCCCTTATTTAAGTTTTCTAGATTCCTGCTATGAGTGAGACCATCCGGTATTTTTCTTTTTCTTTCTGGCTTATTTCGCTGAGCATGATCCCTTCCAGCACCATCCATGTTGCTGCAAATTGCACGTGTTTATCTTTTTTGAATGCTGAGTAATATTCCATGGTATATATGTACCACATCTTCTTGATCCAGTCATCTATTTTTGGGCATTTGGGCTGTTTCCAAAGCTTAGCTATTGTAAACAGTGCTGCTATAAACATAGGGGTGATTAAAGAACTTGACATAAGACCTGAAACCATAAAATATATAGAAGGAAATATAGGCGAAACACTACTTGATTTGCACATCAAAGACATCTTTACAGACACATCACCCAAAGCAGTGATAGTGAAGACAAAGATAAACAGCTGGGACTACATCAAATTAAAGAGCTTCTGCACAGCAAAAGAGACAATAACAAAAACAAAGAGAAACCCCACCAACTGGGAGAACATTTTTGCACCCAACACTAATGATAAAGGACTGATCACAAAAATCTGCAAAGAGCTGATGAGACTCAACAACAACAAAGAAAATAATCCAGTCAAAAAATGGGCAGAAGAGCTAAAAAGAAACTTCTCTGAAGAGGAAATGCAAATGGCCAACATGCATATGAAAAAATGTTCAACATCACTTGTCATCAGGGAAATGCAAATCAAAACTACCATGAGATACCATCTTACACCAGTGAGAATGGCACATATTAAAAAAACTAGCAACAACAAATGTTGGCGAGGGTGTGGAGAAAAAGGAACTCTTCTGCACTGTTGGTGGGAGTGCAAACTGGTCCAACCACTGTGGAGAGCTGTGTGGAGATTTCTGGACCTACTAAACATAGAGCTTCCATATGATCCAGCAATTCCACTCCTAGGTATTTACCCAAAGGACACAGAAACATCAGTTCCAAAGAACACCTGCACCCCTATGTTTATAGCAGCACTGGATTAGATTTAAAAGCTAAAAAAGAACATAAAGATTTGTGAGGCTTATTTACATATAATCAAATTGTTTTTGGGATATTATAACTGTATAGATAAAACTGAGACAAAGTGTCATACATTTTCAAAATTTCAGAGTCCGCAAGGAAGGTGGCATGGAGCAAAATGAATGCATAAAGATCCCATGATTTAATAAGTACAGCACCTCCTTTACATGTTTGTATATAAAACGGTTATTTGAAGAAAAAGTTCTAAGTAAAAATATAAAAATCAGAGATGTACACCGCGGTGTTAAGAATTTCTATTCTGCGTAATGACTGGAAATTTTTCCATCACTGTCATTCTAATATTTACCATAGTATCTAGCATGCTGTAGGTTCTCAATCAATATTTATTGAATAAATGAATGGAATTCTTAGGAAACTTGAAACACATGTCACATATCTCCAAAATGTTAAACTAATTGATAGTATTTAATTATTTATTGTTTTCTATTAAATTTTAATTGAAATATTAAAATTTGCATTTTATGAATTTATGGATATATAATTGCTATACCATAAAGAGCAGCTTTAAAAATGTACAAATTCAGATTTTAGAATATTGATACCATTGTGTAAACATCAACATGACAAAATTATAGAGCGTTTCTCATCAAGCCCAAAACAGACCTTTGTGCCCTTAGCAGACATTCCCTGTCCTCTCCCTTTAATCTGACCCTATGCTCCAATCTATGTAATCACTAGTCTATTTTTGATTACCCAAAATTTTCTTATTTAATTATATCATATAAATGTAATTATAAAATAAGTAGACCATTGTGATCGACTTATTTTGCTTTGTCTAGTATGTCTGAGATTCATCCATATTGTAACATGTATTGTTACTTCATTTCCTTTTTTTAATGTTGCATATATCCCATTATATGGATAAATTTTATTGATTCATTTGGTGATGGATTTTCATGAAAAAATTTAATTCTACAATTAGATACTTCTCTAGACCAATTAGAAAAGGTAAAAGAAAAAAGAATAACATGTTTTGGTGAAGATGTGGAGAATCAGAGCCCTCATTGTTATTGGTAGGGATATAAAATAATGTGCATATATATATATTTTTTGATTGGTAAATACATTTATTTTTATTTTTATATTCCCCATACAATTGAAGCCCCCTGATTTTGACCCCAATCCCTCATTTCCCTGCCCCCCCCCCAAGTATGTCTCTAGTTCATAGTTATTTGTTGATTTTGATTTTTTCTTTCTTATAGCTATTCTTTGTCCTGGTCCCTTATTTAGGTTTTCTAGATTCCTGTCATGAGTGAGACCATCTGGTATTTTTCTTTTTCTTTCTGGCTTATTTCGCTGAGCATGACCCCTTCCAGCTACATCCATGTTGCTGCAAATTGCATGTGTTTATCTTTTTTGGTTGCTGAGTAATATTCCATGGTGTATATGTACCACATCTTCTTGATCCAGTCATCTATTTTTGGGCATTTGGGTTGTTTCCAAAGCTTAGCTATTGTAAATAGTGCTGCTATAAACATAGGGATGCAGGTGCTCTTTGGAATTAATGTTTCTGTGTCCTTTGGATAAATACTTAGGAGTGGAATTATTAGATTATATGGAAGCTCTATCTTTAGTAGGTTGAGGAATCTCCACACAGCTTTCCATAGTGGTTGGACCAGTTTGCATTCCAGGAGAGTTCCTTTCTCTCCACATCCTTGCTAACCTTTGTTGTTGCTAGTTTTTTTAATATGTGCCATTCTCACTGGTGTGAGATGGTATCTCATTGTAGTTTTGATTTGCATTTCCCTGATTGCAAGTGACATTGAACATTTTTTCTTATGCCTGGTGGCCATTTGTATTTCCTCTTTGGAGAAGTTTCTTTTTAGCTCTTCTGCCCATTTTTTGACTGTGTTATTTTCTTTGTTTTTGTTGAGTCTCATCAGCTCTTTGGAGATTTTTGTGATCAGTCCTTTATCATTAGTGTTGTGTGCAAAAATTTCTCCCAGTCAGTGGGGTTTCTCTTTGTTTTGGTTATTGTCTCTTTTGCTGTGCAGAAGTTCTTTAATTTGATATAGTCCCAGCTGTTTATCTTTGCCTTCACTATCACTGCTTTGGGTGATGTGTCTGTAAAGATGTCTTTGAGGTGCATGTCATGTAGTGTTTCACCTATATTTCCTTCTATATATTTTATGGTTTCAGGTCTTATGTCTAGTTCTTTAATCCATTTTTAGTTGGTTTTTGTGTATGGTGTGAGATAGTAGTCAAGCTTCATTCTTTTGCATGTAGTGACCCAGTTTTCCCAGCACCAAAATGATATATATATATATATATATATACATATATATATATATTGAAAGCAGCTTGGCAATTCCTCAAAATGTTAATTGTATGTCCACATTATTGAGAAAATCTATTCCTAGGTTTCTACAAAAAGAAATAAAAATGACAATGCAAAACTTACACATATATGTTCATTCATTACAGCACTATTCATAATAGACAAAAAATTAAACACCTAGTTAGTCATTTAATTCACTTGCTATTTATTTTTTCCATGTTTTTGGATGTATATTTTTCAGTTAATATAGTTATTTTTCCCTCAAAAATATTCTCTAAACTAATTTGGCTGATATTTCATCTAATGTGGCAGTGTTGGAACTTTTTTTTTCCTACAAATTTAAACTAGCACACATCAATTTAACTCATTTGTTTTCCAATCATCAGTATCGATGGCCCCCAACTGACAGAGGATTAACATAATTTTTTGGCATTACAAGGTTCTAAAGTGACACACAGTCATTAGAAAATGTACTCTGAATTTTTAACCTTTTCCCTGGGTGAGCAATATGCAGTATGATACTCTCTGAAGGTTCTGTCCAGCAGCTTTGAGTTCCAAGTCAACCACTTGATCATGAGATCAAGCAGCTGATACTATACGGTTTACTGTGCTGCCAGTATTTTCAGCTTATCATGTTTTTATCAGGATGTGACCCGATTGTACATTGAGGAAGAAAGGGTTACTACTCAGTTGTAAAAAAAAAAAAAAAAAGGTAAACTATTGTCTTTTGTGACAACTTGGATAGAACTGGAGGGCATTGTGTTAAGCACAATAAATCAGAAGGATAAAGACAGATACAGGATGGTTTTACTTATACATGCAATATAAAGAAGCAAAACAAAACATCAGATAAAATCAAAATAATAGCAAACCCTTGATCTGACCATAGAACTGAGGCTACCATTGGAAAATTGTGAGGAGGGGAGTAAAAATTGTGAAGGGGTGAAATGGACTGTGTTGGAGGACTTTCACTGTGTTGGTGGTGGGTGTGATGTGGTAACATAAACCTCAAGGGTATTATCTTGTACCTCTAAATCACATGTGATGTAAACCAGTGTTACCTCAATAAAAATAATACATATGTAATGTACACACACACACATACATACTTCTGTGGTCTGTAAGATGTAAAATAAGTCTATGAATCCATTAAATCATGTACCAGGATAGCAGTCACTTAGTGAGCAACTAATAAACATTTATTGAATTCATAAATGAGTAAATATGCCAATATGCAGCTCAGGGTTAAAGATTTGTTAAGTACTGTAAGTATTACACAGAGGAATATATGGATGCTATGTAGCAATGGATGTTTGAATCTTCTCTTCTAAGACCCATGACATTTGTGAATATACTATTATAGTATAGGGAATATACTATTTTACAGTAAGATAGTTTTTTCCAGTTGCATTGTGATTCATAACTTGTATTCTTGTTTTTTTTTTGTTGTTTTACTACTAAACTTATTATGCAAATACTCATGCAGTCAATCACCTCTAAAGTCTGATACTCATGCATTTAATTATGACTATGTCCCATTTCATTCTTTTCTTAAATTGTATATACTTTTACATACTCTTTAATATAATTATAAAAACTGCATGATTTTTTTCAGTCACTTAGCAAGTGTGCCAGAGAGCCCCAGGCAGGGAGTGAGCAGCAGTTACATTGGACTTGATTTGATGCTGGTGTTGAAGTAGTAACAGAATGGATTATTTTTAAATGCATTCATTTCCTTGATTATCCCAATATCAATATCAACCAAATAAATTAATTAAGTGTTGAACGCAGGTACTACACCTTTTCACCTGTTTTTTCTTTTTTTACCTCCCATTCTAGTATAGCATGAACATTTGGAAGTTGCTCAACACTATTTCATGAATATCATTTACACAAATCATTTTTCCTCTATTTACTATGAGAATTTATAACTATTCATAAACACCTCCTTTGAAAAAAAGAGCTTTCCAATGAGCAATTGGAAAGTATGGAAAAATCACAAGAGCTTGTTTCCAAATAGTTGTTCTTCTAAGTTCACACATTATTTAATGGATGCTTGATAATTAATTTTACCTGAAGGGAAAAGCTAAAATGAGGAAGTGACTTATGAGAAAACTGGTCTTATCTCTATAATCAAATGCTTCCCCCAATATCACATTTATTACTTCAAATTTTCTAAAGGCTAGATTTGTTTTCCAGATTCATAAAAAGTTAAGTTGCTTTAGATAGGATTCTTCAGTGCAGGTACTAAAGGATTTAATTAGCATGGAAATTACTTTAGAAATTAAATAGTAACAATGAACCAAAGGTCTTTAAAATTAACTGGAAGCAAGTGTTTATTGCTTTTAGAGACCTTTACATCACAGCAAATGCATAGTAACTAATTGGCTTTCTTAAAACTGTAATTATTGTTTTCTGCTGAAATCATCTTCATTAAAATAATCTTCAAAGAGAGGAAAAATAACCATGGTATCCAATATTTTCTTTTCTATTTTTTATACTACAAGATAATAGAAGCAATCAAATACTATCATCCTCCCTTTCTTTCTTCATCTAATCATTAGAGTAAATTTGATGTTTAACACTTCCTTGCATGCCTTTACACTGCTTCTAAATCTGAATCTTAATAGATACACACACACATAATCACTCTACAGTGTAATTTTCGATTCAACATCCTATTATTAGAATTTATTCTGATATACTTTGAATATCACTCAAATTCTGAAATGAATGTATTGTTACATATATTTACTGTTATATATAAATATATAGATATATAAAACAGTAATTCATTTCAGAATTTTATGTGTGTGTGTGTGTGTGTTGGTTTGGACAAGTATTTCTCTAGACTCTTTACTCGAAAGTGGATGTTTACAATATTATCAAATTTCCAATTTCCTGTGTGAAAAACTTGTACAAATTATGGATTTTATCTGTATCATTTATGTATAATTCAAAGTGTTTTAGTCTTTCCGCATAACGTGTCTGTCCATTTCATAAGAGGAAAGAATCATCTTTTCTTTATTAAAAGTCATTGGTTTTCGAAAGTATTAAAACAAGACATCTATAACAATATGCAAAATAACAGTGATAGAAGGCATTTATACTTTTCATTGTTCTCATGCTTCCAAAGTGTCATCATGGGTGTAGGGTGGAGCATTCACCTAAAGATGTGGGATCCTCTATTTCTGAATCATTTATAGTGTAAACCATTGTGACCTTTAAAAACTTGTAAATAATTATTATAAATAATCTGATTTCAAGAAAATTTACTTTTATTAATTGTATTAATTTGTCACTTAACGTGATTTACCCACTTAATAATTTCCAAAGTATACATTATAGCTGACTATAGATAAAATGTTATCACATATCACATATCTAGGGTCAATTCATCTTGTTTTGATGAAAGTTTATACCCATTTGCCCTGTCCTGAGCCCTAGGAAAACCATTCCACTCTTTTATTCTAGAGATTTGAATGATTTAATTATCTTTAATAAGCAGATTCATGAGTATTTGTCTTTCTGATACTGACATTTCACTTAGCATAATGTCCTCAATGTTCATCTATACTGTCACATAATGCAGAATTTCTTTCTGTAGGACTAAATAGTGTTCTGTTCAGATATATAGCATATTTTTTTGATCAGTTGTCTGTCAATGAACATTCAGATTTTTTTCTTTTTTTTTTTAAGATTTATTTATTTACACAAGCACTGGGTACAGTCAGAAGCGCGGGAGGGTGAGAGAATTCACCAGAGCCAGAGCAGGGAGCAGAGTAGGCAGGAGGACTGAAGTACACTGCTGAGGGGAGCAGCGGGTGGCAGGAGAGGTCTGCGCGCCCATTTAGATTTTTTTCAACATCTTCACTATTATGAGCAGAGCTGCTGAGAACGTACATGAGCAAATAGCTGTTTAATATATTTCTTTCAATTCTTTTGTATAAATTGTAAGATATAGAATAGATAGATAACATGTTAGGACATGTCTCAAGTTTTGAGGAAATTTAATACTTATTTCCACAATCACTGCTCCATTTTACATTTCCACCAAGAGTGCACAAGGGTTGTATTTTCGTTACAGCTTTCCAACATCTGCTAACTTTGTTTTTATATTAATTTTTATTATTTCTATATTAATCAGTCCAACAAATATAAGTAGCTATATCATTGTGGTTTTGATTTATATTTGCCTTATAATTAAGGAAATTGACCATCTTTAAAATATAACAATCGGCCATTTGTATATCTTCCATGGACGAATTTTTATTCAAGTCCTTAGTTATTTTTCAATAAGTTTATCAGTGTTTGAGCTATTAAATTATAGAGTTATAGAGGTTCTTTATAATTGAGATTAACTTTAGTATATGCTTTTGATAGTCACCCCTCTTAGGTAAGCTGCTTTTATTTTTTATTCCAGAAAAATATTTTACTGTAACTGAAGCTCCATGGGAACAGGGAGATTGTATTTTAATTTTACCACATAATTTTAGAATTTTGACTTCTTGGTACAACGCTAACATAAAATACAGATGTTAGTAATTGACTGAATATCTTTAAAATTGTATTTGATTATTTTATATCTTTCAAAAAGTCATACATATATTTTTCTTCTTTTGTCTGTTAAGGTGGTCCTTTTTTAAAGATTTATTTATTTATACATGTGAGAGCTGCGGTGCAGGCCAAAGGTGGGGGGTGAGAGGATTCAACAGAGACAGAGTGGGGAACGGAACAGACAGAATGACTGAAATATACTGCTGAGGGGAGCAACAGGCAGGACAGGAGAGGTCTGCTGCACTATGTGGGTTAGCTCCTTGGCCTGGGATTGAATTTATGCTGCAGTGGCCTGCAATAGCTTGATGGTGTTGAGACTTTAACCCCTGCACCACCAGGGAATCCCTAAGATGTTCTTTTAAGAATTTTCAATTTTCAATTGCTGAACCATTTTCAATCTGAATTACAAAAATAAACACATAACTGGGTGTAGTTGTGTACTGACATTTTATTTAGCATCTTTTGCATTTGATTCTATTAGTTCTGTTTTAATTTCTTGTTTGTCATTATCTAGTTTTATTTATAACATTTATTTTAATTCCAAAGAAAGAATAAGGTAAGTTTATACTTTTCTATTTTTGTAAAGTTTGTATAAGAATGGATAATTATTTCTTTTGTTAAGGTGTAGTAGGGAGTGTTGATAGTAATCTTATATATATTCTCTCCCTCTTACCCCACAAAATAAAATTTTACCTGGGCATATGATCACTCAGGATGAAACGGCATTTCTCAGTCACTCTCACAGCTAGGTCTGGCTGCTAGGATTTAAAACGTAAACATATTTCCTTATTAGGAGACTGAAAATCCTACTTCCCCATACTTACTATCATTCCGCTGCCTTGAATGTGAATGTGATTGCTATAACTTAATCTTGATGCATAAAGAAGACAAACATATTGCATGAATGAAGTAGTAAGAAACTGGAAACAGTATGAGTCTTTGATGACTGAAAATTGTCATACCAGGACCATACTAACTACATCTTGAATTTTATTTATTTAATTTTTAATAATGTGTGTGTGAAGAACTGGGGTGTAGGCAGGAGGTGTGGGGGATGGGAGGATTTATCAGAGACTGAATAGGGAGCAAAATAGGCAGATCTACTGAAATACACTGTTCAGGGGAGCAGAGGGTGAGACATGAGAGGTCTGCTGCACCATATGTGGGGATCAAAGTTAGATTCATAGACCATGGCAAAAAGAGTGCTGAGATGTAACCCCTAGGCCACCAGGGAGGTCCCAGCTTGAATTTTTTTTTTTTGTAGAGATTTATTTATTCATTTATACAAGCAGTGGGAACAGTCAGAAGCACGGGAGGGTGAGAGAATTCACCAGAGCCAGAGCAGGAAACAGAACAGGCAGACCAATGAAGTACCCTGCCGAGGGGAGCAGCGGGCAGCAGGAGAGGTCTGCACACCATGTGGGATCTTCACCTGGCGGCCAGGTATCAAACCGGCGCTGCAAAGGCTGCGGGCACCTTCGCAACTCAGCGCTCAACCGCTGTGCCACCGGGGAGGCCCCCCCAGCTTGAATTTTAAATGTGTTCTTATATGCATATACATAATACATTCATGTGTACACATATATAAGAAATGCTATTTGCATAGTTACTAAATGTTAAACATCAAGAATTCAGTATGATATGCTAGAAAACTGATAATTTTTTTTTTAGGGTAAGATAAAATGTTTGATAGATTTGACTCATAATAGTAAAATAAAATCACAAATCATAAAGTTTTCAGTCCTGGGAAAAAATAATTGTTACAAGGTGTTTATAGAAGTAAGGATGTGCCCAAATGTGAAACACAAAACACCCTTGACTAGAAATCATCCTCAACTCTAATGTTTTTTTTTTTAGACACTTCCATATTTTCCTGTACTCCATTCTTTGATTGATTGATTGACTTTACAATTATAAATTTATCTCTACCCATGTCTTTTCCATAACAAGCAAGTATTTTTGAGTATTAATTCAATATATACAGTAGAAGAATATAGTCTGGGTCCATTTTATTTCTAACAAAGGCTATTGTTGAACATACTTTCAGGCATCATTTCAATGGCTTGTTAATAGAGAAATTTCTCTGAACTTGTAGAGCTTTAGAAACCATGGAGAGGAGCAGTGTTCCTTTAGAGCATTAATCTACTCTGGCTCTTGCTATCATCTTTGAAAAAAAAAATTGTATAATTAAATATTTGACTGACATATATTTATAAAAATAATTCTTCATAACATAAGTATCTTAATGAAAACATGTCCTGCAGTATATAAACATTTTAAGACATTTGTTACTGGGAAAATCTTGGGAAGAATGAGATAATTACTGTACTCATATAGAAATAATAGCTTAATTTTAAATGACAACATATGGAGATTATTTGTCCATGAAAAGAACAATATGATCATCATTAACATGATAGTGAAAAGTGATCAAAAGGGAATATTGTTGAAAAACAAATTATAGATTGCTGAGTATAAGAGCAGAAAACAAAAGGATAAGTAAATATTAAAGTAGTTGGAAAGATTCATATCATTGTAGTGTTTTATAGGAAAGTGCTACAAGGAGATATAATTTGTTTATATGTTCAGCATAACACATAGCACATAACACATGCTAAGCAGAGTTAAAATTTTGAGTATAAATGCACAGCTATGAGTTTTTTAAGCTCTCATTCTACACTATATATATATATATATTTTTTTTTTTAAGATTTATTTATTTATTTATTTATACAAGCACTGGGTACAGTCAGAAGCATGGGAGGGTGACAGAATTCACCAGAGCCAGAGCAAGGAGCAGAGCAGGCAGAAGGACTGAAGCACACTGCTGAGGGGAGCAGTGGGCGGCAGGAGAGGTCTGCGCGCCGTGTGGGACCCTCCTCCCGTGGCCGGGGAGCAGCCGGGGATCGAACCGACGCTCCAGAGGCTGCAGGCAGCTTCGCAACCCAGGGCTCAACCGCTGCGACACCAGGGAGGCCCTCTACACTATAGTTTTTTAAATAATGGCAATGTATCTTAAATATGAAATTAGATTTTTAAAAAGTATTTCAAAATAGAAGAGTAGTGAAAGGCATAAAGTCTCTGGAGACCTGTCAAATTCTTAGTGAATTCATGGCAACCATCATAATTCTTACTTAAGCCTTCATGAAAATATGGCTATGCTGTTTTTTCATGTCTACTGTATATTTCATTTGTTTATTAAGGCAGGTAATATAATATCTCTACATTGCAGGGGAGTTATTTACTCACAGATCATTTAGTATCACTGATTCCCTAGTACCCATTCTCCACAGGGTGCTATGCAATGAACCAGACATATCTGAGTTGATAATGAAGCTTGCACCATAGAAAATGATGAAATTATGAGGCTTGGAGTTTAAATAGAAGGGCTGTTACATCTGTTGCTTCTCCACCAGAGAGCTACAAATAGACCTGTATTCCCCAAGGTAAATATTTTTCTCTAGAGGGTGATAGAAAAATTCTTTACACTGGCTTATAAACAAATGGCTCAGAGGAATAAAACTAAGTTTCCAAAAGTCTAGAATCCTGAGATTCTAGTGACATACAAATGAATATTTAAGGTTAAAAAGAAAACAACATTGGGCCTCCCCAGTGGCACAGCAGTTGAGCGCTGGGTTGCGAAGCAGCCCGCAGCCTATGCAGCGCCCGTTCGATCCCCCGCCACCGGGCGAGGGTACCACATGGCGCGCAGACCTCTCCTGACTCCCATTGCTCCCCCTCAGCAGTGTACTTCATCACTCTGCCTGTTCTACTCTCCGCTCTGGCTCTGGTGAATTTTTTCACCCTCCTCCGCCTCTGACTGTACCCAGTGCTTGTATAAATAAATAAATAAATCTTTAAAAAAAAAAAAGAAAAGAAAAGAAAAAGAAAACAACACTTATTTGAACCAGGATAAACTGAGATATGATTGATGAAATTGGAAGCATCATTGAAAGAAAAAGATATTGATTCTTTATTAAGTTCCCATATGAAGTATTCTCTTGCATAATGTCTTAAAGTTTAATAGTGAGTGAGAAAGAAATCGTGCTGATTAATTGTAAACTGTTACATTTTCTGGTTGCTTTGGAAAATAAAATCCACTGATAATAAGTAGAGGAGTCGTTGAGTAGTGTTTTATTAAAACTAAAAATAAGTAAGTCTAGTAAAATTGTTTCATTTACATTATTTAGCAAATCAAATCAGATATTTTTATGTGTTTGGATCAATTTTACTCTCATGCAGATTGTCAAAATTAAATTAATGATGTTGGTGGGAGTGCAAACTGGTCCAGCCACTATGGAGAGCTGTGTGGAGATTTCTGGACCTACTAAACATAGAGCTTCCATATGATCCAGCAATTCCACTCCTAGGTATTTACCCAAAGGACACAGAAACATTAATTCCAAAGAGCACCTGCACCCCTATGTTTATAGCAGCACTATTTACAATAGTTAAGCTTTGGAAACAACCCAAATGCCCAAAAATAGATGACTGGATCAAGAAGATGTGGTACAAATACACCATGGAATATTACTCAGCAACCAAAAAAGATAAACACATGCAATTTGCAGTAACATGGATGGCGCTGGAAGGGATCATGCTCAGCGAAATAAGCCAGAAAGAAAAAGAAAAATACCGTATGGTCTCACTCATGGCAGGAATCTAGAAAACTTAAATAAGGGACCAGGAAAAAGAATAACTATAAGAAAGAAAAAATCAAAATCAACAAACAACTATGAACCAGAGACTCTATGGGGGTGGGGGCGGGGAGGGGAGGGATTGGGGTCAAAATAAGGGGGTTGCAATTGTATGCGGAATATAAAAATAAAATTTATTTTAAAAAATAAATTAAAAAATTAAATTAATGATGTAAAATTAATATATCCACCTTCTCTGGAGAGATATATACTAACCTTTTTCTGTATGCTATAAACATCTTGAGTGACAGGATAATTTACACTTATACTATCAATATGGATTCAGTGAGGGTAGCATAAATCATTCTAGGTATTTTGAGTAAGAAGTTCTTTTACATAGACAATTAGATACAAACTCTCATATAATGCATCCCAAAAAATTAAAGTAATAGCTAGTAAACTGCTCTCTGTGGGATGGCAGCACAAGCAATGAACTCAAGATCATATATTTTTAGCTGGAATCAAGAATTCTTTCTTCTACTGCTTCTACATTTACCCTTCCACATTCAAGTTTGAATTAGAACTCTACAGAAAAAACAATCAATTTGATAGCTAGGAATAAAGAGGAGTTTTAGAAAAGGCTAGAAATCGGCTTCCATTTCATTTCATTTCAGAGATCTCTGTATCTCGGGAGAGTTCATCTAACTAAACATTAGTTTTTATCTAGAATCTTAGTTACAGAATCTAGCACACAGTGTTTAGTATATTAGTTCCTCTGACATTGAGAATAACAAGAAATGATTGAATAAGAGAATTACAAGAATGCTGCTACTTATTCACTAAAATCCAAATGTCATAAGAGCAGGAATTTTTCCCTATTATTTTCATTCTATATTCTCAGCTACAAGAACACCTACTGGTTCATAGTAGACACTCAATAAAATAAAACATGTTTAATCAGTGATTTTTTGTTGAATTCCAAATATATGGTAAACTCTATGATATGCACTCACTGTTTAGTATCAATGTTTCTTTTTTCTTCATTTTTGTCACTTTTCCATAACCTACCATAAACATACATACACCATTTCAAAATTGAGAATATCCTCTTATTGTCTATATTAATATATTTCTTAATTGGTCTTTTTATTTGATATCTATGATGGATCAAAATCAATATTTCATATTTCTATGTTCTTAATACCTTTATTCAGTTCTTTCCCTTTTAATAACACAGTGTCCACCGAAGCTTTAATGTGACCTATCCCTTGCTAAATTCTCTTTTAAGTGTTCATCTCCCCTTCTAAATTCTTTTGATATCTGATAACAACTCTTTCATTCTTTAAATTTACCATTTCCAACACACACCTCATGATGCACTGCTGCTCTGTACTTCCTCATAATCTCAGATCTCCACTGAGGCTCCTACCTATAGCCTATCACTGAGTCTTGACATTTCATTAAAGTGATACTGATCAGCTAACCTGTGCTCTCGAAACAGGTACCCTGGGGTTGTAGCCTTCTATTGTCCTATGAATAGAATCTGACATTGCATTAATGGAAGATTTCACAGTCCAAAGCCTACTTTTCTGTTAAATACAATATGCAATATATGGTATAGGAGATTCTTTCATCTTATGGCTTCATTATGGTAATTTTATTTGTTGATCCCTTTACTAATTTATCTTTATTGAGATAGCATTTGTTTACAACACTATATGTTACCCACAGGTAGAGGATGGCGCTTCCTCAGATGCGTGTCACCATACAATACCCATCAAGACACCCATAGTCTTCTACCACAGTCCATGATGCCCCTGTCAACTATGATTTTACCCCTCCATGCTTGTAGTATCAATTCCACATTCAGTTTTCTATGATTTGTTACTGGTTTGGTTTTACTTTACTCTTTGTTTTGTTTCTTTCTATTCCAAATATAAGTGATACCATCTGGCATTTTTCTTTCTCCTTCTGTCTTACTCTGCTTAGTGTAATCCCACCCAGTTCATCCATGTTGCTGCAAGTGTCAAGTTTTCATTATTTTTCATAGCTGAGTAGTATTCCATTGTGTGCATACCATACATTCCTAATCTAGTCAATGGTAGTCTGGCATTTAGTTTGTTTCCAGAGTTTTGTTTTAAATCATGTTGCAATGATTGTAGGAGTGCATAAATCCTTTTGATGTAGAGGTTTGTTTTCATTGGGTAGATACCTAGGGGAGGAATTGCTGGATTATATGGTAGATATATATTTTTTAATATTTTAAGAAACCTCCTTGCTGTTTTCTGTAGAGGCTAGACCAGTCTACAGCCCTACCGACAGTGTATGAGGATTCGTTTTTGAGGGAAAAAGGTCAGACTCTACACTTGTTGAGTCTGACCTTACTTTATGTAGGTCATTCTCACAGTTGTGAGATGATATCTCATTGTGATTTTCATTTACATTTCCCTGATGTGAAGTGATAATGAATGTTTTTGTGTGTATGTGTGTGTGTGTGTGCCAGTTCGCCATCTGCATGGTTTCTTTGGAGAAGTGTCTATTTAGCTCTTTTGCCCATTTTTGATTGAGTTATTATATGTTTTATTTCTGTTGAGTTCTGTGTGTTCTTTATATATTTTGTATATCAGCCCTTTGTCAGTTGCATGATATACAACTACTTTTCTCCCACTCAGTTGAGAGCATTTTTTTTTTCCTGGTAGTTTCACTGTGCAAAATCTTTTTAGTTTGCTGTAGTCCCATTTGTTTATGCTTGCTCATTTCTCTTGTTATTGTGTATTGAATAAGTATACAAATGCATCACTGAAGCCAATAACATGGAGTATTTTGCCTATATTTGCTTCTATGTATTTTATGGTTTCAGACCTTACATCGAAGTCTGGAAACCACTTTGATTTAATTTTGTGTAAAGTGTAAAATGGTATTTTAGTTTCTTTTCTTTCTTTCTTTTTTTTTTTTTTTTGCAGTGGTTGTACAGTTTCTGAGATTTTCCTTTCTCCAATGTATATTATTGGCTTCTTTGTTGCTTATTAACTGTCTGTATAAGTGTGGATTCATTTCTGAACTCAATTCTATTCCTATGGTCTCTATTTTCGGTCCACTATCATACCACTTTATTACTTTAGCTTTGTAGGTTAGCTTGGGTTCTGGGAGTCTGATACCACAGTTGCTCATTTTTATAAGGATTAACAATTAGGTGTTTTTTGTGGCCATGTGGATTCCAATAATATTTGTTCTATTTCTTTTAAGAATGACATTGGAGCCTGGTTAGGGATTACATTGAATCTATACATTGTTTTAGGTAATATGGCCATTTTAGCTTTCAATCCTTTCCATTCTATCTTTCCATTTGTTGTTTGCATCTTCTATTTCTTTTAGCAATATTTTATAGATGTTATTGTATAGGTCATTTGCCTCCTTTATGTTGTTTACTACAGGTATTTAATACATTTGGTTGTGATTATGAAGGAATTGTTTTCTTGATTTGTCTTCTTTTTCATTGTTTACATATAAACATACAAGTGATTTCTAAACTGCAACATAGTAATTTTGACTAAAATATTTTTGCCATTTTAAAGGAGTTCTTTAGATAAAGATGGTCCATAAAGTTAAAAAGAAACTACAAGATCACATTTCCAGTTACTGATTCCAAGAAACCATATATATATGGTTTCTGTACTTCCCTGCCTACACTTGTTGAGTATGATCTTACTTTATGTAGGTCATTCTCACAGTTGTGAGATGCTATCTCATTGTGATTTTCATTTACATTTCATTACATTTCCCTGATGTGAAGTGATGATGAACTATATATATATATGGTTTCTTGGTTTCATATATATATATATATATATTTCAATTAAAATTAAGGTATAGATTATTAAGCAAGAATTTTATTTTGGAAAGTGCACGTAGAAAAATAAATCTGAATAAAAGGAGTCACATTTGTGCAGATAAAGAAGTTGGGCTGCATTACAAACTGAATTAAAGATTCACATAATCTCATGGATAACTCTGAAGATGAAATTATTCTGTAGCAATGTTCTAATTTTTATGTTGTTCTGCTTTTTAGAGAGGAACAAATATAAATCCATTTTCAATCCTCTATTTGTTTTAGTATGCCTTCCCAGAGCACCATATTGTATGTTAATATTGATGCATTTTAGTTGAGTTGTTTTCTTGACCAGTTTTAATCTAGTAGATACTGTTACATGCCGACTAAATTTTTATTCTAACCTGAGGGAATTAATTCTCTAGTTGCTGCTGCTATTAGCAGAAAACATTTAGTTTTCACCTTTTATAAACTGCCTTTACATATAGAGAATATCCCCTCCCAATTTCCCTACACAGTCTGCCTCTCATGATTATTCAGTGAGATACTATCAATCCTTACCTCCCGTGTCCAACATATGACACCTCTGAATAGCCATGCCAGCTGCTGATCTCCATGTGGGGTATTCTGTGACTATTGTGAACTAAACCAGTAGTTCTACTTTTTTTTTCCTCCCACATATTCCTTTCCCTCATCCTCAAGCTGTTTCCCCAATATAAATATCTTCCTAATAAATACCCTGCATATTAATCCCCACCTCTGAGTTAGCTTTCCAGGGAATTCAGACTAGAAAAGATCAGAATGCTTTCAGAGAGAAACACTTGTAATTTGGCATCTATTGCCAAATATAAGTAGTTAGCAAATCATTTTGTTGGAATTATAACTCTAAAAATAGAATTTGAAAACAAGAGCATACAATCTTGTAGACTAAAATTGCTACAGAATTTCAGAGAAGTAGAAAACTATTGAAGGCTGTCAGATTCAGAGATATTTTTATGGAAAAAGAAATATTGGTCTGTCCTAATAAGTGGACAAGATTTTGATACATGAAAGGAATGACAAGTATTCCAAGCAAGGTATGTATTTCTGAGATGAGCAGTGAGTCTGATGAATTTCCATATTCATTATCTATCAATGTGAGAGTGACTTGGTAGTACTTGGAAAGGTGGCAATCAAATACCTCTCTTTCAGTTGTTTTAAAGTATACTTTTATGATTTTTCCCTGAAAAGCCCTTAAGTTGATTGTGTCTCTTATCACAGTTTCTATGAAATCTTTAGATTTAATGAGCTTATTACTGGTTTAAGTAAGTTGCCACTGGAGAGCTGTCAACGTAAAATAATCTCAGATGTTCTCATTTGAAGATCTCTCCCAGGAAATGAATGATCAAGGAAATGATTACCCTTAAAATAAAAGTGTTTAGTGAGATTCTAAAGGGAAAGTGTATTCATACTCCTTTATCAGTATAATTTTCTCAGACTAGACTACATCTTGATCAATTAAGCCATAGTTGAATATGTTCAGATTTAGATTTACGTTAAAATATAGGCAATATACATAAGCAATATTGATTTACTCTTTATATATCAGCTTTGGATATCATTTCACATATTTCCAAATGAAAATTAGTGATGTTATGTCCTATCTTCACTTTCAGAAAAAGGAGTCTGACATGGCAATACAATATTGACATTTTTATTATTGCATATGCTTATTCTATCAGTTGAACAATCATTTCAATATTTACAAAGCAATAAGAATTATTGTAAACCTTTTGTAAATTTCAGCCATAAATGCAAAATACAGAAACAGAAAATACAGAATAGTAATCCACAATGGTAGATTTCTTTTTTTTTTTTTGATATTTTCAGCCGCTTAATTTCTTTTCTTTTTTTTTTAAGATTCATTTACTTATTTATGCAAGCACTGGGTACAGTCAGAAGCGTGGGAGGGTGAGAGAATTCACCAGCGTGGGAGGGTGAGAGAATTCACCAGAGCCAGGGCAGGGAGCAGAGCAGGCAGAAGGACCGAGGTACACTGCTGAGGGGAGCAGCGGGCGGCAGGAGAGGTCTGCGCGCCATGTGGCACCCTCCTCCTGTGGCTGGGGAGGAGCTGGGGATTGAACCGGCGCTGCAGAGGCTGCAGGCAGCTTCGCAAACCAGCGCTCAACCGCTGCACCACCGGGGAGGCCCCACAATGGTAGATATTTTTAAGAAGGATATGAAGAACAGGAGGTTGTTGTGATATAAATAAGAGTTTTTACATAATGCTTTAAGACCAAAATAGTTTACCTAGCTTCTCCTTAACAAATAGTTAAAGCAAGGCAGCCACAATATAGTTAAGCCATGTTCCAAAATATGTCATCACCACTACCTCCTCTGTTACCAGCCAGATGTACTCTAGGAGCTAAGAGAACCATATCCCAAGACAATTAAGCAATGAATGACAGCTATTGCCTCTATGTCCCTCTTTGTTAATTCCATTGACATAAATAGGTTTGCAATGTATTTGATTTGATCAGATCACGTGAGGATGTTAGGAAAGTATTAGACAATTTTAATCCATCTTATCTAAGTATTTTAGCTAACTTAAAAACAATTTCAGGACTCCTGTATACATTTCTTTGTCAAAATATATAAATCTAATTTTTAGCTACTCTTTATAGAAATTTTAATTCAAGTAAAATCAATGCAATACTATAAAAATAAGTATTCACAGTGATTAATGTTTGTACAACAGTCTGTAGATATCATGAAGAGCAGGAGAAAAGTAAAAAAAAAAAGGAACTGATATTAAACATTAAATAATTATAAAATTCATATTAAGTTCCATATTGTGGGTTTTCTGAAACAGAAAAAAAAATATGTATTGGCCTACTTTTATGAAGGCATTTTTAAATTTGTCTTCAAATGCATAATTGTTTAACACAAAAAAAAATCTTCCTTTTGTTTTTTTTTTATTTTTTTAAATTTTTTTAAAATTTATTTATTTATTTATTTATCTATTTATTTATGCAAGCACTGGGTACAGTCAGAAGCGCGGGAGGGTGAGAGAATTCACCAGAGCCAGAGCGGGGAGCAGAGCAGGCAGACTGACAAAATACACTGCTGAGGGGAGCAGCGGGCGGCAGGAGAGGTCTGCGCACCATGTGGGACCCTTGCCCGGTGACCAGGGATCAAACCGGCGCTGCTGAGGCTGCGTGCAGCTTTGCAGCCCAGCGCTCAGCTGCTGCGCCACCGGGGGAGGCCCTGTTTTTTTTTTAATTGCTATCCCTTAATCATGTGGTGAAAATGCATATTCTCATAGGAATAACATAGCACTAAATTTGGTATGGTTTATCATTTACTATTTACATCAACATGAACTAAGTTCTCTTTTTACTTCATTTTCACATGTGAGAAAACTCTATGAATAGAGCTTAAATAAATTTCTAAGATGTCAAAAGTAACAGGGATTCAAACCTATTTGCCCTAGCCACTGAGATGATACTCTTAACCCGCATGCTTTGTTGTCTTTTAAATACTCTGTATCAATACAGCTTAAATAGAGCAATATTAAGAAGGAACAATTATTTTGTTAAATGTGATTTTTTTCTTTTGATACTACATAAAGTACACTGAATTTTATCCAGGCAAGATCTAAATATGCAATTCTTAAATGACTGTTTAACAAACATTCAGTAACCTGCATAAGTTATAAATTATCTAATAAGATAATTAGAAGTCCTTAAAATAATAATTCTTTAAAAAATTAGCTAATCCATTTATAGTATGTCCAAAGGGATTAAGTAATTTACCAAAAACTTTAGTGATGATTAGTTAAATCACTACTAGAATTTAGGCATTGTAATCCCATTATTTTTATTAGTTTTCATGATGTTGCCAGGAATATATCAAGCAACAGAAATTCAAAATCCTATTCCCACTTATATAAATAGTAATTTAATAATGTTTGCAGTGATTAAGGAATGATAAACTTAATGTTTCATGCCTTTTCTAATTGTTTCCTGGGAGTTTTTTTCTCACTGCTGGAATTTTTTTTTTTAAGATTTATTTATTTATGCATACAAGAGCTGGGGTACAGGCCAGAGATGCAGGGGGTGGGGGGGCGGTAAGAGGATTCACCGGAGACAAAGTGGGGAACAGAATGGGCAGACCGACTGAAATACACTGCTGAGGGGAACAGCAGCAGGCGAGGCAGGAGAGGTCTGCTGTGCCATGTGGGCTGCTCCCTGGCCAGCTGGGACTCGAACTCATGCTGCAGAAGCTTCGGATTGCTTCATAATGCAGTGCTTAACCCCTTGTGCCACCAGGGAGGCCCACACTGCTGGAATTTTAAGGAAAATTTGATTACAAATTACTGCTGTTGATGGCTTATTTTACACTTGAGTGGGTAATACTGATATGCTGGAGAAATGGGGCAACACTTTGGAATTATGAGAACAATTTTGATTATCTTGACATAGTAGTCATTAATGATTTATGTTAACATAAATCAGGTAACTGTCTAGTTTGAGATAATGTAACTTGTTTCAGGATATAGTGATTTCCAAACTTTTGGAGAATTCTTATAAAGCAATCTAAGATAAGATTATTTTCACTTTTTATGCATGTGGTCAGAATAAAAATTATCTTGCAGTACCTAAATATCAGTCTCATTTGGGGGAATCATATTTCATCTACAAGTTTGCAAAATTAATTTCAATCTGTTTCTCTCCTTTCACAATTTGTTTATACAAACCTTCTCTGCAAAATATTCTTTTGTCTGACAAACCTAGATTTCTTTTACTGCTAATGGGAACTTGAAATATCATTTTTAAGCAAATACTTATGTATATATTTTTTGTTTATATCCATTCTTTATACTTAACCCACAATTTAAATTTGGATTATGGAATATAATGCAATGCCACTTTCATTAGCATTAAGCTAAATTTTCAAAGGCAAAAATTATGGACTTCCTCAATTCTTTTACATATTCTTGATCTTAGATATAAGTTTTTCCTATTTTCCATTTTTAGTCATGCCCTAGAAAATATCATCTGCCACATTCTCCACATTGTCTGAAATAGCTGTGGGTTATTGTATTTATTTGGATACTTTAACTGAAAAAGAAATGCTGGCCTACCTAAAATTCTGTCTTAAGTTCGAACAATCCATGTGCATATTTGAATTTGGGGATGAACATTACTTTTTGAAATTGCAGGTTGTAAAAGCACTCTGGATTAGCTTCATTCCTGACAACTGATAAAAAGGGATGGTAGAAAACAAGCACTGTGGGATTTTTTTTTTAAGATGGTAACTGATGTCTCACATTAAGCATCATGTCAAAATATCCTTCAAGAAAATGATGGGTGACATATGATATGCAAGTTACTGATCAGCAATCTCTTTGCTTCACAGAAAATTCAGTTCTCTTCGTACCTCTCTTTAAGTTTATATTGGATATATGAATAGAATTTAAAAATATCCTATAAACTAGACTGCATATGATTTCTTTTACTATTAAATTCTGAATCATATGAGATCTTTCTTTTTCATAGACTGATACAGTATAATTATACACAATATATTCATATGAAATGTACAACACTTTTACAACTCAAATTTTCTAACATGATGCTGTATAGTGCATTCAAGATTATATATACCTAGAGAAAAAGAAACTTTCATCTTTTATTAGAGAGAAATATAATAATATGTTTCTCTTTGTGAGCTTTTTTAAACTTCTATCAAAATGATGGTTTTCTAAAAAGAGATTAAATATTTTTATTAATTGTTCCTAAATATACTGATTGTTTGCCATCTGTAAAATGGTGAAATGTCACTCCTCACAGTCACTATTGTTGGAAATTGTTCTCTGAATGAGTTCTAAACAAAGAAATACATTTTCTTAAAATAATTAATGCATTTTTGTCATAATAGCTTTAGCTCTTAAAACCTTGCTAACTTTTTTTATTTGTATTTCTTAAATCTTTTTCCAAATATTGGTATGAGCTCACCTTATTGTACTTTAAATCATGGTTTTCCTTTATTATTCTGATAACCTAAGAAACCCTATTGTATGTGCTTTTGTGACACTGAGATTGTCTTTCAAATGTTCTTTAGAAGTCAGTGGTACAGAGCAGCATTTGCTTGTTTTTTTCTTTCAATCCTACATTTATTTATTTATTTTTTAAAGATTTATTTATTTATACAAGCACTGGGTACAGTCAGAAGCGCAGGAGGGTGAGAGGATTCACCAGAGCCCGAGCAGGGGACAGAATAGGCAGACTGACGAACTACACTGCTGAGGGGAGCAGCGGGCGCAGCAGGAGAGGTCTGCGCACCAAGTGGGACCCTCCCTGGTGGCCGGGGATAGAACTGGCACTGCAGAGGCTGCGGGCAGCTTCGCAGCCCAGCCCTCAACCACTGCACCACCAGGGGAGGCCCGCCTACGTTTATTTTTAACCCATTTTTGTATCTAAAAAGTAGCTTACAATAAATTTTTTCAATAATAGACTTACCTACCATCATTACCTACAAATACTTCTTCTCATTTAAAAATAAACATTTCTTATTCTCTTCAAAGGCCCATGTCTCATCTTTATTTCTCAGACGCCTTGCTTTTGTACTGAGCCCATTAAATTGGGTGTTAGCACACTTGATATAGACAGGAGTAATCAAAACCATTCCCAGGCATGGCTCTTAAAATCATCCCCTTAAAGAGGCCTCCCTTGGTGGCGCAAGCGATTGAGCGCCGCGCTGTGAAGTTGTCCGCAGCCTCTGCAGCGTGGGTTCCATCCCTGCCGGCTGGTGAGGGTCCCACATGGCACTGCAGAACTCTCCTGTCTCGCCCGCTGCTCCCCTCAGCAGTGTATTTCATCAGTTTGCCTGTTCTATTCCCTGCTCTGTCTCTGGTGAATCCTCTCACCCTCCCGCACATCTGGCCTGTACCCCGGTTCTTGTATAAATGGATAAATCTTAAAAAAAAACAAAAAAAAATCATTCCCTTAAAATAATCTTGTCTTCACCTTCCTAGCTATAGATGTGTCAGAAGCAACTTATTCTAGATGGCATAGCTAGAACAAAGAGGACAGCTCAATGCACATTAGATCTCGTTAGTGACTAATGCCATTTTGGGTGAATAAAAAACTGAGAATTGGAGCTTTTTTCTTTTTTTTCATTTGTGTGCACTAACATTACTTCCTTGAAAAAGCAATTGTTACCAAAAATATAATAAGATACTATAAAACTATAAAAAATTTGTTATTTTTAAGAAGGAGGTAGTAGGGAGTGAATAAAACAGGAACTAGAATCTACATGATACCTGCTAGTATCAGGGACTAGTATCAGGAAATAGAATCTACATGATTCCTGCTGTGTAGTTGGCAGCACATTTGGTAATGGGACAGTTGCAATCTCTTGTCAGGCCACACTACACTTCAACTTTAGAGGAAACGTTTCAAAGACATGTCAGCAATGTATTGGTTATTGTGACCTAGGCAAGGGTCACATGATAGAAATAAGCCAGTCTATAGACAAAACTTGACAAATCACGTAAATTCAAAATCTTGGAGAACTTGAAAAGTATTTTGATAGTATTTTAAAAATATGTCCCATAATAAGGGCACAATAAAACATTATAGTTAGAACAAAATGATGGACGTCAAAGAGGATATTTAGCTCTTACTTTTCTAAATAAGACTGTTGGTATCAACATGAAAGAGAAGCACATGGATGTGAAAGGAATCAAATGGACTTGAGAACAATCACAAGAAGAAAAATTTTGAAAATGATTACTTGCCAAGAAACTGCAGGAAGTGAATTAGAGAACTTGCCAGAAGTCTATTAGAGTAACATGTTACTAAATAAGCAATAAGCAGAGGCTAAAAAAATTGTTTAACCTGTTGTAAACTTGTTTCATGACACTTGACCTCCATGCAAGAGGCCCTAGGGAGTTAGTAGAGATCCCTTTACAATGTGCAAGGGATTTACTCAATGTGCTTGATTTATTCAATTAGTTTCCTCCTGCTTATGCTTCAAAAATAACAAGGTTCTCTGTAAGATTCTTTACCACTAACAAGAGAAAATGTTTTGTGTATTTACTTGTTTATTTGTTTTGTTTTGCTATTCCTGACTTCACAGGGAAAGAACTCCCATGTTTTTATTGAAATTGCTCTTTCCAGAAGGTCTGTGACAGCATGAACAGAACATTCTCTCCCATTTAGTTCCCATAAAAGTGGATTGCTATTCTTTCTTCTGAGCGTTAAAATAGAGCCCCCTCAAAAGTTCTTCTTAATTCCACACTTGAATAACCTATTGTTGAATTTTTTCTTAGATTTTTTAAAATTGAACTTTTTTTGTTCTATTTTTAACTTCTAGCTTTCAAATCAATTTTTTTTTTACTTTCTGTCAAGCAATTTCCATATCATACAAAATCAGCATTTATAAATATCTAAGATTGCATTCATCATACCAAGACAACAGTAATCTTCAATGACTACTCTCTTCTCAAAGACTAATCTTTTCTGTCATTGATTTTAATGACCCAGTACTAGTATTTATATCTATGGTTTGATTTTCTGATGCTCATTGAATAACAAAATATAATCAGTTTTGGTTTACAACCTCACATAGATTGATCATTTTTAAAGCTTTGCCACCCCATGATCTTGAATATTCAAATTACTTTCATATGATGGATCCCATGCGCAATGTTCTTAGTAAAGCAGAAATACATAGGGAAGATGGCAAAAACAGTTTGTGTTTTAGAGAATCAAGTCAAGGCTATTAGCTACTTTTCTTTAAAACTTATCTATGAGTTTCTTAAAAAGCCATTTCCAAAAATCCGTCCTTCACTGTCTGGGCTTAGTTTCCAGGAGAACAAATAAACATGCCAATTTCTGCTTACTGACCTTTCTCAGTAAATCAGTTCTTGGTAGAACTAAAAATCATGTTGTGAGGCAAACAAGATGACTCATAGGTGAATCTTTATACATTAACTCTTTCTGAAAGTCAAAAATAAGACCTTGCTAAAAAGTTCCATGATAAAGATCAGAACATTGACAGGCATGTAGCTGTGTTTTTCAGCCTATATACACAAATTCTTCTCAACTGTAACACCAAAGGTTTAAAGCTACATGTATTTATTGGTCTCTCTAACTTTATGCATCTTAAGTCTTCCTTTCCTTCCTCAAATTATCCATGGACATTTTACAGTGATATCAAACATATTATAGGATAATATATATACAATGCATTTCAAAAGTATAGCTACAACAACAGCAATTTTCATGTTAGTCTATTTCTCTCTGAAACTTTTTCTATCTCAGTGCAAAGTGCTAAAGCAGTGAATGATGCTTCCACCCATGAATCATCTAGCTTAGAAATCCAGGTATGATCACTAACACTTCTCTCTCATCCATGAGTGTCAACAAAATTTTATCTCAGGATGATTTCTAATGCAACCATTTCTCTTCATTGAGTTTACCAATACATTTATTCAGTTCCTCATCATTGCTGACCTTGAATTTTTCAATATTTTCTTGTCTTGCTGCCTCTATTATTTCTACCAGACCAATTTTTCCTGCCTCTGAAATGGTTTTCTCAAATGTGACACCAATCTTCTTGTACAGCTACTGTATAAACTTTAGAATCCACTACATCACACATGGAGACCGCATACTTATTTCTGTATAATGAGTGCTTCTTGATGTGGTCATGATCCTGTCTCTCTAGATTCAGCTCCTGTCACTTGATGTTCATATTTTTGGTTAAATCATGGCCAGTTATGCCATTTCCAGAATGTGCCAGGAATTTTTAGGTTTCATTGTCTTACATTTTTTGTCAGTCTTTACATGTTCCTCACATATCCCTCATCACAACGATTAAGCAATGTTAAAGACTTAACACATCAGAAGCTCTCAGGATCTTTAAACACTAACTTTATCTCATCTTTTATAATTTTGGAAGGTTGTAATTATAACACAAACCCTGCTCCATTACAATTTTAACATTTTTTGTCTCCATATTTTCTTATTTAAAAAAAAAATATTTATTTATTCAGTCATCCATGAAAATTCATCTGGTATCATTTCTAGATTATGTAGTATTTTATTATCATTTCAATAAATGTAGTTTTTTTCCAGAGTTTTGGGAAGATGGAAGTAAATGTAAAAATTCATTTTAAAACTTAACTATATTTGATTATTATTCTGATTTGTTCTCTAATATGACATTTTAACTTTGCTTAGTGTTTACTAATTAAATAATATGAATGATAAAATTTTCTCATAGGAACTTGTGTCTATAAATGATTTTGAATATAGTGGTCTTTAAGAAGTAGAAATTTATTAATTTCACTTTTTTATCTTAATATTAATTCTAGAAACTCTCAGATCATTATTTTTATATATCACTGTAATGAATTTAAGGATATAAAGTTAATAGTATAGAGTTTAATTTACATATGCTGTTTTGATTTAGACAAGGACTTTACATTGGACCATTTTTCCTAATTTTATATTGATTTCTTAAATTATTGCTAAGTTGAAAGTCAGAGAGCATGCTTTAATCATACATGAAACAACATATGTAATATACTGTCTAAAACAAATTGGACAATTTGCAACAAATATGGTTGATCTCAATCTTTTTTAAAGATTTATTTATACAAGAGCTCGGGTACAGGCCAGAGATGCGGGGGGTGAGAGGATTCACCAGAGACAGAGTGGGGAGCAGAACAGGCAGACGGGCTGAAAGCACTGCTGAGGGGAGCAGCGGGCAAGACAGGAGAGGTCTGCTTCGCCACGTGGGTTGCTTCCTGGCCGGTCGGGGATTGAACCCACGCTGCAGAGGCTGAGGACAGCTTCACAGCGCTGTGCTCAACCCACTGTGCCACCAGGGAGGCCCGATACCAATGTTTTTTAACAATACGTGAAATTGTTGGGTACCTGAACAAAATTATAGTCCAGATACTAGTTCACGAATCTAGAGTATGAGGGAAGATGCAGACAAATTAAAAGGAAATTTACACCAAAAATATCCTAAAGATATTGGTGAGACTAAAAAGTGGAGCATGTGAGTAATTGTTAAAAACTAGCAGAAAACTGGGCCTCCCCAGTGGTGCAGCGGGTTGAGCGCAGCTCTGTGAAGCTGTCCTCAGACTCTGCAGTGTCAGTTTGATTCCGGGCTGACCAGGGAGATTCCCACATGGTGGGGCAGACCTCTCCTGCCTCGTCTGCTGCTCCTCTCAGCAGTGTACTTCGGTCCTGTTCTGCTCCTTGCTCTGTCTCTGGTGAATTCTCTCATCCTCCCATGTCTCTGGCCTGTTCCCCAGCAGTGGGAAGTATTCAAAAAGTAGTCAGATGAATGGCAATGTGCAGATGAACAGACAAATGATCTGGGAAAGGATCTTCTAGTCTTAGAAATTTATATCTCTTTCACAAATATGCGCTATATAGCTATCTGTCATCTATCTATCTATCTATCTTTCTATCTATCTATCTTTCTATCTATCTATCTATCTATCTATCTATCTATCTATCTATCTATCTATCTATCTACTTTAGTTAGACAGTACTATCTGCATCACCCGGATGTATGAAAAATATCTGTGAAAGCATAAAGGTAACACTAGTTATCTGCTTGAGACAGAGAACCTCACAGAAGACTTCACTAGATTCTAAAAAAATGTTTTTTTTTTTATTATTTTAAATAGGCAGGAATAGTTGACTGTTATCCCAGGAAGTGAAAAAAAAAATGTATCTAGACAATGTGAAAAATCAATGTATGAAAAGGACAGTGGGAGTGACACATGGTGTGTAGCAGAAGTGATGTTTAAAGCTGAGAATGGAAGGAGTGGTGGGTTCTAGGTCATAAAATAATCAGGTGAGCTGTGCTATGGAGCTTAATATGTATCTTGCCCATGATAGGAGCCAATTAAGTCAACTCAGTGAAGGAGACTGTATAAAAGTATGCATTAGAGGTGGAAGGAAGATAGGCAATAAGTCAAATTAACAAGCTATTACAATTGTTTAGAAGAAAAAGATAAAACTAGAAGTTATACATAAAAAACTATAAGGGGTCAGCATCAATTGTAGAGAAGGATTTTTAGGATCTCATGCTGATAAATATTTCAAACTATAAACTTTGCTTAAACAAAACAAACTGCTAATACATATCTAATCACTACGAGTCCACCGCATTTTAAGATTTATTTTTTATTTATTTATGCATACAAGAACTGGGATATTGGCAAGAGGTTTGGGGATGGGAGAGGATTCACCAGAGACAGTGTGGGGAGCAGAAGATGTGGATCGACTGAAATACACTGCTGAGGGGAGCAGCGGGCAAGACAGGAGAGGTCTGCTGTGCTGTGTGGGTTAGCTCGCTGGCCAGGGATCAGATTCATGCTGCAGTGGCTGGTGATACCTTGATAGTGCTGAGACTTAATCCCTGTGCACCAGGGAGGCCGATCACTCCATTTTATTCATGTGTAGGACCCTATTTCTCTGGAGTTTTTTCTTTCTTACATCCGTAATAAGTGTTTTGAAATATGAGACTTTTGATTTTTGTTTTACTAAATTAAACTGATTGTCCCCAATCTATGAAACATAAAATTTTATGTTTTGACATGAGGAATGGTAGAATGAAAGCTAGAAATTGGCTCACTATCGCCAAACTAGTTCTGTGGCATCTTTGGGATACCACATTCTCATAGATCCAGTTTGAAAACCACTGCATAAAATAATACTAAGATCCATGCAGCTCTGTTGCATTATTATTCCCCCAAAACATCATTATTCCAGTGGTTGCTTTCTATTTTTACACAATGTAAATAATCTCAGCAATAATGTCACTCACTATTAAGTGCAGTAACTTATATAAATGGATGAAAAAAGCAGTATGTAATCATTCCCTTTTTAAGTTTCTGATTGCACTCTATTGTAATTTGTTAGTGAAAACACTCCAGGTTAAAGCTACAACTGAGTTGTTTTACTGATTATAGAGTAAACCAGTTCAGTCAAGAAAGGATTAAATGACTACTCTGTGTTCTGATAGGGAAAATTATGTGGGTAAAGGGGATAGGAAACTGGGTTCCAAAATAGTTAATGCTGAAACATTCCCTCAGGTAATTTATATATCAAGACCTACTGTTTATTAAAATCATGCCTAGTTTGCTCTAACTAAAGTTATATTGTTATCAAAAACAGAGTTCCCTGATCTGGTCTTTCACTATGAAGAAGGCATCACTGAAATTAATGCAGTGGAATGCTTTTGCCACTGTTGACTTCTATGCATTTTATGGTCTATGCCTTTAATCCATTTTGAGTTAGTTTTTGTATATGGTGGAAAGACTGGTCTAGTTTCATTACTTTGAAAGTGGCAGCACCATTTATTGTTTTCCCAGCTCCATTTATTGAAGAGACTTTCCTTTATCTAATATATACTCGTTCCACTGTCATAGCTTATCCATATACATGTGTATTTATTTCTAGACTCTCATTTTATTCATTTGGTTTGTGAATCTGTTTTTATTCCAGTAGTGTACTGTTTTGATTACTAGAGCTTTATAGAATAATTTGAAGTCTGTAAGTCTGATGCCACCATGTTTCCTTTTCATCAGGATTTCTTTGACTATTGGTGGGTATTTAGTTTTTCTGCTTCTATATGCAAACAATAAGCAAGAAGAGAAAGAAATCAAGAAAATAATTCCAGGTATAATTTAAATGTTTAGGAGTAAACTTACCAAAGAAGGTGTAGTGGCAGGAAGGGCACAGTGCAGGTTTTCTATGACTCAAGCAGAGCAGGTGGTGTAAAGGAGGAGTCCTGGAGCCCTCGGTGGCTTTTCAGACTTTTATTGGGATTTACCAGGTATATGGCTGGCAGGTACACGGCTGGCAGGCCTCCCAGCCCCCAGCAAGTCTTCACTCTATCTGGGCTCTCCGGCGGTCTCTGGTGGTCTCTGTTTCTCTGCTCTCTGCTCTTCCGTTCATTCTCTGCTCTCCTGGCATCCCCATGACACCGCCCTTTTAAGCGCACTATGAGCCCAGGTGAACCCCATCTACATATGCCCACACCCCACTCCAGGTGCCCGCCATCAGGCATGCATTCAGTACCGCATGTATCCATCATCAATCCTAATGCTGGGAGGGCAGAAAAGCCTGATACTTTACTTACCCTATATAAGTGAAGGATCTTATCCTATAGAAGGTGAAGGATCTTATAGGGCTTACCAAGCACAGGGAGACTGGCATACAGGGAGGGAGACAGGCAGAGGGACTGTCTCCTCGTCATAGTGGCCTCACCTCAGAATGATGCCACCCTATTATCTCTCATCTCTTGGCATAGGTGCCCACACTTACATGTGTGCACACCTGTGTTGTCTGTGTCCAGGTATCCATAATTATAGGTGCCCATGCTCCATCCCCACACCTCTCAGCCCCAGAGTCCATGCTGCAACCTAGGAGGAGTTCAAGACCTCAGGTGCTATCTATAGAGACTAGTGGTGGGAGGGCATAAACCAGCCAGATTCACTCATTTTCCCTACATATCTAGACAATGAAAGCTATTGTTAAAATGAATACAAGAAGACATAAAGAAATGGAAAGATGGTTCCTGTTCATGGAGTTGAAGAATTTAACATTGTTAAGATGGTCTCCTACCTAAAGCAATATACAGATTCAATTCAATCCCTACCAAAAAATGCATTGGCATTCTTCCAGCCACTTTTTAAGTACATACACCAGAATCAACATCTTTCTACCAATGTTGCCATAACTATCTCTAACCATTTATGGACTTCTTACTTGATACATCAATCCTATGTGGTTATCTCCCAACAAAATGAACAATAATTGATCAACTAACAACGAACTCAAATGTATCTTGATTGGGGAGACCACAGGTTTCCCTTTCTCAAAACTTTGGATATAGACTGTAAAAGCACTTGTGGAGTTGAAAAATAGATAAAAGATCTTGTGGCCAGTTTTAGAACCTTTGTTTTTTGTTTTTTCTTATTCTCATGTTCTTACAAAGACACACTCAGAACATTGAGTAAACTGAATTTAACATTTTCACAAGCAAAAAGTAAGAAAATGCCTGAAGTTCTAATCCTGTAGATTCTGTATTTGTGAGTCTGAGGTAAGGTCTAGGAATCATTTGTTTAAACAAGTGCTCAGATGATTCTTATCATGTTCATTTAGGAAATAATGCATTAATAATGAGATTGTGGTAGGCAGAATTTTAAGCTATTGCACTAAGCTTTGTGAATACAACTTTTCCCTTATTCTGCCAGACACTAGAAAGAGTTGGGAGACTTTTGCGGAATAATTAACAACCAAAATCAGTTAATCTTATGAAGATAATTCTGGTGAATCTGACCTCATCATGTGATTCCTTGAACTCGGAGTTTTCTCTTAACTGGTTGTAGGGTAAGGAAAAAAAAAAAAATCAGGCTTTTCTGCCTTCCCGCCATCAGGAAAGATGAGGGAAACCTGTGATCCTGAATGCATGCCTGATGGCGGGCACCTGAAGTGGGAACACCTTTGCTAAGACTGTGCTTTTTAAGGGTGGTGTCACGGGGACGCCAGTAGAAGCCGAAAGAGAAGAAGCCTTGTAAGGGCAGGACTGGACACAGTGCAGGTTTTCCTGATCCCATGCAGACCGGGTAAAGGAGGAGTCAGAGTCCTCAGTAGTTTTGCAGGTTTTTTATTTGGGGTTCACCAGGCATATGGCAGGCAGGGGTGCTAGCTGGGGGGCTGGGAGGTTGGCAGGCCTCCCAGCCCCCAGCAAGTCTTCACTCTATCTGGACTCTCTGGCGTTCGTTCTGCTGCTTCTCGGCGTCTGCTTCGGCTTCTACTGCTGCTAATGCGGCTGCTGCTACTGCTGCGGCTGGTGCTGCTGGCGTCCCTGTGACGCCGCCCTTAAAAGCACAGTCTTAGCTCAGCTGAATCCCATCTACCTATGCCCACACCCTACTCCAGGTGCCCGCCATCAGGCATGCATTCAGGACAAGGATCCATCATCTATCCTGATGGCGGAAGGGCAGAAAAGCCTGACATTTTCTTTACCCTACAAGCCTGAAGCAGAAGCAGAGAAGGCCGAGAGCCCAGATAGAGTGAAGATTTGCTGGGGGCTGGGAGGACTGCCAGCCTCCCAGCCCCCCAGCACCCCTGCCTGCCATGCACCCGTGAACCCCAATAAAAACCTGCAAAACCACTGAGGACTCTGACACCTCCTTTACCCGGTCTGCATGGGATCAGAAAACCTGCACTGTGTCCTGCTCCTGACCCTATACTGGTAAAATGGAAAGTTGCAGCAGCACTCCATATAATCAGGAAAAAAAAAAAAAAAAAAAGGTGTGAACTGCTACAGGGACCACATGGAATGGAACTTTGTAAAGTATCCTCTAAGAAATCAGTTGCCCATATTAAGAGATGTCAGAGAAATGGTGACACTCTTTCAATAGCAAGGACATGAATTCTGTCAAAAACATGCTATTGCTGTAACAAATTACCACAAACTAGATGAATTAAAACAAAAGGAATTTGGTTCACAATTCTGCAAGCCAGAAATGCAAAATCAGTATTGCTGTGCTGAAGTCAAGTTTTCAGCAGGGATGCACTCTTTCCAGTGACATAAGAGGACACTGTGTTCTGTGCGTCTTTCCCCCAGCTGCTGCTAGCATTCTGTGATGAGTGGTCACATCATTCCAGTCTCCAAGGTCAGCATCTTCTGTTTTTGCTCCATCTTGACATGGTTCTTTTCTTTCTGTATGTGTCAGATTTCCCTTTACTTCACTCTGGATTGCAATAAGAACAACCTGCGTGACCTCAAGATACTTTATCACATCTGCAAAGACTCTGCCAGATAAAGTAAACAGATCCAACTGATTAGAATATGGATAATTATTAAGGGGTGTTTTTCAAACTACCTCAATCAATGAGCTTAAAGGAAGACTTCAAGGCCTAGGAACTGCGGCCTCGGTTGACATTTTGGTTTCAGCAAGATGTGATCACACCAGAGTATGCTGTCATACCACGCTTGGGCTTCGACCTCCAAAACTGTGAGCTATTAAGACAATGTTGTTTTAAGTCACCAAGTTTATGATAATTTGTTACATATTAATAGAAAATCAATATGGATGTGATAGGTTTTATCCTGAAGTGCTTAAGCTACAATTGTCCCTTCATCCCAAATTTGTGTTGTTATTCAGTTCAAGAGGGCAGCTACTTGCACTCAAAAATATAGGTCAAAAACCTGTGAGCTTTCTGGTTTTTCTTTTAAAAATTTTGCCCAAATAATCCTCAAGGACAGGGCATCATAATTTTTTTAATCACCAAATCTCTACCCTTCTTTTCAGTACTGCTACCATAACTAATTTTACAAACGTCACATTTTCATGTGTTGTATAACTTCTTAACACCAACCTGTATCCCATCTGACTTAAATCTGTTCTTAACGAAGCTGGCAAAATGATATATTTAAATATCAACCTTAATCATATCACTTCCATCTGAGTATTTCCTGCTACTTCCCTATTCCATTCAGAAAATAACTAAGCTCCTTATAATAAACGTGAGCAATTTGCATGAATTTTCAAAGTGAGATGGGGAATTTATTTTACAGGTACAGAACACTTGAGCTCTGAGCCAATGAACTATTATCCTTAGTAGTTAGATGTACCTTCATGGAAATATCTAAGAGCACTGTGCTAGTATATTGGCATACTTTCCTCTGTGACAGGATCACCTAGCTGATAGGGATCTCATGCCCAAGTCCCAAAAAACCTCCCCTAAAACTTTACTGTGCAAGCTGCAGTTTGAAATAGTCACTTTTCCTATATTGCCATAGTTAACTCAATTGCCATCACTATTTATTTACCAAATTGCTCATATCACTGTTTCTTTCATTCTGCTGTCTGCACTTGGCAATGTTTGGCACATAGTTGTTTCTCACTAGATGTTTACTAAGTGAAAGGAATGAATAAGTGGATGATTCCTGACTATATTCTGAACTTGTTTGCTCTTTTCTAGTTGATATTTAAAAACTTTAATTTATGAAATACCAATCCTTTTGCTATCATGTATTTCTCAGTTATTCTTGCATCTGCCTTTTCATTGAAATTATTGTAAAGGCTATACGAGGGTTGTATTGTGTAAGGTGTTTGGTATATTGTGTTTGTTGTGTAAGGGTCTGTAAGGTGTGTTAAAACGTTTAGTTACTGGTCATCTTTATATAACTTCATACACATTTCCAGAAACTAGCACGATATCCTTTGCATATTAAGCATTAAGTATTTAATAGATATTTCTGACTTTAGAAATGCGTAAGGAAAGGAAGAACATTAAAAATGAATTAAATAAATAGTAAAATAAGGAAAAGAAGCTAATGAATTATTTTGGACAAATTTGATGTTAAAGGAAAATTGCATGTAATGTGGTTGGATGTTAGAAATATGAACACTTTGTTTTATTTTCATTTACTTTTAAAATGTGTGTTTGTGGGAGGGTACAGGATTGCTTAGAGAGTGAGAAGTTGAAAATAATAACAATAAAAAAAAGGTTGTAACTGCAAGATCAAGTTGACCAAAAATATGTAAGCGAGGTAAGCGAGTATAATCAAGTGTAATAAAAGCAAATTTAAAGATAAAAAAAGAAAAAAATGAGGAAAGTTTCAACAGATGGTCTCTATTAGAAATAAGAAACAAGGCTATTTTCTGACAGGAGCTTGGTGGAGTCCTGGGACTGCTTGTTTAAGGAAGGGTGTTTAGGAAAGATTTGAAATGTCTCTTTGGACTTAATGGAATCAAAATCTGGTGATTAAGGACCGAAGAGAGAAGCCTAAGATTTAAATATTATCGATAAAATTATAAAAAGCAAATATTCCTGTTTTACTCCCTTATATTTCTTCATTTAATCTTTTTCCCAGAGAAATCCTTTCTGCTCATAGTTACCAGATTAAGCATAATAGAATTTGGTTTTACTCATATAATTTTTTAAGATAAAGACTGTGCATTTCTGATGTTATAAAATTTTACAAAATGTTGTATATGTAGTAAATATTCTAATGTAAAATACAGACATTATATAAAATATATTTATCTCACTAGTTTGATTTATATAAAACCAAAAATGCTGTTATTACTCATACACACACACACACAACACAGCCTCTATCTTTATTTCCAGGTGTTACAAAGTATAAAACTATGCTAATTAAGAGATTTCCTTTTCATATAAAGCTGAAACAAATATGGGAATTTAAAATAAGTGAACATGAAGTTTACGCTTTTCAGTTAGGTTATGCTACATATACATATTTTTCATAACTAATGCCCAAATGTGTCATTATAAAATGTATTGAGTTCTCTCCAATTCAACTTTGCCAAAAGGATTTTGGAAAGTACAAGATGTCATTTAAACAAGGGAGTGATAGGAATCAGAAAAGAATCGGAGGGTGAGACTTGACAAAATCAAAAGTTGATGTTTAAATGATTGAAGTATCTATACCAATGGGAGCCACTGCTGTGTACTCACTATACTGACAAGATATACAAACATTTGAGCCCAAGTAATTGATAAAATTTGTAAATGATATTAGAATATGAGTGATTGGACCTAGATTAAATTATTTTATGTGCATTCAATCACGTTTCAACAAATTTTCCAAATTTGCATTTTGTTTCTTATTGTTTGACTATTGTGTGGTATTTTTATTCCTACTCTACAGTGATAATTATTCACATCTCAAAATAGTACTTTTATCAAGAACTTTGCAACAGACTCTGCTACAATTCCTTCATTAAAACTGCCAAGCTAAATTGCTAACACTTGCTTTATAGACAAAGAATGTGAAACTGTTATTTTTCACTTAGGTAAAGTTTCTCATTGTTAAAAATCAGTACTTCCCAGAACTTAAAAATTTGTCTATATTAATTCATGGAAATAATGTTAATATGATCACTATTCCCAAGTATGCTTCTAGAATTTCTAGGAGCACAAGAATAATTGGAATTAGCAAATCTGTCTCATAGGCCTTGCTTTGTCATTGAGTCCATTCAGATCATCTCAGTAACTGAATACATCAAGATGGGGATTAAATAAAACTCAAACCCATGAGAAAATAGCGCAGGAGAAAGCATGGGCCTGATGAAAACATTTCAGATATAGGAAATGTTTAAAAGATAAGCTGCTTGCTATTTTTTTTCAGTATTTATGCTACCATACTGCTAGTTGTTGGAAGAACAACAATCAAAACACAGTTCCTTCTTTGAGGCTAAAAATTACAATTCAGTGGTGTTTGTAATATTTTAGACATTAGAAATATTTCAATATTGTTATAGCAGTATAGATTAAAGGGCTGTAGCCGGGGCTGCCAATGGATAGATGATCAAGAGCTCTATAATGAAAGACCATATTAAAATGATGAGATATTGATGAAGGGCTAACATCATCATGTAATTTTCATCATAAAAAGAATTGTTTCCATTGTTTCCAAATTAAGAGATATTTAATCTGAGGATCAAAACTGGATATGCATTTTGAAAGCATCCTGAGCATAGACAGATAGAGCAATTATTTTAATAAAAATAGTTTGTGTTTATATTATATAATTTAATATGTGAATTATTATAAGTAATGCATTTTATATATAGTATATAAATATGCATTGCCATTAATGAAATCAGGGAGAGAATTCAAAAGGTCATATGGAAATGGAAGACTTATTGAAAAATGAATTGTATTAGAAATGCATGATACTTGAGTTGTAAAAATAAAGACTAGATTAGAAAGTAGTCATATTGTGTGCTTTATAGTGAAATAAAATCCAAAAGTAAAACCAACTTAATAGAAAGGAAGAAGTCACTAAAATGCCAAAGTAGGAAGAAACTTACAAAACTAACTAGAAAATAGTTTTGGGAAAATATCTCTGATTCTAGTTTATTTGTGAATGACTTAGGTTTGACCACAAAGGAAATGTCATTGAACCTATATAGAAATTGAAGTAACAACAACAACAAAAACAAAAAAATGAAGTAACAATCACAAATCAGTTTTTCTACCAGTTTTAATAAGAAAGGACACAATAAATTAATAATATTGCATCGGCTTACAGAAAACAGTATATCAAAAAGGAAAACTAAATTTTTTCTCCACCACACAACTTATTGAAGAATAACTCCAGAAATCTTTTACTTAGAGATTAACTAAGGATTGATTATATTAGTTACAAAACAAAATTGGGAAAAAAATGAACAGAAATGACAAGAGAACATTAAAAAGAGATGTGTTATTTTTTCAAAATTATCTCTATCCACATGATGATTGGGATTGGAAATAATACTATCAATGGGATATTAAAATACTTGAAATATAACTCAGCCACACCAAATGTCATAAACATCACCTTAAATGGCAACCACTGTTAGCTCAAATACAACAAGCTGATGCAGAAGAAATAGCACATGCCCCACAGAACTACTGGAATGACAGTGTGGAAATAGAGCACAGTGAAAGAGGACATGAGTGTAATTAAGATGAACTGCTGTCCCTCTATTTAGAGAATGTGAATCAGCTGATTCAACCTGGCATAGCTCTTCCATCTGTCATCCTCTATTCCCATGTATCCCTCCCAGTTACAAAAGCATCAACCTTGAAGAAAAAAACACTCTTCCTTCATGATAAGCACTTCTGTCTTGTTAAAGCACCCATCCATAATGAAAACACTTTGGCAAGTTCAATAAGACATTTCTATAAGATTATAAATATCCCCTAATGTTCCAGTTGTCTACTTCCGGGTATCTTTCAGCTTTTTCCAAAAGGAAGAGATCAGCAAGGGCACAATTTAATAGAGCAGGAGCATCTGTATATTTTTAGGTCAGATCACCATGCCTAGAATCAGTTTAGAGTCCTTAATTAGCTTGCTTTTATTTAATGACCCCTGATTTGATGTCCTGCTGTGCTCAATGTACATACTGCTTGTGTAGTTTTTCAGTCTTGTATTTTTAGAAAACACATCTTAATTAATTTAATTATGGTTCAATTTACATAGAAAAGTAGAAGAATTATTACTCATTTGTGGAGACTGAATGAAGAAGCATGGAATTGGAGTTACAGTGTTTAATCTTAGTTGTCTTCTCTACGTTTAATTGAGATGCCAGCTAGCATATGGGTTAAGAGCACATTATCTCAAGCTAGGCTGTGTGAGTTTATATATTTTCTCCATAACAATTGCATAAATTTGGAATAATGACGTCTCTTTTTTTAAAGATTTATTTATTTATACAAGCACTGGGTACAGTCAGAAGCACGAGAGAGTGAGAGAATTCACCAAAGACAGAGCGGGGAACAGAACAGGCAGACTCACGAAATACACTGCTGAGGGGAGCAGTGGGAGAGACAGCAGAGGTCTGTGTGCCATGTGGGACCCTCACCAGCGGCCTGGGATCCAACCCGCAGCCAGGGATTGCACCAGCGCTGCAGAGGCTGTGGGCAGCTTCGCAGCCCAGCGCTCAACCGCTGCGCCTCCAGGGAGGCCCAATAATGACTTTAGTTTCTTTACATGTAATATTATTGGACAAATAATTCTACCTTAAAGAGTTTTGGAAAGTGGTCTCTATATGTCAAATAAGGATGGAGTACCTACCTCCATGCAGAATTATGAGAAACAGCTCAATTTCTTTAGATTAATTGATCTTGAAGGGGTTTTCCCATAAGCATCTGTTCAAAGTTAACTGTTGTTAGTGTGCTTAAAAAAAAAAGGGAGTCTGAGCACTCATAATTGTTAGCAAAATTTTGGTTGTAAAGCAATTTAAAAATGGCATCCATGAATTCCATCATTTTAAAAAGGCTGTATGTTTTAGATATTTTTGGATGACATACTACTCAAATTTAACTTGGAAACTATTCCAAAAGTTTCATAATAGCCATGGATTCTATGGGTCAGGAATCCTGATGCAGCATAGCAGGAAGGGCTTGTCTGCACTATAATGCCACAGGCTGAAGCCTGGAGGGTTTTTCTGAATGGGGGTGACTAACAGAGACACCCCCCCAGTTACCATGCAACACAATGTTCTAATCTTACATCAAGCAGCACTTTCTTTTTTTTTTAAGCTCATAAATTTGGTGTATGAGAAGTAGGAATGCAGAAGGGGGATTACAACTGGAAAGACTCAAATGACTGAGATTTAGAAGAAATAAGATGGGAGGACATGTTTTTCTCATGTCATGTTTTTGTCAGTCATGTGTCTGAAATTCATGCTTACATATAATTGGATGGACTCTCTTGGGACTGACAACCTGGAGAGTCAAATTTTGGTTGCAATTCTCACCAAATGGTGACTGTGTTATAGGGTATAATATGGGTATGGATTTGTTGGAGAAAGAGTATCCTGAGAGAATCAGGTGACTTTGGAAGTCCCACAGTGCCTTCTGCTGTGCTCTGATGGTCAAAGTAGTCCTGAGTACACAGATTCAAGGAGATAATTATATATTTTTTTTTTCTCTCAATGGGAAATGTCAAAGATTTGGGGACACTGTTTTAATATCACCATACAATTAAATATGAAATGTAAAGAACAACTTTTGACCATTTTGTATCTGTTTATATATAGCTGTTGCTTAAGTTTATAGTCAATTTTTGAACATTCAAGTTTGTAGTTTTCATTTACCATTCTTTTCACCTTAAACTGGTCTACATGTTAAAAAGTGAACTCATCAATATTACCTAAATTCCTCATTCTCTGGACCTCATTTTAAAAACATCAGAATATTATTGTTAGGAAAATAAAGTCAATAACATATCTACATATTTACCTCTATATGTATTTTATCAAATATTTTCAAATCTTGGGCCTCCCCAGTGGCGCAGCAGTTGAGCGTTGCAGTTGAGCCTCTGTCGTGACGGTTCGATCCCCGGCTGCTCCCCGGCCACCAGAGGACGGTCCCGCATGGCGCGCAGATCTCTCCTGCTGCCCTCTGCTCCCCTCAGCAGTGTACTTTGGTCCTTCTGCCTGCTCTGCTCCCTGTTCTGGCTCTGGTGAATTCTCTCACCCTTCCGTGCTTCTGACTGTACCCAGTGCTTGTATAAATAAATACATACATACATACATACATAAATCTTTGTAAATATATTTTCAAATCTTCTTTCCTAAATTCTCTCACAATTTCCTCTTTCATTCCATTCCTATCTAACATTGGTTCACATCTATATATACATCATGTTTTATGGGGATTATTAAATAATTTTCTCCTGTTCAGCCAGCCTTGATCACTCTCCTCCTTCAATTGACCCTGCAAAACTATTTGACCTAAAACAATGCAACATGAATATTAAGCACTGATGAAGAGCTTTGATTTATTCCAAAGTTTACAGCATAAATTTAGGATTCCTTTTTCTTGGGGCACTTTTGTTGGAAATTTTATGTCTAACCTTGCAGGTTCTATTATTAATATATGATGCGAATGATTATTTGAATGGGCATTTGGGAACAGATATAGATATAGAACCAGAGAAAATACAAGCAATAGCCCCAGGCTCCTGCAGAATCAAATTTACTCCAGTTGATGTTTTAAGACTGCATTGATGCTGACCTTGAGTTGAAAGAGAAGCAACTCTCAGAACAGCAAAATCATGGCCAGATGGAGCCTCGTTGACAGCAACTTGAAAATCCACTCCTTCAACCTTGTCTAGATTAAACCCTAACATGTTCCACTCAAGTCAAGTTTCTCTGCACATTGTTTTTCTTTTAAAACAAAACCTTTTCAGGATCTTTATTTTTTTTTCCCGTGGCATTTATGATGTATATGAACTCTCCCCTCATTTCTTTACATTTTAGCAAGCAAGACGTGTCCACATTTATATAAATATCAGACATTCCTTAATCTTGGAAAGTTTATTTAAAAATACATTTTTTTATACCAAGCACCAAATTACTAATTCAGATCTGGGACAAGATCTAAAAATCTTCAGAGGTTGAAGAAAATCTCAGATATTAACTGAAAGTCAAAGGTTTTTATCAACTTCAGAAGATTCTCATGACAATGATCAATGTCAGACAGCCATTAGGAGAAAATGTACAAAAGATAACTTAATAGGCCTTTATTCAAAATGAAATTCAAACATCAATTTTGTGAGAATCTATATCTTATAAAGATAAAAGTAAATATGCAATTTTCTAATTTCTTAAATACAGTAACATTGTAATGAAATGGTCAGTGGCTTTAGGAGAAATCACAAAATTTATTTCTATTTTGAGTTTGGTGTAAATATGAGGAGTTAAATTTCTTTTTGAGCTTTTCTTTAAAATTATAAGAATGATGATCTCTACCTTCTTTTTTCCTAGATATGTTGTGAGTATAAGTAGAATTAGTAAGAGTTAACAAAATGGAAACTTTAACTACTAAATAAAAATACACTATACATATCTAGAAAATTGTATTCTATTTTCTATTTAAACTATTTTCTTACCTATTTGTTAGCTTATGTTTTATTAAGGTGCTGTAGGTGGTGATATTTTCCCAAATGGATTATAAATCCCTTAACCCAAGGGACTTAGATTCCTCAACCTCTAGCATTTTCCCTTTATCCAGTAGATGCTACCTGAATGAGCTTTTAATATTGAATATATAGGTGAGATTTAATGCAACTAGACCTGTTTGTGTGGATTTCTTTCTCATAGAACCTGGTAAAAAATGTATATTATCGTACTTCATCCTGATGAGACTTTGCTTTTCTCTCTCTCTCTCTCTCTCTCTCTCTCTCTCTGTCTCATAGTTTTTTTAATGAGATTTTCTTCTGAATTCAAAAGTAGTACATACTCATTTTATCAATTTAAACAATATAGAAATTTATATATGAAAAGTAATAAACTTTCTGATTGTACCATCTGGTTGTATTAGTATTCTGAGGTATCTAGAGATACAACTACACAGGAAGATATCTGTGGGGTTAATACTTGCAGTTTCTTATAGATTAACCCAAAGGTTAATATATATCCACATATACATACACACATGCACACACACACACCTACATGCAATGTACGCACACACACACACATATACTCCTTATACATTCACAGCCATATACAAGGAGGTGGGAGGATAAGGTTCCAAGTGGCATAATGCTATATACATTGTGGAAAGTGGAATCAAATGGCTATATAACCAGGTAGGTAACATAGAAAGAATGACATTGCTCAGAAATAATGTAATAGAAGTGGTAGGAACTGGGGTTCACTGCAGAACTTCTCTGTCTAAGGAAGGATTTCATCACATGGAAATATAAACTTACATGGCCAGATTTTCCAGCTAATTTAAAAAAAAAAAAGCTGTTTGGATGTAACAATATGTTATTAATTTTTAAACCTTACAAAAACTACTAAACACATTTTTTAAGTAGAGGCAATTTCTCTAAATAGTATTTAAGTTTTCTCTTTAGGGTTTTCTTTATTGAATTTATTACTAAACAATGATTAAAATACTCATCAATATAATATGCAAAGTATGGTATAGAACATTTGGTGATTTTTTTTTTTTGTTAAAAACAAGATTTTCTTTTAATGAAGCTTTGTAGATGTTCCCCTTAATCATTTGGTTTAGCATTGTCTGCCATGTTTCCCCATTACAAAGTTACTGTTTCTCCATGTAGGTGATAAGTATTTTGGAAGAGATAGTGAGATTATGCTAAACCTTTTTGCTTCCTAGGTAACAGAGAAAGGGATATAACAAATAAACAAAGACTCTACATTTTTTTTTTGTAATCTTTCTCTAATTCTAAACTCTGCTCAAAATAAAAAGTTAATGAAAATCCATCTCTATCTTTTTGAAATTAAAACTAGTTAATAATTCTTACCTAGATTTATCTACTTGTTCTTATCTGCTTATATATTTTTGTTTTAAAATTGCTTTTCTAGATAATATACTTTTCTTAAATTTCTAACATGTTGTTAAGAAAGTATTTATTTCATATCTCATATAGATATGAGGCATCAGTGCTGCCTGAAACCCCTGTATAGTTAAATTACTAAGTATAAACTTATAATATTGAACCAGACAATTCAGCTGTGTCTTTTTTTCCCTGGATTTATTGAACCTGCTAGATTCTGGTTCATCTTCTCTGTTATGTGAAAAGATTTGGCCAACTGAATGAAGAGTAGTTTAGGACACCTTTCATTCTAATATTTTATTTATTCATGCCTTTAAAATAATTTCAGGTAGAAATTTCAATAGTAATTCAGACTTACTAAAAGTTGGATAATGGGTAACAGAATTACAGTTGTATTACAGGAGAAATATTTTAATAATTTCCTTTTATCCAGTTGTGCTTATATGACTTCAGTCCACCATGATTTGTCACTGTTTTAAAATGTCTCATTTTGAATCAACTCCTTAGATATCTGATACCACTGAAAATTTAGTACATATTTAGAACATAAAATAAATTAGCAATTTTTCCTAAAAAGTTCACTTCATGATTCTTAATATTTCAATGAGATAATAACAAAATATACCATTTTACATATATGTTTGTGTGTCTACATACACACACACACTCACTCTTTGGCATGATATTTGATAATATAAATATATTTTTCTTTAATGATTTATTTAGTGATAACTCATAGGTAGAATTCCTTTTGCATTCAGAACTTACCCCATTTTCTCTTTAGACCTTAAAAAATAATTGCAGAATTCATTTAAAGAAATTTTATCAAGATGTCTTTAAAGTAAAAATAAAAAAACAACTCAAAACTTCTCAAAATGGCATTTTCTCAATTGCTACTGTAATTCAGTGCCTCTTTATTCTTTGTTGATTTTCTTTTTTCAAAAATCTCCTTTAGGCTACCTTGCAGCATGCTTTATGAATCAGTGATTCTGCTGATTGTTTTTTCTCACCAAGGCTGTTAGTGGGACCCTTCTATCTTAGTCTCCAATTTTCGTGTAGATTTTCATCTGTCTTACAATTTGTAATCCTAATGATTGTATTCCTAGGACCCTAAGTAGTAGAGAGCTGGCATAGTTAAGGTTGGTTGATTTTTTTTCTGCATTCTTTTCTGTATTTCGAATTATGCTGGCCCCATTTTTGTTATTAAAGTGAATATTAGCTAATATTTATTGAACATGTATTATGTTCTAGGCATTGTAATAAAATTTCATAATTCTTATATCAATCCCTCCCACCACCCTGAGTGGAGGAGATTATTGTTATCCTCCCTTTATAAGTGGGGAAATTCAATATGATCTTATACAAAGTCACATAAGCATCAAAAATGATATTTGAGTAAGAATCTGATTTCATACCTTGATTTCTTGGCCACATATCCACAATGCTTAACTTTACTATGCTGTTTCTTCTGCATGACTCTTCCCAAACCATGGAATTCAATTATTTTAATAAATTTAGTAATTTGCATAGCCACTGAGAGTTTCGTTAGAAAAAGTTAATGAAACTATGTTTTTGAATAAGCATTCTTAAAGTCAAATATATTTTTTGAATATTTGGTAAATACCTCCTAAGTGAACAAAACAAACACAAAAATACTTTATATTCTTAAATTTTTCATAAGTTATATGTGTTTAATTTGTTCTCATCGTATTCTGACATATTATAAAATACAGTTTTAAAGATCTCCAGAACTCATCACTCCTTTATAACAATTTTTTTCCTCTTATGTCAAAGAAGAAAAGAAAAACTATACTTCTTTTATGTATTAACCAATTTTTTATTGTATATACCCTATGCTGTGTATGAACAGTCACAAAAATAATTATTATTTCCTGTAGGTATGACTATTCATTTTAGAATGGGGCAATTTTAAACGTAGAGGGAAAGATACTCAGATTAGTAGGTAAAGAAGGTTGTGCCTCTCTTCACCTTGCTAGATAAATGAAACCAAGAAATAACCTGTGACATCATGAAATTCATAATCTAGCAGAGGATTGAAAAGTAGTTATCTTACCACATTTGGTTTCCCTGGAGGGAATATTGACATGGAGTTTTTAACATGTAAATGAGGAATAATAGACAGGTTGGGGTTAGGAAATGATTTGCTATAGAGAGACTATTTTGTGCAAAGTGACAGAAATGAGAAAACATGCAGTTTGATTTGCTCAGGTGCTGAGTTTAAGAAAGTTCCTAGTTCAGGACCACCTTTTATATTTTACCCAACCGATAGCAGGGAGCAACATTAGGACAAGATGGTGTCTGTTACATTTGGAATGAGATATTTAAATATTGTTACAAGAATTACATTGCTCTTAGCATTATAATTCTGTCTTTGGCACAATTGTTTTTGTCAACTTCATCAACATGATTCAATACTTTAGGTCCTTAAAATATTAATCACTTGTATGTGCATATGTCATTAGATTTCCTATTAGCGCTATAATTCTGCCCTCCCCAAATTTGTGCTCATCAGTTTTTGTGCATGGTTAGGTAGATTCTTCCCCAGAATTGCTTTTTAAAAAGTTGACAAATCAGGGTTTTTAAATGTAATATATTTGAGAGGTTTTCGCTTCAAAAATTGATGTTCAATGAATTGAATTTATAAATGTAATTAGACTTCAATGTTATATTAATACAACTCTAATAATGCTGAAATCTCATAAAAAATAAATTCATAAAGACCCCAATGCATAAAAGGCCTAATGTCAAAAATAAAGTGTGCACATGTGCATGTTGTGTGTGTATGTGCATGTTTATTGGGTAAATGTGCATCAGTAAATAAAGAAAACGGGGGAAAAGCAAATTTTTCATTTGTATATATACTATAAGCTGCATATACATGGATCCAAATCATTAAGGTTATATAATGAACAACATGATATCATATAATTTGGTCTATTAATTATTTCTCCAGGTTTTAATTTAGACTCCTCACTTTTCTCATACCCAGTAAGTATCTACAAAGTAAATATATATTCAATTTGAATTTTAGGATCAGATATGAGTAGAGTATCTCCTTCCCTCTTGTCTAAAGCCATTCTGCATAGAATTCTCTTAATGTTTGAGAAAACACTTCCCTTTCATTTTTGTGTGATCAGTGCTAGAATATTATTGTTTCTGAAGAGTCCTTATTCCTTCATAAAGTCATGGAGTCCTCAGTAGACTAAACTTTCAGTCGATACTCTTTTCAGCAAGATAACATTTGTTTACAACAATGTCTATGTCTCAGAAGTATAGGTTCACAACTCTTCAGATGTGTGTTAAAACACAATAGCCACCAATAAAGCACATATAGTCGTATGCACAATAGTCTTTTGGGTCCATTTTGTTCTTTTCTTTTTAAGATTTATTTTATTATATTTATGCATACACAAGCTGGTGTGTAGACCAGAGGGGTGGAGGGTGAGAGGATTCACCAGAGACAGTGGGGAACAGAACAGGTAGATCTACTGAAATACACTGCTGAGGCAAGCAGCGGGCGAGACAGGAGAGGTTTGTGGGCCATGCGGGTTAACTCCCTGGCCAGGGGATCGAACTCAGGTGTCAGTGGCTGGCGATAGCTTGATAGTGCTGAGCCTTAAAACCATTTCATTCTTGACTGAAATATAGATGTAACTAGGGACCTCTCAAGTTACCAGAATACTTGCTTGTGAGCACTGTGCTAGTCACAAGGAGTAAAACGCTGAATATACGCGATCCCTGCTTTCATGGCCCTCACAATCAAGCTCAGGGTTCTGTAACTACAAAGCTGAAGTCTGAGAACCATGTGAAAATGGATGCATAGGAGTCTTAGGTTATCAACACATTTCTCATTTTCCCCCCAAAATGACCATAATTTTTTTTTTTTGCTTAAATTTAATAACACTGGTTTATAACCCTATATACGATTTAGGGAATATAGGTTCATATACCTCTTCTTATGATATTGCTAAGCCACCCCACCGTCAAAGCTCCAATAATAGTCTACTACAGTCCATCAGACCCCCAGATCCTTCTAAATCACAAAACCAAAGTGGGGAACACACAGCACATGATTGCATTTCCATAGGATGATGTGGAGATCCTGCAAGTGGAGGTTATGAAGTCCAAAAGAATTAAAATCTAGCTCCCAGGCCAGCTGGGGGATCAAACTCATGCTGCAGAGGCTGCAGACAGCTTCATAGGTTGCATCTTAACCCCTTGTGCCATGAGGGAGACCCAGTTTAGGAAACTTTATGTAAGTGAGTATAAAGAGAACTTGAAGCTCAAATTGTATTAATGCCATAACCAATTGACCTCTTTTTATGCTTGAATAATTTCATCTGAGTTCATTAAAAATATTAAGACTTCAAGATTTCAATATATAAACTCAAGTTTGACTTGAATCTTGATATTGTGGCATAGTTTTGAAAGTTATGGAGTGAACTATAATTCCAGGATCACTATATACCTATGAAAATAAGACAGGACAGGACCTCCCTGGTGGTGTAAGGGGTTAAGCATACCACTTATGAAGCAATCCTCAGCCTCTGCAGCACAAGTTCAACCCCCCAGCTGGCCAAGGAGTAACCCACATGGCAGCAGACTTCTCCTGACTCACCTGCTGCTCCCCTCAGTAGTGTATTTCAGTGAGTCTGCCTGTTCTGTTCCCTAGTCTGTCTCTGGTGAATCCTCTCACCCCCTGCACCTCTGGCCTGTACCCTAGCTCTAGCATGCATAAATGAGTAAATCTTTTAAAAAAATAACTTGATTTATTAAAAAAATAAGAACAGTTTTGAAAATTGTACAAGAAAAAACATATGTAAATACTTTAGATTTATACACAAGATAGAAAATCAGTGCTATTTGTGAATTTGAGTTCATTTTATAAGAATCATGGAGTCACTTTTAAACACACACACACACACACACACACACACACAGAGTTAATAACACTGTCATGACACTGTTCAGTGTTAAAAACAAAGTTAGGTCAGTGTAACAAGTCTCATTGGAAAGACTTTGAAGTACAAATTTCAAGTATGGTTTTGCAACAAAAAGTCTTACAAATGCCCTCCCATTTATTTCACTGCTATCCCCCACAGACTATGTGAATTGAAGAAATTTTATTTTATTTCTACAATTTTATATTAGCTCCAATAGAACATGCAAAGTAGCAATCCTGTCTATAGAAAATTTCTCTTAAACCTCTATCTCTCTTAAAAAATAGCAGAATTGCTGTTTTCTTCCCCAATAAATAGACACATAAATATAAAGACACCAAAAGGGAAACACTACTTTGCTTTTATACCACCATCTGTTACATATCACATTCTAAGTGTTGTGTTAACTGAGGCAAACTGTATACTGCTGAAATGAGCATTGTTTCTCCACATTCTTTAATGAGACTTTGCCCAATTCACTGATTTTACTCAATAATTAAGTGGAGAAGTCTGTTTTATAAATCAAAAACTTGTATTTCTGTTTACTCTATAGATTCTCTGTGAACTAAGATATTTTTAAATAAAAAGGCAAGCAATATGGAGAAGCATTTTCTGTTTTAAGATAATGGTATATTAATAAAAATTTAAGCACCAATTTTATAATGATTTTAAAGAAAACAAGTGTTTTAAAACACTAAGTGGACATTTTGTCTTGTCCTAATTAGTACGGCATGGGAATTTAATAATGGTGATGATAGAAAACTACATTTGCTAAGTTTATATTGAGAGCTTAATTAATATACAATTTTGAACCTTAAATGTAAAGTGGAGTTTTTCATAATGGCAGTATGAAGGTTTCATATTTGAACACAAACATGCAGACAATAGACAAAGATCAGGTGAGTTGTTTCCAAATAACTTTACATTTTATATATAATTGCCTAAATGGAATTAACATTGTTTATGAAACCATTGTGGATAATGTTGGAGAGTGATATAAACAAACCAGTTGCCTTGTCCTTGAGAATTGTATAATTTATTTGTAGAGCAGAATGCATGTGCAGAGAAAAGCACTTACCAAGTAAATGTAATCCAATATGCCTAGAGAAAAACAGAGCTTCTTAAAATTACTTCTGTTGAATCCAAGAAAGTACTGAGAGAGAACAATGGATAGACTTGTACTCAGTTTCTATCTCAGCATTTTCCCCCATATTATAGTAAATTCAGACATATTAAGGAATAAAGTAACCTGAACCATAACAGATAAAATACGTAGTGTCAGATCCTAGCTCTGCCACATACTTCTTCTCCTGAGAAGTCAATTAATGCTATGGTATGTACACTTACATTCGTAAGTAAATCAGTATTATGAAAAAAATGTAATTTGAATATATGTATATTATCTACCCATCCATCCACTCAACTACTTACATACTTACCAATCTCTAAGAGAGATTGATTTATTATAAGGTATTGATTCATGTGATTATGATGATATTCCACAATCTGACACAATCCTGAAGACCCAAGAAAACAGGCAGTGTTGTGCAGGGCTTAAAAGCAGTAGAACTGGTATTGTGACTCCAATCTGAGCCTAAAATTTCTAAAAAACAAGAAGACTCCAAAAGCAAGAGAATATTGATGTCCCAGGTCAAGTGATCAGGCACAGAGGGAGGGAATCCAAACTTGTACCACTTCCTGTCCTGTTTTTAGGTTCTCACCAGCTAGGATGTTGACCACCCGCTCTACAGAGGGTAATTCACTTTACTCGGCCTGCAGAATTAAATATACTAGTAACCAGAGAGGATGGGATGTCTTCAGGGATGTCAGTTGAACCATATTTGTCACTGGATATGAGATGCTCCTTAATAAGACACATAATTTGTGTTTGGGACTACATGGTGGCAGAATGTGAAGATAGTGCTGAAGAAGTCGGATGGGTTTCTGGAATGTTGTTAACAATAACTGAATTGAAAGTCAAGAAAATGTTATTAGAAACTGAAGGAATGGAGAGCTCTATGATGCACACTGTATTACATTTAGTGGATATCCTCCTGCTATAACATGAAATGCAGAAATTATTTCTAATGAACTATTGGGAACTAATATAGAGACATTATAAAGAGGACAATTTCCAGTTTTCAAGGAGAATTTAGAGGAAATTATAGATAAAATTGATTAGATATATAAAGTTTGAAATTAAAGCTGTTTCACATCTGTAATTTTTCCTGTAGGAAGTGTCTTCAAAAGTGAGTATCTCAAGATAAAATGCAGGGTGCTGTTAAGGAAATGTGGTTTTAAGGCAAGGATTGTAATCCTACAATGTGACTAGAAATCTCTTTGGTAAGATCACAGACACGCACAAAGATTAAATTGTCATCACACAGATTAAATTGTCATCTTAAAGAGGTGAGAACATTAGTTCTCAATGTTGTGCCTCACAGTCTCTAGCTCTTGAAAAACAGGGTCTCAGAGAATCTTGGAATTGTAGTCTCAGACCAAGTCTGGTAGGAAGCTAGGCAAAAAAAGGTGTTATTATCAAGAGCTATGTGAATATGCTTTTGACTAATAGGCTGAGCTTAAACAACTTCATAAGAAAACTAATTTTTAAAAATTATTGTAGGTTGGACAATTTACACAAATGTTGCATGAAGAAATTGCAGTGGGACTCAAACTTCTGTAGGCAGGAAAGAAACAGTAAACATTTTCTCATCTACAAATATAGTCTATTTATCATGCAAAAATAAAGATCACTAAGAAGGTAGAATCAAGAGACCAGAAGACAGAAGCAAAGCTCATCGACAATCATTCCCAGGAAGGAGGGCTGAATCCTAATCAATAAACTAGACATATCTGCTTGCCTTGGTTTCAGATATGTTAGGTCTGGTGCATTCTATGTGTTTTCCATTTTCCAATTTGAGTAGTTCTGCAAATCATTTCTAGTCACTAATACAGAGGTTTAAATTCATGTGTGTGGGGGTAAGTGGTTTTTGCTTCTGTATGCTTTAAGTTGTGTTTATTGAAACTTTCCCTTTGTAAGATGTCACTTGAAACCACATGGCAATCTTCTCCGCTTGCTACGTCCAAAGTGGCATCTGAAACCTGTTGGCACAGTAACTTTTTCCTTTCTGAGGTCTAATATTTCCAAAATTGCATTTGAGGCCACATGGCAGGATGCTCTGGAATGCTCTTCATCTTTCCCAGAATTTTGATTCATTGTTTGGTCCCTTGAAATTTTTGCTATGCAGGTTTGTGTCATCATCTATTAGCATGTGTTAAATTATGTGACTTTGTGCTTTTACTTGTGTTGACTCAAACAATTTCTCCCTTCTTTTTAGCTGACCAGGATCTGCAGGATTGTTAAATTACATTTTTGCAAGCAGAGCATACTTGTTTTTGCATTTTCTTTCTCTCTTTGATACTGCCATATTATTAAAAAAAAGTTAGAAAGTATTCTTATTATTCATAGTGATGTGTCTATCTTTGCATAATTTTAATAGGGAATTTTATTTGCTATCCTTAAAATTGAGAATTTGGAAACATGATTCAGTTTCTGAAGCTTTGATTGGAATGGCTTTAGGAGTTGAAATTGAACAAAGCCAAGACTATACTGCCACTTTGCCTGAAGGATTCCAGAGATCTCCAGGAAGGGTAGGGAAACATACCTTCATTGGCAGGACTAGAAATTGCAGAAAGAAACTGCTTAGGTACCTGGGAAGAGGAAATCAACCCAAAAGTACAGAAATTACATGTGGTCTCTGGTAAGACGATATCATGGCATGGCATGGGCAGGTCAAATATTCAGAGCTTAGGTAAGATCCTGTAGGGAAATTTTCAACAAAGCCATCAAAAGTTGGTCTTGGTTATTCTGCCTTATGACCTTATAGAAAAAATAGATTCAATAGATTAGAATATATTTATTTTACAAATACACTTTGCCGTAGTATTTTATAAAATTGGAATGGAGATGGAGAGAAAGTAATTTTATTTTTTTTAAAGAGTATTTATTTTATACAAGAACTGGGATACAGACCAGATGCGCAGGCCAGTGAGAGGATTCACCAGAGACAGAGCGGGAAACAGAACAGGCAGACTGACGAAATACACTGCTAAGGGGAGCAGCGGGTGAGACAGGAGAAGTCTGCCCTGCTATGTGGGACCCTCGCCAGCTGGCCGGAATTGAACTGGTGCTGCAGAGGCTGTGGACAGCTTCACGGCATGGCTCTTAACTGCCAGTGCCACCAGGGGAGGCCCAAGAAAGTAATTTTAATAGTAGCCTCTCCTATCCATTTTTGAGATTTTTGTTTGTTTGCTTTCTAATATCTGTTTGCTTTTTATTTGACTAGCTACTCCAGTCTTTTTTTTTTTTTTTTAACTGTTTTCGAAAATCAGAGGACTTTGACATACTGGCTATCTATGGACAATGCCAAGTCCATAGATAACTTAGCAAAGGAATTGATCGCTAATTCCTTTAAATACACCTGTGATCCTGTTCTTTATTTCTATCTGTAACCTCATTGCAATGGCGTTGGCAGTTCATATTTCTACCAACATCTGTTCATAAAAAAATAGGTACTCTGAAGGCTGGAGTGGGTTGAGTAGTGTTTTTCAAAAATTAATGTCTACTTTTATGGCAAATTTTGATTTTATTTGGAAATATGATATTTTCAGATATAATTATGGTGAGATCATCCTGATTTCACTTGGGCCTTAAATCCTATGATTGGTGTCCTTGTAACAAAAAGAGAGAACTATGTAAAGACAGAGGCTGAGATTGGAAGGGAACTGTAAGCTATAGAATGCCAAGAAATGCTGGGAACCAGCACAGACTGAAAAGAAAATAATAATCATTCCCTAGAGCAGAGATATAATCCTGTCTATAATTTGATTTCCAACTGTAGTCCCCAGAAATCATGCTAGAATAAACTAATTTTAAACACCCATTTTGTGGTAATTGGTTGCACCCCCTAAAAAAGGTAACACTGAAGCTTATAAGATTTGAGAAAAATTATTTAGAACATTATACCAACCTCACCATTAACCAATGAGGGCAATGCTAAGACATAATAAAAGAGTAATTTTCTCTCTTAAGCAGGACAAAGGTGCCTGCTAACTGAAAAAAAAGAGAAGCAATGTGTTTTATGTGTTCTCTCATATAATCAGGATAAGAAACACACTTCCAACAGAGAATTTTTGCAGGTCTAATATGTTTGTTGTCAACTATCTTCTCTTCTTTGATGCTATCACAGAAAGATCACTATTATTTATATTTGTAGTACACTGGCCATAGTTCCAAATTTGAATTTTGGGATTAACTGAACAATTTAGTAACATTTTAAGTAGCAAAAATAACATGTACCAAAATCTATCTCACTTATAACTTTTTTTTTTTTTTTTTTTTTTTTTGTGGGAACCTCGCCGGCGGCCAGGGAATGAACTGGCGTTGCAGAGGCTGCGGGCAGCCTCGCAGGCCAGTGCTCAACCGCTGTACCACCAGGGGAGGCCCTCACTTATAACATTTTAAATGAAATTTAACTTCAAACTAACATATTACATTCAAGTTATAATAAATATATATTTTAAGCCATGCCATTTACAGCTAAAGAAATAGTTTCTGCACCAAAAAAACAAAAAAAGCCCTTCCTTACAAATTAGCTATGCTATTATCACAATAACAACATCATTAATAAAGCAACACATGATAACTGATAGCCAATAAAAAGACTTTTTACTTTTTAGCCTTTTTTCAGTAGCTCAAAGTCAGATATAATAGTTATCCTTTCAGTCACCAGTTGGGAAGTTACCTGAAATTTTCATGAACTCAGCAAGGCTTAGCTCCAGACTTCAGGGATAGTTGTTGTCTGGGGTACTTCTTTCATGTAGCCACAGCAGAAGTACCACCATTTTAAATCCCACAATCCACACTTGTTTCATGCTTATGCTTTTAACTCATTGCCTAAACAAAGTTACATTATGATTTAGAAAAGGGAAAATAAATTCAACTAAAAATGAAACCATTTTAATTGTGTGACTTATAATTTTAATGGAGGGCAATGGAGAATTGGGGATACACCTCAATCCACCACCCTGTTATTTATGAGTAGATTCTGGAGGGCTCTACCAACAGAGCTTATTCTGAGACCTCTATTTCAGAAACTTAATACCACACATTTTTGAGATTCTACCAACACAGTGTCATTGGCATGGTGGGTGATTATCATATCCTGTGAACTGCACAGATTTAGGGGTTGACATAAGCAATGAGACAAGATGCCAAGGAGCTCTAGGTGACCCAGAGAGGTGAAAATACAGTGTGTCTGCAAGTGTGGGGTCTATGGATTTGTGCATGGCAGACTAAGCTAGGTTGGAACTACATTTTCTAGAATCTCTTTTACTGAATACTGTTGAATACATGTGAAAAAGTTTTTCAGGCAGAAACTATTTTTATGCTTTGAAGATCAGAAGTCAAGGTAATGTGGGCCTCCCCTGGTGGCACAGCAGTTGAGCGCTGGGCTGCGAAGCTGCCCGCAGCCTCTGCAGCACCGGTTCCATCCCCGGCCGACAGCGAGGGTCCCACATGGCGTGCAGACCTCTCCTGTTGCACCCACTGCTCCCCTCAGCAGTGTACTTCAGTCAGTCTGCCTGATCTGTTCCCTGCTCTGGCTCTGGTGAATTCTCTCACCCTCCCGTGCTTCTGATTGTACCCAGTGCTTGTATAAATAAATAAAAATATTAAAAAATAATAGAAAAAATTAAAGTCAAGGTAATGTGAGAGACTTTTGCCAGGTCACTTTTGCTGACTTACCTCCTTGACAGGGATGTCACCAGCTTTTTAGGTCTTCTAAATTACATGGATTTTCTCCTTAAACTTTTCTGAGTTCTTGACTAGGCAGTTGTGCTGCTCTGTGGTACAGATCGCACTGTGGACCAGTTGTATCATTGAGGCCGATGATGGTGAGAGGTAAATGCAAATGGTGAGCATTTACTTTCCAGGAAATATAAACTCTTATTAGAAGGTATTTGCCAATTTCATGGCAAATTCTAAAAAAAAAATTAATCAAATTCTAAAAAAATTAACATTTGGCGCTGATATGCTAATATGAACCAGCTCCATAATTCCAGCAGCCCATATTTAAGATCTAGGCTTTTATTCTATAGTCCAGTTTTATCTTGAAGTATCCATTGTGTGGGTTCCAGTTTTACCCTTATGGATTCTAGTTTCCTATTATATCTGCCATTTCATATCTTAAATGCCAGCTTAAATATGATGACTTAGAAACTCGATTGTGGTAAGCAGAGACAACAATCTTCTATACTTGTCCATAGCACTCATAATTTATATGATTTAATATATACTACAATTTAATTCTATAAAAGTAACTGAACTTTTTTGATTAATTTTTATGAATACAGTATCTTATCCACCTACTACCACCCCCATGCAGATAAAAGCATTTGCCAAACTGATAACCACTGACCAAGGGCTAGAGTTTACAAGAAGTCCATATCTGGAACGGCAGATATAATTGAGTCACTGTCTGATTCACTTTTGCAAAAAATCATCATTCTTGCACATTTCAAGTAATTGATGCAAGAATATGCATGGCAGTTAATAAGAGGTTCAGCATCTTTAGCCCCCTCAATTAAAGTTATTCTAATTTTATCCTAAAGTTATTCTAATTTATACCACTAGGTATGAGTATATCTTTTTCTAGCATGTATTCAAGAGTTGAAGAAATAATTATATCAATATAAAATCAAACTACATCTGTCACGTAATTCCTATAACACATCACTCTGCCTAGAATAACAATATACTACTGCTCAGAACTAATATCCAATATTCTTCTAAAAAATCTTTTTACTTTGCTTTGCTCAAAGGTGCAGTTACCTGGTTTAATGACTACAGGACATTTTGGACAAGTATTAGAAGATATTACAAATAGGCATTTGTGAATTTACACCAGAGATTTTTTTTAAATATGCTTATATTTAAGGAACTTGTTCCATGTTGTAGGCTTGAAAAATATAGTTGGAGATATTGCATGAACTGTCTCAAATCAGAGCAATGTTTACAAAAACTTTTTTTTTTCTTTTTGTTTGTATTGGGAGTAGGTGACTATTAAAAAACATATTCATATCTAGATGTTTTTAACATTTGGGTCATTCTTGTAGCTGAGATTACCATGTAGTTCTTGCTGCCTATTATAATTAAAATTGCCCAATTTCTTCTGGTGATTACATGATTTCAACTCATTACTCTGCTATGCACATAAAGAGATCAGGAGCATGTGATAAATTGCATAGTTATAATTTGTACTGGGATTTAAAGGGTCTTCTTGTTTTTGTCTTATGAGCAAGGAACAAGTTTAATAACTTGGAAATATAGAAGAGGGAAATTGGAGATCAGGAATCTCCAAGTGTCATGGATATCCCAAGGTACTCTCACTCCAATTTCATGTCATGCATTCTTCAACCCACTTTGGAACATAAATGGAATCTCTTTATTTCATATCCTCACCACACTACCAAATTATTTACATTTCCCTGACCACCTGTTCTGAGTCTCCATTCTTTGTTAACAATTTCTGCATGATTAGGATTGATTGCAAAGAACAATAATTACCCTGCCTACTGCAAGAATAAAGTTTTTTTTTTAATTATGTGAATTATAATACAGGATTTAAAAGAAAAATATCCATTCTTATACAGGAAATGAGCTAGGTAGCAGAATTTAATGCATGATCTATTTAGGACACCAGTGTAGAAATGAACTCCTAATTTGCTCAGTCCTCTGTACATTACTACTGATTAAATTTAAGGATCAGCCTCAATGTAGATCACTAACTTTCTTAAGTGTACATAATGTGGTACGGAGGCTGGTTATCTGGCACCTTGATTAATGGTTCCACAAGGAATATATCCAGTGGAAATCCATTGTTCTCAAATTTAGAAGGAAAATATCAGAAATTAAAAAAAGAATAAAAAGATGGTAAATGGGTAAAAATGTTATTTAGTATGTGACCTTAAGGTGGTGTGGAAATAGCATAATAAGAATAAGGAGATAAAAATGCACAAATCAAATTTGTAAGTATGTGATACTAAGATAGCATCTGATAGTCTTAATTTCATTATTTTAAAAAATAGAGTAGTGGATCTTTGAAGATAATTGTATTTCTAAATTTCTTAATTCTTTATAAATCTTGGTGTCCATGCAATTAAGTTAGTCATTATTTATTTTTCAACTTCAGTAAATATACCTCACCATTTTTCTCCAGAGATGTGTTGAAATATCAGATTACATAGTTACATATAAATCTGCTTACTCTCTTTCATGTTTGAGTCACTGAAAATGGAGTAAAGGTCAGTTGGGGGAAATAATTTAGCTGAAACCTCTCAATAATCATAGTAGCACTTAAAAATCTACTTTTAGTGTTCTTACCCTCCCCAGTTTCTTTCTTTTTTTGTTTACAGATTTATTTATTTGTACAAGAACTGGGGTACAGGCCAGATGCACGGGAGGGTGAGAGGATTCATTAGAGTTAGAGTGGGGAGCAGAACAGGCAGATTAACTGAAATACACTGCTGAGGGGAGCAGCAGGCAAGACAGGAGAATTCTGCCCCATCATGTGGGTATCTCCCTGGCCGGCCGGGATTGAACCTGTGCTGCAGAGGCTGCGGACAGCTTCATAGCGCTGTGCTCAACTGCCTGTGCCACCAGGGAGGCACCCCAGTTTCTTTCTTTATACATATCACCCTATATGTAATAGAAGACAAAACCAAAGATGAAAACAAAATTGAAACAAATATATTGTGGATCTCTCCATTATATCTGCCATTTCATCTCCATTATATCTGCCATTATATCTTCCTCTATACTTTGTTACCATTTATGACAGTAGTTTTTGATTAGAAAGTAATGACCAAACTTTTCTGGATACTGTATTTTGTTGGAGTTCTCAACTATGTCCTCCTGTAGTATTTTCTATTATATTCACTGACAAACTAAAATCATATTTTCAATGTTGTCAGCAAAATACTGGTTTAGAATTTGTTTAAAGAACACATTCACATGATATTTGGAAGCTGGAAAAGAAGAAAGAAAGCTTTATTCTACTCTTGTTTGAAAGGTTGATGTTGTGAACAGGTGACAAACCTGGTGTTTGTAGTAGTTTCCAATAAAAGTCATACAAATCAACATTTAACTGCTACGTAGGTGGGAAAGGCAGCTAGAACCCTGATGACAATTTATTACACTTCTGTTACTTTCTGATTTTTCAAAAGCAACAGTCCAAGACTAGAAGATTTTGCTCTTTTAAAATGTTTTTCTGATCATAAATCTGAAGATTGTTAGGTCCAAAAACCAACAAGAGCAGAGATGGGAAGACCCCAATTTGTTAGTATCAGAACCTGTCCTGAGACTAAGGAAATCTTGACTCTTGATAATATGAAGAAGTAAGACAAGACAAAATATTTGCTAATTGCATTTTTGCCATTTTTTTTTCCAGTTTCCACATGTTGCTTTTGAAATACAGTTCACCTTTACCTCTTAGGATTTGAACTGAGGTTTAGATCAAAGACCCACTTTTCCCTCCAGCAACCGTTTATTTTCAGGAATTTGTTAGAATAATCCTGAGGGAACACTTTATATTTTCACTCTGTAAACTGCCTTTGTTTCTTCCTGAGTTTATATGCTTGGAATCTGTTGTTTTCTTTCTTCTTCCTCTTCCTTCATCTTCTTTAGATAAAGCTTTTTTTTAATACTCTTTTTTTTTCTTCGCATTTTAGGGGTAAACTCAGTTGGACCTTAATCATCTTTTATATTTTGGATCTCAAGTTCTCTCATGTAAAATCCACAGAGGCAAATATAGAAATGTCCCTTTGTGAATTATTAAGTTGATTTTGATATTTTCACTGAGGTACGGATATCAAGCACCTATTAACATTTTTTAGTAATCTTAATGATTTTATAATTCCAAAATGAGCATTTTCTGAATTGAAAATATTGCTAAGCATGGTTGTCAACCTTTTAAATAAGGCATATATGTTTTTTCATGTTTTTATAGAGGTAACATTGACTTACACATATGTATGTGATTCAGAGTTACAGGGTCACACCTGTTTAGATGGATGTTACCATACCACATCCACTGACACACAGCATAGTCCTGCTCTGGAAAGGTGTGGCCCCTTACACCTTAACTCTCTACTACTGTCATTCTTCCACTGTTAGCCTCAGTTTTTTTTTTTTTTAATAAATTTTATTTTTATATTCCCCGTACAATTGCAGCCCCCTTATTTTGACCCCAATCCCTCCCCTCCCTACCCTCCACCCCCCATAGTTTTTGTTGATTTTGATTTTCACTTTCTTATAGTTATTTATTTTCCTGGTCCCTTATTTAAGTTTTCTAGATTCCTGCTATGAGTGAGACCATCCAGTGTTTTTTGTTTTTTTAAGATTTATTTATTTTTATACAAGAGCTGGGGCACAGGCCAGAGGCGCAGGAGGATGAAAGAATTCACCAGAGACAGAGCAGGGAAGAGAACAGGCAGACTGACTGATATACACTGCTGAAGGGAGCAGCAGGTGAGTCAGGAGAGGTCTGCTGCACCATGTGGGAATCTCCCTGGCCGGCAGGGATCAAACCCGTCGCTGCAGAGGCTGTGGTCAGCACTGCATTCAACCTGCTGTGCCACCAGGGAGGCCCTATTAGCCTTAGTTTTAAGGTTAGTTTCTGGGTTGCTTTTTGATTGGGTTTTGTCTGACTTTTATTTTATTTCTCCCTATTCCACATATGAGTGAAACCAAGTGGCATTTATGTTTTCTCCTTCTGGCTTATTTTGTTTAGCATAATCCCCACAAGTTCCATCCATTTTGTTGCAAATGGCAGGAGTTTATCCTTTTTATAGCTGACTAATATTCCTTGTACATCTGGTATGTACAGATCTGGTATGTATGGTTTAGAATTTGTTAAAACAAAGTTATATAGATGGTAGAGAGATTAATGGATGGATAAACATGCACACTACATTTTTTTTTTATTCCACTCACCTGTCCATGGACACTTATGTTGCTTCCATAGTTGCTATTAACAGTGTAGCAATGAACATAGGGATGCATATAATCATTCAAATTAGTGTTTTTGCTTTATTAAGGTAAATACCTAGGAGTAGAACAACTTGATTTTTTTTTTTTTTAAGATTTATTTATTTATTTATACATGCACTGGGCTCAGTCAGAAATGCGGGAGGGTGAGAGAATTCATCAGAGCCAGAGCGAATGAACAGGCAGACTGATGAAATACGCTGCTGAGGGGAGCATCAGGCACAGCAGAAGAGGACTGTCATACCTTGTGGGACCCCAGCCAGTGAGTGGCCGGGGATCGAACCGGTGCTGCAGAGGCTGTGGGGCAACTTTGCAGTCCAGCACTCAACTGCTGCGCCACCTGGGGAGGCCCAGAACTGCTTGATTATTTGGTAGATCTAGCTTTAATACTTTTGAGAAATATTTAATATTGTGGATTTTTATCAGTGGGATTGTTATAACATCTGGGCACCAACATTTAATACTGGGTGGATCTGACAGCAGAAAATGTAAAGATTGGAATGCTAATCACTACTTGAAAGATCTATGAGCTCCGTAATACTTATCATGAACTCATGGGACTATATATGATATATAGCTGCATCAAAGTAAGTGAACTGTTTTCAGTTATGTCATGCAGTTTATAATTGTTTATCCTGTGTCTGTGTAGGGAGGGGAATACAGGAAAAGAAACAATGAGGGAGAGAAACAGAATGAGAGGGAGGGAAGCATATCAAATGTGTTTGTTTAAATGAATTGAAAAGTTAAACAATTTGGTAGACTTAATCAGAGAGAAACTCAGGGTCTGAAAATAAATTTCTATTTATGTTTAAAAACCAGCACTGCTTACAACAACACAAGCAATAGTTATTTTGAGGTTGACTTTTTCTTTGAGCTTAACTTCACAGTCGATGATGGTCGTAGAGTATGACATTATAATCAAGTTAATCATTTGTATTGTAGATTATAACTGCTCTATAACTATAATCACATTATGCATTCATTGACAAAATGATTGTTTTATTTTCTTTATTCACTCTGCATTATAAGACTGACTTTTTAAAAGTTTTAAAGTTTTTATTACAAATATCATTTCATTGCCCACTGCTAGTTTATTATTTTATTACATTGCCTGTTCTTTTCTATACATTTGAAAGTATTCTAGTAGATTTGAATACCAATGTTATAGGAAAAATAATTGTCACTGAAGTGTGTGTGTGTGTGTGTGTATTTGTGTGTGTGTTTGTGAATCTCTGGTTCCAAAAATTTGGCAGGCAGGAAACCTACAATATGATTCGATGATTTATACTCATTTTGGACTAAGAAAAAATATTCACAGAAGTAATTAAAGCAACAATGACCCCCTTTTTTTTTCTTTATTACCTTTCTTGTTACAGTTAATGTTTTAAAATTTTTCCTTTTTTGAGCTAAATGTTTAGTTTTTGGTTAAAAATGATCATGAAAATATCACTGTTGCTTCCCATATTTTTTAGATTTTTTAAAAATATTGAATTACCTAGGGAGGGCACTCCATCTTTCTCATAAAAGAACCCTATTAAGTTGTAACCATGTCTATTTGAATTAGACCTTGAAATGGTCATTCACGGTTTTGTTATTTCAGGATTAGATTATTGCAATTCTCTACTGGCTTCTGGCCTAAGAGGAACCTGCATAAACTCCAGCTGGTGTAGGATGTTTCTGCCAGATTCTTCTTGTAAAAGATGTTAGTCTGAATATATTTCATGCTCTTTTCTGATTTTTTATCCAACTCAGAGGTTAAAGAATATATTGATTAAAAATTGACCCCCTTTCCTTGAAAGTTTTTCAGTGACATTAAGACGTACTCTTAAGCAAACTTTCCATTCACCTTAAGGTTAGCTTATATATTCATTTCATAGTAAAGCCTTCAAAAGTAGTCCTGTACTCTCATTTATAGATTTTTTTAATACAGTAGTGTTTTGATGTTGCAAATATATATATTTCCCGTAAAATTATATCCTAACCTTTTGTAAATATGAAAAAAATAATTAAAAATCTTGTTTCAAAATTATCATTCTTGCATTCATGCTGCTTTCTAAATTATCAGAAGATATATTACATATTACTGTGACTATAATGCTATTAGATAGCACATTATATATTCCACATTTAAGTGCTATATTTAATAGCAAAAAATCAAATTATTGTTTTAATTTGGACATTGATTGCTTTTGTGAGCAGAAAATGCTTCAGGTAAGCTTAACATCACAATGCTGCTCTTCCAAACACACACACACATATCACTTGAATTAATTCTATGTGGATATGCAGAGCATTATGGAAGTCTTCATATCATTTATAATTCAGGAAAGTAGAGAAAATTTGTACAATGACAATATAATGCCATTTGTTATTGTGCTATATAAATAGTATACACATAGAGCACAAAGGAGGTACAAGATGGGTGATGGTGAAAATTATATGCAGGTTGTTTTGATTGATTCTTAGAAGATACCATTTTTTTATAGTCCAGAATAGCAATGGGGGAAGTTGTTTGGGGTGAGAAGGCAATGGCAATGGACGACGAGTAAAGGTACATAGGGAGAAATATGAACCCACATAGTTTGACTGATGAGTACATTTTGGAAAAGAGAAACCGTGAGAGGAAAGGGGAAAAATAATATTTTGAGGAAAAATAGTAAAAGTCCTTGAACATTTGATCAAAGCATTAGGATAAAGTGTGTGGATAGAGTGGTGGTGTGATTAATAATGAGACTCAAAGAGAGTATTTTTGGAGGCTATTTCAGATTCTGTTATCACATCACAAATGGGTAATGATGAAGGCAAATGTTAGGACGAAAATCAAAGAGTAATACCTATATTTTAGAGGTGCATGTTCTCTGAGGGACATATTTTAAGAGTTTTTGCACATATTTGGTTAATAGACATATAACAAATTATTGTTATACTATTTTATTAGATGAACAAGACAAGCAGAAAGAGGTTTAAATGATGTGTCTATCTTTTCCTCTAGGAATAGCTATATTTCCAACTGCATTCAAATCCCAGTCCCATAACTTCTTAGTTCGGATTAAATCCAGAAAATCATTTTCTCTCTAAATTGTAAAATATTTTAAAAGTTCCTATTCACTTTAGGAACTATTATTCTGCCTCTTTAGAATATATTTGATATTTTAATAGAATGAGCTTTCTGCCATGTTACTATTTTTAAATGCCTTGGGGAACTATTTTCGGGTTACTGAACACATGGACACTGGAAACCTAAGTACAATCTAAAGTATCCAAAACTATGCATCAGTCCTCTATTTATGAAATAAATACTAATCTCATGTAATTCTCTGGCCATATCTTAATTGTGATTTTAGAGCTACAAAATCTAACACCCAACACTGTAGATCATGATTTCATAAAATGGCTACTCCATTCACATACCTTTATAGTGCTTATGATAAAATTTGCTTTATAGAACCTAAACCTTTGAATAACAGCTTGATCTGTCCCTGAGTTGGGGGTAAAGGTTCTACATAATTTATAGGCTGAAGCTGAGGATGTGTTGCAGTGTAAATCTTGTTCAGCAGGACTAATGAGATATTGACCGCTTCCTCCTTGCTACACAGAGCCTTTATTTTGTACTCTATACTGATGATAATGCATAACAACTGGGGATTCTTATATCCTTGAAAAGGGGAAATAGACAAATCGTCACAAAATAAAATTCTGTGCTTAATGACCATATCAAACCAACATTTCCATAACAAAGAACATTATTGCTGCATAATAATTTTGTGATAGTGTGTTTAAATAAAAAGAAACATTTCTAATCAGTTGCAAATACGTCCAGTTACTTGAAAATTTTAACTAAAATTAACAAATTACTAAGATAAAAATGCTCAGTAATTTAATAATTGCTTATTTAATGTTAATCAATTTTATAGCTATATTTTTGTAGTGAAAACCAAATTCTATTTTGTTGAAAATTAGTTCTGTCAATTTAAATTATAATGAAATTAAATATATTTTTCAAATAAGGAATTGTATAATATCAGAATTATTTTTCTGTTCATACTTTTCATAATATTTTAAAAAGAACAATTTATTCAAGGCCAAAATAGAATTCATTAACTTTTTTATGAGCTTGATTAACATATTCATTAATCTTCTTTATTCAAACAAAAAGCAGATATTTTCCATTGGTTGCTATTTTTTGTTTTTTAACCTAATCAAAACTATGCTTAAACTTTTTACTTTATTGAAAAATGAACATGTCATAATAATTCAAGTAATATAGGACTATGAGAAGCTTGTTTTTTCCCCCTAAATTTATTACTATCCCAACTGAGCGATAATTCCATTATCACTGTTGTATAAATGCAGTTTTACTGTTACTCCTGAAATTTTTCCATTCTTTTCTTTTCCTTGCTTCTTAGAACAATGCCTAGAACAAAACAGATATTTAAAAATAAATACTTAATGAGTAAATAGTGTGATAAATTGTCTTGTTCAAATCACAAGTATTTTCTATTTTAGTGCATAATTCATGTATAATAAATGCATATTAGATGTATCACACTAATATTAGATTATTAATACTATAATTAAAAGTTAAAGAAATAGTATGTGTAAGGCCATTCATGCATCAACAGTATAATATGGAGCAATTGCAATTACAATTACTGTAGTTACAACATGACTTAAAAACATAAATAGAAAAGATTTATGCTGAATAGCCCAACAGTTACGAGACTGTATAGCATCTAAAATACACACGTGGGCTTTTTTATCCTAATTAATGATAGAGGGACTCTGTTCAGGCTTGTACGTGGTGACTCTAGACCTGCATCCTGCCAAGATATAAAGTCAGGTCAAGTCTTAACATCCCAGAGCACTTTAAGAAGACCTTGTTTGAGGTCTGGTAAAATGCTATCATACCACCATAATAATGAGTATTTAGATTTCTAGTTTCCTCTGTAAGCAATCAATAAATACTTTTCCAACTCTTATCCGAATTGGATGGTATCTCCTCCTTATTCTATGGGACCCTTTTATATTTTAGAGTTGAGGAGATGTGTTTAACTCTCTCCAAAGTCAAGACCTTTCTTGCTTGTATTTTATTAAATTCAGTCCCTCAAATGAGCTAGTACTGGATGTCTTTTTTTTTCCTTTTTCCATAGTATTTTGATGTTTAATGGGATCAGTCCCTAAAAATGCTATTGAGTACTAATGACATCAGACTTTTAGGATGGGTATATGATACTGTGGGAGAAATAAATAGGAACAGAATTTTTCTTATAAAAAAATGTATCCATTCCTTGAAAGTTCTTGATTTGTAGCTATGTTGTAGCCAATTAAAATAAATATATTTCTATGTTCATAGTCCTGAACAAGTCCTTTCTATAAATATTAACCTTTTTCCATTATTAACATCCTAAAACATAAATTTAAAGGATTAAAATCTCAGATTAAGGGTCAACTGTATACATTTTAATATGAAATTATACGTATAATTATATAGGGAGAGTACCAATTTAGAGTCATGGTGATGTCTAATCTTAAAGTAGAAAAAATAATTCTATAGATTTTTTTTCCACATTAAGTAGAAAGGCTGCTTATATCAACTTAGCCTGACTTTCTTTTTTAAAAGATTTATTTATTTATGCATAGAAAAACTGGGGGATAGGCCAGAGATGTGGTTGGTGAGAGGGTGTACCAGAGACAGAATGGGGAGCAGAACAGGCAGATCAACTGAAATCTAGGCCTCATGGATTTAGACATGAGGGGAGATTTAGGCCATGAGGGGAAGCATAGATTTAGGCCATGAGGGGAACAGTGGGCAAGACAAGAGATGTCTGCTGCACCATATGTGGGTTAGCTCTCTGGCTGGGAATCAAACTCAGGTGACAGTGGCAATAGCATGATAGTGCTGAGACTTAGCTCCTGCACCACCAGGGAGGTCCCTAACTTATCTTTCTAAATAACAGTGCATCCCTGCTACAAATTGTTCTGCAGTTACTTCACAGGCATCATAGCCATGAGTAACTATGTGTCTACTAACAGGATATAGGCCTTTTACCTTAGCAATTTAATTTCTAGTGCAGCATTCAATTTTTAGAAAGGACATATTCTGAGGATGGACTGAGTATGCTACCACCACTATGCAACCCCAATTCCAGACTGAACTTTTTAACAAAAGGAATTTGTAGGAACAGTCCGAGTGTGAAGCATGCAGGGACCAGGGTTCAGGATTTTGAGAGTGAGCCAGTGGTAATAAGGATGACCTGATATGTGACCCTTCCAGAAGATCACAAGTGGTAATGGTGCTTCCAGTGGGCTAGTCCTAGTAGATAACAAATCTCTAGGTACAAAACTAAAATACTTGGTTTTGAAAAAGGTAAGGGAAGTCAATTTTATTTGTTGTATCCCCAATGTCTACCACAGTACCTGCCAATCACTAGGTCCTTAGCAAATGCTGCATCCAAAGAATGAATTTTTATGTCTAGTTCATCTATGATGTGAGACTGAGAGGAACTTGAAGTCTCTGAACTTCAGTGGCTTTCTCTGTCAAATGAACATGCATTGAGATCATTCATGTAACCTTGCCAGGTAAATTATGAAGTAAATCATAAATGAGTAGGATGAAAGATAAGACTGAGTCCATGTTCCTTTTAAAGTATTTCTAGATATTAAAATTAATTTTTATTATTAAAGAGCAGTGCCAATTTCTCAGTAACATTCTTCAATTCAGTAAAATAGATCATCCAAGTTGTAAGAATATATATTATTCATGGAATTCAACAAAGCCCTTTTGAAATGCAAGAGGAAAATGCAGGCCATGAAGATTTATAATTTTCCTGTTATTCTCCCTGCAACAAAATCTTTCTCTTCACAGATTTAGGCCATGTCCACAGATGTTGGTTTGCATGCACAGCATTTCATGTTTTGGCCAGTACCTCTCTTTGAGTCTTCATCCCTCTCTTACAATGTGTGTTAGACCAGTAGGCTTGGAATCCTACCTCTGTGCTAGTGACTTCCTTGAAATTGCAATGCTTTTTTTCTTCCCTGCAAGCATCTTACCATGTGCTCTCAATCTCTAATCCCCTTATTGCTGTCTTGTAATTCACATCTGTATAACATTTCAGCTGAAGAAAGATCACCTTATGATTGTCCATACTGTTTTGTATGAGCTACATGCACTGCAAAATGTAAGCATGGGTGTGGCCATCATGAACACCTAAGATAATTTCGTGTAGAGCAACATAACACAGTTTTACTTCTGTTAACTCTAACTTTGTAATAAACTCAATATATATCACTGTGTGTTTGACCTTGGAAAATTATAATGTCATAATTCAATCAAAGAAAATCAACGTCCTTTTCTAGGCCAGCATTTTCCAAATAATGTTAATAGGATATAATAAGAAATTATATTTAAGCATTCTAAAATATAAGTTTGGGAATTGGTGTCAAAAGTATTTTGTGTAAACTCCAGGTAATTCAATATATTGATGTATAATGGAATCTAAGGGGATACACACACACACACACACAAACACACATATGCCTATATGTGTGTATATACAGAGATATTCCCCAACTTTTTGAACACATAGAAATTATATCTTGCAGATATACTAACACAGACCTATCGATTTAACCTTATAGCAAAAAGGAAGGAATGAAACAGTTCGGTCTTGAGAAACCTTCCCCCTCAGTAATCCTATCTATTCAAAAAGGTGTCAATGCCTAAAATTCTCATTAGAGTGCCTTCGGGTTAGGTTTTGGTTTCTGTTAAAATACCACAACCTAAGAAAACATCTCCAGTTTATGCCTTATTATGCATATTCCTTGTTAAAACTGCCTCTGAAAGTTGGGCCTCCCCTGGTGGTGCAGCAGTTGAGCTCTGGGCTTCCAGGCTCTGCAGCGCCAGTTCATTCCCCTGACACTGGCGAGGGTCCCAAAACAAAACAAACAAACAAACAAACAAACAAACAAAAAACTGTCTCTGAAAGTTAATATTGAAAACCATTTGCACTGACCATGAAAACCTTAGACATTTTAGAAGACGCTGCTACTCTAACAACAAAAATTTGGCAATAATAAGAAGTGCCAGCAACACTATTTCAACAGTTTCTAAGGGTCAAAATGTTACAACAGTGGAAAATTACAAGGCAACTAGCTAGTCTTACCATCAAACCTTCCTAAAAAATTGCTATCTATAATCAGCCTCAAGAATGAAGTCATTTGGAGTTAACCATTATCCAAAATCTATTTACAAGTTAAGAGCTCTCTAAGCCTCCAGCTATGGAATCATGACAGTATAATAGATGGTGTGCATTGCCTTTGGAAAAATGAAGGTTACTTACCTATAAGCCTGTTTTTCTGACTATGTATCATTACCTATCAGCCATTAGAAAGCAGCTCACCGCCCTAGAGCAGTTAACTTGCTGATTGGTTTCTGATTATTATATTTCCTTGGGCAACTGATTGATTCTTATCATTTTATTTTCCTCTCTGTTGCCTGCAAAAAGATTTGTATACTATGGATAATTTTCTCAGTTCTTTCTGCCGGCAGAGGGAGTTTCATAGTTTTCTTTCAAATATTGACACTATATAATTCCTTTGCCAGGAGGCCTAAGCTGTGTTCCAATGATAATGTCAATGGTGGCTCATATGTACCGAGAAAGAATTTCTGAGAAACCTAAATGTCCTCACTTGTAGTACAATGACAGCTTCACATCATCACAACAAATCTGGCCCGATCATTGCAATATTGATGATAAATATAACATGCCTTAGGTTAATCATTTTAAACACTAGCATCATTCTTTTCTATTCTTAAGACTATTGCAGAAGATGACTTTTTAAAAATTAAAGTCTGTATCCTTTGATCAAATGGATTAAAAATGAGACTATTGAGTAAGTGATATTTTTTTTTCTGGCAAATTAAAGTATAAAAATATATAGTATAGACAACTAGGGCTCAATCTGAAAGTAAATGAGAATTCTGCTCTGCCTAATGGCCCTTAAGTCTGCCTACATAAAAAGGATCTATTTTACCCAATTATTGCTACTTTAATGGAAGATAGTGCAACTTCCACAATATACTATTTTAAAAAGGATTTCTCTTTTTTTTTTAAGATTTATTTATTTCTGCATACAAGAGCTGGAGTGCAGGGCCTTCCTGGTGGTGCAAGGGATTAAGACACAACCTATGAAGCAATCCGCAGCCACTGCAGCATGAGTTTGATCCCCTGGCTGGCCATATGGGAGCTGGTCATATGGGAGCAACCCATACGATGCAGCAGACCTCTCCTGACTCGCCTGCTGCTCTTATCAACAGTGTATTTCAGTCAATCTGTCCTTTTTTTTTTTTTTTGAAGATTTATTTATTATTTTTTTATGCATACAAGAGCTAGGGTACAGGCCAGAGATGCAGGGGGTGAGAGGATTCACCAGAGACAGAGTGAGGAACACAACAGGCAGACTGACTGAAATACACTGCTAAGGGGAGCAGTGGGTGAGTCAGCAGAGGTCTGCTTCACCATGTGGGTTGCTCCCTGGCCGGCCTGGGATTGAACTCATGCTGCAGAGGCTGCAGATTGCTTCATAGTGTGGTGCTTAATACCTTGCACCACCAGAGAGGCCCCTCCACAACATACTTTTAAAATGAATATATAAATGGAAAGAATAATAAAGTGAACTTTAACTTTTGTGTGACTAGTTTATCGGACTGTTTTGCTTAAAGGCAACAGCTAAGAATATAAGCTAGAATATGGAGCACTGGATGTAAGATTTTAAATAAATAACTTGTATTATAGGTCAGTTGTGATAATTGTTTGTGGTGCCAAAGTGAGCAGCTGTTTAAAATGAAGGGGATTCAGGAGCAAACTGGGCATTCACAAATATGGCATGAAGGGCTGTGCTAAAAAAGAAAAGCATTTGAATGGAAGCGAAGAGGGGGAATAATCACACTTCTCTCATCCCACCACTTTGCATGAGAACAGTGAGATTCCAACACTCATGGAAATTCAATAATTATCATTCACTGACAGGACACCTTTGTCATCAGTATCCTGAATATTACCAATAAAAAATCTGTCATGTTTTTGTGCCCTATTGGCAATAAAGATGACATTTCTCTTTTCTTTTCTCAAAGGTTACCTTGTTCTTCATATTTTTAGCTGTTGAAAGGCAATATAACTCTAGTTGAAAAGGATGACAAGTTTAAAGCTGTATTAAAAACTAATAAAGTTGTTACTTTATCCTTAACTATATGATTTCTTGCTTAAATGAAGTAGTATGCCATATTTTAATAACAAAATTTTATAACATGATTTTAAACAACTATTTAAAGTGAATATAATCTGATAGATACTAAATTAGTGGCTTAGTGGAGATCTTTACAAATTTTAGATTTTGAAAAGGGAGGAAACAGATTAAATCTGTAAATTACTTTTCTAAAATAAGGTAGCTATATTACAAAACATATGCTAACATTAATTAAGGTTTGTATTAGTCCAAAAAAGAGTTGAAGCATAGTAATTTCTTAAGTAATTTAACCATTATTTCCTGAGTAATTAATATTGTTTCAGGGATTATAATATTTGGCAGGAGCAAATTAAATATATGTCCTGTTCTACAGTCAAGATAAGATGTAAAGTAAAATGATAAAATTTACTTAATAGTAAGCAAATGTAGTAATGAAGTGAATGTCATCTAAGTGTAGATTCAATCATCCCCAAATAGTAGATTTTTCTAAAAGAAGGGAGGGGTCAAGCAAGTCTCTATGAATATATGGTGGTTTATTACCATTACTTAATGCATACAAATAGTTTAAAATGAGTTCAGTAAGAGCTGAAGGCTAGGAGAAGCTTCTGTTCTTGCTGAAGTCATTTGCCCATCCCTACTGAAAGAGCAATTAATATATCCTAAACTGTTGTCCTTTTCTTAATCGAAGAAGCAAATCACTGCTCTAGCTTCTATGAACTAGAAAATTGTGGGGGGTTTTTTTTGGGGGGGTCTCATCAATTCTAGGATTATCAATGAACATGCTCTCTCTCTTTAAGAATCTCATCTTGACTCAGCTTTTGGATAAGGTCATCCCCTTCTTGTCTGTCTTATGAAATATCCTGTACTGTCTCATTGTTGCCCCAATTCTCAAACGTGGGATGAATATCCCTGACCTGCTCCATTATTCTTTAGAATTTGCAACCATGTGAATTCTCCATAGTCGTGTTATTAAATTGATTGTTTCTCCTTTGCTAACTTGCCTGATGTTACTTTGATTATTAATCCAGTCCAAGAACACAAAGGAATACCTGATGATTTCTTTTGCACCCTGACATAAGAATATAATGAGGTGTTACTAGAGCATTTACTGAGGGAATTAGTCACCTCAACAGTATGCAGGAAAACTGCTTGAGGAAAGATATAAAATAAGCCATCACATAATATTTGTTTTTCTCACAAATTCTCAGCAGGATTTTTAAACTTTGGAAACCATTCATAAATGACATTATTAAGCAGCAACCAGTATGAAGCATTTGGTATGTGCTAGAAATACATCAGTCAACTGCATGGATTAGTATTTCCCATTGTAAAGTGGAATAAATGGAATATTATTGACAACCAAGTCATTTGTGCTTGATGTATAAACTATTCTTTCTGATTGAAAAGCATGATTTGAAATTGTACATTAAAGTGTCTCTTTATCATCTATAAGTCCATGATGTGCTGACTCAAAATAAATGTACTACGAAGGAAAAAGAACGAAGAAAGACTTCGGGAACTATCTGACCCCATGAGGAAAGGAAATATAAGAGTTATAGGAATACCAGAAGGAGAGGAGAGAGATGTAGGAACAGAGAAAATATTCAAAGAGATAATTGAAGAGAACTTCCCAAATGTGAAGAAGGAGCTGAAAATTGATATACAAGAAGCAAGAAGAACACCAAACTTCCACGACGAAAGGAAAAATACAGCAAGACACATAATAGTAAAGCTCCCAAGAATCCAGGACAAGGAAAAAATAATGAAGCTGGCAAGAGGGAAGAAACAGATAACATTCAAAGGAAAACCAATAAGGCTGACATCAGACTTCTCCGAAGAAACACTACGGGCAAGGAGAGAGTGGAGGGACATAGTCAACAGACTCCAAGAAAACAGATGCCAACCAAGAATACTCTATCCCGCAAAGCTCTCCTTCCTCTTTGAAGAAAGAATATGGACCTTCCCAGACAAACAGAAACTCCGGAATTTCATTGCAACTAAACCCCCACTCCAAAAAATACTACAAGGAGTCCTAAAGCCAGAACCTCAGAGCGACGAATAACAATGAAAGAAGGCCAAAAAAAAAAAAAAGTTATTAAAAGAATAAATAAATAAAATCAAAGAAAAGACAAACACAATGGCAAATACAGATGTTAACATATCAATATTAACTCTAAATGTAAATGGACTAAACTCTTCAATAAAAAGACACAGAGTTGCAGCCTGGATTAAGAAACAAAACCCAACCTTTTGCTGTCTCCAGGAAACACATTTAGCTACAAAAGATAAAAATAGGCTCAAAGTTAAAGGATGGAAAACAATCCTACAAGCAAATGGACCAAAAAAGAAAGCAGGAACAGCTATACTTATATCAGATAAAACAGATTTCAAACTCAAAAAGATAAAAAGAGACCCCAATGGTCACTACATTATGATCAAGGGGACAATACTTCAAGAAGAAATAACACTCATTAACATATACTCACCAAACGAAGGAGCACCAAAATATATCAGACAACTGTTGTCCTCTCTGAAAACAGACATCAGAGAAAACACATACGTAGTGGGAGACTTCAACACACCACTATCAACAATTGATAGATCAACAAGACAAAAAATAAGTAAAGAAACCAAAGCTCTAAATAAAGACCTAGAGCAATTGGGCTTAACAGACATCTATAGAACACTAAACCCCAAAAAAACGGAGTACACATTTTTCTCAAGCGCACACGGATCATTCTCCAGGATCGATCACATACTGGGGCACAAGACAAACATCAACAGATACACCAAGATTGAAATCATATCAACCCTCTTTTCTGACCATGAAGGCATCAAACTAGAAATAAACCATAAAAAGAAGGCAAGGAACTTTCCTACCTCATGGAGATTAAAAACCACACTACTGGAAGACCATTGGACTAATGAGGAGATCAAAGAAGAAATTAAAAAATTTTTTGAATTGAACGACAAGGAGGACACCAATATCCTAAATGTATGGGATGCAGCAAAAGCAGTAATAAGAGGAAAATATATAGCAATAGAAGCTCACATCAAGAAACAAGAAAGAACGCAAAGAAACAACCTAATCTCGAAGCTCAAAGATCTAGAAAAAGAACAACAAAAAAACCCCAAAACCAGTAGAAGAAAAGAAATAATAAAAACCAAAGCACAAATAAATGAAATTGAAACTAAAAAAACAATCCAAAAGATCAATGAAACCAAGAGCTGGTTCTTTGAAAAAATCAATAAAATAGACAAACCCCTAGCCAGGCTCACAAAGGAAAAAAGGGAGAAAGCACAAATAAACAGGATCATCAATGAAAGAGGAGAAATCACAATGGACACAGCCGAAATCAAAAGAATAATCAGTAACTACTATGAACAGTTATATGGAAACAAGTTTAACAATCTAGAGGAGATGGACAAATTCCTACAACTCTACAATCACCCAAAGCTAGATAAAGAAGAAATAGAACACCTAAACAGACCAATTACAATTAGCCAAATTGAAATGGTAATCAAAAACCTCCCCAAAAACAAAAGCCCAGGACCTGATGGATTTACAAATGAATTCTACCAAACATTCAGAGACGAATTAGTGCCTATCCTTCACAAACTCTTCCAAAAAATTGAGAAGGAAGGGACAATACCAAACACGTTCTATGAAGCCAACATTACACTAATACCAAAACCGAACAAGGACAAAACAAAAAAGGAAAACTACAGGCCAATCTCCCTAATGAACACTGATGCAAAAATCCTCCATAAAATTTTAGCTATCAGAATCCAACAATGTATCCATAAGATAATTCACCACGACCAAGTTGGAGTCATTCCAGGGGCACAAGGATGGTTTAACATCCGAAAATCAATCAACGTTATCCAACACATCAACAAAAAGAAATATAAAAACCATATGATAATATCAATAGATGCTGAGAAAGCTTTCGACAAAGTGCAACACCCATTCATGATAAAAGCCCTTGAAATTCTTGGGATACAAGGAACATACCTCAACATCATAAAGGCCATCTATGACAAGCCAACAGCCAGTATCATTCTCAATGGTGAAAAGCTGAAAGCAATTCCATTAAGATCTGGAACAAGACAAGGATGTCCACTCTCACCATTGCTTTTCAATATAATACTGGAAGTCCTAGCCAGGGCAATAAGACAAGAGAAAGACATCCAAGGAATCCAAATAGGAAAAGAAGAAGTCAAACTATCACTATTTGCAGACGATATGATATTATACATAGAGAACCCCAAAAACTCCACAGAAAAGCTAATTCAACTCATCAATCAGTTCAGTAAAGTGGCAGGATACAAAATCAACACGCAAAAGTCAGTAGCCTTCCTATACACAAACAATAAATCTGAAGAAGAAGAAATCAAAAAGACCATCCCTTTTGTTATTGAAACAAAAAAAATCAAATATTTGGGAATAAATCTAACAAAAGAGGTAAAGGACCTATACAAAGAAAACTATAAAACACTGTTAAAAGAAATAGAAGAAGACACAAAGAAATGGAGAGACATCCCCTGCTCATGGATTGGAAGAATAAACATTATTAAAATGGCCATCCTACCAAAAGCAATATACAGATTCAATGCTATTCCAATCAAAATTTCAATGTCATTCTTCAAAGAAATAGAACAATTATTGATGAAATTCATATGGAATCACAAAAAACCCCGAATAGCCAAAGCTCTCCTGAAAAAAAAAGAAGGGAATGGAGGCATCAGACTCCCAGACTTCAAACTATACTACAAAGCCATAATCATCAAAACTGCATGGTATTGGAACAAGAACAGACATACAGACCAATGGAATCGAATAGAAAATCCAGAAATAAACCCACAGATTTATGGTCAACTAATCTTTGACAAAGGAGCAAAGAATATGCATTGGAGCAAAGAAAGTTTGTTCAATAAATGGTGCTGGGAAATCTGGGTCGCTACATGCAAAAGAATGAAGCTTGGCCACCACCTCATACCATACACAAAAATCAACTCAAAATGGATTAAAGAACTAGACATAAGACCTGAAACCATAAAATATATAGAAGGAAATATAGGCGAAACACTACGTGATTTGCACATCAAAGACATCTTTACAGACACATCACCCAAAGCAGTGATAGTGAAGGCAAAGATAAACAGCTGGGACTACATCAAATTAAAGAGCTTTTGCACAGCAAAAGAGACAATAACAAAAACAAAGAGAAACCCCACCAACTGGGAGAACATTTTTGCACCCAACACTAATGATAAAGGACTGATCACAAAAATCTGCAAAGAGCTGATGAGACTCAACAACAACAAAGAAAATAATCCAGTCAAAAAATGGGCAGAAGAGCTTAAAAGTAACTTCTCTGAAGAGGAAATGCAAATGGCCAACAGGCATATGAAAAAATGTTCAACATCACTTGTCATCAGGGAAATGCAAATCAAAACTACCATGAGATACCACCTTACACCAGTGAGAATGGCACATATTAAAAAAACTAGCAACAACAAATGTTGGCGAGGGTGTGGAGAAAAAGGAACTCTTCTGCACTGTTGGTGGGAGTGCAAACTGGTCCAACCACTGTGGAAAGCTGTGTGGAGATTTCTGGACCTACTAAACATAGAGCTTCCATATGATCCAGCAATTCCACTCCTAGGTATTTACCCAAAGGACACAGAAACATCAATTCCAAAGAACACCTGCACCCCTATGTTTATAGCAGCACTGTTTACAATAGCTAAGCTTTGGAAACAACCCAAATGCCCAAAAATAGATGACTGGATCAAGAAGATGTGGTACATATATACCATGGAATATTACTCAGCATTCAAAAAAGATAAACACATGCAATTTGCTGCAACATGGATGGCGCTGGAAGGGATCATGCTCAGCGAAATAAGCCAAAAAGAAAAAGAAAAATACCGGATGGTCTCACTCATAGCAGGAATCTAGAAAACTTAAATAAGGGACCAGGAAAATGAATAACTATAAGAAAGTGAAAATCAAAATCAACAAAAAACTATGAACCAGAGACACTTTTAGGGGGGTGGGGGCGGGAGGGGAGGGATTGGGGTCAGAATGGGGGGCTGCAATTGTATGGGGAATATAACAATAAAATTTATAAAAAAAAAATAAATGTACTAAAGACTCTTCTTAGTTTTCTCCAATGGATTATAATTGTACTTGTAGTATTGTGATCTCTCTCTCTCTCTCTCTCTCTCTCTCTCTCTCTCTCTCTCTCTCTTTCTTTCTCTTTCTCTCATGACCAAAATATATTGTTCATGCATGTTTGGTCTGTATCTACATTTCCATCTCATAGGTTATCAAAAGTCTTGGCATTTCCTAAGTATAGAGTATTAAATTTATCTTTTGCTGTTTTAATGAAAGTAACTTTTTGAAAATAGCTGAAGATGGGGGATAAGGGAGCATGGGTTACCAGGGAAACCAATAGCAATTTAGTGGAGAACTTCCAGTCATTCCTCCAGACCTCCAGAGAAGGGCAAGCAATTAGAGATAGAGTTCAATTGCTAGGGTTAATCAGCCGTGATTAAGTAATGAAGCCCCACAAAAAAACCAACACTTGGAGGCATCAGAGAGTTTTCAGGTTGGTGAACATACAAAGATTAGGAGAGACTGGCACCTCTGGAGGGGGCAGGGAAACATACCTTGCTTTATATATCTCTTTCATTGGGCTGTTATTTCTTATCCTGTAGAATCCTTTATTATAAACTGCAAATTTAATGAGTAAATGGAATTCCTGAGTTCTGTGTGTCCTTTTAGCTAATTAATCAAACCTGAGGAGGGTGTTCTGGGAAACTGGGTTATAGCCAGTCTTTCGGAAGCACAGATAATAATCTGGTCTTGGTAAGGGCAGCTGAAGCCTGAGGAGGGGGATTGTGAAGACTCTCTGAAGCTGGTTGGTGTCAGAAGCCCTGCTAACTGTGGGGAACTTATCTTGGGCATGAACTTATCTTGGACTGTCTTGGGAAACAACCCTTAACCTGTAGAAACTGATGCAATGTCCAGATAGATAGTATGAGAATGGAATCGTATTCTTGTACAAACTGATGGTGTCCATTAAGTGCTTACTGGTGTGGAGAAGTCTCTATACACAGGTTGGAACTGAGTCAAGGAACCCTACACTAGATAGAAGTTTAATTACTTGTGTACTTTAAAAAAAAATATTTATGGACAGTGTTCACATACATTTCTTCACTCAACAGATTATAGCTACAGTTTTTACATTAACATCAACAAGGGAGTATTAGAATGGAAGAGTCCAGACAGAAATATCACATAAAAATATACAAAGTCATTCAGTAAAATGACTTTGAGTAACTTCAATACATCAAGTATTGTAGTAAATGGGGTTCAAAAAAATGAGAGAGCATCTATTTAACAACTTATAGAAATAATTTTGCAAATGTCTACTTGATTTAAACAAATCCAAAAAGTGTTTAACAAAAAAAAAAATAATTTTTTTTACTTGTAAACATTTCCAGATTATTCATGAAAAAAATTTTGAGGTCAGAGATCATGTCTTAATTGTATTTATAGAATTTGTACCAAGTAGAATTTTAATATCTTATTTGTGTTTAATAAATGTTGTTTGGTTGTCTGAAGTAAAAATTGGGAGGGGAGGAGAGGAAGGAAAGAAAATAATTTTTCATTGTTTAAATTATTTTCACCATCATCACTTTATAAGTAAAGTAAAACACAATCTACTGAATTTTCTAGTAGAAATCTTTCTAAATTATAAACTGCCATGCTCATTAAAAAGGAAAAATATGAACATTTTTTTAAAAATTTGAGAAAGCATTCAATAAGATTGATTATATAGCACTGTAGGCTTTTTTATTTATGAATTTATTCATACCTACAATAAATGGTCTCCAACTTCTAGTGGATGACCTTACATTTCTTTATTGTTTGCTACAATTTTTTGATATTTTATTTTTGTATGTTATGTGGAAATTTCTAGGTTATAGTCTATAACTGCTTCTCAAAATTTTGCTTTTTATTCTTGATATCATTTGTCCTTATGAGAATGCAAAATAAGATTGAGGATGTTGGAGGTGGGCCATCTTGTTACTAGGATATTAATCTTAATATCCAGCAAATAAAAGGCTAATTTATGGGTTAGAATGAAGTACCTCAACTTTTTCCCCTTTATTTATAAGGTTATGTTTACACATATTCAATAAAATTATATTTTAAATCACTTCACATGCTATAAAAACCTTACATTTGAAGTCAATGAATAAGTTAAGTTTACATTGGTTGAAGATGACCTAAGGTGATAGTCAACCAAAATCAAAATAGATGCTGACTCATTTTATTGAATAATCTCTGATACATTCAGAAAGTCTACACCATGGTTGTATACTCATTATAGTAAACATTCTTGTTATAGAAAAATTGGTTTGCTATCAGTGATCATATACTATTATCAAAAATTGAAAAAATATTTTAGCATTTCTTCAAGTGATACAGAAACAACTGCCACTTTCATCTTATAGTGAAATAATGTATACTATTAACATTGAAATAATACCAAACCATTTTCTCCTTTCACTACACAATCTAGTACTAGATTTCCCTTTAACTGCTCTCTAGATCCTATTATTTTTGAACATTCTAAACTGGACCTTTTCTGCCCAAGGTAGCTAATTAAAGAGCATCTAGATATTGCTATACACAGAAGTGTTTTTGAATAATACATGAAGATTGACTGAAGTCAATTTCTTTGTATTTTTTATCTTTTATTCATTAGGAAATTTTGAAAAGAAAGGTAGGAGGAAATGGTGAAATAAATCTTACAAATTTGCAGTCAATGCACTACAACTGTAGAAACTATGACATAGTACTCGATTAAGAAGGACATATGGATTGTAAAGTAGCAGGTCACTAAAAGATGAGTTGCTATATTTTAATATTACTGGTTTCTATGGAGCTTCCTTGACTCATTTGTCATTGCCTATTTAAACCAACTGCATTTGCCTTTTACATTGATTATGTCTGTTATTAGAAATGGTATATATTGTTCAGAGAGAAGGTTGTGCTTCTTTTACATCAAAATTCTTCTATTCATACTCAGAAATATTATTGAATAATGAATATATGCAAAACTATTGGAACCCCTGGGAACATAATAATGAATAAAATCAGTGAGAATGTATGCCCTCAAAAATTTTAATTCTGGTGGAGGGTACAGGGTATGGACAATGAATATAATGTCCAAGCAAAACTCATGATATATTAAAGAATATTAACTGCTAAATGTAAAATACAAGAGAAAAGGAAAATGAGGATAATCAGTGACTATATTTTTATTTTTTACTCAAAAATTGGAAATATGACAATGTTTAAATAATGGGATGAAGTTTTGTTTACGTTCATTTGCTTAACAAACACATTCCTTGTTCTGATGATTAATCATTCAAAATGAGTTTTATTAAATGCAGATGCAAAATAAGAACACACAAAAGAATAATTAAACCCCAACTTCATTTTCCCTCTTTCTGACTCAAATAGGATGAGATTGTCCATAGTGAAAAAAGGGACAGATGTCAGAAAATAAGAGTGTAATTTCTTATCTGGATATTTCTATGATTCTCTAAGTAAATTGCAATATCTTTGATCCATAATTTCTTACTAGGTTGAAGAGTAGTTTGAATATTCCTTTAAACATAGGATTCTAGTTTGTGGATTCTCCTCCTACTTATTTTCTTTCTCCTGGCCTCTAATTTTGATCGACTAATCCCCATAAGGGCAAATGAATAACGTCTAGCTGTAATATAACAATTTTTCCCTAGATATGATTTGACTCCTCTTGTTAATCACAAGGATGAAATTTTTTCTTTCTTTATATATTGTATCTAATTTCATGTCAGCAAAGATTTTGCTGAAATAGGCAAACAGTTCTTTGGGTAGATATAAGAAGAGGTGTCCTCCCTGAATCCCCAGATGAACGTTCAAAGAGCATATGTAAAAGAAGAATCATACTTCAAGAATTAAGTGCAAACTAAAGTTGAAACCCAAGAGACTTCTAAAAATAAAATTTCAGGGAGAGAAATGTAATGAGGAAGATATTTTAAGTAAAAAATAATTTCCTTGTGCTTTTAAGTTGTATGACTTTCTGCTGCCTACTCTGACTCTTCATAAGGCCTACTCATGGGATAAGGCTTGACAACTGGATTTAAGAATGCCACATTTCATTGCAAATACTGTGATTACATAGTGAGCAATGAGTAATGAATTAATTTATCAAATTTCAAGAATTCACAAGTAGATATATACTTACCAAAATATCTATTAAGAAATTGTGCTAACAAATTATTAGTTTTTTAATTTAATTAATTTTTATTTAAAAACAATTAGCTTGACATATCAAGTTATCATCATTTCCCTTGTTGGTTTTCATTTAATATGCTTTCCCAATAGTTAGGCACAACTAAACAAAACAAAACAAAACGAAAAAACCAGTTTGGCTCCATCAAATTCTAGTTTTTCCTAGAATTATCAAATAACTAGTTTTTACAAATGAGAAATTAGATTTAAAAAACAGGTTTTTTTTTTAAATACTATCTGGAAACCATACTAGCTCAGATAACCATGTTTGATCAATGAAACACAAGTAGAATGAAGTTGAATGTTCAAAGTTTAATATGCTTCACCGCCATCTGACCTGTATAATTTATTAAATAAAACATGAGAAACATAAATAATCACAGCAATGATATTCCCTTACTCAGTTATTTTTTTCATTCACAGACTGTGTATCCATGGGTTCTGAACATAGGTACTTTTATAAATCAGGATGTAGTGGTCAGAAATGGAAACAAGACCTTGCTTATATGCAGAGTATAAAATAGAACAGGCAAAATATACATGATACGGAAATTAATGTAATCATATAAATTATCCATGTAGTTTCTCAAGTAAATAAACACGCTAGCACATTGTACAGTGGTGATTTAGAAGGTAGAGAAATAGAGTGTGTGTGTTAGGCACTTACGGCAGGGAGGGTGATGCTTATGGAAAATTAACAGCCAGCTAGGAACCCAGGAAACGTTTGCCAGAGGGAGAAAGCCATGGGGGCACCAAGATATGCCCAGAAGGGAGGAAGACAACTTCCCAATCAGCTTACAGGAAGATCAGTAAAGTTGGAGGAGAGCAAGATACACCAAAGAGAAAAAGGCAGACCCCTGCCCCAATCTGTTGCCAACCTGATAAAAACTGCAGTCTGAGGGCATAGAGATGAGATTGGGAAGTGACTTAGAGACCCCTGCCTGGATGATTAACTAATATATGGTGTGTACCTGTGCAGTGAATTCCAGATAGGGATGGAATAATCAGCACCCCGCACCTCATTTAACTCAGGAATCCCCTGCCTGCCCCAGTAGCTGTTCTCTCATGGAATCTGATTACCTGAACCTCTTCCTGGTTGTACTACCTCTCAGTAAACATTGCTTTGCTTAGCCTAGGATTCATTTTGGAAATTCAACATCAAATTTCATATATCTTTCTGAATATATTAATACCAACCATTGAAAATTTACTTATTGAAATATATTAAAACATATTATTTTATTGAAACATGTTGAAATGATTCACATTCTGAATAGAACATTGATTTTCATGAAAGCATATCTCTATTTTATGCTATATTAAAAAGGAAAAGGAAAAAATGATCTATGCTTTTACATTGTGCCTTCAGGAAGTAAATGAAAGTTAAGTCAGAATAAACAAAACCAAAGAAATCTCTTTGTCTTTAAATTTCTCAGTCATTTGATTTGCTGTTGAAAAATTCTGAGGAAGTAGTTACTTTGTACTAATATTGTTTGGGCTGAAACTTGACACTAATATGGATATAACAAACCATGAGTTGGCTATTACAATTAATTTTACTTATATTTTTATTCTTACGAGTGACTGGGTAGAATTTACAGAGACATGCCCTTACTATAGAATATTAGAGAATAAATACTTACATATATATGGGTCACTGTAGCTGTTGTTTTGGTTAAATACATATATAGTTTTGAAGGATAAACTTATAAAACTATTCATCCTATGGGCCTCCGCAGTGGCGCAGCGGATGAGCGCTGGGTTGCGAAGCTGCCCGCAGCCTCTGTGGCGCCGGTTCGATCCCCGGCTGCTCCCCGGCCACCGGAGGAGGGTCCCACATGGCGTGCAGACCTCTCCTGCCGCCCGCTGCTCCCCTCAGCAGTGTACTTCGGTCCTTCTGCCTGCTCTGCTCCCCGCTCTGGCTCTGGTGAATTCTCTCACCCTCCTGCACTTCTGACTGTACCCAGTGCATGTATAAACAAAACAAACAAATAAATAAAACATGCCTTTATAAAAAAAAAATGTTTAAAACTATTCATCCTACAAGTCTTGTCATGTTTACTGTGTGAACTAAAAGCATATGTTTTCTTTTCAAATAACATGTATTTGTAGTAATTTTTGTAAAATGTCTGTACTACTTAATTGATTGATATTTAGTTTTATCTTTTTTTTAGTGCACTTGAAAATGTTATGGGTGCACATGGGCCTAATAATTTCTATCTTAAAACTAAAAAACAAGCCTGTCTATTAAAATGAAGATAATCCAAATTTCATTTATAAAGTAGTCACATAAAGCAATGATTCATCTTGATAATATGTGACTTTGTACTAATTTTGAAAATCTTCACTTAAAGGTGGATGTATCCTACCGAGGAATGACCTCTGACATTTATAACGTAATTGTTTGCAAGTAGAAAGAGAATGACAATGCTACTTATTTAGTATTTCAATTTTACTTAAAATTCCAAAAATGCATTGCCTATATATGTAGTATAAATAAACTTTTAAAGAATCTTTGCTGCCAATTATCCTATTCAAAGAATCTTTGCTGCCAATTATCCTGATGCATAAAATGTGTCAATGAATAAACAGTTACTATATTAATGGAATCCATAATTAAAATTCTTGGTTTAGATTCTGTCTACCCTATATTACATTGATTAAAAACAAAACCTTAAAAAATGACAATGAAAGATAATCTATGAACTAAGAGGGTGGGGCTTACTGAAATAAATTAACATTCATAAAATCCAAATATTATTTTTTCCTGAATAATTGACAGTGTTGTTATAATGTGACCAACAGGATATGTGGTAGAAATTTTTGTGAGACTATACAGCTAGCGATAGGACTGATGATGTTTCACTTGTCAAGCACCCAAAGAAGAAAGAACAGATCCTGAAGGGAGATTGCTAGAAACAGGGAAATTTTTTATTATTGAGCAGATGCCAGCGGAGATGATAAGAGTCAAGCTCTAATCCACCACCCCAAAGAAAGGGTGTTTAGGATTAGAGCAAAGGGAATGTGCTAGAACCTGGGAAAGGAATGTTATTTAAATGTTAAATGGGGTTAGCAGGCAAGTGGTTTTAGGAAATAGACATCTTTATCTCAAGGAGGACCATTTTATCTCAACAGCTATAGATCTTTCAGATCTCGTGTTTCCTGTAAAACAAGTCCCTTCCTAATTGCCATTTAATCTGGAAACAGAAGTTACATATTTTAATACATATCTTACAGGAGCAAATATATTTGCCAGTATTTAAATTAATTCTTGTGCCACCACATGAATATTAAATTTAGTGTTATTGTATATTAGAATTGAAACTAATATTTTAACATGCATCATATTATTTAATCTTCCTAAGATTAATAGGAAGATTAATGAATTAATATATCTATATAATGATTATAATTGTTAGTAACTTAGTCTTCTGAGAATAAATAATGCATGTAAAGTACTTTTAAAAGTATCTGACACAAATGAATCTCTAAATAGGACATTTTCTCCAACACAGTAGAGTAGCATAGCAGCTAAGAATGTAAATTCTATGGGTAATCTCTGGATCTGCCACTAACTCCCTCACATTTTGATATGGGGTGACTTTACCTATGTGTACCTCTTACTTCATTTAATAAGTGGATATAATAATAATTAAATTGTTATTATTTCTGGGTAATTCTAAATTGGTGTTTTTTTTTTTTTTTTAAGATTTATTTATTTATTTATTTTTGCAAGAATCAGGATACAGGCCAGATGCACAGAGGGTGAGAGGATTCACCAAAGACAGAGCTGGGAAGAGAACAGGCAGACTGACGAAATACACTGCTGAGGGGAGCAGCAGAAGTGACAGGAGAGGTCTGCCGCGCCATAAAGACAGTTTTATCTGGGGTGGCAGTATATTCAAAGAAAATAGCAATCAGGGCATCCCTGGTGGCTCAAGGGGTTGAATCGCAACCTCTGAAGCTATCTCTGCCTCTGCAGCATAAGTTCGATCCCCTGCCAGGGAACCACACACATGGTGCAGCAACCTCTTCTGACTCGCCCACTGCTCCCCTCAGCAGTGTATTTCAGTCATTTCGCCTGTTCTGTTCCCCACTCTGCCTCTGGTGAACCCCCCCCCAGTTGGTCTATACCCCAGTTCTTGTATGCATAATAAAATAAATCTTAAAAAAAAATAGCAATCAGTCATGAGACATTGTACATCCATAGACAGTGTGATAAAGTCCTCCATTTCTAGAGAAAATGTTTAACATAGTCTACTATTAAAGTCATTTTTCTCTACCTTCATCTTAATCCTATCTAGTAAAACAACATGCATTTATAAACTCAAACAAATTATAATCTATTAAATCTATATTGCATAACTTATGAGACAAAATAACTGAGTAGATTTCCTGTTGGCTTTGTTGGAAATTTCTTTTTTTCTTTTTTTTTTTCTTTTTTTTTTGTGGGACCCTCGCCGGTGGCCGGGGATTGAACTGGCGCTGAAGAGGCCATGGGCAGCCTCGCAACCCAGCGCTCAACCGCTGCGCCACTAGGGGAGGCCCTAGAAATTTCAATAAAGGAGTTTAGATTGAGTTTTCAATATTTCAGTTGTTCAGGTGTTGGGAACCAAAGCACAGACCAGGTAGTCTCACAAAACTACACCTGCACCGGAAACCATTACACACTGGAGACATTGGTTTTGTGCTCTGTTCAGATTCCAGATTGTTGCTATTTAGGTTACTAGATCAGGGTAGCAATAAAATTCTCTACTAAGGAAATACAGGAATTAGACCATTTCAAGGTAGTACTATATTGAAAGTTTGCTGCTAAGCAACAGAGTATATATGGAAGAGTGTTGCTAGGCAGCACACCTCATCTATTCCACTGCTGAGAAATTCTTTGTTAGTACAAAGAGAATAGCTCAACATTCATTTCTCATAAAGCTTTTATATGTTTAAGTAAGCTTATGCAAAGGCAGAATCATTTTAAATATAAAATAGAGATGTTGGAAACGGGGGTTAGGGGATCTACCGCTATTTTGAGACTGGTAATCAACATGGTTGATTGACTCACCTCAATAAACATCAGTTTGGTAATTACCACAATTGACAAAACACAACTGAAAGAATGAGAAATAGAGTTTATATTATTAAGACATAAATATTTGGTATAGACCTAAAGGAGAATTTTTAAAACTTTATTAGGAAAAAAAAAAAGACTTGACTAGACATAATAGGAAAAATTCTAAATAAGCACACAGAGATTAAAGAGCTTATTAGCAATTTCTAGATATACCTAAGTTTCACTCAGTTTCTGTTCCAATGCCTCTTCTCTGCCTGTTTATTACGTCTTCTGAGATAGGAGCGTATTATTCACTTCAGGCTGCAATAACAAAATATTACAGACCAGTTGGCTTAAATGCTGGAATGTTTTTTTGCACAGTTCGGTTGGCAGAAGTCTGCGAACAGGGTGCCAGCATGGTTAATTTCTGGTAAGGATTATCCTTTTGACTTGAATATTGCCACCTCCTGTGCGCTTATAGCCTCTCTTCAGTACATGCATGTGGAGAGTAAGGGGGCCTACACTCTAGTGACTTATTTTTTAATTTTTTTTTTTAGATTTTATTTTTATTTATACAAGAACTGGGGTACAGGGCAGATGAGCAGGAGGGTAAGAAGACCCACCAGAGACAGAGTAGGGAACAGAACAGGCAGACTGATGAAATACACTGCTGAGGGGAGAGGGGTGAGACAGGAGAGGTCTGCTCACCATGTGTGTTACTCCAAGGCCAGCGGGGATCAAACCTGCACTGCAGAGGCTCCAGACACCTTCACAGTGCTGCACTCAACCGCCTGTGCCACCAGGGAGGCCCCCTAGTGACATCTTTTAAACTTAATTATGTCCTGAAAAGCGTGTCTTCAGATAGTTACACTGGGGTTAGATCTTTGATGTGTGAATTTTGTGGGGACACAGTTAAACCAATTGGAGGGTCAAAATATGAACTACTAATTTAGCGTATCTTCTGGCATATCCAACAAACAAGACAATTCAATGAATTGTGTCCAAACCAATTTTTTTTTAGATTTATTTTATATTTATTTATTTATTTATTTATTTACACAAGCACTGGGTACAGTCAGAAGCGCAGGAGGGTGAGAGAATTCACCAGAGCCAGAGCGGGGAGCAGAGCAGGCAGAAGGACCGAAGTACATTGCTGAGGGGAGCAGCGGGTGGCAGGAGAGGTCTGCCCGCCATGTGGGACCCTCCTCTGGTGGCCGGGGAGCAGCCAGGGATCGAACCGGCGCTGCAGAGGCTGCAGGCAGCTACGGAACCCAGCGCTCAACCGCTGCGCCACCGGGGAGGCCCCAAACCAATTTTTTTTTTACTTTTAAAAATTTATTGCAGTTCCAATGAAGTATTATATTATGAAACTATGGTTCAGTTGTTTATCATTAAATATTAACATAAAGAGTGTTAACAATTTAACATTTTAAATGCATTATATAAAGTCCAATTCTATCTATTATATGTTTATCTTCCTTTTCTTTCTCTAGTCACTTACCAATGTAAAATACATTACTGATACAGTGTTTTCCAAATGTTTACTTTCCCCCATTTTCCTTTTTTAGCCTAGATTTTTATCTTTATTGTTCTTCAGATTATTGCCACAGCTTCCTACCTCCATACTATATAAAACAAAAATTATGTTTATAAATAATGTTTACCGATCTTGAAGGAATTCTGGATAGATGAGAGGGTGCAAAATTAAATATATATATGGTGAATTATGTATTTATTAAGATTTATTTATTCATGTATACAAGAGCTGGGGTACAGGCCATAGATGTGGGAGGTGAGAGGACCCACCAGAGACAGAGTGGGGAGCAGAACAGGCAGACTGACTGAAATACACTGCTGAGGGGAGGAGTGGGTGAGTCAGGAGAAGGGTCTGCTGTGCCATGTGGGTTGCTCCCTGGCTGGCTGGGGATCGAACTCTTGCTGCAGAGACTGCAGATTGCTTCATAGTGCTTTGCTCAACCCCTTACGCCACCAGGGATACCCTAGGGTGAATTTTTTAAACTAAAATGTGAGTTCCAAATGCATGTATATACATATATAAATGCATATGTGTGTATATGTGTATATGCAATCATATCCTGCAACTAGAAGGAATAAAAGCAGAAAGAAAATGCAATATCAATATTTGTGTTTCATTGTAGTTAAATTTTCGATTTATTATTATTTTTAAATTTTTCTATTTCCTAATTCTCTACAGCATAAAGAATCTATTAATTTGTAATCAGAGTAAAACAAAATTAAACAATGGAATAAAGAATGTTTGGAATTATGTATATCTTGATGGAACGCCTTTGATCAGGACAAACATCTTAATTAAGGAAATGCTCAGCTGTGCTTCAAAGCCTTGAATGCTTACAGTCTTGATACACATTTCATACCATTGAAAATACCAACACAGCTTACCCTTGAGCAACCAAATTCAAGGCAATGTAAAAAGATCAGTTATCAAGTTTTTTCCCAGTTGTGTCAAGGCAGCATCTGCAGGTGCTCAGTGGGGGTGTCAAGTAGAGACTAACTATAAAGCAGCTGGAAGCATCTTGCCCAAAAGAACTATCAGGACCTCAACTGGGTTTTACACTCTCTTCCCCTTTTCATTCTCCCTTTACCATTCATTTTCTATACCTTTTCCCCTTTCTTCACCTCAATTCTGAAAATACCCGGTCTCTTTACAAATAACTCTATCAATGTTTCAGATATCCAGAAATTTCACATGAAACCAAAAACCCTGATTGTCTGGTTTTGATCATTTCAGACAGACATGCACCCTGAGAGGATGAAATGCATGAAAACCCAGTGATTTAAGTGAAAAGTCACTAAAATTACTTTCACCGTAATGCTTTGGAAAAAAGTATGACTTATGTAATTACAATTTTGGTTAAAATAGTTGTCAATACAGAAACTTATTCCTAAATGACTGAATGGACTGATATACAACCTTTATTTAATTTGTAAGTTATAGTAATTGTGTGTTAAACATTCATTGACTTTCTGTATGGTGACTTTAAATATTAAACGATTTTAGTTGACATAATTTTCCTAATATTACACAGTAACTTTTTACTGAAAAAACGTTCATGTTAGAAAAGTGATACAAAATATTCATACTTTTACATATGCTATGATTAGTATCTTATAACAGGTCTGTTTGCCTTCATCAGCAAAATAGATTATAGATCTGAAAAAGGAAAAAAAAAAACTCAAAACATAAATCACATCAAGAAAGGTCTACAGTGATTCCAAAACAAGAAAGTGATATGGTGCTTGCATAATATTTTTTCTTAGTATATGTCTGATTAAATCTAGATTTTCTATTTCTCTCTCTAATGTGACATTAATACATGAGAGATGGAAATTGAATTGTTGAACCAATGAATGTCTATCCCATTGCATATTGTCTTCTTTTTTTAGCTTTTGCTTTGTCTTATAGTTTTATTAGAATACAGGGCACTATCAAAGTCTCTTAGCTATCAGCTGAACATAGGTGTAAGGTGGAAAGAAATTAGATAACATATGTTGAATGAATCTTTGAAAATGAATTAATGTATGTTCTTAACTGTGAATCACATGATTGATACACATGCAATGATGCTTTCTTTTCCAATGAGGGATATGGTAATATACAATGAGATATATTTTTTTGATTTATATTAATAACCCAAATCAGATTATTATAATAACCAATATCTGTCCTTAATTATAATAGCATATTACAAGCCCTTAAAATTGGTATTTTGTGTTTTTTAGAAAGGATATGGACAATAAATTTAAGCTATTGTCTCTATTTTAATACTTCTAAAAATAAGGTAAAACAATTTTTAAAAACTTAATTTTGAATAAGATCATTAAAACCTAGTAGCAATTAATAGGACAATTTACAAAACATCTTTTAAAGGCCTGCTGACTGATAAACTTTGTGCTAAGTTCTTTCAGTATTAATTTTAGTTAATATGAAAGTCTATGCTGTAGATGTTTTGCCCATTAAAGATAAGGAAACTGGGCCTCCCTGGTGACTCAAGTGGTTGAGCGCCGCTCTGTAAAGCTGTCTACAGCTTCTGCGGTGCTGTTTCAATCCAGGCCAGCCAGGCAGGAAACCCACATGGTACTGCAGACCTCTCCTGTCTCGCCTGTTGCTCCCCTCAGCAGTGCATTTCCTCACTCTGCCTATTCTGTTCCCTGCTCTGTCTCTGGTGAGTCCTCTCACCCTCCCCCACATCTGGCCTGTACCACTGCTCTTATATAAATAAAATAAATCGTTAAAAAAATAAATATAAGGAAACTGAGATATAAATATCATTTGTGGGATGCACAGCAGGGCACGACCCTAGATTACATAAAAGTTATTTTTTTTTTAGAGCAAAGCAGAATTCAGTAATTTTAGACATTTTAAATTTAGGCATATCTGAGTTTAATAAGCTGTATTTTATCCATTTTACAAAAATGTATCACAGTGTAATTCTTATTAAAACATAAAACTATAAAAGAAATAAATGAAAATGCACCTTAAGAAAGGAAAGAAGGCTGTAGGTGAGAAGAAACCGAAAAAGCCTTCAGTGGGAAAAAAGGCTGCAACTACCAAGAAACCAGCAGCTGAAAAGAAGCCCACCGAAAAGAAACCCACAGAAGAAAAGAAGCCTGCTGCATAATCTTAAATTCGTTTATTCTATAAAGGGCAAATCACTTTGGACAGCTAAATTTGAATAAAGACTTGATCAAAGAGGCTGTATAAAAAAAAAATGTATTTTTTCAAACCCACTCTGCTACATGAGTTAGGTATTATGTATCTTTCATTTTGAAGCAACTTCTTTGAGTTAATAGCCTACAGGTTACCGGTTCACAAAGAGAGTGAGTATGCCAGCTTAGTAATTAATTGAATGGCTGTTAAACTGCAGGATCAAGTTTGAACACCTTTACAGATGAAAAAAAAAAGCATTTACATTTCTATACATCAATATTTCAATATCCAAAAATCTCAAAAGCAATTGTGAAGGATTGTGCATCCTCATTGTGTTTTAATGACCTGACTCAAATGTGAAATATGTAAATGTAGTGGAAAATCCACTCCCAGTTTAAAAAGGAACATATTCACAAAGAATCAGAATTTTTAAACACCTAAATATATTAGTTGAGAGTTGAACCATATATCTAAGTTGTAAATAGAAAGTGAATTTTACAAATATGTGTATATATACACAAACATATGTAGGGATAGATATTATATATTCAGATAGATTAAAATAACATAGTATATTGAATGTTTGCCTACTGATACAATATGAAATATAGACTTGTTCATAAGGAGACTATTAACTATAAAATTTCTCTCAAAGATTCAATAGCTATAAAATTGGGATCAAAATTTAGTTAAGAACACCATCTCCTAACCAAACTGGCCATCTCTTCTTTAATATCCCATGTAGTTTATTCTTAAATATATTCATTTAAGGGAAAATGCCACCACATATGATTATCAATTCCATTATTGTAGATACTGAATTTTAGAAAATCTTCCCATAATGAGGGAATAAAATATTCCTCAATTATCTTTTATTGCCTCTAATATATTACAGAATATGTGCATCTAGTTGTATTTGATACTTATTATATTACTTAAAATATGTTCTTTGGTAGTACAAACTTTCCATTTCACTGATTCCCCATGAGACGTGGTTTCTAGTTATATGATTTTGTTCACTGCCCTTTACATGCCTCTTGAATATCAAGGATGCCATAAAACAGGATGTCCAAACTGGACAGAGCAGATGTTAAATTAATGTTAGATGTTGTTTAATGAACACAGGATAGCTGGACCATGACCAAGGATATCCTTGAAAGTTGTTAAAGTTTCTAAAGATGTTTGAAGATTTTACTTTCATTTTAAGTGTTTGTACTACTTTACTGGTTCTTACAAACATTTTTTTTAGCAAATTCCCCATCTTAGTTAATTATGTGCCACAGGAAAAAAAAAACATTTCTAATTGTATAAATTAAGTTTTTTTTATTTCTCCTAAATAATTCCAACTCTATTTGTCCTGAAACATCTTTGAGGTAGCCCTATTTTTATATCTAATTGACATAAACCTGCTGGTTTGGTAAACAAGTTCTCAAGTCTTATCTAAGCAACTGTTTAATAGGACAATGTTGTAACAGATGCTTAAAATCTACATATACTATAAAATAAGATTAGACTTTAGCTCTCCATTAGCTATAAAATATAATGTCATTCAGAATAGATTTTCTTTATTTCAGGTATAAGACAGATAAGTATCTTTTACTGTTTACCCTCCAGATGTCAGAAACTGTGGTGTTCCTCCCAATAAGTGAGCTATTGAAGTTAAAAATAATATTCCCCATACTTTCTGTTTAAGTAATTTATTGAAAAGTTATATGGTTAATCAATAGCTACTGAGCATTGTTTATGCACTATTCTTATTAATCTATAATCTCTAAAATTTAAATTCAATCTCTATATCACATTTTCTGTTTTTCATTATTTCCTTATTTTCTAAAGCATTTTCAAAATTTTCAACAATATCTAAATATTATTTCATTGAGGTAATATTTGAAATAAATTAATGTAAAACATCTTTAAAATAACATCATTATCTTACACAGAAAAGCTTTTATCTAATTAATGATACAGGTTACCACTGTAAGATGAGTCCATTCAACTGGTTAGTTGACTGTGAAATACCCCTTTCATAAAGAAAAAAAAATCTGTATATTTAAAAATCTATCCTTTGCATTTTTATTTACATCTATTTTTGCGTATTTCATTGCCAATAAGCTCTTCAATTAGCAGTAAACTAAAATAAAAAACAAGAAATTTCAAAACTCTGACTACTTCAAAAAGCTAATATACAAAATTGACACCAAAAGAGTTTTAAGCAATATGAATAATTTGCTTATAAATTTCATAACTTGGATTTTCATAACATTGTATACCATGCTTTTCCTCAAAATTAGAGATTAAAATTATATGCAGAATTACCTTAGCCATGTATATTTTCTACTTAATTAGGTAATGACTAATATACTGTTCTTGATCATCATGTAATCGAGATACTGCTTACCTTCCATTTTACTTTGTGCTTGTTACACCTTTGCTACCAGTTGAAATACCAACATTAATCTTGATAAGAAGTCAATACTGACTTAATAAATGATTTTCAGGGCCTCCCGGGTGGCGCAGCGGGTTGAGCGCAGCGCTGTAAAGCTGTCCGCAGCCTCTGCAGTGCAGGGTTGATTCCGGGCCGGTCAGGGAGATATTCACTTGGCGTGGCAGACCTCTCCTGTCTTGCCTGCTGCTGCCCTCAGCAGTGTATTTCAGCCAGCCTGCCTGTTATGCTCCCCGTTGTCTGGTGAATTCTCTCACCCTCCTGCACATCTGGATTATACCTCGGTTCTTATATAAATAAATGTCTTTAAATAAATAAATAAATGATTTTTACTTGATTCATATAGACAATTATTTAAATCCTTACTAATTTTGCCAGCACAATTATACTAATTAATAAAATGTAATGGGAAAAACGTATTTCCTTGTTTGAAAATTTCAGATGATGGAACTTAAGTGAATATATAAACTAATATATTTAAGCATGTAAATTTAAGTTATATATGTCATTATCTCTGCTTATATTTAGTTGATAATTTTATTTGCATTACTGTTAATTAAATCAGTGAAAAACAATGTAGGTAGACAGCTCTTTTCAATTGCTTTGATATTTTGAGAGGGAAAACTTTACTAATCAACCTTTTCAATTATAAAAATTCCCCAGTAAATATGTGTAGGGTAGAAATATGACTTCCTATTCTTTCCATTAAAATTATTATCACATGGTTATAGTATTGAGTGTTCTCTGTATAGTAAGAAAACCATAGTATATTCAAGAACATGGTTGCTTCTCTAAGGTCTTGCCATAAATTACATAGATAATAAAATGTGGATATAAAATATACCAGATGAGAATGTGGTTAAATCTCTGAGGCATGGTGTAGCTTAAATCTCTTCTTACACAAAGTACCCTGTTACAGTTTCCAAATGTGGGATTTTTTTTTTTGATCAAACAGTATTCTTTATTTCTTTTCCCATTTTTCTAAAAAGACATGAAGGTTAGCTGCCTTAAAAAAAAAAAAGTAAAATATAATAAGGGAGGAAACCTTTAATAATCATGTTAGAAGGCAAATAACTAGAAAGAAGTTGCAAATTCACTATTACTAATATTTTAAAGTATATATTAATTGTGTTTCATATATGTTGAGGGTATTGTTTCTAGTAGCCTAGCATTTAAAATGAACTGTATGTTCATTCAGGAAAATGTTATTTTATACACATAAATGTATTTGTTAAAGAAATGTTGAAAGTGCATAAATACATTTGAGTTTATTCATCTAACCTAATGATTTTCAATTGTATGCTATCAACTGGTGTGGGCACTTGTAGGGTAAATGTTTTTCAGGCTTTTCTGCCCTCCCACCATTAGTATTGCCCTGGCTGATGGGGCACCTGCAGTTGTTACATTGTTGTAAGCTACTGGCCATGGGAGGAGTATTGAGAGTCACCAAGAGAAGCAGAAGCAGGAAAGAGGCAGGAGAGAGAAGGGGAGAAAGACAGCCAGAAGAGAGAGGGAGAAGCCCAGAGTGAAAACTTGCTGGGGGCCTCCTGGCCTCCAGGCCCCCCCCCCCCCGGGCACCCCTGCCTGTCATGTACTTGGTTGCTGCACTACATGTAAAGTTCAATAAAAGCCTGAGAAAGCCACCGAGGGCTCCAGTACTCCTCCTTTACCTATCTGGTCTGCTCAAATAATAGGAAACCTGCACTGTGCTCATCCTGCCCCTACAGCACTGAAGATAGGATGGTGAGCAAGATAGACAGGCCCATTGCTCTTAGGAATCATGGGCATCAAACCACAAATACCAACAAACCAGGTATATGGAGAAATAATCACTGGTCTGGTAACACAAATGACAGTTTCCCCCTATTCAGTGTACAGCTAACTAGTGAGAGTCTGGCAGCTTATTGCATGTGTGTGACATGTATATACAGAAGTTCAAAGATGGAAATGAATATTGTATAATTAGAGGATGTTGAGGATACAACCATAACTATTGAGCCTGCCTTTTTTTTTTAAGATTTATTTATTTACACATAAAGAGCTGGGGTACAGGCCAGAGATGTGGGGGGTAAGAGCATTCACTAGAGAGAGTGGGGAATAGAACAGGAAGACTGAGTGAAATACACTGCTGAAGGGAGCAGTGGAGGAGACAGAAGAGGTCTGCCTTGCCATGTGGGTTGCTTTCTGGCCAGCCAGGGATCGAACTTGTGCTGCAGAGGCTGCGGATTGCTTCACAGTGCAGTGCTTAACCCCTTGGGCCACCAGGGAGGCCCTAGCCTGCCTTTTAAATTGTAATAAATGTATTGGCTTGAGAATGCAATTCCTTATCTAACTCCCAATATGAAGTTTCAGATTCCTTAAATTAAAATGTATAATATGGACTATTTTGTGTATATATGCATATAATTTCATGTAAGTATACACAGTGAATATATATATGCACATATATATAGAGAGAAAATTTCTTAATTACTAAAAGACAATTTTTTTTTAAAAGATTCATTTATTTATTTATTCAGGCAGTGGGTACAGTCAGAGGCTCGGGAGGGTGGAGAATCCACCAGAGCCAGAGCAGGCAGCAGAACAGGCAGACTGATGAAGTACACTGCTGAGGGGAGCAGCGGGCTGGGCAGGAGAGGTCTGTGCGCCATGTGGGACCCTCGCTGGTGGCTGGGGATCAAACCAGCGCTGCAGAGGCTGCAGGCAGCTTCGCAGACAAGCGCTCAACCACTGCGCCACTGGGGAGGCCCAAGAGAAAGACAATTAAAGGCAAAATGTGAACACAATTTTTCGAAAAAGTCAAGACAATAAAAAAGACAATTAAAGGCAAAATGTGAATACAATTTTTCAGAAAAAGTCAAGACAATAAAAAATAATTTCTTATACTCACTAAAAATTCCAAAATACAATTTAAAAAGTAGACAAAACAAGATAATTTTCACTAATAAAATTAACAAAGATTGAGAAAACCATGTTTTAGTGAGAATATGGGAAACGAGTCATTGTCAGAAAACTGAGCGTATATATTTTTTGGCTTGCTGAAGATAATTTGTTATCTTTTATAAACAAATAGTTTGCATATGTTGATAGGTTATCTCTCCTTTTATTGCTTTATTCTTCAAATCGTGTCATTTTTCAAATTCTGTATAGTTAGTAGAGAAAAATTGAAAAACAGAAATGTAAATTCTACCAAAAGAAATTTTTGCTAGTTGCAAATTGTAACTTTATAGTTAGTAGTTAAAGGTAAGTCATCTAGATATGTTCAAAAGATCTTTATAGGAAAAAAGCATATTGGAAAACAATGTTTATACTATGTTTTTTTAAAATCAATTTAAATTAGAAATGAATTTGAAATAAATATATGGAGGCACACTCACTGAATGAAATTGCACTAAATTTCTGTCATTGTAACACATTTAACTTTTTCTTTTTTTTTTTTTTTTTGAGTGGAAACCGTACTTTTTATTTTTATCAGGGATTCATGCAGGTCCTGATGTACATGTATCATTTTTTATTTAAATATTTTATTTTATATAATTCTTACATCTTTTTTCATCTTTGCACAATGTATGCAGCATCATTTTGGTTATAACCCCCATACAATTGCACCTCCCCACTTATTTTGACTCTAGTCCTTCCTTCCCTCCCACACCCCCTAATGTGTCTCTGGTTAATAGTTGCTTGTTGATTTTGATTTTTACTTTGTATTGATTAGTCTTTTTCCTGGTCTCTTCTTTAGGTTTTCTAAATTCCTGATATGAGTGTGACCATCGGTATTTTTCTTTTTCTTTCTGACTTATTTCGCTGAGCATGACACATTTAACTTTTCTTACATAGAATATATCTCCAGAATCTAAAATGTTTCTCTGTGTAAGAAGAGAAGAATAAATATTTGTTTAATAAAGAGCTGCACGATTCAAAATCTAATCTCATGATAGAATATTTTTATTGCCTATCTTACTTTTAAAATAAATTCCACTAATAATTGTCCCTGTCTCATTGAAACCACCAGTTCTTTTATCCATTTCAAATTTTCACTACCAACTTTCCTTTCAAATTTTTTACTTACATTAATACTTAGCATTTACCATTAAGAGAACTGACATGTTTCAATTGCAAATATATTCAACTAAACGGTTTAATTGCTTTTCTACCCTACCAGTTAGTGAAAATCCTCTCTAGCCAAGCAATTAAAAGGTCTCTCATCTCAAGTCACCCAACCATAATGCTGAGAGCTACTTTAGAAATATACACAAAATCTCAAGGACACTTTCTGGTGTTAATTCATGTTTTTCAACATAGCTGTCCTCTCAAAGCCCTCAGCCTTCCTACTGTAACATTCAGGGTTCTCTGAAGATCTGAATTACAACTTTAATTTTTTTCCAGTCTTTAAATTTCTGACTGTTTCAACTTTCTCCTCTCTGCTAATGAACTCTTTTTTTTTTTTTTCCCCATAGCTCTGAGAAAATAGAACCCAACAGAGTGCCTCCCTCCTCTCTTGCTACAAAACATACTTTTCTTTTTCTGTCTTTTCCTGCTTCCTTGGTATATAATAGCAAATTCTATCTATAAGTTAACATTTACCATTTTTCAAAAGCATTTTTCAATAAATTTGCCATGTTTTACTTTCTAAACACAAGTATGCTCAAATAGGGAATATACTCCTTTGATCCTATGTTATTCTCCACTATCATTTCTTTCATTTCACTTTTAACATGTGATTTTTATTTCCACATAACCCATTCAGTGCACATCCTATTATATTTTGGGTTTTGTATCATCAAGTCTGTAAAGTTATTTATGCTAAAGTTGACAATGAACTTCTTTTTGTCAAATATAATGCCACAAAATATGTTAGCATTATTCACTGTAAGGAGGCCTTTCTTCTTAAACCATTCTAGTGTCTACTTTATCTGGATTTATTTTCAGCTAATAAGTTGATTACACATGTACAACACATTAAGAATATTATAATCTTAATAATCATATAACCATATTTACCATTTCAGAGGTAAATGCAAATTGTATCTTAAATGATAAATATTCTCTATATCTTTGTGAAAACGATTATTTAAGTAACACTGTTAAGATTATTGTGGCTTATTTGTTCAGTGATACCAAAAATATGATAAATTATACTACTTTCCCTAATATTCAAAATCTTTCAATAATTATTTAAATTTTTATTGAAGACAGCCTTTAAAATAGATTTTGTTACATGATTAATACCATTCATGTTTTTCTTTAAAGTTAGCCCAACCCTGAAAATATTAAACTTGCCCTCCTACTTCCAGGCCTCCTGTTGGACTATTTTAGACTTCTAAGTCTCTTTAACAAAGTTGAAACTTTAAAGCAGCTTGGCTCTCTCTGAGGTCATGCTGAGAGTAAAGAAGTAATATATCACTTACTTTAAAATTCAGCCTCTTTAGGAACATTCTTAAGAATCTGTAAAAGAAACTTCAGCTTCCCTGTTCTTCCACTAACAACCATATTTTATTACAGAGAAGTCCAGCCATTTCAAAATGATAGGACTCCTTCATAGTACATTGGGCATGCTCTTTAAACAACTAAATCCTTTATGCTTTTGAACTCTAGATTATTTTTACTTCCAGAAAAACTAGTAACTCTTAAAGTGATTGTTCTTCCCGTAGAAGATTCATGAGTCTTATGCACTTATGGACAGTATTAAGATACATGCAACATCAATAGCAAGAAGATAAGTATTGATGACCAAATATCAATACTTTCAAAATTCAATATATAAAGATCATGGCAAAAATATATTTTATAGTTTTCTTTAATGAAGATTAAGCAAACTTATTTTACATATGTTTAAGATAAATATGTCTCCAGAGTAAATGATATTTGTCATAGATTTTTATATTATAAATGACCAGAATGTAATTTATCTAAAAAATGATTTGAAAATATTTAATGAGGCCTGAACTAACTCCTAATGAAAATATATAAGATAATTGTCTGAAAATGATTCTAAAATTTATTTGGTGTATTTCTTTATGATTCAGTCTTAATAGGTTGTATAGGAACTTAATGGGTTAATAAGAACTTAATTTTTTCCTTGTGGTTAGCCAATTAATTGATGTGTAATGGCTCCTAATAGTCTAATGATCCTTTGCATTATATTGTATCAGATTTAAAGTCTCCTCTTCCATGTCTTAATTTATTTGAGCCACACCTCTTTCTTTTGTTCTTGGTGAGTGGAAAGGTTTGTCTTTTCAATGAATCACCTCTTAGTTTCATTGGTCTTTTCTATTGTCTTTATTTCATTTTAATATGCTAGGATTATTATGCTAATATGCTAGGATTTTTGCAATGTCCTTCATTCTACTATTTTTTCCCCTAGTTCTTTGAGGCTCTAGATTATTTTTTAGATTTTTTTTCTTGTTTCTTAAGGTAGAAATTTATTGCTATGAACTTCATGAACTACATTAGAATTTTAACTGCATTTCATAAATCTTGATATGTTGTATTTCCATCTTTGCCTCAAGATATTTTTTGATTTATCTCTTGATTTCATTCTTAACCAATTGGTTGCTGAGTTTCATGTTATTTAATCTCCAATATTTGTAAAATTTTCTGTTTTATTTGCTTTCTAATTTCATACCATTATTGTCAGAAAAGGTAACTGAGATGATTTCAACCCTATTAAATTTATTAAGGCTTTATTTGTGGTTTACCATATGATCTGTCTTAGAGAATGATGTGTGTGTGCTTGAGAAGAATGTGTATTATATATTTTTTAAACTGATATAACTTTGGTTTATAACTTTGTATATGATCACAGCATTCAGGTGTGAGTTATAACATCACACACACCACCAAAACACCTGTAGTCCTCTCCAGTAGCCCATTGGGGTATCCTCACTTTCCTTTCTGGCAGTCTTAATTCTATAGTCAGATTCCAAAAGTGATACCATCTTTTATTTATCTCTCTCCTTCTGGCTTATTTTGCTTAGCATAATCTCCCAGTTAATGCATATTGTCACAAAAGGCAAGAGATTATTTTTATAATTAAATAGCATCCCATCGTGTACATATACTATATCTTTCTAATCTATTCAACTGCCTTTGAGCTCTTGGGTTGTGTCCATAACTGGAAATTGCAAGTAGAGCTGCAATGACATTGATATGCATGCTCCTTTGAATTACCATATTTGCAGTCTTTGGGTAGTTACTAGTAGTTAAATTGCTAGATCATACGGTAGATATATTTTTAGTATTTTCAGAAATGCCCATACTCTTTTCCAAGTGGCTGGACTACTATGTAATATTGCTTTTGGATGGAATGTTCTGTATATATCTGTAGAGTCTTTCTGATCTAACATGTTGTTTAAGGCCAATGATTCTTAATTATTTTCTTCTAGGTGATGATTGATGCAATGTTATATATATATTTTGATATTATCCTGAGACTCTTCCCAAAACCATGCTTTTAGATGTGTATGATAATTTATTATAATACCATATGTTTAGTTGTATTGAGGATTTGGAATTTTAGAAAGTTAAACATATTGTTCAGTTTTATGGTATTATTATATTTACATATAGTAATGTATTTCAAAACTCATAGCCTTCAGGAAATTTTCACCTGTAAAAAAAATAGTTGATAAATTTTGCATGGGAGATGTGGCTAGATTTTTTTTTATCAAATGAATGCATATAGTTTATTACAAAACTATAATTTATAAAAAAAAAGCATGAGTGTTTTTATTAGGTAGGAGGAATTTCTAAAATTATCCTGACAGTAATTATTTATTCAAAGTTTGGAGACTTTAAAAAATCATTAGCATCACCAGATAGCTTTTACAAATTGTAGCTATCAGACTCTTGGCTTACTATAAGTATGCTCTTGTATTTATATCAGTGTATTTCCAACTTTTTTCCTTTTTTTAATTAAAGTAATACTAAAGCATGAAAAACTGTGTAATTATTGAAACCATATTTACTATGCATATCTTATAAATTGGACTTGATTTTAAAGAGTTAATTAATGACAATTTGAAGATTTTTTTAACATGTGACAATATATCAAGTTATTTAGCAATGCATAATTGCCAATCTTTTTTTTTTTTAATTTATTTATTTATACAAGCACTGGGTATAGTCAGAAGCATGGGAGGGTGAGAGAATTCACCAGAGCTAGAGCGGAGAGCAGAACAGGCAGACTGAGAAGTACACTGCTGAGGGGAGCAGCAGGTGGCAGGATTGGTCTGCTTGCCATGTGGGACCCTTGCCAAGCGATCGGGGATTGAACTGGCACTGCAGAGACTGTGGGGCAGTTTCGCAACCCAGTGCTCAACCACTGCGCCACCAGGGAGGCCTAATTTCCAGTCTTAAATAAATAGATGCATGAAGGTTTGGGGAGGTTTGCTTCAAAATATCAAAAGATGCCATAGAGTTGCAACAATTAAAACAGGGTGATCAAAACGTAAACAGGCCATTGAACAAGTTATATAGTCAAATCTGATTCAAATACACTTAGAAATTTAACATATAAATAAATCAATAAATGTAGTATGGAAAATATGAATCAGTAGATGATATGGAAGATATTGGTTATTATTTGGAAGCATATTTACCTAATTTCTTATACTGGACATCAGAATCAATTTTGATTGTTTTAATTAAAAAAAATACTAAACAACTGTTAATCCCATTTTATAATTATGCAGATTGTTCTTTTAAATTGAAGTAATATTGCATTGTATCATCATTTATAATTATGGTATGCATCATTGAAAATTAGTATATATACTTTGTTAGCTCTCCACAAAATGTTTTAATTTTATTCATCTTGATTCAATTGTCTCCTTTTACCTATTTACCCACTCTTTTTACCTCTTAAATTCTGATAATCTCTAACTGGTTCTAGAGTCTAAAAATTTGTTTTGTTTTATTTTGTTCCTCTGGTTTCTCCATACTAGTGAAAACATTGTGTTTTTGTTTCTCCATCTGACATATTTTATTAAGCATTATACCATTTAGGTCCATCCATGTTTTTGCAAATTTCTTCTTAATTTTATAGTTGAGTAATATCCCATTGGGTATATAAAACACATAACATTTTTTATGTTTTGAAGATTATAACATTTAATGCAGAAAAATGGAAATCACAATACTTATCAATAATTAAATGTATTTTTGCTGTACATATAATTGTATGTAAATATTTATCTAATTTGTAAATGAGGATGGGATTTGTCAGTTTCACAGCAGTAAGGCATCCCAAACGATAAGGAAAAATAGAAAATATACCTAAATGATAAAATATGGCTTTGATGTGTCAAAGAAGGAAATTTTTGGGCCTCCCTGGTGGCACAGGGGGTTGAGTGCCGCTCTGTGAAGCTGTCCACAGCCTCTGTGGTGCTAGTTCGATCCTGGCTGGCCAGGTAGGAAACCCACATGGCTCATCAGACCTCTCCTGTCTCACCCGCTGCTCCTCTCAGCAGTGTATTTTGTCAGACTGCCTTTTTTGCTCCCGCTCTGTCTCTGGCCTGTACCCTCCCACACATCTGGCCTGTACCCTGGTTCTTGTATGAATAAATAAATCTTTTAAAAAAAGAAGGAAAATTTCAACAAATGTAAAATAAAGGTACAATGTCCTTAATATTTAAATAGACACAAAAACAAACACACACAGAAACTCATACAAACTCATACACATACAAATAAGAAAGTCACTAGGAATCCAATTATATGAATAAATCCAATTATACGAATAATCCAATCATATGAATCCAATTATATGATAAAAAGATCTGTAGAATACTCAATGTTTATTTGTTGAATAAACATGTGCTAGAAAACTGAAGGGAAAAATATCCAAATATTATCAACAGTTAATTTGGGTCATTGAAATACAAGTAATCTTAACTTTTTTTTTTTAAATATCATTTCTAAATTTTAAAATCTTTAAACTTATAATTGTAAAATACCACCAATTTTTTTTTAATTTTATTATTGCATTGTTGTCTTACAACATTATAGGTGACTTAAAAAATGTATATATATATATAGGTTCTCGTGCCTCCCTGATGGCACAGGGGTTAAGAACCGCGCTGTGAGGCTATCTGCAGCCACTGCAGCACGAGTTCAATTCCCAGCCGGCCAGGGAGAAACCCACATTGTGAGCAGACCTCTCCTGTCTCACCCACTGCTCCCCCCAGCAGTGTACTTCGGTCAGTCTGCCTGTTCTGTTCCCCACTGTCTCTGGTGAATCCTCTCACCTCTGGCCTGTACTGCAGTTTTTGCATGCATAAATAAAATGAATCTTTAAATATATATATATATTTGTTGCTGCTTATATATATATATGGTGCTTTATATATATATGTGTATATATATATGTATATATAGGTTTTCACCTCTTCAAATGTACCACAACTGCCTACCACCAAAGAACCCACAATCCTTTCCCACAGTCCGTTGCTTACTTGATCCTTTTTTCCCTCTATCGTCACATGAGTGAAACATTTGGTATCTGTCTTTCTCAAATCTGTTTTGCTTAGCATTATCTCTTCAGTTCTATCCATGCTGTCACACATGATAGAGTTCATATAGCAATATTGTTTTACAAAGGAGTAGTATTCTGTATGATTATATGTCATGTTTTCCTATCCAACTGTCATATGTTTCTTAGGTTGTTTACATAGCTTGGCTATTTTTTAGTAAATAGTTCTGTAATGAATGTAGGTGTACATAAACCCCTTTGAATTAGTGTTTTTGCATTCCTTAGGTAGGAACCCGAGAAAGGAATTGATGGAGCACATGGAATATTTTTTTTTCTTTTAGTTTTGAGAAACATCCATACTATTTTTCGTAGTGACTGTACTAGTCTACACTCACAACAATAATGTATAAATGTTTCTTTTTCTCCACACTTGGCCAATACTTGTTGCTTGTGGTCTTTTTGACATGGGTTATTCTTACAGGTGTTAGTTGATACCTCACTGTAGTTTTGAATTGCATTTCCTTAATAATGAGTGATGAGTATTTTTCCATATGCCTGATGGCCAGTAATATTTGAAAGATTATGGTGAGATTAGTCATTTTCATTTTAGCCCTGTTCAAATCACAATTCATACATTTCACAAAAATGCTTTGTAGGGCCTCCCCGGTGGCGCAGCAGTTGACCGCTGGGCTGCGAGGCTGCCCACAGCCTCTGCAGCACTGGTTCGATCCCCGGCCCCTGGCAAGGGTCCCACATGGCACACAGACCTCTCCTGCCATGCCCGCTGCTCCCCTCAGCAGTGTATTTCGTCTGTCTGCCTGTTCTGCTCCCTACTCTGATTCTCTCACCCTCCTGCACTTCTGACTGTACCCAGTGCTTGTGTAAATAAATAAATAAATCTTAAAAAAAAAAAGCTTTGTAAATAATATTAAAGTCTTTATGCATTTGAAGACTAGTCTGAGTTACATAAATTGAAACTTAAATGAAGAAATAGAAAACATTGGAGATTATTTAGTATAACCACCTCCATGAGAAAACTTGAGAATAAGTGAGAGGCGAAGCAATTTATGCAATGTGACACAAGTATCACATGATAGGAATAGAAGTGGAATATAGATCTGTAAAATCTCAGTTCAATTTGTTATTCTTCAGTATTAAAACATTGAAATATCTTCAACTATTTGCAAGGCGATGTATGACTTATGTCTAATAACAATACTGGTGCAAATAATTTACAGCATAAAATATCCTTGAAAAATATAGTATGCCAAAATTTTTATTTCAAAATTACTGATAGCTGATTGGGTTTTGTAATAAAAACAAATTTCCAGTTCAGCATAATGTGGTTATTATTATTAAGGCAGAACTTGTACTGCATATGATCCCATATAATTTCATTCCAGGAAGTATCTAAAAGCAATGTAAACAAGAACGATCCTGCATATTGTACATTTTTTCTGCTTTCCTACATTGTTTAATTAAGTAAAATGTGTATCATACTCAAATTTAGTTTGAAATGCAAATGTAAGATAGCAAATATCACACCATTTTAATTATTGGTTCAGAGAAACCACATTATAGTTATTATTTCTTTTGCTGTCTAGAATATTTTATTCTAGCCTTTGTAGTTTTCTTAAAAACCTACATTTGGATATTATGATGTAGACTTTTGCTTGCTACCTTAAGTAAAATTCTCATATTAACTATACTTTGTTTATGTACTATTTTGAGGACCTAATGTAGAATTTGCCAATGAAGAATAAACAAGTTTGCTAATGTCTAAGCTGAGTGCCAGCGTTCCAGGGGAAATTTTTAAAAATGGAGTTGAGTTTTTAACCTATCTCTTTTATAAATTTATAAAGACTAAATAAGCTCTATTTTTTAAATAATTGTAATTAATTTGCTATGAAACTGTAGAAATAGTCTTGGAGGAGAACAAAAAATAAGCAGAGCATGAAAAAGGAAGTTTTAATACATTTTGTCAATTATCTAAAAAAGTATAAAATTTAATTTTGACACATTGAAATAATAGACAGAAAGTAAAAAATTCATATCATTGTGCACAAAATTATTTAAATGGAACTTGTACAAAAGTCAGAAAGTGACCTTGGAACAATTGTACTCCTCTTTAAATGTGTCTAGACAGAGAAAAGGAGCACTTAACTGCTGAGTGAATGTTGCAATAGAGACAGAGCTGGAATATGAGCTAAAATCACCACTCTCTGCCATCATGTTCATCTCCAATAACAGAGACCACTTGTTCACATACTTCTGAATGTTGTTTACTGTTTGTCCAGTTTTGATTACTGTAACTATGCATTTACTACACATATATGAATAAATGCTATCAAGTGCCAGCCTGAAAAAAAATCCTTTAATATAATGAAAATCATTAATATTAACAATTGAAATAGGATATGTGATGTTTCATTCTCTTAAATGTTTTTCAGAACTCACTAAAATACCTTAAAATCAATAAGTCCATATATTAATACATCCCTAAGTCAACATTGCATTTCAGTCTAAACTACCTCTGGAACAGAAATTTATCTTTGAGGATGATATTAGTAGGGAATAGATATTGAAATGTATCTTTCACGTTAAAATAGAAAATGGCACATGCCTGAGGTATCAGACAATACAGTATCCAGTTTTTTTTTTTTAATTTGGATTTCCTCTCCTATAAAATGAGAAAGTACGATAGATGATCTCTAATGACCTTCCACAAAATAAATTCAGTGAAGTTCCCAGTCTTCTTCTGTATCTGCACAGTATAATGTTTTTTATTGATTCTCACATAGAGGGGAAACTTTCTGAATTGACAATAATCAGAAGTTAGGGACCTACTGATGTGTTATCATGCCCTTTATCCAAGCATTAGAAATCACATAATGACGATTTCAGGGACTCTTACTGCATTTAAGTAAAGGATTTTTTTTTTTTGCTTTAAAGAAAAAATATAATTAGTGTTGATCATAATAAATTTACCTCTTATGTGAGAAACAGTTTTCTTTAATTACTGTTTAATACATAAGTTCTTACTTGAAAAAGAAATCTTCATTTTCTGTTCTTTATTCTAGTGTTTTTAACCAATTGAATGAACTTTAGAAGGTTGACTAGGGACAGATTTCCTCTGACTTTATAGATGCTGCCAAACATAAAGAATGTGTTTTGAAGGAAAGGAAAGAGAACCATGTAATAACCCTCTCTAGTCTATTCTGCCTCTGGGCTAGCCCAATCCTCCCGTACAAGTTCTGAAAGCCTCGTGGCTCAAAGTGGAAGTGGATTTACAAAGGGCACCAGGAAAATGAGTCTCCACTTTTCAGACGTCCTTTTTCCCCATGAGTAGTGCTGACTAATTAGGCAAATAGTAGTGTTCTAAATTGGATGTGCAAACTTATACTCTTTCAACCATTTGGTTCTCTCTCAAAAATTTTTGCCTGATATTCAGATGTACATAAAACAGACCCTCCTCCTCATTTCATTTTTTACTATACATGTCTATCCATTTTTTTCTCTTGGATAGTTGAGTAGATGTCTAAATTCCATCCTTTCTACAAAATTGTGTGCATAGCTCACACCTCAATGTTCACATCTTCGTATTATTAGGCTGTTATTTTATGAGCTTGGTATGAGCTTGGTATTTTATGAGCTTGGTGTTATGAGTGAGCTTGGTATCTTAAGTTATTATGATCCTTACTGGGCACATTGATTTTTTTTTTCTACCAAACTTGAAAATATACGCTTCTGTAGTTAATGTTATACAAAGAATCAGAGACTTACTGGCTTTTTATCCAATTGTTCATAATTCACCAGAAAACATTTTTATAAAAAGTGTCTTCTCAAATGTGAATTCATTTAATTATAGAATATCATTTGTTCTTACGCATACTAGTGTTTTTATCACTTTTCCACCTTATGATTTAATTCCAATAATGTAGTTTGAAGTATATTGCAAAGAATGAGTATGTTTTTGAATTCTTAAAACCACAAGAACAACAACCCAAGTAGTGACAAAAGCATATTCAAAGACAGACACTTGAGGATATTAATATATATATATATATATATATATATATATAAAACGTTGATGAATCAAGCCAGATAACTCCACTTGTCTCAGTTGGTTGATATTACTTATCATATGATCCAAAATATAAAGCATGAGTCAAATAAGTGCAATCATATGCCATTAAAAATGCATCTCATTTAGGGCCTCCCCTGGTGGCTCAGAAGTTGAGTGTGAAGCTGCGAAGCTGCCCCCAGCCTCTGCAGCACCAGTTCGTTCCCAGCCGTGGACGAGGGTCACCAAAAAAAAAAAAAAAAAAAAAAAAAAAGGCATCTCATTTAATAAATACTATGGGACCAATTTAGCTACATCAATTCTGAATTGTTTGTTCTTGCCTAAGATTAAAATTATGACCCCATTACTTCAATTCTGCTGGAAAAAGCACATCTTTATTTAGTCTGCAGGAGTTTTACACTTCTTCACGACAGAATCATACTGCTTCAGATACAGAAATATATACTCTTCTGCAAGCCACAGGACAATCAATAGAAAACTCTGCTGAGCATTTCTCTGGCTGTTTGCCAGACTCAGATGAAAGAAAATTTTACTGGTGTGCAGTGTGATACCAGTTTTCTCTCTTATGGAATACGAGAAGCTCTCCTCCAACCAACATTGGCAAAAAGATTCAGACATCTTACAATCTAACTTTATAATATATTCTCTCCTGGGACATCAGGAGACCTTATTGCAAAAACATTTGAGGACAATTAACGGTAAGTAAAAAAAAAAAAAAAAGTACTGAAAAGAATAAGAACTGAAAAATGAAAAAAAATAAACATAGTAGCTAGAATATAGGTAGAAAACAAAGATTGGACATAACTAATATATGCTTCAGTTTGTTTAAAGCCCATGTACAAATAAAGGTATTTATTTTTTCCAAAGTGCACAACAGTGCTCTTAGGCAAATGTGGTAAATGACCCAATAATATTCTGTGTAATCTGCCTTATGCTTATTTTTTAACTTTGGTTCATGGCATGAGATGGACAAATACATAGTAGCAGTCAAACAATGATGTTCTTTCCACTCAATCCTTGCTTTTAAAAAATCTGCACCTTGTAAGGTATAAACAAATACCCTGTTTTTATTTAATAACATATAGTTGATTTATCCCATTTTTGACATCTGACGATCATTTAAGAAATAATGTTCACATAATCTGATTTTATAAACACAATTTTTATTTCAAGTTTATTAGAATATAGTCTGCTTTTTTTTTTTTTTTAAAGATTTATTTATTTATTTATGCAAGCAGTGGGTATAGTCAGAAGCACGGGAGGTTGAGAGAATTCACCAGAGCCAGAGCGGGGAGCAGAGCAGGCAGACTGATGACATACACTGCGGAGGGGAGCAGCGGGCGCGGTAGGAGAGGTCTGCGCGCCATATGGGACCCTTGCCAGTGGCCGGTGATCGAACCGGTGCTGCAGTGGCTGTGGGCAGCTTCACAACCCAGCACTCAACCACTGTGCCACTGGGGAGGCCCTGTAGTCTGCTATTTTCTATTGAAATCAAGCATAGTTGTTTAAAATGATCTTTTGCAAAGTACCTTATAGGATATAATGTACTACTTAGATTTCTAAGTGTTGTTGATATTAAAAAAAAAGCAAGAAGGAAGCAAAAGAGGAAAGGAGGAAGAAAAAAAAAGATCTTTGAAGTATTTAAGAGGTAGATTCTACCTGCAAGTTTCACAGATAACTGAAAACAAAGTTTTAACTTAAAACTCGGTGTATTTTCTGATATACTCCAGGATGACAAGATATAGTACAATCCATTTTGACTTGCATATTTCTTATGTTACCTGGAGTCTTACAGCAAAAGTCACTCTAATACCTACTGAAATTCTATCCACACACTCTGGTTGATTGAGGGCCACCCAACATTTCTCACATTTCCTTAGAGACTTAATTCTTGCGGTCACCTCTACCCTGTGTCTGCTCTTACTGCAGACTTTCACTCTGAATTTTCAGTGACTTCAACATTCTATTTAAATTGCCAAAATTAAGCCATACAACCCTAGTCATACAACTGAATTCCTTAAACAACTTACAGATAAAAGGTATATTTGGGAAAGTTAGAAGTAGAATAATTAAGCTCACAATAAAAGAGCATTAAAAATCTCTACTGTCGGGCCTCCCCGGTGGCTCAGCTGTTGAGCGCTGGGTTGTGAAGCTGCCCACATCCTCTGCAGCACCGGTTCGATCCCCGGCTGCTCCCCGGCCACCGGAGGAGGGTCCCACATGGCGCGCAGACCTCTCCTGCCGCCCGCTGCTCCCCTCAGCAGTGTACTTCGGTCCTGCCTGCTCTGCTCCCCGCTCTGGTTCTGGTGAATTCTCTCACCCTCCCGTGCTTCTGACTGTACCCAGTGCTTGTATAAATAAATAAATAAATAAATCTTAAAAAAAAAAAAAAAAAACAAAAAACTCTACTGTTAAAAAAAATGTCTTTTGAATACAACAACTCCATGGACTTCTCCTGGATGCTTCGCTCTACACTGTGCCCAAACCTAATCTCTATTATGTCTCCTTGTGCCGCTTTTGCCCTCTTACATTGTTCCCAGGATATACTTCTTTTCTCTACACATAGTAGTTCAACTTTAGGTTTTAAAATGTTAGATCTGTTATCTAGCATTTATTAAATTGCTTGGCACAACAGTAAAATCCTATGCAGTAAAATTGAAACTTCTAGGCAGGTAATTGTAGTTGCACTTATCACATTTTCTCCCTTGGATACATTAATATGTAAATAATGTTTTTAGTAGGGGGATATAAAAAGGTGAACAAAGTTATATTAGTTCACTAATTAAATTTGTACTGCTAAAATTAGTAAACCTGAGTGTTTTTTGTGTATGTATATAATAGTCTCTCCCAGTTGTCTTTAGCAGTTTCATCCTAATATATTTTTTTTAACCTAGCATAATGATTCTAAATTAGACACAACAATATCTGGGGGTATTTTATGTTGTTATGACTTGGGTATTAGGTGCTACAGTGATTTCTCAGTTGAGGCCAGAGGTGCAGTTAAGCATCTGAAAATGCATAGGAAATTACCTGATAATAAAGAATTGCCTGGATCAAGATGACATACTGACATTGAGAAATCTTACGTATCAGTTAGTAAACATAAAAGTTAATTGATTTAGCAATATTTTAAAAATGACAGTGAAAAATTAAAAGCATGACAAAATTTGGTAACATAGAACATGATGAATTCCTTGATAATCAACACTTATCTGCATAGAAACTGAAGTTTTTATCTACAAATCTGTCTATAATATTTGAAGTCACTGCAGTTTTAGCCTCATCTCCCAACAAGTCTCTCCACATCATACTCATATTCTTCTAGAAAACCTTGAATTCCCAACCTCATATACCGTATTATCTGTGTGCCTTATCTCTTGCTCTTCTTTGACTAGAAGAATTTTTCACCCTATTCTCCCTTACAATATATTGAATAAAATTATCTTCCGGAAACACCTCTAAACTTTTCTTCTCCAGGAAGATATTTTTTCTTCTATATTTTCATGAAAATAATAATTTGATTATAGCATTATGCTATATTTGATAATTATGCACACGCCTATTCAGCTAGATTTTACGTGTATATATATTTATGCATGTTTGTTTATGATCATTTATTCATTTCTTTTTACCAGTTTCTTGGTACCAAGACTTGAGATCATGGTGAAAAAACTAGGGGATTGATATTTGTAATAATGTAACATAATTAGCATTTATTTGTGTCTGCGGCATGTTTATTCCTCTGCATTAAACACTTTCATCATTTCAGAAACTCTATGTATGAGAAAATTACTATTATATTTTTGCTTACCATGTAGGGAAATTGAAGTTTGGCAAGAAGGCTAGTAAAACTGAAATGTACCACATTTTTTGTGTCTCTATTCTAGGTTATGGATTATTAGGTTTTGATACCAGTTGCAAAACAGATAAGAGAAATATTTTGTGAATGTTGAAAGCATAATGGCAGCTAACTTTACTGATGTGTTAGCAACAACTTCACAGAATAGGATAGACTTGCTTACTCTGAGCCCTGTAAGGTTGGTAGTAATAGTGGAGAGAAGAGTCACATTTCATTATTTTCCCTATTTCTAACTCCTACTATATACAGGTGTGTAGCATAGTCCTAAAACAACAATGACTGTTGGTACTTTCTTAGGTCTTATTGTAAACAGGACATTTTCAAAAAGTTTTATAATTGATTCATTTAGTTCCCACAGCAATTCTACGGGATGCATTTTATCATTATCACTTATAAACAGATGATGAAAATGAATGAAGAGATTAAGCTATTTGAAGAATGGCAGATAAGTAAAAATTGCAGAGACAATTTCCTTTAGATTCGTATGTTATTGTGATTTAAAAGGGGAAGGATTAAAAAGATAGTGATAAAGTTAAAAAAAAAGAACTTAATTTCTTAACTCTATGGGAATAATTGCAGATTTCTTTAAGGAATCAAACATAGGATTGAAATATGTCAGTAACCAGATATCTGAGTTTAGTTTCTGCAGCAGAAAGGGAATGTGCAACTGTATTTGATATAAGCTAAAGGCAGGGTCACAACATTTTGTTAACTAATGTGTTCCTAAGACCTGACACAGTGTTTAGCACACCAAATAATTAAACACAATAACTGATGCAATAGATAAAAGAATTTTGAAATTTAGAAATAGTTATTAGCCACTGTACTCTGGAATAATTAGGTTGGAAATGGGTGAGTCTGCATTGTCTAGTAAGACTGAGCAGAACAATAACAAGATTCAGCTTCTTTTAATATAGTTGTGCGCTGCTGGGGCTTTCTTGTGACAGTGCTCTACTTAGACACAACTATATAGTATTTATGTGTAGTTAAATTATTTTTAAATGTGAACACCTTAAAATATGCATCATGTATAATTTTATATGCAGAGGCAGCCTCTCTCCCTCACATATTTATATGTATTTGAAGTGGCTTTTGTGTGACAAGAACATTTTATAGGGACTAAACTGCACCATAAATAAAGGGTAATGGTAATAAAACAGTTAAGAAAGATGGTAAATGACTTGATAAATTTGTGTATGAAGAACATATATCAAAAACTGAATATTCAAGAGTCGAGAAATAATCATTGATAAAAAAGCTTAAGAGGCAATATGTTAATGTTCAGTTTTCCTAATTGCTGATTTGTTATTCAGTATGATTGTTTTCCACCTTTATTTCTCTCTTAGTCATTACATTTTTAAGAATAAAATTTCAATGATTGCTCTTTTGTATCCTTAATAATTGGTAAAAATTTTAAAAACAGTTATTTAATTCCCACAGTTGATAATCCTTACAGATTTCCCTTTCCTCTACTATGTCTCCTCCTTCCTGAGGCTGGATTGTATATAGAGGGATCAATTACAGAAAAAGCTAGAATGACAGTCTAAGTCTTCTGTGACTTGATTATAACTAAGGTTTCTTAGTTAAATCAGTGAAACACTGAGATACTCCCTCCAGGCATGGATCATAGTATCATGAGCATGAGAGAGAGAGAGAGAGAAAATGAATGAGAATGAGACTTTCACTTAATGTATAAATGGTGACTCTACAAATAATGGACACTTGATAATTTTTAAATAGATCACATGTGTTTCTTTCTGCTTTATAGTATAGCTTAGAAACCAAATGTATATGAAGAGATCTTCAACATGATAAACGATGTTGAAATCATGTTCCTTTTTTTTCCTGAGGATATGTAATGGAAGAAAAATTATGGATATAGTGATATAACCAAATACATTCAATTTTCAGAAGTTTTAAGAAAATTCTTCATGTTCTTAAGTGATAGAAATTAATGAACAATTCGCATCTTAGATATCTCCAGTTATCCAGTTATTACTTCCAGTTATTATATTCAGTTATATTCAGTTATTATTTCCAGTTATTAAATATTATTTCAGTTTTATTCAAATGTCTATGTGTTTTATAATTTTTGGAAACACTTTTATATTGAGTGCCATATAAAGTAAAGTCTAATTTAAAGTCATTCAGTACAAAACCATTTTAGTATTGACATTTTCTAAATTTAAGATAAGTGAAGCATAAGCAAAGGCACAGAAATATCACACCTAGACATTAAAATAAATGACTGAATTGACTATCATGGGCAAAAATGGAAAAATAAAAGAAGACCACTAAAATCAGGAGAAGCTTTAGGTTTCTATTTCTTTGCATCATAAGAAAGCTTTTTAGCAAAGTGCATAGCTTTATATACATGCCAAAACCATTATTCAGAAAATGGAAACTACAGCTAGCAGCTTATGTCATTCAGAATGAGAATAAGAGAAAGAAAAACTCCAGCTGTTGTGTATATTATATTTGTAACAAGATAATTTGTTATGGCTTATTCTTTACCACAGCAGTCACCTAATTCAGACAATGGCTAATGGATGTCAGAATTCTGGTAAGATATTCAAAGACTCAAGTAACATGGAAATTGAATTCTGTTAGTTTATTAGACTCTAAAATGATAAAAAGTATTTTAAAAGGCTTTTGAATGATTGAGGTTATCCAAACAGTGTCAGCCTATTAATGCTGTAAGTCTTCTATAACAAAAAGCTTTCGATCTATAATACTATATTTGATACCACCTGGGATATAAAATTTGCAGAAAGAATTACATTTAAAATTCCAAATGCAATTGACTTCAGTGATTGAACCTAAAATGAACTTGAAATCTTTAGCTAACTGGATAATTTGTTCCATTTCCTTTCTCTGATGCTCTAAAAAAAATGCAATATTTTAAAATATATTAGACAGTCTTTAAAGTTCAATTTAAAATCTGTTTTCCCACAACTAAGATGATAGTCTAGAAGATTCAACATGCCATTTTAGCATAAAAAATATATAAAAAAATATTTTTTCTGTATACATTAGGGTTGAAGTAAAATACAAGTAATTGACCAGTGGAGATCAATTCAATCTAATAAGATAGAAATAACTATAAACAACAGATTTGATGCACAAAAGTTCTTGCATGTAAATTATGAAAAATGTTAATATCTTAACAGAATAATTTGCTAAGTCTAGTAAAAATGTGTAAACCGTATTTTCTGTACTCTTAGAATAAGCTTACAGAACAATTTGAATGAAAATATCATATTAAAAAACTTGTATTGGCATATTTTGATTCATTTTTATATCTTTTTTAAAAGATTTATTTGTTTATGCATACAAGAGCTGGGGTACAGGCCAGAGATGTGGGGGGTGAGAGGACTCATAAGAGACAGAGTTGGGAACAGAACAGGCAGACTGACTGAAATACACTGCTGAGGGCCACAGTCGGTGAGACGGGAGGGATCTGCCTCGCCATGTGTGTTGCTTCCTGGCCAGCTGGGGATTGAACTCGTGCTGCAGAGGCTGCGGATTGCTTTCTAATGCGTTGCTTAACCCCTTGAGCCACCAGGGAGGCCCTCCTTTTTCTATCTAATGAATCATGGCATATGGGGGGCATGTGAATATCCCCTTCAGTCATGAACTATTTACCAGAGACTTACAAAATATTAACAAAGTCTGATCTTTTGTAAGATTTTCTCTTTCCAATGGCATGCTTTTCTATATCGTGGAACACCCTAAAGGTATTCTAGGTATATTTTAGGACATTAAAATTGTTCATGCAAGTTCTAGCTTTATCAAAATTCATCAAGAGACAATTAACCAAATGCTTGGCTCAATTTTTATGAGTACTTGGATATGAGGTACTATATTTGGAATTAGCCCCTCAGATAATATGTTTATGTGATGAAGAGAGAGATCAGGTATAGGGAAGATTTCCATTCTCTGTAGCATAAACTGAACATGTCCCTTTATTGAAATGACATTGATTATGGACTGAAACAAGCAATTTAAGATTAAAAGAAAAAAATAATTACATGAACTAGCATCTTAACAATTTACATGCTACTGTTTATATGTCTTCTTATCCAAAGTTCCATCTCATTACACCTTGAAAAAAAGGTTACATTCTTCCTAATTTTTACAGTACTTAACTTTTAAAAATACATTTATGGCTGCTGTTCAAATGTCATATTCTGGGCCTCCCCGGTTGCCCAGCGGTTGAACGCTGGGTTGCGAAGCCGCCCGCAGCCTCTGCAGCACTGGTTCAATCCCCGGCCACTGGGCGAGGGACCCACATGGCATGCAGACCTCTCCTGCCACCCGCTGCTCCCCTCAGCAGTGTACTTCGTCAGTCTGCCTGCTCTGCTCTCCGCTCTGTCTCTGGTGAATTCTCTCACCCTCCTGCGCTTCTGACTGTACCCAGTGCTTGTATGTATGTATGTATAAATCAATCAATCAATCAATCAATAAATCTTTTAAAAAAAAGTAATATTCTCAGAAGTTACTTTTTTCCTGATCACTTAATTAGAGCCACACCAATTTAGTCACATGGTGTTATTTTGAATGGTTTACATTGTTATTTGAAAATACTAATTTTCATCATCCTCCTCTACCCTGTGGTGCTAGTTTACTTAACATATGTACACTTGAGCCTATTATTTTGTACCCAGTGGGACTCAAAAAATATTTTTAAATGAATTTTATAAAAGCCAAAAAAATGTCTAAGGAAATTTATCCCTATGTTAACACTTTTAGATGTAAACATATAATTAATTAATGAAAGACTTGCATGGTAAACTATAAAAAAAATGCTGTATAAGTATACTGTGCTTACAGTGGTGTCATAAAAACATTCCAAAGAATGGGGCCTCCTTGGTGGCTTAGGGGGGTTGGAGTGCAGCCTATGAAGCTATCTGCAGCCACTGAATCACGAGTTCGATTCCAGCCAGGGAGCTGCCCGCATGGTGCAGCGGACCTCTCCTGACTTGCGCGCTGCTCCTCTCAGCAGTGTATTTCAGTCAGTCTGCCTGTTCTTTTCCCTGCTCTGTCTCTGGTGAATCCTCTCACCCCCCATACCTCTGGCCTGTACCCTTGCTCTTGTATGCAAAAAATAAATAAATCTTTAAAAAAAATTCCAAAGAAGTATAAACTTTGAATGAAGAGTCCTCAACATTAGTCCTCCACATCCTATACTATCTGACATAAACAGTTCTACTGCAACTCAATGTACACTAAAATTACTGAAATTGTTTGCATTCTGCGAAATTACACTCTAAAAATATCAGGGCTAATAAGTAAAATGAGTTTGGAATAGTTCACTCAGAAACTATGTGACTATATAACCATTACACTAACAAAACAATATTTTAAAAGAAATATTAGCATCATTAAAATAAGTTGTTTCTAGTAGATACTGAAATATTCAGTAAACATAAGATCTTCACATTTAATGAGATAAGAGGCTATGGAGAGGAATGTAACTCACTGAGTTATGGAAAGAAAGGCCACATACACAAAAAGGAGGGAGATCTCCAGAATAAACTTTCTAGGTCAGAGAAAGTCAAATATTGCTCCCAGGCAGAACATACCATGAACAGCCTTTGTATGAGGTATTAGCTTCTTACAGTGTCTTTGAGTTCTACTTTGTGAGTTTGGATTCAATTGCCACTACTTGATGGTGTAAAATACTCACTTGTGGAGAAAAACAGCAGGTGAACCAAAATGACATCTGCATTGTTTTAAATAAGTGTTTTTGTTCACTGTTTTTATACAAGCTAATTGACATTATGCAAACACTCTTTGTAAAAGTACATAGTTGAGTCTGTCCTTAAAGCATTTGAATTAATATATATTTTCTGATTTTCTTTCTGAATGATAACCTCGTGATAAAGATGAGCAAATTTTTAGACATTAATTGAAGTAATTTTGTTTCTCTAATGATCAAAACACCAATGTTAATTTGTTGATAGTGTACCAAATCTTAATATTCAAGTAAAAACACACATCTCTTATAGGCCAGTTTTAAAAAAAAAGTATTTAGAATATTAAACCAAATGAAATAAAATTTGTAATTTTTAGTGATATGTTTACATTATAATATTTTCTACTAAAGTCAAGAGAAAATGTGCTAAGAATTCTAGGATAAATTTGCTTTCTTTCTTTTTGAAGATTTATTTACGCATGCAAGAGCTGGGGTGTAGGCCAGAGGAGTAGGGGTAAGCGGATTCATCAGAGAAAGAATGGGGAGCAGAAGTGGTGGATCTACTGAAAACATTGCTGAAGGGAGCAGCAGGCGACAGGAGAGGTCTGCTGCATGATGTGGGTCAGCTCCCTAGCCTCGGATTGAACTCATGCTGCAGTAGCTGAGACTTTAATCCCTAAGTGTAGGGGCAGTATGAGTTCGATCCCCGGCCAGCCGGGGAGAACCCACATGGCAAGGCAGACCTCTGCTGTCTCTCCGCTGCTGCCCTCAGCAGTGTATTTCAGTCAGTTTGCCTGTTCTTTTCCCTGCTCTGTCTCTGGTGGATCCTGTCACCCCCCGCATCTCTGGCCTATACCCCAGCTCTTGTATGCACAAATAAATAAATCTTTAAAAAAAATTTATTATCATTGCTAACAAAGTTTTGTTATTTTTGGAAGAAATGGAAGAAATATTTGAGTATTTATCATTTATAATATTTAATAATCTTAACCGTGTGCTAATAATGTTAATTTTTAATAAACATTCCATACATCAAATGTATCACCTGATTTAACAAATGCATAGGTAGGAAAATCAGACATAACAGATATTTATATAGTAAGTTTCCTTGTATATTTATGGGATTGTACAAAATTGCTTTAGTTCTTTCTTCCATTAGTTTACAATCCAAACTCTACCATATGAATGTCATATAGCAAAATGATTTTTCCAAAGACATATAGGTATTTCCATATGCAAGTCTGTGATGTCTTTTGCCTTCTTATTTACATAGCAATAAGTAGTTCAGACAGCAAATTATTTTTTCAGATTGGGAATTTGCCACAAAAGACTATACTATACGAGCTGTAGGAGCTGTAGTCACAGTACAATCCACAATCCCCTTAATCATGAACAACACATGTGTTAGGCACGGATAAAAGCAGAGTATCTGGAATAATTCAAGGTGTAAAATCAAAAAATATGTGAAAATAACCACCTTTATACTTTCTAATATTAGATGAGTCAATTTCAAGGAATTTTGGAGCAGTGTCTTTAGTTGTTTAACTTCTTTGAAAAAGACAAGTTTTATTGATTAGACAGCATAGTCAGGGGCAAAGTTAAAAAACGTGCCAATTGATTTTGTAAGAAATACTATGGGGAGTGAGTCATAACTTCCGTTGAAGGTTAGTCAGTACAGATGAAGCACATGTTAGAGGTACAAAGTCTCTTATATGACGACAGAGGAGGAACTAAATCTTTAATACTTGTTTTGAAATTTTCTCTAAGATGATTTTATTCTGCTTGTTTCTTAACTACATAGTGTATCTCTAAGTAACCACAAATAAATATACTTGTTTTCCACAAATTTCTTCCTACTAACTGTATTTATTTATTTATGTATTTATGTATTTATGTATTTATTTATTATTTACCAAAGGCAATTTGACCAAATGTGTATTAAATAGCAGATAACCAGGGAGCCATTTTGCAGTTTCAATTCATGAACATGGATCTTAGGTTCCAATATATTTTTCCAAACCCAGGCTTTAAAACATATGAGTAATTAAGTTGGACCCTCTGTATTTTCCTCAGTTTTGTTATTGGAATGCCAATAGTGACAAAACAATGAAATGGTGATAATAACCATATGTGTTTGTTTTTAGAATAAAATAACTAATAACTGGCAGAAATGTGTGGATATATGTGTGTGTGTGTGTGTGTGTGCATGTGCTCAGATTTCATAAGAAGTCTTTGGGTAGGCACTATTATTTTTTTCTGAATATGCAATGTAAAATTGATAACAGAACTTCCCCAATTTCAAAATAATTATCATTTGGAAAGGGAGGAAGTTAACACAGAATATTGACTCCAAAATATGTCTAGTTTCCCACTGGAGAACTAATTTTATCAAGGACCTTATCTAGCTGTGACAAACCTTCAGTGTTTAATGAATGCTGGTTTAAAAAATCAGGCTATACAGAGGGATACCAGGAATATGAGGACAAGATAAACTTACCATGTTTTCCATTTTCTCAAATCTACTTTATTTTTTTTTTTCTTGACTCAATCACTTTGAGATCTTTTTACACAAGGAAGAACCAGCATTCTCAGGGATTTTGGGCCAACGTAACTGGGACATGTGTTCTACTCAGGGTGCTTAGCTTAATACAGGGAGTCAGTATATCCTGACAATGGCATGACTTGCTGTGCCTTCCCTGATGAAATCACTAGTATTGTTATTCTACTTCATGTCATTTTCATGTTAGTCACAGTTTTTATTTCCTTGGGTTTCATTTCTTTGTTCCAAATACAAACAGGGTTAAATATGCCATTTGCAATATTTTTATTTGACTCTTTGGGGTTCACTCTATTCTGATGGAGGGTGTTGGTAAGACAGGTGACGAAAGGCAGTCTTTCAATATCTGTGCCAAAGAAATATATCAGCTGGTCGCTCCTTAACTTAAAGAAACCTTTTTGATTCTTTGATCCCCAATATTTGTATACTCATCCAGGTTAGGATTTTGGACAAATCAGCTTCTATTTTTAGTTTCTTCAGTTCTTGGGGTCATGAAGACTGGGGCTAAAAATAATACTGAAAAAAATTACTACTAATGGTAATGATATAGGTGGGATGTGAAAAAGAGATTAAAAAGGAAGACAAGTTCTGAAACGTTTCAGTTGAGACGAAGGTAGAGATTCGAGTAGAGATAGGATAGCATTCAAAATCTGAGGTCACCACAGAGTCTTAATGGTGAAAACCGTATCTTAATTGCAGGAGGAGTTGTAACATAAATTTGAAGTAATAGTAGACTGTATGTATAATTAATACTTTTAGAAACAGTTAAGTAAACTTTAAAGCATTGGGGAAAGTACAATAATTTGCCAAATTATACATGGAAAAATTAAAAGTATGCCTATTTGAACTAATCAGCATATTTTTCTTTAAAAGGGAAAATGACAGTACAACATTATATAACAACAATGTTATATAAGGACAAAAATTTTTAAAAAGCATATCATTTTAATAAATGTGTGTAGATTAAATTTTACAATATAAAAATACAGATGAAAATTATAAATATTGCCTGTTTAAAAAAATGTAAAATGAAACTGAGCATCAGGCTCTCTGTCATTTACAAAGAATACATGTTGAAAATATAAACCCAGAGAGTGAGCTTAATAAACGAGCATATTATTTTACATATTTTTACTTTATAATTTTATCTTCAAAATTAGAATTGATATAAAGGAGCTACAAAATGCAATTATGTCTTTGGTCTGGAAATTGCAAAAGAGATTAGTGAAACTTGATAGATAATTGAGGAATAAAATCTTTAACAAATATGCTTTAATTTTTATTTAATAAATAAAAAATGTGAGAGGCCATTTCATAAGAAAAGAAGGAACCATTTAATAATGGAGACAATGCATCAAATTATCGCTGTAGGAGAAGACAATATTTTATCTTGTCTCATATAATATAAAATATAGTACTGATTAATTACTTGAAAAAATAGAAAAGTGTCTTATCAGAAAATCAGGTGTTGATATTATTTTCTTTTAAATATTTTATTTATTTATACAAGCACTGGGTACAGTCAGAAGCGCGGTAGGGTGAGAGAATTCACCAGAGCCAGAGGAGAGAGCAGAACAGGCAGACAGAAGAGGTACACTGCTGAGGGGAGCAGAGGGCGGCTGAGAGGGCTGTGCGCCATATGGGACCCTCGCCTGTGGCCGAGGATGGAACTGGCGCTGCAGAGGCTGCAGACAGCTTCGCAACCCAGCTTCGCAACCCAGCTTCGCAACCCAGCGCTCAACTGCTGCGCCACCCGGGAGGCCCCAGGTATTGATTTTATAACATAGGAGCACAGGAAACCAACTTAGGGAATTTCTATGTTATGTTAAGATATCTAGATAGCTAATATATATTACATTGGGTGTGTGTGGGAGAGGTCTGAATGCAGGAATGGAAGTTGTAAAAGTGGTCAGGACTCTTGATTGTCTTTTCGACATTCCATCTCCCATTTAAGAGATGAAAATTTTTGTATACTAATTGTCACACCTACCCATGGCTAAGTTACAAGCACATGACCCAATCTTAGATAACAGGTCAAAAAGAAATTTAAGATGGTATGTCTTCATTTTTTTTTCTCTATTAATTACAGTTTCACAAGAGAAAGTACTCTTTTTTTTTTTTCTTCTTCAGGATTTGGTTTATTGATGTGACACCAGGAACTGAAGCCAAGTTTTAACCATTAAGAGATAAAATGACATTACTGCTATAATAAGGAGAGCAGAGGATAGAGAGAAAATATCAATGAAACAGTAAATTGACCCTGGAAACTACCCTATCTCTAGTCTCCTTGTAATGTGAAAAATATTTTTATTATTTAAATCTCATTAGTTGATTACAGGTAAAATATAAATAGTTTAGCAAGAATAAAGTATAAAGAAAAATGAAACAGAAATGCATGAAATTATTGCATCTAGAAATCTGCTTAACATTATAAACATGTATGCAAAAATATAAAGATGAAATTGGATTATTTTATTACTATTTAATAGAAATGAATACCAAAATAGTTTATTATCAAATACAAACTAAATTGTAAGCTGATTTAAACAACATATTCATTTTTAAGATTTTTAAAATGTTTATCTTGAAAATGTTGGCCAGTGATCAAATGCTTTGACTCATTCCTCAGTGCTAAAAGTAACTACACTTCTAATGCTCCTTTGCTCTCTGGTTTTCAAATAGTTTGAATTATTAGTTACCGCCAGTGAAATGTTTGAGGATAAAAAAGGGGGAAAGGCAGATTAATTCCCTATTTCTGCTTCTTGTGCTACTTCCAATAGTGGATGCATGTCCTCTACCACTCTGTTCCTGTTGACCAGCTCCTATTAGCTCTAGCTTTAGTTTGTGATTCTGAGGCTATGGAAAAACCTCCTCTTTCCCTTATTGCACCTTATCCAATTATTGACAACACTGGGTTGTCAACATGATAGATTTTAAATTCTAATGTCCAGACTACATCAAACTAATTATATCAGAATTTCTGAGGTTAAATCTAGGCATGCTTTTTTGTTTGTTTGTTTTTAAAGATTTATTTATGCATACAAGAACTGGGGTACAAGGCAGAGATGTGGGGTTGTTAGAGGATTCACTGTAGACAGAGTGGAGAACAGAACAGGTAGATCGACTGAAATGCACTGCTGAGGGGAGCAGTGGGCGAGACAGGAGAGGTCTGCTGTGCCATGTGGGTAGCTCCCTGGCCGGGGATTGAACTTGTGCTGCAGTTGCTGCAGATAGCTTCATAGGTTGTGTCTTAACCCCTTACACCACCAGGGAGTCGCTAGGCATAATGTGTTAATATGACTCCAAATTTGAGACCTAATACTCTAGCCCTAGAGTTAGTTGTATTTGCCTAATTTCATACCAATACTGATTTGACTTCTCAAATTATTATTGAAGATCTAGATGGGTTATCATTTCCAGGCTATAACTGGCTCTTATATCTGTCATTACTATTATGCTAGAAATAATAATTGATATAAGAAAACTAGGTGAATGGATTACCAATATTTTCCACATTTCTGACTATTATAAAGTATCAATATAGAGAAAAGATCAGAAGACAAAGTATGAAATGGTCTTGTATGTCTATGCAGTACAATCACATTCATCTCTTGTATGTTCCTGAGCAATGTAGAAAATGATCAAACAGAATAGCTGAAATGAAATATAACAAAGCCAACGACTTTAGGAATTCATCTGATCTGCTTGGAATTTTCTATTTATTTTTAAATAAAATTAAATTGTAAAATTTAAGTACATTTTACAATCATTTTGTTTAAATGTGAAGCTTAGTGGACAGAAATAATTAAAAATAAAATTATCTTAGCAAAACTATATTCTTGTGTATTGAAATTTGAAAAACATACTATTGGTGATAGCCATTGTTTGTACAAATGGTCTGAACAAAATATTTTCCATATAATGTGGCAATAAAACTTATCAATATAAATGAGTCCTTAAAATTATAGTTGCCACATTAATTATTCATGCTGAATCAGTGAGTTTTCCATCAACAATCTTTATTTATCATTTGAGAAGACACTATTCAAAAATGTCTAAACAAGTCCATTCAAATCATTACTTTTGGCTAAATTGATAGGTCATGATTTTTTTTTATTTTTATGCAGTTCCCTTTACAGTTTATATAATCTGTATTCTTGATAATAATTCTATCACTGTCATCAGCAAAAATGTCCTACTGCAATACTGGACCATTTCACCAAGTTTCATTTCATTTCCTATTTTGTTAAACATTTCTCCATATGATTGTAGAGCAGATGAATGATTAGTATTATTTTTAAGATGTAATACTAAATCACAGGCAGGCTATCTGACCTTCAAAAAAGCTATGATTGACTCAAAGTTTGTGAACTTTTGATTTCTTTGTTTAGTCACTTTAGAAAATACCATCAGGTCACATAACATATTTTGAATTTTGATAAATATAATTACATTATAAACACTTGAAACCAAGCATTTACTATGTTTACTATGTTTAGCTTTCTTTTGACAGTGGAATGATGTCATAGAGTTAAAAGAACTGTCCAAACTGCTATTAATATGCTTGCAGTTTACTGTTCTATTTTGACACAGTTGTGTTTCAAACACTATTTGATTGCAATCCAGAACACTTAAAAAATTATTCAATCTGCCTGTTCTTTTCTCCACTCTGTCTCTGGTGAATCCTCTTACCCCTCCACACCACTGGCCTATACCCCGGTTCTTATATGCATAAATAAATAGATCTTTAAAAGAATATACAAGTATATTCTAACTCAGAGTTTAGTTAAAAAATATCTCAGAGAATAGAGAAAATCTATTTTTGTCCAATTAAGTTTCTAATTATTTTTAAATCTTTGTAGAAATCCAATCTGAAATTTACTGCTATTTTCCCCCTTTTTGCTTCAAACTATAATTCAAGGTTAACTTGTAATCATCAAGTATATTCATCAGAGCCAAATAAACTTCAGTGCAGATCATGTTTTCACTCTCTTTTTTACTTTTCCTTTTGTTTGTGGCCTACCATGGAAATTTGTGATTGAGGAGTAAATCTTACAAATATCATTTCTTTGGAACAAATTGATGGTCCAAGATGGAATTGTGACCTATTCATGAATGTTTAGAATACATTTTGACCCCATTATACTTGGTGTTTAGGATGAGATATAGAATATATTATGAAGCCACACAAATTATTTTGGCAGTGATATGCATCTCCTGATTAGTCACTAGAGAAGACATCCACATGGCTCTGAACAACTTACTAAGCAAGATTTCTAATAGTATTTGCAATAGTGGCTGCTTTTTCTTGGAAATCTGTGACTTTATCTGAATATGAGTTTACTATGAAAGGGGTGTGTGTGTGTATGTGTGTGTGTGTGTGTGCACGCGCGCGCACGCATGTGTGTGTGTATTCTCTAGGCATAGCAGACTAATGAAAAGGGTAAGAAAATATTTAAAAACAAGTCTCACACTACCTCTGCCACAGTATTACAATGTGTATCACCTCAAATTTTACTTCCTAGAATTGTGTTGTGGTTGCTACAAGAATACTCTGTGCCCATACCTGTATTAAGGTAGAATCTTTTCTCCACTTTCATTTTTTCTAAGCCTACATTTGGCATCCCTGGTGTACGGCTAGACCTAATCCTGACAGGGAATCTCTCTGGCTATTGATAAAATTAACAAATTGCTCCAGATGAATTCTTTCTGGGGCTTTGCTGGAATTCACATGTGAATTTAGAATCTTAATTTTGTGAGAATTTTCAGTTAATGTTAATATGAAGAATTTACTTCATAAATGTTTCAATTCAGTAATATAATCATTATAACACCATGGCTATATAAGCAGATTTCTATATACTCTGGATAATTTGCTAATATCACTATACCAGAGAACCTTTGAGAAATTTTGAGCCAGAGTTCTGAAGACCTGATCTTTCTTGTCTGACCTTAAATTAATTCAGTAGTTCTTTTTTAACGCAATGGTGAAATACTGGGAGTTCTGAGAGATTGTTAAACAGCTTTCTTTTTTTTTCCTCAGAAAAATACCTTCATATTCTGCTTCAGATAATGAATAATGAATAATTAGTGATTAATCTCTGCTTGTATGGTTTCTCATTTTTAACTGGCTAAAGCAACATTAGAAATTCTTCCTTATTTTAAAAAACGGAGGATATACAATTTCATATACAATCAAGCTTAATGGAAATATCATTTTCACTGACATTTCATTTTTTCCAAAATGACCTGCCTTTTTTTTTGTATATGACTGACAATGAGACATTGAATTTTTTTTAATCATCTGGGATAATGAGAAGATGACTTTCTCTCCCTAACAGAAAATGTGCAAAGTAGAAAAGATGCAAAATTGTCATGATATATTGCAACATAAAATGTATGAAGAAAATTTCATGTTCGTTATTCCCTTGTTATAAAATTATTGTGAGAGAATAGAGCAACTTCAGTCTCACTAAACCATGATGTCTAAGTAAAGGTCTTATAAGCCTATGTGTTCCAATGATAGAAGAGTTTTTCAAATGACAAGTTTCTAAGAAACCCTGATGACCTGGTGTGGCAAGGTTATTCAGTGTTCCCTGGTCACAGTTTTATTTTTATTGTGTTTTTTCAACACTTTCAGACCAAAGTTCCATTTCATAAAGACTGAAAATCTTGGAAAATGTCAGAGAAATTCCATGAATATTCACATATGATAAACTTAGGGTTGTCCTTTATACTTTTTTTTAAAAGATTTTATTTATTTTTGCATAGAAGAGCTTGGGTATAGGCCAGAAGTTGGAAGGGTGAGAGAATTCACCAGAGACAGAGTAGGGAACAGAACAGGTAGATCTACTGAAATACACTGCTTGAGAGGAGCTGTGGGCAAGAGAGGAGAGGTCTGCTGTGTCATGTGGTTTAGCTCCCTGGCCAAGTGTTGCAGTGATAGCATAGACACTTAACACCAGGCTACCAGGGAGGGTCTGGCCCTTATTCTTTCTTGTCTAACCAAAGTAGCTGTGCACTGGTTTCCATTTGAGCTGGTGGCTTTAAGATATAGACTCAGTGGTATAGGGGTTTCCAAACCCATTCCCTAGAGGCCTAGAGTCCCACTGAAGTGAATGAGAGGTCCCAAAATACAGGTTTATAATATCAACATTTGATAGTGTGGAAATTAAAGGACACTGAATATGTGCCAAGTTTTAACACTTTAGGCACCACTGATGTGTTGATTTAAACTGCAAGATTATATAGCTTTTATGGATTTCTCAATAAAGGTTTTTCCTTGTCATTGCTATTAAGTATATTTGAAGATTTTATAATGTGTACTAGTTAGTAAAATTGAGTTGTGCCCTAAACTTTTAATTTTTTAAATCCCTGTGTGAATATTTTAACACCTTTACCATTAACCAGCAAGTCCTTTATTAAAGTGTTCACCTAGTGCACTCAACTAAATATAAATAAAGCTAAGGGACATAAGCTTAAGTGCTTATTATTTTCAAGAAGTAAATAATGCCAGTTACCAAATGGAAACAAGGTAGTTTTTATGCTTTGCTTACACATGATATAAACCGTTTTAGTTTTTTTTTTTTTTTCTTAACCATTGCTGTTAAGGGAAAATTTAACAAATGTGGACATAAACAAAACTATATTTATTTTGCTTTTTTTTTTGATCTGGGGTATAGGCCAGACATGTGGGGAGGGTGAGAGGATTCATCAGAGGCAGAGTGAGGAGAACAGCCAGATTTACTGCAATACACTGCTGAGGTGAGCAGCATGCAAAACAGGAGACATATGCTGTGCTGTGTGGGTTAGATCCTTGGTAGGAGATCAAACTCAGGCTGTGAGATAGTGATAACACTGAGACTTAATGTCTAGTCCATCAGGGAGGCCTAAATTTTTTGTTTTTAATTATTGGTCTTTTAAGTGTAACATCCTAAAAGTTTACATAAAAATGTTCTTTGCAAAATGTTCTTTGCAAAATTATCATTCTTTTGCTAGGCATGCAGAGATAAATATGGCATAGTGAAAAGAAAACTGGAAGACATAGAAGGTGAAGGTTTTGTTTGACCTTGGCCATCACTGCTTTTGTGAACTTGACAACTTTTCTGTTGTCAGCACAATTAGAATAGGAGCTGATTCAGGGCCAAGATGATCATTCTGAGTGAGGCACTATTAAAAAGCATTGTCTTTGCTGTAACTATAACTAAGAAATTATTCAATATGTTTTGTTTTTGCATGGCTCTCATATTTCTTTATGGAGATTTAATCAAGTTTTGGTATTTATCCAGATCTGTGGAGGACAAACTTCATGATTCAAAGTAAAATCCAAAGTGTGCATAGCTGATAGATAAATAGGGAGGGTCAGGATTTTGACAAAACCTCAGAGTATAAAATGGGAGATGATTTACAGTGAAAAAAAGAAAAGATTGTAGCAATAGTTATTGAGACTGATTTTGGCCTTTTCAGCAATTTTCTCATACCTCCTTGCCCTATCTTAAGATCAAAGTGATTATTTGATAAAGGACTAATTTAGGAGAAGATTGTGTAATATTGAGTTAAGGGCCCATATAATTCTTGATAAAATTATTGTGCAGTTTTGAAGCAGACATTTGAGGTGAGAAGCTGGGGTCATATTGATCTTCTTGTGGCCCATTGACTGCCAAGTGACCATGAAGGTTCTTTTACTACTGGCTGTGGTGATGTAGCCCTAAGGTGTAAGGGGCTAAGAACTTCCCCTTTAAGTAATCCCAGTTCTCATAAAAACTGCTTTCTTTACACTAATCAATTCATCTCTAATATACTTTTGTACATTTTGGTTAAAAAAAATTGGGCCTCCCTAGTGGTGCTGGGGGTTAAGACTCAATCTGTAAAGATACCCGCAGCCAATGAAGCATGAATTCGATCCCAGTCCAAGGAGCTACTCACATGGCTCAACAGACCTCTCCTGACTTGCCCACTGTTCCCCTCAGCAGAGTATTTCAGTCAGTCTACCTGTTCTGTTGCCCACTCTGTTTATGATGAATCCTCTCACTTCCCACATATCTGACCTGTACCCCAGTTCTTGTATTCATAAATAAATAAATCTTTAAAAAAATAAACAAGTAAAAATCATGATTCTAAATAAAAGGACATTTCATAAATTAACCTTTTTGCTGTAAATTTATATATAGAATGCATGTATATAATAGGTAATATTTATATATATATACACATATATATTTTTTCCATTTCAATAAAAAATTGGAAAAATATGTTTCCTATTATTAAAAGATGTTGGCTTCTAGCTAGTTTGAGAATTTCCTTTTTCCTCAGGGGTAAAGTATGAATATTTAAGATTCATACCCACAATTTCCTAGCCCATCCTTTTCCTTTTAAGCTGGCTACTTCTATCTACACTGGACAATAAATTCTTATAATCATAGTTGTTGGCAAGGACAAGATACTGAGCAGAAAAGCTTTGAGTAAATTCCTAAACAATTATTTATTAATAAACTCCAAAGATTTAAAAATATTGGCAATCATTTTTATTTGAAATTTTCTTCTTTTGGAAGCATTTCCTAAGTAATTGAAGCTGAGTGTCAATCTAACACAATATAACAATAACAGAATTTTTCTAAGAGAGCTTTCTCCTTGACAAATTAATATTTCGTTATGGTTAGCTTGCTAACCACAGTCTGTCTTCGCCACATTCAGAGATGTAAGGGGTGAGAAAAAAATGTTAGTTACTCTGGTGTAGCTGTCTCAAGATTGCAGATGTTTAAAGCTGACTCATCCTCATGACATTATGATAAATTTCACATTTTTTTATAAATGCTAATGGTGTGTTTCAGTCTAGCTGACATCTCCCCTGTTAGCCACTGTTTTTTTTTTTTTTTTCCTGTGATCAAGTTCATAATAGTCTTTGCCTTTTGGGAATCCACAATCATATCCCCTAAGTGGTTCCTTTGGTAGAATATAAATGACCCAACCTGGATTTTCTCCCTTGTGATTGCTGTATATATATTTTTTTGTCATGACATAACCTTTGAACCAATAAACTATAAGTGAGAAGACTAATACTTCAAAGAGCACCATTTTCCTTAGTTTCACTTCTAAGACCTCTAGAGAGCAGTTTTCTTGTTCTCTGGATCAGGGATCCACAAAGTAGGACTCATGGAGCAATATCAGGCCACTAAATGTTTATGTAAATAATGTTTTATTGGTTCCCATTTCCATTAATTTATGTTTTGGTTATCACTCTTTTACACTAGCAAGATAAAATTGAATAGCTATGATGAGATTATATGATCTGCAAAATAAAAAATATTTTTTTTTATGTTTTTTTTATTTATTTATTTGTTTGTTTGTTTTGTTTATACATGCACTGGGTACAGTCAGAAGCGCGGGAGGGTGAGAGAATTCACCAGAGCCAGAGGGGGGAGCAGAGCAGGCAGAAGGACCAAAGTACACTGCTGAGGGGAGCAGCGGGCGGCAGGAGAGGTCTGCGCGCCATGTGGGACCCTCCTCCGGTGGCCGGGGAGCAGCCGGGGATTGAACCGGCGCCGCAGAGGCCGCGGGCAGCTTCGCAACCCAGCGCTCAACCGCTGCGCCACCGGGGAGGCCCAAAATAAAAAATATTTTAATATTGCTGTTTACAGAAAAAGTTTTCTGATCCTTCTTCAGAAACCTAGAGTTGAAGTTAAAATTTCATTCAATGTGTTCTACAAAATCTTGGGACACATAATGAGCTTTGAGTGGTCCCACTGAAAACCTATGAAAGGGATATATAGATACCATGTACCTGTCTCCAAAAATGATCTTCTCATCTTCCCTTTCTCCACATTAAATCACTGACAAGTGAATTTTGAATAGGATGTGAGATACCTACTTAGAGTCAATTAGAGGGTTGTCTATAATAGAACATATTTTGATATTTAATATTTAGTAAATAGACACTTCAGTAGAAATTCCAGATTGACATCTTGTTACAAACAAGAGGCATTTAGTAAGATGACCCACCTTTTACATCTTCCTCTGTTCCTACTTATTCTGAGAAGACAGGGACTTCTTTAGTAGAGATATTTGTGCTCTTTTTTTTTTTTTCTAAATTCTCCAAGTAGAATTCTAATTTCTCCTCTACATGGTATGGAGAATAATTCACCTATTTGAAGAATGTTGTGAAAAAAAGAACAGAATACAGATGCCTCTACTAATTTCTTTATTGTATCTTCCTATTCAAAAGGTGGGATTCTATTCCCGGATCTTGTTTCATTTTTGAGGATATGTTTGAGGACAGACTCTGTACATTTTGCAGGATGATATAGAAACCAATTATCCATCCCTCCCTATCAAAGGAGAATGACATTTGTGAAGTACTACTTTAGAATGTTTGTGTTACATTCCCAAGCATTCTATCAGTTCTGCCACCTAACAAACAAGGTTTGAGATGATTTATTAGGGGTCTTGGTTGTGTCTCTGTAGTTAGAATGGGTCTCTATTCTTATCAGTAAAAAAGCTGATCTGTATTTTTTTTTAATAAGGTCAATTTTTTAAAAAGATTTATTTATTTATTTATACAAGAACCAGGGTACAGGCCAGATGCATGGGAGGGTGAGACGATTCACCAGAGACAGTGAGGAACAGAACAGGCAGACTGACGAAATACACTGTTGAGGGGAGCAGTGGGCGCGATAAGGAGAGGTCTGTCGCGCTGTGTAGGATCCTCGCCAGCTGGCTGGGATCAAACTGGTGCTGCAAAGGCTGTGGACAGATTCACAGCGCTGCGCTCAACCACCTGTGCCACCGGGGAGGCCCTGATCTGTGACTTTCTATATGCCATTTTAATTTTTATTTTGACCTGTACTAAGAGCTGTGAGTCATTTCACTTTCTTAATTCAAGATAATTAAACTGCTAAGTATTAGGAACTTAATGTGTCTTCATCATTATTATAAACCATAGATTCTGATTTTATACCTCAGAACTAGCAATTAGCAGTGGGAAAATATCATTCAAGGTAAATATTAAATTGTTCCCCCTTACCACTTTATTCCCTTAATCTTTCATTTAGTATTAGCAAGATATTTTAAAAGTAATTTAATAGATTTTAAAGAATTTTAGAATAACTAGATCTTGACAAGCTGGCTACAATTTGAATATTATTGGTGAATGCTTTATGCATGCACATTGATACATAGTGTATATATATATGTACATATTATAATTATTATGAAAGAGTGAATCCTTATCAATATTTATAAGATCTGTATCAAAGGAAGAATGTGTGACTTTCAAACAAATGTAATGTTCCTGGTGGACATGAATGCCATTATTTTACTGCTGCAAATAGCATGTCATAACTTATGGCGTTTTATCCAATTTGGCACATTACAAAATTGCAGTTTCAAAAACAATTTGTTTTAATGAATTTAAAGTTAAAGCCAGATGAATATTAGGGTTTTAGAGAGTTGACACTGCATTCTTCTGAAGAACTGACCTTCTTTGTGCTTATCTGGAATAAAATGGATCTAATAATCTCTTGATTGCTTTCAAATCTCTAAATCTAGTCACTGCAGAAAAAAAAAATAGTGTACACTGGTTCAATCAATACTTTACCGCAATATGACTGACAATGACATTAAGTGTTATCTAGTAGAAAAAATAGTTAATGTAGTTGAGTTGAAATAACATCTGAACTATTTTATTCACTGTAGCCAAGCATTTTTTTTTTTTTTGAGATACTTTACAACTGACCAAACTAAATACTTTTCAGAACTTGGTAAGAATATTTCTTGTTCTTTCTTTCTCTCTCTCTCTCTCTCTCTCTCTTTCTGTGTGTGTGTGTGTATCTAAAAATTGCATTTGTTATCACTAAAAGAATGAATAAATATGCATTAAAATGTTTCTAATAACAAATTTACTTCACACAGAATATCCTCCAAAGATTAGCATAATAAATAGCATTAGCATTGTATGCCCTAATTTTGAAATTTCATGTTGATATCTTAAGGTTTGTTTAAAAGATTCAATTTCACTATCAGTAGAACATTTTGTAAAGTAGGGCAAAAATTGCATAATTAAATAACAAAAATATTTTGAATAGTATCATTTCAAAGCTGAAGGCTTCAGAAACAAACAATATTGGCCCCTTTTTAACACTAGAAATAAATTCAGTGTTGTAATTTGACCAAAGTCAGAGACTCAGACTTTCTAACTCTTCAAACTATGTTTTCCAGTACCTGATTTTTATACAAGCTCAGAAATACAATGGGGAACTTAGGATATTTGTGTCAATACTATCATTAGTTCCAGATTTTCTTCATTAGCATTACCAAATGTTGCATTCAACTATTTCCCTTCCATCTTTCTGTTCAAACACAACAATTTTCTTGGCAAATAAAACACCCATAAGTACACTTGGGTCTATCTCTGGGGTTTCTGGCAATTGGCATTTTAAGATAAGCTTACAAATAACGGGAGATGGCTTCAGGGCAAGATATCGTGCCAACATTCAATTTTTGTCTCATATAAAGGAAAATGGCTTCCTCTCAGGAACCTGTACTACAGTACAAAGATTCGAGCTATTGTGAAATTCTTTTTAGTCACCAAAAAAAGTTATTCTATGTAAATTCTTATACACAGCTGTATAAAACTTTAACTTGGAATAATTTGTGGAAAAAAATACCGACATATAGTCTTAAATATTAATAGACAGTTTAACAAAATATTGTCCACTAGAAAAATCTAATAAAATGTCAATAGAAGAATAATTTCAAAGTGGGTGCTGACACCTTACCTAAGTAATAGCTTACACTGTATGTGTTTTAAATGTATAACTTGCATACAATTAAACTTCTCTAAAATGTCAAATAAGAGTCATTTGCTTTTGAAGTTCCACATATTAAAGAAAAGGAAACTATAAAATTATTCTATTTTTATTTGCATATGAATTTCTGGAAGCCAAATATAGTTCCTTTCTTTGCATTCCGTGCTAATGATAAGTGATAAAATGCAATGAATTGGTGATAGAGAGGAAGATTTGCAAAGAAAACAGTTTGATTTATATCCAAATATTCCATGAAATGTTAAATATGATGTTTCTCCCTTACCAATGATGGGAATTTATTAGAATCTGGCTTAGTAAAACTGTTCTAGATAAATTACTATTTGTAGAATGACAATAGCATATTCAAATTCACATAGCCATTTTATCCTGTAGCCTTTTTCCTTCATTGGCTCATCCCTAGATTGCTAGCTTTAAAAAGGATTCCTGGATTAGATAATTATATGAAGACAGAAACATCATGATATCTATTTTTCAGAAAGATATTAATATGCCAAAAACATGAGTTTAATCACAACATTGAATTCAACTATAGAACATGGGTAAAGGGAAGAGAATTTTTGCTCAGTTATTGCTTCCAGTATACCAACTTTATAACATGATTCATCCTAACAGTAAAAGTACTGGGATCTCTGCTGCTTTTCACTGAGTGCATGATTTATATGAAAGGAGAGGGAAACAAATTATATATGTTACAGGATTCACAACCCACTCAGATTATAAAGAAACATTTTTTTAAAAACTTCCCTGTATGTTCATTTGTTTTATCTTATGAATTCTACCACATGAAGTAAAAAAAAAAAGTCACTTTAAATGAAGTTAATATTTTCTTTAGTATTTTAATATAATTTATTCTGCATTGTAATGAATTTTGTAAAATTATATTTTTCGTGTTCTGACCCCAACTGCTGATACTCCTAGCCAATATGGAGACTGACCCTTTGTTATGTGGGTATATGTCTAATAGGTCTTAGTTCACAGCTTGTGAAATGAGGTGTATGGGTCCATGTCTCTGGATTATCTTTCTGCTTAAAAAGGATGCATCTAGCTCTTGATATAAAACAATATGCTTACTTCAAATGCTAACCTGGGGTCCTAGGCAACTCTCTCTCTTTACCATAACCACAGACCTCCCTCTCCCTCCATGTTGCCTTCAGGTATGCTGAGAAATCACCTACTAGCCATAGAGAGCAAAGGTCAACTAAATTTCATTCTCCTTTCAATGTCACTGAATAATTTTCTTACATACCATTGAAAATGACTTTTGAAATTTTTAATGAAAACATACAGCTTGTGTTTACCAGTAGTGGCTTATCAGATATTTTATGCCTTAGCCTGTCTCGTTTTTCTGCAGTATACCAAGATAAGAGTCAGAATTTTTTTTCATTCGTTTATGATTGTCTTATTTATTTCTTTCATAAGCAAAAAATAAATCTCTAGTATGCCAATTGGCTAGTATAAATACAGAATTTTGAAGACTATTTATTTCCCAAGGAAGTTGATTCCAAATTGTATGCCTTTTATTTGGAAAGTTAGAAACTGAATATTTACTGTTCTTTTGAGTTTGGATCTCTGATCTAACAGTCTATAGCTTCCCACATTTCATCAGCATCCTCTCTACTTAATGGCTGACTAAGAAAGGGCAAGAAAAACAAAATGAAGAGAAACACAATAAGGATATATTAAATTGATTTCCATAATATAAAATGTATAATTTATTAGTTAAATTGAATATTTTATAGGTGTTAATGTTTTTGAGGTTTTTTTTTAATGTTTAGAGTATAACAGGTTATGGGCTATGAGCTATTTCAGCTCTAAAAGAAAATTTGTAATACAAATAAGAATGTGTCGAGTAAGTGTAGTAGAGGAAAGTTTGGGGAAATGGAAGTAACATTTAAAATAGAATACAGATCATATAGATTCACTAAATTATACATCAGTTTTTAGTTATATCCCTATATCGAACAACTATTTTCAAATCTTTCCTTTTTATTCCCCATATATCACTGCTCTAGAAAAGTTACTACTATTTCCTGTACTAAGTAACACATTTCCCATTTTAAATCCTGGCTTCTGTTCTAGAACACTCTCTGTTACCCTGGCCATGCACAAGTTTAGATTCCTGCAAACACAACTTTATGCTAGGATTATAGTGTACATTTTTTTCTCAGTGTTTTTCTGTATTCAAATTCTACTATTCCCTTTTTGCTGTAGCTTTTCATCAATAGTTTTTTTTTTGTTTTGTTTTATTGAGATAATGTTATTTTGAAGTACTATATACAATTTCAAGAATAAGTTCACACCTCTTCAGATGTATCAGTTCTAATTCCAAGCTATCTTTTTGTGAAAATTTTATTTCTGATTTTCTAGCTTTATTGAAGTATAACTGGCAAAAGAGGTTAATGAGGATATCAAAGTAGAAATTGCAAGATACCAGGAGAGAACAAACATGAAGGTGCAACCTACCAGAACCTATGGTATATAGCAAAAGCACTTTAAGAAGGGAAATGTATATAAGCCCACGTAAATTTATAAGAAACTGATCAACTAATAATCTTGCCTCTTACCTTAAGCATCTAAAAAGAGACACAACAGCAGAGAAAGCAATTAGAAGGGAGAAAATAATAAATTTAGGGCAGAAATGAAAAAAAAAAAGAAATTAAAAAGAGAGTCCAAAGGATTAATGAACAAACAAAACTAAAAGCCAGTAGAAGGAAGGAAATTAAAAAAATAGAGCAGAAATATGTGATTGTGTATGAAAACACTGAAGTTCTACTCTTAGCAAAGTTTAATAATGACAATACTATCAGTTGTTATCACCAAGCTATACATTAGATTCTCAGGTGTTATTCATCTTAAAACTAGAAGTGTGTATCCTTTAACCACTTCCCGTATTACTACCTCCCTGTATTCTGCCTACCTCCTAACACTTGGCAACTACCATTCTATTCTTCACTTCTGAAACTTTATGGTAATATAAGAGTCAGGATATAAGCAATATAATACAATATTTCCTCTCTTTCACCTATTGTATTTATCACCATACTCTCCAGTTTCATTTTCATTGCAAATGGCAGGATTTCTTTTATTTTTTCTGAAGACTAAATCATATCCCATTGTTTATAGATATCATGTTTCCTTTATTCATTAATCTATCAATAGATACTTAGGTTGTTTCTAAACTTGGGTATTGTGGCTAAAACTGGAATGGACATTGGAATACAGATAACTCACCAAGAAAATGATTTAGCTACTTTGGATAAATACCAAGTAATGGGATTGCTAGATCACATGGTAGTTCCATTTTTTTAGTTTCTTGAGGAATCTCTGTACTTTTTTCCATAATGGCTATGCCAGTTCACATTCCCACCATCAGTACACAAGAATTCCTATATGACAATTTTCCTAACATCCCAGTCATTAACATGCAGACATTTTCTGTCTTCTTGGCATATTGTTTTGTCTTTGTTATAGATTCTAACATCCTCAACTAAATTACTAGTGAAACCCATCAATCAACAAAGTTGAGATTATTTAATTTAGAGATGATATGGAGAGCATACTCTTGGCAAATTATGTGAATGGACAGGAATGGCTTAATTTCACAGGAACTTAGGATCTTGCATTAAGTGGTTGAAGGAGGTTTTCAGATATGAAACTGGCCTATTGTGACAAAGTATATGACACAATATCTTAGGTCTGTGAGGTGAAGTTTACAAGACAAGTTTTAATGAGCAATTTTGTGAAGTTGAAATGTGCTGTTTCTACAGAAGTGCAAATTATCGTCATAATTAGATGCCTGACTTCTCTGAGGAGCAAATAATTACAACAGAAAAATGGTTTTCAATAATTTGCTAAAACAATCATTACAATTATTAATGATTTATAGTCTTACATCAATGGCAAGAATTTCTTCAAGCAAGCAATTATGTTGACACAGATGTTTTCAAATATGAGTCCCACCAGTAATGATGATGCTGATGGGCTAATTCTCTGTCTTCACCTTGTGTCATTATCTAATATGAGATAAATTCAATCACCATTTTTATTCACTTGTAAGCCAAAAACTAAAATTATAACAAGAGAAAATAGTCTAAGCTAATGTGAAAAGAATGCAGAACTACACATCGGATATTTGCCAAATGACCTATTTAATTATATGTTTACCTGGATCTTTTGCATGTTTTCAAAAATTACAAGGGAAAAAAGCAATAGAAGGCAGGATAGGAACTACAGAAAAAAAAAAAGGAACAAAGATCATAGGAAGGTCTAGGAGATGTACTGTATTATTCCCCTTAAATGGCCCATGCTCCTTCTTCTGAAGCCAATATTTTATATATATATATATCTATATAATATTGGATATTATATATATTTGGATATTATATATATATGGATATAATATATATATATGGATATTCTTTTCTGGCTAACTTTCCAATCTAATAAACTTCTAGGACAAGTAGTTCTCTGACCTCAATGCTCCTGTACTGTTTCGTAGTTAAATCTACATCACAGAATGTGTATTTTTCCTACTACCTTGGCCCCTTGTAACATGAAATGAAGAAATGTAATGACAGAACAAGCTTCATTTTTGTTGGTTAAACTTTAAGGTCACAAATTGAGTACTAGATTTTTTCATTATAGTATTATATTATCAAATAATATCTCTCTATAGATAGATGATAGATAAAATACATGTGTTATACATACATTTTTTCCCTGAGAAAAATCAAAATACAGGAAGAAAAATCCTTTCAGGTTGCCTGCAGGAACATACAGATTTTGGTGATGCAAATCAAATCAAATATCAGTTATTGAGGGTCACCTAATTATGTTTTGTAGAAAAAATATCATTAAGCATAGCTGACTTGTGTATTTATTTTCAACATCATTCAGTAAGAGCAATCAGATGACAGAGAGAATCTCTTAAATATGTTAATCAGAAAATCCACCTAATAATGGAGTTCTCTTTTAAAGTGAGAAAGATTTAATACATATATATATATATATATATATGTTTAATAGTGTTGCTCCAAGTTCTGTATTTAAGAAATGTTGGTTACAAAAGTAAGGTCCTACAAAAAGATGATGACATTATAGATTTTAGTCAAATCGTGAAGAAACTGTATCTAGATATTGGACTTGTACCAGAGAATAGCTATGAATAGCAAAGCAACATCAAGAAAAGGACCTCATGAGCATCACAGTTAAGTTTATTAGTGTCTGTTGCAAATCAAAACTTTAAACTAGTGACGGTAATATAGTTATAAAATAAATAACACTGATATGCATTAAAACATAACACTTAGTAAAAAAAGGAGGACCTTCCCGGTGGCGCAGCAGGTTGAACAGAATGTGAAAGTGTCCGCAGCCTCTGCAGCGCAGGTTCGATTCCCGGCAGACCAGGGAGATACCCACATGGCGCAGCAGACCTCACCTTTCTTGCCTGCTGCTACCCTCAGCAGTGTCTTAGGTCTGTCTTCCTGTTCTTCTACCCACTCTGTCTCTGGTGAATCTTCTCACCCTCCCACGCCTCCGGCCTATGCCCCACCTCTTGTATAAATAAAATAAATAAATAAACTTAACACTTAGCTGTTTCAGTGTGGCAGATCTTGTTTCCTGGATCTTCAGCACAAGATTCAACAGCACTGTGTTATCTACATAAGCCTGAGAGTGCCAGCTTCTGGAAAATGTATAAGAATTCTCAGTTTAAAGTCTTTCGTCAGTATATGATTCCACTAATATGAGGATGGTGTGGGTCTCTTAAATTAAGACTCATGATTCCAAAGACCAGTAACTTTGAGTTGTACTCATATCCAGGCAATGTCCTTCCCAGAGGAGTTTGCAGATTGTCTTTCTTTGATTTCTATTCCAAAACATGAAGTTGCAAGTATTTAGGCCATGGAAGACTTGACACAGCAGAAATCAAAAGAATAATTAATAACTACTATGAACAGTTATATGGAAACAAGTTCAACAATCTAGAGGAGATGGACAAATTCCTACAACTCTACAATCACCCAAAGCTAGAAAAAGAAGAAATAGAACACCTAAACAGACCAATACAATTAGCGAAATTGAAATGGTAATCAAAATCCTCCCCAAAAATAAAAGCCAGAGACGAATTGGTGCCTATCCTTCACAAACTCTTCCAAAAAATTGAGAAGGAAGGTATAATACTTAACACGTTCTATGAAGCCAACATTACACTAATACCAAGACATCCAAGGAATCCAAATAGGAAAAGAAGAAGTCAAACTATCACTCTTTGCAGATGATATGATAATATACATAGAGAACCCCAAAAACTCCACAGAAAAACTAATTCAACTCATCAATCAGTTCAGTAAAGTAGCAGGATACAAAATCAACACGCAAAAGTCAGTAGCTTTCCTATATACAAAAAATAAATCTGAAGAAGAAGAAATCAAACAAACCATCCCTTTTATTATTGAAACAAAAAAAATCAAATATTTGGGAATAAATCTAACAAAAGAGGTAAAGGACCTATACAAAGAAAACTATAAAACACTGTTAAAAGAAATAGAAGAAGACACAAAGAAATGGAAAAACATCCCCTGCACATGGATTGGGAGAATAAACATTATTAAAATGGCCATCCTACCAAAAGCAATATACAGATTCAATGCTATTCCAATCAAAATTTCAATGTCATTCTTCAAAGAAATAGAACAATTATTGATGAAATTCATATGGAATCACAAAAAACCCCGAATAGCCAAAGCTCTCCTGAAAAAAAAAGAAGGGAATGGAGGCATCACACTCCCAGACTTCAAACTCTACTACAAAGCCATAATCATCAAAACTGCATGGTATTGGAACAAGAACAGACATACAGACCAATGGAATCAAATAGAAAATCCAGAAATAAACCCACAGATTTATGGTCAACTAATATTTGACAAAGGAGCAAAGACTATGCATTGGAGCAAAGAAAGTTTGTTCAATAAATGGTGCTGGGAAAACTGGGTCGCTACATACAAAAGAATGAAGCTTGACCACTACCTCACACCATATACAAAAATCAACTCAAAATAGATTAAAGAACTAGACATAAGACCTGAAACCATAAAATACATAGAAGGAAATATAGGCGAAACACTATGTGATTTGCATATCAAAGACATCTTTACAGACACATCACCCAAAGCAGTGATAGTGAAGGCAAAGATCAACAGCTGGGACTACATCAAATTAAAGAGCTTCTGCACAGCAAAAGAGACAATAACAAAAACAAAGAGAAACCCCACCAACTGGGAGAAAATTTTTGCACACAACACTAATGATAAAGGACTGATCACAAAAATCTGCAAAGAGCTGGTGAGACTCAGCAACAACAAAGAAAATAATCCAGTCAAAAAATGGACAGAGGAGCTAAAAAGAAACTTCTCTGAAGAGGAAATGTGAATGGCCAACAGGCATATGAAAAAATGTTCAACATCACTTGCAATCAGGGAAATGCAAATCAAAACTACCATGAGATACCATCTTACACCAGTGAGAATGGCACACATTAAAAAAAACTAGCAACAACAAATGTTGGCGAGGTTGTGGAGAAAAAGGAACTCTCCTGCACTGTTGGTGGGAATGCAAACTGGTCCAACCACTATGGAGAGCTGTGTGGAGATTTCTGGACTTATTGAACATAGAGCTTCCACAGGATCCAGCAATACCACTCTAGGTATTTACCCAAAGAACACAGAAACATCAATTCCAAAGAACACCTGCACCCCTATGTTTATAGCAGCACTGTTTACAATAGCTAAGCTTTGGAAACAGCCCAAATGCCCAAAAATAGATGACTGGATCAAGAAGATGTGGTATATATATACCATGGAATATTACTCAGCATTCAAAAAAGATAAACACATGCAATTTGCAGCAACATGGATGGCGCTGGAAGGGATCATGCTCAGCGAAATAAGCCAAAAAGAAAAAGAAAAATACCGGATGGTCTCACTCATAGCAGGAATCTAGAAAACTTAAATAAGGGACGAGGAAAATGATTATAAGAAAGTGAAAATCAAAATCAACAAAAAACTATGAACCAGAGACACTTTTAGGGGGGCGGGGGCGGGAGGGGAGGGATTGGGGTCAGAATGGGGGGGGCTGCAATTGTATGGGGAATATAAAAATAAAATTTATTAATTAAAAAAGAAGGCTTTAGAATAAAAGCAAGATATAAGCATTCCAATAAAAAAAAAAAAAGACAATATTGAAGAAGGTTCAACTGCACTTCTCAATAATAAGACTGGATATTTTGCACAAGTCTCCTACAGTATTTAGGCACACTTGTTTGTACCAGAGCAGACCCTATAGTCAATGTGATGTCCTTAGATGGGTGGTTTGACTTGTCACTAAGTCATAGGAAAGAGTAGAAGAATCATAGTTAATGTCTTTTATATTAAAAAAAAAAACAAGACTAGGCTATGGAAAATAAAGAGTGCCTTGTAAATTTTAGTTTTGTGATTACGTGTGCTTTTCCTAATTTTCATGAAGATTGAGTATAATTTGCGTGGTAAGATTTCTGAGTCATTGGCAAGACTTTGCACTTCTGTGTAATGTTACTTACTCTAAATTGCTGCTCCTTTCACTAGAGAGATAGACTAGAAATCCTCAGGCTGGAATGAGATTATATTTGCTCACATTATATGGTAGTTCTCCATCAAGTGAAGCTTTTTTTTTAAAAAAAAAGATTTATTTTTATTTATTTATGCATACAAGACTGGGGTGTAGGCAGGAGATGAGGGGGTGAGAAGATTCACCAGAGACAGAGTGGGGAGCAGAACAGACAGACTGACTGAAATACACTGCTGAGGGGAGCAGCAGGCGGAGAGGTGTGCTGTGCCATGTGGGTAGTTCCCTGACCAGGGATCCAACTTGTGCTGCAGTGGTGGCCCACAATTTCATAGTGCTAAGACTTATCCCCTTGCACCACTAGGGAGGCCCCATCCAGTAAAAGCTTTAATCTATTGTGAAGGTAAGTAAATAATAGCCAGGACATATTTAAAACTCATTACATGGAATTCTTTATTGAACTTACTTGAATGTATGAAAAGGCAACCAAGATTTCTTGTTCACATCTCATCTTTACAGAGCTACCAGGGTAATGATGATGAAGGATGAGATGCAAATAGTAATTTCTCGGAAAATTTAGTGAACATCCTTCCCCTTATTATAATATCCTAATTATCCTTGCTGCAATAAAAAATTCAATGTAAAATTATTGCAAGTTTTTATGGGGGGGTTAGCAAACAATGTGCTTGAAAGTGCCAAAGTTTATCATTTGCATGTAATATACAGCCATGTTTCTTCCCAACATTTTAAATTTTTATTATGTTTTGTTTTGTTAACACTGATTTACAATATAATATGCAATATATAGTATAGTATGTAATATAGTTTCACACCTCTTCAGATGTATTTTATACACAAGATGCACAGCTGAATAAGCCATATATGTATGTGTGTGTGTATTTTTTTATTGTTGTACTAGTCACTGGCATTACATAATAGCTTCTTTGACCATTAAAAGAAAAATTGGCTTTTTGTGGTGGTAAAGGGGGAAACTCCAAACTTTCATAACAATTATCTAAAAATTTTCCCTTTGTGTGTGTGTGTGTGTGTGTGTGTGTGTGTGTGTAGACTTCCATAATGACTGTACACCTCAAAAATATCAGCGCATAAAATGGTCTGTAATTGACAGGGCATTTTGAATTGGAATTCCTGGTGATATCAAGAATGTTTACTGTTTCCAAAGCATTACAAAATCACATACTACATGCAAAACATGGGTTCTACTACAATAAACCTAAGCCCTCTCATCTGAAGCCATTTGGTAAGAATCAAGAGTGCTCACTGTGTTCTGCCATCTGGCTGATTTGGTCTCTAGCAAAGGATAATAAACTACAGGCAGTTCAAGTCTGTTTTGAAAAATCCTTCTATTTTTCTGTTCTTGACCTAAGACAAGGCTCATTCGTAAACAGTATTGTATCTACATTTTCTATGGGCTATTTTATATAGATATGTTAAGACATGAATGATAATTATTGACAGAGTCCCGACAGTTACTTGTTTCTTCTTATTCTGATTATGGAAATACAATACCAGAATTCAAAACAAAAAATAGTTGGTGCTTGGAAATGTGTGAGGAATAGCACAGTTTTATAGGAAACAGAACTACTTGTTAATAAATATTGAGCTTTTAAATGAACAGCAGTGATTTATTAGCAATAGGAACTATGAAGTTTAAAAGAAAATCTAAAGGCCAGTTCATAGATTCCATTATTTCACCAAAAATTTTTATTCATATGAAACATGATAGGTAGGCTTTTGCTACAAGGTAAAAAGAAATGTTAAAGTAAACAATTGGTGTGTGACGATTTCCATGAAATTGAGTCAGAACACAAAAATCATGTCCATATAATGTATTCATGAATGGACACAAGTTTATGAGGAACTAACTTTTATTTTCTTATTTATGATTGAGGTAACATTGCATTATAAAATATGTTTCAGGTATGATATATCATAAATCAAAATCTGTATTACTATATTAAACTCACTGGATCTCATTTCAAATTATAAATTGTTTGTTCTTGCTTGTGGTTCAATTACTGCAAATTTGGTTAAATAATAGAGGTTTCAGAAAAGTAATGACTCAATTACTTATAGTAGTGAGTGATGCTAAGGAAATCTAATTTTTTCTTGATGACCAGAAATAAAATAATAATAATAATAATAATAATAATAATAATAATAATGTTATCAAGTCTGTTACGTTTCAAAGATTTGAATTCCTGGAATATATTATGTTGTGGGTTAAGTCATATCCTTCATTTCAACAAAGTTAAAACTTTTCCTTAAAAGCATTCCATTATTTTTAACTTAATTAAATCAATGGAATCAAACATAGGTGTAACATATCAACAGAATATAATTAATGTTAATCCATAGATTGCAAAAGGAAGAATTATAGAGAAATTTAAGATGATTAAGGACTCAGTTAAGGACTTGTTAAAGTTGGAAATGTCTTAGTAAACTTAGTAAACTTTTTGAGGCATAATATTGTAGATATTTTTTTAGACCACCCCAGAAAAGAAAACAAACAAACAAACAAACAAACTAGTAAATGCTTGATTAACTCAAGGAGGAAAGCATTAAAAAGTAAAAGAAAATGCAGGTATATGATTGTAAAATACATAGGTTTAGATGGTAATGAAGATAAAATAGTACATGGGTATAATATTATAGAAAGCAGGGATTACTGTTTTCCTTTTATGACCCTGAAATAGTGAACAAACCAATGCCATTTCCAGTTTTGTTTTGTGACCAGGCAAATCAAAGTGTTATGATAATTGATATAAGGATGTAGTTTCTAGGACACTTGCAATGATTCATTTTAGCCTTTCTTCGTCATCATGTCTTAGAGAAAAATGTGAAAATTGGATAGAAGTAGTAGGTGGTAGAGGTAGGTATGAGACCATCTGAATATCAGTAAGGGAAACCTTGTTCAGCTCAAGATTGATGTCTCTAAAATAATATTTTAATGAATAAGCTCATTCGCAAAATTGTCAGATGTGGTTTCACAAGATAGAAATAATATAATTCGCTTAGATGTGCACTGGTGAGATTTATTGGCTGGTGAATGGATAATGTCTGAGATTTGTTATACAAATTTCCTTGACCTGCATAGTCATTCTCCCCAAGGGTAAGATTCTCTTATAATGGCAGAATTTAAGGTTAATATTGTAGCACACGATGTCAATAACTAAATGCTTAGTTCCCTGGCAAAATAACTGCATTATTTACCCACATTATTTTTCTCTAGCTTTTTAGCTGACATAGGATAATTGTAGATTGGGAGATTCACACTGGGCTCCCAGGCAAGAGTAAGTGTTGCTGTTTTATGGGAAGATTGTTGCAGAATTCATTATTGCTTAGAGGAAATCAGTCTTTTTTGTTCTAGTCAGGCTTTCAACTGATTGACTAAGGTCCACCCACGTAATGCAGAACAATCTATTTTGCTTACAGTGCACCAGTTTAACTGTTAATCTCATCAAAATCATCCTCCCAGAAACATTCAGAATATGTTTGACCCTGTAGTTGGGCACCATGACCCAGACAACATGACACATAAAATTAGCCTTCACAGACTCTGAAAGAGTAAAGGTACTAAATTTTATACATTTTTCATTTCTTTCATCAAGATATACTTTACAGAACATATTTGTAATTTTAATTTCTTTTGGAAATGTCCTCAAAAAATGTTAAAGGAAACCATTTGATATTTTAAATTTTGTTCATTTTGTGTCTAAGACAGTTCTCAAATGAGTAATTGTGTTTACATCAAAAGTTCCCCCCAAGTGATCACTATAATTTTGGTGATAGTTGACTGAGGCAAAGTTTATCCTATAAAGATGCCAGTCTGTCAGGACCTTGGGGACTTGTTGGCCTTTGGGACTGCATGAAGAGACAGATTTATTATGTCTATTCTTATCTTCTTGTCTATGAACTACCTCTTACAAACTCACAACCGAAAGTAGAAAGGACAGTACAAAATATAAATGATGATGCTGTTAGCTAAAGAAGATTTCTACTGACCTAAGATCAAAGAAAAGTCTTTTTAAATTGATGAGATAAGTAGAAGATGACTTTTAAAAACTGTTTCTTTCATTTTCTAGGAGACAGAATTATCTCAGAATTTTAGAGTTTGATGAAAGAATAGGTGACAGGCCACAAAATGTACTTACTCCCCCATTATGGTCACATAGACATTGCAAGAAGGAAACTCAGGAAGCCTGCAGTTTTCTGCAAGAACCTTAAGCCTTATAGTAAGTATTTTGGCAAGAAACCCAGTATGGTGTACTGTTGACTACTCAACAATAGTTAAACTAAGTAAAAAGCAAACTGCTAACTAAGCAATGTGGAAAGTATACCTTACAACATAAAGGGAGAACTATATACCTTGGTAGATTCTTAATAATGATTCAAAATGGGAGACTAGGAAAAGATACTGATGGGGATTGGGGTAAGAGTTTGGTAGATTTAAAGCATCTGTCATCAAGGCACGGGATGGTTGGCAACATTTTTAACACTATATATTGGTATTGGTTGATAGAAAAATGCAGGTCTCAAAACAAAATATGATAAGAAAACTATTGCTGTAATAATTGAAATTTGTCCAGATGAAAAAGCCATTGTCCTGATTAGATAACATTTTAACAAATGAGCATTAGGTAAAATTAGTTAACATTTTAACTAATATTATAAAAATAAATTGTAAAAATCTTCTGAATCAAACAACAAAGATATCGACCACTTTGTAGTTTATTGTTCTGGGCAAAAATTTTTCTGGAACAAATAGTTGCTATGACAAAGTTGATCTCAGGTATCAAACTGATCAGTTAAATTATGCTATTATTACTGGTCTATATTTTCACTGTTAATCTGTGCTGTATTATGACCTTATTAGGCAATTATCTCTAGTTTATTATAGTAATATATTATTGTACTCTATGGGTATTTTGTCTTACATACTTTCATCCTCCATAGGATATATCAAAATTTCATTTAAAAAATATTTGTAAGTTTAATTTGGATACAAATTGATCAATTAAGCAAACATCAGTTTGATAACTTTTATATTTCTAAAAAAAATATTTTAATGAACTATTGTTGCAATAAATGGTAAATGAAATTTCATTAAATAATTACTTTTAGGCCTTTTTCTTTGCCCATAACCTAGTGAAATTAGTGAAATAAGAACATGAATAAAAAAACATGCAGAACATTGTTTATAGAAACTGAGGTAATGAAGTATCCTTAGTTTCTATAAACTGAAATCCTCAGGATTCTATAAAATAATCCAATCTGAAATGGATTTTATGGCATATTATTTACTACAAAATGTCTAGAAATAGGAAACCTACAAGTAATAAAAGAACTGTAGTAAGTCTACTTGCATCTTGTTCTTTCCTGATATTCAGTAGTGAAGTATTATGGATTGAAGGGATATAAGCTTTATTACCTTTTATATTAAAATTATTTTTTACAATTAAATTCCTTTTTGTTTATCTAAGGGTACCAGAACAAGTAAAGTTGAATATAATGGTGAGAGTAAAGCAGTGGGACTGAAAATAATAAAATATTGAGGTTTAAATGTAATTGATTGGCTCACGGTAAGGTTATTTATATCTAAATAAAGATGTGGAGTGAGTGAACCAGATGAGACTTTGGAAAGAATTTAAATAAAATATTAAGTTTAATGTTATGTTTGTTCATATTTTTGGTGTGTGTCTAAAAAATGGAGGGTATACTACTGAATTTTAAAAGTTAACTTTTACAGTGAGAAATAAGAACATACAATTCTGTGGTATTCATGAAAGAATTAAAAATCACTGATTTGTCTAGGAGAATTTAGTGATAGTTCTATACTATGTAAATTTAAAAAGGATTCATTACCATCTTTGGAGAATGTGGAAATTATTTAATTGATACTTCCTTGTATTTGAGTTTGTCTTTAATTCTTTGGTTGCTGATTGAATGGAAAGTTGTTTTATTTTTTTTAATTCACTTTTGAACAGGAAATTACATGTGTTCAGCACTTATTTTTGTTTCATAAGTTTCTTTTCATACTCTCTCTCTTAGGGAAATAATGATGTTCTTGTCCTTGTAGAAAATATGAAAGAAATTTGTCCAAAGAGGGCAACAATTGCAGCAAAACTCATAAAAAATGAAAAAAATAATTAAACATTTATAAAAATTCCATTAGTGAGAAAAAATAATATATATTTCCAGTGGACATTTATTAAATGATGTATTCATACTTTATTTTATTTGACATTAGTTCAGCCATTCAATTACATGATTCCTCAAAACTTTGTAAAAGAAAATATGATAAAATATTAATTTGTGCAACTTGGTTCTAAACATTCATTGTAAGAAAATATCCATTGTGTGATACAAAGAATATTCTTGTCAGCTTAATAATCATAGTAAATGCCTTAAAATCTATTTCAGTAATAGCTAACAAGAGTTAATTTTTGCATTATTTCTATGACATTTGCAATGAGACAAAATAGCTGTTGCTTTTTAATAAGCCTTGACATTCTCTATCTTTCTTCTAATTTGTTGTAAAGGACACCTGAATATGTACCTCTATTACTTGTATCCAAAATGGGAAAACATGGTAATATACATGATAACTTTTAGATTTTATATGATCAAAATACTTCAAAATTTTTGTCTGATTAATAATTTTTAGTCAATACCTGAGAAAACACCCAAGTAATATTTGAATTCATTGCACGGTGCCCTGTCTTTGTGACCCACATTGCTATAATAACTCAAATACTGATACACTTCTCTTGATTGTCACACAGTTGACATTTCAGATTTTCATGAGATCAATATGTTGCACATATTTTAGGGTAAATGAAAAGTTGAATATCTACAGCAAACATCTGAAATAATTTATCCACATTATAATATTTTATCAATGCAATTTGGAAGGCATCAGACTCTTGTTTTTTTTTTAATTGATGACATTAACAACGATCATTTCCAACTATTTGATTTTCTGAAAAAGAAACAATTTATATAAGCTTTAGAATGCAAAATTTTGTGAATTTTTATATTTAAGGAGCCTATTTTTTCATCAGCATAGTTAAAATGCATCAGCACACCTAGATGTAAATTTTATTTGTCTGATTTATAATGGCTTTAAAGATGTATGATAACATCATTTATCTGCTATATTTATTGTAAACCATGGTTACAAGTAGCATACTTATCATATTTTAAATGTGAATACTCAAATATTTGAAAACAATTTCAATGAATTTGTGATGACAAAAATACATATTTTTTCTTTCCTTTATAAGGTAATTATTCCAATAGTGTAGAAACTTCTTGTTGAAGCAAAAGAAAAATAATGCTTCTAAAGATACTTATTTTTGCTGTTGTTTGCTTCATGCTTGTAATCCCATGGCTTCTTAAAAGTGAAAGTGATAAATTACTATCAGTCTATGACAGCTTTTTGATGTGTCCCTTTGTACAAGAGAAACTAAGTTGAGACCACCTGAACTCATTTCTCTTGGGATTTGAACAACTATAAAAAATGGTTTTGTTTTGGACTTGGTAGGGCTCAGAAATGAAAATGCCATTATGTCCAGAACAGCACATCAATCTAATTTGCTACCTGGATCTCTAATCTCATCCCTTCCCAGGTGAAACTGTTTTGCAATATGAAGATAATATCAGCCTACTTCACACTTTAGTGATGATTTCTAATTGACTTTTATATTTACATTAACAGGATTGGAAAATAACAGAATTTTACTATTATAAAGTATTACTAGTTGTTTATCTAAAGTCCTGAAAATAGCAAGTTTGTAGTACATAAGTGCTGTGTATGTGTATGTAAATACTCTGTCAGCCAAGATTATGCCTAATGACATTACCCCCAGAAGGTAAATGAGTAGATGAGATAAAAAAAAAAACTACCATTATGTTTTGTTTAAGGACAAAAAGTAAAGTTTTTCTCAAGAATATGTTTACTAGTATTTGGGAGCATAGTGAGTTTCTCTAAACACTGAGTTAAAACAACCCTGGATGAAATTTAGAGATATTTTTAATCGATGTAAATATATTCAACTGTTCTAATAATAAAAGTTGCAATGGATAAAATCACAAGTAGGGAAAGAATATGAGATATCATAATTACATTTTCAAAAATAGTATTTTAAATCCCTATGATTGTGATAGATCTGGAAGCTCTGGAGAGAGGTGAGAATAATAGCACTGTGGTTATAAAGGCAAAGGAGTAAAAGACTGCACTGATCTCAATAATATAAAATACAAATATTTTTTTAAAGATTTATTTATGTGTGCATACAAGAACTGGGATACAGGGTGAGGTGCCAGGGGGCGGGGTTGAGAGGATTAGCCAGAGACAGAGTGGGGAGCAGAACAGGCAGATTGACTGAAATGCACTGCTGAGGGGAGCAGTGGGAGAGATAGGAGAGGTCTGCTGTGCCATGTGGGTTAGCTCCCTGGCTGGCGGGGGATCGAACTCATGCTGCAGTGGCTGTAGACATCTTCACAGTGCTGTGCTTAACCCCTTGCATCACCAGGGAGACCCTAAAATACAAATAATTTTAAGAGGAATTTAATGCACCCAAGGATAGTAAGTAATACAGCATACTAAGTGATATCTAACATACATACTAAGTAATACACATATATACACACAGAGAAATAAATACCATGTGGAAAATTATTTCCCTAGCATGTAACATAGCAAAAGGCAATTCAGATAGAAAAGCCAAGAACACTTTCTGAATCAAGAAGTTTTGATATGAGAACTTGTAAAATTTGGATTGTAAGAGTAAATCTGGGAGAGAGTGCAATAAAAGAGATATAAATGATTCATGTCTCCATTCATTTCCAAATATTATTTTAGTACCTATTCTTTAATAGGTATTGGAGAGCAATTTAAAATATAATGATGAGGAAGATGGATGTACTTCTCACTGGAACAGAACTTATATGCCAAAAGCTGAGTAATTACAACATAGATGTAAAGAGGTGTGATTCCTTCTCTCTGAATCATATACAGTGTTGTGAAACAATGTTGCTTCAAAGAAAAAAAAATCATCATTCAAAGTAGATATCTCTCTGGGCCTCCCCAGTGGTGTAGCACATTGAGCGTAGCACTATGAAGCTGTCCGCAGCCTCTGCAGCGCGGGTTTGATTCCTGGACAGCCAGAGAGATTCCCACATGGCGTAGCAGACCTCCCCTGTCTTGCCCGCTGCTCCCCTCTGCGGTGTATTTTGGTCCTTCTGCCTGTTCTGCTCCCCACTCTTGTCTCTGGTGAATCCTCTCACACTCCTGCACCTCTGGCCTGTACCCCAGCTCTTGTATAAAAATAAATGAATCTTTACAAAAAATAAAAAAAATAAAAAAGTAGATACCTCCAAGCAAGCTCATCATAAAGCAAAAAAAATGTTTATTTGCAATACACTATAGTTAATCAGAGCATAACATTGACAGTCTTAGAAGTGACTTGGAAGGGCCAAGTAGGTTGAGGTATTATAGGGTTTGGAATGATGATGAAATGATGTTTTAAGAGGGTGCCCCAAGACAGCAGCTGTTTAACAGTAGGGAAAGTATGTGATGTTATAGGTTAGAACTTGTTAACAGGCAAAGAGAGAATCTTGACGAATTATTGATTGTTGAATCTTACTTCTTACGGTAAATGTTCACTAGCTGAGGAAAATAAAGTCACATAAATTAATCTACAGGAATCGACGGAAGTAATGTGTGATGCTATTTATGGGTTTGTAATTTTACCTTTCCTCATCAATTACTTATACACACACACACATGCACACACACATACATATATCTATCTATCTATCTATCTATCTATCTATCTATCTATCTATCTATAATAGAGACAGACAGAGCTAGGGAACACGCTATATCTTATTGTTATTAGTGCTCTTAGGATGTGTAGTATACACAAGCACACACATTTGTGATATATAGTAGTTGTCTAATGTCATGATCAGTATTACATCCTACCATGGATATTAAATTACAATTTTTGAACCACTACAGAAGAATTAATAGCAATCTTTTATTCAGTTATATTAATTCCTTATTAATAATACATGATTTATTAATTAGCATAGTTAATATTAGTGTTCAAAATAAGTGTTTTAGTTAGAAATATTATATAAATATATCTATATTCACTTAAACACTATGTTAAAATCTGTTTATCCCATTTGTTTACATTATTTGAAGTGATATTTAACATAAATTTGAAACAGTACATACATGCAATTGAAGGGATTTTTGATAACTACTTTTGATTGTATAACTATTTGATCTTTACCAATTGTATATTCTTTTTTATGTACCTGCTATTCTCCTGCATTTTAAAAACTGATTCCATGTATGTTGACTTCATTGTTTTGTTTTTTTTTTTCTCCACCAACCCACCCACCCATGCTCATACTCACTCGATCTGCCTCCTCTGCCCATACCCTGCATCTTTTCACCCATTCCCTCTGGTAACCCTTATGTCCTTTTGCTGAGTTCAAAAGTTTATGATTGTGTGTAATTGGTTTTGGGGTATTTATATTCTACAGATGAGAGAAACTGTCCAAAATCCATCTTTAAATTTTTTGACTGATTTCTTTCAGCATAATCACCTCAAGGTCTACCCATTCATGTTCCCAAATGTCACTGTTTCATCTTTCTTCACAGCTGTGCAATATTCCATTGAATATATGTTCCAGTTTTTATATCCATTTATCTTGAAGGTCACTTAGGTTGGTTTCATGATTTTCCAGTTGTAAATAGGAACAGTGATGCTATGTACTTAGATATGGATAGATCATTCCATATTAGATTTTTATGTTATTTGGATAAATACCTAATAGTGGCATTGTTAGGTCAAATGGAATTTCCATTTTATTTTTCTTGAGAAATCTCCACACCATTTTCCAAGGAGGTTGTACCAGCCTGTATTCCCACCAGCAGTGGATAAGAGCTCCTTTTAACTGCAATCTCACCAGTATTTATTAATTCTGCTTTTTTTTTTTTAATATGGGTCATTCTCACAGGGGTGAGGTGGTAACTCAGTTTAGTTTTAATTTCTCTTGTAAGTGTTATTGAACATTTTTTTTTTCAGGACTATAGGCTATCTGCATTTCTTCTTTAGAGAAGTGTCTATTGAGGACTTTGCCCATTTTTTAATGCAGTTGTTTGTTTATTTGTTATTGGATTGTGTAAGTACTCTGTAAATTTTGAAGTAACCCCTTGTCAGAAATATGGTATACAAGTATTTTCCCCCTTCTGTATGTTTTCTTGTAGTTTTTGTAATGGTTTCCATTGAGGTCCATTCCAGTTTTTTAAGTTTTATATAGTCTCACTTGTTTATTTTTGCTTTAACTCCCAGTGATACTAGGTGTTACATACCCAAAAATATCCCAAAGGTGGTAGATGTTCTGTTATGTATCCCCTATATTTCCTTCCCAGTACTTTAAGATTTGGGTTTTTATTTCCAAATCTTTAATCCATTTTAAGTGAATGGTGTTAAATATGGGTCTTACTTTTTTTTTTTTTTTTGCATGCATCTATCCATGTTTCCATGATATAGAATCTATAAATAAATATTAGTTTTGGAAATCTTGTTTGCATATGTTTGCTAACCGATATTGAGTGTATGCAAGAATTTGTCCTGGGGCTTATTTTTATAAGCCTATGTGACCTATGAAATAATTAAGAGATATACATCCTTCATTCCATCCAACTATTAGAGCATGAAGATATTTTATTATGGCAGGTTTTTTTATTATGGCAGTTTATAGCAGAATAAAAAAGAAATAGCATAGTGCTAAAAAATGCCAAGTTAAAAAAAACCATTAAAATGATAAGATAATGTGTTTCTAAGTGATAGCATTTAAGTTGAAAGATGAGTAGGGTATCTATATCACTATTGATATATTGGGGTATATCAGGGAGCTATTTTCTTGTATTTCAGAGAAAAGAATGAAAGAAAAAAAATATTGAAAAAAATCTTGAAGCAGGCAGAAAATGATTTGATCCAGAGAATATCAGAGGGCTTTCATGTAAAGGACAAATCCAGAGAATGGAGAGGACTCCAAGAGGCCCTCGATGAGTATGTGCAGTTGCAGTAGCCTTGTCTCGGGAGCTTTGATAAAAATTTGACATGACGCTAACTATTGTTCTAAGTAAAATGATGATCCTGTGAAAGTTTCAAGAAGGGCATTTATGTAATCTGTTTGTGATATAAAAGTAACATTCAAGTTGATCTTTGCAGAATGGATGAATTGGAGGGGGATAATAAAGAATTTGAGAAACCAATTTGATGGCGAACAATGATAGACACTTAGTCATGTTGTCTGAAAGAGAAGATGGATAGAGTATGTTTTGAAGGGATTATTAACTTAGATGTTGAATTCACCAAGAATGTTGATATAAGAAGTTTAGAGGAAGACTGTGAGTCAGAGAAAAATATTTCTGAGGAGGATGGAAGCTCTCATTACTCTTTTCCAAAATTATATTTTGCCAAAGAGGTAAATATTTCTTACTTTTTTGTGTCATTGTGTAAATAACATCATCAAGGTATATCACTTAGAAAGGTGAAAGAAGAGTGTGTGAGGATGGTGCAACTATATCTTGGAATTTTCTACTCAGTGAAGAATTCAGAGGATAGAATTGAAAGTTTGCTAAGAACTAAATGTTGGCAAGTTTTTTTTTTCTTCAGAATAATGACAAGAGAGTTATATGTGGATAATAGTTAATTACCAAGGAGTCTTTCACTTTAAGTAAATCCTAAATTAAACAGAAATACAGAATGCAATGTAAGTGATCTTGTTGGTTGTAGCATGCAGGTTTCCAGATTACCTCTTTGAGTAACCATTTAAAAATTGCATGGAAGAGGAAATGCAAATGGCCAACAGGCATATGAAAAAATGTGCAACATCACTTGTAATCAGGAAAATGCAAATCAAAACTACAATGAGGTACCATCTTACGCCAGTGAGAATGGCACATATTAAAAAAAAAAACTAACAACAACAAATGTTGGCGAGGTTGTGGAGAAAAAGGAACTCTCCTGCACTGTTGGTGGGAGTGAAAACTGGTCCAACCACTATGGAGAGCAGTGTGGAGATTTCTGGACCTACTAAACATAGAGCTTCATATGATCCAGCAATTCCACTCCTAGGTATTTACCCAAAGGACACAGAAACATCAATTCCAAAGAGCACCTGCGCCCCTATGTTTATAGCAGCACTATTTACAATAGCTAAGCTTTGAAAACAACCCAAATGCCCAAAAATAGATGACTGGATCAAGAAGATGTGGTACATATACACCATGGAATATTACTCAGCTTTCAAAAATGATAAACACATGCAATTTGCAGCAACATAGATGGAGCTGGAAGGGATCATGCTCAGTGAAATAAGCCAGAAAGAAAAAAGAAAAATACCGGATGGTCTCACTCATAGCAGGAATCTAGAAAACTTAAATAAGGGACCAGGAAAAAAGAATAACTATAAGAAAGAAAATATCAAAATCGACAAACCACTATGAACCAGAGACACTCTATGGCGGGCGGGGGAGGGGAAAGAAGGGCTTAGGGGTCAAAATAAGGGGGTTGTAATTGTATGGAGAATATAAAAAAAATTAAAAAAAAGAAAAAGTAAAAAAAAAATGCATGGAAGGTTCACATAGGAAACATCTGGAAAAAAAGATTATGAAGGATTTTGAATACTGGGGTAGTAAAATATGTCCATTAATCCTGGGTGGTGGGGGAGATAGAGAGAGAACCTGTCTCTAAATCTATAGAAGTCATGTCTACCAGTTACAATTTTTAGAGGCAAACATAAAATAAGCATTTCAAGAATATAAGTACTATAAAATATGTAGTTAATAAGTTTTTATAAATCACCTAATTTTAAGGAATTTCTCGATGTTCTGCACATTTTCATTTCTTTCTACAAATTTTAGAAGCAATAAAGATGGAGAAACAGATGGTGGGGTGGGAGTAGGTAAAAATGGAGAATCTACCACAATATTGTAAGTAGAGGTCTTGTGAGCTTTAGGTGGCAGTGTTTCACAGCAAGCACACACGCAAAAAAATGTTCCCTAGACGGGGAGGATTATGAAGTTAACATAATGAAAATTAAAAAAAAAAATGGTGAGAGAGGTTATCATCTCTTTATAGTAGATCTCCAGTCTCTGATCTTTTTTGAAACTCAGCTCCATAGCTAGACTTGGCATTCATAAGATTCACCAATATACTTCTTTCAAGTACCCCTCCCCACCCCGGCAAACACCAACATCATTTTCCCCCTGTTTGGGTCTGTAACTTCATATTGAATGAATCCTGATTCCAAATGAACCCATGATAATTAGAAGGAAAGACAAAGTCTTTAACAAAGTATAGCCTCCAGGACCATCACCATCTTGCCCTGTCTTCTGTTCCCACTTCATCAGTTTCTGTTGCAGAGCATGTCATTTCTTTTTTCAGACCCTCAAATTTAGTTTTGCCATAAAGTCTCTATATAGGTTTTGGTCTAAAATATTCTTCCAGTCATTTTCCTGACTGACATCCCTGGATAAATTGAGTAAAAGATCAGTAGTTTAGAAGGTCTTTCTCTGACTCCCTTGTAAGGTAGCCTTCATGCTCATGTTCTTTGCCACATTATTCTATAATTTTTAAATTAGAATCAAAGCTTTATGATTTGAGAGACATTTTATGTTTTATATATTGCTGCCCCATGTGATCTAGAGTAGGAAATAAACTATGTAAGCATTGACCATGTAGTGAATGCATAAATGATGAAAATATAAGATATTATGGATTTTTAAATGTATTTTAGCAAACAAAATTGGATGGTCATAATATTTTAAGAAGTTTTAAAAGTTAGAGTGGTCAAAATATATTAGAGTATAGAGGCATCAAAATCAGACTCATAAAAAATTATTACAACAATCAAAACTTCAAGAGAGGATGGTTCTGTATGAAGGAAATCAGAAAAACAGCAAAGAAAATAAAACAAGTTATATATTTGCAGGAAAGACATAACTGATTATGAATAGAGCCTTACTTTGTCTATGTAGATTTTGTTTTTATTTTAATTTGTTAAAATGGATGAGATTGTCTAATTTTTAACAGATTCTTCACTTCTTACATTCTTTTAAACAAGAGTTTTTATGTCCTTGGTGCCAGGTGGGGAAAAGATGAGAAAAAAACTTTTAATGTGTGTATTAATGATGTAAAACAAAGGCATGGTGTATCTTGTTCTCATAGAAAACTATGGAACAAAATTTCAAGCCTGCATGCCTTTGCTTTGAAGTTCACATACATCAAATGTGCACTATATTTTTGAAGAGCCAGTTTTTTATTGAACAGGTAAACCATATGGTTTGTGTGTAGACATGAAACTAAAATATGGGTGGTAGAAAACACTTAAATTAAGGAGATTGGGGAATTACAGAGCAATTTTGTGGCAAGGGTAACCAGCAAGAAAACTGCAGTCTATAAGCGAAGGGAAATGAAAATAAAAAGCTTTCATGAAAAGGTTCGGTGTGTCCTGGGAACTGGTAAAGAAGAGATTGGTGAACAAAGAGTGGCACAAAAGAGAACTTTGGAAAGCAAAAGAGTAGAGGTCACTGTAATTATCAATACCCTGAAATTTTCAACCACCCCTTTTTAGTTGAGAAATGTGTCCTATAGAATGTAACAATAAACATGGAATCTTTGGGAGAAACTTGAGTATCTGACCAAAGAACTGGATGTAGCTGTAAAAAGGGGGAAAAAAGTGAAGTTTTAGGGAGATACAATGGATGAGAATTTCCAGAGGTCGTGATGCCAGGGTGTGGTGGCCCAGCCTCTGGACATGAAGCTTGAGTTCAGACCCATGTCTGGGTTCTCTGGGCAATCTTTTCCTCACTTTCTGTTTTTTACCTTGAATTTCAACTTCTATAATGAGATAGAATTTGATTAATTTGAGTAAAAATTTAGTTAGTGTATATTCAAACAGTATTGAAAAGGTGATGGAAGAAACACATTTTTTATAGAATGGATTGAATTACCAGTGAAAAATTGAACTTGGTTTTATCCCAAAGTAAAAGTGTCTAGCTGTTTCAGAGTATTAAAGAGGATAAAGACAGTATTTAATAGATGCACACAGTTATTTTCAGTAAGTAAGCTACTTGTCTTATAGTAATTATAATAATTCTAAATAACATAAGTATAAGTTTTCTTTTTACAAAGTTTCAGGGTCTTGTTCATGGTGGGGCGGTTTGAAGTACAAAGTGAACTATGTGGAGGACTCTGAGTGCTCCCTGGTGGGAGGATTATGATGAGTACAGCTGGAGCCAGGTAGATCACCTCTACTGTCAAAATACTAGCCACAATGTAAAATAATGTTTCTTTGACAACAATTGAAAAAAAAATTGGAAAAAAATAATAACCAGAAAATAATTCTTGTAAATCTATTACTGACAAATATTATTTTAATACAATCCTAGAATTTGGTTTTCATTCTGAGATATATTTTATCTGAGATCATTAGTTCTAACTAAACATGTAGAATTAAAAGGGAAGTTGCTACCTTCTGTACATTCTTTTCAGACAAAAGATTTCATGTCTCAAAAGAATAATTGCCGGCCCTCTGCTGACTGTCATACCCTTGATTGTGATATAATTAAATTTCCTTAAACTGTGTTATTTTCTCTGCTTATTTAAAATATTATATCACTACTTTGATTAATAAGTAATCAAATTCATTTCTTAGGTGATTATAATCATGCTTAATCATGTACCAAGCTTCCATTGATAATTCTTTTGATTTTTGCCTATCTAAGTTAAAACTCTAAATTTAGAAAGAGGAAAAAAAAAACAGTAAGTGTGTCTTTCACTCTTAAAACTATTCTAGCACAGATATTTTGAGACATTGTCAACCAATCAACTAATTATCCTTTTACTACATGTAAAAAAAAAAAATTAGTTGGTTTGGTTAGAATGCTTCATTTTTCTCATTTAGATCCAATGTGGTTGTAAGAATTTCATGGAAAGAGTTTTTAAATCAAAAGACAACTCCGCCAAATGTTTTATTTAACTTTTTTTTTTGATATAGGGCATGTGGCAGAAGGCACTAAAAATACCCTGATATATCTTAATGTCTTCATTATATATAGTAAGTTCTTATCTTCTAGGTAAAATTTAATCAATATAAGTAATGGTTGCCTCTTTCATACAACAAATAAATTTACAAATAATTTCATATTCTGATATTATGAAATACTATAAGAATGAACCACAGGGCCTCCCCGGTGGCGCAGTGGTTGAGCGCTGGGCTGTGAAGCTGCCCACAGCCTCTGCAGTGCTGGTTCGATCTCCGGCCGCCGGGTGAGGGTCCCACATGGTGCGCAGACCTCTCCTGTCGCCCACTGCTCCCCTCAGCAGTGTATTTTGTCAGTCTGCCTGTTCTGCTCTTCGCTCTGGCTCTGGTGAATCCTCACTCTCCTGGCTTCTGACTGTACCCAGTGCTTGTATAAATAAATAAATAAATAAATCTTAAAAAAAAAAAATGAACCACAGTCTGATTATCTCACAGTATGCATATGTAACATATCATCATATAATATGCCTTAAACTTACACAAAATGTCAAAATATCACAATAAAACTGTAAAAAATATACTGTTAAAATCAATAACCAAAAACTAACCACAACCATTTAGACATTTTGCCAGCTAAAAAATTTCCTGCTTTCTCCTAGTACCAAGCTATTCTTTGTGTTCACAACAAAGAAAAAGTCAATCTCATGAAAAAAAAAAAAAAGACATTCAAATACTTTTAAGTAAAGGTATTTCACAAAATTGACTATTAGTTCAGATTTCAACAAAAGGACACTATTGCTTAGATAACTAAAGCATGTACTTACAAACTAAGTGAGAAATTCGAGGATTTTGTTCCAGATGCAGGGGACACTGGCCTGTGTTGAGAGTGAATGCAGACTCAAAGGAACAAGTGTTATTTATACTGACCCGATGAGGGAAATAAACATGTACTTTTTTGCTTTGAATTGTGATGTCTATGTTTGTGTATTTTTTATATTATATTTTGCTATTAATATGGCAACGTTTTTGATTCCTTTTGTTATGTGCATGAGTAATGCCTTTCTAAGTTTATCTTTAACCCTCAAATTAGCAAAGGTTCATTCTATAAATTGAAATCACTTTTTTGAATAAGATCTAATTCTTACCAAAATTAAAATCTAGACAAATAAGTTCAGTAAATCTTCTAAATTTTATAGAAATGAAGTTATTTAAATTGGAAAAGCAAAGATCATACAGTCCATGATTTGTGCTAGAAAAGTTATTCCCCATAGTACAATATTTGATAAGAATCCATTTACCTGTAATTAAGTATAAGAAACTTACCATTAAAGAACAAACTGTGTATTTAACATGTTTATGAGGCTCGCAATGCTTTCCTGAAAAGTGACCCAATAACTATATATTAAAGTTGTATAGTCTTATAAACGGTAATGAAGATAATTGTTTGCCAAGCCCATGACTTTGAGAACAAAGGCAGAAAATTCCACCATAAAATATAGGTATTGTAAGGGAAATCTCTGGAAAGAAATTCTTGCATTTAGTTATCTAGCCTCCAAAAGAAAGAATAAAATTGTAGTCTTTTAAAATATTCTTTTTTGTATTCCTCAATGAATTTCCAGAAAAAGAACTCTGATCTCAATAGTTGAATATTGTACATTCAGGGAATAGTTGTCATTACTTGCTCATGTATGTGTAAATAATCAAAACATGTACCCAATAAAATAAAGATTTTTTTTATTTTTAGTCTGAACAGTATTTAGGATAAGAATTGGGGAACTATTAATAAAAATGAGCCAATGTTTGAAAATAGTCAAAACAAGAACATAGTATGACTATCTAATGTCGACATGGTCATTTTTAAAGGCATGCACAATACTTATTTAATTTACAGGTGGAGGAGCAGAAAGTATGTTTGACGTCAATATTTGCTATTAATTAAGAACACATAATCTGTGAAGTTGCATGATGACTTGAAGCTCTAGAAAAGCAAACATGCAAACAATTGCTATCTATTCAAAAGTAATCCCAAAATTATGTTTCTACTGCTCGGTGGGATATTGCCAACAATTTTGTATGCACCCTGGTAATCTCTTTCTAATGTTTGTGTCTAAGTGTTTATATTACTCAGTCCCTCAGAATACTCTTTATCCCTTATTATTAAATGGAAAAAAATGACAAATATTTATTCTATAGTCCAATAAAAAATTGTGTTTTAACATTTGAAACTAATTTTTGACCAGTCTTAAATTCACCATTAAATGAAAGATGTCCCCTTTGGGATAGGGACTTATCATTCAATTATATTTTAATTGAATATAATATTTTTGGCTTTTTTGGAATTTAGTTCATGGTGTAGTTGAATCATCCCTGAGGCAGCCAGGCACCTTGGAAGAATCAGAGTCCAGTCTGTTTAATTACCCACTTACATGCAGTATATGCCCTCTTGTGTAAGACATTGTTAGAAAAAAAGAGAAAATGTTTTATTTAATTTTAGAAATGATCTCCCACTTTATTAAAGAAAAAAAAACTCTATCTGCAAAGTCAAATTGTATTGATAAGCTTCCTCTTTCACATATAACAAATGGTCACAGAATTAATGGCTTAAAATTACATATTGGTTATGTTACAGTTGTGTACATCAAAAAGTCCAACATGTATCAATAAGGTGTCAGAATAACTGGTTCCTTTTGGATGCTATAGAGGAAAATTGGTTTCTTGGACATTTCCAGTTCCTTGAAGTCACACTTAATTCTCCATGTTCTTGTGGGTTATGTCTTCTCACAGTGCATCACTTCTCACATTCCATCTATTTCCTCCACTTTTAAGGACATTTCTGATTACTTAAGATCTCTGTGTATAATCCAAGATAGCCTCTCTGTTTTAAACTATCTTCTAGCAGTCATATTTCCATCGACAACCTTAATTCCCCTTTCTATGTAACATAACCTAATCACAGATTGTAGGAATTGAGTAGGGAGGGACATTATTCTACCTACAGTACAAACTAAAATAGGATGTTGAATAATTAATTCATGCAAAATAACAGTGTTTTGATGTATATTCCTTGTAAAAACCAAGGTTATCAATAGAATGATTCATTCAGTCACTCAGAGGCAATGCAGTATAACATAAAAATTAAGATACTCGTCACGAAGAAGGAAAAGCAAAGTTTGCAACACAATATATTTCTTACATGTTCTGCATTAGTAGGGAATGATCTAGTCTCTTTGAGATTCTCTTTCAAGGAAGGTAGGGGGCCACCCTGGTGGCTCAGGGGTTAAAGTCTCAGCAATATCAAACTATTACCAGCCACCGAGGCATGATTTCCATCCCAGACCAGGGAGCTAACCCACATGGCACAGCATACCTCTCCTGTATTGTCCACTGTTCCCCTCAACAGTGTATTTCAGTAAATCTGCCTGTTCAGCTCCCTACTCTGTGTCTGGTGAATCTTATCACCACCCACCTTCACCTCTGGCCTACACCCAAGTTCTTGTATGCATAAATAAATCTTAAAAAAAAAAATAAGGCAGCTAAATTCACCTCAGAGAGTTGTTCTAAGGACTAAGTATGATAAATATAAAACAATTACCAAGTGCCAAAAAAGTTAGTCAACAAATATTAACTATACCAGGATAACGCAATGCCTGTTCTAAATAGATGTTCAGTAAGTGATATTTACTCATTAATTAATTTAATCATTTCTTTTGCAAAAAATATTTTAGACTCTTGGTTAAAAACATACCATATATAACCCATGTTATATCTAAAATATTAATATTGTTTGGTGTGACAAAATAAACAGCACTGATGATTTATTATAATTAATGGCAGTATGCATTTTAGTTTTACATTTACTTTAGTTACAAAATTCAACAAAAATTAGCAAGGTTCTATAAGCAAATTAAATATCAAAACATTAAGGATATTTAATTTTCAGATTACTGATTTTTTTGTGAGGATAAAATTTTATTAGGGCTATTGTGAAATTTTTAAAAAGTGAGTTGCCATGGCATTATGAGTCTCCAAATGTATTATTGTTTTAACACCTCCTACCTTGTCTCCATAAATTAGACTCAGCAAGAACTTTCCTATGGTATCAGTACTTTCTTTTTAAATTAAGCATTCATATAACTATTGGCTTTATAAATTTACTTTTTAAAGAATAGACATTATATCGCATGAAAATAAATTAAAAAATTGAACATACACTTGGTGATTTAAGGCATAAATATGGATAGTTAAATCACATTAAGTTATATTATGATATGAAAATTTATTCAGTTTCTCAATTTATAACTTAATGTATCTTTTTCCCAAAAATTGATTCTATGTCAAAGTTGTTCATTTTAACCACAGTTAATGAAATTTAATTTTTATATTTTCTTAAAGTCATGCAAATTCTAGAAAAGTTATTTCCTTGAAAACTGATTTCCAAGTTCCCAAAAACTGCCAAAATATTTTTTACTTTTGCAATGTTTGTTGATATTTTAAATGGAATGTTTTAGATAATAGTGTCTTCTTTAAACAGAGTACATATCAACAATTATCTTCTATTTCCTGACAAATAAACTGGTTTCCCAGATTGCACTGTAACACTATTATATAATGTAATATAATTCTTGCAAACTCTTAAACTATGCTTGAATAGTTTCCTTTATCGAAGAATTTCCACTTCACTGTTTCTTTATTGTCTCAAATTTTTTTGATTAGTTGAAATACAATTAGACTACTATTCTTTATAAATAGTGTCCCAAATTGTCCAACAACAATTTGTAGCAAAATGTCATTTACATAATGTTTAAGGTCTCTGTTTGCTCATTTATGAAATAAAATTTTAATTCAGCTTTATTATCTATGTAAACCTGTCCTTCAAGAAAAAAAAAATGTTTTGGTATCAACTTTAGCATTCCTTCATGAAATTCTTTATGTATATAAATCATGGTTTTCTATAACAAGAAGCTCTCCTTAATGGAACAGGGGAATTCATAAGGAGTTTCATCTTTCATGGTGAGGGAACTAAGATTAATTGTGTTGCATGGACATTAAATAATATAAGTAACTCTACAATAAATGGTATAAGTATAATAAATCATATAATAACTCTACAATAAATGATATAACTCTACAATAAATGGTCAGTTTGCTAATTGGTAAATGCCACCTGATCAAGAGTCTCATATATAATATATTAAGGGACATGAAAGGTTTTCTGATTGTCTGAAGGAATTGTTTTCATTGAGGGGAAATTTTGTTCTCAGCAGGTGACATTTAGTAATGTTTGGAGACATTTTTGTTTTCAAGCCTATGAGGATGGCTATGCTTCTCGTATTAAATGGGTATGTTTCACAGGGATGCTGGTAAACATCTTACAATGGATAAAAAAGCCCATGACAAATAACGTCTAGTTCAAAAATACAAATAGAGCTGATTTTAAGAAATCCTGGTCAGAACAAATTGAAATTTTTACAGTATCATATTTTCAATCTATTGTAACACTGGGATTGTGATATTGTATTGGAATTGCATAGATAGGACAATATTCAATGCACCCAATGAGTCCAAATTACAGATTTTCATTACCTGCCTTAAAAATATGAAGATATGAATAACTTGAGCTATCATAACAAAATAATTAAGTGTACTTCATAATTAGGTTAAACTCTAGAGCAAGAGTGAAGTTTCTGCTATAATGACAAAATTAGACAGTAAAGGACTTAAAATGATTGAAGGAGAAGGAAATTGGGAGAAGATATTAATAGATATGTATTAATCATATGTCATCCAAATAAAAACATATAGTGACTATTAAGACAGTCTAAGGTAAAAAAATAAATAAAATGTTTATTGAATATATAGCTAGCTCTGAATATGGAGCAGAGGGAATGTGGTCAATATTCATTGGTTGAAAGAAAAGTATGAAATATTACATTCTTCATCCCTTCCCCTAGAAGAAACAAACATGAGATCCCCATCTATACTGGAAACTCCACTAGATGACTGATATTACTTTGGCCACAATTTCTCCACACCCACTCACATCTAATCCAGTATTCTTTACAGTTCATCAACTCCTAAGTCTTATTTTACAGTAGCATCTTATCCTTTCTGGACAACCTTGAAACATATCTTTTGGAGTGCTTATTTTATTTTATGTAATGTTCATTTGATCTTTAGATTAATGCTACCTGCATTCCATAATCTTGGCCCTGAGCCCATCTGTGTTATGGCGGTCATCACTTCCACATCAAGGCTGTCACTGTACCACTTTGTAAAATGTCACTCCAATATTCTGCTTGTTTACCTCTTGTGTACTTACTTAATTTCTAGAAATTGATAGGTAAAGAGATTTTTCGAGTAACAGAATAAGGATGTAAAATCCACTCATTTATGTAAGCATAGACACTTTTAGAAATAGTCAAAACTCATATTCTTATTTTTTTCTTTTATTGAGATAACAGTTTACCACATTGTATAAGATTTAGGGATTTAAGTTGACTAAAATCATATATTTATGGACTCTAAAAATTAGCAAAAAGTTTGTAATGATGTAAGAAGTCAAGAAAAATTGTTCAAGCTTGGTAAGAAAAATAGCTTGTGGCTTTTTCTTTTCTCCATTTGTAGCTGTCCTGCCAAGCTCCATAATTGCCCTAAATTCTAACAGCCTTGTTATTATGACAACTATGAAATCCTGTAGTTTTGAAGTTACCAAAAAATATAATAGCTAGGATCTTCTAAAAAATTGTTAGCAATTCCTAAAATGGCAAGAATTAACTATTCTGTCCCCATGTAAATGTTCTGTCATCCTTGTCAAAAATAAGTACACTGTAAATAGGAGGGCTTACTTCTGGAAATTAAATTCTTTCCCATTTGTCTGTTTGTCTGTTCTTGTGACAGTATCACAATCTTAATTACTGCAACTTTGTAGTGTTTTAGTTAAAAAAATTTCTCTAACTTTGTTCATTTTAACATTATTTTGACTATTCTAGAACCTCATGAATATCCATATGAATATGAGGATGAATTTGTCGTTTTCTGCAATGATGCCAGCAGGGATTTTGATAGAATCTGCCTTGAATCTCTAAATAATTTGTGTTGTATTTTCATCTTGATATTATTACATCTTTTGATCCATATGTATGGGAAGTCTTTCCATTTTATATATCTTTAATTTATTTTGACAATGTTTTATGATTTTCAGTATAAATCTCTTTAGTTAAATTTATTCCTAGATAACGGAGAATCTTGGACATATGCAGTTTCCTTGGGGTAGCTATCTTTTAATGGGATTCTCTTTGACATTCTTTTTTACATCCTTCTCTGTTAAACTATTTCCTATTGATCTCACACACAACTGTTAGATTCCTCTGATTGGCAGCTGATTTTGTCCCTTTTTCCTTCTTCGCTCCTCTCCTCTCTTCCTTCCTTCATAATGATCTAGAAAATAAATTGTTCGGTCCTCCCCGGTGGTGCAACAGTTGAGCGCCGCACTGTGAAGCTGTCCCCAGCCTCTGCAGCGCTGGTTCGATTCCCTGCAGGCAAGGGAGAACACCACATGGTGCAGCAGACCTCTCCTGACTCACCCGCTGCTCCCCTCAGCAGTGTCTTCACTCCGTCTGCCTGTTCTGCTCCCCACTCTGGTTCTGGTGAATTATCTCACCCTCCTGCACTTCTGACCTGTACCCCAGTTCTTATATAAAATAAATAAATAAATAAAAGAAAATAAATTGTTCTAATTGTGATCCAATTAAATTCATGCTACTTTGCAATGCTAGTTTTATAGTCCAGAATAGAGTTTATTCTGAGCCAAGTGGAATATATCTTAGCTGTTTCTTCCCATAACTATCTCTGGTAAATTGAGTAGACTATAGTTTACCATACTGCTTTCAAGAGGCTACCCATCTCCTCTTACCTGCTTCACACAAAAATATGCATTGTTTACAGTTTTCCTAAGGCTAAATTTTCTAAGGCTAAATTTCTTTAAATAAGGACAGTTTTTTTTATGGGAAGTGTGTGAGATCTCTTTTCTTATGGTCTTTCTCTGATCCTAGGCAAAATCTTCCAGTCACTGCTTCTAGACCCAGACAGTCATAGTAAACAATCTTTCTTTAAAAAAAAAAATATTTTTTAATTGAGGTAATATATGGATACTCCCATCATATGTTGCTACTGTTGAACCACCAACAAATCACCCATCATCCACTAACATAATCTATAGAAATAGACCCTTGCCTTAAGAGAGCATTCCAGGAAGAGTAGGTATCCTCTGTTATCATCAGTTATCCTTTTCCTCCTTAAATACTCTTTCCCAATGAACACGATGTGAAAAAATATATATTGTCATACTATTCTTGGATTGTGATGTCTGAAATAGAATTCTACCCTACTGGGGGAGGAGGTGGATGGAGAAGGAAACAGTTCCTCTCACCTCCCATTTTCACCATTATTGAATTGAGCCTTTGCTATATATATCTGATGCATATGGGAAATGCTATTCTATAAAATTAAAGTGTTGTGTGGGAGATGTCAGTTCTTTCAACACTTATATTCTTGATTTTAAAATATTCTAATTGCCTATCAATGCCATTTATATTAATTTTGGGAAAAAAAAAGATTTACATTGTATCTTCCTGTGAGGAATCTGCTAAATAGAACATTTAAGTAGAATAAGGTGACCTCAATTTTACAGAAAAGGTTGCAATAAGTTCTTAAGTTTGAGAGAAAAATACCTGCGTAATATTGAGAATACAAGTTTTATATTGAAGATAAATATATCACTTGACAAGACTTCATAGAGGCTTGGTTAAAATTAAAATTAGTGAAACTGATACTTGTATGTCAAAAGATATTTCTAAGGTAACCAAGATAGTTTTCTGATAAAAGAGAAATGGATTTTTGACTGACAAGCTCATGATTTCTCCAAAAGCACTTGTCTGATACCAATTTTATACTATTTGTAATATCACTTAATGATATTAGGCTGTCATTTGCACACCTGTTGTAACTCAAATTGTAAGTTGATACTCTATATTTTTATCATAAAATTGACTTACTAGGAAATCATAAAGAATAATATGTGAAGAAATAATGTCATACAGCTCTCTCAGAATAAAAGTAATAACTCATTTCTAAAATGAGGACAAAATTAATAGTACACATCATGACACATTTTATTCAAAATTGAATGACTTTACACATTAATATACACAATGATATTTCAAAGAAATAATAATATCTTATTTGAAGGTCAAAATAAAGATTAAAGAAACTGATTCATTAACATCTCAGAACATTTCTGGTACTGATGTAATTAAAGACATGTAATATGATGTAACGGTGTTTCCCAAAGATATAATTCTATAAAAATCTTCATGTAATTTTAGTCTTCTTTGGTAATGCAGGTTTAATTCTGTTTATGTCAAATTTTCCACATGCAAAAGAATATCACATAACAATGACAATTTGCTTCAAAATATAATTAAATATTTTATTTATATATACCATATCTGAATCTACCTATATGTTTCTATGTATTATCGCACTATCATCTATCACTCAAGAGCTTTATTTTTTTTAAATATTTAAGCAAATCCCTTGTTAGAAAAATTTAATTTCAATAGTCATTCCAGATTACAATATTTGACCACTTGCATTTATTTGGCTGATTTGACTATATAGGAGAAAATTCCCTTCTAACACCTTTGACTAGACTTCATAGAGAACTTGACAAAATTAAAATTGAATGGACTTACATGGAAAGTAAAATATGATAACATATTTAACCCATATAAATAATGCTTTTTTTTTTTTAAGTGTATCTGAAAGTAAATAACTTCAGGGCCTCCCCTGGTGGCGAAGGCTGTTAAGCGCCTCACTGTGAAGCTGTCGGCAGCCTCTGCAGCAACGGTTTGATCCCGGCCAGCCAGTAAGGGTCCCACATGGCAGGGCAGACCGCTCCTGCTTTGCCCGCTGCTCCCCTCAGCAGTGTATTTCATCAATCTGCCTGTTCTGTTCCCTGCTCTGTCTCTGGTGAATCCTCTCACCCTCCTGCGAATCTGGCCTGTACCCTGTTTCTTGTATAAATAAATAAATAAATCTTATTAAAAAAAAAAAAACACACACACAAAAAGAGGCCTCCCCGGTGGCACAGAGATTGAGCACTGGGTTGCGAAACTGCCCGCAGCCTCAGCAGCACTGCTTCAATCCCCGGCCGCTGGGTGAGGGTCCCACATGGCACGCAGACTTCTCCTGCTGCCCGCTGCTCCCCTCAGTAGTGTACTTTGTCAGTCTGCCTGTTCTACTTTCCACTCTGACTCTGGTGAATTCTCTCACCCTCCTGTGCTTCTGACTGTACCCAGTGCTTGTATAAATAAATACATACATACATACATACATACATACATAAATCTTTCAAGAAAAAAAAAGTAAATAACTTCATTTCTTATACCCTACACTAGACAAACTCAGTGTAGTTAAAATTTTACTAGATCCTGCTTATCCTTAGTATATAATCTTTTTTTAAAACGGTTTATTTATTTATTTATACAAGAACCGTGGTACAGGCCAGATTCGCAGGAGGGTGAGAGGATTCACCAGAGACAGAGCAGGGAACAGAACAGGCAGACTGACAAAATACACTGCTCAGGGAAGCAGCAGGCGAGACAGGAGAGGTCTGCTGTGCCATGTGGGACCCTTGCCAGCCGGTTGGGATGGAACCGGCGCTGTAGAATCTGCTGACAGCTTCGCAGCGCGGCACTCAACTGCCTGTGCCACCAGGGGAGGCCTGCTTAGTCTGTAATCTTATTTTTTTTTTTCCTTTAGTGGAGACAAACATGCAAAAATTAGAGGTGACATAAATGAGGATTTTATGAAAAGTCCTCCCCAATGGATGTCCTGTATGAGACCTAAGATTTCTAGAACTCCTGTGCTCTCCTGCTGAATATCTGGTTTAAAAAAAGGTGTGATTTAGGGAAACTGGAAGGGAAGTAAAGAAAGATTAGCAACTGAGGCTGAGGCTCTCAAGTGCACTTAAATATTGTTACCTTTCTAAGCTTATATATCTAACTGTTTTAGGTTACATATGTGTCAATAAGAGAAAAGAGTACACAATGTTTTCATATAACCAAAATGTACCTCATCATCTGAGACCCTGCTTCCATGAGCAACTAACTATTCTTTTACCTCCCATGTTTCCCCAGATGTTCTTGTAGAGGTTCATATTATCATCTCATAGTTTCACCTGAACCCTAGTTACCCAAGGTCAATTCCTGTTTCCTAAAGAGATTTTCCTTTGTAGAGTTAAAAAGATTTGAACAATTGAAAAATATCTCATGCAAGCAGCAAGGGCAGATTGATCAATATCTAAATATTATTTATAGTTGCATTTCATAGATTAAAAAAAAAACTTTGGCTTAATCTATTTCCTAGAATCCTTAAATATATAATGCATTGCAATAGAAAATTATATGTTAATGTAAACACAATCTTGCTAAGAAAAGAAAGTTAACCCTAATGTTGGATAAGAACTAGGATGAAGGACACAGTGGGTAGGGAAATAATGAGAATTGATAATGGAAATAGTATAAGTGTTTCTAATTGGAGCATAGCTCTTAAAATTTTGATACTAGTATCTACTCATATCTGATGTCAGGAGCATAGGTTAGAGAAAATTTACAGTTGATAAAATTTACAAATACAAGTCTTAAGATACAATAAAAACATGTTTTTTTTTTAAATTCTTGTTCTTGTTTTTATGATAGAAGATTTAGCAGTCATATGCCTTTATGAGTAGAGAACAAATTAGGTTGATGGAGCTATTTCCAAGTGTCATTGTTTGTGGTAAGGTGTTACTTTATAATTAGAATAGAACTTAATTAGGTTGGCTCAGTTCTTAAGTGAGTGATAAGCAGAGTACTCAGAGAAGACAAAATATAGGGGATGAAGTATGTCAGTTAACAAATACCTGTTCTGCAATTTATCAGGGGAATTGCTCATCTTACTCTATCATTACAAAGACTTTTAGAGGATTATGTTATTGTCTATTATTCAAGAATAAAAAATGGAGCTGGGAGATACAGATTCCGTAACGTATCCATGTACCCACAAATATAGAAGCAAGTCATGAATCAAACTATCAGATAAAAATTACTAGAATCAAATTTAATTCACATAGTACAGTGTCATTCATGGTAGCCTATGTGATTTGTAATGGAAATTGAGAATGCCATCCCTTTGTTTAAAAACACACAAAAAAAATCTGAAAAGATATTAAAATATTAAAATATAAAACTTTTTCCTTCTGTGGTCTGTCTTGATTTGTCATAGTTTTTTTTTTATTTAATGTTTTTATAAGTAAAACAAACCATTAACATAAGCTATCCATTCATCTTTTTGTTGTGCCCTGTATTTTGTAAAGGCAAATACAAAGGCATTAAATTTATATACAAAATAACCAAAACTATATAATTTGTGCTTTGTAACTTGTACATGCATATGTATTTTATTGCTACCAAAGCAGTGGAAATGCTGCACTAAACTTACAGAATTATTTTTATTTTACTTTACAATGTATGCACTGTCTATTGTTATTCTCTACTCAAATTTATGGAAGTTTAGAGAATGACTGGGGAAAGAAAGGAATTATGAGTTGTCTTATATTTTTCCTTTGTTTATAGCATTATCAGCATAAGTAGTTGGTTAATACAGGGAAGTAACATAAGTAAGAAAGATAAAAAAAGGATGCATGTTGGGTCTTGTTTATTGCAATACCATTCTTTTCGTTATGGTTATGGTTTGCCTGGAAAGTGTTTCCTTTTGTACTTTGTACTGACTTTTAGTCTCACTGAGTTTTCACATGTTGAGTATTATGGAGGTCTGTGCTAGTGGTGTGTCACAGCGAATGAGATTGCAATGAAAAGCAGGAACACAAAATTCTTATATCTCCTCTACTTTTTGTACATGATCCATTGTCTTTGTTTACAAACATACTTTCAAGATATCAAGTCATTAGATTGAGATTTAATGAAAAAATTAAAACAGTATTGGCAGAACTTTAAGAACTGTGGCTGCACAGGTTACATGCCACCCAAGAATCCTGCCCTGCAGCTTTTTAGATTCTTTGCTATGGGGGGATACCTGTGGAGTAGGACGATACATTTCCTAAAATTAACATGATAACAGGGCCTTGAATGAATTGCATGTCAGTGTATCTTCTTGAAAAATGCATGCTATGGGCCTCCCCTGGTGGTGCAGCAGTTGAGCGCTGGGCTGCGAAGCTGCCCACAGCCTCTGCAGCACCAGTTGGATCCCTGGCCACCGGGGAGGGTCCCACATGGTGCGACAGACCTCTCCTGGAGTCTCGCCAGCTGCTCTCCTCAGCAGTGTATTTCGTCAGTCTGCCTGCTCTGCTCTCCGCTCTGGCTCTGGTGAATTCTCTCACCCTCCCGCACTTCTGACTGTACCCAGTGCTTGTATAAATAAATCAATAAATCTTAAAAAAAAAAAGGCATGCTAGCCAATTTGATGGAAATAATTAATGTCCAGGAGATTCTGAGATTAGGCCAATGGGATTGACCAGGTATTTGAGGAGGTGGTAGTGATGAAATAAAAGTTTAATATACCTTGGAATTAATATTTTTTTTTTAAAAAACTGTGAATGGTAATGAAGGAATTTTGTGATTTGGATGGTCAGAAGACAAAAGATGGGGGGGTGAAGGGATGATACATTATTATAATTCAACCTGCATTACCTACAGGTTATTAATGAGAGATGTAAGTGAAGGGGGCATTTAAACCCAGTAAATACAGGCAATTTTGTCCCAGAGACTGAGGTCTGCCCAGAGCTACTACTACTGTGCATGTATTTACAAGTGAATACAGGTAATGTTAATATGAACATAATTAGTGTTCAAGAAGGGAGTTGCTATTGTCATGGTGATTGTTATTATCAACATAATAGAAAGTGGAGAGTTGCTTCTCAGTGAAGTGTCTTAAATTTCTCTAAAACAAGAACAATTCAGCAGATAGCTAATAAGTAATCTTAATCCCCCTAGCAATGTAAAATAAAATATTCCTTGTTACTGGAGACTAGATTTTGATTACCCTGAGGGTTAACATTTTGACAACTGCAGGTATATTTTGTGAAATTTGGATAATGTAGAAGATAATGAATAGTGGAGCAATAGGGATAAACTATGCACAAAACATGAGACTTATATTGTGCTTTAATATGTGTGTAAGATACAGGATACAGAACTAGTAATCTTGAAATCATCAGATGGCAAAATATATTTAGTTAACATTGTTAGTACTATAAAGTCAGAACTAGCAGACACTATGAACTGTAAAAATCAATGTTATATATTCATTTTTTATTCTTCAAAGTTAATTTATTTAATAACCAGATAGTTACTGAAGATAATATTTTTAAAAACATGTAAGGGGCAGCACACATTTTAGCAGATATGTTGCAATTTGTTTTAATAGAAAGCTGCAAAATGGCATGCTTTTTATTATGATGACCTAAAAGTACCAAATGCATATTTAGCAAAATAAATAATTTGATTTATTAAGTTATTTTCAAGAAAGTACCATTATCAGCCAAATTTATAACATATTAATTCCTCAAAATTAAATATTCAATAGTATTACAAACTTTTTTTTTTAAAACACAAATACTGTGGGTCAAGGATAAACACTCCATTTTGTAAAACTTTTCTACCTGTTAATGCATCTGAGTCGGGAATCATTTTTTATCTCATTTTAATCTAGATGTTTGGTGTCCGAGGGAGAAAAAAATTAGTTCTTATTTCATGAACACCTGAATGGACCTCAAATCTAGATGAATGACACTATTACCTGGGTAGATAATCCATTTTTCTATAGTGACAATCTGCCCTAATATTTCAGTATTGCTGCTTTCAAGAGGTGATGTTGGATGCCCAAATCTATGCTTTAGTCCCTGAAATGACAGGTGAAGAAAGGTTTCATGAAAGAGTATTTAGTAAAAGAACAAATATAATACATAAAGTATAGTTATTTTTATGTGTAATTAAAAGTCATGATGATGAGGTAATATTTTAATATATTTATGATAAATAAGAAAATGCTATTGTCACTATCTTTTGCCATAACCATATCAATAAACCCTTTGGGTATGGGCCAGAGGTATGGGGAGTGTGAGAATCCACCAGAGAGAGTGGGGAACAGAACAGGCAGACCTACCAAAATACACTGCTGAGGGAAACAGCGGACAGTTAGGAGAGGTCTGCTGAACCATGTGGGTAGCTCCCTGGCTGGGGATTGAACTTGTGCTACAGTGGCTGTGAATCACTTCATAGGTTGCATCTCAACCCCCCACGTCACCAGAGAGGTCCTGATGAAATGTCTTTAATGTAACAAACTGTTCCAAATAAGGTGGGGTCCCTAGCATCAAATTTCTATTTATTATATATATAAGTGATGCATTTAGGGTGTCCCTGTACTATTAAATAATAATGCATAATCATAGCAAATTGCTCCTTTCTATATAAATACTGCTATATAATTGATATAATTGCTCTAGTAAATAAAGAAAAAAATAAATACAATAGGTCACTGTACTGATGGAAAGAAGAAAAAGGAGTATTCAGTACCTCCAAGTCAATATAAAGGTAGCTTGAATCTTTGGCATTAGAATAAAAATACAGAAAGTCAAACAAAAGAGTCTTGAGAACCAATCACTTTGAAGTCTATACAATGTATATATGCAGTATATAATTTTATACTTTCAATACTTACTGTATTTACTATTTCATCCAGTTTATAGAAATATGAGGAACCCCCTAATATAAAATACAAATGTTTCTTTATAAGATACAGGACCCCACAAAATTTCAATACTTGACATCAGCTCACAAGTTACTATAAAAGTTATTTAAAATATTAAATTCTCCCTCCTTACCTTTACCAACATTTGATCATCCTCAGTATGAAGCTCAGCCAGCATGAGAAAAGTTATTATAGATTGTGAGTCTTCTGGGAAAAACCCGTCCTTTCTGAATTTTAATTCATATGTATTCATTTGGCATTTTCTACTTGATTATGACTTAAAACTATTGTAATGTGCTAGCTTGTTCTTATTGTTAGGGTCTCTGTGTCCCCATATTCTAACATGAAGGTATCCAAATCCATATCTAATTTTAGGAAGCTAAAATATGTGTAACAGTTTTTATTCAACCCATTGTATTTTATGCCATAAATATTTGAGCTCTAAATAAATTTTTCAAAATAAAGTGTGGAATATAAATATATACTATGGATTAATTCCTGATTTTCAAAAATTGAAAAACTAAGAAACAAAGAAAAAAAGATTAACAAATAGCATTGGACAGTGATAAAGTATGTGGTATAAATAAATTCCTATAGGAATTAAGATAAGTGCATTGAGGCCTCTACTTATTTTTAAGCCATTACAGATGAGAGGAGATAAACACTGAAACATGAACATTTCTATAATTAAAAGGAAGAATGTAATAGCATAAGAAAAACTTTATGTGCTCCTGGGCTCAAGTTATTCATTTCCTATTCACATGCATTTACAGAACATGTGGGAGGCCATAACCCCAATATCATGAATTATATCAAGATCAAAACTAGCTCTAATGTAACAAATTCAAAAAACAAAATAGTTCTCAGAGATTCAGGTACAGGAGATAAAGCCAAACTAGTTTCATTAGAATAAGATAGTAGACTAAGAGAAACAAAGAGCATAGTTTGTGTAAAAATAAAAATCCAGTTGAATAGTGGATTTAAGTAGCATAACTTGCAATTATTAAAAATCAAATTAAACCAGTAATTCAAACATCTGGATTTTAAAAAAGTTACTATGTTGTTCTTATTTCTGTGCTGTCAGTTCTGTTCCATTGATCTGAATGTCTATATCTAGTAGCAATGTGTTTTAATTGCTAACTCTTTGTAATATAGTTTGAAGTAGAGGAGTATGATACCTGCATTTTTGTTCTTTTTTCTTAGGAGCATTTTTGCTATTTGGTGTCTTTTGTTATTACAAATACATATCATTATGTTTTTGTTCTATTTCTTTGAAGAATGTCGTTGGGATTTTGGTAGGGATTGCATAGAATATGAATATATAATATATATAATATATATTGCTTGAAATAATATTGCCATTTAAACACTATTATTTCTTGTAATCCATGAGCACAGCACACAATTCCATCTCTGTGTGCCTTCTATTTATTTTTTGCAATGCTTTATAGTTTTCTCTTTCTAAGTGTTCATTTTGATTAAATTTATTTCAATACATATAATGATGAAATTATGAGTGGGATAGTTTTTTTTTCTGATTTCTCTGTTAGTTCATTATTTGTGGCTAGAAGTACAGTGGATTTTTGTATATTGTATATAAGATACAGTCTATATTATACATAAGATATAGTCTGTATTCTAAGATACAGTCATATCCTAGAAGGAAGACCAGAAACTATAAAATATGTAGTTGTGCTGGGAACTGGACTCAAACAGCAAGGGAAACAAATCAAAAATAAAACCAAATGGGATAACATTAAACTAAAAGTTTCTGCACAATGAAAGAAATTCGTACCTAACTGAAAAGACATCCTATTGAATGGGAAAATATATTTGCATCTTATAATCTGACAAGGGGTTAATATCCACACTAGACAAGGAAACATAAAAACAACAATAAGAAAAACAGTCAACTCAAAAAATAGGCAGATATTTTGAATAGACACTTTTTTTAAGAAAATTAAAGATGGACATAAGGTTTCTATTTTACCCCAACCAGAGATCATTAATGTTGAGATGTATAGATACCTGGAGCAAGGAAGAAAAATAGAGGCTAGCATTGATAGCTATACAGTTGGAGCCAAAGCATCATATCTTATTATTCGATAAATTCAAATTAAAATAATGATATATCACTTTCCACATCTGAGAATGGTTATTATCCAAAGGACAAGAAACAACAGGTAATAGAGAAGATGTAGAGTGAATTCAGCATTTTTACTCTGTTAGTGAGAATGTCAACTGGTTCAACCATTATCAAAAATAGCATGGAGATTCTGCAAAAAAAAAAAAAAAAATGAAAATAAAAAGTCCTTACATTCCAGTTATCCTAGTTCTGAGTATTTACCTAAAGAATACAAAACACTAATTTGAAAATATTTTTAAGTTCCTCTGTCTTTTAGTATTATTTACAATAACTATGCTCTGGAAAGAAACTAAATGCCCATCAGTTGATAAATTGATAAGGAATATGTGGCATATACAATAGAATACTATTCAGTGGAATAAATACAGGAATATTATTCATAAAAATTATGAAATTCTGCCATTCGCCACAATAGGGATGAATGAAGAGAGAATTATATTTTGTGAAATCAGCCAGGGAAAGATAAGCACCATATAATTGCATTCATGCGTGGTATATAGAGAAAATGCAGACAGATGGGCTACAATAAAAATAAAACAACAGTAACTTCTGGACTATAAGACACTTAGTGATTACCAGAACCAATGAGGGAAAGGAAGATGGGTAAATTGGGGGGTAAAGGGATAGTGGTAAGATGGATAAAGGATAGATTTGAACTTCAAGTGGTACCTTAAGTTAATGTATACACATGTTGTTTTTTTTTTTAAGGGTATCTTCAATTTTTTTTAAATATTTATTTATTTTACTTTATACAAACACTGGGCACAGTCAGAAGTGCAGGAGGGTGAGAGAACCCACCAGAGCCAGAGCAGGGAGCAGAGCAGGTAGAAGGACCGAAGTACACTGCTGAGGGGAGCAGCGGGCGGCAGGAGAGGTCCGTGCGCCATGTGGGACCCTCTGGTGGCCGGGAAGCAGCAGGGGATCGAACCAGCGCTATAGAAGATGCGGACTGCTTGGCAACCCAGCGCTCAACCGCTGAGCCACCAGGGAGGCCCACACACGTTGATTCTTGATGGTGAAATTTGTGTAATGTAATAATGTAGTGTTACTTACATTTAGAACAATGCACATTAAGTAATAACAGAAATTACAAAAACTGTCTTATTACTTAAACACTAAAGAAATTAAAAACACTTATAACAAGAAAGGATGCCTCATTATTATTCAGTAGATAGTTCTGTACTTCTGAAAAATAAATAAATAAAGGAAGCAATATTAAAATATTTAAATTATGGCATGTCTGTAGCTTCACTTAAAATGAAATTCAACAATTAAAACTATGACCATTTTATCACATTGCTAATCCATATAGTAAAAATGTATATGACAAAAACATTGATCTAGGCAATGAATTTGAATTAAAAGTTGATTGGCATAAAATCATTTCAAAATACAGCAAAGTTTAATGGGAGATCAGTCTAATATGTTTTAGTTAACAATTCAAAATACAAAAATATTTTCAATTACTTTTATTTGCTTGTAAATAGGAAATTTACTTTAAAATATTATTCACAATCTAAAACAAATATTGATGTCCAAAAGTATATATTGTGTTCTTGAATTTCTTTGAGACTTAATTTCTCAAAACTCAATTTGATGTTAGATGAATATGGCTATTTTTTTCATTTTTTCAATTTTTTGTCACAAATGTTAAACTAGTATTCACCAATTTTATTTTTATGGCACCTGATGGTTTTAAAATGTGTATTTTAATAAGCTATTAATGAGTTCATACACTCAAAATAAGAAATTTTCATAGTATTGTCACATTTTCCCATTGATTTTCATAAGAAACTGCCTGAAATCTATATATTCATCCAACTATATTAAATAAGGAAAAGAAAAACAAGCTTTTATTACATTTATTCTTGTTAAAGCAGGGAATCTAGCATTATATGATTTTAGATTATCATATTAACTAGAATACAGTGTATCAAACTGAGGCTATAAAAATCTTTTTTTGGCTGCAAACTTTTCTAGACTCAGTGGTAAAGCAGGATTGATGAGTGTTTATAATAGCAATAATCTCTGCAAAATCGGTCATTAGCACAGTTAACAACTAATTTGTTGGAGTGTTAACTGCCCTTGGCTTTGCCTCAAGCTGTTAGCAAACTGGTCATTAACTGCTGGTTACAATTGATTTCTTGGGGCCCTATTTAACAGAAATTTGATTTCAATTCAACACCCATGGAGGCTAATTTTGATTCAGTAAACAAGTAAGTTTCTTTTCTTAAGGTTCGCCTTGATACAATATTGTTCTATGATATATCAGAAGACATCTCCCAAAATTCAATGAACATGTGAGAATGTGTGATAATAGGTAGCTGGATCTATATATGTGTTCTTCAATCCACATGGCAGGGCTGAGGACAGATAATAGAGGACAAGAAAAGCAGTCAACAAGAAAACACCTTCTGCTTAATGTGTTCATATACTATATACATTATTAAATGTGTTCTAGTGAATGAAACCACAGTATACATACTTCTTTATATATTCTTGATATCAGTCCTTACCAAATGTATAATATTTTCTTATTTTGAGAGTTTTCAGTTTCTTCATGTGCCCTTGGATTCACCAATGATTTCAATTTTGATGAAGTTTATCACCTTTTCTTTGGTTGCCTTTTTTTTTTTTTGGTGTTTTATTTTAGAAATCATTTCCAATTAAAAGTTATGAGGAATTGCTGCTATGATTTCTCCTGAGTTCTGCAAGTTAGCTTTTAAAGTTATTTCTTTGATCTGTTCTGAATTTTTTTTTAATATATTGTACAATGATCCAAATTCATTCTTTGATATAAGGAAAGTATCCAACTTGATTTTTTTGCAAGTGGATATGCAGTTTTCCCATAATCATTTTTTGTGAAGACCACAGCATTCAAAGGGCTTGGCAATTTTGTAGAAAATCAATTGCTGGTATACCTGAGGGTATATTCCTAATGTTTCTATTCTGTACTATTGTTATATATGCTTATACCACATGGTTTGGGTTCTTTGTAGCTTTGTATTGAAATCAAGCAAATCATGAATTGGAGTCCTTTAACATTCTTTTTCTTTTATATATATAGATTTATTTTATTTATTTATGCATACAAGAACTGGGGACTAGGTCTGAGGTGTGGGGCGGTGAGAGGATTCACCAGAGAGAGATTGGGGAGCAGAAAAGTCAGATCTACTGAAATACACTGCTGAAGGGAGTAGCAGGCTAGACAGGAGAGGTCTGCTGTACCATATGGGTTAACTCCCTGGCCAGGGATCAAACTCATGCTGCAGTGGCTTTATGATAGCTTGATAGCATTGAAACTTTAACCCCTGAGACACCTGGGAGTCTCCTCAACATTATCTTTTTCAATAATTTTTTTCTATGTGATGTTCTTTGATACATTATTATTTACTGAATATTAGTATCCTCTCCAAATTCAGATATTTAAAACCCTAATCACCAACATGATAACATTTGCAGGTTGAATTTTTCAAATTCAGAATTTAGATTAGGTCTGCAAACCCAAAGGAAAACAGCTCTTCCCAAGAGTTCAGCCATGCTGAAATCCAGATGCACAGAATAGTAAATGATACTCTGAAAACCTGAATTAAGACAAATGTGAATTTTAGCATAATTGTTTTTCTATTTCTGAAAAAAAATGTCAGTGAGATTTCGATGAGTATTGCGTTGAATTTGTACACTGAATTTTTTTTTTTTTAAGATTCATTCATTTATTTATGTATTGATACAAGCACTGGGTACAGTCAGAAGCGCTGGAGGGTGAGAGAATTCACCAGAGCCAGAGCGGGGAGCAGAGCAGGCAGAAGGACCAAAGTACACTGCTGAGGGGAGCAGCAGGCGGCAGGAGAAGTCTGCGCACCATGTGGGACCCGCCTCTAGTGGCCCGGGAGCAGCCGGGGATGGAACAGGCGCTTCAGAGGCTGCGGGCAGCTTCACAACCCAGCACTCAATCGCTGCTCCACCGGGGAGGCCTGTAGATTGAATTTGTTAAGGCCTTAACAATATTAAATCTTCTAATCGATAAACATGACATTTATTTGTTTCTCTTTTTAATTTTTTGTCAACATTTTATATTTTAAAATCTCATCTTTGGTTAATTTTAGTTGTAGGTATTCTCTTCCATACTATTATAAATACAATCACTTTTAAAATTCTTTTTTTACATTGTTCATTGCTAGTAAACACATGGTCATCACAGTTTTTAAGTGTGAATTTTATTTCCTGTATAGTTGCTGAATTAGTTTCTGCCTCTAAAAGATTTTTTGTGAATTATTCTGGGATTTCTATAGATAAGAGCATGTGGACTCCATACAGAAAATTTTACTTTCTTTCCAATTTGAATCTTTTTTTGTGCACTTTTCTTCTCTAGTATGTCTGGTGAGAAATTTGATTACTGTATTCAATAAAAAAGGTAATAGTGGGCATTCCTGTCTTATGGCTGATCACAGAGAAAATGTTATCAGACTATCACTATTGATATTAACTGTATGCTACTAATATACAGCTTTTGTTACACTGAACAATTAACATCTAGTCCCAGTTATTGAATGTTCTTATATGGAAAAGATTTTGACTTTTTAAATACTTTTGTGTATGAATTGGTATGATAATATGCTGTTTGATTGTCCCTGACCTCCCTTACTCTGTGTATGTGTCATTGCATTGATCGATAGTTGCATTTTAACCTGCCTTTGTCATTCTAGAATAAAATCTTTTCTTTCATGGTGTATAATCATTTTAATATGTGAATGATTTCAGTCTGCTATTAACCTATTGAAAAATTTTAAATGTATATTCATACAGAATATTTTCTTCAATTTTCTTTTCATGTAAGGTCTTTCTTCTGCTTTTCTGTCAGAATGATGCTGGATTCATACAATTAATTAGTAAGGGTTCATTTCATATCAGTTACTCAAAAGAGTTTGATAATAATTTCTTTTATTAAATATTTAAGACAATCAGTAAAGCCACCTGGTCCAGGGATCTTCTTTATCAGAAAGTATTTGATTATTGATTCAATCTCTTTACTTGCTACAATTATGTTTAGATTTTTCTATTTCTTTTTTAGTCAGTTCCATTATTTTGTGTCTTTCTATAAAAAATTCAGTTTTAGCTAGGATATCAACATTTTAAAATGCATTTTATAGTATTCTAGTATAATCCTTTCTATTTCTGTAAATTTGTGGTGTTCCACTTTCATTTTGGCATTTTGAGTCTTCTTTCATTTTTATTAATCAATATAGCAAAGGTAGGCAACTTTGTTTTTCTTTCTTAGAACCAGCATTTATTGATTCTTCATTGTTTTTCTATCCACTATCTTATTTAATCTATGTGCTAATGTTTATTATTTCCTTCTTTTCACAAGTTTTGTGTCTAGTAGCCCCTTTTTTTCTAAAATCATAAGGTATACTATAAGTTATTCATTTGAAATTTTTCTACATTTATATAAGTATACAAAATACTACATGTTTTATATATAATATATACAAGTATATATAATATGTAAGTGTATATGTTATCTATACACTTATAAAAGTATATAAAATATACTCCCAGCACTACTTTTTAAAAATTTTATATATTTTTACATCATTTTTCATTTTTGCACAATGTATGCATTTTCATCTTCGTTATAGTCCACATAAAATTCCCACCCTTCTTGATTTTTTTTTTAAAGATTTATTTATTTATTTATTTATACAAGCAGTGGGTACAGTCAGAAGCGTGGGAGGATGAGAGAATCCACCAGAGCCAGAGCCCGGAACAGAACAGGCAGACTGAGGAAATACACTGTTGAGGGGAGAAGCGGGTGCGGCAGGAGAGGTCTGCGCACCACCATGTGGAACCCTCACTGGTGGCCGAGGATCGAACCAGCGCTGCAGAGGCTGTGGGCAGCTTCGCAGCCCAGCGCAACCACTACACCACCAGGAGAGGTCCCACCACCCTTCTTATTTTGATCCCATTCCCTTCTCTCCATCCCTGTAGTGTGTCTCTGGTTTATAGTTGCTTGTTGATTTTGATTTTTACTTTATTATTAGTCTTTTTCCTGGTCCCTTATGTAGGTTTTCTAAATTCTTACTTTAGCTGCATTCCAAAGTTTTGTCTTTTTTTCACTTGTTTCAAAATAATTTCAATTTTACAAGTGAAATGTTTGAGTCATTAATTTTTAAGTGTGTAATTTAACTTTCTGATATTAGTAAAATTTCCAGTGTTTTTTTAATGTCATTTATCTCTAGTTTCATTCCATTGTGATCAGCAAAGCTATTTTATTTTAACTCAATGGTTTTCAGACATAATACGTGTTTTGTAGCTTAACATGTTTTCCATGCTCCAAAATATTTCAGTATGCTTGAGAAGAATGCATATTCTGCTATTGTTGGGTGGAGTTTTCTGTATAGATCTGTAGAGCTAGTTTATTTATAATGTTGCTCAAATCCTTTATTTTCTTACTTTGTGTCTGGCTTTTCTATAAATAATTGATTGTGGTGTATTTAAGTCTTCAACTATTATTATAGGACTGTCAATTTCTCCTTTCAGGTCTGTTTAGTTCATACATTTTATGACTTATTGATTATATATTTACAATTATAGTCTATTTTTTGGCAGATTGAGACTTTACCAGTAGATAAAATTCTTTGTGCCTTTTTAACTTTATTTTTGTAATTCATTCTAAATAATTTTTATAATCTATATTTATATTTATATATATATACAATTCCAATACATGATTCCTTTTGTTCTACTGAATTTCCTATATGTTGTCTTATTTCCTCATGTGCCTAGTTATGTTTGTGTCCAGATGTTATATTTGCAGAATTGCTTTAGAATTATTTTGAAGAATAGGATAATAGTTCCCTCCAGGGAAGATGTGTTTCTTTTTTCAAGGGGATCAGAGGATATAACAATTTCATTGTCTTTTTGAATCTATACCAGAAATTAATATGATTTGAAATTGCTAATTGTAATCTCTACATTATTCTCACTTATTTTTCATGCTTTCAACCCATTGTGTCCCCATCCTTTGGGAGGGGATATATTAAGTTATTCCTCTTTGGCAATACTTATAATCAAATACTTCTTCCCTTAGGGTGTCAGAAGCTCTACCTACCTCCTGAGTTTTTCACCACCTCAAGAATTAAATACCTGCAGAGGAAAAATATTTACTCCCAGAATCACCTTCTTGGTTTTGGTTCTCTATAGCATCATTGTATGGTAAGTCTTTGATATCTTCTTAACTCTCCAGTACTTCCAATTATTAAAGAAGGTTGTTATTGAGCAGTAGTCGTTTGAATAAGATTTGTTCTAAATTGCCCACAATTATCAAAGGAGGAGCTATTGTCACGAGTTTCATTAAAATCTCTTATTCTATAACTATTTAAATAGAAAATTAACCTGTTTATAACTTTAACACATGTTAATGCATTGTCTGAAGTCCCCTAGTTAGTGGTAAATAATATTCCTTAATGCTCTCAGTGAGAAATTATGTCTACCTGCTTATCTATCTGCCTATCTTCTACCCACCCACTCACCTATCTGTCATCTGTCTGTCTGTCATCTATATGTCTATCTAAATTCATTTCATCTTTGGTACTTCTTTGCTAGTTTGGTTTAGAGTTAAATCTCTACTTAGTGCCCCAGTACTTCAGAACTCTCATTTTACTCTTATTTCTCAAACTGCAGAGACATGGTAACTATGAAACATTTCAAATTAACAGATTAATTTGGGGGATAAATCAATGGAATGAAAATTTTGAAAAAGATGTTAAAATTGCAATTAGTGATGTCTAGGAAATCATTGAAACAATTATATCTGTAACTAGAGTAATCATTTGCTACTTATTCACAATATTATTTTGCTGGCAATGACAACATAGAATGTTATGTCATACGTCTATATATGTGTAAATAGATTATATCCTTGATTTCATACCAATGTGTGTACCTTTATTTCAGTAATTTTCAACTCACTGTTTTTGGTTTGTGTAGTATTTTACTTTTCAGATAAATACAAATCTTAAGTTGCAAAATCCATGCATTTTAAACTGGCTAGGATCAGAGAAATCAGTGTAGCTAAGGAAGGAAGCATTCTTTCGGCACTCAAAATACGAGGTGGCCATAATATCCTATCCTTTCTATCCTTCGGGTTAAAGATATATTCTGTGATCATGATTTAAAGTCAGCATACCAATGCATGGTTCACAATTCAGCACATCTCTTTAATTTTATTAATGTTTATATTACAGTGTGCCTATCCTTTTGGATAGCAAAGCTGTATAACTTCTTTCACTTTTTGCCTAAGGCAACGTGCTAGTGTTTGATTTATCTTCTGTACTTGTCTTCTTTTTTTAACAATATGAACTTTTCTTAGACAAGTGCAATGCTGTGTGTGACCCCACGGGGAAAGAGTTTTCTTTTTAAGGAATGTGTACAAAGTACTTAATAAGTCATGTCATTCCATGATTTACTGTATATTATATTTTCAGTGACTACAGTTAACTTTCTTGGTCTCTAGATGCCAACATTTTAATAAAAACAAGACATTTTCAACAAAATGTCAGAAACAAAGTGATCAAAGTGCTGTGGGAGCAGTTTGGCAACAGTTTGAGCTTTGAATTTCCTATTCACTTTCCAAAACATTCACTTAAAAAGCATTTATTGAAGCTGAACTGCCTTTATCAGCCTGATCAGAGCTCCATAAAGAGCATGCATGATTCAACTGCCTTCCCTAGCTTTAAAAAATATAACTTTGATATATGCCTCACAAGTGCAGCACAATAGTTTTCATGCTCACGTTTGTTAAGATTTAGTGCAGCCATTAAAGAACAGAAGGGCTCTTTGGTGGCAATCCTCAGACATACCAAATATCCCAAAGCAAAACCTTCTACAAATCAGAGATTAAGGTACTGACAAAAATTTCCACTTGATTGCAGTTTTCCCCTTTAAACCTTATATCAGGAGTGACTATCTTTTCGATCAAATCTCTCAGGGAGGTGAATAGATAGGTTTTTTCCTCTTGGAGGAAAATATCAACTGAGAGATAAAAAGTGACATTTTATGTGCCTTGTCCAGGAGTCAGTCGATTTATTTAAAAAACGGTATGTGAACCTGACCTATACATGAAGTTTGTGGCATGTCTCTTGTCAAGTATTGATCACTTAAGACTTTACTGTTTGCCTTCTGCAGTGTAGCTAATAATCTCTTTTTATTTAGTTTGTGGCTTTGAATTCTTATCATGGCTTTACTGATTTCTCAGGGACCTATTAGATCTTGCTTTTGCTGTGCAAATGGCTATGGAAATTAAGCTTGCTGAAGCACTTTTCCTGGGCAAACACTCCTTGTTTTCCATCAGTTCATGTGTCAAGTGGTTTGCATGCAGATGGGGTACATTTGGAAGCAGCAGGTGCTATCAATCTTCATGACTTTGCTATACACACCATTTCACCTCTACCTGTTTCAATGGGAGATTGTAAAGGATGGCTGAGCAATCAAGCTATTCCCCTTGACTGACATCAGGTATTTCTACCTAACTCACCTTAACACTTTGGGGTCAGTGCTGGACACTTAGAAAAATTGGACTCTAGGTGATATGGTCAAATATCTTCCACATTTTGACATATTTGCCAACTGTGTTAGCTTTCAAAATTGTAATGTTGAATTCTATCCACAATGCAGAAGCAAAGCTGAACTTTGTTTGCTTATTTGCAAACATCTTCTATTTATATCATTGTCCAAAAATTTTGTGACTGTTAGTACATTAACTATTTTATTTCCTGCAAGACTTCATTGAGTTTTGTGTCATGCACCAAAAAGAGACAATAAGTTGCAAATATGTGAGCCATATTTATAAGGACTTTTATGGTTAGTTTATTTGTTTTCTAAGATGATCTATAATAAATGTGTTTAACTTCAATATTTTCAAGGCAATCACTGATACAGATTGAGGAAATTATGGCATATATGTTACAGTAAAAAATATATGCAAAATATTATGTGTGTGCATGTGATTTTGTGTATATCTACATATGCATAGAATGATATATATGATTCCATCATGTATCTAGGAGATTAAATTTATCAATGGTGTTCAGAGTTGTGCACTACCATTTAGTGTATCTGTTTTTCCCACTTTATAGCTCAAATAAATAGCTCAACAGTGAACTCAACTTATATTTGTTATATGAAAGCTACAAGTTTTTCATTTTTGATGGATATGGTATTTGTGTCAAATGCTTCTTCAAGGAATTCCTGTAGATAGAGAAATAAGAAAGCAATGTTTTTACTTTTTATTTGGAAATCACATTTGTTAATCATTTGTATTTGCTAATAAAGTATTAATGTATATATGTAGATCATATTGCATACATTACACAAGAAAACTGATAATGAATGAAGAAGGTAAAAATTTACCAGCTGGAAAGAGAGTGAGCAATAGATTAAAATACATTTTTATCCTAATCAATAGTGAAATACATTTCTAGCTCTTCCCAAATTAACCCAGAAATTTTTATAAGTAAGTGTATGCTGAATTGTCCATGAGACATTCTCAAACAATCTTCATTTTTACTTGGTGACAAAGTGAGAATTGTGAAAACTGTGTGTAAGTTTGCATGTGTGTTTGTAAATTAATCACAGTAAACATATAGTTCATGATGCTCACTTCCTGAAAAGATATACCAATTAGAATAGTTTAGATAATATACTTCAAAAATGTAATTTACAGAATATTCATAACTAATAAAAATAATAATTCTTTGTGTTAAAAACTAAAGACTCTCAGAATTTATGTAACTATTTCTTACATAGTATGTAATATAATTTAGGCCTATGTTTATGAATAGTTAAATATCTAATCAGTGAATTCAAATTAGTAAGTGTTAACTGTGAGCTGTAAAAACATGTAAACAACTTTTTTTTTGCAATTCCATTTACCCTTTGCATTTTCCTATACTAATAATTGTACCCCTAAACTTATATATACCCAATGTCAATTACTTCCTTTGAGGATTACTTTACCTCTTAGGCTCACACTGTAAGTCTGATCATGGGATAGCAAGAGAAAGCAGACATATACTCATGCAACCTCTGGACATATTCCATTAATCCAAATATGGGCAGTAGTTATAAGTTAAACAATCAAAATTATTCTCTGGAACACTGACAAAAGGTAGGCAATAGAATGAACTTATCTGTGAGAATTAACTTTTTCTATATTTAATTCAGTAATGTCTTATATGTGGTAAGTAACTATCAACTTACATAATAAACAAAAAAAGGTCAGTCATTAATATCATAATTATTATAGAAGATTTAGAAGTATAAGAGGATTTAGAGTATAAGAAGGTCAAAACTTTCAAATGCCATCACTGTAAGCAGCATACAAAGATTCTGTCTTGTCTTAAGGAAAGTTAAAAGGAATCAAGGACCAGGTGCAGCATTTCATTTTCAGAATAACTGAGTGCCAAAGAAAGTTAAATTTCCATACAAAACTTATTAACTATGTATAGGTCAGGGTCCCAGCTGGAAAATAATAGGATTTTGACACACGTGCTAGGGTGTCAGTTTGAATCCTTAGAACATTTTCTATACCTGGTTTCCTCTGAACCATCTTGCCCTACAGAAATGGGCCACTCCTCATTGTACATTAGTACATCTTCTGTGTCTCTATATTATAAGTTCTCTACATTATAAGCTGGTGTAAGACTCTCCCTAATCAGGATCCCTTCCTACTTCCCCTGAGGCTTTAACTATAGTTAAGTTATATCATCTCTGTTGAAGATATACTGGGTTTGATCAGAGAAAGGAGTGGCATCCACATGATCTGCAAGACTGAACTAGAATGTACTACCAGCAAAATGGGACAGAGGATAATATGTGAGAGATTGAATTTGAAATCCCTTGATTCAGGAAGAATGTATTGATTTGGTAGCATCAACCTGGATTATAGAATTTAACATATTAAAGGACCTGAGGGCATAAGGCTCTGTATATATTGTTAATAGGATACTTAAGTGACATTAAAATGTCAGAATTTCCATTGTTTACAGCAAAGGATTAAAATGTCCTAAAATGTCCTATATATGAGTGCTAAACTCATATATAACAAGTTCTGATGAGACCTACTATTTTATATAAGGACTGAAAACTCATAAAATATGTATGTTGTGGAAGAAGGTCCTCTTGACACAACCTATTCTGTTCATTATGAATTTGCTAGTGAGAGGGGAACCAGGCTCTCCAAAAGTTTGAGGATCAATCTTTAAGGCCATGAGTGGAGCAGGCTCAATGATAGCAAACACAATGTTAAGGCTCTGGAAAAATTGTGCTTGAGTTTTGACAGATGAGGGTAATAATTATGTGTGGCTAGCTTAAAAATCCACTGCAGAGCTGTAGCTAATAGTAGAGATAGCACTGATAATTATATAACATGTCATCCCAGAGGAAAAATAATCGTGATACCCTACCAGGGTCCTACTCACTTCTAATACTTTTAATGAAAGAAGTGATAACCAATAGGCTGCAGCATGTGACTCTAATCAGTATCAGCATCCCTTTTCAATTTCTTGGGGCTGAGACTATTTTGAACCCAGATTTTTTGATTAAAGACTTTGAAACACAAGAAATCCCCTACAATATCAATTTGAGTATATGATATGTACAACTATGTTTGGAAAAAGGGAAATGTCCAAATATTTTGAGAACACTTAGACCCAGAGAAAACTACCTTCAATAAATAATAATGTGGAAAAAACATGATGGTGCTTGCACTAGTTGGGGGCCATAGGGAATATATTTAATAAATTCTGTTCAAAGTTTGCCTCCCACTGTCTCCTTTAGTTCTCTGATGTGCCCAGTGGTCATTTTCCTAGTCCATTAATTTATAATCAGAACAGAAATAATCGGCTGTTGGCACAGTTCCTTGGTCTATAGGATAAGAGCTATCATGATGGCAAGAGGAAAGGTGAAGTTCCTATAATTTCTCCCTCCAGCCCTAGCCAATCAGTAAATTTTTAAAAAAGCAAATAAAAATAAACAAAAAAACACATTATTTTTCTTAAGTAGATTATGGAATGCATTGAAGCTTTTAAGAATATGAAGGATGCAGGGCTTCCCCGGTGGCGCAGCAGTTGAGAGCTGGGTTGCGAGTCTGCCTGCAGCCTCTGCAGCGCTGGTTAGATCCCCAGCCGCTGGGCGAGGGTCCCACATGGCGCACAGACCTCTCCTGCTGCCCCCTGCTCCCCTCAGCAGTGTACTTCAGTCCTTCTGCCTGTTCTGCTCCCTGCTTTGTTTCTGGTGAATTCTCTCACCCTCCTGCATTTCTGACTGTACCCAGTGCTTGTATAAGTAACTAAATCTTAAAAAAAAAAAAAAAAAGAATATGAAGGATGCAGAGACTGTACTGTTGTTCATAAGTCATTGAATACTCCATACAGATCTTGGAGAAAGACAGAAACTTAACCAAGTGTTACTCACAATTGCAGTCACCATGCCAGATGTGGCACCTTTGTTAGTTCAACATCATTTGTTGAACACATAGTGTTAGTTTTCTCTCCTTCAAGAAAAGAGTACTAGAACAGTTCATGTTCACTTGGAATAAGCACAGCATCTGTTAAACAGTATGACTACAGTCTGGTCTTTATATCTGATCTTGAAAATGAATACGCAAGTTCCTTATTGTGCAACTAATTTTGGTACAAAAACAACTACAGTAATCTACTTATTTCTCTGGTTTCAAATATTAGCAATATTTTTGGTCCAGTAATTTATCACTATCTTGCTAATTTAAAAAAAACTTTTTAAAGATTTTAAACTATTTTTGGCCCTCCCCTGGTGGCGCAGCGGTTGAGCACTGGGCTGCAAAGCTGCTCGCAGCATCAGAAGCACTTGTTTGATCCCCGGCCACCGGGCAAGGGTCCCACATGGCGCGACAGTCCTCTCCTGCTGCGCCGCTGCTCCCCTTAGCAGTGTATTTCATCGGTCTGCCTGTTCTGTTCCCCACTCTGGCTCTGGTGAATCCTCTCACCCTCCCGCGCTTCTGACTGTACCCAGTGCTTGTATAAATAAATAAATAAGTCTTTAAAAAAAATCACTAAAATTTCCTTTATAAAAAGATTTTTAAATATTTTGTCATGGAGTTTTCATTATTTTCAGCAAAAAGTTTAGACAAAATACCTGTTGTCTGCATAAATTTGTTTTCAATATATTTATTTTAAAGATTTATCTTTATTTATTTATGCATACAACAGCAGGGGTGTAGGCAAAGAGTGAGACAGTTAGAGGATTCACCAGCAACAGTGGGGAGCAGAGTAGGCAGATGTACTGAAATACACCTCTGAGGGGGGCAGCAGATGAGGTAGGAGAGGTCTGCTGTGCCATGTGGGTAGCTCTCTGGCCAGGAATTTAGGGATTAAACTCGTTGTTGATTGAACTGCAGTAGTTGGCAATAGCTTGATAATGCTGAACAACCCCTTGTGCCACCAAGGAAGCCCTGAATTTTTATTTTTAGAATTAATTGTCTCCTTAGTGTTTTATCTTACAGAATTATGAAATAGCTTTTTTTTAGGTAAATTTCTAATTTTGTTATTGTAATTGCTAGGAATATTTTTTAATGTATTTACTTTTAGCCTTCTTAAGCTATATAGAATATTTCAATATATAGAATTAATATAGAATATCTCAATCTTCTGGAAATAAAATAATTCTTTACATGAATTTTTGTATTCTTTGTGTATAAGAGATACCTAGAGAATGAATAGTTAGCTTGGGCTGAGTTCTGCTTTAATTTTTAAAAACTAGATTTTAAGGAAGAAAAGCCAAGAGAAGAGACTCACTGGGATCAGGATCTCCATATAGTTTTCTAATTAACTAGCACATTAGTTGTAGTCAGTTTTCATTTCCATGCGTGGTGGAGGACCATGGACTCAGCATTTTATTCCTGAAAAAGTATCTCTCCCACACTTTGATTTTCATGATCCAGGATATATATACACTTCTTCTTCTGATGGCTTTCTGTTTTCCACCTCAATTAATATTTAATAAAATATTCTTTATTATCATATATATTTCTATGTCAGTATGCATGAGTATATCTACATATGTGTGCATATGAATGGATGTAAGGATAGGTAAGTGATATTAGGGATTAGACCTATTAAGAAAACACAACTCCTGGGCCTCCCTGGTGGTGCAGGCGGTTGAGCGCTGCACTGTGAAGCTGTCTGCAGCCTCTGCAGTGCGGGTTCAATTCCAGCCGGCCAGCGAGAATCCCACATGGTGAAGCAGACCTCTCCTGTCTTGCCCGCTGCTCCCCTCAGCAGTGTATTTCGTCAGTCTGCCTGTTCTGTTCCCTGCTCTGTCTCTGGTGAATCCTCTCACCCTCCCACGCACTAGCCTGTACCCTGGTTCTTCTATAAAAATAAATAAATCTTAAAAAAAAAAAACTCCTTACATGTCGACATTTTGATTTAATATTTAATTTCATATTCAAAAAATACTCATTTGTAAAATATATGTTAAGCTAAATCACACTATTTGCTTTATTTATCATTTAAGTTCTGGGAATTGGCTAAGAGTCTGATCCTGACTTATATGCATAAATTTTCACAGCATAAATATAGATGGCATTTAATGTATCAACATATATTTTGTTAGCATTTACTGCTAAATATTCATCAGAGAATTTCCACTGATTTATTAAAATCACAGAATAATACAAAGATAATCAGTTGGTTTAAGTTAATGAAAATAATAGTATTTTACCTGCCTGTATGGAAGTTTTCCATTATTAGTCACTTTTCAAAATAATCAAATTGTCACTCTTGAATCCCTGTTACTACATGTAGTTTCATTGTTGAGTAATTGGTAGGAGTTTAATTTTTTTTTCCTTCTTATATCATTCACGTGCACATAGAGTTTCAGTGAGGTATAGCAATTCATCTAGGAGCAGAGTATTGAAGAATTTGAGGTTAGACTATTTTCTTCTTAATTATGTTTTTTTTTTTTATTCTGGTAATATTAGTTTACAGCATTGCATATGACTTTTGGCTTAAGCATACCAGTTCATACATCTTCATGGAGATGTTACCACAATGAAGCACCAGCAGAGCACCCATGCACCTATACCATAGTCTACTTAGTCCTTTTCTCCTGTTTCCCTTTCTCCATTCTCCCCTTCAGGTGATCTTAATTCAACTGTCAGATTTTTAGGATTTGTATTGGTTTCCTTTTGTTTCTTTATACTCTACATATAACGGAAATCATCTTGCATGTCATTTTGATTTAATATTTAATTTCATATTCAAAATTATTCATTTGTAAAATATATGTTAAGCTAACTCATACTATTTGCTTTATTTTCCATTTAAGTTCTGGGAATTGGCAAAGAGTCTGATCCTGACTTATATGCCCTTTCTGACATTTCTCTTAGCATAATCTCCTCCAGTCCCATACCTGTTATCCAAAATGGCAAGATTTCATCTCTTTTCGTAGCTATTTCATCTCTTTTCGAAGAGTATTCCATTATGTATTTATATCACATCATCTTGATCCAAGCATCAAATCTTTGGCACTTAGGTTGTTTCCATAACTTGGCTATTGTAAACAGTTCTACAAATGAACATAGAAGTGCATATACACATTTGATATAACGTTTTTGTGTTCTTCAGGTGAATGTTGAGGAATGGGATTACTGGATCACATGGTAGATCTATTTTTAAGATTTTGAGAAGCTGCTATACTATTTTCCATAGGGATTAGAACAGTCTAGTCTGCATTTATACCAAGAGTGTAAAAGGGTTCCTTTTTCTCCACAGTTTCTTCAACATTCCAGCTTCTGTTCTTTTTAATATGGGTCATTCTGATGGGTGTGAGGTGGTTTTAATTTACATCTCACAAATTATCACACAGGTCATGATTTTTTTTTCATTTGCATGTTGGTCATCTGAATGTCTTCTTTTGAGAAGTATAATTTAGATAATTTGTCCATTTGTTAAGTGGGTTGTTTCTTTTATTGTTGTTGAGTGGTGTGAGCACTTTATATATTTTGGAAATTAACCCCTTGTCAGATGTGTGACTCCCTTTGCCTGTTCAGTTACTTTCCCTGAAACAAGACCCCAAATTCATTGCAAAACCTCCAGGAAAACTCTTCATTCTATGTCATTGAACTTCATATCTTCATTTGAGTTGCTTATATTCCAGTTTCAAAATTCTCCATTCTTCATTGTTCTCCATATTTTCTATTATGCTTTATTTTTCTTTTGAACATTTGAGGTTTATTGACCTAAGCACAAGCAATTCCTTATGTTCTGGTAGAGCTACACAATACCCATCTTATTCCTGTCTTGTTTTGTTTTACCACATTCTAATTAAGTTTTCAAGGAGCATGACTGAAATCTCAAATACATAGGTGCAATTGATTACTTGGCTTTACTTTTTTTCAATAAATATGATATAATGAAAGGGAAGATTATGGATGAAAATATTAGAAGGATTTATTTGAAACATCCTTGAAACTTTAGTTTATAAAATAGAATTTGATGAGATGAGCTGTAGATACTAAGTTCCTGCTTACAATGACTTTGCAAGTTTCCTTGTTGTAAAGGTAAACCCAACATGTAATAGAGGACATTGCAAGAACATTTAAAACAATATACCAAAATTGTTAGGGACACATATGGGCATGAAATTCAAGGAGTAAAGGAATATAAGTGGTGGTTTAGCTCAGAGAATAGCAATAGGAGAATATAGGTAGCCTCATGAATATGTAGTATGAGATCTTTATACTATTCAATGCTAACTGTGAATTTGTATAGCCTTTGATGTTCTTTGCTGTTGCTACCTTATAATGTAAACATCTAAATAGTATATAATTTTAATTCTCAAAAGCTTATTCCAATCACTAGATATGCAAGTAGTCCTCTTACTCATTTAATGCAAGAACTAATTGTATTTTCAGTACTATATTTGCAGAAAGCTTTACTATAAAATAACCTGCTTTTAAGACAGGTGGTGCTATATGCTTGTCTATGAGGGGTAGAATCAAGATTATAAGTTTGAGTTTATTAAAGGAAAGCAAAAGAAATTTGTTGTGAAAAGTAACTGATCCTATTTTTTTATTTTAACTATGCTTAAGGGATCTCATGGAATAATGGGTGTAAAGGATGAAATGTCAAGAATAATTAAGAAAAATGATAGTGTTAAATATCAACAAAGGAAATGCATCTTTTCTCCTAAAGTCTTCTTTTCCTATTTTTCCTTTACTTTTCAATGTCATCTCTGTTCTGAAATTATTTAGGATAGTGCTTGCAAAAGGGTAGAATATTTTTTAGATACGTTGACATATTTCTTTGATAAAATTACTTATTGGATATTACCTTATTCATAGCTTCATTTAAGTTGTGAATTTTACTTCTTTCTATGCCTTAAATGAACCACAATTTAACAAAAATAGTTTGAGAGCTGTCAGCTCTGCAAGGGGCCTAGTTTAATTTATCTTTGGGTTTTGTTAACTGCATTTTCACAAACTTTTTTTTGATGAGAAGATGCTTTATATACAATTTTTCCTTACATATGTATATTTATATATAAATAAATGCCATAATGTGATATGTCACAGAGTAATTTATACCTGCACCATTTAATTATACCTTTTACCAATCAGTTAACTCATATCATAAGGGGCATTTTGTTTTTGTTACTTAACATAAATATTAAAATATTACATTTGTAATTTATCATTTTCTGCAGTGCTTAATTTCAGGTGAAAATAATTACATTGACATAGTGCACTTCTAATTTGATGAGAAAACAAAATATCTAGTTTACACATTTCTTATAAATATTTCAGATACTTGAAATACAAACATTATTTAAAAATAATTTTTTTGTTTACAAAAGTTAGGATATGGAAGCAGCCTAAATCTCCTTCAATGGATAAATGGATAAAAAAGATGTGGTATATGCACAGCATGGAATATTACATAGCCATAGGATAAGATGGAATGCAGCCATTTTAAACAAAATTATTGCTTAGAGTTCCCTCACCCCTTTGTCTAGAAGATGTTACATGAAAAGTTTCTATCTAGCTGGTGGGCCCTCATCAAACACTGAATTTGATAATAATTGAATTTTTTTTTTATGTGTTGGCTGATTATTCTATCCAAATATTCTCAGTCTACAATACGGTTGCAATGGTTTCCTACTATTTTGCTCTACAGATTTTAGAGTTTGCTTTAATGTTTGAGACTACAGTCTCTGTAGCTTATACATTTTTATATAAGTTATGAACTGAATAATGTATGGGTTAAGGTATATTTTCTTAACCACAAATCTATCCAGTTGTTTCATTAAAAAAAAAAAAATGTTGAAAAGTACATTCTACCTCTGGTGAATTCTGTTGACCTCTCTTTCAAACATCATTATATTTGGTTTATTTTAAATTTTATTGGCTTCTCAAATTATCAAAAAAGTAAAACTCCTCTATTTTAACATTCTTTGTTGATTTTTTTTTTTTTTTTTAGGAATGTAGTATCTGGTTAATTTATTATAAATATTCTGTGGTTTTTAAAGAAGCTGATTGTACTTATAAGTAATCCATTTTCTTCTAAAGTATCCAAAGAGAAATTTTCTTTTGCAGTGCTTTTGAATCTTTCTATTTGCTTTCTCTTTGCATATGAGATCTCTCAAATTCTTTTTTTTTTTAAGATTTATTTATTTATACAAGCGCTGGGTACAGTCAGAAGTGTGGGAGGGTGAGAGAATTCACCAGAGCCAGAGCGGGGAGCAGAGCAGGCAGAAGGACCAAAGTACACTGCTGAGGGGAGCAGCGGGCGGCAGGAGAGGTCTGCGCGTCCTGTGGGACCCTCCTCCGGTGGCCTGGGAGCAGCGGGGAGCAGCCGGGGAGCAGCCGGGGAGCAGCCGGGGATCGAACCGCACTGCAGAGGCTGCAGGCAGCTTCGCAACCCAGCGCTCAACCGCTGCGCCACCGGGGAGGCCCCAGATCTCTCAAATTCTTATAAAAGTTCATCAAAATCTTCCTTTTCTAATATTTTAATTTTATGCATTTGGTGCTATGTTATTTAGTAGATAAAACATTTCCTCAAAATTTAAACCTATTGTCACAGCATAATTGTATTCTTTATACTAGTTAGTATCTTTAACTTTCAATTCCATCTGTCTGGTTTTACTCCCTTTTCTAGTAAAAGAATAGCATTTTTGTTTGCTTCTCCACATATTTTAAAAACTGTCTTCACTTTCTTTTCATGTATTCCTTAATTATCTTATTCTGCTATCTTATTTAGGATAGCTATCTCAGTATCATCCATGTGTTATATGTGACACAAATAAGGGACAATCTCTCATGCAATTTTCTCTCCCAGATCTTCAAGATTCTTTTATATAGTGCATCTTATTTTAGAGAACTCAGCCCCTTTCTATCAAATTTTAGTCTTCTACTTTAAAATTGCAGTAAAGGTAAATTGGGCTAAATATAGAAACTGGCCCTACCTAATTCATCAGTTAATTTCTGATGAAATTCAACTAATTGACATCACATTTTTTCACATTCTACTTATTAATCAGTCAGAAATGTTAAATGAAAGTGTTAAATGAAATTTTGTCTTTGCAAAGACAAAATTCAAGAATTTTGCTTTTATGCAGTCTGACAAACTATGATTCCAACATTTCACCAGAGGCTTCTTCAGTAATATTCAGAAGCTCACCAGACTTGCCGGCTTCGTTCGGTTTTCTCCGTAAGGTTGACATCAATTTGCAGTAGCACTGAATGTTCACTTGCTTTTGAATATATCACAGGCAAGAGTCTATACACTGATTACCAAATGTTTAATTTTAATACTTACCTTGTCCTTCTTTAAATATCTCCCCTCTTTAGAATTAAAAGGGTCTCAAAAAGTCATTTGGGTTTTTAAATAACACCGGATGAATAAAAGTTCTCTTCAAAAGGTTAAAAGAACCCATAACTCTTTGAAAAGAGAAAACACAGATGATCTCTTTTGGTAATTGTTAAAGGTCATGTTTTAATCTAGTGCCTCAAACTGATAATAGGGAACAGCCACAAGACTATAGTTGAAGGTCATAACATCAAACTGAACTCAAAGTATATTAGAATAAAATCAATTAAACATGGTATTTGTCTTCTGAAATTATTTGGTTAGCCAGCTTAAAATCCCCGTATTTGATGGGGTTATTTTAGGGAGTTATGTATTTAAATCTTTTGAGGCAATTAACATAAAAATAAATAAATTAGCTGGATTACAATATAATTAAATCATTTTTATTTGTGAATATTGTCTCTGGTTTACATGGTCTAGAAAATAGTTTTAATATATTCTGATTACCATATATTGACCAGATTACATAGCTTGAAATATATTTTTAAATTGTTCTTCCTTCTTAATATTAATATTCTACCAGATTAAATATTTAATTAATTGTTGTGATACATCAATATGCAAATCAGAACAATTAAAAACTCCAGTTCTGTGATATTTCCTTTCTCCTGGCACATTTATAATGCTGAAGTAAGCGCAACTTAAAATATAAAAATTGTATGAAAATTATAAGTTTTATGTTGCCACTATAGAGTCAATATTATTTTCTGCTCATTAAAAGGCTAAGATTAGAAAAGAAGTAATGATAGAGATATTTCTCCAAACTACTTAATTATTTGTTGCATCCATAGGAAAAGGGATCCAATGGCTTTACTGCTTTAAAATTCTTGTTCTCAGTAAGTATTTCAAGATAGATATTTTTCTGTTAACTTTTAAATGGTTATAATAGTTGTCATATTTGGGAGTAGATAGGACTAACAAAGAAATCTTGTTTTTTCTTTACCTGCTTTGCCCTATTGTAAAACCTAGTCCTTAAATGAACTACTTCAAAGACTGAGTTCAGAGACACAGACAAGTTTTGAAAGTATAGGTTAAAAGCAGGTACAGAATGACTTGTGGGAAGGAAATTATCAATAGTATTTGGGGAAATAAAAGACATAATGAGATTATTTTCTTTTAAAATTTGGTAGAGAAATTTATTTACTATGAAAAATAAAATTACGTTCTTCCTTATCCTCATACCCTTAACTAAAACAATAACTCTTTTAAATAGTTTAATAAAGAAGGGGAAGGGAAGACATATGATGTGAAGTTTTTCTCTATTTTATCTCTAACAAGAAAAAAATGCAGTATGTAATCTCCAAGTTATAGAATGGGTTGTAGTTTCCAATCATTTTGGGAGAATGAAGAGATAAAACATCTACTTTATACTATATGTTAGGAAGTGCCAAAGATACTTAGAATGTTTAAAAAAGTATTTATTAATTAAATATATGCTTCATTTAATTTTATTAAAATCTTAATTTATATTCACAATAAATCAGAATAAGTTAAGACTAAAGTTCATGCATCAAACAAGTGAAAAGAAATGTCATTAAACCCAGTTATGTTTCCCTTCAAACTTTTTTTTAAATATTTATTTATGCATACAATATATGGGGTACAAGCCAGAGGTGTGGGGGGCTGAGAGGATTTGCCAGAAAGAGAGTGTGGAACGGAACAGGCAGACTGACTGAAGTACACTGATGAGGGGAGCAACGAGAGAGGCAGGAGAGGTCTGCTGCACCATGTGGGTATCTCCCTGGCCAGCCGGGGATTGAACTTGTGCTGCAGAGATTGTGGACATCTTCATAGGTTGCATCTTAACCCCTTGAGCAAACAGGGAGGCCCTCCCTCAAACTTTTCATTGTGGATTTGCAGTGATCAAACAGCAAAGTCCTACATAAATTAATGTAGGAGATAGGAAGAAAAATATAAAAACAAATAATAGTTATTGCAAGAGTGTGCTGATATTTTCCATCTGTTCTAATAGCTCCATAGGCATTACCACACATGTTGTAAACTGCATGCAGACGTGATTTAGGATTTGTGCTGAGTTGAAATTTAAAGATCAAAGTAAAATTATTGGGGAGTGAAGTTGTTAAAACCTAATTACTTCTTGGTCCAAATATATTACTTCAAGGCAGACTTGATACTTGACATCTTAATGTTTCTTGTGACTTTCAATTTTTAAATTATCTATAAATAGATTTATAGTTATCATCTTTTGATTTTTTGCAGTACTACAGATATTCAGGATTGCCATAAGGAGATATAAAAATAATACAAGTAGTAATAAAAAGTCCATATAGAATAGATTCCTAGTTCTAAATAATAGGATATAATACACATTGGACTACTCTTCTATAGAACATGAATTAAAGATAAGATATACAGGGCCTCCCCAGTAGCGCAGTGGTTGAGTGCTGGGTTGCGAAGCTGCCTGAAGCCTCTGCAGTGCCAGTTTGATCCCCGGCCACTGGGTGAGGGTCCCACATGGCACGCAGACCTCTCCTGTCGCCCGCTGCTGCTCTCCTCAGCAGTGTACTTCGTCAGTCTGCCTGCTCTGCTCTCCACTTTGACTCTGGTGAATTCTCTCACCCTCCCACGCTTCTGACTGTACCCAGTGCTTGTATAAATAAATAAATAAATCTTAAAAAAAAACATTTTATATAAAAAATAAAGACAAGATATACAAACAATCATTTGAATGAAATAAATATGAGTGAATGCAGGGAAAATTAAAAATGAAAACAGTGTGAATAAAAGAAAAATATACTTGGTAAAATTCTATACAGCTTTTTACCTGAGGACAGTCTCCATACCAAAAATCAGATGATGAATAGTAAAAGAAGATGCCACATTATCATTTATTAGAGAGCCAGAGGATGGCATTTGGCATCTAGAAAGTGAAAGAGGAAATCCAGGAAGAAATTGAGCAGAGTGGAGAAACTCCAAAGTTTCCATTCAAAATTTCTCTAGCCATTGGGTAAATCTGAAATGTGTGTTCAAAGGACAGAGTCCAGTATTCCAGGAAAAAGAATAACAGCCATAATTTTGGAAAAAAAAAAAAACTAAACAGTTTTCAGTTGTTGCTCATCCAAAGGAAATCATAATTTGAGGCATAAATTAGGTCAAGGTAACTATTGGATAAAATGAACATCAATATGCTTCAGAGGAAGATATCAGAATCTCTAGTCCCCACAATGCATCATCCTCAGTAAATATTATAGTGTCACATATTAGACTGGCAAAGACTCCACCCACATTCACAGAAAAAAAAAAATGTACTAACCTATATGTTGAAATTAGTAGGAATTTAAAGTAAGTATTCTAAATATGTTGAAAGATTTGAAAGTAAATATGGAGACAGGAAAAATTATATTCATAATGAATAAACATCTTCAGACTCTCCAGAGAAAAATGAAAATTTTAAAAAAATGTTACAAGTTTAAATATGGATGTACAACAGTTTGTTTATTCTTTTATTGAAGGACTCTTGGTGGATTGAATGTATTGCCAATTATGAATAAAGGCACAATAAATATTCATTTGCAGATTTGTGGAAAATGGAATGTTAAAAATAAAAATCACAGTAGCTAAAATGAAAACTAAAACCATGAAGTGTCAATGACAACAAAGGAAGACATCAGAAAAAGGTCAATTTGAATATAGGCTTACAGATATTGGATTTGAAGAACATAGAAAGACTGAAAAATAGAATATAAGCTTCAATAGGAAATATCAGTTCATCTAATTTATATTTAATTAGAATTCCAGAAAGAGAGGAAGGCAAAAACAATAGAAACACAATGAAGAAATAATGATGACAATTTCTCCATTTTTGTGTAAAAGTAAAGTTGCAGACAGAAGCAGCTATTTAACTCCAAGCAGAGTAAAAATAAAAAAAAAAAAGAAAAAGAAAAGAAAATTAATTTTAGGTATGCGTTTTATCATTAAGTGACTTAAGGAATTTTTGAATCAAAACATTTGAAAACATTGAAATTGTCCTTGCATTTTTTTCTGTTTCTTCTAATATAGATCTGAAAAGATAAAATGACTGAAATATTATGTTCTTTATAACAGTTCCATATAATTGCTATAATTGAGATTCTGGTATTTAAATGACTCTCATAGAATAACTATCTTCTCAAAGGATTATAATTTGCTCCTTCCAATGTTAGTTTTCATAAAAATATAAAACTAATTTCAAATCACAAATCTAAACTCAAGTGGTAAAGCTTTTATTTCATTAAGTATAAAATAATTGCAATAATTTTGAAATCACATGTTTTAATTTTTTTTCAAGATTGATTTTAATTATACATACAAGAACTGGGGTATAGGCCAGAAATGCAGAGGTGAGAGGATTCATCAGAGACAGATAGGGGAGCAGAATACGTGGATCTACTGAAATACACTGCAAAGGAGAGCATAAGGTAAGACAGAAGAGATCTGGTGTGCCATGTGGGTTAGCTCCCTGGCAAGGGATCAAACTCATAACGCTGTGGCTGGCGATAGCTTGATAATGCTGAGACTTTAACCCTTGTGCTACTAAGGAGGCCCTTGATATCACTTTTTTTTAAATTAATATTTATATATGGGGCTCCCTGGTGGTGAGTGTTAAGTCTCAGTGATGTCAGTGCAAAGGCCACTTAAGTTCAACCCTCTACCAGGAAGCTAACCCTGCAGACCTCTCCTGTCTTGCTTGCTGCTCCCCTCAGCAGTTTATTTCAGTTAATCTGCCTGTTCTACTCTCCAATCTGTCTCTGGTTAATCCTCTCACCACCTGCACCTCTGGCCTGCATCATATTTCTACTATGCATAAATAAATGAATCCTAAAAAATAAATTAATAAATTAATTAGATTTATATGGGAATGAAAGCAACAATGTTACAGAACATGTAGAATGTTACTGCTTGTAGCTATAATTAATTAAATAAATACTGTTCTGTACCTGATGTTTCTTACAAATTATTTCTGAATTTTCATTTTTTTCACAAATGTAATACTTTGGCCTATACAGACCAGTGATGAAATAGGATAGCATATTAGGATAGCATATATCCTATTTCATCACTGGTCTGTATAGGCCAAAGTATTATCAAGTTCATTAATATAATTACAAGAATAGCCAATCCTGTTCACCTCGCTAACCCATTTCCCAATACATATGTTTTAATTCTTTTTTCTTTACTTTCAACTCCCACATCATATCAACATTTATTGTATAGCTTAAGAATTTATCATATTTTGGAACTTAACAGGTTCCATTAATCAAATGTGTCAAGATTGGTTACCCAGTTTTAGAAAGCTTTCTATCTTATTCTATTTCCTTAGTTGAGATAAATTTGAGAAAACTCATTTGCACATAAGAATTTTAGGCTGAGTACTGGTCCTCCTGAAATGCTCACTTCCTTATCCCTGGAATCTGTTCATTTGTTACCTTATATCTTTAAAGGGATTTTGCAGATGTTATTAATCTCCAGATGGGGAGAGTAACCCTGGATTATTCAGGCAGGTTCAAAGTTATCACAAGAGCCTTATCAGGAAAACCAGAGTCAAGGGTACAGATGTGATAATAGAAGCAAGAAATAGGGGTCATGCCAGAAGGAGTCACAATCTAAGAAACTCAGGTGATTGTAGAATAAAAAAAAGGGCACCAAGGAGGTGTAACTCTGCTGACATTTCCATTTCACTCTTCTGACCTCCTGAACTATAAGGCAATACATTCATATTGTTGCAAACCAGTGATTGCTTCATCATTTGTTACAGCAGTAGGAACAAACTGATATAAATTTTGACACATTTCCAAGGTGGAAATGGTTTTGGAACTACATAATGAGAAGAAGCTGGAAGAGTTTTGAGATGCAAAGAGAAAAAGCATTAATTGTCATAAACAGGCAGTTGGTAGAAATATGAATGTTGTCTCTGCTGGTCGACTTCAGAGTGAAGTGAGGAGCATGGTAGAGAAAACTCTCATTCTCTGGAAGCTTAAAAATGTGAGTAAATCAGAACCTCCGGAAAGACTCAACCCTATCTACGACTTGAGTCTGAATTCAGTTTCTTCCAGAGCTATAAAACAATGTTTCTGTTTGTTAAGTCACTAAGTTTACATTAATTTGTTATGGCAGTGATGGGAAAATAAGAAAAGCCTTAAAGCAGCTGTTTTCAGCTTCCACTCCCAAAACCTATTGTCTTTCCAAATTATTTTGTGGAGCATGATGAGGAAATACCAGGTTTGTAAAGACTGAGGTTCCTTTCATTTGGGATCATTTGGATGTCTAGAATTAAATGTGGTAGAAAAAGAATTTTAAATGGGCAGAAGTTGAAAGAATTTCAAAGTGTCAGTTATAATAAGGCAAATGTACTTCCCTTTAAAAGCCCCCTAAGGTCCATGTAAGATTAGTATTTGCTGTGACCTCCTAATAAGAAGTAAATTTTTGTCACTTCAGTAATTAATATCCACCTTACATAGGTGTATAGTATGGTCATTGCATAATAAATCCAATTCTCTAGCTAATCATGTTACACTGAATTTCTCTTTCTGTGTTTTCTACTTTACTTCTTAGTTCCTGAAAATTGTAATGGTTATGAAAAAGTTTTACTTTGTTTCATTTTTATTTTTATTTTTATTTTATTAATTATTTTTTTTTTTTTAGAATTTATGTTCTCCAAATAAGGGGGGCGCAATTGTATAGAGAACATAAATTCTTTTTTTTTTTTTAAAGATTTATTTATTTATACAAGCACTGGGGTACAGTCAGAAGCGCGGGAGGGTGAGAGAATTCACCAGAACCAGAGTGGGGAGCAGAGCAGGCAGAAGGACCGAAGTACACTGCTGAGGGGAGCAGCGGGCGGCAGGAGAGGTCTGCGCGCCATGTGGGACCCTCCTCCAGTGGCCGGGGATGGAACCGGCGCTGCAGAGGCTGCGTGCAGCTTCGCAACCCAGCGTTCAGCCACTACACCACCGGGGAGGCCCTTGTTTCATTTTTAAAAGATACTGTTGATCAACATTTTCTTGTTATAGTTTAAACTCAACGTTTGAGCAAAGTTGTAAATATAGATATGTACGAAACAATTTATATAAATATATATATATTTATTATTTTTGTGTAGAAAAAACTAGGGTGTAGGCCAGAGGTGTGGGTGATGATAGGATTCACCAGAGACAGAGTGGAGAAAAGAACAGGACTTAATTGAAATACATACACTGCTAAGAGAGTAGCAGGTGAGACAGGAGGGGTCTGCTGTGCCATATGTGAGTTATCTCCCTGGTGGGGGATCGAACTCAGGCCACAGCAGTGGTAGCACTGAGACTTAACCCTTAGGCAACCAGGGAGACCTGAGATGTATGAAACAATTTATGAGACACAATATCATTATTTATCATAGAGACTATTGTAAGTCAATCCTAACAGAAGTATATAAGCTGTTTGAAATACAATCCTGGGAGCTATCTCTAAGATTTAAAAGTATCCTTTAGTCACCTAAAAACCAGCAAGCACCAAGACTTAGTACAATAGCACTGATCCAACTTTTAAGCATAAAATAGGTCAAATTGTTTTTAAACAATAAACAACTAATGTAAATTTTATTTATGTGTTCAGGTTAGATATTAGGCAAAGGTATATTAACTTTTTCAGAAATTGGAAAATAATAATTTGAGAAAGGAGTCTGCTGCCCCCATGATTGTTTTCTTTAATTTTTATTTCTTTAGTTTTCTGCTTACTCCTATTTTAGCAATCTAAATAGAAATTTTTTTGCTGGCTAAACTTATAGGGCACAGCAAGTCTCCTATAGTAGAATTCATAGTCATTTAAAATTTTATAATTGATACAAGTTTCAATATACCCAGCTCCTATATTTACCCAAACTGTCACACAAACCAACATAAAATTCACTGACATGAATTTGAATATACTTTTGATATGTTATGTAAGTATAAATAAAAAAAAATTGCATTGTTCTTAATTAACATATTTATGATATCCTTGGCATAATTTGCCTCTAACAGAGTAGTAACTTCTGGTAACCTATGACAGAACTTATAATCTCTATTCCTGCACTCCCTAAAGCAGTATTTGCAATGAAAGTGCAGGTTATTTCAGCTATAGCAACAGAAGTTTCCTTCCTAAATAACCTCAGAGCTATTTCCCAGATACTCTGTAACACCAAAGTGAGATGTTTTGCCAATATAAAGTTTCATACTACTATAGTTGCTTCATAAATATGGAAGGGTGTAGCTGTCTGTTTCTCTCCCTACTCTTTATTGCTTGCTTTCCCTCTCTTTCTAAAAATGGAAGATGATTTGAAAAGACAACTTTTCAAGAATGATGAGTAAATTTCCTTTTACCTTTTTTTTTTTTTTTTTCAGAAACAGTGACTATGAGTGGCAGTGTTGTGGTCTTCATGTGTGCTTGCTCTATAGGTTGTGACACTATAACCTCAGATTATTTACCTGTAATGATAAAAGTCCCAGAAAGATTTCTTTTGCTTGTCTGTTGCATCCAATGCAACCATACTCAGCACAGGGTTACCAATATATGTTTCTAAAGTTCTAAACAGCTGTTATATTCCTTAAACTTTGAACCTCTACAAATTTCCTAATAGAACTAATGTATAAGCTGCTTCAAACTGTTAACACAAAAGGCCTACAACAGATAATACTACTCAATAAACAGAGTAAAATGAGAAACTGAGAACAAGCATCATCTGTCATTGCAATCTCAGCATCGAGTGAAAATGTTTACTTGGCATGGCAATCTCAAAACCAACCTTCAATCCTGAAGTCCTTGCACTAAAATGCAGAGTGATGTGTTAGAGAAATAAAAGTATGACAAAGGGTGAGAAGATGATTTCAGAGGTTGCAGAGAATAGGGATAAGAACTTAGACCTGGAGATAGCCTGGGTTTCTCTATTCTCTGCCATTTCTTGTGTGCACAATTTTGGATAAGATAATCTCTGTGCATCATTAGCCACATAAGTAAACTTAACATAAAATCAATACCTGTTTCATATGGTTGTTATGAAAGTTAAATTAGTTAATAGTTTTAAAGCACTTGAATAAGTCTGTGGGCTGAGACACATTAAATATTGAGTATTTGTTACATAAAAATAAATATTTTAAAAAGCCAATGCAGCATTTCATCAAGTGCACAATTCCAAAGGTAATTCCATTTGTCTTTTGTAATATGAAAAAAGCATCTCATGAGCTAAACTAGGAGGTTAGTGAAAAGTTGTGAGTATCGAAGTTGCTCTCCAAGCTCTGAGGAAAAAGATAGGAGAAGAGAGATCACTGGAATTTGTCGACTCCACAAGTCCTATTAAAATTAAATTTAATGTCATTATTATATCTTTGAATGCAGATACATTGAGAAATTGTGATATATGATCCTCAAGATCAATTTTATATTACAAGGCCACCCAATAGTCATTCATTGTTTTAGTCTTTATATATACATTCATTAAAACATTCATCTCACTGGTGTAAGATGGTATCTCATTGTAGTTTTGATTTGCATTTCCCTGCTTACAAGTGATGTTGAACGTTGGCAAGGTTGTGGAGAAAAAGGAACCCTTCTGCACTGTTGGTGGGAGTGCAAACTGGTCCAACCACTGTGGAGAGCTGTGTGGAGATTTCTTGACCTACTAAACATAGAGCTTCCATATGATCCAGCAATTCCACTCCTAGGTATTTACCCAAAGGACACAGAAACAAACATCAATTCCAAAGAGCACTTGCACCCCTATGTTTATAGCAGCACTATTTACAATAGCTAAGCTTTGGAAGCAACCCAAATGCCCAAAAATAGATGACTGGATCGAGAAGATGTGGTACATATACACCATGGAATATTACTCAGCATTCAAAAAAGATAAACACATGCAATTTGCAGCAACATGGATGGCGCTGGAAGGGATCATGCTCAGTGAAATAAGCCAGAAAGAAAAAGAAAAATACTGGATGGTCTCACTCATAGCAGGAATCTAGAGAACTTAAATAAGGGACCAGGAAAAAGAATAACTATAAGAAAGAAAATATCAAAATCAACAAACAACTATGAACCAGAGACGCTCTATGGGGTGTGGGGGGCAGGGAAAGGAGGGATAGGGGTAAAAATAAGGGGGTTGTAATTGTATGGGGAATATAAAAATAAAATTTAAATTAAAAAAAAAACATTCATCTATCACTCCTGAAAAAATGCTGTATAGTACACAAAACATCATCCAAAACTCAAAAATTGAATGAACTGTACATGTTATTCCTGTAGAACATCATTTTGGGCAAACAGACTGAAACAGTAATTATAAACAGATGATTAAGAGATTGGTAGGGGAATAGTCTATAACAAGTGTTCTTTTTCCCTGATAATGTGGAGACAGCCCCTTGTAGTGATACTTTTGGAGAAAAAATGGATTTTTTTAATCAAATCATAGTAAAATGACCATCGATATAAATACTAATTATACCTATGTATATACATATTCTGTTTCCTTGTTTGAATTTTGGTTTGGCCACAGTCAATTGCTGTGCATGCATGCATCTGTGTGTGAGTGCGCACGTGCGCACATGTGTATTATTTGCCTGAGGTTTAGCTCTTAGGTGTAAATAATAGATCAGTGAACACAGATTACTGCAGGGAAAAACAAATGAATAACCAGAAGGCCAGAGCACTAATCTAAGCTCTATACCAGCACCAACAGTTTGACTTCAGGCAAGTAACTCCAAATGTAAAAGAGTTAGGTTGAATCAAATCTCCCAGTGTTGTGTGATTCAGTGTTTTGAATGAATGTGATTCCCATCACTGTGGATACAGGTCAGTGATTTGAAGTGCAATTTAAAACATTGTTTTAAAATCACAAGATGAATATTTAACCAAAGTCTGTGGACTTGTTTATTATCATATAAATAATGCAAAATGGGAAATGTGTAGATATAAGTTAAAAAGCTTTACTTTCAGTTATGTATCGTTTTTGTAAGTTTTTATTGCATCTTCTCATATTAAGTTTTACCTTGATATTTCACCAAGGTATTGCTTTTTATTGATGTTTTAAAATGATATCACAACACATTGTCTTAGAGAAAATAGTTACCCCCAAATTTTGTCTTATAAATTTATGGTAGATGCAATTAGGTTCCTTTTGTTCAAACATCCATTTTAAACATAAAAGGACTTGCTGCTTCAGGGTATTATATCAAGGGTTAAACCATCCAATTCTTATATAAAACTTCAAAAGAAATTAAAGTATTTGCCTTACTTCTGGAAAAGTTATACATATGTAATAAGCTATAAAATAGAAAACTGTCCTTAAAATTAAAAATAGTCACAGCATCTAGCTATTTAAACATTTAGGAAGATGACATGTTGTTTGAATGCACATTGTTGTATCTACAAATGATTTAAATATTTCCATTTATTTAGCTCCAGGATCCTAGAATTTCATTTTCTCCATTTGCTGTGTATAAACAAAATAAGCCAGTGCACCAGTTGTCCCACTATATTCACCAACATAGACCTCTCATATGAAGATTAATTATCCATTACTACAATAATGAAGCAGAGGAAACTACCTAAACAGAATATATATATATATATTCACAATATATATACATACACAACACAGTTTTTCTATGCAAAATAATATATATACACACCCCAGTTCTTCTATGCAAAAATTATATATATATACATAATATATAATACATAATATACATAATATATAATTTTTGCATAGAAGAACTGGGGTGTAGGCCAGAGGTATGGGTGTTGAGAGGATTCACCAGAGACAGGGTGGGGGGCAGAACAGGCAGAACAACTGTAATACACTGCTGAGGGGAGCAGTGGGTGAAAATGGAGGGTCAGCTGCCTTATATGTGGGTTAGCTCCCTGGGTAGGGATTGAACTCAGGCCACAGTGGTGAGTGAGACTTAACCCCTAGGCTACCAGAGAGGTCCCAAACAGGATGGCTTAACACAAAAATCGGTTATTACTTCTTGTGTAATATTTGGGAAGAATAGTTACGATATTTGAGCCAGCTAAATATTGGTGGTTGATTGACAGTGGCCTATGAATGGCAGTGAGAATAGTCCTAGCTGGGACACTGGGATCGCTTCCATTTATCCCTTACAATGCTATGACATTCTAGCTACATATTCATGGTTGTGGCAGGGATTCAAGGGGAAATTAGACTAGTCTTGCAACAGGAGCAAAAATATAAATGCAGACAATTCGCAAGTCTCTACCTGTTGCCTGCTTGCTAGTAATATCTAGTTAGCCAAAAAACTGTTTTCATGCAGAAGCCCAGAGTCAGCATGGGAGAGCACTAAAAGTTATAGTATTAGTATACAGGGAGGCCTTTAATTGGCACCATTAATGCCACACTGTAAAAAATCCTGTAAAAAAATCCCCAAAGCTAAAATACAACAGCCACAAGTGTAAGGATGAAATTTGATCACTCTCTAACTCCATACACAAAAATAAATTCAAAATGGATCAAATATTGGCTATAAAGCCCCGAATTATAAAACACATAGATGAAAACACAGGTGATGCATTCCATGACATCAATGGCAGAGACATCTTTGGGGATCTGACAATAAGCCATCCAATTTAACAATTTAAAAACTGGGCAGAAGATCTGAATATACACCTTTCCAAAGAGGATATTTTGATGGCCAACAGACATGTGAGAAAATGTTGTTCATCACTTCTTATTAGGGAAATTAAAATCTAAATCACAAGGAGATAGCATCTCACACAAGTTAGAATGGCTTACATAAAGAAGGCTGCTAGTAACAAATGTTGATGGAGTATATAAAGAATAACCCTGGGCCTCCCTGGTAGTGTAGGGGTTAAGTCTCAGAGCTATCAACATAATGGCCTGAGTTCGAGCCCCAGCCAGGGAGCTAATACACATGGTGCAGCAGAACTCTCCTGTTTTGGCCATTGCTCCCCTCAGCAGTGTATCTCAGTAAATCCACCTGCTGTACTCCCCATTCTGTCTCTGGTGAATCTTCTCACCCACTGCACCTCTGGCCTGTATCCAGTTCTTGGATGAATAAATAAATACAAATAATATTAAAAAATAATAATAACCCTTATACACTGTTGGAAATTTAAATTGGTGCAACTGGGAAGTAATGTTAACCTTCCTTAGAAAACTGAAAGTAGAACTACCATATGAACCAGAAATCCCACTTCTGGTTATCTATCTAATGTATACCAAACCAGAGAATTAAATGGACCACAGTGTTTATTGTAGCATTATTTACAATAGCTTACATGTGGAAGCAACTTAAATACCTAGTGATAGAGGACTGGATAAAGAAAATGTGCTATATCTACACAATGGAACATGATTCAGCTATAGGGAAAGATAAAATTTTGCCATTTGCAGCATAATAGAAGAAACTTGGAATAATGTGAAGTTAAATTAATCAGAAAGATAAAGACAAATGTTGGATGATTTTACCTGTATGTGTAATAAATGGAAACAAAGCAGATGAATGGAAAAAAATGAAAATTAAACTAGTAAATACCTGTGCTCTAGAAGACTCATTAATTATTAAACATGTTAGCTTCTTAATGCAAAAGGATGAATCATGGTTATAATCCTTTTATATTTTGTGATTTTAAATGCATTTATAAGTAGAAGAAACTAAAAAATGAAAAATTCTTATATATTCATAATGTTGAAAAACCTTAGAAATATTTTAATATTCTTTTCTTTATATATGTGTTATAGTTTAAAAACAAATTTGAGACTGCAATGTATGTATATATCTGTCATACTTATACTGTGTTTATATGTGTATACTATGCTTATGCAATGTTTCTATAGGTAAATAATGTTAACATATCATGTATAATAGTATGTGTCATATAAACACATGTGGATACACACATGCACATACAAACACACATCAAGGCACATGCAGCTACATATTTGCGTGTATGTATTTATTTATATATACCTATATTCCTAGTACAAACACTTCTCCACATAAAGAGAGTATTGAAACTCTCCTTTAATTCAACACTACATTGATTAAAATATTTACTTATTGTTGGGATCGTAAAGTATTTTTAGTTTCAAAATGCCATGATTAAATCTATACTATACATTCTAACACACAGCTATTTTATAGTTGTACTTTTTAAGATAAATCCTAGAAGTTGGATTATTAGTTCCAAATTATGTATGTTGATAGTTATTGATTTTATTTTGTCCATGAGAATGCTCTTTATATTTATCCTCCTAGTAGCAGTGTCTGAAAATACACTCTTTCCTTCTCTTTCACAAAATGATCATGATTTAATTTGCTAATGCAAAAGTCAAACAATTTTGTTTTATGGAGTACAATCTTTACTGGTTGTGTAGTTTTTTCGTCAAATTATTTAACCTCTCTTTGCTTCAATTTCCTCATGTGAAAAATTAGTATGATTCTATCTCCTTCACAGAGTTTTGATAAGAATTAAAAGCAGTGAGATTTATAATGCATATTTCTAGGTGCAAAGCAAGTACTCAAAGGTGTTTGGTATTTTCTTATCATCACTGACAGTACATTTGTTGATTTTATCTTTTATGAATTGGGCATTCAAGTATGTCAAATATTTTTCTATTAGGATGTTCCTCATTTTCTTATCAGTATAATAGAGCTCTTTATACTAACCATATAAAGACATTCTCATATGCATAACAATGATTTTCCAGTTTAACACATTGTTCACAGTAATATTAGGTGTAGAATTTTTAAATATGTTTGTGTCCAAACACATTATTTTTTCCTTTTCTTTCTTAAATATCTTTGCCAATTCTGGGTGAGATACATATATATTTTAACATTTACTGTAATTATCAAAGATTAAGTTTTTATGTTAAAATTTTAACTTTGTATATACATTTTAAGTACCATGGGTGCCAGTTATTTACTAATTCTCTTAAAGTTGTTTGATAGCTTACCAAATTATGTCTAAAAATAAGTTTAATGCAACAAATTATTAAAAAAACAGAAGTTTTCAGTGTGTGAGCTATAAATTTGTATGTTAGCTGTAGATTTATAAATCTTATCTGTAGATTAAGCCCTTATATATTCCAAATGTTTCCTTTATAACTTTCTAAGTTATTTTCCACAAAAATTAGAGAGGTACTACTCTAGAAAATTCAAAAGCATATAGGGAGAACTGACCCCACGTTAAAAGAATAGAGTCTATGAAACCAACTATTCAAACTCAGTTTACTCATAGGCCTTAACATATTGGCTATTTCCAATAAAGCAACTCATTTATTCAATGGAATACTGGAGAAATAGAATGAATAGGGGAACCACAGGTTTTACTTCTGGAGGGAAAAAAAAAAACAATGAGACCAATTAGCTGGTTGAGGTGGTGCCTCAGCTTATCAACATCTTAACCACCTTGTAACATAGTTCATGAACAGTTACTTCTGGTACCATGTGATGCATCTATAAAATATAGGACACACTGAGGAAAACCTTCCTAGCAGAAAATACCAAATCCCATGGTTTAGGTTGAGTACAGATGGTTAATAAATGTGATAGCCAAGTTCCAATAAATATATGTCCCATCTAAATAAGGCTCTATATGTTTTTACTTTGAGGGAGCTGAGATTATCCATGTAGCTGTGTACAATTGGAAATGCCTAATTAGAGAACTGGCCTTGTGAAAAAAAATGGAAAACTTTCAGTAATTGGAACTTATCTATTCTTCTGTTAAACCAACCCAGTCTTTGAGCCAGCTATATGCTAAGCCACCAGAAGAGGAGAGATGAACCTTCATGGGCATCCATCCGGAAATGCTGACAGGATACATGCTTTGCTATCCATACTTTGGCTTCTATAAAAATCAGTGTAATGCATAACCAATAATGTTCTATATCCATAAAACCTGGCAAAAGTTTACAGTGAAATAATACCACAGTCAGGAGAAGAAAAATGACTAGATCATCTTATAAAGGTTTATTAAAGCAATGGTGCTATCAGGATGGTATTCAAGTGTAATAACTCTGCCTGGCTCTGGAAGGCTAGTGGCTCTTGGAGTCTTCTGTGAACTATAAAAGCTTACATAAGAAAGTGGCCACCAATATCCTCACAATATTGATCCCATAATGGTGAGCGTGTTGTCAGTATTGCAATTTGTATTTAGCTTTGCATATATCCAATTCCTAGTGTGTGTAATCCTCTACCAAAAAAAAAAAAAAGAAAATTCCCTGAATTGGGCTTGGTATGACAACAGCTTCTCATTAGTGGGTGGTGCTAACCTTTGTACAATATGATCTATTGGTGTATATGAACATTCTGTGGAAGATAAACTGTGACTCTTAAGCCACCAACTAGAAAATGATCTTCAAATTAGAACATTAGCTGCTTCAACAACACCTAAAAGTGGGCAGGGGGATTCTACAGAATTACAAGCTGTGATGTAAACTGGCATTACCTCAATAAAAAAACAATAAAAAATACCATTAACCTCCTACAAAATTGAAGTCAGCACATTCTATATCTGGGAATTTACTGTTATATTTAAATATGCAGATAAATATCCAAATTTGAGTAGGAATTTAGTTTATTTGGGCCCTCTGCTGGACCTGTGGGATTGTACATATCAATTACCATCCTCAGAACTGACTAGAACTTTTGTCAACAAGTCTCACCTGGTATTTGTCCATGCTTTCGGTCTGTGCAAGTGTGGGTTCCCTGCCTGTCTGGAGTCACTCTTTACTAGTTAATTATAGGATCTTAATAAAGATGCATTATCTCATTAAAACAAAAATTCAGTTTTCCAACTCAATGCCTTTACCTTGAAATTATTCTTTTTTAATTTAAAGCATATAATGTGGAACAAACCCCTAAAGTTTCCTCTTTATTAAAAGAAAATGATGTCTCTAATTAAAAGACAAATCTGACTCCTAAGACCTTAGTGGCTTTCACAAACATGTCGTCAAACACTCATTAAACACAGAGTCTATCTCATAACAACCCACTTGTCAGTTAGATAAACCAACAGAATACTGCATCGTAATGACATTGAGCCACCAATAGTAAAGGACATTGAATTCTTTAACATTACATGGTATTCTTCTCCATAGAAAAACTAACCTACACTTTTATAGGTTTTAACAAATAGCTTAAAGGCATAATAAAGTTGAGGGGTCAACAGACACTGAGTTACTAAGAAACACACATACAAGCTTTCTCCCTATGGAAACAGATCCAACAACCTACTCTTGTACTAGATCTTTATATTGCATGTATGCATGCCTTTCTAAAATAAACATATTTAAATAATATATGGACTGCAAAATCCAAATAAAATTTTTGTAGTGATTGTCTTTATAGAAAAAAATCAATAATAAAAATCATCATACTGAATCTACAATATGAATTAGAATCAAATTATTTTTAAATGGATGAGGCAAGTTACCCTTCAGATTATATCATTTGCCAACCATAACAGCTTCCCTAAAGTAACCTCCATAAGAAAACAAATTCTACTTGTATTGAATTCTATCTTGCATTGCATGTGACCTACCCTCTTGGTCTTGGATTCACTAGGAATACGGTGTCCTCTATCCCCCTGCTCATTCCTTCCATTCCTTTTCTTCTCCATCTGTCTCCTGATCCCTCTCCCCCACTTTCTCTGACTCACTCTCTCTTCCTACCAACTTCCACTATTGCCCACCTTTGTTGCACTGGCAGGTGGATGTATAGTTTTTATAACTTCTGTAGGAAAAGTTGGGTAGTTTATATTGCTCAGATCAAGAACACTAATATAGATATGAATTTGGAAATTGATTTTTTGTTTTTGTTGATGGTTCTACATTCCCTTCATTTTCTCCAAGAAGTTTATTAAAATAAAATCATGACAGGTAGATCCCAGTGAGCCTCTTAGCTCCAGGAAAACAAACAAACAAAAAAAAACACCCAGCCTGGTTTGTCATTCAGAGGATAACCACTACGAGGGTTGATAGCCGACTTCATTTGTTTGAAGAATGAACACAGCTGACTATTGCAGCATGTCAAATGAGGGAGTAAATAACTTTCTCTTTCCCTATTACAGATGTAGATGAAGTGTCACACATGGACCTCCACAGCTGTTTCAAAACTAACTCATAATCTCATAAAGCACAAAGACATATCAGATATTCTCTGCCCTAGCATTTTGTGGAACTTATTGATGTTTTACTCTCAGAAAAACTTCAGAAACTTCTTTACTCTGAAAAGAAACGATCTTACAATCTGGTGATTAATTAAAACAGATGGAGGCATTTATATATACAGAGTTCTCAAAGGCTACAGGGTGAACTGATCAGATTTACTTGGAGATTTATGTCTTCTCTTTTTGGTGGCTGTTCATGTCTGAATTTGCTTAACAAAAGAACAAGTTACAACCAATCACTAGGTTGGTTAACAGGAACCACCCCCCACCCCATTCAAAAATGAAAATGCATAGCTAATCAGGGTGTTTCTATTGCTACTTAGTCTGACAATGTGGTCTGCTTCCAGTTCATTAAATTTGTGGAACATCACTTGGATTGGGACACTTTATTGGAACATATGTCAAGCTGTATGCAAACTATCAAAGCCCATCTCAAGTTTTAATATGTTGAAAGTTCAAGACATAGTGGGCACTCGGCTACTGTCTTTTTCTCCAATAAATCCTGTTTCATGTCTCCTTTGCATATATCTAGTGATATATATCCTAAACCCTTGTGTGAAATCTAATCAATTAGGCATTATTTCATGTAGGAGTATTAGTGATGCCTGAGACAAAATACATTTGGGCCCTAAAATCCTAAATAGGCCTTTTGTATTGTCCCTGACATAATTTTTTATAAAAACCTGCTTTAATTTGCAAAGAATGCACATATTTTATTTAGGGGAGAAAACACAAAGTCATTGTGAATGTATACATTAATATTGGAGGGATCATTACCATTTTTTACCTCTGGTCCATATGGGCCACTTTGAGGAAATGGAGTGGAATTTTCTTTGTGGGAAGACTTTTGCCACTGCTATTTATTCTGAGACAGAAAAAATGAAAGCCTTTTATATTTGGGTTGAGGCCCACATCACATTTGCTTTGGAACAAAAGCTTTATGTTTTTGAGGTTTGAAAATTGCTGCTGTGTTCCTGAGGAGAGAAGGTAAAATAATTCCCCCTAGACTGATGTTAATTCAGGATTAAGTGGCAACACCATAAATTTTTATTTCCCACTCTTAGACGGTTTGGTAGCATTATTAGAATTGTGTGCATCAGCTTTGAAGGTAATTGTCGAAAATACCTGATATGAGTGGTTATAGTCAGAGACATTTGCTTCAAAGAGTAATGCCAATCCATAGATTTGGAGTAGAGTCCTCACTAATTATTACCTGCCAAGACTGTTGATCCCAGCAGAATAGAGATTTATAGGAATTATCAACAGATGAAATCATAAGTGGTGGGCAGCAGAGAAACTGGCTAAGACAAATGGCTGAGTAAGTGGTGATCAATAGCCCAGGTAGATTTATGGAGTATGCTAATATTCCTCCTATTTGAGGTTTGGAGAGCCTCAGCTCTCCAGTGAACTCTGTTCTAGCAATGTTGCTCATGGCAACTGTGAAGTGTTTGAATTACTGCTGCTGTTCACTCAGTTTATCCCAAACATCTACTCAGGTAGTTAAGGAAACTAAGAACAGGGTAAGTAGGCCAATCATTCCCCTATGTATGCAGCATACATACATATGCTGTGTTTGGCTGCATCTTTATTTATACAAATATTATTAAGAATTGGTGCTTCATATTAAAAAAAACTAGCAACAACAAATGTTGGTGAGGGTGTGGAGAAAAAGGAACTCTTCTGCACTGTTGGTGGGAGTGCAAACTGGTCCAACCACTGTGGAGAGCTGTGTGGAGATTTCTGGACCTACTAAACATAGAGCTTCCACAGGATCCAGCAATTCCATTCTTAGGCATTTACCCAAAGGACACAGAAACATCAATTCCAAAGAACACCTGCACCCCTATGTTTATAGCAGCACTGTTTACAATAGCTAAGCTTTGGAAACAACCCAAATGCCCAAAAATAGATGACTGGATCAAGAAGATGTGGTACATATATACCATGGAATATTACTCAGCATTCAAAAAAGATAAACACATGCAATTTGCAGCAACATGGTTGGCGCTGGAAGGGATCATGCTCAGCGAAATAAGCCAAAAAGAAAAAGAAAAATACCGGATGGTCTCACTCATAGCAGGAATCTAGAAAACTTAAATAAGGGACCAGGAAAATGAATATAAGAAAGTGAAAATCAAAATCAACAAAAACTATGAACCAGAGACACTTTTAGGGGGGCGGTGGCGGGAGGGGAGGGATTGGGGTCAGAATGGGGGGGCTGCAATTGTATGGGGAATATAAAAATAAAATTTATTATTAAAAAAAAAAGAATTGGTGCTTATACATTGATTCACAGTAAGGCATTTAGAAACTAAGTAATGGTAATAAACGGATCTATGATGCATTGTTGATATATAGAAATTTTGATGGAAGTTTCTGAAAATCATCATCTTGGAATTTGCAGATGCATGTATTTTATTTCATAACCAACATGATCATTATACTATCTTACTCATAGAACACAGATTATCTTTCACAGGTACTCTGAACATAGTTGTATCTCTTTGTTCTAGTGCTAATTATTTTATGATGGCATTAAGATTAATAAGTTTAGCCTAAATCTCTTTGTGTTTTAATATGCTAGTATAAAATAGCCAAAAAACAGAACCACTGCCCCCACCTGAAATCCTTTCCTTTATAAGGAAACAAATTATAAATTGTTACATGTTTTAATATAAAAATTCAATTGGAATATATATTTAACTGAGAGAAAACAACATTTTCACCTACGGTTACTATTTTCTCATCTTTCTTTTAGAGTAAATTGGATATGCAGTACTATAATCCAATTTACATTGTGTAATCAACAGTTCCTCATATTTTCCCAAATGATTTTTATATTTTTTGATCACATAGATGTACTATAATTTATTTTATCCAATTTTCCTAACTTAGAAAACTTAAATTTTGTGTTTATATTATTTTGCAATAATGTTAGGAAGAACATTTCATTCATTCATGTATATCTGCAATTCATTATTATTTATTTATGATACAGTTCCCAAAGTGTAATTCTATGTCGTAGTGCTTGAGGGTGATGGTTGCAATAGATTATTCTTTCTTTCCCAAAATTAATTTTGTACTGCATTGTAGTTCCTGCAGCCATATTTGTTTCTTGTTTCAATAATACTTTGCCACCATTGAGTAGCATTCTCTTAGAATCATTAGCACCTTTAGATCACTTTGTTTTACGGTGATATTTCAGATTTAATACTGCAGTGCAATCTAATCATTGTCTACCAATATTCAAAATAGGTACCATTGTGTGTTAACAGTATTCCCATAATATTCTTAAAGCTTATATCTAGACAAGCTTGGTTAGATCATGTGATGCTGACTTCAGTTTTCAAACCATTGATATTATGTTAACCTTCAGGGTTTATCTATAAGTAAGTAAAATTCTATATGCAGATATGTTTTTACATGTCCTTATCTATTATTTTGAAAGTTAGAGAAATAATTGTTGATGACTAAATCACCAGTAGTCAATCTACAAACATTCTGATATTTGATCAGTAAAATTTCTTAAGGTATTACATCAAAATATGTACATTTATGTGCTTATATAAATTTTTTTGTTCTACACTTGAAATACTGTGCTAAAATATAAAATATTACCAATAAAAGTAATGAAAATGGCTAAGATACAGTAACAAATACCTTAAAACATTTTCTATTAAACAGGACTAAGAAGTGTTTTCCTATATAAAAAGCACATTAAATTTAAATCTTTGGCTTAATGAGACCTACTGCACTCTATGTATCACCTTGCATATATATTCTAATGTACTTGCAAGCCTATGTTGGTTTTATTACTAAATAGCAACAGCATGATTAGATACACTTCATTATTTTTTCATTCAATTGTATTTACAAACTAATGGGAATCTAATGCATTTTTGTTTTTATATTTAGAATGTGTCTTTCTCTGAAAGACCTTTAAATAGATTTAAAAATCCTTTGTTATATTTTTTTGTGGGTGAATATGAGAAGCTTTTTCTAAATGACAAATCTTGTATACAACAAAATGAAGTAGTATGGAAACAATTCCAAGTAACTATTTCAAAGTTCTCTCTCTGGGCCTCCTCTGGTGGCGCAGAGTTAAGCAAGCGCTGGACTGTGAGGCTGCCCGCAGCCTCTGCAGCACTGGTTCAATCCCCGGCCACCAGCGAGGGTCCCACATGGTGCAACAGAACTCTCCTGCTGCACCCGCTGCTCCCCTCAGCAGTATACTTCGTCAGTCTGCCTGTTCTGCTCTCCCCTCTGGCTCTGGTGAATTCTCTCACCCTCCTGACTGTACCCAGTGCTTGTATAAATAAATAAATAAATCTTTAAAAAAAATAAAAAAAAGTTCTCTCTCTAGAATATGTGTTTTTTTTAATGAAACAAACAAAATATTATTTCCATAGTTTATAAGGATAATTAAATAGCATTGGTGATGGTAACAATGAAAATTTACAAACAAATTTTTAACAAAAAATACTTGCATCATGGGTAGATTGATTTGGAAACTCACCATCATAATTAAGGAAGCATAGCAAACAATAACAGATATTCTTTTTTTTAATATTTTATTTATACAAGAACTGGGGTACAGGCCAGATGTGCGGGTGGGTGAGAGGATTCACCAGAGACAGTGGGGAACATAACAGGCAGACTGACTGAAACACACTGCTGAGGAGAGCAGCGGGCGCAACAGGAGAGGTCTTGCTGCACCCTGTGGGTTGCTTCATGGCCGGCGGGGATCAAACCGGCACTGCAGAGTCTCTGGACAGCTTCACAGTGCTGCGCTCAACCACCTGCGCCACCAGGGAGTCCCCAATAACAAATATTCTTAACAAATCAGAGATGTTTAATGTCAAATAAATAGGGAAACTGTAGTCTAGTATTTCTTTAATGCTTCTCAGTAAGAAACATGCATCTTAACAATAATGATTTAAAAGAAACATTTCTAATTTTGCTGAAATTATTAGATAAGAAAATTAAGATAAATTGATGAAGGTTTGATAAAAGAGTGGAGCATATATAAAGTGTTTGTTGAAAAATATTTCCCCAAATATTCAGACTGTGTCTTTCTGAGGAGTTTATTTTATGGCGATAATTACATTCTTCTTATATGTATTTTTCAAATTGTAAACAGATTAGACTGTTTTATAACAACCTACTTCAGTAGAAATGTCATTTTATATTTAATTTTCCTGACTAATAATAAAGATTACATACTGAACTTAAAATATACTGAATACAAAAAGCAGGGTAGCCAATATGGGTAACTAAGCCCAGGCAGTCAATTTGGGTCAAGTGTAGAAATATTAACTAAGGGAAAAAAATAATAGTTTGTTAATAATTTAATGTATCCAAGTGTAAAGATATTTACCTAATTTTTTATATCCTCCTCTTTCTTCCTCTCTCATCTATCATCTAACTATAGAAAATCCTTAACTAGATATGGAATTTAAAAATACCTACTATATGCACCTAATTTAAGCACAAGTGAAAATGAAATTTTCTCATTGAATACATGAACATTTATAAATTTGTTATTTGATAACATGTATGAAGTAATACTCTATATTTTATGTATATGAACTCAAAGATAATCTAGTTTATATGTGAATTCTTTCTTTAATCAGAGTTCCTATGTAATTGAACTAGAAATGTTGCATGCAATTTCAAATACTTCAGAATCTTTGTAAATATTTTCACATTTCTATTGATTTTAATTTACAAAAAAATCAGAAATTTCAAATAATGAAGCACATTTTTAAACTTGTATGTTATATCAATTAAATTTTGAGCAATCTGTTTATATTGCATCTAATAGTTGTCACCCTACTTCAGAGCAAAATCAGAACTGTCTGGTAACTTGTATTTTTTTCATAAATGGAGGAAGACAGAAATGGCATATGAGGTTATGAGGAGAAGTACTATGTATCTATCCTGAAATCCCCACTGAATGAACAGCTATGATGAGCCCTTAGCCTGTTTTATTTTAGGTAATAATCTTAACCCAGATTTTGAAAAGTCTGTCTTGTCATCAACATCTTTTTCATGCATATATTTAAATAGTTTACATATTTATATAATAACCCAATAACACTTAACAATCTTTCTTATCCTGAGCCATGTCTTGTACTTTGATGTAGATTATATTTTTTGGATGTTATTCTAATATTTTACAGATATAATTTGTGATCTTGCTAAATGAACAAATGCTTACAAGTTTTAGAATAGGGTTCTTTACAATAGAACCCTAGTACAGCTGTTGAAATATTCAAATTTAGAGTAAGTCAAAATCTAACTACTGATGTTTAAAAGGAAAGTTTGATATACCACTTTTTCCCCCTTGTAAACATTTCTGTTAATTACTTGGAGTTAGAAAAAGCTTTACTTCATCCTGGCAGTTCCCTAGAGCTAACAATCCGTTGCTGGGCTTAGTAATTGTGGCAGAATGCCAATTACATTGCATGATGAGTGAAATATCTGCTACCACTGTCACAAAGCAACAAAAGTCACAGAAAACATTTAAAAGCCAGAGGCTTAGAACTAGGTTCCTCACTGAATATGTAAACAAGACTTTATGTCTCAAACTTATATAGAACAATGAAAGAACATGTTCCCATATTAATATTTCTCAAAAACATCATAGTCAATAACTTAATCTTCATAAATATTTCATGATAAAAATGTATAGAGGATCTACTAAAAAGAAAACTTGTTGCTATTGTTATTTATAGGATTATTAACATGTTCCTGGAGAATCATTAAGTTACTATATATGTAAGTACGCATGTATAATATACAAGATTGATTTACATGTTTGAAGTAGGTTAGGGAAAGAGTGGGAAATTTCAAAGATAATAGGAAGATGTTTGAAACATTATTTATCATCCAAACCATTGAACATCACAGAATTTCTCATTATGTGCTTTAGAGAAAATTATATTATGTACTTTATTTTATTTTTACATTAGCTACTTTGATACAAAATCTATTTATACTCAAATATCTACCAGTGTAGACTTTGTTCTCATAGGTCTTATTTTCGTAGGGATTGGACATAAATAATCCTGACAGATTTCTTAATCTCTCTCAGAGGAAAGTGCGCAAGGTCTCATTAATGTGGTTTAGCTTCTGCTCTATACAAATATGTATCTGTGTGTATGTGTGAATTTCTAATTCAGATTGACAATATAAAATTCCACCAAAAGATTATTTATACTTGTATTTTTTAACAACTATAGGTCATCATCGTAACAAGTGAATTATGTGTATTAGCCATGTTTAGAAGGTTTGTACAAAGAGGTAAATATATATATTTTTAAAGATTTATTTCATTTATGCGTACAAGACTGGAGTGTAGGCCAGAGGTTCGGGGTGTGAGGGGATTCAACAGAGACAGAGTGGAGAGCAGAACAGGCAGATCTATTGAAATACACTGCTGAGGGCAGCAGCTGGTGAGAAAAGAGAGGTCTGCTGTGCCATGTGGGTCAGCTCCTTGGGCAGGGATTGAACACTTGCCACAGTGGCTGCTGATAGCTTCATAGTGCTGACACTTAATCCCTTGTGCCACCAGAGAGGGCTGAGGTAAATATATCTTAAAGAAAACAGAATTTTAAAACATTGAATAGAAGATGTAAATAACTGCTGTAAAGTGCTTAAATTGCTAAACATACACGCCAAAGAAATATCGTAGGAAAAGGATAGATTTGCTGAATAAAAAATGAGGTAAAATATTGATGACTTACAAAAATTGAAACCATATGCAAAACCTAAAGCAAAAGTAGTGTGAAAAGCAAACTGAGCAGCTGATAAAATGATAGTTCAACATGAGAATGTAGAAGGAGTTCTAAATGTCACCTCTATGTACCATCCCTCAAACTGCTTGCTTTTCATTCTCTTTTTTTTTTAAGATTATTTATACAAGAACTGGGGTACAGGCCAGATGTGCGGGAGGGTGAGAGGATTCACCAGAGACAGAATGGGGAACAGCACAGGCAGAATGATGAAATACACTGCTGAGGGGAGCAGCAGCAAGACAGAAGAGGTCTGCTGCACCATGTGGGACCCTTGTGGGCTGGCCGGGATCGAACAGGCATTGTAGAAGCTGCTGACAGCTTCACATCGCAGAGCTCAACCTCCTGCACCACCGGGGAGGCCCTTGCTTTTCGTTTTCTGACCACTAGCTGTTGTTACAGCCACCATTAACAGAAACCAAGGAACTACATCTACTGAAGTCTCATATAGTTTTAAATTTTTATTCATTAATTCATCTGAAGACCATTACATTCTTTCCATAACACAATATAAGGAGGGCCTCCCTGGTGGCGCAAGTGGTTGAGTGCAGCGCTGTGAAGCTGTCCGTAGCTTCTGCAGTGAGGGTTCGATCCCTGCTGGCCTCGGAGCAACCCACATGGCAAGCAGATCTCTCCCGCCATGCCTGCTGCTCCCCTCAGCAGTGCATTTTGTCAGTCTGCCTGTTCTGTTCCCCGCTCTGGCTCTGGTGAATCCTCTCACTCTCCCATGCATCTGGCCTGTACCTCAGTTCTTATATAAATAAAATAAATCTTAAAAAAAAACTATATAAGGAAATGTCATTGCCCATTGCCATTTTATTGATATATTGGAAGACATGACCTTCAAAATGAAAGACTTATAGGAACAGTCCAAGTTCATGAATGAATAAATAGAGCACAGATTTCCATCAACACTTTATAGGGATATATTTTGCATGGATTCATACTTTCTCATATTAGCAAACTTACTGGTAAATACTTGTGTGTCTATATAATTCAAATCTATATGTTTATGTTCCATTTCTGAAAGTGAAATTATACTCCTTGCATTGATGTCACAAATATTTTTCTTATAGCAACAACTCAAAAACATCACACACTGAGAATCCTTTGTAAAAAAATTGATTAGCGATAAAGGAAGATAATAAAAAATAAATTTAAAAATTTGATTGATTCCAGTTGTCTTAACTTGAGCTCTTATTTTTTATATCATGATCTGCTATGTATCAATTCAGAGAACATTTACTTTGTTCTTACTATGACCCAGGGACAGGCAATAGACTAATTTTCATATTCTTTCTGTTCAAAGAGGACTGCATGTTCTATCCGCACACTGCAATTTTGAGAAGATAGAAATTATTATAAATTTAAAATGATAGGAGTTGAACATAATTCAGTTTGATTGCAGAGAAATCAGACCTGAATGAAGGAGATTGTGAAATAAACAGTTATTTTCCCACAGCTCTCCATTTACTTAGAAGAAACAGCACATAGAACTGCACCCAATTTGTCTTGAATTTGTTGGTTATGCTTCAATAAAATACATACATACATACATACATACATACATAAAATATGTCCATGCAGAACCCCTAAGCTTTAGAACACTTGAGAAAATCATGATAACTAACTCATTTCTGGATGTTCATTTCTACCCTATATAAATCCTATACATGATTTTCCTGGCCTAGTGAAAAAAAGTAATCTAAAGACAGTAAGCACTAACGCTGTGTTTTCCTTATGAGCAAAGGACAAAACATTGACCTGAAAAGATGTTTTGTGTGGTGAGGAAATGACTGATTGTGATTTTATGGTGCTTGGGGTCTTGAAATTAGAATTTGTGTTCTCCTGGCCACTAAACTAATTGGTTGTCCCAAGCACTGAGTCCTGGCCTTTGCCAAATATGGATTGACTGGGAGAAAAGCTGGTATATCGAGAGAGCAAGGGACTCTAGACTGAAATAATGGATATATTATTAGCACAATTTTTTCAAACGAAATATGTGCACACAAAAATGACTTAAGGAGTCTAGCAAATTCAGAATTTCTAGAACATCTACATCAAGGACATAAAATTTGAAAAATAAATTTATTAAAAGGGATATTGGAATATTAGATATGTAATAATCTGAAAACATAGAACATAATTAATAAGAAACATGAAAACTGAACTGTAAATGTTATACCATTCTCAGATTTTTCTATATTTTAATGTCATTTTCCCCATTACTAGTTGTATCTTTTACATATTATTTTCTGTTTCAATTTCCTCATATAAAGTGATAATAATATTTTAAAATCAATTTTATTTCAAAATTGAATCACCTAAAATGTATGAGACATCCTAAAATTCACCACATAGAGCAGGTTGTATAGTACTGTCAGCTGTTGCTTTCATTATCGTTTAATCAAATCTATTGACTAAAACAAATAGCAAGATTAATGCAATAAATTATATTCTAAGTTTCATGCTGACTTCTATAAATAAAATATTTGAAAATTAAAATACTTATTAAAATGCATGCAATAGGAAGGAAAAAACAGAACTAGGCACAAGGAAAAATTTGTATTTTTCTGACCATTATATAATAAATTTATATATCAAATTTTAATACATAAATCCCAAGCTATTTAAATTTAGCATATATGTCTTAATTGCTCAGATCACAGAGCAATTAAAATGGAAATGGAAGCACTAAGAATTTAATATAATTATATATATTAGAAATTGTAATATTCAATTTGAGCAACACAAGGATTTCAGTAGACTTCATCATTATATAAGTAACTAAGATGAAAAGAATTGAACTTCCAATTTAAGAGTGGTAGAGAAAGTGGGAGAGAGAATGCCCCCATTTTACTGTAAAAATGGGGATCATTTGAACGTAGAAAAAGGAGTAAAAATATACTATGAAAATACTAAGCATAAAAAAATTCTGATGCAGCTATGTTAAAAAATAGATGACTTAGACCTCAATACAATTAAGAGTGACAATGGTTATTTCACAGAAATCAAAGTAATCATAATAAGTGATAGAGAACTACTAACTTTGCTTACTAAAATTGCTTTAGAAGAGATGAAACAATTATTGACAGAAATAAATTGAAAAGTAGGCAAATTTATAATTCTATGGGACAAGTTAGCTAGATGATTTTCACAAGTTATCATGGTTGTATGCAGGCTAAAGTGAAAATGTGCAAAACCTGTAGGTCCTGACTTCAGTGTTCCAGCCCCTCATATTTATTCTCCAGGACCACAGACTCATAGGACAGATTATGGAGTGTCTTGAGAAAGTTTCTTCTGCTGCCTTGGAGAGGACAAAAACAGACACTGCTGAAATTGTCTGGACATTTCTCTCTCTCTCCTTACATAAAAACAGCTTTAATCTTTGGAGTGAATGGCTAAAGAAATACTTTTTAAAAACCCTTGTAATAGAAACTGCAGCAGCCACAACCAACACCCCCCTCATGTCATGAACCCATCACCTTCTGCCTTGTATGGAAAGAGGTTTAAAAAAAAAAGAGCTACTCAAAATGTAATCTAGATGTAAATATATGTAAATGTAAATATATTTTAGAGTAAATACAAAGGTGCAAGTCTTGTAGAAGAAAACATATGAGAAATTAATGTGACATTGAGTTTGGCAATGAGATTTTAGATGTAACACCAAAATCACATTATATATAAGAAAAAAATCTTAAATTACATTTGATCAAAATTTAAAGTGTTTGTACTACAAAAGCATTGTTTCAAGAATGAAAAAGAAAGCCACTGTCTCAGAAAATGTATTTGCAAATTGCATATATGATAAAAGGATGATACACAGATTATATAAATGATTCCCAAAATTCAATAAGAAAGTCTATGTAATTTTCAATAAAGGAGGCCATCCCAGGCTAAATAAATTCTGACACCCATGCTATAAAATTAAAAAGCAATAACTTATAAATAATAATTGTGACAGCACATATATAAAGAGGATTGGAATGATAAGCATAAAATATGACTAGGTAGAGTGAGAACATAATATTTTAAGTTATTGGTAGTTATGTAGTTATTGTTTTGATTGCGGGGTCATGTCAATCAAATATAGTAACAATGTATGTAAACCATTATTGCTTTGTATAATAATGTTATAATCTGAATATTTGTGTTTCCCCCAGATTTTCAGTGTTGGAATCTGTGTTTACCAAATCTGTGTTGTGTTTACAGAAATACAAGGTGATAGTGTCAGGAGGTGAGGTGGTTAGGTGTTGAGTGTGTTGACCCCATGAATGGAAATACTACTTATATAAGAGACTCACAGAGCTCCCTACTTTCTTTTACCAAAGGAGGAGACGATAGCAAGTCGGTACTGAGAGAAAGTGGATCCATTTCAAACACTGAATCTAATCGCACTACAATCTTTGGTTTCTTAGCTTCCAGAAATGTGAGAAATAAATTTCCACTATTTTTAAGTCATGTACTGTGTGGCATTTTCCTGTAGCAGCATGACCTGGCTAAGCCAACACGAAATAGAAAATATGTTCAAAAATATATAAATTAGGGCCTCCCTGATGGCGCAAGGGATTAAGATGCAACCTATGAAGCTATCCGTAGCCACTGCAGTACCAATTTGATCCTTGGCCAGGAAGCTACCCACAGTCTTCTGATTCACCCGCTGCTCCCTTCAGCAGTGTATTTTAGTTGATCTGCCTGTTCTGTTCCCCACTCTGTCTCTGGTGAATCCTTTCACCCCCCCCCCACACCTCTGGCCTATTCCCCAGATCTTGTGTGCATAAATAAATCTTTAACAAAATTAAGAAAAATATATACCTTAAATAAAGATGGATACATAGTGGTTTAGTTAAAAACCAGGATACCATTTTGCTCTTAAAAAAAATGTTCATCCACTCCTAGGTATTTACCCAAAGGACACAGAAACATCAATTCCAAAGAGCACCTGCACCCCTATGTTTATAGCAGCACTGTTTACAATAGCTAAGCTTTGGAAACAACCCAAATGCCCAAAAATAGATGACTGGATCAAGAAGATGTGGTACATATATACCATGGAATATTACTCAGCATTCAAAAAAGATAAGCACATGCAATTTGCAGCTACATGGATGGCGCTGGAAGGGATCATGCTCAGCGAAATAAGCCAAAAAGAAAAAGAAAAATACCGGATGGTCTCACTCACAGCAGGAATCTAGAAAACTTAAATAAGGGACCAGGAAAATGAATATAAGAAAGTGAAAATCAAAATCAACAAAAACTATGAACCAGAGACACTTTTTGGGGGGTGGGGGGCGGGAGGGGAAGGATTGGGGTCAGAATGGGGCGTTTGCAATTGTATGGGGGAATATAAAAATAAAATTTATTATTAAAAAAAAAAAAGAAATGTTCATATAGCAATGTGAATGAATCACCAAAACAGTATTAGTTAGTTAAGAAAGACAGCCGAGGAAGATGATCTACTTAATGATACTATTATGCAAAGTTTGGGGCAAATGATAACTATTATTGATCCATATTATGAATATGTAACATAAATTTAAAAAAGAGAATAATGGAGACAATCTTTTTGAAACTAATGAGATTGATTATCTCAAGGTTGAAGATAGGGAAGAGGAATGGAATTAGGGAGGTATATATAGAAGACTCAGACCAATATTTTATTGGTTAATATTTTATTTCCTAAACTGAGTAGTATTCTTTATAGGTATGTTCCATATTCAATACATTGATAAGAAATATTTTAGAAAGGAAAAAAGAAACAAAACAAAATGGAGCCATGCCAGACTGGGTAAGACCAAAACAGAATCAGAGGCTGGCTGCCCAAGAATCTCAGGGCACACTCCCCATGCTCAAGCATGCCAGACACTTCTCCACCTTCCACCCAGGAAACTTGAGCACACCACAGAGAACTAGGGGTTGCAGCTCCTCAAATCAGTGTTGACCCAGGAAATCAGTTTTTCCACCCAGGAAACTTGAGCACACCGCAGAGAACTAGGGGTTGCAGCTCCTCTTCAAATCAGTGTTGACGAAACCTTCACTAAATTTGCATATTTTTGCACTGATCAGAACTTGACTGCCTAGATCCATGTACATAATGGAGCTGTCTGTGTACTACGTGGCCTTTTTGTGATTATGTCTTCCCCAAATCTGGGTAACTGGAAAACAAGATACAAAGGATGCTTGGGTCTGCATCTTCAGATTGCAGACTTAAAGCCTCAAATAAATGCCTAGCCTTTGTTCCAGATAGATCAGATTTCAGTTGCCTGTTTCAAAATGAAATACAATTTTATTAGTTGAAATATTTTTATAAAATAAAAATACAAGAAAGAGATGGAAATAAAAAATTTATGAAAAGTAGACATATGTAAGACCACTTAATCCTTTTTAAATTATTATAAACATTCTAAATTAATTTCAAGAAAAGGGCAGTTAAGGCACTAAATGAGAGAAAAGATTGCATGTAGTAAGGTTAGCTTTTAAGGGTAGTTAAATTATGTCATATATCTTAGTTTTTATTTAATTTTCATAATTTACATGTGAATGTTGTAACTTCATTTTACACATGCAGAATTAATTTTTTGGGGGGTCTGCAATTTCTTCATTTTCCTATGCCTGCCTCACAGGTAAGATGGATCTGTCTAGTAGAAGGAGTCTGGGCACATTCATTTCATGACTGAAAATACAGGATTTAATTTCAACATGAGTAAATGAATTAGAGGGAGATCAAGAAATGACTTTTGGTTTGCCAATAAAATTTTTGTGACTTCTTAGGTTTTTCAATACAAAATCAGGGGTAAATTTTATCCTGAGGACAAAAAAACAGGTGACTATCACTGGTTTATTTTTGTCTCCTTAAATTTAGCTTTGTTCTTGCTTTTTCTTTCTCTTTTCAAGGTCTTGTGCAGAAATGAACTAACACAATTAAGTCAAATATTGTTTTCTCCATCTCTCCACAGGATGTTTAACTTGCTTAACTGGAAAAACTAAAACTAGATTAAGATGTTTCCAAAATATTTAATGTGGCCTCCCAGTGAGCTGCATGCCTTTGGATACTCTCATAGCTATTAACAAAGAAGTTTTCTTCTCAAAAAATCTGACTCCCTGATGGACATTGTTTAGTTACCATTTTTTTTAAAAAATATGTTTGTTCATTGCTAATGGGAACTTTTGTGTTTTCAGTGTCTGTAGCAGCAAAAAGTCCCAGGAGCTATGGCACAGCTACAGCTGGAGCTAAGATCCATTCATTCATCATTGTCACTTCATGAATTAGAAGCCAGCAGACCATTTCTCTCACTTTACCTCAGCTACTTTTCAGAATGAGGTAAGGTTCATAATGCTCAAATATGATAGTTCTTTCTTCTGGCCCATTATTTAGAGAGCAATCAATTTTGCTGGTGTGTCACTCTGTATACACATTTGTGCTTTTCAAATGGAAGCTCAGGTCTGATTGGGGTTTAATTTATAAATATGTGCATTCCCATTAATAGGACATACAGTAATGACATTTGCTTAACACTTTAATGTCATCACAAGGCTGTGGCAATTTTACTGGCTGCATTTTAACTTCTCTACTTTCTCTCATTCAAATAATCACATTCTTAATATGTCCCTTTATAAGGACAGTAATGGAAAAAAAAAAGTCATCCTTTCCACATTCCAAATCTCTTATTAAGACATTTTAATGGCAATGAATGAAATAAGTATGTCTTCTAAGCTGACAATAGGATAATTGGACATAGCATCATAGAAAGGAAATTTTTCCTTAAAATGGATTGTATTCATCAATTTAGTCTGTTTCAAGAGTTAAAAACATTAACCTTTGGAATGACCATTACCCTTTAATTTGCATTATTATACTATCCAATATATCATTAGCCTTTGTGGATTATGTTATTAAAAGTGGCAATCATAATATTCAGTAAATTATAATACTGTAACAAGTTGGGATCATCGTTTTAGCCTCCTAAAAGCTACGAATTAGCCATGTACTTATGTCAAAAAGATAGAAATGAAGTTGTTGCAAACAAATATTTTTTATCTATTGAACTATCACAGAGAGTCATAACCATATAATTTGTACTCACCAGATATAATAACTTAAACTTTACATGAATTCTAAAGTACACTGTGTAAGACAAAAACCATAGCAGAAATAGAACTTCCATAAATGTACTGTAATGGCATGAAAACTTTGAAAATTTTTAATATAAAAATCTATGATAGGATTGAGACAATATAAGTAGAATTCCTAGATTATTCACTGTGTAAATATCACCTTTTCTGAACTACACAAGTGGAATCAGAATGGTAAAGCTGAAAGGTGATTTTTTGGCATGCAAATACATAAATATAGATGTAGAGATACATAGAAAAAATAATCATTTGAACATGCTAGTTTTCTAGTATTTTGCTGAGAATTTTTGCATTTATGTTCATCAAGGATATTGACCTATTATTTTCTTTTATTCCGATGTTTTCTTTTATTGTAGCATGTATAGACATATATACATGTATGTAATTTTTATGAATTTTCTCATTCCTCTGCATCTTAGCAATGTATCATTGTGAGAATTCCAAACATGTCATACAACTTCTTTATGTAGGCAATTATTGTTCAGATTTTACAAAAAAGCTATGTTTTTACTATGTGTGGTCTTTTATAAAATCAATGCATATTCAGTATAGAATATTTGAAAACAGTCATTCCTATCCTTAGCTAAAGCCCTATCCATAATAACAAAGCAGAGCACCATTTTTATGAATATGTCATATCATAAACCAGCAGATCATTCTGAAATCTACTATTTATGCAGTAAATATTATAACATAGCATATTTCTAAAGCTAATTATAGTTTTGAATACAACTTTAAAAGATGCAAAATATTTAGAGCCACCTCATTTTTGGTTGTCTTCTTTGGCCCTGGCTTAAACCTGTTGCATAGGCTTTCCTCACATTTATCCTTGTTATAAGTGTCCCATATTGAGTAAAAATTTATACTCACACTTGATAATAGTATTTTGAATTAATGTCTATAATATTTTAAAATACTATTTTTTCCATTTATATTTCTCCAAGTTTGATATCATTGAAAAATATTGTGATAAATTTTAACAACAAATCTTATTTTTTTTAATTAAAACATAATTCTTTGGTAAAATTTACAAAGAAGAATAACTGAGTGAAAATAGTCCACTGTTCTCAAACTTTTCCTGCATATTGCTGAATACTTTTGGAACTTATTTTCTCATAATGGATTTGAGATGCTTTCCAACATGTTTTCCATTACATGTCTTCTGTGCTCTCTCTTCATAATCCTGTCACCAAACACAAACTCAGCACTAATATATAACTATAGCAACATCTTAAGAGTATGAAAGCTGCTTTTTTTTTTGTACACAGCAAGAGCAATGTGGTTCTCATTTAATCATAGATCTGCATTGCAAACAGAAATATTTAAAAAATTGTAGTATTTGTGTATATAAAATGGACTTACGCATACATAATATCTGTGTATATATGTTTAGATATGCAAAATAAAATTTATATAAAATACAAATTATATGCACATTATATAAATTTTAAGGTCTCCAAAGCTATATAAGTAATTTTTTTATTGTATTAAGAGCATTTAACATAAGATATACCCTCTTAGTAGTTTTTTTAGTGTATGATACAGTATGGTTACCTACAGGAACAATAATGGATATTAGATATTTAGAAATATTGCATAACTGAAATTCTGTGTCTATTGCAACTCCTGATTCCCCCCACCCAATCAATAACAGCAAACATTCTATTTTTTGGTATGTGAGTTTGACTACTTTAGATACCTTATAAAATTAGTAAACATATATTGGTACTGTGTACTAATTTTATATATTGGCATACAGTATTTTGATGCACAGCATTTGTCCTTCTGTGACTTTTTTTTTCTTAGCACATTTACAGGATTCATACATGTTCATGCATTTTGCAAGATTCTTTCCATTTTCAAGGCTGTAATATTCCATTGTATGCATATACCACACAGATTCTCTCTCTCTTTCCAAGTCATACAATTCAAAGTTTTTCCAAATATTTAACAGTTAGGACACTGGTGAACAAACTTCAAGTCACAGAACCACTGAGGAAGACTGGCAGACTGGCAATTGTTCTTTAGGTCACCTACAAATAGGTAAAATGAACTGCAATTTTTTGAGGGTGTTAACAGTATCAAGATAATGTCTGGAAAGTATGTTACCTTTTAGTTCATTTGGGAATATAATTTTATTATTTTAATATATCACTCAATTATAAACCAGCAATAATTGCATATTACTAACAGTAAATTGATTGTGGAGGATAAAACACAATTCCTTAGACTAAGTTCTGTATATGTGAATAAGTGTTTCAGTTAATTCATTATACAAAATATTACTTGCTTTAAAGAAATCTGCTGGCACAAAAGCTAGTATCTCTGGATAAGAAAGGAAATATGCCACCAAATTTTCAATGAGTGTAACTATGATTCTTTTACACATTAGAACAATGTTTAGCACATTAGAACAATGTTTATCACAAACAGAAAAATTATAAAAACTAAATTTAACAGGGCAAAAATATCAATGACAATATAAAATATCTTAATATTTGCATTATAAGTCTCATTTCTAAGGTTTAGTTATTAATATTTGGGGGCTAAGTTAACTTCAAGATCAATTTAGCTAATTTACTTTTTAAAATAATCAAGATTTTCAAAAAAACATAAGAGTTAACAGGCACTTATTTTCTTGATTCTCTGAAATAACCAGTTAGAGTCAAATCAAATCTTCCTCCAAAGTCAAATTCAGTAACTTCTCTCTAGTACAGTTAGCAAAAATGAAAAGAGAAATTATTACAAAATCTTCAGCAGAAGAAAAAAAAAGCAGTTGTCACTCAGTACCTGCTATTTCAATCATGTAATGAAAGATTTTATTCACCATATACCTTTATATAATTGATGTGGTTGGTATTATTATTCCTTTTGAAAAAAATACAATGTGTTAAAAAAAGAAAAAATATATCTCCTAACATATACTGTTTATAAAAGTCCACAATTGTATAAATTCAAACCTAATAATATTTTTCACCCCTTTGTATACATAGAAGATTCCTTGTTACAGCATTACTTGAAATAGATTAAATTTTGTATTCTCAACTAGTAAACTTTTCTCTATACTTTAGGAAAATATTTAGTCAAAAAATAACACTTATCACTGTTATTTGTGTAATGTAATAATTACTTGTCATTAGATAATTAGTTGCTTTAAAATAATTCTATTGAGTAAATTAAATACATAGAAAAATAATACTCTGGATATAATACTGGCTTTATTACTTATGACCTCCTCCATTCTATTATAAAACATATATATATATAATCATTTACAGTTAATCATGTCAATAGAATCTAGTAACAACACTATTTTAGATTCTAAGATTCTAACAAAAATTAGAATCTTAAAAATTATATTCCAAATTAGCCCTCATATAGCTTGATTAAAAGATCATAACCAAGAAGTTCAAAATATCCTTCTACTAATCTCTTTCATGTAATTCACTAACAAAGAAAAATACTATTGAAAAGAAAATGCAGGTGATTTTTCACACATTCTCTTTCCATTTTTTTCTTGGCCTGAAAACTATGGCACTTGTTTCTTTGTAATGAATTCACATGCTTCTCTTGAATTTCTTTTCCTCTGCAACAGTCCAATGAGTCTTTATCTATTGCTCCAGACAGCCATCTTCCCAAATCACCCAGAGATGTGAATGATAACCCTATCACCTACTAGACAGAAACATCAAAATTCTGGCCACCATTCACCAAGATAGCTTTTTCTTATCTAAAGCTATCCATCTATAATGTGTAAGGACAGAACCTGTTTTCAGTAATGCAGCTGGTTATAGCAACTAAGAATAGCACAAAATTTCTTCCAGATGATGTAGAGTAACTCACCTTTATCAAAATGAACTGGAACTGGATGCTTGACTCCTGAAGGACAATTGGAAAAGGGTTTATTGAGTATAAATTGCACAGAGAGACAGAGTCAAATAATGAATGGAAAATATTTTGTACCCAAACTTGAAATAGATGATTTAGCATATGTAAACAGTTTAGCCAGTTCATAATTGTCTTGTCAATAATGTAAGTAATCTTTCAGTTTTCATTATATGATCAAAAGCAGTAGCAATAACTGAATAAAATAGGGAATAAATTGAATACATTTGAGTGAAGCTGCAATTTCAATGTCATGAAATAATTAAATACTTCCTTCTGCTGTTTCTATCAGATAACATACTTCTCAAAATTGTTTTTTTTTTACATTACCTAGGGTTATATAAGCAGCTATGAGGACTTCCATTTTATAATTTAAACCTGAATATACTGTTATGATACAATACTTACTTTGAGATTAAGATAAAAGAGAGTATTCCCTTAACATTTAACTGATTTACTTATTAAAATAATTATTTCCAATAAATAAAAAATATCCATAAAACTTGATATGCATTCTGTTCTAATAAATGTGTTAACCTTAGCAATAAAGTGGTACATTATTTTTAACTTAAATGTTAAAAATCATACTTAAGTTTATATCTGTATCATTGTTTACTTTTTGTTTTTCCTGTGACCCATGCATTTACTTGTAGAGATTTTCCTCCCTGTTACATAAAGTAAGTCGCATCAGATCTTGTGAAAACCTCAGTTTAGCAAAATCATGTTGATTGACATAAAATCTCAAGTCCCTAAGAGTAAAAGGTAAATATTGCACTTGACTTTGCCATTCCGTCCCGAGGGTCTTTAAATCTTAATGATTTGTGGTTTAGAAATGTACTTATGCTTCATCTTCCTACCTCTCACTTTAATGCTCTCATTATGTGCTTGGGACATTTGCAATAAAGGGGACAGAATGACTTTAGACATATTATTGTGTTTTATCATTTAAGTGTGAGGTGTAAGTAACTTACAGACTTAAAAGTATTAGAGGTATTAAAAAGGCTTTATTAATGGGTGTGTAGGCAAATAAAGGTGCACTGGAGTGCTATCTTCTAATTACCTGTGGAGCATTTTAATAAACCACAGGCTTACATGACAATCACAGGATAAAGTCTGGGCATATTAGCTATATTTGGATTAATTATTCATATTAATTGGCTATTAGAACTCTTTGATTTCTTGCAGGGACCAAGTGGATAATTGTAAATACAAAGTAGAAGGTGATTGCTTGCACACTGATAGCTCTAGATTATAAAAAATTAACAAGTTTAACTCTTTCTTGACACCCCGCAACTTTCTTTGGTGATTCTGGTCACAGTGAGAATATTAGGATGCATAAATCACACACTTATCATGTGTGGACTGAGAATCCCCAACAGATGAAACATGTAGAACCATGAAAGCAGGGCAGACTGCACCTTGCATTCTAATCCACTAGCATTTCCCTAAATTGTTGGGGGCTACTGATAGCATGACTATTATTTTAAGCATTGTGCTTGTCAAATGATAAAATAAATTTGCTGTTGTTGCTGTTCTTTACTGAGAAAGTACAGGCAGTACTATAATTTTTCTTTTTTTTCAAACATTTGGCTGCCTCAAATATTCAGATATCTGAAATAAATACCCCAAGGACATTTTACTATAGAAGATAAAAGAGCAGCAACAACAAAAATTAAACTTATGCTTTTCTTTTGGTACCATATTATTTCACCCATGGGTCTTATGAATCTAACAAAACTGAATGATCTGTGGACAAATGAACGGCCTCAGTGAGTTTATATTATAAAGATGTTAGCATGCAGTTTGTAGTTTGAGTTTTGTTTTCAACAACTGCAATTTTTTACATTGTTCTTTATAGTCTTGATTTCCTCTTCTCCGCTTCTTTACATAAATGGCCACAATTTCACACTTCAATTAAAACCAGTAGGCGGGCCTCCCCAGTGGTGCAGCGGGTTGAGACCAGCACTGTGAAGCTGTCTGCAGCCTCTCCAGCATGGTTCAATTCCCCGCTCACCAGGAAGATACCCACATAGTGACACAGAACTCTCCTGTCTAGCCTGCTGCTCCCATCAGCAGTGTTTTGAGTTATCTGCATTTTCTTCTCCCAGCTCTGTATCTGGTCAATTCTCTCACTCTCCTGTGCCTCTGGTCTGTACCCCAGTTCTTGTACCCCAGTTCTTTTAAATAATAAATAAAACCAGTAGGTATTCATAAGACATATGCTTCTACAACCATATGACTAGAGATGAAGATCAAGTATTTGTCAGAAAATTTTATTTTGCATTAAGAAATGATTCCATGAACTATTAAAAAGTATTAATAATAAAACCATTTTAGGCAGATGTGTATCAAGAAACCACTGGCATTTATTTGGGGTAAACTAGTGAGCTTCACTATCAAAAGTATGATGTTTAATTAAAAAATCCTAGTGGTTGGCCTGTTCAAGGGTACATTTATGTCAATTATTTGTCATTTTACACATGTTTTAGAGGTAAGATATGAGGATGGCTCTCTTGTTCATCATATTGTACCATCCTCTTTGGGCAAACTTTTTATATTAAGTTTATCTAATAGGAGACACTCAGAACTTAGTGATTAAACTTTTTCTTTCTCTTTTTAGTGTCTATGATTTTTTTTTAAAGATTTATTTATTTATGCATACAAGAACTGGGGAACAGGCCAGATTTGTGGAAGGTGAGAGGATTCACCAGAGACAAAGTGGGAAGCAGAACAGGCAGATTGACTGAAATATACTGCTGAGGGGAGCAGCGGGCGAGACAGGAGAGGTCTGCTCCGCCACGAGTATTGCTCCCTGGTCGGGGATCGAACTCGTGTTGCAACAGCTATGGGCAGCTTCATAGGCTGTGTCCTAACCCCCTGTGCCACCAGGGAGGCCCAGTGTCTATGAAATTTGAGAAATGTTTTCAGAAACCTAGGCCCCATGGAAAAATTGTTTCTCGTGTCCTGGGCCTTTGCATTTTCTTTAAAGAATGCAGAAGGACGTTATCTACTTGCCAAAGATCTGGAACTAGCTTTTATTTTCAGCTCTAATGGTCTCATCTGAATCCTCATTGCAGGAGCATTAGCTGACAGAGACCCCATGCTGTGATTCACACTGTTTAATGCCAAGTTGACGGGTAATAAAGTTATCATAATCCATAATTTAATTATAGATGATAGTCTTTGCTCTGATTGTAACACTTAGACTCTGGCTTCATTTACACTTCTGGGATGTTTCAAAAATGATTTGGGCTGATCGTTGATACAGAGTCAAGAGTGGAAAAATTTTTCATATAATTACATTCTATCTTACTTGAAAGAATCATTCCATGTCCAAATTGGATTTAGTTTTGAGTTGACATATGTCTGTAGATTTTATGGCAAGTATAAATTTTAATAAGAATTTGTATAGATGTTTCCTCTTTCCCACAGATACTTAGGATGAATTTATCACCACATTTGCATATATATTTTTTTCTTTTCTTGTTACTGCCCCAAACCTTGAAAACAGAAACAGTATATATAGAGTGACCTAGGGAAATTAGAAAAAAAAAATGAATTTCAAAAATTTATTTTGTTTCTCCCAACTTGTATTTCTGTCATGCAAATTTCATGTTAATTCATGAATTTATGGAGGATGCTCACTTACCTGGGCATCATGTCTTCTTTTCCTATCGAAATGGTATTCAATTCTATCCCTTCTTTTCCAAGAAGCCTTTTTCTGCAAGGAAGAGAATAGATAATATGTTTACATCTAAACTACCTACTAACCTTGTGACTGAGATATTCACCAAATCTTTCTGAATCTCTATAATTTCTCATAATAATGATAATTGAGCCCCTCTCAAATGGCTATGAAGAGTAACAAAATGATACTCATAAGGCAAATGTAGCCATTTTTATGTAGACTTTTATAAAGGTTTAAATATGGTGTGACATATATAGCTTTGAAAATAAAATACCTTGGCAGTGTTTGTAATTCTTGGTCTCTGCAAAAATGCTAAATTTTGTGTATGGTGTGAGATGCTGGTCTAGTTTCCTTCTCTTGCATGTGGCTGTTTGGTTTCCCCAATACCATTTGTTGATGAGAATTTCCTTTCTTCAGTGTATGCTCTTGGTACCTTTGTCATCTATTAGTTCTCCATCTAGTGTGTGTTCTTCAGCCCTCTTCCCCCAGGCTCTCAATTTTATTCCATTGGTCTATGTGTCTAATTTTAGCCCAGTGCCATACTGTTTTCATTACTAAAGCTTTGTAGTACAGTTTGAAGTGTGGGAATGTAAGAACCATTTTTCCTCTTTTTTGTCAGTATTGCTTTAGCTATTAAGGTTCTTTTGGTTTCATAAAAATTCCACTTTTTTTTGTTTACTTTGGTCAGTTTTATTAACATTTAATTTTCTTCATATTTTTATTTAATACATTTCAAGATAAAAATTTCATTTAATTTATAGAGTTTACAAAAATCCATTATGCAAACCCTTCATGATTATTCATATATATAATTTTATCATTGGAAATTATTCTATACTCTTTTTTCTTTTAGCAGTTTTGTTTTAAATATTGTTGACCATACTGTAGTTTTCCTTCTATGATCAAGTAATAGTCAAAATATTTCATCATAGAATTAAAATTCTTAAAAAGGTTAAATCTATGTTTTTTTTTTCATTAAACAATAAAATCCTTGGTTAAAAATATTCAAAGATAAGTTTGATGACTAGCCATCACAAACATTTTGAAATACTTGATATTAATTGTTTATAAATAAAATTTCAAATTTTTCATAAAAGATTCCTGCTCCCCAAAATGGTATATGTTAAATTAAGTGAGAAGAAACTGTTCAGCAGGAAAACACAACGCCCATTTTATTAAATTGACAAAACTTTACATCAGAGGGATAAAGACAAATACTGGATGGTTTCACTTATATGTGAAATACAGAGAAGCAAAACAGAGTGTCAGACAAAACCAAATCAATGACACCCTCTAGAAATCTGGTTGTTGAATTGATGCTACAAGAAAGGCAGGGGGAATGGGCCTCCCTAGTGGCACAGGCCGTTGAGCACTGCATTGTGAAGCTGTCCGCAGCTTCTGCAGCACAGATTCGATCCTGGCTGCCGCGAGAATTCCACATGGCGAAGCAGACCTCTCCTGTCTCGCCCGCTGCTGCCCTCAGCAGTGTATTTCTTCAGACTGCCTGTTCTGCTCCCCGCTCTGTCTCTGGTGAATCCTCTCACCCTCCTGCGCTTCCGGCCTGTACCCCGGTTCTTGTATAAATAAATAAATATTTAAAAACAAAAGAAAAAGAAAGGCAGGGGGAGAACACTGTGGGGTAAGGGACACAAATAAAGCATGGAGGACGATGGGTGACTTATTGGTGGGTGTTGGATGATGCACATTTGAGGACGTGTGTTTCTGTGCCTCTCAATCACATACCAAGTTGTCAGTCAATGTTACCTCAGAAGGAAAAGCACATAAATTGAAAAGAAATCTTGGTAACAGGGTAGATCTCATGAGAAGAGGAAGCCATAGTGAGGAGATGATATTTGGGGAATCACCATGGTAGCTGGGTAATGGGATAATTTCAAGAGAACTATAGAGTTTGACTAAAAAGGTTTGAAACATTTGTTATATGTCCATCGAGGAGTTTGAGTTTACTTGTATATGCAAATAGGGAAATGATGTACTAACACTGCTTCAGGAAGATTATACCGGCTGCTATAATTAAAATGAATGTGAATAAATAGGATCTGTCATGATTAATTGCTTGTGGACATGGGAATAAGGGGTTGATGAGACTTAATGGAGGTAAATTGTGCATAACTGGGGAAAGTTGTGGAATTGGAAGAGATAGGTATAATAGTCACTAATGCCAGCATCTATGAGTATATATTTGTATTGTCACCCAACTTAAAATAATTCCAATCAGTGGCATCTTCTCTTTTCCAGAAAATAAACATGACTTTTATAATATGACTTATTATATAATAAAGGAATATTATTAAATTGATGTTTCCTTGGCTAACCCATCTGATGTTGTTTTGATTACTTATCCAGTTTGAGAAGAACCCAGATGGGTTTGAGATTTTCTCTTGCACCTCAACACTTGCATATAAGAAATACTAATAAATGCTATTGAATTAATAGGTAAATAAATGAGTCATGCACTCCTATTTCAGATGTCTTTAAGCATCAGTTATCACTTCCTTTATCACAGTTTTTTTTTTCTTTCCAGATGGTAATCAGCCCTTGCCATCTGTCCCTAAGTTGCTTAAAGGAAGCAAGTTTGTCAAATACTTTTTCTTTGCTATATATAATATTGAGCTCATCTTCTTTCCTTCCTTCCTTCCTTCCTTCCTTCCTTCCTTCCTTCCTTCCTTCCTTCCTTCCTTCCTTCCTTCCTTCCATCATCCTCTGAACCTACATATATATGTTTATATCATATATAGGAATATGTGCATATCCCATTTCCTGTTAGTTGTAAAGTTGATATCATAGTCAGGTAGTAGAGTTTATATTTTATAAGTCCATAAAATCTATTTATTCATTATGTTAGATAATATAGCTTTGTATCATACATTACTTATTAATTGCAGAATAAATTAACATGAAATTATGCCCTCATCTATCACAATCCAAGCACTGAATTTCCCTGATTAAATATCCTAGACAGGGTAAATTAGAAAAGCATATTCTTTCAGGTGAACTTTGATATAAAATGAAATTTCAGAAAATCTCATGAGAACCTAATAAAACAATTAAATAGTTTATCAAATTTTTTCTAAAAGGATGTGAAGTAGTTTACTATGTAGAAGATAACATATTTGCATTTTAATGGAGACATTGCAAATAGGTCATACTTAAAACTACAATAGATGAATTTAAATATAAAATATTTTAAATTTGACATAACTTTACTACTTAGTTGCAAGTTTACTTTGTGATTTAAAAAGATAGTGATACTTGTATATAACTGAGAAACATCCAGTAAGGAATTTGGCCATGACATGTGCATGCATCATTCATATTTTGATTACATTCTAAGTGCCGACAAGGTGCAGCACTAATGAATAATTCAAGCCGTCTGAAAGAATGGCTTTTTGCATTGCATTCCATACTTTTGTTTTTCAGACAGGATGTATGAACAATGTAATACATGTGTTACCAATAGAATCTGATTAAAATACGCAATGATCTGACAGTTAACAATTATTCCCCTCTGTATGAATCTTACAGGCTGTATAAATGATCCAAAAATATGTGTAGTAGCTTAAAGTGGATGTCAGAAATACTTAAAAAGTAGGCAATATGTGTCATTTCTTTTGTATGACAACTTAAAGAACATTGAAGTTTAGGAATATAGTATTAGCCAATTAAATACAATAGATTTCATATAAAGGAATAGAAAATTATTTAAAGTATACAGTAGGGCCTCCCCGGTGGCGCGGCCATTGAGCGCTGGGTTATGAAGCTGCCCGCAGCCTCTGCAGCACCAGTTTGATCCCTGGCCGCTGGGTGAGGGTCCCACATGGCGCGCAGACCTCTCTTGCCACCCGCTGCTCCCCTCACCAGTGTACTCCGTCAGTCTGCCTGTTCTGCTCCCCACTCTGGCTCTGGTGGAGTCTCTCACCCTCCTGCGCTTCTGACTGTACCTAGTGCTTGTATAAATAAATGAATACATCTTTTAAAAAAGTAAAAAAAAAAAATAAAGTATACAGTAAAGGACCTCCCTGGGGGCCTCCCTGGTGGCTCAAGGGGTTAAGATACAAACTAGGAAGCTATCCCCAACCTCTGCAGCAGCACGAGTTCATTCTCCAGCCGGCCAGGGAGCAACCCACATGGTGCAGCAGACCTCTCCTGACTTGCCCGCTGCTCCCCTTAGCAGTGTACTTCAGTCAATCTGCCTGTTCTGTTTCCCACTCTGGTGAATCCTCTCACACTCCCGCGCATCTGGCCTGTATGCCGGTTCTTGTATGCATAAATAAATAAGTCTAAAAAAAAGGGGGGTCTCCCTAGAAGCCTAGGGGTTAAGGCTCAGCTCTAGCACACAAGGGCCTGAGTTCGATCCCCAGCCAGGAGGGTGACCCACATGTGGCAGCAGACGTCTCACGCTGCTCTCCTTGGCAGTGTATTTCAGTAGATCTACCTGTTCTGCTCCCTACTCTGTCTCTGGTGAATCCTCTCTCCCCCTGCACTTCTGGCCTATACCCCTGTTCTTCTACACAAAAATAAATAAATAAAATCTAAAAAAATTAAATAAATTATACATTAAAGCATAAAAACAAAACTCCATTTTAAATGTGTATTCCTGATATATTTAAGCATAGCACACAAGTACTAAAGAACACATTTTATACTTAACGTTCTTTGCATGATATTCTTGATTCATTGTAAATTCATCTTTATGTTTTTTGGTGTTTCTGCTATACCATGAAAAAATCAGTGATAACAATTAAAATTTGTAAACAAAATTAAACAAGAAAGAAGTTATGTTTTTCCAATTGTTGAACAGAGTACCAGTGGAGGCACAATCCAGAACTAGTAAATGAGTATACATGCATTATATAATTTATATACATATATTATACATTATATGTATATAAATTTTTACTTTTGATCATAAGATATGTTGTTGATGTTTTATCCATTTGTCATGTAAAGTTTTTAATATGCAGTGAGTTTATGGATCTTTGTGTTGTTTTGCATCTTAAATTTGGTCATTCTTAAAAAAAGAAGGTCTATGTCCATTTTTCATGTTCTGTTCTCAGAATAATCATACAAATGTTTGTTTTAATGTTTTTATACCTGGAGATATTTCATGACGAACTATATTGAACATTACCAAACATCTTACTTGCATGATGATTAAAGAAATTTTGTTTTTCCTTGATTTCTAGCACAATATTTTACAAGGTATTCTAGCATAAAGTCAGTACTTGATTCTTGGTGTGAAAGTAGTGGGATATGTTATATTGTGTTAATTTATTCTGATTTGTGTTTACTAATATCAGGTGGTTATAAAAATTCCTTACTCCTGGTTTTATGTCTCTATCATTCATTCTGTTTTTTAAAAATTGGCCTATTTATAACACCTGGCTCAATATTTTTCAAAAGAGAAATAGTAAGTTATCTTGGCATTCTTAGCTTGGGTTCCACTGAAATGAGAGTGTAAGACAAAAGCCCCCAGGAAAGGAATTAATTTGGCTTATCTCACCAGGGAGCTGCAATGAGCATTTGAAAGACTGGAAGAAGGTAGAACAGACACCTAATTCAAAAATATCTTACAGCAGTGGATCACTGCTATGGGTGACTAGGGTTTGGGATTTTTAAAATGAAACAGATGAATCCCATTTTGGGACGCAGGGGAATATTTCTCGATTGTCTTTATCCCCCATATTCATTAATGATCAGCCCTACACATTGAAGCCCCTAATATTCAAGAATATATTTGTGTTGGTGTTAAGAAGATTATGACAAGCATGCCACAAAGACATCAGTGAAATGAGAATTTCTGGGACTGGAAGTAATAGACAGGAAGAGGTTCCAGCTGAGAGACTATCCATTTTATCTGTATAATTTTTCAGAAGGCTACTTGAAAATAGTTCTCTCAGTGGTGCTGGATGCAAGAAAAGCCCCTTAAGGTTAGTGCCAAAAGGTGTGCAGTACAGTCAATTATTTGTACCATTTAGATTTATTGAGGCCAACAAACCACAGAGTCTCTTTATTTATTTTTTTTTTTTTTAAATAGAGGCATGTTTTATTTATTTATTTGTTTGTTTATACATGCACTGGGTACAGTCAGAAGCGCGGGAGGGTGAGAGAATTCACCAGAGGCAGAGTGGGGAGCAGAGCAGGCAGAAGGACCGAAGTACACTGCTGAGGGGAGCAGCGGGCGGCAGGAGAGGTCTGCGCACCATGTGGGACCCTCCTCTGGTGGCCGGGGAGCAGCCGGGGATCGAACCTGCGTCGCAGAGGCCGCGGGCAGCTTAGCAACCCAGCGCTCAACCGCTGCGCCACCGGGGAGGCCCCCACAGAGTCTCTTTAATGCGGCAACCCAATCTCTTAAAGTACTTCATACAAGTCTCTTAGTAGAAAAAAAAAAAGTTTTATTTTCCAGCAACAGTAAGACATCAGACTAAGAAATTTAGTTTATAGTAAAGAAGATGTAGTTATGTATGCAAGAGTATAGTTTATATGACATTATAGTTAATGATAAATAATAGTCATCGTCTTTTTCTACCACTTATACTAGATTTTCTAGACTCGGCTTTTATTTTGACTGGTCAAGGTTGCTTAACAGGTGAAAGGATTCAGACTTCTTTCTCAATAGCTATGAGCCTTTATTTGCCATGCCATTGTCCTTCCTTGATTGTTGCTATTGCGCCTTTGCAGTAAATCCCCATTAATTGTCCAGTTTCCAAATGTATTCTAAGCTTCCCCCCATCATACTGATTTTTTCTCCTTGTAGTTACAGATAATTGTGTTTCTCAATAGATAATGTTTTCTCTGACTATTGACTGGAAGTAAGAATACAAAATCACCAACTAGTATTCATGATTTAAATTTTTGTGGAACCCTTATTGTATTCTCTGCAGCAGTATTTTGCCAGTGAAAATATGAACTCTGTTCCAGTAGAAGCTAAGGTAGTAGGGACAGAAACAACAAATCGTCCAAGTTAATTTTTTAAAGTCTTAAAAAGACAAATACAATTTCAGTATCCCAGTTCCAGACCTTGTGTTCTAGTTAGGGATAAATCCCCATTTTTCAGGAGTTGGCAATAAATATATCCACAGATCTATATTTCTAAGCTAGTGCCTCATCTGAGTGTTTATCATGCTGTTTCACTCTACTGTTAGGCCAGTTCCTTCAGATATGTGTGATTGCAAGGCTAGGGAAACTATGATCTTATATACATAACTACATCTTTTTTACTATAAACTGAATTCCTTAGTCTGATTCAAAATTTTATGAATGATCATGCCAGTTGACCAGAAATTTGTGGTCAGTAAAGGTAAAAATTACCTAGAGATGAAGTAAGTTCTATTAATAATTTCTACCTTGAGGATGAAAACATTTCTTCATGATAATTCATACTCTACCAAATGATTGAGCACATCAAATGATAGTGCCTGCTGGGTACCGGTCATAGTGCCTCAGTTGTTGATAGTGTGGAAATTTTTCCTTGTTAAGAGGGGTTCCAGGCTTTTGGGCCTGTGAATGGCCACCACCACTGCCATCATAGCCCATCTGCTTGTATACTTATGATGCCAGCATTAAAGTAAAAGTGAAGGCTTTCTGACTCCTACAGAATGAGTCATCCTAGCCACTTACTTTCTGAGTCCCTTTTCTAGATCTCTTAAATAAAAGAAAAAGAAACATTGTTTTCATTCTCATACCATTAACACATCATTCCATCATATTTACCATTCCATTTGTAATTTTGTTCCTTCCATGTCATTGAATAATAGACCAATCCACCTGCCACTCCTTAGAATGAGTCCATATATCCATGAACCACTGACTAAGCAAGGGTATATGTGTCAACCCCCCCTTCCAAGGAAATATTATTCCTCCTGAGTGAGACTTCATTGTAGTAGCAGCACATCTAATGCATTTGATTCTCATTAGTGTCAAAGCTCAAGAAGAATAAACTCTCCAGGTCAGTACTCTTATAGCAAGTATTAGAGACTGTGTAGTTCAGTTTCAGAAAATATACTCTTCTTGCACAGCAGCTGTGTTGAGACAGACATTTGGCAAAATTCATGGTAGCTCATCATCAACTGTCACTATCTAGTTGGATTTGTAAGTCAAACAAAAAAATTTAAATGGGCATAAGATAGGCTTTCAGTCATTTTTGATTGAGGCACCAGTTTCTTCCAGTGCCTCCAAAAGTTAGCACTACTTTAGATTACTTTAGATCTTGGACAAGAACGGGAGAATGTCAGGGCTCCCACATGTCTTTCCTACTATTATTATTCTTATTACATAGGTTAGGTAATGAAAGTGATGAAAGTATAAACTATAAGATGTTCCTTTTTTTAAAATATAGATCTAAAGGTAGGAAATAAAAGAGACAACATCATCTTTACAAAATGTTGGTTTCGTATCAACTTATATTCTTTATGGATGAAATTTAGTCCCAATAGGAAAGGCTAGCATAGTTTCTATGTCTCAATCCACACTTAAAGTTGTTTGGAAGGTGTTCTAAATCAATACCTTGACTCAATGAATTAAATATACAAGGGTTTTTTTTTTAATTAAATGAATATGACAAGCTGATAGCATTTATTGTTAATAGACCTTAGGAAAAGTCATGCATATCAGCCACAAATCTAGATCAGTTTATGACAAATACTGAAAGATTGAAGTTGAGTTTAGGAGTTACAGTGTTGATAATACATTTTCTTGATACTCTGAAGTATTGGGTTTTGGTTTAATGAAAAGTAAAACAGTTATTTTGTAAAATTCTAAAATATATGATTAAATACAGCCTTAAAATATCTTCATTAGTATATAGGTAGTATTAATATAAAATTAATTTAGTGGGGTTCCAATTGAGATTCAATTTTTTTAATTGAAATGAAAATGTAATAATCAGAATAAGGTAAATACTTTTATCATTATAACTAGAAGTCTAATTGGTATTCTTGTGTGATGATGGTTAAAAATTCTGTTCATATATACCAAAAGAAATGTCATGTTAATATATTCTCTTTTGGCTAGATTCACTAAACTTTCAAAAATCTCTTTAAATTGACCTCAACCTCCTATGCAAAATATTTTATTTATTCAATATATAAAGCATTAAGTATATACAAAATGCCCCAATTACAAAAAAAAATTAAGTACAGAAAAAGAGACAGCTAGATATTGTAATTTTATAAATACTAGTCGATATGAGTTTGGTGATTGCAAACCCAGTAGATTGCAAACCCAAAAGTTATGGTTTTGGGATTTTAATGTATTTATAAAACATAATTTCTAATCAAAATATAAACTGCTTTACTTTGTCCATTAGATACAAGGATATATGCTTAATATTGAAATGCATATCTCATCCATGTCTATTGCTTTATTTTTTTTCAGTAAAGCCTCAAACTCACCGAATACAGGTTTAATTCCAAATTTCATTTCTTTCTGAATTGCACCATCCTTAAACCATGCATCATCATCACAGGTCATTGCACCTCTGAAATTAATCTGATAAAACACCTGTGTGACAGAGAAAATGATATATTAGTGTGATTCATCATTAATGAACATCATCAGCCCATGATCTATTAGTGTATTGCTCAAAGTATGGTGTCATTAGGAAAGACCAAGTTCTTAGTGCTAAATTATGGTGTTGAAGGCAATAGCTAGAGCCTGGCATTACCCAGAAGGCAGCAAGATGTGCCCATACAAGATCAAATTCTCCAGAATTGTTTTCATTTTGTTTGGCATACAAGCATCAGATTTGTGTCCTTGCTAGTAAGGCTTAGTGTCCTAGGGCAAAACTGAGTTTTCCTGTATTATTCATATACTATTAATTGCTTATTTAACCTCTAGAAATTATGTCATTTGTGAGGCAACTTTCATATGCTGCTTCACCAGTGGCAGACCTCTCCTGCCTCACCTGCTGCTACCCTCAGTAGTGTCTTCAGTCCGCCTGCCTGTTCTGCTCCCTGCTCTGTCTCAGGTGAATTCTCTCAGCCTCCCACAACCTCTGAACTGGGGTACAGGACCCCGTTAAGATCTTTTTTTAAAAAAAGAAATTTTATATAGAGAACATAATTTTAAATTAGGGTTTGATAAATAAGTAGTAAATCATAAGAATTCAGAATCTGAATAGGTTATCTTTTAACATAAATCTGATGAGCTCTCCTAAATTAACCTAAAAGTATAGTCAAAGATTTAATAAGTGCATTTTTTGAATAGGGAATAAAAAGTGTTACTTTTCCAAGAATATTTGCTCAATGAGGCAAAGAGTTGTATCTGATAATTCATTGTTTATCCCCTCGATATAGATTAGAGATCAGCAAATGTTAAGTACTCAATTTTTTCTCTAATTAACTAATTATCTCAGTTAACTGAATAACTCATGAAACATATTTAGACCCCTCAACCATGTATACATTTGAATAATTTCTGCATGCATGTGGTTTTGTAGCATGCTGTAAATGATTTGTGTTCAAATATTAAAAAATACCTTATGGACACTGTCCTTAATTTCATATCCATATCAGAAGACAAGTATGTTTCTATGCTTTCATTATATTTTCATAGATTGAGAAACTGTACATAAAAACTTGCAAGAATGGAGACACACATAATATGAGAGTAATATTGCTAATCAGGAGATTCATAGTACACAAAAGATTCATAGTACACAAAATAATTTCATTGGGATTTTTCAGTTCAGACAACATAGCACAGGTTCACTTTTCTCTTTCCTAAAGAACAAGTATAAACCCTCAAATTAACATTGGAGGCAAGTGAAGAAATGTCTGAATGGTAGTAAGGAAGAAGGTAACTGTTTTAGGATTGCAAGTTTGGAAAAACAACACCATGACTGGGATCATATGACCCCTTCCATCAGAGTGCCCTGTCCTAAGCTAGTAACAGAGAGTATTCCAGGTAGGCTTATTTCTCAGAGAAAATGGAAGCTCTGCCAGAAACACCAGACAAACCTATTAGATCATCAGGAGAACTTCTAACAGTAAGTGGTCAGATGAGTCCATCTCTTTTCTCACAAAGCCTGAGGCAACCTTCCCAATGGGATAATTTATATCAGAGGACCACAATAAGCAGCTTCATCTATGGTCCCTCTTAGTCCCTGAGACTCCTTTCCTACCCATCACGAGGAGACATGAGAGTAAGTAGGAAGAAGTGCGCAAAAGACCGAGTTAGGATAAGTAGCCCAACCTGGAAAGTGTTCTTCATCCATCACAGCAGGGAGAATCCCATAACAAGTGCCAGCCTTGGCAAACCTTCATAGTCCTGAGACTCTTCATGCAGTTGTGGGGAGACATTGAGATAAGGGAGCAGAAGATCTGGCAAGAGTAATTCAGCCAAAGCTGGGAGACTGTTCCTTGAGCCTGGAATTACATTTCTCAGTCAGGAGACACAGGGACAGCTGAGGGGCATGAGTAAGCATATCATCACAAGTCTCTCATCAGGAACATTTCTTCATCTTCCTCCCCCATTAAGAGCACCTGGCCTTCGATCCCTGATAAACACCTTTGGAGAGCACCATCAGGGGCCAAGAGATGCCCTAATGTGATAAGATAAACCAAGCTGACAAAAATAGTACTACAAAGACTTTGAAACCTAAACTGTCATGAGAACCACAGTACACAAAAGTAGACCAGAATAGGCATACTAAGACTATGAAATGTGACTGCCTTCTAAAATAATGGTTTTACTAGGAGTAGAATATCCTAACGTAATAAACAAAAATATGCAGGATACAGTTAAATCATTTGCCACACCAAGAACCAAAAGTATTATACTTTGAATGAGAAAGACCATCAACTGATAGGAATACTGTAATAATTCAGATATTTGGAATTATCTGTCATCGTAAAATGCCTCAATAATTCACCATAAATCTTTTAAAACAAATGAAAAAATAAAAAAAAATAGCAAAGAAAAAAAATGCACAACTTTTGATGAATGCAAACTGCATATATGATGGAGTTCTTTTATAAAACCTGGGTGGGTAGGCTATTCCATCTAGGTATGTGTAAGGAGAGTATAAGAAGTTCACACAACAGGGCCTCCCCTGGTGGCGCATACGGTTGAGCGCCGCGCTGTGAAGCTGTCCCAACCTCTGCAGTGCAGGCTCAATCCCAGCCAGCCGGCAAGGGTTCCACATGGCGCGGCAGACCTCTTCTGTCTCGCCCGCTGTTCCCCTCAGCAGTGTATTTCGTCAGTCTTCCTGTTCTGCTCCCCACTCTGTCTCTGGTGAATCCTCTCACCCTCCCGCACATCTGGCCTGTACCCTGGTTTTTGTATGCATAAATAAATAAATCTTAAATGAACAACAACAACAACAACAACAAAAAACATGTTCAATAGATTTGGAAGAGTGAAAATAACAAAGAATATCATCAAAACTTTATCAGCAGAATTTACACAAACTGACCAACAGAGTGAACATAGACTAAACAAAGCTTCAGAGACAAGAAGTAGGACAACAATAAAAATCCAACATTTGTATTGCTGATGTCCAAAATGAACATAGAAAGAGTGTGAGCCTGAAAGAATACTGGAAAAACCAATGGCTTAAAGACCTCTCAAACTTGATAAAAATAAAAGAGCATACAACAGATTCAAGAACCTGAGTAAAACCCAAAGACATTAAATCCACAGCAAGACACAGCACAAACTTCTCAAAACTCAAGACAAAGGAAAAATGTGGAAATCTGCTAGAGATAAACAATTTAAATGGAAATACCAATTTGAATGTCAGCAGATTTCTCATCTGAAATTATGATATCCAGAAGAAGTAGCACAACATTTTTTTTTAAGTGCTGAAATAAAAGAAATGCCAGCTGCACATTCTATATGTGGTGAAACTAACCTTCAGAAAAGAAGATAAAATGAAAATATTCTCACATAGAAGACTGTTTTACTATCAAACCTACCCTTTTAAGAGTGGCTAAAGGAAATTCTTTGAACAGAAAGGAAATGATAAAAGAAAGGATTTTGGAGTATCAGGAAAGGAAGTATTAGTATGCTAGAAGAGATACATGGGTATATATAGTAGTCTATACTTTTTTTCATGTTTTTGAAAGAAACTAAATTATATCCCCCGTCCCGTTCACTATGCTGTGATCTCACTGGCCTCATATTAGTTCCTCAAACATCTTTCTAACTCTGTGTAGAGCTTTTACACATGACTATTCACCATACTGGAGGATATTCTTCCTCTTCTTCACATTCCCATAGTTGTATAAAACTGACCCTTTCAACTTCCAATCTAATACTCAGCTACCGTATCTCAAAAGTCATTTATGCAGGCCCACTTTTTTTTTATTTTGAATATTTGTTTTCTATCTTCTGATGCTGTTTTTTTTTTTTTTCTTCAACAACCCTGTTCTATTGGTAATCATGTGTGTATTCGGTTATGTGTCTGTTCAACGTTAGTTTTCTAGCTAGACTATAAACTCCAGTAGGACAGAGTTATTTCTGTTTGGTTCATTTGTGTGTGCCCAACACACAGATAAAGGACATCAGGAATGATTTTCCCTAAGCTATTTAATGTCCACTTTCCTCTTACATACAGCTGTTCTCTACCAAAATTTGCTTCTCTTCCAAAATTTCTGTAACCAACCAGTTTTTCTTTTAAAAACAATCTCTTCTCTATTAGTTTTTTTTCTCTTTGATTTTAAATCTCTTCAATTTTCCCACATAAAAGCAAACCAAATCCAGCAAAATCTAAACCCCAAACTCTTCCCATTGTCCCAGCTTTAGGAATAACTTTATTCTTTCCCTTCACAGTGAAATGTTGTTTAGTTTCTCATTCATGCTGAACGCAACTTTGTCAACAATCCCCTCACCTAGTTTCCAGCTCCCGATCCAGCTCCAAAAATCACATAAAAGTCGATATTATATCCAAGTCAGAAACAAAAAGAAAATTTCTTAGACCTCATCTTATAATGGGTCACAGCAGCAGTTGTGTCTGACCTCTTCCACACTCTGCAAAACCAGCATGGATCCTCTTTATCTTTCTAGCCACTATTTATCTTCACTCATTACTAGTCCACTTTCCATAACCTAAGATTAAATTTTGGAGTTCCCCAAACTCTAAGACCTAAAACCATTCCCAAAGTCAACATGCAAATGCCAGATAGGCTTATTTCTAGCTTATGTCTATAACTACAACTACAACAACTATGGGTCCCTCACTAATAATATCATTAGAGTATTAAATTATTGGCTGATCTATGTCCTTAGTTTCTAGGCAATCACCTCTAAATCCTTGGAATTTCTCAAGTGACAGAATGCCTTTGTTATTCATGGGTGGCACAACATGAATAGCACAACTGATGGCACAACCAATAAGGTGACTCAAGGTGGACCCTTAGAGAGTTTGTGCTAATGAGATAATGCAACATATGTACTGGTCATGCCAGAAGGACCAATCCTGTGATTAGAGGGTTGGGACTTTGAGCCGAGTGCTAATAGTCTGCTCTCTGGAGAGAGGAGGAGAGCCAAACGTGAGTTATGTAGCAGGTGATGCAATTAGTCATGTCTCTATTAATGAAACTTCGATAAAACTCTGAATACTGATGCATAGGTAGATTTTGTTGGTTGGCAGAACATTGTTACTGTTACACTTCAGTATGCTAGGAGGTTAAAATGCCCTGATTCCACAAGGAAATTTTAATAAGTTTGGGGTCCTTTTGGATGGTGCACTGTGAATCTCTCCCTTTGACTGGTTCTGATTTGAATCTACTTACTATAATAAAACAAATCATGACCTTAGTACTTGCCTGAATTCTGTGATCTTTGTGAATGAATTATTGAGCTTGAAGAGGTTAGTGACAGCTACTAAATTAGAAGTCAGTTGGTCAGAAACAAGGGGTGAACTGGGGATCCCTGAACTTGTAACTAGTGTCTGAACTGGAGTAGTTTTTAGAAGACTGTACCCTTGATCTGTGATATAAATGTGGAGATATCAGAAGTGATTGCATCTGGCCTAGACTTCTCCTATTTCAGATTATGTCTAGCTTTCTATTAACATCACCTCTTAAATAGCTAAAGTCACCAGTTGTTCAACCTGTTCTAACTAAATTCATGATCTTTTCGTTCCATATCTGACCTTCTTCAGAGATCCTTGTATTATTAAATGACTTTATTACCTACTGAGTAATGCAACAAAGACATATAAAGAAATTCTTAACTATTCCTGTTCTGTGGCTTCTCCAAATTCGATTTACGCTTATGTTTTGAAGTCTAACCATTTACTTCAAATGTATTTGCTCTAGTTATTAAAGTAATCCTAATACTACATTACTATTATTACTCATTTTGGGTTTCTGTCATAGGCTTCAGGAAAATTTCATAAAGTCCTTATGCTTCATTTAAAGTCAAGAATATTTAAAGAGGTCAGAAAAGTCCAACTTCAGATGGGCCCCCCTTCAATGACAGGTTTATATCACACCTTGTAACCCCCTTTCACTGAACTTCTGAAAAGTTATAACTGGTCTTTCCTACAGCAACTTGATGTGCATTATTACCTCTTAGTAGTGGTCTTCTTTCTGCTACTTCAGTTACCTCCTGTGCAGCTATCAGATTCATTCTGAGGCAAAATTTAATCAAAGAAACTTTTCCTGACCCCAGATCTGATCTTCTCATAACACAAATGTATTGGCTTTCTGGTGCTTAGCACAGTTGAATCTTTATACTTAATTATATTATTATTTGGCTGATATCTCCCTCAGTTCAATATGATTTCTACAAGAGCTAAGATCATGTTTATTTCCCTCAACATTTCACCTCCAGTTCTTGGTACTTAGTAAGTTCTTAATATTTGAATAATGATGTGTTCAATCATTTAATGTACATATGTATATTTGTCTATTTTTAATAAGTGAGAAAATAAAAAAAATACCAAGAGCTTGATATTTTTCTATGTTATCAAACCACATATTGAACTGGCAAACACTATTGTTTTGTAGAGAAACATCTTTTAACATTCCAAAAAGAAAATCATATATGCTAGAAACAGAAATGATGATTTTCTATAAAGATGTATATGGTATAAGGTTATCATTCTATGACAAAATTCAAATATTAGCCCAAAGTCCTTCTGTATGATTGAAGCCACCTTGTCTTTTAAGATGTAAGTGCTTTATGTCAGTCGCATCCAGTGCATTCAAAGGAAACTTAGTATATCCTTCCCAACATGTGTGGGAGTTCTTGGTGGTGTGACATTTAACCTCAACACCTGTTTCCACATTTATAATGTTCCTGAATTCTCAATTTCTACTTTCATGTATAGCCTTTTCATTTGCTATTTTCATTCCATACAGTCTTACCTCAACACAGGATTCCTCCATGAATCTTTCTCTTTATCTTAAACACTCACAGTGAATATATTTAGTTGATATTTACTTAAGTAAGAATGTGTGGCAGATATTAGAAGTTCTTTCTATTGAGCACTTCCACTTATAACATCATATAGAAAACAGCTGGATGTTTGCTTTTCTCGCTCTGCTCCAACCTCCTGTCCCTTGCTATACTCTCTCTAGCTTATATACCTCCCCTGCACAAATTCATATTATTCTCATTAGTTTGATATCAGGCTCTATTTGTTTCAGACTCTTCTCCATTGTCCTAACATGCCATACCCATGGAGCCTATCAAGTTATTCTATTTTTAAGAGATTGTCCTCATCTTCAAAAGAATTATGGATTTAGGAATGTTAGGTACTGCTATGTAATTGTTATCTCTTAAAGGAGAATTTAATGTTGAAGTCAAAGACATAAAAACAGTATTTGACATGACTGATTTTCATTTAAAACGAAATGAAATAGCCTAATGTATGCAATATAGTTTAGTATCCTGATCTTCTAAATTATGTAAGGGCTAACCTCACCCCCTAAATTTAAATGACCATTTCTCACAGTTCTTATGTTTGCTCTAACAAAATAACATAGACCAGATGACTTATAAACAACAAAGATTTATTTCTCACAATTCTAGAGTTTGAGAAGTCCAAGGTCAAGTTACCAGGAGATGTAGTGTCTGGCAGAATTTTTTTCCTGGTTCATAGACAGCTATGTTCTCACTGTGTACTTGCAAAGCAAAGGAAACCAGGGAACTTGCAGTGGTTTCTGTCATAATGACACTGAAACTCACAATTTCCTCACAACTAGACCTGCAAGTGCCATGACACTGGGGATTCAGTTTCAACATATGAAATTTGAGGGGATTATAAACATTTTGTCTGCAGTATTATTATGCATTTTCATGTCAATCTTGATTATTTTAGCACATGTAAATCATAAACAGTTACTAAAATGATAAACACAAATCCACTTAGAAAAAGTATTAATACATGTCGGTGACGCTCCTTCTTTGTAAATATTTTGCAATAAACTAATAGATACATTATTCTTATTTTTGGATTACTCATTATATTATATTCTTTTAGCTCCTAATGCAAAGTTAATTTTGAAGCACTATAGACAAAGTAACTATCTTTAGAAGAGAAGTGCAAGCACACACAATAATTGAATCCCAAAAGATTAAGTTATTGCTGCAAGAAATTTAAAGCTTGCAGGAGTTCCAACTTCCATAATACTCTTCCTTAGGGCTTTTAGTCTTTTGGCACTAATATTGATAGGTATTTTAGGGACAGAAATATTTTCAATCTAATCTCAATTAAAGGTATGCTATATCAAAGTGTATACTTTGCTAAATTTGTCATATTAAATCACTTTTGTATTTAGATAGATGTATTTATATCTCTCAATTTTGGAGAGACTTTTCTCATTTCTTTAAATATGTAATATCCTTAAAAAAAGTAAGATAGAAGTAAATAAAAATAAAACCATTTTTTTCTGTTTTAATAACTGACAAGTCTGTTTTAATATACAGAAAATTGTGTGAATGATCTTCAGAGCTTTGACATTCAGTGGAATAATTTACATCAGATTCTAGAGAAGCTGCCAGTAAGGAAAAGAACAAAAGGAAGAAAACTGAAGGTCTTTTCCAACTAGTACAGAAAAAGTAAAGAATGCTGACTAATGAGATAGGACATTATTCTTGAAAGGCAGTTTGAAATGATGTATGAAAAGCCTTGAAAAATATACATATCTACCAGTTTAGCAATTTCACTTTTGGAAATTGCAATTTTGTTCTAAAATGTAAACAATCAGAAAGGGTCAAAGATTTATGCATGAGACCCTTATTTATAATAGAAGAAAAATTAATTCTAATGCTCAAGAATAGTAATATAAATGACAATCTAATGTGAAAAGAAATAAATACTATCAGATATTAAGAAAAGCTCAATAAATCAGTTGGATAGACATGACAACAGTTGTATATGTACCTTTCTGCACATATGCGTATAAGTGTCAGCTATGCTACAGCATCATTGTGGGGCAGATTTATGTACTTTCATAGTTTTCTGTAAGTTCTGTTAGTTGATAAATGTAATTACTAGTTGATATTTGAATGCATACTATATTTAAAACAGGATATCCAAACTGAGAAAATATTCTCTTATTTCTAGCATTAATATAAAGCTTTATTATCCATAAGTTAATATTTAGAAAGCAACTACTATACACTAGGAAGTACAGAGATTTTATACATATGTGTATATATATTCAAATTTAATGAAGTAGGCAAATATATGTATACATGTATAGTAGATGTATATTCCACATATATTTATATGTTTGTTATATATATTTGTATTTAGTAGTGATACTTTTTCCTCAGTATCCAAATGTTTATGTTTCAAAATACCTTCATCATTTACCTTATCTCTTTTAATCCCCAAAATAATCCTAAGAAAAAATTTTATTATCTCTGCATGACAGAATGTTCATTAAATTTCATCATGCATTAATTCTAATCTTCATAAAATAATAAAATATAAATAAAACTATCACAATTGCATAGATATAGAAACTGAAGTTCAGAAAGTCTCAAAAATTGCCCATGGCCATGCATCTCTAATTGTCATCAAACATTGAGCCAGGATTTCTCTGACTTTATAACTAAATACAATTATCAGATTTTTTGCAGAGAAAAAAATAAAGCAAATAGAACTAGCAACAGACCCATGATCACATAGAGATTCATGAGACACAGATCAAGTTAACCTTTGCTATTTGAAGGCAAAGTCCATTTCAGTGGGCCCTTTATGAATGTTGTTAAGATTAAAGGGATCTAGACCAGGGCCTCCCTGGTGGCGGAAGGGTTGAGTCTCAGTGCTTGTACCACTGTGGTCTGAGTTAGCTCCTGGCCAGGAAGCTAATCCTCACAGTGCAGCAGACCTCTCTGTCTCCCCCACTTCTCCCCTTAGCAATGTATTACAGTAGATCTGCCTGTTTTGCTCCCCACTCTATTGGACCAAAGGTACAAATTTGTGTAGTTAAGCTCTTAACAAATATAGTCTTACAAGTGCATCGTTGTCTCCTAATTCCATTTCCCTGCTTTGTAAAATTATGCTGATTTTTAAAAATAGGAGAATGTAGAAATATGCAAAAAGCACAGGTGACTGGAACAGAGGAAACACAGAGTAAAATTGTTTTTCTTCCTATAATTCCTCTTTAATGAACAAGCATCTTTACCTGTCTTTCCATATCTAATCCTACTAACCCATCAATGCTCATCTTCCATTCCTTCTCCTTCCGAAAATGTTTCTATATTCTGAAAGAGATGGTATTTACTGCTGAACTCTGAAAGTCATTTTCTCCACCTCCTTTATAGTAACCATAACATTTTTACTTTGTATCAGAGTCAGATTTGGTACATGTTTTATCCTTCTACTTAGCTAGATGCTTCTCCAAGAAAATTTGTTCCTGTTCAAAATTCATGGAGCATCTCTTAATGGTCAGGATTCATATGTGTCATTAGAGATTCAGATAAAAATAATTGAATTCCTGCTATGAACAATTCACTATCTGGCAAAAGACTGCATTATAGCCTCATGCCCCCAGTACAGTGTTAGTGATAACAAGTCATTGCAGTGCTACTCTGCAGTGACCAAAGAAATGAATAATTGGATACTTATTCAGTGTAATGAGCTATACACATTTTATCCACTGATTGTTGAATAATTTTTTTAAAAAATATCTTTTGAAATATATATGTCCATGTTTGTAAGTGCATAGTGAATAAAACAATCTCTAAATATTTTTCTTAGTAGCTGGTTTGTGTAATCTTGGCTACTTTGAAGGGGGCAAGAAAAAACTGAGAATTTACCTATTATTCCTAACTATATTTTTGTTTTTGTCAACTTAAAATCTAACTAAAAACACTTTGGGTAATGCTTGTAATTTATTCTTTTGGACAAACATGCATCAACATTATGATTACCTTTTACATGTGTTTGTTGGGATAATGAATCATAAACATTAACTACAGCCACAATTGCAATCAAAATCTGAATGACACCGATTATAAAGTGCTTTAGCAAACTAGGAATTATCTTAAGTCACTTACTGCATATTTTCTTGTTTAATTTTTTTTAAATCTTTGAAGAAAGTGTCATTAGACTACATAGACAAAATGAAGCCTAGGGGAATGGAATTAATTGTATTTAATACCGTATCTGTCTTGAGTTCCATTATATGAGTTTCCTTATAAATAAAAATATATTTTAAAAGGCTAATTATATACATTATGAAGAAAAACAAGAACATACTCTATTTAGAAGAGTTGTTTAAATGCCTGAATATGTCAAATTACATGAAAGATCTTAAACACCTGGTTGATACTTGATAAACTAATGAGGGAAACATTAAAAATGTGAGCACTGGAATCAACCCTTGTGATTTAGTGCTGTATTTTCAGGTTGCTAATAAATAAACTAACCAACCAGAATATTCATTAATTTACAAAGAGCTAAAACAATTGGTGGCAATACTCGTAAGAGCCGTATTTTTTTCGTAATCTAGACTTTGCAATAGTAAAGTCACTGTGAAAAACTAAATGAGATTCAGTTGAAAGAGATAGCAATTACAAAAATTAGATCTCTCAAGAATGATGGAAAAATAGTTATTTAGCATTCACACAAAAATGCAATTTAATAACTCTCCTAAAATGCCTAATGTGATATGTAAAATGACTTATCTTTTCCATTGAGAATGAAAAATTATATTTAAATTGGGCAAGAACTCTTTAGTTAAATATAAAATCCTGTTTTGCTAAAACTAGAGTAGTTAAGTAGGGGAGGTCTTAGAAACACTCTTTTAAGGCTCTAAAGATCAAATGGATAATGATCTCCCTGAGATGAATTAGGCTCAGTGCTATCTACATGGTGAAATAAATATGAGGCCATTTGAAACTCAATATCTAGTGATTTGTATTCTGCCAATGTACGAATTGTCTTAATTCTTAGATCCATTATATTGAAAAACTTGTATTTTGTATAATTAAGAGAAATCTTTTTTTTTAAGTCAAGATTTTAAATAAAGCATTCAGCTTTAAGTTTCTAATACTGTTTCAGTTGAATTGATTCCTATAGGTGAAGATAAAATAATGGTTCTATTTTACTCTCTCTTAAATTCAGTAATAATTGTAATTATAGAGCTTAATGCATTTTACTGGCATTGCCTCATTAATTCTACCACCTTCCTTTTAAGGTAGATATCATGCTCCTCATTATACAGATGGAGAACCTGAGGCACAGAGAAGTTAATTGATTTGCTCAAGGTCACACAGCAAATAAATGACAAGGCTGTGACTTCTGACTCACCATCTAATGTCTTGCTTGCCAGGCCACTCAGCTTTTCCCATTGGGAAGAAATAATCCATTCATTTTTATCAAAGTTCAACTCCAAGCTGCTAAATTCCTTGGGGCAAAGTTGCATACTGCAATTTCACACCATGGCTTTGGCACACTGTCAATTTACACAGAGGAGATCTCATACTGAGCTGCAAGGTTACTAATAAAAATAGAGAAGAAAAGGGGTCTAAAAATGACTCACTGAGATGTCACTGAGTTTGTGCTGCTAAGTGCTCACAATATCTCAACCAAGAAGCTGCGTAAAAACCTGCAAATGTCAGATACCAAATTCTAATGATTGTAAATGTTTTGGAAACATTTTAAAGGTGATAAGACAAAGGCCTAAGTGAAGATGTGAAGATGTGCTTCATTTATTTCTGCATTCTTATTTTTACTGATTTGTTTCCGATACACAACCTCTTTTATCTAGTCTTTGAGAATTGGTCATAAATAAGCACCCTCATCCAAACAAGACAAATAACCAGCACATTAAAAAGTTATCACTTTAAAAAGCTATCACTTTAAAACAACAGCATATTACGTGAACCCACTATCTAATCTGCACAATAAATCACTCATTGTGTAAAACCTGAAGGAAGATATCCTAGACACAAAGGTTGTCTGATTATTTGATATCCCAGTATTCTATCTAAGTGAGCAGCACAGAATACCATTTTCTCCGTGGCTGAGGATGCAATAACACTGTTCAGCAGCCCATTTGTACTGCTTAGCCCAAAATGGGAAGAATTCAGAGAAATGCCGAAATGCAGCTTTCTTCATTCCGAAGAAGTCTCAGAAGAATATTGCCATTAATGATTTTTTCCTTTGAAGCATAGCCAACCAAATGCTGTAGAAATTCTTAGCTGATTTAATGTCTTATAGACACTATAAAGTGTTAGTGAAAGTGAAACAACAACAACAAAAATCCTTTCCCATTAAACAATATTGATGTTTAATTAGAGAATGGTCTTCTCCATGCTGGTCTCATAGATACCCAGTTGGTTCAAGTTTTAGTTCATTACCATAGGTACTAAAGAACAGTTGCTGCTTACCTGTATACCAAAATCCACAAAATTGATTATGACTTACTGTTTGGAGAGATTTGATCAACTCTTACCTTGCAAGGTCTGGATCTACCTGGCACTCACTGTGAGGTCAATTATGTTTATTCCCTCTCTCTTAAGAAAGAGTTAGAAACAAGCAAACCTTGCTTCACAACAATTCCCTCTCTTTGAATGTAAACTCAAGTGCCAGTGAGAATCTTTGTATTTTTGTTCACTGATGAATCCCAAAAGCCCAGAACAAACATTTTAAAAGACATTTATCAACTGAATAAATAGAGAAGAATTAGTTGTTAAAAACAAGGTGTGCCAATGTCTATGTGCCTATCTCAGAAAAATATTTTACATTCTTATTACCAATGGAATACTGACATGCTTATAAAGTTTCTGGAAGAGAATTGTCTCCAAACTTGGGCCAGCTTATCATTTAAAGATTCTAAATCTCACAGTGGTTAAGAGTCATACAAGCTGAATTTTAATCACAATTCAAACTCTTGATAACCATGTAACATGTAACTGTGCACAGGTTATTTGACCTCTTTGTGATCCAGTTTCTTCTCTGATGTTAGAATGACCATATGATTGTTGTGAGGATTAACTGAGTTAATATATGAAGCACTTATAAACCACACTTTAAAAATCTTAAGTGCAACTCATTGAAACTATTATTAATAATATAGAGAACCCTGTCTGTTACTCTATAAATGGTGTTATCAAGTCAAATTTGATTTCTATTATTGCTGATAATTTTCATCTCCATAGAAAGTATTAATAGAATAGGACCTTCTTTGAATAAGATGTTTCTAATATGACATTTTTCCCAAAAAAAAAATAACTGCAAGTAAAAAAAATCTAACAAATATAAAAATTAAACTAATGTAAATTTTGTTTGATGTATAAAGTCTGAACCTTATGCAACATATATCTCTGCTAAGATACTAGGTTAGCTGCTTTCATCAGATTAATTGCCTATTTGAAAAGAAAAAGATATAGGCCTGACTTAGAGAATATGTCAACTGTGATTCTTGGCTATATATATATATATATATATATATATATATATATATATATACACACACACACACATATACACACACATGAGCTAATGTGGCATCTATATATATAGCTATATATATGTATATATATATGTGTGTGTGTGTGTGTGTGTGTGTGTGTGAAAGAGAGAGAGAGAGACTTTAAGAATTATCCTCATCAGCATTAGGCTGTGTCTTGTTAATTTTGTCTACTGAGATTGGATCATGGAGAAAACTTCAGTCTAGACTCATATGTTTAACATATTGTCTGCCAGAGAGCAGAAAGTGCCAATTGCATTAAATTTTGCTTCCCCCCCTCCGCTTATATCACACTTCTAGTTACCAAGAGGAGCCTCTGGCATAGGACCTCCTAATCATCCCACAAGATGAGAGGTGTGTGCCAAAACAAGTGTCAGAGTAGGGTTAGTATTCCAGACTTTGGAATTTCCACTGACTTTTATTTGTAACAACCACCATGAAAGAAAACAAAACAGACAAATGAAACCCGAAATAGAGGAAGGAAAAGGAGAGGGGGAAAAGAGGAGATAAATACTAAGGAAAGCAAAAGAAAAATAAAAGAAAAGAGCAAATGTAGGGTTAGTTAAGGTGACTGTGGCAGCAATGCCATATTTAACTGTCCCATAATGTTGAAAATCTATTATTCAGACTTTCCTGGTATTTTTCTAGCTGGCAGAACAACTTCTTATGATATAGTGCCACTGATCGCCAAATGCCCTCTCAACCTCACTACCTAGCTCTCTGCTTTTCTAATTTCAGAACGTAAACCATTGTCCAGAAAGTCACTATTACAGTTGTGCTTGAACCCTCTCTTCACTATATGCCATGTAATCTGACACATAGTTCCCTATACTTTATCTACAGATGATATTCTACCTCAGATAACTTTCTCGTCACTTCTCTCCTTTGTCTAAACCCTGCTGCAGCAGCCTTTTAAACTAAACTCTTTGCTTCTGCTCTTACTTCCCTTACAATCCATTCCCCCAGATATCAAAATATCAAAAATGACCTTCCTTCATCAAAATATCAAAAATGACCCTCCTTCATTAAAGGATGGCAAATTGATTCCTTTCAAGTTCAAAAAAATATCAAACTCATTATTCTAGGATACTGAGCCCAACATGTCCACCTTTCCTTATTACCACTGCTAAACTCTGAATCAGTCATATTGATTTTCTATCCTTTGACAATTGTAAGCTTGTTCCTTTCCAGGGATTTAGGATTTGTTCTTTCCACCTGAAATATTTTCTCCTAAAATCTTCATGACTGGCTACATCATCATTCCAATCTCAGTTGAAATTTTACCTCCCTGAATATGTCTTCTGACATCATCTGCACTAAAGTAATCTCCACAAACCTTAGTCTTAATTCTGCTGACATTTTTAGTTATTAGCTTATAAGTTTATCACAAATTTTAATTACTCTTCCACTTGAATGTATATCAGACTTTTCTTCTGCCATGGTTGCTACTTGTATAATATACTTCTTCCTGAGATCAATTTTCCATCTGAGTGTGTGGAGTCTCCCCTGTGCAACATGATCAGAAATTCTCAGACACCAGTACTGTCCAAGAATTCAACTCAGTTCTGACACTATTTACCTGGAAATACTATCAGATTCCATGGGTTAAGGAGTCAGTCTCTTAAAACTGTTTTCCACCTCACAAGGCTGCCATCTGGGTTTCTGACCAGCAGGCCACAGACTGAAGGCTCCCATAAACTTCACCTCTGACTTCAGGCACCAGTTGCAAACCTAGGTGGCTGGTTAACTGTGCTTCTGAACTATTGGCTATAAATCTGAGGTTCCCAGGACATCTTCCTTAGGTTTGATTAATTTGACAGAATTCAGTAAGTTTACTCATTAGATCATGTATTTATTAAAAGGATATTAAATGGTGCAGTTCAGTAGCCATATGAAGGAAAACAGGGCAAGGTATGGGGAAAAGGCCTGGAGCTTCCCTGTTCTCTATGGGTATGTCATTCTCCCCAAATTACACAAGTTCCCCAACTTTGGAAATAACCTGAAGTCCCACTGTCTGTTAATTCCACAGCCACTGGCATTTGAACTCAACCTTAAGCCCCTCTTCACGTCTTGACATTTTTGACTCCTCCTATTTTTTTTTAAGTTTTATTTATCTATTTATACAAGCCAGAAGCGCAGGAGGGCGAGAGAATTCACCAGAGCCACAGCGGGGAACAGAACAGGCAGATTGACGAAATACACTGCTGAGGGGAGCAGCGGGTGGCAGGAGAGGTCTGTGGGCCATGTGGGACCCTCGCCTTGACTCCTATTTTTGACATAGAAAATGAAGAAATGAATACAGAAAATCAAGAATCAGGAAAAGCTGCTGATGTATTAAAGAACAACAAATCAAATACCTTGCTTTAGAGATAGAACAGTGAAGTGATTTGTCCAAAATAACAAAAGTAGCTAATATTCTATATATGTTAAAAAAAAAAGAAAAAACCTTGTCACTTGGTATATAGACAATCACCATTTCCATTAGGATCTTTACTTCTCCAAACCATAAATGTTATGATGGAGCCACAAAAGTCTACCTAGCAAATCATGCAAATGCCATAAAATGAGAGAGCCGAAGCCCACTAGAAATTAATTTGTTATATGTACAAAACCTAGCCTGCCTTGGAAGCCCCAATGCATCTATATATTCTATCTTATTCCAACTCTCCCAGGCATCTTTTTCTGAATTCAGAGTCTGTACATTTTTGAGTGCCTGGGAATACAGTGAATAAATGATAAAATGTATATAATCATAAAAATGTATATAATAAGCAGTAAAAAGTAAAATACAGTATGTCACAATATAGTTGCTCCGATAAAGATAAAGCAGGAAAGGAGAATAAAAGGGACTGGGAACAGGGCATGTGGATAATTTTAAATAACATAAGCAAAAACCTGAAAAAAGTACTTCCGAAAGAACTTTTTGACATTTTCAATATTTTTAATAAAGCGATAAATTCAATATTAGTTGTTACCACTACTGTGGAGTCACTTTTACTTATTTCCAAATATGTTAGAGAAGCTTTCCTTGTATCATGTTTTATTGTGAGTAGCACAGTGTTAAACTGAGTAAAATCTGTATTAGTTAAGTTAATGATTGAGCATTGGTGGCTTTCCCATATTTTATTCTAATTCACATGAGGTTTGGATTGCTAAGATTCAATTTTTAATGTAATGTAGTTTAGATTTGGTTTGACAACATCCTTTTCCTCTCTCTAAAGACAGACCCAGGCTCTCCCTGCCCTTTCAATTTCACATATTTTCTGTATATCTGATGAAGTCTTGTAAAACAATTTAATGGCATAAGATGATGAAAATATAAGCGTGCAATGTGACACAGGATATAGTGTTGACAAAATATACTTAAAAATTAATCTGTCTACCTCAGATGGCTTTTAAAAAATTGACAGTCTAATGGTGAAATAAGCACACACACAATTTAAGTCAAAACTTTTAATTTTAACTTTTTAAAAACTCTATCAGCTACCTACAAAAAAAAGTATCTCGTTCTGTCTTCTGTCTTGCATTATATTCAGTATGCATCAGGATGATATCCCATGAGGATTTTCAGGATTATTCATTCTCTGAATAATGGCTTGTACGTGGGCTTCAAAGAAATGCAGTAGGAGTGGGAAGAAAACATTTTCATTTCTAAAGGAATGCTCTGAACTTCCCAGGGGACACCGAGAAAAGATTTTGTTGAACTGAGGGACACTGACAGCCACTTAAGTGGCTCAGTGCATTCACAGTAAAAACTATTTCCCCTCCTCCCCATATACCAGTTTTATGCATGAGAACAACTTGGTATTCAAATAATGCGTAATCTCACTTACAGTACAGGGAATTCATTAATGGATAATGCAGAGAAAAAGTGATACAATGTCATCCACAGAAAAAGCAAAGCGCTCCCTTGTGGCAGGATACGGTTTCATTCAGTCTGATCTGAATTGAAAGAGTTTTGAGCCCTTTCTATGCTTAGAGACAGTTTGGCTTTTCAACAAGCTGCTAAAGAAATGTAGAGCTTTGAAAATACCAAATATATTTTGATCAGCATTAAATTCAGGGCACCACTCTTCTGCTGTACACTTATCATGAGTCTGGCAATACCTTTCCTGGCCAACAAAAGTGGGTTTAATTCAATGGGAAACAGATGGGTTGAGCTTGTAACCACAATGCACTTGAGTCAGCTTTGTGTGCTAAAACTCTTCCTCTTTGTGTTCACTTAAGGGTTTGTGAAATTTAAAACATGAATCTACTGCTATAAGCATATAATGTACTATTATCCTATGCATTAATCTTGAAAATGAATGGAAAAAAGATGGTAGAAGTTTTTGAATTTTTTCCTATATAAATAATTGATATTAAATCCAGGCACATGAGCATTCCTCTTTTGTGTTTTGTTTCTAGTTAAGTAGAAAAATGGGGGAGTGAAATCTAAAGTCTTTGCAAATCTTATGAACTCAGGGTTTTTTAAAATACTGTTCATATAGGTAATGGGTGACATTTATAACAAAAGCTATTTTATGCATATATGCAGTTTTCTACTATCAGAGATTTTCTTTCCTAAATGCATTCATAATTGTTCCTTCTAAAGGGTACAGATTTAGATCACTAGAAACTTTATTCACTGGTTCAATGATTGCGTCTCCTTAACATCCAGACATTAAAATTTTCTCTAATCTCTCAAGAACTCATAAATTCATTCAGTCATTTATTTATTCATTGAACTTAACAATGTTTTTTACCAACTCATTGAGTGTCTGTGTAAGAGCATAAGTAAGGTAGACATGGAAACTTTGTAGGGATTTTTAAAAGAGAATGATTCTTAAAGACTGGCTTGAGAAGAAAGACAGCTACTACAAAGAAACAGGAAAAAGACATTGTGTTCTGCACTCAGGTAGACATGGTAGTGACTAGGTCCAGAGATAAAAGATAGTGAATGGACAAACATAAAAATGATAGACTGGACACAGGGGAAAGGTTTTATGTGTTATTAAAAATTGGGGAGGGGAGTTTACTGAAATAGATTAACTAGAGGGAAAATTTGTAAGAATATGAATTCCGTCTTGGACACCTTGAATTTCTGTGACTTGTTACACAAATGGAAAGGTATATTTAAAAAAATAGATATATGATTCTAATGCTCGATGTCAGTGACTATGGGCAGGATATATCTTTTTGATACTTTGAGATATATTTTGTACTTGAAGATAATAAAATGAATAAGGCATATTAGGAAGAATTATGAAAATGGCAATACAGCAATTTTAAAGCTAATAACCACAGGAGCTCAACATATCATATAAGTATCACATAAAAGGGATTAAGTTGGGGGCCTCCCTGGTGGCCTAGGGGTTAAGTCTCAGTACTGTCAAGCTACCACCACTTTGGCCTGAGTTTGATCCCTGGCCACCAGGCAGACCCACATGGCGCAGTAGACTTCTCCTATCTCACCCACTGCCCCCCTCAGCAGTGTTTTTAGGTAGATCTGCCTGTTCTTCTCCCCACTCTGTCTCTGGTGAATCCTTTCAATCCCCAGGAACCTTTGTCCTTCATCCAAATACTTCTATACAAAAATAAAATAAAAATCTTTTTTTTTTAAAAGAGATTGTTAGACCTATAAACCAAAAGAGTAGTCAAAAAGATAAGATAGAAACACAAAAGTGTCATATTGTTTTATCCATAAGTAACTGCTTAAAGAAAAAAAAGTGTCTAGTAGAGTGTCTCCAATGTTGTGAAGTAACTAAACAAATAAAATAAATAATTGAGCCTGTATTGAAATAAACAGGGAGATCTGAAAGAACAAAGTTTTCTCTTGATAAGTTAATGCACAGCAGGGATGACAGCTTCTGAAGAAACTGCTTCAAAGAGCTTAAATAGGGAAGGGAATTTATAGGGCTTTTGCAGATGGAGTGATGCTAAGGACAAGTAGGAGTGATTCTGGGAAAATAACATGCAACACTTTAAGCATTCTGACATGCAAGCTTCCAGCAAAGTAGGACACCAGTTGGTGTGAGCAAGAACAAAAGGACCCCTGCAGGTTTCTTGAGAAAGGTACAGGTTGTTATTTCTAGTAAATTTGGGTTGAAGTGGAATTTTCCATCTGGGGCAAATGAGGCCTGGGAAAGTGATAGAAGAATACGTAGATACAAGTGAGTTCAGCAAAATACAGTCTTTCATCTGAAATATATTAACTGAATATATTAACAAAGATGCCATTTGCAACTTTACCAGAGAAAACCAGATTGGGACATTTGGGAAGCAAATTAAGTAAAAGAGTTTTATTGGGAGTTTGGAAAACTTTTTTGATTATGTTAGCTCTAAATAAAAGATGAACAAAAGAAATAAAGTTCTGTGGGTTAGATGGAAGAATGTGTATGTATGCATGTTTTATGTTTTATTGTCTTGTTTGTGTTATTGTTCAACATTTATAATTTTATTATCAAAACTTCAATTTGTTATTTATATATTTTATTATGTAGTCATTTACTGATGTGATCAACTAGAATTTATGAAAGCGAAAAGACCCAGTAGAAAAAAAAAATTGTTGAAGATAGATGAAAGTTAGAAAATAATCAACAGTACAAGATTTTTTTTTTAAAGATTTATTTATTCATACAAGCACTGGGTACAGTCAGAAGCGCGGGAGGGTGAGAGAATTCACCAGAGTCAGAGTGGAGAGCAGAGCAGGCAGACCAATGAAATACACTGCTGAGGGGAGCAGCGGGCGGCAGGAGAGGTCCACACGCCATGTGGGACCCTCGCCGGTGGCCGGGGATTGAACTGGCGCTGCAGAGGCTATGGGCAGCTTCGCAGCCCAGCGCTCAACTGCTGCGCCACCAGGGGAGGCCCAACAATACAAGATTTTGACACTAACCAGTTGAGTTTTTTTTTTTTTTATCTTCCCAACATCGCGACAAACCCAGAAAAACACTTGGAATGGAGGTTCTGGTAACCAAATATATTTGTTGGCCAGGGATTGGAGAAGAGAGCTCATGCTCTCAAACCCTTCTTCCCAAATTGGGGTGAAGCAGGGACTTCTACAAGGGAGTGGTGAGGAGGGGAAGAGGCTAAATGAGCCAAAGGGATGTCAGAAAATGAGGTGCAGATTTACATTCAAGCCACTTCTTCAAGTTTGGTCTTGACTAGATCTGGCATGGCCCTGGTGGGCATGATTTTTACTGTAGTAATGAGGCTTTGGCTTTATCATACTTCTATTTCCATCTTGGTCTCAAGGGATCTGCCTTGTGTATTTTGTTATTTAATCTTCAAGAAAAGATAGACAGAATAAAGAAAAAGACCTCCTACAAGAAAAAGATAAACAAAAACATGACAAGGCTAAAGGAATTAATGTTTTTAAGCCCTGTGACAGTTTAGAGAGGTGAGACAGTCAGAACACAGGTAAAGTATCTAGACACTTTTCTCTAATTTTATCAGGACAGGAGGATTGTCATAAATGGAAAGTGATTTTAAAATTGACTTCTAAAAAGACAGTAAATTCCTACATGATAACTACTATTTTGTCTATGATGAAAAAAATCATCTGACAAGAGTGGCAATAAGAAAGATAAAATATATGAGATGGTTGTAAAAATTTTGATGTCATTATTCAAGAGAATAGATTTAAAAAGCTGGCATAAAAAAGAGTGATGATTGAAGTAATGAGTCCAATAAATTAATCACCATTTATTGTTATTGACCCAAGTGTTCAGGCAGAATGCATTTTTCCCAACTTTATCCAATTTCTTGGTTTAGCTATTTAAAAGTGGATGGCTGAATTTATCAATGAGTAGAATTTTTCCAACAAGTTATATATGCTACTTTCATCCATAAGAAAGGGAGTATCCCTCCAACTAAAGTAAAATTTAGCCTTTCAAAAAATCAGGTTCTTTGTTATGGTGAGAAGTATAAATAAGAATGCCAAAATGTAGAAAAGTAAAAATTTGCAGAAGAATAGGAGAAATAATGATAAAAAAAACTGGATTGGTAGCTATAAAAGGTAACTGAAAAGAATGAAAAACAAAAATTTTTGAAAGTATGGGATTAAAAAAAACTATGTCAAGTGCACTCCCATTTTGCATATTAATTGAAATCTTAAGTATCAATGGTTGGTAAATAGTACCTCATGAGTCGAATCTCATCTGTCAACTATATTTGTAAATAAAATTTCATTTCAGCACATCTATGTCTATCAATTTGCCTCTTTTATGGCTGCTTTATGCTCCTGTTCTAGAGTTGAAAAATTGCATCTAAAAGCATACGCCTCCTGGAAATATATACAAAATGTTTGCTGATATTTAATTTAAAACTGAGAATATTATATTACATTGTAAGAGATTATAATCAGAATATGAATTTTAGATGTATAATTAGTTTTTCAGATGAAATATTATAATTCATTCACTTAGTAAATATTTTTAACCCAACTAAGATACTGGAATCTTTTCTAGATACTAAGTATTTTACAGTCAACAAGATGGGTGAGGCCTTTACACTTAACAAGCTTATATTTAAGTAGAAAGGAAAATTCAGCAAGTACAATAGATGATTAGTATTAAATACTAAAATAAAATATCTAGGAGAGAGCTAGATACTTTAAGTTGGGTTTCAGAGAGGTCACCCTAGCATAAAAAAAAGAGATCATAGCGTGCTGGAATGCATTCCAGACAGAGCAACTAGCTAAATAAAAGGTCTTAAAGCTAAAATAATCTTGAGTTATTCAAGAAACAGCAAGCAGGTCTGTTTCCTGGAGTTATCAAACAAGTGGTAGAATGCCTTCAGAATAGGTTAGTCAGATAGATAAAAGTCAGCTTATTTAACATTGTGTAAATTGGGATAGTAGACTGAATTTTATTTCATTAAAATGAAGGCCCCTGAATTATTGAAAGTAAGTAAGTGAAGTGGTCTGATTTCATTTGGAGTAAATCACTCCGGCTGCTAGGTAGACTTGACAGATGGGGGTGGGAGTGCATAGTTTGGGGGAGAATAGATTGTAAGCACCAAGAGTAGAAGCAGGAGACAAATTGGAAGCTATAGCAATTTTCAGGACCAGAGATGAAGGTGCTATGGATTTAGGTGGATGATAATAGAAATGGAGAAAAATGAATGGATTCTAGATTTTCTTAATGAAATACAGGTCACAAGGTTTTCTAATGGAATGAAGTAGGATTGAGAAATACACACGAAAAAGTGAAACTTTTTTTTTAAAGATTTATTTATGTATTTATTTATGCAAGCACTGGGTACAGTCAGAAGTGTGGGAGGGTGAGAGAATTCACCAGAGCCAGAGCGGGGAGCAGAGCAGGCAGAAGGACCAAAGGACACTGCTGAGGGGAGCAGCGGGCAGCAGGAGAGGTCTGCGCGCCATGTGGGACCCTTCTCCGGTGGCCGGGGAGCAGCGGGGGATCGAACCGGCGGCTCAGAGGCTGCGGGCAGCTCTGTAACCCAGCGCTCAACCGCTGCACCACCGGGAAGGCCCAAAAAGGTGAAACTTTTTAACACAGAACAATTTAGTGCTTATTAGGATAGAAACTCATATTAACATTAGTTTAAAGAAATAGAACCAAAACTGTAGGGAGAAGCCCTCTCTGGTGGCACAAGGGGTTAGGATGCAACCTATGAAGCTATCTGCAGCCTCTGCAGCACGAGTTCAATCCCCGGCCAGGGAGCTACGCACACAGTGCAGCAGACCTCTCCTGACTCGCCCGTTGCTCCCCTCAGCAGTATAGTTCATTCAATCCGCCTGTTCTGTTCCCCGCTCTGTCCCTGATCAATCCTCTCACCCCTGTACCTCTGGCCTGTACCCCAGTTCTTGTGTGCATAAATAAATAAATCTTAAAAGAAAAAAAAAAAAAACTTGGGAGAAACCAAATTTCTCTTTTAGCACTATCAAATCAGAAAAGACTATTTTATGCCCTACTGGAGAAGTTACATAATTAATTTTATATTAATCTGCAGTTCTAAAGAGATCAATAGTATAAGTTGTCATAGTTGCATTCAAATATGTACATGAACTAACCTTAATATTGTATTGAGATAGAAAATTTAGAAGGAAGCCCAGAATGAAAAAGCACAGCCTTTAAGCATCAAGGGAGAGGATTCAGAACACAAGATGGAACAGGAGCACAAGTGGCACATAAAATGGTGACTCTGGTGGGAAGGAAACCATTATAATAATGATATTTATTTATAAAAAAGAGTCACTCTTTAATACGTATGGCACACAAAGAATAAAATAATTATGTTTTAAAAGTGGGAACACAAAGTTCTTTCGATTTTGATGGAGTTGAAAGAATAGAGACTAAAACAATAACTTGGTTATAGTTTCTACAACCAAGTTTTTCAGGGATTTTTTTTTTTAAATTTGGGAGTATAAAAGGGTTTGATGGTAGGTAGAGAGATAATATAGTGTCAAGCGTTATCATTATGCTCGTAAGTAAGAATCAAGTAAAGTTGAAATGTCCATAATGGGAATGATTGGAGGGGGCATTCTGGAGAAGAAAAGATAGCTGGTCTCTATAGCATTACAGTAGGACCAACAGTTATAGCTAGTGCTGTTCTCATACGGTAAAGAAAGTGCAGATTTGAGTAAGGATAATCTTGGGTTGATGCATTTTTCTACAGATTTATTTATACATACAAGAACTGGGGTACAGGCCAGAGGTGCGGGGGGGAGGGAGGATGAGAGGATTCACTAGAGACAGAGTGAAAGACAGAACAGGCAAACTGACAAATACACTGCTGAGGGGAGCAGCAGGTGAGACAGGAGAGACCTGATGCACCATATGTGTATTTCCCTGGCTGGCCAAGGATCGAACTTGTGCTGCAGAGGCTGCAAATAGCTCCATAGTGCTGTGCTTAACCCCTTGTGCCACCAGGGAGGCACTAGGTTGATGCTTTTTATTTTTTTTGGTATGCGTGTGAAGTATCTCCTCTCTAATTACTCTGCTTTCACCATAATAGATGAGATTATATCATCAATTGAGACTTTCTGGCATTTTTTTAACCATAATGGTTTTTATTGAGTAAATATTGGTTTATATAGTAGTTTATATTATAGGAGTATAGGATTCCCTCCTTTTAGGTGTTGTTTATGCTGTTTTATAACTTTTATCTATTAATCCTAGTGTTTATTTTATTGACCACTTTGAAAACAAGACTTTATATATTTTACTAAGCTATCTGTTTGAAATTTTCTTCCTTTTTATTCATCTTCAGTATAAAATCCCTCCGGGTCTCTCCTTGGAGAATGGCATTGAGTCTAGTTAGAATCCTACTTCCACCTTCTGGAGTTAATCAGTTTGGTTAATATGGCTCTAATGTTCTGGCAGTTAGAAATAAAGTACAATAAGACCAATCTTATAAATGAGGCCCTTGCTTTTCTTTATGTGTAACTTTACACACATTGTCATTTACTACAAATGTAGTAGCACTGATCAGTATTTCAGTAACTGTCAATCACACTAGGTAAGATTTTTTTCCTTGGCATTTCATGTCTTGTTTTCGGCCTTATTATCTCTATATTTAGTAATTTGATTCTTATATTTCAGTGCAAAATTTTGCACTTATCCTTTTTAAATTTTGCTTCATTGGATTTGGCTTCTTTCCAGATGTTTTCTTGGTGCTCCTTTAGTCACTACAAGTAATTACATAAGTTGACAGACTTTATTACCATACACATTCCAGTTTCCCTTTTCATCTCTTTGGCTATTAACTCTCCATTTCTCTTTGCACCCCTTAAATTAGCTTCCCTGAGAGTTTTGTCTTCAGGACTCATTTTATATTCTGGCTTTAGCTCATCTACTTCTTTTATTCTGCAAACTCGCACAATATGTGATGTTTCTTTAGGTGAGCTCAAGTTAATTCTTTCAATGACTTAAATTCAATATATTCAGTGATGAACTCATTTTCTCTGTTACTCGTCTACACATGTTCATACCTGCTGTTCTTCCTTATATTGTTTTTTTTTAACTGATGAGTTTACTTATGCCATCAATGGTCCAGGCACTAACGACTCAGGAGTCGTTGGGGAAACCATCAAGCCAATAATATTCTACTTATATTGTTACTAGAATAAATTCTAACTCCTGACTATAGTGTCTGCCAGGAAATATGTATGCCTTGGTTCTTCATCTCAGACTTCATCTCCTTTCCTGTCCCCCTTCTTTTCACTATGAAGCATGTAGACACTGAATTGTCCTTAAAAATGTGTACCAAAGTATTCACAGTCTCAGGGTATTTGTTCTTTCTGGAACTCTGCTTAGAACATTATTCCATGACATTTTCATATGAGTTATTACTTATCAACATTTAAGTCTCAGCTCAAAGATCACTTCCATAAATGATTTTTTTTTGACTATAATATCCAAATTATACTCCCTAATGTCATCACCAACATCACTCTCTGTCCTATCATCTACTTAATTTACTTTGAAGGACTTATTACTTTATAATATTACAGGATATGGTCTTTCTTACTTAAAAATATAATGTTAAAACTCCATTTTGTGGTGCTAAACTAATTCTTGATCATCTACAGAATTATGTTGAATATTTTTACTATGCTATATAAGTTGCTTATTATCTGACCCCACCTCTCCCCACCTTGCACATTTGGTGTTAATTGCTACTCTTACATATATACATTTCTTTCACTTTATGCTTCAATTATTTAAAATTGAGTTTCTTATCTGCCCGTAGTAAAGGAAACATGTTTATTTGAATTAACCTTGATATTTTCATCCATAAATTGGGGACCACAGGAACAGGTGTGGGTAATCTGAGGTTTTGAAAATGTAAGTGCTATTTATAGTGACTGTCACATAATCACTACTCAATAAAAGATTGCTCTGATTACTGTAATTTCTCCATTTCTATGTAAAGCTGTTAGAGATAGCATTCAAATAACTAGTATGGTTTTTGTAACTTTCAAATAGCTTATCCTCTCAAAAAAAGGCAATTTTGTCAATGTTAGCACCCAACATTAAATTTTTCTCAAGTTTATTATATTTGCATATGTGCTGCATGTGACAAAATGTCAAAAACATAAGTAGAAAATGTGACAAATATATTTTCATTAAAATAAAACATTTGAAGCCAAAGTGCATTCACATTTACAATATGTTTACTTATAATTTTTTTGTCATCTTGAAAAGACAAATGACTGTGTAATAGCAAGGAAAATTAAGAATATATACAGGGCCTCCCCGGTGGCACAGCAGTTGAGCGCTGGGTTGTGAAGCTGCCCGCAGCCTCTGCGGCGCTGGTTCGATCCCCGGCTGCTCCCCGGCCACCAGAGGAGGGTCCCGCAAGGCGTCTCCTGCTGCCCGCTGCTCCCCTCAGCAGAGTACTTCAGTCCTTCTGCCTGCTATGCTCCCTGCTCTGACTCTGGTGAATTCTCTCACCCTCCCGCGCTTCTGACTGTACACAGTGCTTGTATGTATAAATAAATAAATAAATAAATAAATAAATAAATAAATAAATAAATAAATAAGAATGTATACATATATATTATCTGTACATTATTACATGATTTATTTTTAAAATGTATTATATAGTACATTCTACTCATATAATATCGTTAAATATTTTAAGATTTTTAATAATATGAACAGATATATTTAATAAATTATGACTGCTAAATTTAGTGGCAGGACTTTATAGTCATTAACTCATCAACCTGTGCAAATTCAAAATGAGCATTAGCATCACTTCATAACACCTTGCATGGTGTAAAATAGTAAAAGGAGAAAACATATAATAGGGTTATTACCCTATCACAAATGCATTTTCACTATATTGATCCAGTGAACCAGAAAGAATCACATTTGTTTTGTTTCCTTCTGTTAAATAAAAGCAGGAAATGTAAGAGTCATATCATAGTTACTAACATAATGGGCTGTGGCTGTCTAGAATAACTGGACCATTGTGTTTGCCTTATAACAAAGTACTGGAGAGTTCATTCAAAAACTATATAAGCCAGGTGGCATACTAATTTTCACATCAATATATCATTGGATACACAGTAATAGAATCTTAAGGCAGATGGTGTTTCATTACACATGGGAAGTCTCTTATCTGGTATAAAGAATATCTGGAACATATCTATTCCTATAATGTAAAAGACCATGAAATTTTAATTCTAATATTAGAACACACTTAGATGTTATCCAGTTCAATATTCTACCAAATTGCAGAATTCTATCACAAATTTCTGAAAGGTTTCTTTCTTCAATGTTTGCCAGGGATGAGTAACTTGGTATTTCACATGTAATCTGATTCTCTAAAAAACAAATCAAAAACAGTCCCTTTTAGCTCTTCTGAAATGATGTGTTGTCTTATGCCCTTTCCACAGAGCAGTCTTTTTTTCCCCCTGTAATAACCGATATCCAGCTTCAACTGCTTTAATTCAATATAAATTCTCTGGCACCTACAGCACTTACTTTTTTGGCTTCTTCCAAGGACCAAAGTTATACTACTTGCAATACTATGATTTATTCAAAGTTGACTGATATATTCTGAGAGAACAAAATTTAACAATGTAACGTGAATACTGAGACAGGGTAGAATCACAGAATCAGTAAGTGATATATCTAAAAACACATGTTTAGATCAATTTCCTGTCTATTCCTTAATCCTATGATCAAAATTTCACACAAGTACTTCTAATAATGGGGAAGTTTCTGATTCTAAAGATAAGTGTTTCTACTTTAGGCAGTGAAACAATTTTTAAAGTCATTGGTTTTAGTGGAAATTGGATATTCTTTTGTTTGCATATTTAGTTTTACTTCTGAATTTTAGACCCATAACATAAATGTAACTGCTTTCACATGAGAAATGTTCTAACATTTCAAGATAGTGATATACTACATCTTACACTCATCTCTCAACTCTGCATTTATTTTGTTTCATTCTAAGTGCTAGTGTTGCATTCCATAACTAAGATTGAAGGAATTTTTTTTTAATACTAAATCATACATTTAGCTTATGGTCTTCATTTAGCTTATGGTCTAGTAAAATTCTTACCATTAGTTCTTATAGACTACAGTTTTTTAATTGTTTTGTTTTTCTGTATTTTCTACTCGGTATCAAATTATTGAGGTTTAGAGGATGTAAAATTAGAATGCAAGTTTGGGAAAATCAAGAAAAGAGACTGTTAAACCTGGTTTTATTCATAGCAGATTAAGGGACTGACTGTGATTCACTGATTCATTCTTTCATCCAATATATATTTACCATATGTTTACTTATTTGCAAATAATGTTGATAATGCAGACAGCAACAGAATGATGGTGGGTGACTATGGGTACTCTCGTAATAGGTATGGTATGGTAAAATATATCTGAAGAGTTGTGCACATATTGCCAGAGCACCCACAGTCATCCACCATAGTACTTTGAACGCCCTCCCTCATTTGCTACCCACTAATACCCCACCCCCTCTAGTATTCTCAATACTGCAATCAAATTTCTAGAGTTTCTTTTGGTTTAGTTTTAGCTGCTCCTTTGTTTTGTTCTTTTTTTAAGATTTATTTATTTATGCATACAACAGTTGGGGTACAGTCCAAGGATGTGGTCGGTGAGAGGATTCACCAGAGACAGAGTGGGGAGCATAACAGGCAGATCTACTGAAATATACTGCTGAGGGGAGCAGTGGGTGAGACAGGAGAGGTCTGCTGTGCCATGTGGGTCACCTCCCTGGCCAGGGATTGAACTTGTACTGCAATAGCTCTTGATAGCTTCATAGTGCTGTGTCTTAACTCCTTGGAACACCCCAGAGCCCCCTGTTTTGTTCTTTATGTTCCACATATGACTGAACAGTTGTCTTCCTCCTTCTGACTTATTCCATTAGCATAATTCCCATTAGTTTGCTCCATGCTGTTGCATGGCAATCATATATGCCATATTTTCTTAATACATCTGCATGTGCATGTTCTCAGGCACTTAGTTTTCTATAATTTGCCTTTTGTACATCGTACTGAAAAGAATATAGATGTGCATATATCCCCTTGTAATAGTGAATATTCCTATACATATTTTGCTGCATAAGTCCTCTAATATCCTTGGTTATATAATCAGGAAATTAAAAAAATAAAATTATATTTCATGAAGTAGAACTCACCATTCTATTGTGGATAACGTTTATATAGATGCCATTGGTAATATATACCTCAGATTCCTAATCATGAGTTGGTGTTTCCCCCTGGAAGAAAGCATGTCTTCTAATTATTCCTGCCTTCCCACAGGAGACATTTTCTTATTCTAGCAGACACTGAAAAATGCCCCGTGTACCTAATCATATCAGGGTTTTTATTTTTCACAATTTGGATTCTGTAAATGTTCTGTATTGTTCTCTTGACTGGAAGACTTACTCCTCAGAAGCTCTGAATTAATTATTTCTTAAAATGTATGTATGTCTTTTCACCTGAGTAGTGTATTTCTGCTTTTTCCCCCTCTTGTGTATCAAACACTTATGTTACAAAAGAATACTAGTTTGGAGAGCTGTGTGGAGATTTCTTGACCTACTAAACATAGAGCTTCCATATGATCCAGCAATTGCAATCCTAGGTATTTACCCAAAGGACACAGAAACATCAATTCCAAAGAGCACCTTCACCCCTATGTTTATAGCAGCACTGTTTACAATAGCTAAGCTTTGGAAACAACCCAAATGCCCAAAAATAGATGACTGGTTCAAGAAGATGTGGTACATATATACCATGGAATATTACTCAGCTTTCAAAAAAGATAAACACATGCAATTTGCAGCAACATGGATGGCGCTGGAAGGGATCATGCTCAGCAAAATAAGCCAGAAAGAAAAAGAAATATACCAGATGGTCTCACTCATAGCAGGAATCTAGAAAACTTAAATAAGGGACCAGGAAAATGAATAAGTATAAGAAAGTGAAAATCAAAATCAACAAAAAACTATGAACCAGAGACACTCTATGGGGAGTGGGGGCGGGGAGGGGAGGGGTTGGGGTCAAAATAAGGGGGTTGCAATTGCATGGGGAATATAAAAATAAAATTTATTTTATAAAAGAATACTAGTTTGAATTCAAAAATTGCATTTGCAAAATAGTCTTCAATTATTCCATTTTATTTGTGAAATATTTGTCATTTGAAATAGGAATCAGCAAATGAGAAGCAGCAACTTCTGAATCTTCTCGAAGTTCTTCTAAATCTAGCACCAGCTCAATTGAAAGCCCCCCTACTCGTTGTTACGACCATGACTTTTTCTCCTAACTTTATAATCGTGGAGACATTCCCATGTGCCTGCATTCCTTTTAGGTAGACACAAGATAAACTAGTGTCTATCTTGGTGTCTGCTGAAGATGTTCTCTATTACTGGCTTGTTTTTTCCTGTGCTTTTTGTCCCATTTTACTTCTGGCAAAATACGACCTCTCCCTTCTCTGCTAGTTTCTGCCAAAATGCTGAAGTATTAGCAATTGCTACTGAGTTCTTTTAGTGTTAGCATAGGCTCTTTTAGATACAGAGAGAAACTCCATCTGAATAATCCCAAATACACACATGCATACACATGCAAACACCAGTGAGTGTGATTGTGATTACTTGCATGAATTTAAAAAAAGCTGAAGAAAAAGTGTTTAAGTTCTTAGAGAACTTAGAGAATATTGGAATCCTAGCAAATTTTTCTCTGCAACAGGAAGTAATTGGAGATTATCTCTCAAAATTAAAGGACACATATCCTTTAGTCTAGCAAATATAGCCTGCTTAGTAATACACTTCGAAATAACGTTCATGGAGGAAAAACTCCAGTCACATTAATGTCATTTTTCTTATGTCATTTTCCGCTGGTGTAATAATCGGAATATTAGAGTTCATATTATAATGATTATGAGAACTTATAACACAAAATTTAGAATGTTATATAGATTTGTTGACTGAGGTTTTTACATTTTAACTCTCTCATCTGAAAAATAAAAGTTCCAGTATACCAGTAGGATCCAATTCAAAGAGTCATTTTATTTATGCTTGAACTATTCCATCTGGTTTAGCTTTCTGATATAGAATACATGATCTCATCCTTTAAATATACTTTTCCCTCTAATAAATGTTTTTAAAAATACAGTATAATACAAACATATAAAATTGGGAGCGAGTAAACCGAAAATTAACTGTGACCCAAAAATGTATACAGTATTTTTTACAAAGCTAGATTCATGCTTTAACTACATAAATTAATAATAACAAGAATCAGTTAGCTGTGACTGGAAGCATACTGTGAAAATATATCTTATCACAGATAAAGAATCCCATATGGATTGAAATACTTACAAGAAACATTTTAGAGCTCCTTTATAATAGGCAATCAGAAAGATCAGAGCTCTTAAACAATGTCAGGTGAGAAGTCACCTGTGAGGACCTGTTTTTATTCCATTCTTTTACTCATGCATTCAAAAATGTAGATTGAGGGAAAGACATATACTATGACCCGTTCATTCTTGAAGGGGAAGAAAAAAATAATATAATGTAGTGTAAGAAAATGTAAGGTAATGTAACAATTATAATATGTGGTTTTGGTATGCAAAATGCAGAATATTTGCCCAATGTAAATATAAGTACTTCAGAGAAAAAGAAAATAATAAAGGGAGTAATGTGTTATTATTTTAAAAGTGGTTAGGGAAAGTTTCACAAAAATGGTGACATTTAGGTGAAAAGACTGATGGAAGTGCAAAAGAGGAATTTGTGAGGGGGTAGTTGAACTGCCCTCTGAGCATGGTGAAGGGCTAACAAGTAAAATTCCATAAGACTATAATTTGTCAGCAGCAGTTGAAATGGAGAGAGGAAAATGTGGCCTAAGTGATTGATGAGGAGAGTAGAGATGAAGCCAGGAATATAAAGGTCTAGGAGAACACATCTTGTAGAACCTTGCAGTCTATTTTCAAGATTTGATCATTATTCTGAGAGAGTGTGGAGTCAAAGGAAAGTTAAAGAAGAGAAATAATGTGCTCAATCTCCAGTTTTAACAAAACCACTTTGTCTGCCATGTTGTGAATAGTCTATAAATGGGGAAAAGAGAAAATAGAAGGCTTTTGTAATAAAGAATCAGAACATAGCAGTTAATTATCACCCCTGATGATAACAGAAGTGTGGTCAGAAGTGATGAGATTCTGGTCATATTTTTAAGATTAATTTAACAAGATTTGCTGATGCACTCTTTGGGCCATAAAAAAATACTAAGTGTGGACATTTACAACAATCATATGTATTATACTAAAGTGTGAGACCATGAAATTTGTTCTGCAAGCTGAAACCATGCAAAACTATCTAATTATCAATGGAAAAAAAACTTGATAGTCTTTCATGACTTTAAGGAAATTTTTGTCCAGACATTAAAAATTCTGGTGCTGTCAATTATAAATACATAGAGAAATGAAAAGTCAGGTTTCAAAACTAGTATTTAGTAGCAGAATATAAAACATTGAGAACAATCAACTACAAAAAAAGGAAAGAAAATATATGTATGGTTCTAAGTAAAATGCCACTTAATAGCTGTTATAGAAAAGAGAAAATTAAAACAGAAATCAAAAATTACCTTCATAATAATGAAAACAAGGATACAAACTACCAGTCTATCAGATGTGACAGAATTAATCTTAAGAGGGAAGATAATCACAATACAGGTTCACATTAACAAATAAGAAAAATTCCAAATAAACAATTTAATTCTGCCCTAAAGCAACATGAACAAACAAGACCCAAAGTAAATATTAGGAAGCAAATGATGAAATATCAAAATATACAAAGGGAAACAACACTATAAAAATATTAATGATACTAAAAGTTGGCTCTTCTAACAGCCCAAATGCCCAAAAATAGATGACTGGTTCAAGAAGATGTGGTACATATATACCATGGAATATTACTCAGCATTCAAAAAAGATAAACACATGCAATTTGCAGAAACATGGATGGTGCTGGAAGGGATCATGCTCAGCGAAATAAGCCAGAAAGAAAAAGAAAAATACCGGATGGTCTCACTCACAGCAGGAATCTAGAAAACTTAAATAAGGGACCAGGAAAACGAATAACTATAAGAAAGTGAAAATCAAAATCAACAAAAAACTATGAACCAGAGACACTTTTTGGGGGGTGGGGGGCGGGAGGGGAGGGATTGGGGTCAGAATGGGGGGGTTGCAATTGTATGGGGAATATAAAAATAAAATTTATTATTTAAAAAAAAGCAAAAAAAAAAAAAAAGGAAATAAATTTGGGTTTTTTTCAATGTAATAAATAAATAAATAAATAAAAGTATAGCACCACCCTGGTGGTGCAGATGGTTGAGCGCTGCACTGTGAAGCTGTCCACAGCCTCTGCAACGCAGTTTTGATTCTGGCCGGCCGGGGAGATACCTACATGGCACAGCAGACCTCTCCTGTCTTGCCCACTGCTCCCCTCAGCAGTGTATTTCTGCCAGTATGCCTGTTCTGTTCCCTGCTCTGTCTCTGGTGAATCTGCTCATCCTCCCGCACATCTGGCCTGTACCCTGGTTCATGTATATATAAAAATAAATCTTTAAAAAAAATAAAAATAAAAGTTGGCTCTTCTAGAAGATAAACAAAATGAATTAAATGTATACCTAAGCTAACAAAGAAGAGGGAAAAAATGTTTAACCAGAATTATAATTGAAATAAAAGAAAAATGCCAGAAATATCACAGAAATACAAAGAATCATGCGTTTACTAAGAACAACTCTGTGCACATAAATGTGATAGTCTTGAAGAATTGGACAAATTTCTAGTTTGCCAAATTGAGAATGTCTCCAATTGTAGGGATGTCAACACCTGCATGGCCATCTTTCCATACATTTATATTAGAGTCAAATTTCACATTAATCATTGGGACCATGATTCATGTCTGCACTTTCATTTTTGTTAGCCAGTCCCTCTATTGATTATTTATTTTTATAAAATGTCACTTTGATCACTGGAATATAAGGAGGCAACTCATGTGCATGTATGATTGTCTGTGCATGTACTGGACCCAAGCCAGTAATCATCAACTGACAGAAGTAATGTGACTGATGATATCAGGGAGTGCTTTTCTTTTTGTTATTTGCATAGTCATTTGTGTGCTGAAGAGCTGGCAGCTATTTGGTACCCCATGCAATTGCTCATAGTTCATGTACTGTTGTAACTGAAATTAGAACCTGGTTTTTGGAAGATGGGTATTATCCAGTCTAAATATTGGTGATGACGTTCATGTATATCACAAATTGTACAAAGGGAGGATTTCATGTACTCGGGATAAAAGAACTTTTAGGAGGATTATATATAAAACTGAGAAACAGAGTTCTGCATGTAGTCAAGAAGCATAGATGAAAGTTCTAGACTGCAATTATTACAGTTAGGTAGAATTTTTCAAAACAAGATAAAACTGACAAAAATTAAAACCAATAATGGAATTTGTTGCCTCTGAAATAAGTGAAAACCTTATCACTGGACATTTTCTAAAAGCCACTAGATAACCATCTTTTTTCCCTCAGGAATGTTATATAATGATTCCAAAATTAATTAGGTCTCTTAAGCAACTGACCTTAAGTCATCTAACTTTGAGATGCCAGCTCATTTCTGGAGTACATTGGTAAGAACCTACAACTCAGGGACATACTTAACTCTCATTTCCTACAGAAGATGGAAAAAAGCTCTTTTGAAAAGAGCTTACGTTATAGATACTAACACATTTTGACTATGCATGACACATTTAATCAATTCATGGGAATGTGCAAAATTCAGTAAGTGAACGTTGTGCCAAAATATATATAATTTTGTAATAAGTAAAATCAAGAATTATGAACTCTTTTCTCAGAGTTGGAAAAAAATATATAATTGCTGATTCTTGCATATATCATGGCACATCTATAGTGCATATACCTATGTTCTTATAAACTGTAAATTAAAATATATCCTAGTACAGGTAATATTTTTATATTACATAAAATATGGTAATATTTTTATGTTACATGTTATTAGATAACATGCTATAATGTTATTTACTTGCATCTGTGTATGTAATTGTCCCAACATAATGGTTAGGAAATTTTTGCAAAATTGGAATTACTGCAATTCAGAAGATGCTTCTGTAGTTTTAACCTCATCTGCACATTAAGGGATCAAATCAATTAATTTTATATTAAAAACATTACAAAGTTATTCCAGAAAAAATATAGGATCGTTTTGGTCAGTGAATTCAATTGTTTTGTTTGAAAATGATGTGAAATCTTTGATGGTTTTATGACAGAAAGTGAAATAGTTTCTTACCAGATAATCTGTTGAAGCAGGATAGGAAGATATATAATTTTAATTATATTTTCTAGTTACAGCTTTAGTTTTCTTCATTTTTTTATTGTGATGAGAACTGTTTTTGTGAAATAATTATCCTCACAAATTTTTTGTAATCTCAGCAAATGGAAATTCACAGAAGGATACTGTTCACAATTTACATGTATAAATTATACTGTTTTGCTATTTGCATACATGTTTTCATGCTTTTGTGTGTCAATTTTGAGCCATTGATCCATTTCTGTAAATTGAGAATGTAAAACAACCTTATAAAAAACTACCAAAAAAGAAACTTATCAAACGTACTCAATAATGTGCAAATGGTATAAATGCACATTAGCTGAAATGCACTGCATTCTCTTATTAGCCCACACAGTTTTTTAGCTCATGCACAATCATTAAAAATATATAACTACTAAAATCATATCAACATCTCTGGGAGTGATACATTTTCATTAATTCCAAATTTAAAAAAAAACTGTTAATAAAATTCTGTGTTTTCTCGCTTTTTTTTTTTTACCTAAAATAATCAATCTGCCAGATTACCATTCATAAGACAATGGCTAAACAATGGCCACGCTTGAGAAAATACTACACTTGAGAAAAGAGGAGATTCAAAACTTGACTTTCTGAACTATAGTCAAAATATCATAAAAATATTGATTTCTTGAGTGCTTTATCAATGTTATTTATAAACTCCATTGATAACTGCATAACTTTCCTAATTTTACATTATATCTTGATGACCCATGTTAAAAAGATAAACAGTATAGCATAATTAGATGGGATTTATGTAAAAGATTCATTATGAAAAAATAATTCTTCAACATTTATCATGAAAGTTCTAGTTATCAAGATAACCATATACATCGCATCACTGATGATTTTCCAATTCCTTAAAGTAAAAACACAAATATTGCCAGTGTCTTTTATAGTATGTCACATTTGACAGATGTTCCAAATTTTTTTTAAAACTGAGGTAGAGTGATGTTTTAAATACAGTAAACATTTACTATATACCTTTACAGTGCAGGTTTTAAGAAAAAAAAATAGTCTCCTGCCAGCTCGTGTCTGGGAAGGTGCCTTTCTTTTTCTTTCTCTTTTTCCTAATGAACCTAATAAAAAGAAAAAAAAAGGTATTTTCCTACCCTTGAAGGTATAATGTGAAAATAGCACTATTTATATTAAAATATATATTTTAAAAGTTTAACCATGCAGTTTTTAACAACATTGGTGAAATGCTAAGCCTCTAGATTAGAAACTAAGTGCAAATTTTCATTACTAATCATAATTTCTTATATATAAAACAATTGCTATTCTAACATTTAGAAAACTTGAATTTTACACTTAAAATTATTTTAAAGGACATTCATTTTTATCATTGTTTCTGAAAATAGTCCTACAAAATACAAAATAAGAGTAATGACTCATTTTAATTTCATTTTTGAGATGAATGGAGGCTCATGAAGATTAAGTAGCTTATTTCAAATCATAGTTAGTGACAGAGCCTTGACAAATGTCCTGGTTCTTTTCCATAATGATTCTGTAACAAGGAAGGCAAGTGAAGAGAATTGATTTCTTCATGGGGACCTGGATGGTTTCCATAAGGAAACATTCAGTAGTATAAAATGACCTTTTATTTGGGAAAGATAAAAATATACATTTTGATAATGCAAACTCAACTAGTAGTGTTTAACTACTAATAGTGATTAAATTAGCAGTGATTAAGCACATGTAGAGGGTGAATTGTGTACCAGCAATTCTCATGAATCATGTTGTGTCCTAGGAGAATATTATAGAATCTCAAAGTGAGAAATAGTCATGGCTATTACAAGATAGAATTGTTCAAGGAAAAATGAAAGATAGTTTTAATGCTAAATTATTTAGAATAAAATGAATGAACCAAAAACAAAACGATAATCTTTAATTTAATACACGGTGGCAGAAAAGTATATTATGTAATTTCTCATGCCTATCTATATGAATTCCTCTAAAAATGAGAATTTTTTACATTTATTAAAGATAATAATGATGATAATTTTTATTGCTTATATAGCTTCAACTTTCAGAACACTTTTATTTGAAACAGTCTTTGGAACACCAGAATTTCAAATGATAGATATGAACAAACCTATAAGCCCTGGATTTAACAAGTTTTTAAAATGATTTGAAATGAAATTGTAATATAGATGGATTTCATTATATGTAGCAAAGCTTATAGGTGGCTTTTACAAAACACTCTTGGAATACTGTGCTACCACAGTATTTCTCACACTTAAAAAAAATTGCTTCCTCAAAAAGTCTCACTTTTCTAAATTTTCTTCTCTGATAGAATTTTAATATCAGACATAGAGTTTACCTATCTATCTACTATGGTCTTCTGGAGGTCCATAAACTCCGTCAAAAATCAATCCCCCCCAGACTTTTTTTCTTTTCCTTCTTCTGGTGACTTTGTTTCTGTTGAGTATATAGGGGCAGCAGTAATGTGTTTTAAAAAGTAGAAATTCCCCAAAATATATCTGATTGATTGTAGAGATGCATCATTTTTTTCTTTTGAAAGTTATAAGCACTTGGTTAATTGGTTGAACACTCTGTCAATTAACACAATTTAACACGATTTGAATAGTCATTGCTACATTTTTTTTTGAATTTCAATTTTTATTTATTTTTTATTTTATACATTTTTACATCATTTTTTATTTTTGCGTAATGTATGCATTTTCATCTTGGTTATAGTCCCCATACAATGCCCACTCCCCTTGTTTTGATCCTACTCCTTCCTCTTCCCCTCCCCCCATAGTGTGTCTCTGGTTTATAGTTGCTTGTTGATTTTGATTTTTACTTTATTATAATTAGGCTTTTTGTGGTTCCTTTCTTAGGTTTTCTAAATTCTTGCTATGAGTGAGACCATCCAGTAGTTTTCTTTTTCTTTCTGGCTTATTTTTATTTCTTATACAATTGACATTTTTGCCAATTCTAGAATATGAGATGTGTGCCTGATACCCATAATGCTACTATTCCGTACTGAAACACATCACTGTTGCTCTGGGGGAACATAAGAATTCATAGAAACAGCAGACTTAAAGTCCCATCTAAAAAGAAAAAACAAAAATATCAAAGAGAAAACATGGAGTTTTTCCACTTAGGTTCATTTTATGAATACAAACATGCCTTTATTTCTTCTTTTGAAATATGGAAGTTGAATGCAATTTTATATTCATTCATAATTCCCTTGACCACAAATATATTTTATGTGTATGTATATGCTAATAAAGACAATAACAGAAAAATGAGTGCAAAATGAAAATTAACACATGTATTTTTTTCAAACAGCTTTAATTAGAGATGCAATTTTTCTTTCCTCCTGTGGAAACAGTTCTTGCAATCAAAATCTAGACCTCTTTATTTATTTATTTATTTATTTATTATTTTTTTAATAAATTTTATTGTTATATTCCCCATACAATTGCAGCCCCCCCATTCTGACCCCAATCCCTCCCCTCCCGCCCCCGCCCCCCTAAAAGTGTCTCTGGTTCATAGTTTTTTGTTGATTTTGATTTTCACTTTCTTATATTCATTTTCATGGTCCCTTATTTAAGTTTTCTAGATTCCTGCTATGAGTGAGACCATCCAGTATTTTTCTTTTTCTTTTTGGCTTATTTCGCTGAGCATGATCCCTTCCAGCGCCATCCATGTTGCAGCAAATTGCATGTGTTTATCTTTTTTGAATGCTGAGTAATATTCCATGGTATATATGTACCACATCTTCTTGATCCAGTCATCTATTTTTGGGCATTTGGGTTGTTTCCAAAGCTTAGCTATTGTAAACAGTGCTGCTATAAACATAGGGGTGCAGGTGTTCTTTGGAATTGATGTTTCTGTGTCCTTTGGGTAAATACCTAGGAGTGGAATTGCTGGATCATATGGAAGCTCTATGTTTAGTAGGTCCAGAAATCTCCACACAGCTTTCCAAAGTGGTTGGACCAATTTGCACTCCCACCAACAGTGCAGAAGAGTTCCTTTTTCTCCACACCCTCTCCAACATTTGTTGTTGCTATTTTTTTTTAATATGTGCCATTCTCACTGGTGTAAGATGGTATCTCATGGTAGTTTTGATTTGCATTTCCCTGATGACAAGTGATGTTGAACATTTTTTCATATGCCTGTTGGCCATTTGCATTTCCTCTTCAGAGAAGTTTCTTTTAAGCTCTTCTGCCCATTTTTTGACTGGATTCTTTTCTTTGTTGTTGTTGAGACTCATCAGCTCTTTGCAGATTTTTGTGATCAGTCCTTTATCATTAGTGTTGGGTGCAAAAATGTTCTCCCAGTTGGTGGGGTTTCTCTTTGTTTTTGTTATTGTCTCTTTTGCTGTGCAAAAGCTCTTTAATTTGATGTAGTCCCAGCTGTTTATCTTTGCCTTCACTATCACTGCTTTGGGTGATGTGTCTGTAAAGATGTCTTTGATGTGCAAATCACGTAGTGTTTTGCCTATATTTCCTTCTATATATTTTATGGTTTCAGGTCTTATGTCTAGCTCTTTAATCCATTTTGAGTTGATTTTTGTGTATGGTGTGAGGTGGTGGTCAAGCTTCATTCTTTTGCATGTAGCGACCCAGTTTTCCCAGCACCATTTATGGAACAAACTTTCTTTGCTCCAATGCATATTCTTTGCTCCTTTGTCAAAGATTAGTTGACCATAAATCTGTGGGTTTATTTCTGGATTTTCTATTCGATTCCATTGGTCTGTATGTCTGTTCTTGTTCCAATACCATGCAGTTTTGATGATTATGGCTTTGTAGTATGGTTTGAAGTCTGGGAGTGTGATGCCTCCATTCCCTTCTTTTTTTTTCAGGAGAGCTTTGGCTATTCGGGATTTTTTGTGATTCCATATGAATTTCATCAATAATTGTTCTATTTCTTTGAAGAATGACATTGATATTTTGATTGGAATAGCATTGAATCTGTAGATTGCTTTTGGAAGGATGGCCATTTTAATAATGTTTATTCTTCCAATCCATGAACAGGGGATGTCTCTCCATTTCTTTGTGTCTTCTTCTATTTCTTTTAACAGTGTTTTATAGTTTTCTTTGTATAGGTCCTTTACTTCTTTTGTTAGATTTATTCCCAAATATTTGATTTTTTTGTTTCAATAACAAAAGGGATGGTCTTTTTGATTTCTTCTTCTTCAGATTTATTGTTTGTGTATAGGAAGGCTACTGACTTTTGCGTGTTGATTTTGTATCCTGCCACTTTACTGAACTGATTGATGAGTTGAATTAGCTTTTCTGTGTAGTTTTTGGGGTTCTCTATGTATAATATCATATCGTCTGCAAATAGTGATAGTTTGACTTCTTCTTTTCCTATTTGGATTCCTTGGATGTCTTTCTCTTGTCTTATTGCCCTGGCTAGGACTTCCAGTATTATATTGAAAAGCAGTGGTGAGAGTGGACATCCTTGTCTTGTTCCAGATCTTAATGGAATTGCTTTCAGCTTTTCACCATTGAGAATGATACTGGCTGTTGGCTTGTCATAGATGGCCTTTATGATGTTGAGGTATGTTCCTTGTATCCCAAGAATTTCAAGGGCTTTTATCATGAATGGGTGTTGCACTTTGTCGAAAGCTTTCTCAGCATCTATTGATATTATCATATGGTTTTTATATTTCTTTTTGTTGATGTGTTGGATAACGTTGATTGATTTTCGGATGTTAAACCATCCTTGTGTCCCTGGAATGAATCCTACTTGGTCGTGGTGAATTATCTTATGGATACATTGTTGGATTCTGATAGCTAAAATTTTATTGAGGATTTTTGCATCAGTGTTCATTAAGGAGATTGGCCTGTAGTTTTCCTTTTTTGTGTTGTCCTTGTTCGGTTTTGGTATTAGTGTAATGTTGGCTTCATAAAATGTGTTTGGTATTGTCCCTTCCTTCTCAATTTTTTGGAAGAGTTTGTGAAGGATAGGCACTAATTCGTCTCTGAATGTTTGGTAGAATTCATTTGTAAATCCATCAGGTCCTGGGCTTTTGTTTTTGGGGAGGTTTTTGATTACCATTTCAATTTCGCTGCTTGTAATTGGTCTGTTTAGGTGTTCTATTTCTTCTTTATCTAGCTTTGGGTGATTGTAGAGTTGTAGGAATTTGTCCATCTCCTCTAGATTGTTAAACTTGTTTCCATATAACTGTTCATAGTAGTTACTGATTATTCTTTTGATTTCTGCTGTGTCCGTTGTGATTTCTCCTCTTTCATTGATGATCCTGTTTATTTGTGCTTTCTTCCTTTTTTCCTTTGTGAGCCTGGCTAGGGGTTTGTCTATTTTATTGATTTTTTCAAAGAACCAGCTCTTGGTTTCATTGATCTTTTGGATTGTTTTTTTAGTTTCAATTTCATTTATTTCTGCTTTGGTTTTTATTATTTCTTTTCTTCTACTGGTTTTGGGTTTTTTTTTGTTGTTCTTTTTCTAGATCTTTGAGCTTCGAGATTAGGTTGTTTCTTTGTGTTCTTTCTTGTTTCTTGATGTGAGCTTCTATTGCTATATATTTTCCTCTTATTACTGCTTTTGCTGCATCCCATACATTTAGGATATTGGTGTCATCCTTGTCGTTCAATTCAAAAAATTTTTTAATTTCTTCTTTGATCACCTCATTAGTCCAATGGTCTTCCATTAGTGTGGTTTTTAATCTCCATGAGGTAGGAAAGTTCCTTGCCTTCTTTTTATGGTTTATTTCTAGTTTGATGCCTTCATGGTCAGAAAAGATGGTTGATATGATTTCAATCTTGGTGTATCTGTTGATGTTTGTCTTGTGCCCCAGTATGTGATCGATCCTGGAGAATGATCCGTGTGCGCTTGAGAAAAATGTGTACTCCGTTTTTTTTGGGTTTAGTGTTCTATAGATGTCTGTTAAGCCCAATTGCTCTAGGTCCTTATTTAGAGCTTTGGTTTCTTTACTTATTTTTCGTCTTGTTGATCTATCCATTGTTGATAGTGGTGTGTTGAAGTCTCCCACTACGTATGTGTTTTCTCTGATGTCTGTTTTCAGAGAGGACAACAGTTGTCTGATATATTTTGGTGCTCCTTCGTTTGGTGAGTATATGTTAATGAGTGTTATTTCTTCTTGAAGTATTGTCCCCTTGATCATAATGTAGTGACCATTGGGGTCTCTTTTTATCTTTTTGAGTTTGAAATCTGTTTTATCTGTTATAAGTATAGCTGTTCCTGCTTTCTTTTTTGGTCCATTTGCTTGTAGGATTGTTTTCCATCCTTTAACTTTGAGCCTATTTTTATCTTTTGTAGCTAAATGTGTTTCCTGGAGACAGCAAAAGGTTGGGTTTTGTTTCTTAATCCAGGCTGCAACTCTGTGTCTTTTTATTGAAGAGTTTAGTCCATTTACATTTAGAGTTAATATTGATATGTTAACATCTGTATTTGCCATTGTGTTTGTCTTTCCTTTGATTTTATCTATTTATTCTTTTAATAAATTTTTTTTTTTTTGGCCTTCTTTCATTGTTATTCGTCCCTCTGAGGTTCTGGCTTTAGGACTCCTTGTAGTATTTTTTGGAGTGGGGGTTTAGTTGCAATGAAATTCCGGAGTTTCTGTTTGTCTGGGAAGGTCCATATTCTTTCTTCAAAGAGGAAGGAGAGCTTTGCAGGATAGAGTATTCTTGGTTGGCATCTGTTTTCTTGGAGTCTGTTGACTATGTCCCTCCACTCTCTCCTTGCCCGTAGTGTTCCTTCGGAGAAGTCTGATGTCAGCCTGATTGGTTTTCCTTTGAATGTTATCTGTTTCTTCCCTCTTGCCAGCTTCATTATTTTTTCCTTGTCCTGGATTCTTGGGAGCTTTACTATTATCTGTCTTGCTGTATTTTTCCTTTCGTCGTGGAAGTTTGGTGTTCTTCTTGCTTCTTGTATATCAATTTTCAGCTCCTTCTTCACATTTGGGAAGTTCTCTTCAATTATCTCTTTGAATATTTTCTCTGTTCCTACATCTCTCTCCTCTCCTTCTGGTATTCCTATAACTCTTATATTTCCTTTCCTCATGGAGTCAGATAGTTCCCGAAGTCTTTCCTCGTTCTTTTTCCTTCGTACTTCTCTTTCCTTTTCTGTTTTGGTTCTTTTTATTTCTGTGTCTTCAAGATTACTTATTCGTTCTTCCATTTCATCTATTCTGCTTTCATTGCTTTTCCCAGAATTCTTTAGTTCTTCCATTAATTCTTTGATCTCCTGCATTTCTTTTACTTCCCTCTTTAGGGACTCAATTTCTTTCTTCTGACCATTGTTTTCCCTCTCTAGGGACTCAATTGCATTCTTCTGATCGTTGATTATTTTTCCCTTATCATTGTTTTCCTTTATGACTTCTGTCAGTTTTTTAATCACGGCAATTTTAAATTCTCTTTCTGGAAGGCTCAGAAATTCTTCCAAGTTATTGTCGTTGCAATCTGGGGGCTGGTTTTCTTTTTGTGGTGTGCTTTTTCTCTGGAGAGTTGCTAGGTTGCGTGTGGTTCTTCTCCTCCCTACTGTCTGTTTTCTAATTTGCCGTATGCATTGGGACACTGTGTTGTTGGGACTGGCCAGCATCTTGGGTGGGCTTCTCTGCTCCCCTCTGGTTCCTCCAGGAGTCATCTGTCAGTTTCAAGCAGTCTTTACTGGAGAAAGGTCCCTGTTCTAAAATGCCGATGTGGGGACACACTCCCCTGTGCGCCTGGTCTGCCCCGGCGGTGGGTTCCTGCTCCCCCTCTGGGCTTGGACTGCAGGCCAGAGGGGGTCTGGCGTGGGCGAACTTCCCCCGCTCACCTCTGGCTCCTGATAGACCTCTTTATTTACGTTCTCAGAAGGTAACAATATACTCTCCTGGAATTTTTTCTCATAGCTGGTACTCGGCATGTCCTTTAAGATCATACTGTCTTCCATGATTCACAGTAGGTAGTTTATAATGTAAACACATGGCATGAAAGGATGTTGGTGTAGTTGTAAAAAGACAACACACGAATTATTCTCATGTGATTATTAGTTCATGAACTAAAGTGTACTTTGTCATAAATGGGGTATGATTTCAAAGTCTTCATACATTAGTTTGAATTTATCTATGATGTTTGCATCTGGTGCTTAATTAGAAACAGACACTGATTTTCCCTTTATGCACATACCACTTACACCAAAAATATAAGAAAAATACCAGTGAAATGGTTTTATCCCTGAACTTCATGCTTGACTCTATTTATTATTTCACTAATTCCTTACAACTTTATGGAGTAGAATTTTTATATTGTTTCTGCATGCAAAAATAATAAACCAAATAAGAAGTTAATTTGTATAAATATTTAAATGAAGACATGCCATTTCAGATAAAGTCTGAGTAATAGAAGGACTCATGCAAATGTCCTTCAATTCAATAGAAAAAAAAGTCAGTATAAATAAATTATTAATGTTAGACTTATTCTAAACATGTATTTGAATACCCTCATATAACACCTTCGCCTCATCAAATGGTAGTAAGATGGCAAATGTATGTATTTAAGAGTGAACGTGTAATTGGTATGAAAAGTTATGGAAGTACATGATCATTTTTTCAGATAATGAATTTTCCTAGAATTTTAAAGGCAAATAGAAGCAGATTTCCTATGAAATAAGATGAGAATGGAGAAAAAAGGACACATAAATAACAATCACATACATACAGAACTTTATTTCAAATAAAGATTGTAATACTTAGTAATTGAAAAGATTCCAAAATTAAATAAATAAAATAATTAATAGAAATTTGAGTGAATGAGATGGAAATACATTCTGAAAGCAACAAATATTTGGGAACTTACAATGCATTGAAAATAATTCCATTATTATTAGAGAAAATTTAAAAACAATTGATGTTAGTACCATGATCTTACTCTACTCTTACTGGCAAAAAAATGAAATTGAATTGATTCTACCTTATTTTGTTATTGGTATGAGAACTGTCTCCACCAAAAATGACTGATGGACATGTAAAGTGGTACAGCCAGAGGTGGATAGTCACATTGACTATACCTACCATAAGTCCAGAAATTTTCTATCTGAATACTAATCCTGCAGACAGATCTGCCTATATTTAAGGGCACTAGTTGCTGCATTGTTTTTAATGCAAAAAAAATAGAAGAAAATGTTTCAATTGTGGTATGGAAAGCTGTATCAGGATTAAAATGAATAAATGAGCTTTATATTCATATACTGACATGAAAGATAATCACAGGAGATTTTGTTTAAAAAATACCAGTTACCCAAATACATGTATAATTATGTATTTTTTAATATATAAGTACAAATACATGCAGAATCCTAACCATATAGAAAACTGTGCAGAAAGATATATACCAAATTATTTAAAGTCTTGCTTACAGGGAGAGGAAGGGATTGATGTAGGGAAAATTGAGTTACAATTTTTTTTTTACTTTTCATATGTCTGCATTATTAGATATTTTAACATTTATCAGGAATTAATATGCTTATAATCATAAATATACTTTTTGAAAATTGAAATTCAAATACATTAAGTGAGATGGTAGTTTTTATACCTTAAACTTAGAAATGCTATATGTTAATTTTATTTCAGTTAGCTGGAGAAAAAGCTAAACTACTATATTTTTATTTTTAAGTATAATATTTTCATGTGGCTATTGAAATCCATAGTTCTTCCTGAAGCCTGAATATTCACACTAGTTAGACTGAAAATATCTGTAATGACAGCACATTCATTGAAAAGGTCAAAAGAAAAAACAGGGATTTCCTTAATATCAGGTTCAAATTTTCCCTTCTTTCCAAAATGATGGATATAATCTACCTCAGAGAAATTGCAATAATTAATTCAACATTTCTATTAAATTATATTTCTAACTATTCCTGTTAGTTAAATCTACTTATTGTCCTATATATAATTCTAAAATTAACCCGAAAATTTCAGTGATTAGCAATAATGATGCCTTATGTCAAAGCTTTAATAGATGATGTATACTTATGTGACTCCTACATTATTTTAAGAGCAATTAAATTTCTATAAGGGTTTTAATTTTAAGGGTTAAAATTGCAAAATATAAATGTTGAGATTTTGGGGCATGTATTTGTGGGAATTCTATGTATATATGTGAGTAAGAGAATAAATTCTTAATATTTTCTTATTTTGGATATTATTTTGGTAATTGATAGTGTCACACAAGTTAAGCTATCATTCATATTCTATCATCAATTGATAAATATCTCATTTTTTCCTAGAAAATTATCTAGACATTTCTAGAGAATACACAGAAAAACGTATCTAAATTAAATCTGAAACAATTTAATGTAACAAAATTTGTCTTTTGTATTTTATGCTCATAAAACATAATTAATCAACATAAATACTTTAATAATTAGTCACCTATATTAAACACACATTTTTACTGTTTTGTGAAATTTGGCATGTACTTCTAAGACTTTGTAAGGAAAAATTCAATTTATTTTCACTGTAAGTTACAGTCAAAAGATTTTTTTTTAAATAAACTAAACTGATCTGTCTCAGCAAACACTATCTATATTCCCCTAATTCAACATTGTTCTAATTTTTTGTATAAATGGCTATTATGTCTCCTTTTACTTTAATATGCATTTAAGAACAATGTCTTCCCTATTCACTTCACAATAGAAAATTTGAAGGCAGACGCATTACCAAGATTTCATTCCTAATAACATCATATTTTCTCTGATGTGCTTAAAGTATTAATAACTTTCCATAAAACAAGTCATAACTCAAGGGTTTAAAATCCATGCACTGTGAAACATACCTGTTGATGACTCACTCTCAAATGACATAATTTTAAAAGTTAACTTGATTTCCCACATTGAACATTTTATATTGCACTGATCTTTTAATAAGAGCACATATCATGTTATATCTATGAGTTACAAGCATTGTTTGCATCTTGCTTGTTCAGAAATGAAAACTTATTTTTTCATGAAACAGTTGTTAGCTTTCAGTATATTGGACACACAAAATCCCATAAAGTGACTAAAGAAATAATGAAATTATATTAACCCAAATTTGGTATACTTCCCTACAGTTTTTACATCTGTGTTTCCTGCTCTAAATCTTAGCCTCATAAATGCAAATTTTAATATAAATCAAGTATGTGGAAATATAAGGAATTCCATGACTTTGTGGTTTTAATATGTTAGAGACACTCTTCAAGAGGAAACAATGATGCATGGTTTTCTAGAGATATAATATGTATCAGAAAGTGAAGAAAAAATATTCCTTGTCCTCATCCAGATTTACAGTTCTAGATGTATTTACTATTGACATAATATGTCATTACCAAAAGGCTAAAAGGACTTTCAAATGTAAAAATCCAAATGTAATATTTAGCTCCACAAGCATTTTTAGAGTTCATATATGAATGAGACCTATTGCTAAAGCTAGAGTGGTTTTTATTCTATCTCAAAATATGATGCTAATCTCAAATAATAATAAATAATAAAAGTAATAGTAATAATCTACAAAACTATAATTTACTTAAAATTTATTGATAAGATTGTATTTGAAAGAGAGTCCAAACAGAATATATTTTGTAAAAACATATATAAGTCAATTTCAACACACGCGATGTGTTGGTACCTTGGCTAAAAAACTTTGGAGAATAAATTCACTTTATTTGTTGTTTCAGCTTGGTTGAATATTGTTGCTGTTTATGGGTGCATTTTTTTTACCCATCTGACTAATAACTAGGCACAAAGAGATTGATGGACAGAAAACAAGTGTTAAAAGGAGTGATATGTAAAACTCTTAAAGGAGATTAAAACTTTTAACAGGGTAAATGGCCTATGGCAATATATGCAGATGGTAGTTATTTTGACTACATCATGCATCAGGCTTTTAGAATGACATCAGAAGTGCATCTCAAGGGTGGTTTATAATATGCAGTGCTCCATTAAAATCAGTCCCTTTGAAACAGAAATAGTCTAACTTCATCCGATTTTATTCTCATTCTAAAGTGAATACATTTCAAGCAGGGTGTTTTCTCCAATTATCAGTGCAGTGTATCTTTCTATTTAGTGGCCTTTTTGTATTCAGGCATCTTTTATGCTTATTCAGGAAACTAGAGCTCACAATATTCATAGTTTATTATGCTAACAAATTATCATTAACAATAAAGATTTTTTGGCAGGCTAGTAATCATTTTAAGTTTTCCTTACAATCAGTAAGATGAGAGGAGAAACTGAATAACTAGTAAGGTTTTTTAGTTCTACAACAATAAAAGTCGTGAAGAATGCATAAACAGAATCAGGTTTTAGCCACAAAAAGGAAATGTTTCTTTGTTACTTCTGTTGATTTTGAAAAGGTGACTTTCCTTTTAAGACTCTAATCATCCTTATTAAAATTTTAAACATCCTATACATTCAATAAGTGTTTATTTTTGATGAAGACAAAGGATACTGCAAAGTATTTCAGAAAAGATTAAAAATCAAGCTCCTTTCTGAGAAAAACTGAAACAGAAATCTTTATGCTGTTATATCTTTCCCAAAAAGTAAATAATCCCCTAGATCTTAAAAAAGGTTTGCATCTTATTTTGTCATAACCTGTCAATCTTATGTTGAAGTAATAGCTTGATTAGGTCAGACTAATATATATTTGCTCATTTAATTTCATTAAAAATTGAAAAGTAACATTGTAAGATGTAGGATATGGTTTAACAATGATTGTACTTCTCTGCAAAGAGGAATAAAATGCAGAAATTTATGCCTTGACAATATGTATGTATAAATTATATGTATCTTGTTTCATATATACATACTATTTCATTATTTATCCTCTTCTAATATAAATATTCCCAAAGTTTCATTCCTTATTGAAACATATTTCTATTCATAATATATGTGTGAAATGTATTAGAACTTATGTATTAACATCAATTGTTGTCTTGTTAGGCAACAATACAAAGCACTCCTGTAACACCAAGAGCAGGTAAAACCAACAGTTACCCAGGGATCCTAAACTATTTAGCAGAAAGAAACATTTTTGTCTAGTCTAGGGATCCAGCCACCCATAGACACAAAAGCAATCATTCCAATGTGCTCACAGATCTTTAACAGGTGAGAAAGGGAATAAAGAGAGAGGAAGAGTAGGGGAGAGACCCGCAGTCAACTAGGATGGAGACTTTGGAAGTAACCTGAAATAATGCTTTTTGATAAAAATTCATCATGGGCCTACCTGGTGGTGCAGGCAGTTGAGTGCCACACTGTGAAGCTATCCACAGCCTCTGCAGTGTGTATTTGATCCCAGTAAGCAGACGAGAATCCCACATGAGGAGGTAGACCTCTCCTGTCTCTCCCACTGCTCCCCTCAGCAGTGTATTTCTTCAGTCTATCTGTTCTGTTCCCTGCTCTATCTCTGGTGAATCCTCTCACCCTACCATGCATCTGGCCTGTACTCCGGTTCTTGTATAAAAATAAATAAATCTTAAAAAAAAAAAATTCATCAGTAAAACCTAAAGTTGTCCCAATGGTCTCTTCGTTGTTTCTGTTGGTGAACTCCCAATAGTTCGCCTTGCTTATTACAAAAAGCAACAACTCAACTACCATTGTGCTTTCATTTTCCTCTTCATTTACTTAAAAATGATTATTTTGTTGCTTAGAAAAAGCAATCCTGAAAAAGGAGAAAAGAAACAGAGACATCATGGTATCTGATTTTAAACTATGCTACAAAACAGCACTAATTAAAACAACATGGATTGGCATAAAAATAAACCCATGGACACATGGATCAATGGAACAGAATTGAAATATGCGATAAAAACCCATGTATTTATCAATACTTAATTTATATACAGCAGCTAGGACATTACAGTGGGGAAGAGTCTCTTTAACAGGGTGCTGAAAAAACTGGTTGACTCCTATCTCTTAAATTTTTCCATCCACTTGAAAAACTACAAAAAATAAAATTATATTTATCATATAACTCCTCTATAAATTTCTTCACAGAGTAAATTATTCTTCATTGTTTTTCATAATTGTTTATCTTTCTAGTTCCTCTGATTTGAATAATGCCTGTGAGAGAATAGGTGTTAATAGGTTTTTAATTGGATGAAATTATAGCAAACATGTTTTAATCTTTTGTAGTTGTATTCTTTGTAATTCTGTGTGCATTCATATTACATGTCACAGATAGAAAATCCTTTCCATTCCAGACTGTGAGTTTAATAAACTTTTTTTTCTCATAACTACATGTGAAACATGTTTCTGAAGAATGACTCCAGCAAACACAAAGACATAGAACAAAACAATCAACCTGTGTGACAAAAGTGAGCTAATGCTGGTATTAGTCTTTCAAGGTCAGCAGAAGATCATGAGAGAAATAAGGAAGTCCAACAATATTTGAAACGAACCTCAGAAGAGACAAAAATCATCATTCACCATTAATTGTTTTAACACTGGTTTTGTAGTTTACTGTTAGCAATAAACAGAAATATTTGAATCAAAGACTAGCAAAAATATTGTAACATTACACTAAATTGAACATAATTCAAAGATTTTTTCAAAACCTCTACCACTTTTTGAAGTCGCAAACATGAGTCCACTGACAATCTACTAACTGAATACAAAGAAGTTTTTTTTTAAGATTTATTTATTTATGCATACAAGAACTGGGGCACAGGCCAGAGGTGCAGGGGGTGAGAGGATTCACCAGAGGCAGAGTGGGGAACAGAACAACCAGGTTGACTGAAATATACTGCTGAGGGGAGCAACGGGAGAATCAGGAGGGGTCTGCTGTGCCGTGTCGGTAGCTCCCTGGCTGGGTCTTGAACTCGTACTGCAATGGCTATGGATAGCTTCATAGGTTGCGTCTTAACCCCTTGCACCACCAGGGAGGCCCACTAAAGAACTTTTTATCTCAAATTGTATGTAGTTTCAGAAATAGAATGTACAGGTATTTCAAAGGCTTTAAGATTTGATTTGCAAGATTAGATTAGGTCTAGAAAATATAAGTGCATGATTAAAGATAAACTGTATAAATATTGAATATTCATACATTATCCAGATAATTGGCCAATGCAGAATACTGTTCTGAATATTCAAAACATTGCACTGCCCTTTGGCCCCTGATTGTTTTCAACTGATCAAAAATATTCAGGTAAGGCATGGTGTATGCTCCACGGGTACATTATATTTCCATTTTGAGCTATATTTTGCAATGGAATGCTAGATTGCAGTTGAATGTAATTTTTCCATAATAAAAATAGTAAAGCATCTTCCCTGTTAGCCCATAACAAACAATATTCATATCAAAATGATCCTATTTAATAAAAAGTGTAGCTGCTTTTATACACTTTTATAGCAGTTTGATCATATTTAGGCATAATCAGCCCTGAAATAAATCTAGTATATGTCTCAACGGAAAGTGTTAAAGCTGAATAAAAAATTGCACAGATCCAGTTTTCTCATGCACAATTTTTAAAACGATGTTCAAAATTATACAGAACTATGCTGCTTAGGCATTTCTTTAATGAATTGAAGTGAAAGATAGTGCTTTCTTATAAACAAACAGGCACATAGAAACAGTAAAGTAGAAAGGAGGATTCAGAGAATTGCATTATGCTAATCCCAAGAAACTAATTCTTGTGATGTAGTACAGGAACAGTCTATATCCCATTCACTTCAAATAAGAAAATATACTGCAGAGGCCCTTCAAACGCTATGTTACTTCAGAGTATGTTCAGCAAATCAATGTGGTGTGGGTTCATTTTTGCAATCAGGACTGTATGGGTGCTGTCAGGGTTCCAAAACTCCACCAGTTCATTTAGAAAAGGAGGTGATTTATATTTTTTTAAATAAGGCAAAATTGGAAATATAATTATCCCATGCGTAGGATACTAAATAGAGGGTCATGCATAGAGACAGTCATTTGAATTTTATATAGCTTTGCAATTGAAGTTTTAATGTCAATGATATAAGCTATATTTAATGGCAAATACAACACAGAATAGTTTAATAAATATTAATTTTAAGGGACTGTATTATTAATGAATGAGACTTTCTTTGAATAGATTTGTAATGTCTGATTATAAATGTATTATGATTACACTTTGATAGAACCACCATGATAATTTTATGAAAGTGTATACCTTAAGCAGGTAGATGTTTTTATTAAATTGGTAATAAAATTATTATTCTTTATTCAAAGCCATGCCAGATATGAAATTTTGCATTTGGTATAGTTAATTAATATTGTTGTCTTCCTAAGAATCATATTGATCTGAGATAGTAATAATGCTCGAATCCTGTTGGTTGTAGCAAATACACCTGCATCTAATTAGTAAACTGCAATCTAATTAATAAACTTCTTAAGTTATTTAATTCAAACCGTATGTCTTATTTGAAAAGAATTTTAGTACCAAATGTATAAAAAGTATTATGTGAGGTCAAGTACCAGGCTCAGTTATCAAATAAGATTTATTCTTTCATAATTTCTTTTGCAAGTAACTTTGAAGCTAAGCTTGAAAGCTAATATTGTAGATCTAGAATAGGTTGATAATTTGGGTGGAGGGAAATTGTGCAAAAATTTCTGGTTTTTATCTGAGTTTTATTTTCCATTAGGGTGAATTAATTGTTCTACAGTTACTTTATTCATCTACAATGCTGAATAAAAATCTATCACATAGAGCCAGTTGCTTCTATTCAAACCCTACTCCATCTAATCTTAAATGTGACCTTAAGATGATTACACAGTCCAAAAATGCAGTAATATATTTATCTTTAAAACCAGGATAATAATAGAATCTTTCTAATAGAATTTGTTAAGGTATAATTTTCAAAAGGTTTAAAAGCATATCTCATACAAATATAAGTGAACATTTCTCAAAGTTGATGTTTAAACCACTGCTTAATTAATGGAAATGGTAGCCTGTTACGAACAAGTTGGAAAACATTTATGTATATGGATAAAAATATGAATACAGAGATTGATAGGAAATTTTATAGGTTGCTTGGTTTTATACACAATTTACTAATGTTGAACGAATCCACAATTCATAATATTTAGGATTATCCCTTCAACTAGATAAAAATTATTACATTTCTACCAGACAAAATTCTGTGAGTTAACCACTGTCCTTAAAGAGTTGAAAAATGCTCAGTAGTTAACCCAGTAACACACTAAAAGAATATCCAGTGATCTCTCTTTCCTATATAAGTTGTAGATAATTTTCTATTCTGACAGTATTCCCTGTTGTGGTAAAAATCTGCAAAGATAATCTTGATGACAAAAACTTTTTTTTTTAATATGGCCTAATTATTTGCGAAGATAAGGCAAGAGTGTTTTTTTTAAGATTTATTTTATTTATTTAAGCATACAAGAACTGGGGTATAGGCCAGAAGTAGGGGGTTGAGAGGATTCACCAGAAACAGAGTGGGGAGCAGAACAGGTGGATCCACTGAAATACACTGCTGAGGGGAACAGTGGGTGAGATAGGAGAGATCTGCTGCATCATGTGATTACCTCTCTGGCAGGGGAGCAAGCTCATACTGCAGTGGCTGCTGATAGCTTGATGCTGCTAACTTTAACCCCTGAGCCACCAGGGAGGCCATGTTATTTAACTCATTGTCTTGAGTTTTTCTGCAAATTATACTTGACTAATTTTGACCACTAATAAATTCAAATAATTAACTTCTGTGTATAATGTTTCAAAAGAAATCATAACGATTCTTAAAAATGATGTAACTCACTTGTGCTATTCCTGAGACTGAGAAGCCACACTCTCCATCAGAGTCAACAATTTTATCTATTTGAGTGAATTTCCCTTGAATTGAAAATCTCTGAGTTAAGATTCTTAGATTGCTGTTTTTTTTATTTTAATTCTTTTAAATGATTATGATATTTATGTTGAGATATAGTTGTGTTTCTTGGAAATATTTTTATATTCTCAGGTGATGCTTTTCAAAGTTTCTAAGTCGGAGCTAGGGCAGATTTCAGACTCAGATTCTTCTGTCCCCATGCTGAGGACTCTTCCTAAGCCCTGTATACTCCTAGTTCAGTATAACTCTAGAAATTGTTCTTTCTACTCTTTTCTGAGTGTTTTCCCAATCCTCACACACATAAACTGTTGATTACTTGCTGAAGACTTGACAGCCCACCCCTGCACATCTGCAGAGCTCTTATTTTGTGCAGCTCTGTATTTTGCATTACTTTGCCCTTTGAAATTGGCTGCCATTGTCTCTTGGAAGCCCCTACCTCTGCAACTTAGTAGAACACTTGACTCAACCTGCATTCTCCCTTTTTGAAGCACAACCTGAGGCTTGCTAGTTTCAGCTGTGGACTTTAAAATTTGGAAATAAAAGTTAACAGATGTTTCCTAGTTCCCCCAGTAGGCATGCTATCCTGTCAACATCTTTTTTTTTTATTATTATTATTTCAAAGATTTATTTATTTATGCATAGAAGAACTAGGGTGTAAGCCAGAGGTGCAGCTTTATTATAGACAACTGAGACTCAATTTGGACTTCTGACTTCCAGAATGGTAATATAATAAATGAGGGCTATTGAAGTCACTAGGTTTGTGGTAATTGGTTATAGCAGTAAAAGGAAACTAATACAAATCATATCAATCAAGAAGAATAATAGTCACTCTCTTATGCCTTTAATAGCATGCTATAATTCCTCAAATTTCTTTCACTATTCTCATACATACTCTGAAACAACCTATATCTACACTTTTAGGGCAAACCTATTTAGTCTAATATTGAGAAAACATCCTTCCCATCATTTTGCATGCATGGTTCCATTTCTTTGTTGCTATTGCTCTGTGTGTGTTCTAAACTACCCACATCCCATATGCATAACATTTAATTAAATTAGCTAACTTTTAATTCACAGAGAAAGGTGGAAGTTAGAAAGCCCAGAAATGTGTTAAAATAAAATGTTTTAACAGATTAGTAAAGCTTAAAAAGGCCCTTAATAGTACTTTCTATAATTATATTCATTTCTTTAGAAATTGATAAAAGTGAACAATGGGCATATATATTAACATGAAATCATTCTACAGAATATAAAAATGTGAAGAGGAAATATATAAATTTAAACCTATGCTTCATAATCAATGTTTTATCTTTCACATTTACTAGGGAAATGTTCAAATATACAACACTTCACTATTTAACTCTACTTAATAATCCAAATGTTTAGGTTGGCTGAAGAGCTTGGAAACAGGTTAAGCTGAAAAAGAAAAAAAGTATTAGTAATGTAAAAACTTTCATTATAATTATTATGTTACTACTATTTATGTGAGCTTACTTGATCAGATAACCAGTATAAGAAGTTTAGAAAGTTTATATTCAACTAGTCTCTTCATTAAAACAAACATAATGTGTTAAAGAAAATATGTAAAAGTATATAAAATGGACATGTATAATTATATTCCATAATGATAGACACAATGAAAACACATATATCTATTTAATATTTTTAAAACACACAAAATATGGGCCTCCCTGTTGGTGTAAGGGGTTAAGCACTGCACTATGAAGCAATTCGCAGCCTCTGCACCATGAGTTCGATCCCCACCGGCCAGGGACAAACCCACATGGTGAGGCAGACCTCTCCTGTCTCGCCTGCTGCTCCCCTCAGCAGTGTATTTCGGTCAGTCTGCCTGGTCTGTTCCCCACTCTACTCTGGTGGCCCCTCAGCCCCTGCATCTCTGGCCTGTACCCCAGCTTTTGTATGCATAAATAAATAAATCTTTAAATAAATAAATAAATAAAACACAAAGTAATTATACCAGTCTAAAAATTCTCCCTAACTGGAAGTAGATTCTGAAAATGTTGCTAAAACTAGCAGTTTCTCTAAGGATCGGCTTTCCTTAAAATTTTGTACTAAGTATGAAGATTTAATTTTGTTATACTCTGAGAATGTGTGACTATTTTATTTACTTAAACATTACTAATAGGTGTAACTCAGTTGAAACAGAACTCCTTCCATTTAAGTGATGTTATAGTAGGAAAACATTTCACACTTACACAAAAGGGAAAATCTTTTCTCAAGTACAAACTTGAAGACTCATAGATACATAGAAAGTTTGTATTTTCAGTTCTACAGTATCATCCACAGGTCAAAAGTAAGCAATGAAACACAGTAACCTTCCACTCCAGATTTCAAGGGCTGGTTTCTTTTCTAGTGGGCTTGAGGTTATTAATTGATTTGAATTCATAAAATTTGGGGAAGAAAGGCTAAATAAATATGTTCTATATCACCTCTCAACACAAAGTTATTCTCTATTATTTGTCCCTGTAGTGTTGAGATAATTGAGCCAAATTCCTATCATTGGTCATCAATGGTAATAATTGATTATCATAGTCAGAAGAGAGAGCAAGGAAAAGGTCAGGGGGAGGCCAAGATAAACTGCCACGAAGAAGGTATAAAATAGTCTAATAAAATCTAGCCCAATACATCACACAATCTTTTGCCTATTTCCAGCTTTCAGATGATGTTTCTCACTTATAGTTAAAATAATTATATGTGTTAATATATTTAAAACTCTTAAAACTGTTGTTGGCCTATGACTATATAATATATACTACTGTGTTATCTATTATTTGTGTATATAAACAGATTCCATATATATATATATATATATATATATATATATATCCAAGTATAATATAGTTTCCTGTTCTTCTAGGCAGGAAATAGTAAAGCTGAATTTTAGCTTATTAATGATATACTTACAGGTAGTTAATGGTAATAATTTCTTTCTACCCAAACCAGTGATAACACAATGCTATCAAAATCTTGGGCCATCATGCTAACTTTATGTCATGAGCACTGTTGGAATTACGTTACAACAGAACTAGTCATGAATTGGCTTTCAATTACAGTTCTGAATGTTTGCATTGTTCACCGCTATATTCTCAGAAATAGAACAGTATCTCGTATGCAGTATTTGTTAGGTAAAATACTGGTGAGCAAATGGATAAAAATAAGTTACATATATATCTCCAGATATTTTAACCCTAGAGCTTTTTTATAGTCTTTTTTCTTTATTTCTTGTAGTTATTTTTGCTAAAATTTAAATAATCTACCTAAACTAAGTGTCCTTAACTCTTGAACCAGAAACATTTGTAAATGATGAAGGGCCTCCATTTTGTCCCAGTTACCTCTTCCCTATTGATAGATAATGCTTCCTAAACAAAGCCATTTATATTAGTTGTTTTCACTCTGATGTTTCTGAATGTATATCCTATTTTGGTTATGATCTATGAGTCCCACAATGTGTTTTTTACCATCCTCATTTTTTAATTCCACTTCTCTACCTAACAGTAAATGCTAGAGTTTTAATTACTTTTTTTCAAATGAATTATCAGGTTATTATGACTGACCCTCTTAGCATCATAATAACCTGTGACATTTTATTTAAAAAACTAACAAAACTCTTCCACTTCATCCTAATATGGTGATGGATCAGGGGTGCTGTGGTGGTGGGAGAATTACAGGGGCTACACCTGAGGAGAGAAACCAAGTACTATCCAAAAATTAACATGATGTAAGGAAAAATAGTACTACATCTAAAAAATAATAATAAATAAAATAAGATATTGATAGCTGTGAGAAAGAGTATTAATAAAAAATATTGATCCTTTGGATGGATTACTTTCTTTAGAATTATGTCTCTGTATTCTCCCTTTTTTATTACTACTACAAAATTTTTAATCAAGGTTGCACTTGATTTTTCTATATCAATCCAACCACCTACTAATATATTTATAATGTATCATTCTCTCTCTATCATTCTCTCTCTCTCTCTCTCTGATCCAGCCTACACATTACTATCAGTTTGTCCTTTGGCTTTAACAATTACTCTATTTGCCTTTAGTTACAAACTCCAGTTATGTCATTTATGTTTCATTTTTTTTATTTTAATATACCAATGCTCTCACATAAACACTATAAATTCCAAAAGGTTGAAGCTACATGAATTTCTTGAAACACATGACTCTGCACCTTGTTTTCATGACTTTCATTTTTAGTTTTTTTTTAGATTCCCACAAAGACCGATAAAGGAAATCTCTTTATGACATGACACATTAAAATTCATTGGTTCTAGAATATTAGGGTTTATCTTTTACATTTGTCAAAATACATCTTGAAATGATTTTTGTGTACAAAATAAGCTATTCTAGCTTTTTTCCCCCCATTATTATTAAAGTGTAACTATGAAGTCCAAGACAATGAAAGGCCTTCTATCTTACCTTACTTGCAAGTTAACAAGTTACCTGGCTATGTTTCAACACACATACCATTCACCCACAGAGTATTTAAGTCACACTAACTTCCCTACCACAAGGTGATGTGATGAGATTCAGGTATAGTTTTAGTACCTATATGTGCAGTGAAGTATGCACTACAGAGGAGAAACCCTAAAATTATGAGGCTCAGAGCTTAAATAGAGCATTTATCCAATCTGCCCTACCTCTTTGGAGAGAAAAACAGAAAACTTTGTTCTAGAATATGTAGAAATCATTTTTGGAGAGAAGAAAAGATTTCTAGGTCTATTACCTTTGGAAATTGTGCCAATGGATCCAGGGAAAGGAGTCTTTAAATCTTTTGTGAGCAATTCACTATCTCTGACTTTTAAGGCATGCTTGTCATTTAATAATAAAACATGGATTATACTGAAATGTGAAAATATTCATGGAACATTGATTTCAAACATTTTTCCCCTCAGTATAGTTTAGTGAATAGTCATCCATTCTCCAATGATCTGCAAAGCAAATTGGTTGTATGACATATTTTCATGAGTATGGAGGTGTTTTGAGCTCCCTATTCTGTTTAATTCCTTTATTTCTATTTGTTACATCAAATTAAATTTCCTATTATTCATACTTTATAAAATCCTCATGATTATTATCTTTTTTAAAGCTCTGTTTCTTTTTTGAAAAGATTTATTTATGCATACAAGAACTGGGGTACAGGCCAGAAGTGTGGGGGGTAAGAGGATTCACCAGAGACAGAGTGGGGAACAGAACAGGCAGATGGACTGAAATACACTGCTGAGGGGAACAGTAGGCGAGAAAGGAGAGGTCTGCAGGACCACGCAGGTAGCTCCCTTGCCAGGGATCAAACTTATGCTGCAGTGGCTGCGTATAACTTCATAGGTTGAGTCTTAACCCCTTGTGCCACCCCTTATGATTAATTATGTTGTAGAAAGATCCCCTCCATTTTATCACAAAAATTCCCCTAGATTAAAAATTAGGACTACTAAGAATTAAATTCTAACAACACTTTGAAAGTAATGGATTTTTCTCCAACCATATTCTCAGAATATGGGAAAACTGATTGTTTTACATCCCTACCAAAAAATTCTTATGCCCCTTTGAGGTCCATAGTTACATCAATACAAACATTTGCTGATTGTTGCTGGATAATGGCCCCATAGGAGATGCTCCTACTTAGAAAACCAAGCACTTTGACTCACCATGCCTCCTTGGACCTGAAAACTCAAAGCCCTCAACTTCTTTCACATCACACACACCCTCATTCTTCTCCCACCTTTTATGTAAACACAGCACTTCTACCACTTGGGATCTGGTTTTAGGGTGCACATCCAGCTTGGTGGATGGTGGACACCTTGAAAAAACATTCTCTTCCTGTGGTTTAGAATTCGGATTTCTGTGCAGGAGTGAATTTTTACAGGGCTGGGAGAGGGGCACCTCAGAACTCCCAAACCTGCCTGCTCTAAATAGATTCTGACATCTGTTACATCAAGACAAAACATATAGACCTTTAAAGGAAAGGAACTTTAATACAATTAGTGTGCAATTGTATTTTCTATAAAAGACAAAGAATATAGTTTTTAAATCAAGTACCCAAAGCTACCCATCCTCTTGTGTGGAAAAGTCCACCCAAACAGGGTTGGCCCAAAGAAAGGCCCAAAAGCCTGCCACAAGGGTAAGGAAACTTCTGGTGGGGAACCATAGAGCAATGTCAAAAACAGTCTGGAAAGAAAAGAGCAAAATCGACATCAAGATAAAAGCTGTCATTGTTTATCTCCCCACAGGTCTCTCACCTATATCTGTTTCAACCAGTCCAGGACCGAGAAGCAAGCACAATTTCTTCATTTGTCTCTCTGCTCCATGTGCCTCCTTCACGTCTCCTGGCTTTCTATCCTGCATCCTTCCTTCTCCCTGATGAGCTATACCCTCCTTTGGTTGGGGCAGGGAACCTGGAATCTCCCCTTTTCCTCAGGACCACCCTGTTACAATATAACTGTTTTGGTAGATGAAATGTTACCTGATAGGGTAAGTTGCCCTGAGTTTTTTTTTTTTTTTTTAATTATCTTGATTATTTTTGACTGTTTAAACCTCCAAAGAAAGTTTAGCATTACTGAGATGAGTCCTAGAATTAGTGAGATGAGAAAAATATTTTTGGAATTTTATCAAAATTAAATTTAATCTACAAAACAACATGATGAGAACTTACAATATTGAATAACCTTATTTATAAACATCTTTTATGGACTTTCTTTAATATTAAAATATTCAAAGCATAAATTATTAAAGCAACATCTCAATGATCTATTATCAATAGAGAATATAAAATGAATAAGGTTTATTCAATGAAATATATAAGGTATTATAAAAAAAAATCCTAAAATTGGGTCTCCCCTGGTGGCGCAGTGGTTGAGTGCTGGGCTGCGAAGCTGCACGCAGCCTCTGCAGCACCGGTTCCATCCCCAGCAGCTGGGCGAGGGTCCCACATGGCACGGAGACCTCTGCTGCCGCCCGCTGCTTCCCTCAGCAGTGTATTTCGTCGGTCTGCCTGTTCTGTTCCCCGTTCTGGCTCTGGTGAATTCTCTCACCCTCCTGCGCTTCTGACTGTACCCAGTGCTTGTATAAATAAATAAATAAATGAATGAATAAATAAACAAACAAACAAACAAATAAATAAATCTTTAAAAAAAAAACAAAAACTAAAATTATCTACCTGACTAAAAATTGAGCTCAGAAGAAATAATACTAAGCAACAAAAACAAGTTTTTTGTAATACATATTTTTCTAAAAATTTTTAGCAAATTTTATCATGAGTATGACCCAAGCTATGTTTGGAACATAATTGGTAAATCTGTCAGACCTGGTTCTGGGTTAACTATTGACAAGGTATCTTCTTTAGCTATTCTTCAGTGTAGGGGACTTGACAATGCTCAGTTCATCCTAGACTCACTGGACAATTGAGGTGACCATTTTTATGTTTACTTGATAGCTTTAGCCAGTGGAAAAAAACCTTTTCACCTCTTTGTGACTGGAGGCGTTTTTACAACTTGGAGCAGGTTTCCCACTAAAGTTCAGTCCTTACCCTCCCACAGGCACTGGAGGTAGGGGTCCTATCTCCCTTGATGTTTGTGTTTCAAAGAGATGTATCTCTGGTTCTTAAGAAAGATATCCCTGGGTCATGAGCTACAAAAGGCCAGCTATAAAAGGACCTTCATAGTCTTCAAGAATTTTTGAAGATTTCAAAAAGATAAGAAAAAGCTTACAAGTTTTCTAAGTGAAATGCTCTAAGATAAAGGAGGATAGGGAAATATCTTCCTTATTTTCAACAGGAGAATTAAGGTCTTATTTTTAATTTGTGTTTGTTCTTGAAGTTTCCGGATTAATTTGGATTTCAGATACACTTTGTTAGTGTAAGTATGTTCCATGGTATGAATGAGACAAGTTTACTGTATCTCTTGATCCTGGGTCCAAGTTAGTTAATTTACACGGTATAGAAGGAAAAAGAAAAACACTAAAACAGCCTTCCAAGCTCATACAATTGTATCAAGCAGAAGATCCCACTGTGATTTCCAGAAAAATTCCAGTGTTTCAGACAGAGAGCACCAAAGCTCTGCTTTCCACTCAAGTCTCATTGGTAAGAAATATGATACAAAAAAAAAAAAAAAAATCCCGAAGAAGAGAAGCAAAGACATCTGTCTAGTACCTGGGTGTGATTGGAAGCAGCTCCACAAAAAGAATTGCACATAAATAGAAATAAATATGAACTCTAGATGGAGATTTTAGTAGGTTAAAGAGGGACTTAAACAAACAAAGTAGCCACTTAGCAATTGTTATAAAATGATTTATAATGCTAATAGCTATTTTGTCATTGCAACTATTTCAAATTCAGCTAGATGGCTTAAGATGAAGACCATTTTCTGTGAGAATGAAAGACTAATTACTAGCTATCCTTGCTGACAAGGGTAACATTTGTTCTTGATATGCAACTAGAGCTCAGGTTTGCAGACCTTAATCATTTAAACTCACTATTATTCTCAAGACTTTGCTCAAAAACACTTACTCCTTTTGTAATTGTAATGCTTACCTCAAAGACCTTAGCAATTACTGTTATTGATATTTCTGGAAAGTTAAAAGTCTATGTTGCTTGCACCAGCCTCATAAGTAAGCAGCACAAGTGCTTGTGAATAGTTTTCTTGTACGGTCTTCTCTGTAATCTTGCTTCAGTGATTCATATTATTCAGTAACTGAGAAAATTGAACAGTGATGCTTTTGAGATTTGAATGCACATTTATTTAAGAAAACTATTGCCATTATACACAATGTTCTGTATTAACAAATAAAAACTTTAGGTTTTCTTATTTTCTTCAATAGACCATGTAAAGAGGAGATTATAGTGCCATCACTACAACTCGCAAGGGAGAATCTTCAGACATCTCAGTAGGCCAGTAGTTGAATTAAATTGCCATGAAAAGAAGCATATAAATCATCAAATCATAGTTCTCAGTTAAGTTTATTCACATGCAATACATATATCCATATCTGGCCAGGGATGCTACAGTTGGTTGGAATGTTTCCATGCCTCAACAACCTACATATTAAATTGATTGATCACTTAAACCATCTCCTGCTTCCTTTCATCTCCCATCATTTGTTAGAGTGCTTGATGACTGACATCACCAGCAGGGTACATCACTGACAGAGAGCTGGCCTAGAGAAATAGGGAAAAGAAACAAAAACCTGTCTGTCAAATATTTGTGATCAAAAAGTGATATTTTACAGACATATTATCACTGTCAGCTAAATGAATAGGTAAGTGAAATAAATGTGATCTGAAATTAGAGATGAAAAGAGATTCTACAACTTAAATTTTCAAAGAAAGAATAATGTTGAGGATAAAATTATTTATGAATGCCACATTGTTTTATAGTCCAAAACATAGAAACAATTTTCAGATAATTCATATCTTTACTCTTCTGTAATACTAATGCAGTTTGGGAGCTGAGTGATTTGTTGGTAGTGATTTAACACTCCTTTGTTTTATTTTATTTTTTCTCTGAGATTAAAACAACACACAAAAGCAACCAGAAAATCTGAGCATTTTGGATCAGGATATCTGAATATACCTATCAATCAAACATGTTTTCTTATCAGTTGCACCAATTGGTTTCCACCTTATATGAAATAAAATGAGTTACACCATCTGGATTTCTCTGAACAGCATAAACTTAGAGTACTTTGAAATGTAATTTATTGTTTAATGTTCTCCATAGCAATGATCTGAGAGAGCATCCTATTGCTATTTTTAATTGCAATCCTGGCAGAGAAGAATTAAACCTCATTATCAAACTTAAAGAGTAAATAAGTCAGTCTCTTCTCCCTGGATCCTTACACAATGATACCATTTACCATTCCTACTATCTTGTCCTAAGGTGCTCAAATATTTACTCTGCCTCAGACTTTATGGACAGCCCCTATGCCCAGCAATCTCAATTTTAAAAAAATCTAAAAAAAAAAAAATTGTACTTATAAAATCTCTTTATAGGACATAGTTTCACATTGTCTACTTCTCGATGTTGATTTACACATTCCTATATGTAAGAGCTACTAATTCTACTTAGCATTGGTGTGACAACCACTATGATTTAACAGGTTTGTTACCCCTCCAATTTCTAAGATTAAGCCAAATTGTGATGGCAAGTTATTTGTGCAGAAACACTTAGTCTAATGAAAAAATCTTGTATTAAACCCTGGATTTTCAAAGTGCAATTCCTAAGGGAGTTGTCGTCAACCTTTTATCCCCAGTACCTTCCTCTGACTAACTTCTGGCTATTCAACTTTTTCTGTGTCAAGTGCATGAGTATCCCTCATTTCTTTCTGCCCTTCAGGATCCTCATCACCTTAATTGTGGTGATTTACCTGAAATATTCTCCTCAAAAAACTTTCCTATTATTTTCATGCTAAATTCTAACTTGAATTCAGATTTTTTTTTTTAAAGATTATTTATTTATACAAGCACTGGGTACAGTTAGAAGCATGGGAGGGTGAGAGAATTCACCAGAGCCAGAGCGGGAAACAGAACAGGCAGACTGACGAAATACATTGTTGAGGGGAGCAGCACGCAACAGGAGAGGTCTGTTGCACCACCTGGGACCCTCACTGGTGGCCGGCGATGGAACCGGTGGTGCAGAGGCTGCGGGCAGCTTTGCCGCCCAGAGCTCAACCGCTGCACCACCGGGAAGGCCCTGAATTCAGAATATTTTGATGTAATCTTAAAATCCAGTGAAACTGAACACCAAGGAGCAAAGACAGTGAAAGAGAAGTCACATAAGCTAAAAGAGATCAATTTAAATCTGTTTTTAAGCTTATTAATAATGACGAGGCCGCCTTCTGGGATTTGTAGCAACAGGCCGGCAGGGATGTTTCTCTTTGATGTTTTATCTTTGGGCAACTGGTCCCCATCTGGAACACCTCAAACTTTCAGTAACTGTCATCTTACTTCTTCAGTTCCCTTCTGTTTTCCTGGAACAATCTGAACACTTGTTTCTCATTCTTTATAGAAGTCCAATGTGATCATGGCTAAATTTATATATATATACATATAAATATAAATTAAAAATATAAATATAAATTTATATATATTTAAATTTATATTTGAATTATTTAAATTTAAATTAAATTTAAATTATTTAAATTTATATTTATAAATATATATATATATATATCTCATAATTAGGTGCTCAGAGTTCTTAAAAATGCTTTGTATTTTCACCATACATGTGTTCTGATTTCTCCCATGAATGAAAAATGGCAAAATGAATTTAACTTCAAACAAAAAACAAATTAAAAGAAAACAAACAAACATTTTCCTCCAACCTCCTTAGACTAAAGCACATATTTTTTCTCAGATTTAAAAAGAAACTAATTTCCTTCTCATATATTCAATGTAAAGTAAAAACAAACAACAAAAAACTGACATATTATAAATGCAATGGATATGAATAAAACTGCCTAAAAACAGTAATTTTTAACAGTTAAATATGAACAAATGTCTTACAAAGAATGAGATATTAGGCCACACAATTGTACAATTTATAAGTATATCTTACTGAAGTATATTGCAATGGATCACACTAAACATGGTTGAAATATGAAAGATGCCCAGTGAGCTCACCAAGTGTATCATTATTTTAAAGTCCGCTTATTTTTATGTTGTACATATCAGATGGTTACTGGGACTGGATTTAGCACAGTATCATAACAGCGACCTCATACATCTATTACACCAAGTTTAAAGTGACTAATTCAAGATCTTAGATAAACCTGAAAGAATCTAATGCATAGCTTGGTGAAGTCTGATATTTATTTACTTGAAAGTAGTATATATACTTGGTAAACTTACTCACTAAGACTACTACACTTCAGGGCCTCCAAGGTGGCCAGCGGGTTGAGCACCATGCGGTGAAGCTGTCCACAGCCTCTGCAGCTCGGATTTGATTCCTGGCGGGCCAGGGAGACTCCCACATGGTGCAGCAGACCTCTCCTGCCTCTCCCGCTGCTCCCCTCAGCAGTGTCTTAAGTCTGTCTGCCTGTTCTGCTCCCCGCTTTCTCTGATGAATCCTCTCATCCTCCCAAACCTCTGGCCTGTATCCCAGCACTTATATAAAAATAAATAAATCTTAAAAAAAATAATAATACAGGGCCTCCCCTGGTGGCGCAGTGGTTGAGCATTGGGCTGTGAAGCTGCCCGCAGCCTCTGCATCGCCAGTTCGATCGCGGCCGCCGGGGAGGGTCCCACATGGCGCGCAGACCTCTCTTGCCGCCCGCTGCTCCCCTCAGCAGTGTACTTCGTCAGTCTGCCTCTTCTGCTCCCCACTCTGGCTCTGGTGAATTCTCTCACCCTCCCGCGCTTCTGACTGTACCCAGTGCTTGTATAAATAAATAAATCAATCTTAAAAAAATAATAATAATAAAACAGATCTTTAAAAAAAAAAGAATACTATACTTCACATATATATTTTTCAAACAAGTAATGTCACATATTGGATTCTCCATATGTAACAGATAAAGGTGATAAGATAGTGTTTACTGGAGCTAAAATCTCAATAGTAATTAAACAAAGAGTTTATTAGATAATCAAAGTGGAAATTTGAACCTGGGAAGCAGTCTGACAAAAATTACTCTGTGAAAACTGTTCCAATAAACACAAGTCTGAATTTAGTTATGAACAGTGAAAGGAAAACAATGAAGGATTCTTTTTTTCCTTTCTAAAGAATGCACTGATGCAAAGTCTGGGGACCCCTTGTTAAATCTTTTTTATTTATTCATTTACTTATTTTTGGTTGCTTGATTATTAGTGGGTTGAAAAGATTGGCTTTACCCGAAGACATCAGAGTTTGCATACCTGTTTCAGACTCCAAGTCTATGCAGATTGCCTTGTTGTCCTGTCTAGAGCAAGGAGGAGTCATTTTCCAAAATCATTTCACAGTATGTTCATAAAGTGGTGAGGCGCAAAGGACATCTCCTATAACGTTTTTGGTTCTTCTACGCTGGCAAATAAACATCAGTTTGGTAAGAGAAAGAAGTCAAAAAGTAGTTTAAAAAGAAAATGTATTGTTATAGACATTCTTCTCTGAAGGAGAGGCACCATCGTCCCCCTCCCTACGACCCTTGCCATGCACTGAAATGTAGTTGCCTTGGAATTTTAAGTCCCTGTAGGCCATGAACGGGAGTTCCTGAGAGGGGTAGCTACTGGGAATTATGGATGGATCTGAATGACCAGGTGATACTATTGATATGTAACAAGAAAGGCAGATAGACCAGTCTCACTCTTATTTCTGCATCCCACTTTGCCCCCCCCCCCACGGTGCTGCTGGAAAGGAGTTTTGGCGGAGACACATAGGGAAGACACGTAGAGACACCTGGCAGAAACGTGGGTGAAAGACATGTGGGGGGTCTATCCTTGGCAGAGACAGTGACAGCTGTTATCTTGATTTGTACTTTGTTTTTGAATTTTCTTACTCTCCTTCTTCAGCTCTTTGGGACCTGCCTAAATCCTTTCTTGTGTTCTCTGCCAGAAGGTTCCTTCGATTTCTGGCAAATTTCTGAGCTTTAGCAGACTTGCACCGGTCACTTGTTCAAGTGGGCATTTGTCCTGAGGGAGTGTGTAATTTTCAGAGTTTTATTGAAAAACTATTATTAGGGATAGTCTTTCTTTTCTTCTCTCTTTGTACCCAACAATTCATTAAAAATCTTTCACACTAAGAATCAACTTCCTTTGCCTTGTTGCAGTGTTATAGATGACCCTCTTTTAGAGCATGCACCTCTTAACAGTTTGTGATCCTTTGGTATATATTAATAGTACAGTAATGGTGTAACTCCCATATATATGGAAGAGGTACAGCATGACTAAGTAACTTCGACACGTAGATTAAATAGCTTAGCTAAGACAGGACTTTGGGATGGCAAAGGAAAGGTGGGTTAGGGAGTTGACTGGATGTAAAGTAGACAAAAGTATGCAGACTTAAGTATTGCCTACTCCATTGAAAAAAAAAAAAAAAAGATAAGGTGCCTCCCTGGTGGCACAAGGAGTTAAACACCGCACTATGAAGCAATCCGCAGCCTCTGCAGCACTAGTTCAATCCCTGCCTGGCCAGGGAGAAACCCACATGGTGAAGCAGACCCCTCCTGTCTTGCCCGCTGCTCCCCTCAGCAGTGTGTTTCAGTCAGTCTGCCTGTTCTGTTCCCCTCTCCATCTCTGGTGAATCCTCTCACTCCTACCCCACTCCCCGCATCTCTGGCCTGTGTCCCAGCTCTTGTGTGCATGAATGAATAAATCGTTTAAAAAAATTAAAAAAAAAATTAAAAAAAAAAAAGATAAGGCAATTCGGACTTTCCAGTACAGGCCTCTACAGAAGTTTACATGTAAATATCCTTCTCAAACATACTCTTCTATCAACCTTCAGAAACTTCCCATCAAATCAACGTTTTGTCAAAAACATATTTTGGGTGGCAGATTTTTTTTGTGACACTATTTATTTAAAATGTCTTGCCAAGTTTAAACTGTTAAGAAAAAAGCAATATTCACAAATTTAAGGTTATATTTTACTTTACTAGACTACTCAACTTGGTACTATAAGGACATACACAAAATAGAAGGTATGTTAAGAGAGAAAGTTGGTGGGGCAAAGTTATGAGCCAAAAGATAATATATAAGAAATACTGTTTTCTCTTAGTAGATTATTAACATGAAGATAACTTCACTGATGCTGATTAGGAAACTCCAGATTGACTGGTTTAGGATTACACTTTGGCAGAAGTAATAGGTATTAAGGAAACTGTAACAGGTATTATGTCTGGGTGGGGAACCAGCAGGAAGGTCTCCACTTTAGGCCTTCTTTTTTTCTATTTCCAACAGAACAGGACTTAGCTCTAAAACAGTGTGTATTATATTAAGACTATTGATGTATGTTTTATTGCATTACTTGCTTATTTAAAAGCATATTTACCTTTTGTTAGAGGCTAGCTATTACAGAGTCAGTACAATACAGAGTAGCAAAGCAAGCATGGATCCAAATGAGATAAATAAGGAAGCTAAAATGAAAAAATGATTGATTAAATGTCATTAATTTTCTGAAGAACTTCAATTCAGATGCCATACATTCATTAATTGTTAAAATATTAATTCTTTGATTTTGTGGAAGTTCTGCTATATAGCTTTACTTCTTTAAAATATAATAATTTTCTGAGATTTAATTTTAAAATTCTGCAACGTCATTTACAATTTTTGAGGACAGAGTCTATAAAACTGAGAACACTAATTTTAGAGAGAAAACATTACCCTTGGGCCCACTAGCAATACTTCTCAATTTTGCTACTACAATGAAAATTCCAATTCATACTCACTAAAAATTGTCCTTGAAGTAGTCCTTCATTGTAACATATGGCACCCATTTTGGTCATTTCTAAGTAAGATATCAATTTGTCTCCCAAAGTAAAGAGAAGGCTGACAATATAGAACACATACAAGGTCAAGTAGTTGTAAACTGCACACATGCAACAAAATGGAAGTGTTCAAAAGCACACATTTGAACTCCTGTGCCCACAAATATATATAACACTATTAAAGATTTTTTTCTTTTCTACTATGAAATTGATATTTAAATGTATATATATTATAGAGTGGGTAATACTTATAGAATTGAGAACTAAAAGCCAGAACTTGTATAAGATTTGTAGAGATGATATTGTTAACAGTGCAATCACCTAATTATTAGCCAAAGTCTAGGTTTGGCTTTCATTGTTAATATTCACCCCAGTACAAACAATTTTCAAAGACAGAGACAAAAATCATACAGGGCCTTCCTGGTGGCGCAGCGGTTGAGCGCTGGGTTGCAAAGCTACCCAGAGCCTCTGCAGCACCGGTTCGATCCCCGGCCACCAGGTGAGGGTCCCATATGGTGCGCGGACCTCTCCTGCCACCCGCTGCTCCCCTCAGCAGTGTACTTCGTCAGTCGGCCTGTTCTCCCCACTCTGTCTCTGGTGAATTCTCTCACCCTCCCGTGCTGCTGACTGTACCCAGTGCCTGTATAAATAAATAAATAAATAAATAAATCTTTGGGGGGAAAAAAAAAGAAAATCATAGATTAAATAATTTTAAAAGATAAATATTCCATAACATTTCTTAACATGCATTACTTGGATAGCTAATGACAACAGTAGTCTGTGCACAAACAGTTGATTCTTCATTTCCATTTCTCATACACAGATCAATTCTACGATGATACATCTACGCAGAACACCTTGACATGGCCTCCCCATGCACCTTGTTCACATTTGAAAAGCTTAGCACTTCTAACTTTGTTCTTATTTTGATTTAGCCTCATCTCTTCTATCAACCAAAAGAAAAAACAAAACTCCCTTAGTTAAATATAAATATTTATGTAGCAGAATACATTGAAAATCACTTGAGTGTCTGTGAATTGTGAGTTCATTCCCTTCTCTTTTTTTAATAAACATGGCTATTAATCTAAAACTAAATAATTTACATAACAATGTAACCATACATTTTTAAATAAAAGGTACCAGACAGACAGACATGAAAATACATTTATTGCACATGCCTACTTTTTCAAAGATCCACACTTTGAAGGAAAATGTAGTGTAAATATAATTAAACATCCTACACATAGGGCCCTGTTATGCAAAACCAGTTATGTTTTTCATTATTTCAGTGATATGCTGAAAATGTAAATACAAATATTATCCTAAAAATAATCTATGGTTCTTAACAATACTGTTTTAAGTTTTGACTCTCACTTCCATAGGTTAGGTACAATTTTATCTTAGGTAACTTGATTTTCTTTAGATCATAGCTCTCTATTACATGAATTTACTCCTCTACTCTATGAAACTCATTGCTCTTAAGTTGAAATAGTTACATCAGTATAATCCTTTTAGGTCTTTATGCTACAACACATGGTTTTTCTAAATGGACAGTAATTTATTAAGTTGGATAAATGTTATATTTATCAAACTATGAAAGGGTACATGTCATTGCTGATATAATATTCCCAAAGAGTGGGTGGTTATTTCACAAGACATAATATATTATTTCATTTAATTTTCATAAATACAATTATAGTAAATATGCTGCTGTGGTATCCAGAGATCACTTATACTTTTATTTCCTTCTTATCATTATAAATCATTATTAATTAGTAATCTAGATAACTGGTTATGAGCTAGTTATTTTTATAAATTTTATAATCATTCAGATCATTTAAAAAACAAAATTATTTTTTTTATTTTCAAAAATTACTTTGCTTGTATTACTAACTGACATTACTTACTGATCTATGGTATAACTAGGATCATTAGCAAGTCATTTTCAAAATTAAATATTTTCCTGATCTTCCATGATGCAGTTATTTAGTTATACTTTTTAAAATTAAAATTGTGCAATCACGGGCATGTTCATGTTATTCTGTTTTTAGTGGTGAAAAATACAAAATTATAATGAATGTTGAACATATAATCTCCAAATAGCACCAATATATTGCAAATTTCAATGTGAATCTCTAATTCACTTACAGAAACACTCTACTGATTCCTTCGATAAATAATGAAGCATCATGTATAATGCAGTAGTGCAATTGCTTTGAGCAGGATTAATCAAGTAAAATTTAGGAATATTGACTGTCAATTTGTTTTAACAGTTTTATTATAGAGAAGGTCTTCAATTTGCTAACTCTACTTTAAAATGAAAACAAACTGATGCCTTGCTATATGTTTAAATTAAGCATGCTATTTTGGCCTTGACACAACCAAAATAAGAACATTACTCAATAGCAGCACAACTTGTCTATGGATCAGCTAAAACTATTGGAGCTTCGTGTCCTCCGTAGATATTGAACACAATTACTCGATGAGTAGAAAGGTGATTGTTTTTCACTGACTTGAAAGGGCATATGCTATAATTAAAAATTTGTTTAAAAAACTGGCTATGCCCTTTTGAACCTTGCTTGAGAAAATGATGACTGAAGCAGCATTTAATGAAATTGCATTGCATACCCTCTGCTAGACCTTAGGAAAAGGTCCTCTGTTTTTTGTATTTGGCAAGTCTTTGACAATTGATCTGAAGTTCTGTTTTCATTTGCATGCTTGCAAAAGATTGGGAATTCAAAGCACAAATAATATTATTAGCTGAATTTCAAATGTTTAAAAAAATCACTCAATTCTTCCTCTTTTTTTTTTTTTTTTGTGGGACCCTCCCCGGCGGCCAGGGAATGAACCAGCGCTGCAAAGGCTGCAGGCAGCCTCGCAGCCCAGCGCTCAACTGCTGAGCCACCAGGGGAGGCCCTCTTCCCTTTTTTATAGGAATATAAAAGAAAAGTTACATGATTTCAGATTACTCCACCACTACCATTACCATTTGTATATTAGTGAACCAAATACATTTTATTTGCAGATTTTTAAGCCTGACAGTGACAATGAGAATTTTAAAATTATTTGATTGAGAAGCCCCTTATTAAGTATTTTTTAAATTATATATACAAAACTCCCTCCTTTCATGGGGATTATAATAATAAATAAAAGTGTCAGTCTACTGTGATTTTCAAAATTTATAACTGTTTAAGGATATTTCAGAACAAGTTCTACAGGGTACATTACATATTGTGGGAAAATTCAGAACGTGTACCAAAATTTTCTGTCTCTTTAGATCACTCCAAAGATTGAATATTTCTAAACCTATCAAGTATACTAAAAGTCTCCTGAATAAATCCCTGATAATATTGAATATTCCTGACACCATAAAGGTACATTGAATGATTGCCTTGTTACAGCATGAAGTTACAATTTAATGTTAGGTTAAAGTGTACCAGAAAAGGGCATCCTTGGTGGCACAGGAGTTAAGACAGTGCTATCAAGCTATCGACAGCCACTGTAGCCCAAGTAGGATCCCTGACTGGTTAGGGATCAACCCACATGGTGCAGCAAACCTCTCCTGCCTCACCCGCTGCTCCCCTCAGCAGATTTCAGTAGATCTGCCTGTTCTGCTCCCCACTCTATCTGGTTAATCCTCTCACCCCTCCCCCCGGCCCCTTACCCACATCTCCGGCTTACACCCCAGTTCTTATATGCATAAATAAATAAATCTTGCAAAAATAAATTGTACCAGAAAAGCTACTTTGACTTTCTGATGCACAGACGTGATGAACTTAAAGTGGAAAACAAAAAGGAGACAAAACTTACTAGAAAGTTATATTATTTTGCATAAAAATTGTCTGAGTTCTTGTTTCACCAATAAGATGATTTGTGGAGCATTCATGGGATGTAGATAGTTTAAAATGAAATCTAGGAACTATGTGTTCATCAGTAAATGAATTGATCGAAAATAAATGATAGATTCCATTATTTGATGTGGTGCTCACTGACAAATAGGTATACTAGTGATGCAATAGTGTAAACCCTAAGTACAATGTGAGTACAGAGATTGTGCCACATCTAATAACTTAGATTACCTCTATATTGTTCTTTGTTTTCTGTAGTGACTCATTCTCTTCCCCCTTCCTCCTTGCTTACTTGGAAGACCTTAGAAAACCTTACATTGTAAGTTCTTGTTCATTTTTTTAAAAGATTTATTTATTTATTTTATGCAAGAACTGGGGTATAGGCCAGATGTGCAGGAGGGTGAGAGGATTCACCAGAGACAGAGCGGGGAATGGAACAGGCAGACTGAAGAAGTACACTGCTGAGGGGAGCAGTGGGCACGGCAGGAGAGGTCTGCTGCGCCATGTGGGACCCGTGCCAGCCGGCTGGGATCGAACTGGTGCTGCAGAGACTGTGGACAGCTTCACAGCATGTCACTCAACTGCCTGCGCCACCAGGGGAGGCCCAGTTCTTGTTCATTTTTAAACCATCTCCAAAAATGTCTGCAAGAAGTTAAATGCAGTCTTGAATAGACTGTATTAAAACTATGATGACTTAAAACTATGTATTTTCAACTTTGAATTCTCTAGTGTGTGGCATACACATATACATACATGTGCACAAGACCCCAATTCTGTATTCATTAACAATACATAAAAAATATAGATGGGGTGTATGTGGAAGTGAGAGACAATAGAGACTGTTAGTCACCCTCTTGTGGGTCACTTATACATTCCCTCTATTCTAATTTAAATCCCCATGTTACAACACCAGGCTTATGCCTCAGAGTCTGCAACTATCCACATACAGTTGAAGAAGTACTCATTATCCCTGGAAGGGGGTACACGAGGTCATATCAGTTATGATGCTATTTTCTGAACAAAGGTAATTCCTTTTCTAGATTAATTGTAATGTTATTTTGATATTCTATAATCATTACATATTATACTTTAGCATTATTAGAAGACATTTCACATACATGATCCCATTCAAGGCTTGATGTAACTCAGTTCTTACTCTGTGGAAACTTTACAGCAGTCTGCGTTTACCAGACATGCCTACAACTTTTCCAATTACATATGTAGGTAATGTAATAGTAGACTCCCCATCCAGAACACCATGGTTAATTAAGCTACCAGTATTTTTCCCTGCCAATCAAATTAGTGCAGTTGTCACTCTGGCCTTCTGCCCATTACAGTCACTATATTTGCTACTCCATGATTCATATCAAATCCGCTGAAATGAGGGTCCGGGTCATTGGAAACATATGTTTTCATCATTCTAGCTTTGTAAAGAACAGACACTACAGAGCTTTATAAGGATACTGGAGCTCATCTTGTCAACATATTAACAAGATGTTTCAAATATTTTCCTGTCCTTTGTTTCTCTATTAGGACATATCATCAATGATAAATCTACACTAATATGATTATCTCCCTACATATCAGGATTGGTTTCCTCCTCAATACCTAGAAAATATGGCCATAAATCTCATAATGTAGGCCACTGCTTATTTTTTTTATCTTTTATCTGTGGGACCCTCGCCGGTGGCAGGGGATCGAGCTGGCGCTGCAGAGACTGGGGGCAGCCTCGCAACCCAGTGCTCAACCGCTGTGCCACCAGGGGAGGACCTTGTAGGCCACTGTTTAGACTAGTTTTCAGCCAACCAAACAAGAAAAAATGTTAAATCCATTCTAAATTCTTGAATTAATAGTTGAATTGGAACCTCTGTTACATGAGTTACTAATTTTTAGAAACAAATATTGCTTGAATCACCATTATATCCTATCTTTCCTGGATATCCATCCAGTACCCTTAAGATGAGTCTCTATAAATAATGTCTGGCTTCCTGCTCATACATATTGGCAAAAATTTATAAATCTTTGAGAGTACAAGGTATCTTAAACTAAGTCAGTTTTCGTATTTGATCCTAAGAAGCATTTGTATATCTGCACCAATAATGGTTATGAAAGGGAGACTGTAGAGACTGAAGAATAAATAAACTTTATAAAGTGACTGCGTTGGCTAAGATTATTACAGAACTTTTAAGTAAAGTACAGCTAGTATGTTGCCAAGGGCAGAAGGGGCTGACTCTGTTGGTAAAAGTAGAGCTTAAAGGTTTTTAAATGATTTTTTTTTTTTGTAAATAGTGTTGCAATAAACATAGGAATGCAGGTTTCCTTTTGAATTGGTGTTTTTGTGTTATTTGGGTAGATTACTAGGAGTAGAATGAATCAGATGGAAAAAAGATAAATATCAGATGGTTTCACTTAAATGTGAAATATAGAGAAAATAGACTAAGGGTCAGGAATTGGCAAAACTTGCAAGCTGACCATAGACACGAGGCATACAGCAGGGCAGCTGGTGGGAGCAGGGTGCAGACAGGGGAGGGACAAGAACAAGGAACTGTGGTCATGGGTCATAGGAGATGTTATGGTGGTGGGAGTACGATGGGCACTACACATGAGGGAAGAAATCAAATCCTGTACAAAAATTAACAACAATGTAAAAAATAAATTTTAAAAATATAAAAAGAAAGAAGATAGAAAATAAGACAGGTAACCACAGAGAAACAAATTTACAAGTCAGCTATCTTAAAAGATCTTGTCATATTCACTCTCTCCTCACCTAGATGAATTTTATTTATTTATTTTTGGGATGAATTTTAAATAGGTAACCTGAGAGAAGAACTAAATACGAGAGCTGAAAATGGTACAAATTTCATCTTATCTATAAAGTGGAATTCAGTCCAGAGATATGTAACTGCATCTACCCTCATGATCCCCAAGACTTGTGAAATTTTGGTTAAAGGGCATGCGGAGTAATTTTTCTTGTCTTGTTGGATTTAAATCCCTAATCCACCAGCATCCCTGCTGCATAGTGAGGAGACACTGTTGGGTAACTTCACTGGAATTTGTTGATTACAGAGATGCTTTCTTGAAAGGTGATCAGTGAATAAGTTTATTTATGACAGAAATAAAATTGCAGATCAAAATACTAGTAATTAAAGGTAGCTAAAATTTGTATTTCCAGTGAATGTAACGTAAGTGCAAATATCGCTATTGTTTCTTTTATGTCAAATTTCAGCGAAGTCTTTTCTTAAGTGTAAATTGGGGCCTCCCCTGGTGGCGCAGCAGTTGAGCGCTGGGCTGTGAAGCTGCCCACAGCCTCTGCAGCACCGGTTTGATCCCTGGCCACCAGCAAGTGTCCCACATGGTGCGACAGACCTCTCCTGCCGCACCCGCTGCTCCCCTCAGCAGTGTATTTCATCGGTCTGCCTGTTCTGTTCCCCACTCTGGCTCTGGTGAATTCTCTCACCATCCCGCGCTTCTGACTGTACCCAGTGCTTGTATAAATAAATAAATAAATAAATAAATAAACAAACAAATAAATAAATCTTTAAAAAAAAAGAGTAAATTGATTGGACATGCAAAGTGAAACTTCCTAGGCTTATTTAGTGATGGCTAGTAGGTAATATAGACTTAACAAAGGATAGCAGAAAAAAATTATTTATTTTTAAAGGATTTATTTATGCATAAAAGAACTGGGGTGTAGGTCACAGGTACAGGGGGTAACAGGATTTATCTGTGACAGTAGGGAGCAGAACAGGTGTATCTATTGCAGTATACTGCCAATGGGAGCAGTGAGCGAGACAGGGTTAGTCTGCTATGCCATATGTGGGTTAGCAACCTGGTCTGGGATCCAACTCAAGCCATAGTGGTGATAGTACTGAGACTTAGCCACTATGCCACCAGGGAGGCCCCAGCAAAACATTACAACTTTGATTTTTGAAATGGAGGTAATAATATTGCTGTTTCCTTTAGCTATCTTAAGTTAGATTAACAAGAAAGTTTAGCAGATCGCCCAGATCGATGGTAGACTAACAAAGAATCACTAATGTAATACACTTGGTGGAGTCTGTGGTGCTGATATGAACTAGTCAAAAGATGCAACAGGCTAAAAGATAATCAAATAATGTCACTTAATATACTGAAGCTTTGTTTTCATACTTTCAGCAGAAAAAAAGTAAAACTTCTCTCTTCATATGGGTAGAAATTGAACACTTTTTTACCACATTGTCAAGGGTATTTAAATTCTACTATATACTGTTATACTTTCGGAAGAAAAGATTTGTTCATGGTATTGGTAAAGAGGAAGCTGAAACATTGTGTTGACATGTATTGCAGAATGTGTAAAGGAAGCAAAAAAAAAATGACAACTAAGTCTAAGTCTTATAGTGAACCAACGATAAATTCAAAAGTCAGAAATTGACTAAAAACACCATGAAAAATTGTGGATCATTTATTTGGTGCCTCAACAGATCTTTTTTTGAAATGGAGACTGATTACTGTTCCTAAGGAATTTGACTACTAAGAAAACAATCCACTATCTAGTGAATATATTGTGCACCTTCTTAAATTTTGGAAACTTCTTGCCTATTTAAATGAAGCAAAGTAAAAGATGCACTAACTGGCTAGGAGTAAGAAAGTTCACATAGAGACCAGCATTCTTCACATTGTAGGCTATAAAATGTTACAGCAAGGGACTTGTGTTGGGCCATTGGGACCATAAGATCCAAATGTACATAAGGTATTAGACACCTTATCAACTCTTTACCTTGCTTATTTTTTTAACGATTTATTTTTATTATACAAGAACCGGGGCACAGACTAGATGCATGGGAGGGTGAGAGGATTCACCAGAGACAGAGTGGGAAACAGAACAGGCAGACTGACGAAATACACTGCTGAGGGGAGCAGCGGGCGAGACAGGAGAGGTCTGCCGCACCATGTGGGACCCTCGCCGGCCAGCCGGGATCAAACTGGTGCTGCAGAGGCTGCGGACAGCTTCATAGCTCTGCACTCAACCATCTGCGCCACCAAGGGAAGCCCTTCAGCTTGCTTATTGAACTTTGTGACAGAAGTAAGATTCTGCCTTGCAAAGTCCTCATTACAGGCTGTTAAGGTTATAGACCTGAAAGGTACTAAATGCCACTACCATGTATTGATCATTTCTATAGAAACAATTGACTTGGTATTGGACTTTAATAGAGACAACATCCATCACTAAAGGTACACAAAGTAGTGGTAATAGATTTACTTTCTTAATTATCTTGCATGCAATTTGTGGATGAGAAAATGGTAAGAATAATTCAGATAAAAGGTATTAGAAGATCAAAGGGAAAGTCTGAGCATATGATGGAGAAAATGGAGACTTAGGGCCTCCCTGGTGGCACAGGCAGTTGAGCACAAACTGTGAAGCTATCTGTAGCCTCTGCAGTGCTGGTTAGATCCCTGCCAATCGTGGCGATGCCCACATGGCAAGGCAGACCTCTCCTGTCTCAGCTCCTGCTCCCCTCAGCATTGTATTTCGTCAGTCTGCCTGTTCTGTTCCCCACTCTGTCTCTGGTCAATCAACTCACCCTCCCACACATCTGGCCTGTACCCCAGTTCTTGTACAAATAAATAAGCAAATATTTTTTAAAAGAAAGAAAATGGAGACTCAAAGGTGATTTGTCAAGAGAGTTAATTTATCAAGTGAAGACTGTGAGTGTTTGTATGTATGTTTACTATATGTATATGCATGTGTGTAAAATATACCTACTTTTTACTACAGATGGTGGCTCAGGAGGATCATTGCAAAACACAGCTGCCCTTTGACAATCAGCGAATGGTAGGATCTCCTTTCTTCCATATTCCATTGTTGAGTGATCTGATTATGACTCTCTGTTTGGTAAAACAATACAAGGAGAATGGAGTACTTATGTCAACCATTGTAATAGTGGGATTTTAAGCAATCAAATAGTGGATGTAAAATCTCTTGGAAAAGTAGGAAAGGACAAATCTTTATCTTGATCATTTGGAAACAGCTTTTAGTTTGACTTTTTTAGACTCCATTCACTAATCAAGCTTTTATGCTGGAATACGAGGAGAATTTGTCTTTGAATTGTAGAGGTCTTTTATTATATATTTGATCACCTATGTATTAGATAACTGTGAACAAGGCTAACACACAGCTGAAGCAGTAGCTTGCAATATCAGAGCCTGCTCTGCTGTATCTGATGAACTCAATTACTTAAATTAAAAAGAGGTTGAAAATAATAAAGGAGACTGACATAAAATGATACAATGTTCACATTAATTGGACTTTAGAGCTTCAAAGAAACCCTCTCTGGTTGGATATTTTGGTACATACATTCTGTGAAAATTTTTAGGAGAAGATGCACAATTAATGATTTCCTAATAATCACAATGAGAGACTGTACACACACTTTTTAGATTATACTCATGGTCAACAGTAGCAATAGTAAGTGTAGTGAAGTCAACATTGGCCCCAGTGGTATTAAACCATTCAGGAATCATTGATTTATAACTAAGTGTTTTGAGCCAACTAGAAATAGCATTTTTGAAAGCATGCCATATGCTGAAAAGTACACTATCTCATACAGAAATTTTAGAGGGATTATTTTGTCAAGAAAATAGTCAAATTTGGCAAGACATGGAAAGATGATAAACAATAGATGTATGCAGCACACATATCCATAAAATGACAAGGGATTTTCTTGAGTGACACTTTGGAAGGAGACATGACTCCTTGCTTTGGATGGCTGGTTTTAAATATTAATGACTGTGGTACTAAATATGCTATGAAAAGAACAACTCAGTCTGATGAAGACCAGGATAGGAGAGTCCACTTATGAAAATAGTCTCAACATCCCAAATTGTGAAGAGTGTCATGGAGAAGCATTCATTAAGAAAGGCTTCCTGGTAACACAATTGGTGGGAAAGGAAAAATATATTCTATAATATGTCATCATATGGGAAGTAGATGAAATATATTACACAGTGGTACTTGAAATATTTATCAAAGCTGCTCTTATGCCTAAGACCACAGACTTGAGAGACCCCCAAATTCAAAGAACAGTGATTTCTAAAAAATATTTTAGTAAAAGTGTTTGATATAAATGGGGAATCGTGATATAGTATGAATATATATTTTGTCTATAAACATTAGATTAATAACACATACTTGGTATAGTAAAATATTGTTGGTTGTTTGAAAGAAACTGAGTAGAAAAAGGGTGCATTGTAAAGAGAAATCACAGGAAGGAATCTAATTTGGGAAAATTGATTATCAATCCTTAATTTATATGGTTACCATGGAAATTAACTAAACTGAAGAGAAAATAAATCTAGTTTCATAATAACTGGATACACATTTAAATATGATATATTTATTTTTTGAAAATTATGACTAGTAATGAAGGAGGAAAACATCAACCTTGTAAAATAAATATTAAAAATGTGAAAAAATGGGATCAAGACTAATATATCTCAGTTATAGGAACTCAGTGAATTTTAATTATCCTATTGGCTATAGACAAGCAAAACATGTCTTTTTATTTGCAACATCAAAAATAGATCTTTCAGAAGAAACAAAATAGGATGTCATTAAAAGTATATAGGACATAATTATATGCAGAACCCATGAGTAGAGGGTTGTTAAGTGGTTAACAGTGGATTTTCAACTATCATTCCGTAGAGAATAGCTCTACCTCATTGCCTTTTAAGAAAATGTTATGAATCTGAATAGACTTATGAAACTGCTATCTCTAGCCAACTGCCAGGATGACCTAAAGTCTATCAGAAACCATGTGAGTGTGTCCCTGGTAACCTATGGGTTAAGTCTGAGTGTTATCACCTCTACAGCCTGAGTTCAATATTGGACCTTCCTTCACTATATATCAAATCCTGGGAATAAATCCCCATGCCTCTCAATTGCATCTAGGTGTTCTTGGTTCTGTTCTTTAACTTGTCCTTTAATTTTCATGAAAGATAACATATATGTGGGTATTTTCTTGACACTTGCTTCCTACGAATAGAATGTTGGGGGTTCAACATTCTGTCTCATTTTATACTTTCTTTTTATGCTTTTTTTCAGCCCAAGCTCCCAGTGTTTCATCTGATAGAGACTATTCAAAAAGTCTGTGGGTGTCTGATAAATCTCATGGGGTAAAACACCATTATATAAAGCCAAACCCAATAAGGTCTTTGATATAATTCTTCTCTGTCCTTACCTCCTGTATTATCATCAATTGACAGTATTTTTACCTAAATATCTCTGCTTGATAGGTATATATTTTATTTATTTATTTATTTTTTAAATTTTCTAGAGGCATGTCTTATTTATTTATTTATTATTTGTTTGTTTGTTTGGTTTATACATGCACTGGGTACAGTCAGAAGCGTGGGAGGGTGAGAGAATTCACCAGAGCCAGAGCGGGGAGCAGAGCAGGCAGAAGGACCGAAGTACACTGCTGAGGGGAGCAGCGGGCGGCAGGAGAGGTCCGCGCGCCATGTGGGACCCTCCTCCGGTGGCCGGGGAGCAGCCGGGGATCGAACCGGCTGCAGAGGCTGCAGGCAGCTTCACAACCCAGCGCTCAACCGCTGCGCCACCGGGGAGGCCCAGGTATATATTTTAATGTGATTTTTCTCAAGCAAGGCAAACCCTTTTCCTGAATTGATTTTGTTGTAATAGAATTGATGTTTTCTAAATACAAAATGTTTATTTTTTTTTTTTTAGTTTTCAGCAACTAAATATTTTAGTGATATTTACAAAGTCTGAATTAGTGCAGATCAAAATGTGTTTCCTATCTATTTTTAAATGAATAGGTTACATCATCTTATAGGTGTTCAAAATAAGCATTTCTTATATTTATCCTTTCTATATACAATTATATTATCCTTATTGCTTAATCTAGGATAAATTTTAAAGAAGTGAGGCAAACATTTCTTTAAGTGCCTATTTTTTTTTTTTTTTAAGATTTAAATATTTATGCATACAAGAACTGGGATACAGACCAGAGGTGTGGAGGGTGAGAGGATTCATCAGAGACAGAGAGGGGAACAGACAGGCAGACTGACTGAAACATACTGCTGATGGGAGCAGTGGGTGAGACAGGAGAGTTCTGCTGCACCATGTAGGTTGGTCCCTGGCTGGGGATCGAACTCGAGCTGCAGTGGCTGCAGACAGCTTCATAGTGCTGTGCTTAACCCCTCCTAGTCTTTTTTATTTTTTAATATAAGATATCTCCAAACTGAAATTTTTACTTATATCTATTCTAATACACAAAATTAACTTTGTATGAGGAGTAATATAGACACATCAGTACACTAATCTTTTAAATAATAAGGGAAACTGATTGAAAACTATATGAAGTATCAATGCCTGTGATTATTTTGGAACTCTATAGAAAGATTGAAAATATGTATATTTCTAATACTCTAAGTTGACTTCAAAATGCATAAAAACTGGTAGCTAACTCACAAGTATTTGAGTAATTCATTTGGGGCAAATGTTCTGATGCACCCCAGAATTAAGTTAAAGTACATAGATACTTTACTTCAACTCTATTGCTGTAACCAGCATAAGAGATGAAAGCCACACCTATGATGTCCATACTATTACCCTGTGTTTAGTAATACATACCAAGCTTTTAAAAAATATATCTCTGCTTTTCTAAGCCTTTCAATGCAAAGTATGTATCGGTGTGATTGGTTGTTGGGGTAAGAGGTTGCATAGATTACTAGATTGAGCTACATTTTACATCCAAATAAATGTCACAACTGTAACAAATTGGGATGCTCAGCCATTGTCAAACAATGTAAGGCCAAGGTTGGCAAATTAGTTAGTATTAGCATATAGACCTTTTGGCAGGAAAGGAAAGCTTTTTACTTGAAGCTGGGCATTCTGCAGGATTTGTCAACTCGAATCTGCCACTAGTCTCATTATCTCATTTGTCTTATTTAGGCTAAATTGGCAGTTATGTCTTCATGGCAAATGTTTGTTTTTACAAATGAGCAATGAAGCGGAATCTAGGAAATACAACACTAAAATAGCTTTACTGCAAGTTTTAAAAGTATTTCTAGCACTTGATCTGTAGCCATAGAAAATTTTTGTTATCCCTTAACTTTGTTTTATATTGTAAATGTGTGGCTGCAAGAATACCTAACACAAAAACTAGAATTTTTCAAGTGAACTGGATGAAAATATATAAAGTATTGAGAATACAAAAGATATTATAATATGGGATAAAATAACGAGTAAGATTTTTTTCGGTTCTGATTTATGTAGTGTGTTGAGTTAAAATTCTATTAGGTGATTTTGATTGGAAAAATCATAAACCTATGCATCTATATGGATAGCTATCTGAATACACAAAACTTACACACAGACACACACACATATATGTATACACACACATGACTTCAATCCAACATGATTTATCCTGATCAATAATACATAAGCCAGGCTTATTTTAAACATAGCTTGTGAACAAGAGTACATGTATAATTAAATAATACAATAGAAGCATTATTTTTCCTTTTTGTGGGGAGGTAATAAATACAGGCTCACATACATGCAGTGACAAAAAATCTCATCATATGCTGTGCGTGTATAGTGTGAAATTAATTAATTACCAACAATATATATACAAAAATATTAGTATTAGTTCATCTAGAATAGAATACATGATATAAAATAATATCACACTAAATTCCTAGCAAAAGCAGTAATTGAAAATATATGCTGGTTAATGAAAGTATGAAAACAAATTCAGGAAAATAAAACAATAAACAATATAATTATAGAAATTTTTCTTAGCATTATCTAGTTCTGTATTCTTACTTTAAGAAACATTCATGAAATAACAATTTAAGATTTACCAGAAAAATGCTGCCATTCTCTTCACCCCAAAACTTCATAGATAATAGGCTCCAAAAGGAATCTTTACTCAAATGTACAGACACATTATTTATGGATAATAAAAAATGTCTTCTGAAAGCAAAATAATTAATATGCTTACTAAAATGAGCAACAAAGAAACTGTATTTTAGTATAAATAAATAAAAACTGTCACTTTTCATTTTTCATTTAATATGTAGTTATTGGGATGATGTTAGGTAATTCACAATACAGACTGTGTTTTTATACTCAGGAAGAGCCTTGTCCTTTTTCACAGATTCTAATTCATACTGCTTACTCCTCACTTCCATTTGTTTCAATGTTAGTGATTAGAATAGAACATCACCTATGGATACCAGTAGAGACCCCAGGTAGGAAACAGAAGATAATTAATTGGATGAAAAAAGAAATATACATCTATGCAGAGTGATGTGTAGAAAACATTTGAAAGAAATTTTGTCTGAGAAATTTCTATGACTGACAGACAAAATCCTCACTCTTAGGAAATTAATTTCTTTAAATATTCTTTAAAAAGAAAAGTGCAGGGGCCTCCCCGGTGGCGCAGCGGTTGAGTGCTGGGTTGCGAAGCTGCCTGCAGCCTCTGCAGCGGTGGTTCAATCCCCGGCTGCTCCCCGGCCACCAGAGGAGGGTCCCACATGGCGTGCAGACCTCTCCTGCCGCCCGCTGCTCCCCTCAGCAGTGTACTTCGGTCCTTCTGCCTGCTCTGCTCCCCGCTCTGGCTCTGGTGAATTCTCTCACCCTCCCGCGCTTCTGACTGTACCCAGTGCATGTATAAACGAAACAAACGAACAAACAAACAAATAATAAATAAAACACGCCTCTATAAAAAAAAAAAAATGAAAAGTGCATACTCATTATGATTGAATTGGCAATCAAAAGACAAATAGAAAACACAAAACAAAAAACAAGCCAGGTAGTGGTTACTGCAGCAATGGCTAAAATCTGTGAAAACATGCTTTCTTAGGAATACATATTACAGAGAAATGGTTTGAATTTTAGACATATAGAACCAAAAACCTCCGGTATGTTTACAGCACAATGAAGGAGAAAATAGTAATAACTATACGTTTATTCAAACATGTTTTAAAATATGTAATGTATATATTGCAGTGCATTATATGGTTAAAGTATATGTGTATATAGCATATGTATACATTACAGACATTATTTTACATATAGTGCATATTATATATATTATTTTAAAACATAATGTGGCCTATCACATATATATATAGTATCATACGATACAAAGTAACAGTGAAGTGATAAAGCTAAACACTACGTTTTTTCCTTATTTAACCCTAACATTTCTCATACATGAGTCTATAAATCAGTTTGCCTGAGATAAAGAAATATTAAGAAGTTGTGCCTATTAACTATTCATTTAATCAGACTATATCAAAATGTACATACATTTTAAATAAATATCTCCCCTTTAATGAATGTTGAGTAAAGATGATGTAGGCAGATGCCCCAGGAAAAAAATCTCCCTTGTTAATAAAACTGTCTTGTTTCTTTGAATAAGAAATCAGTGTCTCCATTGTAGTAAGGAATACTGTGATTGGGTAGAACCTGAATAGAACCTAAATAGAACATTAACAAGAATAAAAAAAAATCTAGTGGCTATTACATAATTTTCTGTGACCATTCACATATTTAATTATTCTACTTATTTGCCTACCACAAATAAATCAAGCACCCATCACATGAAGAAAATAGATGCCAAATATTATTTAAAAATTATTTTCAAATATCTGCACTTAAAACCTACTAGTTCTATTAAAATCTATGGCATACACTTATTTGCAAAGTGTTTTTCTTTCAAGCATTTTCATTTTGTCAATTCAGAGATGCTATCTAGCACATTCATTTGAGAATAATTATTTTAAACGGATCACAAAAATCAATTTTTCTCTTTATATTTATGAATCTATTTCCTCCAAATTTGTTATTTCCTCTCTATCTGCACAGTTCAACACAGTAGGCATTAGCCACATGTTGCTATAAAATTGTCAGTTCCACAATCTCACTCCCCAAATTTTTAGTACTCACAATCACATGTGGCCAGTAACTACCAAATTGTGTAGAAAATAAAGCATTTCCATCATTGCAGAGATTTCAACTGGACAGCACAGCTTAGACTACACTACATTGATTAAATTGACCTAATATTTCCAATATGATAAAATCAATTTAATGCATTTTACCTTCTTATTATGCATGCAGAATTCCTACTTTCCCCAACTCATGAAAACTGCTTTCAAATTTTAATACTTATTAATGTGAACCTTTTTCTCTTTACTTGGACTTAGGCTACAACATGTAAACTAGAAAGGAATAGGTGTACATATTTTGCATGCATTTGATTGTAACAATGTGAAAGCCAGATGGAATAGAAGAAAAATGGGAGATTTTCCTATGATCCAACAGTTAGTCCAACATTAAACATTTTTATAGTTAAAAATGGGATATAGGGAAATATAAAATCTGCTAGTGTTTATTAGTCAGAAGTCTAATTTGGTAGCATAAACACAAATTGTTCCAGCTTTAAAAAATATTAAAGAATTCCGAGTCCACTTAGATAATCAAAGGAAGAGTTATGAAGTGAAACTTTGGCAATACAAACTCCTGGGCAGCCCTCGAAATGCCAGGAAATAGACTTAAGGTTTTAGAAGTTAACATTCTCCTCCTCTACTTCCCTTTAATTATAGCTTCATTTTCCTGAAGTTTACTAGTGTTCTCCTTGTAGCTGGAGATGCAGGCATCACAACTACCCAGACGAATGTGCTACACGGAAAGAGGCATCACAAACCCTCACGAATGTGCTACACGGAAAGAGCTCTGTCCATTGGCGGCAGATGAAAACTAATAGGGGTTTTCCTTACCTTATCACCATGAACAGATTTTGTAGCTCTCAATTTAGGCCAGTTTATTTAACAGTCACTCTGTCCAGAGGAAAAGATAATTCCCCAACATTGGCTAAGTGTAGAGAAGGAGAGAGAAGAAGGTGTTGTTTCCAGAAGAAGGAAGGAATCTTAAGAATTAGAACAATGCTCATAGCAGGAATCTAGAAAACTTAAATAAGGGACCAGAAAAATGAATAACTATAAGAAAGTGAAAATCAAAATCAACATAAACTATGAACCAGAGACACTCTATGAGGGGTGAGGGGCGGGGAGGGGTGGGATTGGGGTCAAAATAAAGGGGTTGCAATTGTATGGGGAATATAAAAATAAAATTTATAAAAATTAAAAAAAAAAAAGAATTAGAACAATGCGTTCTAGGGCCTCCCCTGTGGCGCAGTAGGTTGAGCACAGGGCTGTGAAACTCCACAGCCTATGAAGCAGAGGTTCAGTTCCCAGCCTGCCAGGGTGATACCCACATTTCCCGGCAGATCTCTCTTGTCTCGCCCGCTGCTCCCCTCAGCAGTGCTTTCGTCTGTGTGCCTGTTCTGCTCCCTGCTCTGTCTCTGGTGAATTCTCTCACCCTCCTGCACCTCTGGCCTGTGCCCCTGTTCTTGTATAAATAAATAAATCTTGAAAATAAAAAAGAACAATGCATTCTATCATGTGGTATGTGTAGATAAATCATGTAGTTGCTAGTACATCAAACTGCTCTGGAATTAGGGAAAATGGATAAATATCTGAATTCACAAGTTGGATAAAAATCCCTACCACTTAAAGCAAAGTTAGTGAGTTTCCAATTCGGCACCTTTAAACAGCAGCTTTAACAACAGTCTTCGGCATAGATTTTTTGTTTCAAATGAGTTTTCTTTAACATTCAATATTTGTGAAATATAGGATATACCTTTCTCACCAATGAAGTTGTGGCACAGCACAGGAAAATAAATATGACATATTAGTAAGTACATGTAGGGTAAGGAAAAATGTCAGGCTTTTCTGCCCTCCTGCCATCAGGGTAGATGATGGATCCTTGAGGTCCTGAATCCATGCCTGATGGCAGGTACCTGGAATAGGGTGTGGGCATAGGTAGATGGGATTCACCTGGGCTAAGATTGTGCTTTTAAGGGCGGTGTGACGGGGACGCCAGCAGCAGCAAAAGCCAAAAGAGAAGCCGAGAGAGAAGCAGAGAAGAAGCAGAGAACGCCAGAGAGCCCAGATAGAGTGAGGATTTGCTGGGGGCTGGGAGGACTGCCAGCCTCCCGGCCCTCCAGCACCCCTGCCTGCCATATGCCTGGTGAACCCCAATAAAAGACCTGCACAAAACCACTGAGGACTCTGACTCCTTTACCCGGTCTGCATGGGATCCTAGAAAACCTGCACTGTGTCCTATCCTGCCATTACAATTGGTGTAGCCAGCAGGATGATCCATGCAGACTTGTATTGGAGCCCTCCGAAGACCTGGAGGGACTAAGGAGTAACAGTGTCTGCCTGTAACGACGCTGGAGGCTCCATGGCAGCACAGAAGGTGGATACGGTCCGGGAACTGTGGGATGAGACCTCGCATGGAGGAGTCGCCCGAGAGGACCAGCCAATGACCCCTGAGGCAGCAAGAATCATTGGGAGGAGAGGACCACGATTCGGAGCTCACCGGTGCTGATGGCAGGGAGAGGCCTAATGGACTTGGACTGATGGACTCGGACTGATGAACTTGGACTGACAATTCTGCCAGAAGGTGGAGGACCTTGGTAGGTTATGATGTTTTTGAGAATCTGGGGTGGCCAGTGGGCCTGGATGGCCAAAAGCAGCCTGTGTATGCCCAGCAGCCAGGCAGAGGAGAAAAGCCCACTGAGAAGGCAAAAGCTGGTGCTGATGCTAAGTTGAGAAGCCCTGAGCAGCTGTTAAGCAGCCTGAGTATGCTGAAGCCCTGTGAGTCTCGTAAAATCACCTGTGGGTGATGCCCTGCTCATTCTTGAGTGAGGGTGAGGAGCTGAGGAACCCGTCATTGGGGGAGGGGTGGGGAATGTGGCTTGGGGTGGAGCCCAAGCCAAATGTAGAGTTTGGATCCCGGACCCATGTGCTTGTGCAGTGGGTTGGCCTGAGTGCAGGGGTCTGCGTGTTGCATTGGTGGCTACGAAAGCCGAGTGTTGGAGCGACTGCAGACAGAAACCCTGAGGGTTGGCGATTACCCCCAACAGAATAGAATCGCCAATCCCAGAGCGAGTGCATCCTGGGGGTGGATGCGGTGTGTGGCTTGTAGCCGAGACTACAGCCAGAGAAGGCCAGGAAGCCTGACGGCTCCTGGTATGTTATAGTAGATGCCATGAGTGATTCCCCTCCCTTGTATGAGCAGTGCCTTCGGCAGCAGATTTGGTGGCTCATCTGCTGGTACCAATAATTGTCTTTTGCACTAGGTTGGGGCCCTGCCTGGACTTGTGTTCTGTTGTATTTTGTTATATTGTGATGTATTTGCTTTTGTAGGCCATGGCTGCATTGTTTGTTTGCTAAATTTTATATATGTAGATTATATGGCAGAAAACCCTGAAGGGGTGGACTGTAGGGTAAGGAAAAATGTCAGGTTTTCTGCCCTCCTGCCATCAGGGTAGATGATAGATCCTTGAGGTCCTGAATCCATGCCTGATGGCGGGTAGCTGGAATAGGGTGTGGGCATAGATAGATGGGATTCACCTGGGCTAAGACTGTGCGTTTAAGGGCGGCGTGACGGGGACGCCAGCAGCAGCAGAAGCCATAAGAGAAGCCGAGAGAGAAGCAGAAGAAGCAGAGAACGCCAGAGAGCCCAGATAGAGTGAGGATTTGCTGGGGGCTGGGAGGACTGCCAGCCTCCCGGCCCCCCAGCACCCCTGCCTGCATGTACCTAGTAAACCCCAATAAAAGCCTGCAAAAAGCCACTGAGGACTCTGACTCCTTTACCCGGTCTGCATGGGATCCTAGAAAACCTGCACTGTGTTCTGTCCTGCCATTACAGTACATTTAGGCAGGAAGTAATGGCATAGGAAATGCTCAAATTTAGGATAATGTCTTGGCTATTTAGGAAGATTGCACATCAAATCTTTTGATTATGAAGAATATTAGCTAGGTTGTACTTATCTCATCCTCTGCAAGAAGGTATGAACTCGTCAGTGGTTCAACAACTATTTGTTCTTTTCCTATGGCAAAAGGATTGGTTCTTGGAATTTGCTTCTGTATTGTAGTGGCAGGAAGAGCAAGGAGCAGGAACTCTATGATCCTATGCAGACGGGTGAAGGAGGAGAATCCTGGAGCCCTGGGTGGCTTTTTAGGCTTTTATTGGGATTTTACCAGGTACATGGCAGGCAGGGGTGCGGGGGGCCAGGAGACTGGCAGGCCTCCTAGCCTCTGGCAAATCTTCACTCTTTCTGGGCTCTCCGGCGTTCTCTCTTCTGCTTCTCTTGCATTCTGCTGCTATTGTTCTCTTCTGGTGGTACCGTTTTCTCTCTCTCTCTTGTTCTCTTCTTCTGTTCTCCTTCTGGTGTTGTTCTTGACGCCGCCCTTATAAGCACTGTCTCAGCTCAGGTGAACTGCAGGGATCCATCATTAATCCTAATGGTGGGAGGGCAGAAAAACCTAACAGTCATTTATCCTACATGTATATATAAATGTAAATGTATTTCTGAGTGTAACACCAGATATATTTCAGATATTTTGAAGGAAAAAAATTGAATATAAATGAATCACTTTCCCGGATGAAGAAATTAACTCTTCCTGTTTAGTATCATACTGTTCTATATTTAGTAAAAATTATTTATAATGATGCATCTACTCTGAAATTTATTAATTTTTTAAAAAGAGCAATTTACCAGAAAGGAATTTGGCACAATCTTATGTAACAGAACCTCAAAAAAGAGTCATCTCTAGTCTTCAAAACTGGATGGAACCAATACAGGTTTTGAAGGAACATTCAGGGTATTAATTGCTAACAGATTGCATTTTCTAATTTACAAGTGCTTGCCCCCAAATGAGATCAAATTACCAAAAAATGGTTGCTACCTGCATAGCATATCTCTTTGAAAGATTTAAAAAAAAAAAAAAAAAAAAGGTTGGCCGCTTAATATGTGTCTGAATTTGAAGACAGGAATCACTAATTGAACCTTGGTTTTTATTTATGTGACATCTCTGTTTGGGAATCAAACCAAGACTATCAAGTAATTTCACAACAGCCATTGAAAAGCGATGGGATATTATAATGTTTAGTCACCAGTTCTTTGGTTTGAATTTAAGCAGCTGTGAGCTAGAAGTTAACATCTTTGTATCCAATTACTAATCTCCTGAGAAAACCAGACTTATTTATTTCCTCATTTTAGATTCAAAGGGGTCATTTGTTCCTGATTAAAGACTAACATTGATTCTTAAATTAAAAATATATATATAAAGTTTTCTAATGTCTATTACTTGTTTTTCCCAATGTGACTTGTAAGTGTGAAAATACAGTTTAGTCAAGCAGAAACCCTCTTTACAGAACCAATTTTGCTCTAAGTATCAATCTCAATGTGTTGTACTTTTTGAAAAAACACTTCCCCTTCCATAGCATCAAAATTGGAGATACTGAAATTTCTTTCTTTTTTATTTTGTAGTCTTCACAGTGTTGAAAAGTTGAATTCTTTTTCTTTTTCCTTGCACGGTTAAGATGCCCAATCACTATTGTTCCTTTTTTCCCTTTCTAGAGTAAGAATGAATATTGCTCCTGTCAATAATGGCAGCATTTGAAAAATAGTTTAGAGAGTAGTGCTGTGCCTATCAACAGCCAAGTACATGAGCAGTCTGTCTCTGCAAGTCCCCAGGTCTCATTAAAGAAAATGTGTGGAAAAGTAGAGCTAACCCTGCTGGATATGTCCCTACTGTATTTTATCATAAAGCTTTCCATTATTGCAGAATATGGCAGCCAAGTTATAAATAAACTGTGACTCATGCTAAAGGACAATAAAGCATCTGCACCAGACAGAGTCACCTTCTTGTTCCAGTAAGTTTTCATTCCAGTTTTCCATTCAGGTCTTCTTGTGCCTTTAAATATGATCCCCCTACTACTATTTGGTCAAATGTATTTCTAATCTTCACTTTATTCTCTCAAAATTTCTATTAAAATTGCTAAATTTTTATCATACTACATGTCAGAGGAATATCTTTGTCCCTTATTGGTTCCCATGCCTCTTCCATTGACTAATTCATTTGCTAATTCAGTTCACAAATAAATTTTGATAGGCTGCTATATGCCACATTCCGTGATAAGCAACAAAAATATCATACATGAATGTCTTCTGAAAAAAGATTATCTGTATAATCTACCTGTAAAAAATGAGCCATGTTGTATAACACTGGTCACCCAATTGGAACAGGAGGACCATCTAAATACTTGTTCTTAATTCCCAGGTAATTTAGAATGATCTGTAAAGTTTTTTAAGACTAAATTCCTCCAGTCTCTCTTCAGACCTCCTGTATTAAATTACCTGATTGTAAATGCTGGTATGTACATTATAAAAAATAAATCCTAGGTGATATTAATATTACTGATTGAGAATCATTTTTCTAAAATTATTACAGACTTTCCACTTTTTTATTAATATAGATATATCAAACACACAGAAACAGTACATGATAAATAAACAATAGCAATGAATTTTGGAAATTATTTTATAATCATTTAATACATGATTGCATATGTTTAATTAGCAGCATATGTTATAGTGCTGCAGGAAAGAAAACTAAATTTTAGTATATTTAAGGAACAGCATCTGTTAGGGACTGAATTATGTCTCACCAGATTCATATGCTTAGTCCTTAAGCTCCTAAACAGAATGTATTTAATGATAGGACCTTCAAGGAACTAATTAAGGTTAAAGAGATCACAAGGGTGGAGATCTACTGATAAGACTTATGAGTCCTCTTTCCTTCTTATAAAGGAAAGGGGATGCCACAGAGCTCTCCCTCTTTCTCTCTCTCTTTCTGTTAGTGCATGTGTGGAGAGAGGGGAGGTCACGTGAGAACAGTGAGACAGCAGTCTCTGCAGGTCAGGAAGAAATGTCTCTGCAGAAACCACCTTTGCTGGCACTTTGACTTTGGTCTTGCTGTCTCCTGAACTGTGAGAAAATATCTTTCTGTTGCCTATCACCTTAGTATTCTAGTATCCTTAGTGTTCTTAGTATTCTGAGACTAATACAGAATCTTATGGCTGTTTCTTCTTTCTTTTGTTCAGATGAAGACAGGAAGAAATTAGGCATGAGTAAATAAATGATAAGTAATGTAAATTGACCATAGTATTGCCAGAGTGTAAGGGCAGAAATGGATACAGAGCAGGTTTTCTATAATCCATCAGATCGGGTAAAGGAGGAGTCAGAGTCTTCAGTGGCTTTTTTGCAGGCTTTTATTGGGATTTACCCAGTACACAGCAGGCAGGGATGTTGGGGGGCTGGGAGGCTGGCAGGCCTCCCAGCCCCCAGCAAGTCTTCACTCTATCTGGGCTCTGTGGCGTTCTCCCTCTCTCTCTCTCTCTCTAGGCTTCTGCTGCTGCTGGCATCCCTGTGATGCCGCCCTTAAAAGCACAGTATTAGCCCAGGTGAATCTCATCTTCCTATGCCCACACCCTATTCCAGGTGCCCACCATCAGGCATGCATTCAGGACCACAAGGATCTATCATCTATCCTGATGGCAGGAGAGCAGAAAAGCCTGACATTTTCCCTTACCCTACACAGAGGTAATTACCCATTACTGTTGTAGATGATAGGAAAAAACAAGTTTAAGAGAGCTACATCTCATGTAAAATAAGTCCTGTCATAACATGATGACCCATCATATTAATAATAAATGGTCATATGTCAACATTAATTAAATCAAAAACATGGACATCAGTCGCTGAACTCATTACTGGATGATTTTTTGTATTAAATTAATTTTTAAAGAATTATTTATGCGTGCAAGAACTGGTGTGTAGACTGGAGGTATGGGGGTGAGAAGATTCACCAGAGACAGAGAGGGAAGCAGACAGGTGGATCTACTGATATACACTGTTGAGGAAAGCAGCGGGTGAGACAGAAGAGGTCTGCTTCACAATGTGGGTTAGCTCCCTGGTCAGGTATTGAACTCATGTTGCAGTGGATGTCGATAGCCTGATAGCACTGTCATTTCTGGATGATTCTTTGAAGTTCTTTCTGAGTTGTTACTGAAACAGAAGAGATACTGCCAGTTAACATATCAGCAAAGAAAGAGCATGCAGATTGCAAAGTGTACCCACTATAATGACCAGCAGGTGATCGGTTGACTTCCTGGCTTTAGTAGATGGAGTATTCACCTTCAAATGAGAAAATGAAATATCAATATGCAGAGTTCAGCACAATTTATTGTGTAACATTTTGTAATATGTCTTATGTAAAATTTTATGAAAAATAAATTAGAGAAATAATGTTCCCTAATTCATGACAGAGGAGAAGCAAATAGGTAATTATTTATATTTATAGAGTACCTATATCATGCTAAGCAATGTCCTTTATATTTTATATCCCAAAGAGTCAATATACTCTTATAATTTAATATAGGTCAGTATTGTAGATGATAATCTAGAAAAGGCTTTAAAATTATTATTAATATTTTAAAGAAAATAAAAAGATAAGTGGAAACTTGGTAATTCTGAACCTGCAGACATATTAGTAATGTTTACTAGCCACACTAATTTATTTTGTCATAATTGTATGTACCTATTAGTTTACTGAGAGTCACTTCCTAAGACACAAGAAAGTCGCTTTTCCCAAAACAACAGCAACAAAAATAACAAAACCTTTCTGTAAAACACCCAAAATGATAGATAACATACAGGTAACATTCTGACACAAAAGATTTTGGCTATTTTGTTTAATGCTATATGCCTAGGTACAGGTGGTCAATAAGTTGTAGTTGGCTATTTGAATATGTACCTTCACTTTCTGAAAAACAATGAATGTCCCAGCGGTCATAAGTAAAGAGGAAACAAAATCCAGAGCTATAAACTTGAGCTGAAATTTAGCACCCTTCATGGGTGACCAGAGAGGAAAAAAAGTTACAGTTCTCAGGAAATAAGAGGGTAAAAATGACAACTCAGACAGGGAGACAAATGATACTGCAAGAGATGGGTGAGATTTGACTGAGACCTCTGGAATAAGGTCAGGAGGTTCCATGATCTATAGAATCAGCAACTGGATGAGTCAGGGAAATCAGCAGAGAGGATGAGCAAAACAGGGAACATAAGAAAATGTGTAATTCATGGCTTGAGCTGCGTGTGTAATGGCTGGAGGAGTGGGTTTGGGGGTGAGGAGGGTCCAGTAAATGTCACTACTATGGTTCTTTGTTTTTTCAGGAATAAAATAGAAATGTTCAATAATTTCACTCTTCACCACTGAGATTTTCATATTAATTGTTTAAGTGTAAATCCTAAAAAATAAATATAATTAAATAATCATCAAACCATAATCAAAAAAAGGAGAAATTAAGAAATGTGAATAAGTTAATAAAACAGATGCATTTATATAAGTGGTTGATATAAATGCACTGACTTCAATAAACATCTAAAAATACTGTGGAACACACAGCAGGTGGACAAACAGCTACTATTAAAAAATGAGCAAAATTCCCTAACACACACATCACTTTAAAAGGTATATAGTTGGCAAAAAAGCAAGCAAAAATATTTTCCACCTCATATGTCATCAGGAAAATGCAATTGAAGCAATAAGATCCTATTATACACCTACTAAAAGGGCCAAAATCACAAAACAGACAGCACCAAATGCTGACAAACTTGTGGAGCAATGGGAACTCTCATTTATTGCTGATGTGAATGCAAACTATTCATCACTACCTTTACTGGCAGTTTCTAACTAAACTCAATACACATTTACCATACAATCCAGCAGTTACACTCCTTAATATTTACTCAAAGGAGGTGACAACTTATGTCCACAAAGAAAATTGCATATGGAAAACTACACATTTATAACAATAACAACTATTTTTTTGTAATTTCCATAGCTTGAAAGTAATTAAGATCCCCTTCTATAGGTGGAAGGCTAAACAGTAGTGCATTCAGGCAATGGGAAAGTAGCACTAAAAAGAAATTATTTATCAAGCCATTAAAATACATGGGGTGATCTTATTTTTTTTTATTTTTTAATGAATTAGTTTACATAATTCTTACATCATTTTTCATTTTTTCATAATATATGCATTTTCATTTTGGTTATATTCCTCATACAATTCCCACCCCCTTTTTCTGACCCTAATCCCTCTTCTCCTCCCCCAAACCCCCACTGTAGTGTGTCTCTGGTCTATAGTTGCTTGTTGATTTTGATTTTTACTTTATTGCAATTAGTCTTTTTCCAGGTCCCTTATTTAGGTTTTCTAAATTCCTGCTATAAGTGAGACCATCTGGTATTTTTCTTTTTCTTTCTGGCTTATTTCACTGAGCATGATCCCTTCCAGCACCATCCATGTTGCTGCAAATTGTATGTGTTTATCTTTTTTGATTGATGAGTAATATTCCATTGTGTATATATACCACATCTTCTTGATCCAGTCATCTATTTTTGGGCATTTGGGTTGTTTCCATAGCTTAGCTATTGTAAATAGTGCTGCTATAAACATAGGGGTGCAGGTGTCCTTTTGAATTAATGTTTCTGTGTCCTTTGGGTAAATACCTAGGAGTGGAGTTGCTGGATCATATGGAAGCTCTATCTTGACCTACTAAGATAAAGCCTCCATAGGGTGATTTTTAATTCATATTCCTAAGTATAAGAGGACAATCCGAAAAGATTATATACTGCATGGTTTTAACTATCATATTATAAAAAAAACACACATATAAAGATGATAAAATGTCAGTGGTTATCAGGTTATCTCCATAGGGAGAGGCATGGATGAGTAAGCAAAGCATCAGAGAACAGAAGACTATATTAGGACAGTGAAACTACTCGGTATTATGCTATATGTGGGAATATAAGACATTTTATATTTGTCTAAACCCATGGGAAGTACATCACCAGGAGTGAATACTAACATAAACCATGGACTTGGGTGATTCTGATGTGTCACCAAAAGTGAATCCTAATTTAGATCATAGTGTTAATGATGTAATCAATATAGGTGTATTAGTTATAACAAATGCACTACACTCGAAGGGGTGTTGATAATGGATAAACTTTGTTATGATATTTAAACTTCTCTGATAATCTATAAAAAATGAAAATATAATAAAACATCTATTAGAGGCTTTTGAATAGCATGCTATATGTTTGCAGATATGTGATAAATGAAAATTATACAGTGGCTTCTGAGAAGGATCTAAAATGTGCTTCAGTTATTATAAATATGAATTGTTTTAAGTTGAGTGGCAGCTTCATGTATATTTACTATATTATTTGCTTTTCATTTTTGTGTGCTGAAAATATACACAAACATAATAATAAGAAATATGAAATAGACTGAGGATTATATATGTGGGGATAGAAAGCTTTAAATGAATACCCATAACAAATTCCACTCTCAGTAAATATTTCCCACATTTTTTTTTATTTTTACTTTTTTAAAAATATATTTTTATTTATGCATACAAGAACTGGGGTGTAGGCCAGAGGTGCAGGGAATGAGAGGATTCACCAGAGACAGAGTGGAGAGCAGAACAGGTGGATCTACTGAAATACACTGTTGAGGGGAACAGTGGGTGAGACAGGAGAGGTCTGCTGAGCCATGTGGGTAGTTCCCCGGCCAGGGATCAAACTCATGCTGCAGTGGCTGGCAATAGCTTGATTATGCTTAGACTTAACCCCTTGCACCACCAGGGAGGTCCTTCCCCAAATATCTTAACTTCAACCTGTCATCCCTTTATTCTCTCTTTTGTTCCTGCTTATACTATTTCCCCTATCAAGCCTCCTTCCCATTTTTCACATTTTTCATTCCATCATGTGGAACTGTTCATCTATGTGTCCAAATCTACTATAGAGCTCATCACAGAGGTAACACTCTAATTAGCAGATCCTGTTTCTACCCACACATCTACTTACACATGCTCACACATACACACAGTATTTAAAAATATGTGTGTATGCATTCTGTTATACATACACAAGATAATGTGTCCAAAGCAGATAATTATTTTACATTATTCTTGCCCCCCCCCCCAGTAACTAGCACATAGATAGTTGCTCATTGACAGGATCTACCAAATAAGGTGTCACTTAGTATACTTCTGGAGCTTTTTTTTTTTAATGTATGTGCAGAAAAGAGTTTTAAAGAAGAACAAACATTACAAATCAGAGAAAAAATATGAAAGAAGGAAGGAAGATGAGCTGAGATAAACTGTCAATTACCAAAGAAGGCAATTTTCCTTAAATTTTGTTCTAAGCAGTACTAAAATAATTTATTATTGAAGCTTAAAATAAAAGAGATTTGCATAATATGCTAAAGCTGTGAATAGGAAGTATGCAGTACATATATAAACAGGCTGTCATGATCATGTTTGCTTTTTAAAAATCTATGATCCTACTGACAATAATCATATGTGTGGCTAATTCTTGTCCAGTTCTCCTAACCCTAGTCCCATCTCTGATTGCCACAAACCAATAAGAGTCTACCACTGAGAATCCTTGTCTTCTGGCAGTTTGTTACCTTGTGGCTCTAGGAAATTGGTTTTGGTTTGTTTATTTTTGTTTCTGTTTTTCTCTCAATTTAACCCAGGTAACTGGCAAAGGATTAGGCAGTTGTTCAATTCAGACAGCACATATATTAAGTCTTCTGTTGAATTCTTTTCGCACTGCTCAGAAGCACCATCTCTTAGGAGTTGAAAGACCTGCAAATTATGTGCTTTTGGTAACGTGATAGAGGTTGGGCTAGCTCTTTGAACATACTAAATTGTTGGGTGTTGTTAATTTTCTTTAAACTTCCACTAGAAATTCAGACAAATTTAATTTAGAATTTGAATAGTTTTATGGTTTCCTTTCAACACATTTCCACCATCCTGTATTTTTTGGCCTTTTTTTTTTTGTTGAAGTTCTTTCAAAAGATTAATAATCAAATTGTATCCACAGAATATACTTTCCCCTAGATATTTTTACAAGCATGTAAAAAAATATGAAATGCCAGCTGAATTTTAAGCTGTTTTGAAGAAAGAAACATTGAATATTTGTTTCCAACAGGGATATGTTGCTAATATATGAAGGAAAAAAGTTTGGCTTCAGCACCTTGGAAGATATTTTTGGATTATTCAGAACACTGAGGAAAGTGAATAGCAAATGCACAAATTGAATTTTGGCTGATGTACTTATATTTCCTAAATATGACTCTTAATGCTCTTTGGAGAATGTCATTTTATGAACTGGATTTGAACTCAGAAGTTTAGCTCATTAAAGATTAGATCACCATCCAAAAGGATTTAGTAAAATATAAAATGTCTGTGTTATATGTACCATAAGTAAGAATAAAAGGGAAAACAATGCAGTTTTTGGGAAAAACCCCAGTACCTCATGTATTTCCCCAATTACTTTGTTTACTAGTTTCTTGTTTTACTTGTGTCTGCTAGCTTATTTGAAGCGTATTTGGAATTAGATCTAAATCACCTTAATTATTTTTAATTAAAACAATTGCATATACTGATATAGCCAAATAGTATGTAACAAATCTCATTATAACCTCCTCGCAAACACTGTTTTGAAAAACACCATAGTAGGCACATCATTAGAGAAATGCACACACTAAACCTCTGGAGTTCATAATATATGATTTAAGTTAAAAGAAAAATGTGTTAATGTGTAATGTTACCTTAGGATTAACTATATTATTGGGTCCCTTCATTTCAAAGGTGCTAGCAGATACATATTCCTATGTCCTATATCAAAGTACATAGATTATGAATTGTACTTGGTATTTTCTAATATTATGATATGTAAGTAAAATGCTGTGCCCTCAATTTTTGCCAAGTGAAATATGGAACACTAGTGAATAGGTCTTCCCTGACATACACCCATCACTCAGTGGGAAAAGAAGCAAAATTCCAATTCAGTAAAAGTAAAATTTATCATCACCTGGGAAAAATGTTACAAGTATGTGTATACAGACACACACACACACACACACACATCTGTATAGAATTCTACATATATACATATACGTGTATAATATATGACAGACACATATATAATATAGCATAAACTATTGTAAATGAGAAGTTGAAAATAAATATAACAGAAAATTGTTGTCCTTGATAAAATTACTTGAGAATCTTGACATTTATATTCTTTACTCTATGTCTCCATAATTTCCCCTCAACTTCCTAATTATATTTTTTCTTTTGTCTTTTTTTTCATTTTATGGAAGTAACTTTTGGGAGTAGTGTGCCTTTTCTTTTTAAAATCATCTTTGTTACTGTAGATTCAAAGTACCAATTCTCCCAAGAGGTTTCCTAGATTGTAAAGAAGTTGAGCCTTATTTCTTTTCCTTTTTCTAATTATTCAGCTGTATTATAATCTATAAACTTATCAGTTATTAAGCTTTTCAAACTGTTGATGACATGTGGCTTTATTTAGATTCTTTGTCTTATTCCATATTTGTTTTAATGGGGCATTAACATCCCTTTAATGTGTGAGTCTCAATCTTGAATGTTTTCAGAGTCCAAGTAGAAAAAGTTAGGCATATGTAAGCTCTTGAAATACAGATTAGAGAGAAACTTGGAGAATTAGAAGTTGCTTCCCTTTCTTATAATTATTCAAATTGAAATTCCCATAAAACACTATTCTAGTCAACTCAAACCTAAGGTGCCTTTGTCAGTTGTAAAGCCTAATGTAAAGAAATGTACAGAACATATCGACCTTTACACAATTAAAAATAGACAGGCAGCCTGGTTGTGCAAAGGATTAAGTATCAGCACTTTGAAGCAATCGGCAGCTACTGCAGCAATAGTCCCATCCCCAGCCAGGGAGCTACCCACATGGCACAGCAGACCTCTCCTGTCTCACCTACTATTCCCCTCAGCAGTGTATTTGAGTCAGTCTGCCTGTTCTGCTTCCCACTCTGTCTCTGGTGAATTCTCTCACCCCCCCCCCACACCTCTGGCCTATATCCCAGTTCTTGTATACATAAATAAATAAACCTTTATTTTTTTAAGATTTATTTATTTATACAAGCACTGGGTACAGTCAGAAGTGCGGGAGGGTGAGAGAATTCACCAGAGCCACAGCGGGGAACAGAACAGGCAGACTGATGAAATACACTGCTGAGGGGAGCAGTGGGTGGTAGGAGAGGTCTGTCGCACCATGTGGGACCCTCACCCGGAGGCCTGGGATTGAGCCGATGCTGCAGAGGCTGCGGGCAGCTTCTCAACCCAGAGCTCAACCACTGTACCACCAGGGAGGCCCAATAAATAAACCTTTAAAAGATTGACAGGCAAAACAAACACTCATGTGCTTAATTTAAATAACTAAGACATCAATTGAAAGTTATCATGATGTCATGCTAGGGATCTTTTCATCAATGTTAAAATGAAAGCAAATGTGCCCAGGTGATTACCTGCAGTTCAAATTAAAAACATATGACTATTAAAATGTTTCGAATGTATTAAATTGATTTGCATGGCCAAATTTGCAAAATGAAAAAGAATTATCTCTTAGTAAAGATAAAACAGGAAAAAAAAATTAAAGTATTTTTCACAAAATGGCTGAGTAATAAATTCAAGAGAATTTTATTGCTACTAAAAATAATGCAGGACTATTAAAAAGGACTAACTCAGTAGTGACTATCAAAGGCAGTTATCACTTTTGAAGAAAATTAATTTACAGATTAAAAACCTAAAAGTGAGGCTTTTGCATATGTAAATATCATGTAACTGTGAGTCAGATTTGTCTTTTAGGCAGCATTTGCACAAGTAAGAAACTACCATCAGTATTATATACAGATAAGGAGGAAAAGGAAAGAAAAAAATAAACCAAAAATGGTATGAGCTCATCAATATCATAATCTAAAGGAGGGTTTCTCAGAGGGTGAGGGGAGGAATATCAGAAACATTTTCTTAAACTGTGTGAGCTGGGGGGCCTCCCTGGTGGCGCAGCGGATTGAGCGCAATGCTGTGAAGCTGTCTGCAGCCTCTGCAGAGCTGGTTCGATCCCTGCCAGCCTCCAAGCAACCCAGATGGCAAAGCAGACCTCTCGTGTCTTGCTCGCTGCTCCCCTCAGCAGTGTATTTCATCAGTCTGCCTGTTCTGTTCCCTGTTCTGGCTCTGGTGAATCCTCTCACCTTTCCATGCATCTGGTCTGTACCCCAGTTTTTGTATAAATAAAATAAATCTTTAAAAAATAAAGTAAAATAAATAAACTGTATGAGCAGAGATTCTATTCAGACAATAATATCTACACAGACTCACTAGCCAGCAGAGGTAAAGAAAGGTCAAAGATTCTATTTAGCATGGACTCATTGAATATCAGCTCTATCTCTATGCACACCATCATCCAGATTCCATGAGAGTGTAGTCATACACACTTGTATAGAGCTCACAGTTATGCTACATGGACTCATACATATTCACACATGCACACTCCCACTCACATTTACTCACACTGCCATTCACATTCACACCCATGATCATTCACACTCTACTCCAATGATAGTAGAGATACTGATTAAATCGTATAAAAAAAATTTAAAGGTGTCCTCCCCGGTGGTGCAGCGGGTTGAGCGCCACACTGTGAAGCTGCCCGCAGCCTCTGCAGTACAGGTTCAATTCCTGGTCATCTGGGGAGATTCCCACATGGCGTGGCAGACCTTTCTTGTCTCTCCCGCTACTCCCTTCAGCAGTGTCTTCAGTCTGTCTGCCTGTTCTGCACCCTGCTCTGTCTCTGGTGAATTCTCTCACCTTCCTGCACCTCTGACTGTACCCCAGTTCTCGTGTAAATAAATAAATATGTTTAAAAAAAGACAGTGATTTTTCATTATTAAAAAAAAAGGTACTCAAAATTCTTTTAAGAAAAAATAAATGTTTTTAATTTCCAGCAGACTTATATTTACAATTTGAGAAGTTTTCCATTGCATTACGATGCACCAGCATTTTTCAGTCTCTGTAGACTCATTCCTTCTATATGGATTACAATTTCATTTTCCAAATTTTGCTAAACTCAATTTATCTTTGGAATACAATCATCTATCAAAATAGATGCCTTACAGCAGGGCAAAATGCAATGTTTTTATTGTATGTTCACCCATTTAACATTATTAATTTTGATAATAAAATTTATTTTTCTTTCTCTCTCTCTCTTCTTCCCCACTCTCTAAATTTCCTTACCAGTGGACAATAATGAGAAGACCTTAAATATATATATAGCTTAAGGGTATTCTAATGCTCTCCCTACAGCAAAATAGACGTTTCCTATTTTCTAAAGAGACAGGTGAGTATTCACACTTCATTTTAGTGGTCATATCTAAAGAATCCAAGCAAATTGCCTTACCTTCTATGATGCTATAAAGGGAGATGCAATTTCTCTTCTATTTAAATAAGACTGAATATTTTTCATGTGTTGTTATGAGAATTAAATATTCTGCTTTACATTAAGCAATTAACACATAAAATGTTACCTAGGAAATAGCAATTATCTTTGAACAGGCAATATGGCCTTGGGGAAAAATATTCTTTGGACAGAAGTAGATTTTTAATTCTGAACTTTTACTAGCTATCTGCACATGCCATTTTAATTTTTTTTCTCATTTATAATACTGGGAAATAATCTACAGTGTAGAGATTGAAAAGGAGATAAAATATGAAAATCACTGAAACTAGAATATGACTAAAATTCATTAAATAGTAACAATTATTTTTGTGGGTAGTGCTCAAATCTGGAAATCTGCCTGTAGATTTAGGTATCGTTTCTCATATTGCATAAATTCTCATATATGCATAGATCAGCTACTATTCAGCAGGCACTGTTGTAAACATATGAAGTCCTTCAGGGATTTAAGCATTAAGAGATTCCGGTTCTGGAGAAACTCAGATGACAGGATGGCAGATTTTTTTTGTTTAGGTATCATAAATAAATGGCATATAAATATACAAAAGATCTCATTTCATACTTCACATAAATAATCAAGACCATTCTCTGGTAATTTTATATGAATGGTTGACTTTCTTTCCCTCGCATACATATCAAAGCATTAAAATACACACATAGGCCAGGCACACATGAACGGGAACATACATACATATATGCAAATACCAAATGAAGGAGGAGAGAACTTCTATGAAAACAAGACTTTCCTTTATTTGCTTTTGGTAAGGGGTAGGTAGTTTTTAAGGGGAAGTGTTTTTTTTTTTTCTGATTAAAACTCAAGAAACATGTGTTGTAGACAGACCCCATGAAGAATGTGGAAGAAAAAGACTTCCCTCACCTAGAGAAATGAAATTTCTCAAATGTTAAGTGGAATAAAGTTAATAGATTGAACAGCAAAGACATTCATGTCTAGTGGAAATGTTAAGCAGCAGAGAGTTCCTAAAGAATTTCCAAACATGGTATGAATGCTTGGGATGGTATCATCCGGCAGAGAAAAGCAACATGGTAGTAAAGTGGGTATGAGGTTACAGAAAACAGGAGATAGTAAAAGAGTAGCAATGTATCTTCATATATAAATTCAAGGCAGTTTCATTGTCATTTCTGTTTTTGGTTAGTGCAACTGTAGCTGCCTAAGAACAGTCCAAGTCTTTTTTTGTTGTTGTGTTTGTTTGTTTGTTTGTTTTTTAATGAAAAGTAAACACTGCTTTTATTCTTTTACTTTTACAAATAAAAACATGACATTTTATTCTTCCCTCCTAAGAGGCTGCAAACATTTCCTTCTGTGTTCATGGAAAGGGAAACTACATTTTATTCTCACTAATAATTTAAGAGCATTGCTTTAAGAAGCCATCAAGGTTTATGAAAAACAATGCACAACAATATATATTTAGCACAAGGAAAAAAAATAAAGAACAGATATTTTAGTGAGTAAAGCAGTGAAATAAACATGAGAGAGGAAATCTGTGTACTTAGGAGAAGAAAAGAGAGTAAACTGCATTAATGACAGTACTTCCCAACGGGGAGGCTTAGCTGTTAATATAGAAGTTGCCCAAGAAAGTAGATGGTCAGCTTCCAGGTGAGTAAATCCAGGACTCTACCCAGGAAACTGTTTTGTTTTTTTTGTTTTTTTGTTTTTTTGTTTTTTTTTTTACCAGTAGCACTAGAAGCTGAGACATCCTGCACTAATGCATTAGCCCTCCCACGGCTGAAAGCTTTTCGCTACCTGCACTCAGAGTCTGACAGGTCACTGCCCATCAGTGCCCAGAGAAGGCTCCTATCCAATCCCATTCCTTAATTTGCTTAGTTCCTATCCATCAGAAATGAAGTCCATTCTATGACACTTAGAGTCTCCTCTGTTATTTTATTACTCAATATGAACTTTATCCTTCTAATGCGTAGAACAGCCAAAAGTTTCAAGAGGAAGTAGAACCCCAATTGTGTGGTGGGCTGAGTTTCAGAAGATGAACAAAACAGATGAAGAGACACCCTGTTGCATTAACACTTAAAAACAAGCAAACAAACAGAAAATAGCGGTAGTGCATCCGTCCATCTTACCAATCCATTGTTAATTATTGGTGTCATCTGGTTGAGTTTATTAGGTTTGTGTAACATGATTTTAAAATAAGAGTCTACAGAATATCACTGGTAATGTCAACTCTAGAACTGCAAATTCTCAATTTTGAAGTCGATGACACTTGATTGGCCTGCTTTGCATAACATTTACTCACAGTTCTAGAGGCTGGGAAATATAAATGTTTTAGTTGCATCTGTAATTTTCATGTATAGACTTTTAGTTTTTGTCCTAGAATCCATGGAAGGTTATTTCCATGGAAGGTCATTTGGAAGATTCCCATTAGCAGCCTATCTTTTCACCCTCTGGTTTTTATAGTTTCATAAAATACAAAATGTTGTCTACAGGTGTCTACTTTTATACTTATAAAAGTCCCCACTAGTATTTATATATTTATAACTTGAAATTTCACTTTCCAACTTGAATTTCAACTTAGAATTTCCATCTTAGAATTCCAACTTTCACTTTTCACTTTCCAACTTAGAATTCCATCTCTACCTCTATAGCCATTATCCCTTTTGTCAACGTTATGGTGACAGGAGTATCAGATGTGGGTTGCTTGCAGTTCCAGATATAGTGGCATGTTGATGCTGTATGGAGAGGGATTGTCTCTCATGTCTCCCTATGACAGTTCTTCCTTAGCATCTTGTTGAAGCATAGTGTTTTATCCAACTTGGAAAAGGAAAAATTTAAAATTGGTCGTATAAGATTTTACATGTTCAACATGGGTTGTATGATGACTTGTTATGATTTCAAATCCATGTTTTGAAAGCTTGTTTTGGACAAATGTGTTTGTAGTTTGAACTTGTTTTGAATAACTCGTTTTGATGAAATTGCTTTTAAATGGGATATTAGAACTTTTTAATGGATATGAACATATGCAGGATTATATAATCAAAATTGTGCTACTGAGTGCTTATCAACATGAACATATGGAAGAGAGACTTAGACATGAGGGACATTTAAACTTTAAATACCAAGAGTCTCTGAGGACTTATTTTAAAGTGTTTGGTCTGGGTAAGTCTACTCCTTGATGATCTAAGTAGCTCTCTGAAGTCCTTGCAGCATTAGTTCCCACTGAGACAACATGAAAAACCATGTAGCAACCCCATGAAGGAGGTTAGCTTGCCTGCAAACTCAGGCACCTTTTTTCCTGCTACCATGTTGCTCTAGAAACAAGGGGCTTTGATTCTGCAGAGGCAGCTGAATATCAACTCTTGGTTGGCTAAGCCAGCTCTCCAAATCTCCTAAGAACCAGCTCATAGAGGGTACACTAAATTTCTTAATAAGAAATAAAGCTATAGTTTAGTTCTTTCATCTTCCTTTGTCTAGAACAATAATATAATCAGTTTGTCATTGGTTTGTAGTATGTTATTTCTGTGCTGACTTAGAGAACTTATAATAAGTTCTACATGATCTTGGTTTGTGAAATATTAATGTGATAAATGGTAATTCCTGCAGTGAAATTATGTTAAGAAATTTATTGGCAAAGATAGCCTCAGTTTCTGAGAATAATTTTCCATGGACAAAACAACAAGTCAAGAGATCTCTTCCTGAGGTTAAGTTATTTTTATAATAAAGTCAAACTTTCATTGTTAATGACATAATTTTATAGTAGTTATTTTAATGTGTATTTAAAATGTGGCTTTATGATTAACTATAGATTACTATGTATTAACTACCTGTGGTTTTGATACAAAACATTCAAATACACATTGATTATAAGCATTCAATTATTTAGTCATAACCTCTTGGAACAGTCACAGTTATATTAACTAAATTAATGAAAGTAAAGGAATTTGAATATTGAAATGTTAAAAAGCACAAATCCACAAATAATATACTGATATGTGCATTTCTTGAAAGTGAGAAACTATTTGTAATTATCTTGTATACTGATATAAAATCTCAAAAAGAAAAGGTTTATATTACTGCCCACTCAGAAAGCCTTTAATGGTTTATAGGGTTTTTATCAGAGTAAAAAAAAAACTTACACAAGCATTCAGATCTTATTGATCTGAATTGAAAAGAAACCTTTAAGCTTCAAATATTCATTTATTGCATTATTTGCGTACTCTATAAAACTAAAATAATATAAAGTAAATAAAATCTAAATAGTTTCAGAGATTATTCCTTTTTTCAAAAGAGCAAATCATCTTCTAAGAGATTTCTACACCTTTGTCCATGTGATCAGTTGAGATGCTTCTAGTAATAAAGGGTAGTGGAAATTGTTTGCAGAATGACTGTTAACAGAATTGGCAATAGTATTGTTAATAGAATAATTGTGCCTAGAGAGGGAAGAACACAAAGAATATGTTTTCCCAATGAAACACCCAGAGATAACCATACCCTCATGAATAAATGACCAGTCAAACAGAGTTGGCCTGAATTGGGGACCCTGAGGCCTGAAAACTTGCCACAAGACTAAAGCACATTCTGGAGGGGAACCTTAGGACAGAGACAGAAGGGGTCAGGGCTGCCTGTAACCAAATGGGTCATTTAAAATACAAATCAAAATAAAGGCTGCCATTGTGGCCTCTCTAAGTGTTTCTCTACCATGTGTCTCTTCCAAGTATCTCTATATAATTCTCCTCCACTTGTCTCCCCTAAGTACCTTAAGTCCCTGGTGCAAAGCGAAAAAACAAGTGGACCATTCGTTTCCATGTGTGTGTCTCTCTTTCTCTCCAAGTGTCACCCTACCTTTGTCACTTCTGTGTCTCAAACTTCCCCTCGACAATCAGCTCCACTGCCTGTTAGGTTGGTCAGGGAACAGGGAATCTTCTGTTCCTTGAATGAAAGTAATACTCTGGAATCTTGTGAAGTTATTTTTTTTCCCTTCATAATTTTCAGTGTCCATAAAGTACCTAGAATATAAATATGTGAATAGATATTATAAGCATAGATGTGAATATAAAATATAAAAACAAACCACAATAATATGACCTATCAAAATGTTGAGCCCAAATATTAACCACAATTTTCTTTGCATTAAAGCTATACTAGTAAGTCATTAAATTGTGTAACATAACCTCAAAAGAAAACAAAACAAATTTAGTCTGAAAGCAATGTTTTTAATTTGACATTGCTGTTAAGCTACAAAGCACTGTGGTCTGATTATCATACATCTTTGCTTAGTTTGAGGACACTGAATCACACTCATTTGCAATCATCAGTATGAATTTGTTGTATACTCTGCACAGATAATAAAATGAAAATGCTATTACAGGTGGTCTACTTGCATCTATTGGGAAATCATCTATAATTTCACATCATTTTCAGTTATATAATTTAAAAGATAAAAAATATCCTCAAATATTGAGATGTTTTCCTAGTGACACAGTGCCATCTACTCAGTTACAACTCAAGTGTTCAATTGTAGATTTAAATACGTGTCTATCGTACAATAACTGGTATATTTTTGAAACATAATTGTAACTGAATTTTATAAATAGTTCCCTTTCCATAGGTTTTCTTCCATAATGAGTCAGAACAGTCATGGTAGCTTTATCTATTTTCTCATAACTTCCTCACATGCAAGTTGTGAGTATATTATTACTCACTCTACTTTTCTATGAGGTTCCAGTTAAATTTTTTGTTATCTATAATGTTTATACTTATACTTAAAGTAGCACTTAATCGAAAATGAAATATAATGTTGTTGTGTTTTTTTTTTTAATTCTGAGATTTGTCTTACGGATATAATTAAAATTTGAGGGAAAATATTTTTGGATCATTATTATGATTTCCTAGTAGAGGAATTTGATGTGTCCTGTCATCCTCAGTTAGTTTTGCATCTCAGAATAGGAGACAGTTCCAAATTGGAACCCTCCCCAAACAGGCCATTTATGTAGCATGTCAACACCATGGTCCTTTCAGACAGTGGAAAGATACTTAGGTTGAAATGTTATTTAACATCAAGACAAAAATAACATACTATCTATTTATAGCTTGAAGTATAGAATGGAAGTTAGTTAACATTTTATGTAATAGCTTTTACCTTTTTCTGGTCTTCAGAGCATTGAGAATTTTAATAATGATTAATAATTCCATTCTAGTCCTAGTGTGATTAAAATAATTAAGATAATAACAATAGCAATAAAATTAAATTTATGACTGGATTTCACCGAAATCTTGGCTAGTGGCAAGCATTCAGTAAAATATTTTTCACACATGATTACATTTAATTTCACCCCAGTGTTATGAAAAGATGCATTATTATCATCTATACCTTACAGATGAGAATACTGATGGTTAATACTCAAAATATATATCATAAAGCCAAAATTTTAGTTTATGAGAATGAGACAAAATTATTTATGTTATTGATCCTCTCCATAAAGCTGTTATTTGGCATTTATTATATTGATGTTTAGAGTTTGTCTTAATTACTAAGGGTTTTTTTCCCAAGGTTTTAACTCATTAGAAACTAAAAATTTTGTGCTATCTTGTCCATTTCACTTGTACTATAATGAGAGTTAATCTTCAAGTTGTTTTAGACATGTGCTTTTATCAAATTGTAATCTTGCCTGTTTCTCCAATTACTGTTTTCACGAACCTGTATTATAACCTTTGTATAATGCGTGCATTACACAGTTGCAGAAAGGTACACTCTGTTGAGATCCTTATTGTCAGATGGCATTTCATGGAATTCTTTATTTAAAATCATCCTTATGAAAATTAGCTATTTTCTATAAAGTTCCCAAATTTTTCAAACAAATTTTTTCTAATGTTGTCATATTCAACATAACAATAATGATGCTAGAGAATCACCATAATTTAGCTTTATGCATTGAATGCATTTGAGAACTTCATTTTCATATATCTTTTAATGGTAAATATTTTGAGTTTTTGCTTCCTTAAGTGTGAGTGCTAGTAGTATCAAACCAGGTTAAGCTTTACTGAAATGACTCTGTGCTACAAATAGCCAGACTAAAGTGGGCTCAGAATTGTTCTTTCAACATGAAAGTATTGCATCTTGAGCATTTTTTGTTTTGTTTTGGAAAATTTCATCTCTTGTCTCTTAAATGCTTTATTCAGCCAAGATATGAGGGATATATGCAATTGAATTTTAATGGATTGGAAAAATATCATTGCTAACACGATCCTTCAAGATAATGACAACACAACCCAGTGAATATTGCTTGTAGTCAGAAGTCTCAGAGGCAGATAGCAAGTATTAATGTAGTGACAATTACTGCCTCAAGTCTCTCCTACATATATTTGAAAAGACTGCAATTTTTTCTACCTCAAATGATAGCTCCTAAAATCATAGAATAGCACTACTTAATAGAATTCTAAGGATAAAAAAAAAATTACATGGATCGTTTTTCTTGATACATGCAAGAATTTATTAAAAATATTCTAGAGTTTTCTAGACTTGTATAGAAGTTTTCACTTCTGGCTAGTGGCTATAATAAACTGTAGAAATTTTAAGCAATACAGACTCTTAGTAGCACTGAGGTGAAGCAATACAGACTCTTAGTAGCACTAATACAGACTCTTAGTAGCACTTAGTAGCACAAGTTTTCAAAATGTTTCATAGAAGGGAATTCCATAAATGAATGGCAAAATAGCCTACCCTCCAGTAGATAAATATTAAGATCACTGGACAAAATATTTTTTGGTAATTCAACTTCTGAATATACTGGCGAGTGACCAGAAACTTACAGTCTAACCTTGGAAAAAGACACAAATTGGAGGCAATTTGCAATTGTTTGACTTTTTGCCCAAGGGCACACTCTAGTGGGTCTGCCTAGGAGTGTTGAAAAATAATCAGAAAAGTATAATCTTACTGATTTGAGGATCAAAGGGTTGCGGTTTTGGGGTTCTGGAAGTATCTGGAAAGTGAGATGAAAAGTTCTGGAAAGAGAATTACAGAGAAGATACAACACTGCATATTTGTCAATATTCTTATATGAGCTGTATATACTTTCAGAAGGCTCCAGTGTGCTCAGTAAAAAGTACTTAGGAAATTGGGGGGGGGGGGGATTAGTCACTGACCACCACGGAGGTTAAAGTGTAAGTTTAACCATGTTATTTACTTGACATTCTTCATAAAAATATAACAGAATTCAGATCAGTGCAGGATTATCCAAAACATGTTATTGGGGCGGGGAAGGGGGCAGGGGGGATATCAGATTTCTGAGTTGGTTGAATATTCTAAAAATAAAATAATGTAATGTTCTTCCTAGATGCTTCTAATTATCATCCAGGATTTTAAACAACTGTATTCTTGTCTATTTTTATTGAACTATTTTTATTGAGGTAACAATGGTTTATATACTATATATAATTGGGGGTATAGTTGTACACCTCTTCAGATATATGTTACAATATCACTTCAACAAACAAAGCATCCATAATCATCTACCATATTCTGTTGTGCTCTTACCCTCACTCTCCCCATCTGTCAGCTTCGGTTCTATAGTCAGGGTTTTGGTTTTCTTTTTCTGTTTCTGTGTTTTGTTTCTCTATATTCCACGTATGACTGAAATAATTTATCTTTCTCCTTCTGACTTGCTATGCTTAGCATAATCTCCTACAGTTATATCTATCATGTTGCAAATGACAATATTTAATCTTTCTTAATAACTGAGTAGTATTTAATTATATATGTTCTGTATGTGTATTTTTATTCAAATGCTATATTATTTATTATTATAATATTGTGGTATTATTTGAAGTTTGGAAGTATAATAGCTATATTTTTACTTTAGGTCAGAATTGCTTTGGCTATTCTGGGTGTATTTTGGTTCCATATAAATTTCATTAAGGGGTCCTCTATTTCTTTGATGATGAAGTTGAAGCATTGTCACAAATTGCTTTAAACCTCTTTGTGCTTTGGGTAAGATGATCGTTTTGACAATGGTAATTCTTCCAATCCACGAGCAAGGGATATCTTCTCATTTCCTCTGTATCTTCTTGTATTTCTTTTAATTATGTCTTAAAGTTTTTCACTGTTCAGGTCTTTCACCTCCTTTGTTTCGTTTATTCCAGAGAATTTAATTCTATTCAATGCAATCGCAAATGGAATTGTTTCCTTGCATTTCTTTCTCTTCTTAAAAGATTAATCCTCACTGGTGTAAGGTGGTATCTCATGGTAGTTTTGATTTGCATTTCCCTGATTGCAAGTGATGTTGAACATTTTTTCATATGCCTGTTGGCCATTTGCATTTCCTCTTCAGAGAAGTTTCTTTTTAGCTCTTCTGCCCATTTTTTGACTGGATTATTTTCTTTGTTGTTGTTGAGTCTCATCAGCTCTTTGCAGATTTTTGTGATCAGTCCTTTATCATTAGTGTTGGGTGCAAAAATGTTCTCCCAGTTGGTGGGGTTTCTCTTTGTTTTTGTTATTGTCTCTTTTGCTGTGCAGAAGCTCTTTAATTTGATGTAGTCCCAGCTGTTTATCTTTGCCTTCACTATCACTGCTTTGGGTGATGTATCTGTAAAGATGTCTTTGATGTGCAAATCCCGTAGTGTTTCGCCTATATTTCCTTCTATATATTTTATGGTTTCAGGTCTTATGTCTAGTTCTTTAATCCATTTTGAGTTGATTTTTGTGTATGGTGTGAGGTAGTGGTCAAGCTTCATTCTTTTGCATGTAGCGACCCAGTTTTCCCAGCACCATTTATGGAACAAGCTTTCTTTGCTCCAATGAATAGTCTTTGCTCCTTTAGCAAAGATTAGTTGATCATAAATCTATGGGTTTATTTCTGGATTTTCTATTCGATTCCATTGGTCTGTATGTCTGTTCTTGTTCCAATACCATGCAGTTTTGATGATTATGGCTTTGTAGTATAGTTTGAAGTCTGGGAGTGTGATGCCTCCATTCCCTTCTTTTTTTTTTTCAGGAGAGCTTTGGCTATTCGGGGTTTTTTGTGATTCGATATGAATTTTTTTTTTAAAGTCTTTGGAAAATTTATTTATTTATTTTTTTATAATAAATTTTATTTTTATATTCCCCATACAATTGCAACCCTCCCATTCTGACCCCAATCCCTCCCCTCCTGCCCCCCACACCCCCAAAAGTGTCTCTGGTTCATAGTTTTTTGTTGATTTTGATTTTCACTTTCTTATAGTTATTCATTTTCCTGGTCCCTTATTTAAGTATTCTAGATTCCTGCTATGAGTGAGACCATCCGGTATTTTTCTTTTTCTTTCTGGCTTATTTCGCTGAGCATGATCCCTTCCAGCGCCATCCATGTTGCTGCAAATTGCATGTGTTTATCTTTTTTGAAAGCTGAGTAATATTCCATGGTATATATGTACCACATCTTCTTGATCCAGTCATCTATTTTTGGGCATTTGGGCTGTTTCCAAAGCTTAGCTATTGTAAACAGTGCTGCTATAAACATAGGGGTGCAGGTGTTCTTTGGAATTGATGTTTCTGTGTCCTTTGGGTAAATACCTAGGAGTGGAATTGCTGGATCATATGGAAGCTCTATGTTTAGTAGGTCAAGAAATCTCCACACAGCTCTCCATAGTGGTTGGACCAGTGTGCACTCCCACCAACAGTGCAGGAGAGTTCCTTTTTCTCCACAACCTCGCCATGAGATATAAAATCAAATTACTGTTCAAAATATTTAGTTGTTAGTCCATTAAGTCATAACTACATCTACAGTTTTACCCAGTGATTTCATGGAAAATAATTATCTTAAAATCAAACTTTTTTTTATTATTATCTTGCTTTAAAAAATTAATTGGAGGGCCTCCCCGGTGGCGCAGCGGTTGAGCGCTGGGTTGCGAAGCTGCCCACAGCCTCAGCGGCGCAGGTTCTATCCCCGGCTGCTCCCTGGCCACCGGAGGAGGGTCCCACATGGTGCACAGACCTCTCCTGCCGCCCGCTGCTTCCCTCAGCAGTGTACCTCCGTCCTTCTGCCTGCTCTGCTCCCCGCTCTGGCTCTGGTGAATTCTCTCACCCTCCCGCGCTTCTGACTGTACCCAGTGCATGTAAAACAAAACAAACAAACAAACAAACAAACAAATAAATAAAAAACATGCCTCTATAAAAAAAAAATTAATTGGAGCACCAGTGGTTGGTTATCATCACAATTAAGTTAACATTTTTAAACTCCTCGTGATTTGCTATCATTGTAGCAAGTGTTTGCATACATTATCTCAGGTAATCTTCAAAATCACACAACAACTACATATTTCATTTACACTTCTCTCAGCTAGGCAGAAATGATGCAACCTCTTCAGGTGATTCTAACGTACTCTTATACTTAAATTAGACACATTGGTTTAAACTTTCATGTGATTAATACTTCTCAGGTAAAAATGTAGATTCATTTATTTGGAAAACACCAAATGTGTGACTTATGTAGACATCTGAAATGTAGAATAATACATTAAAAACATCTGTAATATAGAATAATGCATAAAAAGCATCTCTTAGATAAATTAATTTGAAAATTTATATATTTAAGGATGGGTTACATTTTGCTATGGAGGTGTCACCTAATACTGAGTATTTGTGAAAGCAAAACCAGACACTTTGAAGCTCATTGTGGTAAATAAGTGTTAATTGCCTTGGACAAATTGGTCCCGTAGAACATTAGTCACTTCACATCTGTGAACCAATCAAAACAAAATCAGAATTAGTAGTCTGACTAGAAAAGTGCCGGCATTACTCAAATGTCAAATGGAAAGAATGCTTGGGAAGAATGTTTCTATTAAGCAAGTCTTTTTAAGTAATCCACCAAAGCGTTCACTTCAGAAGGGATGAAATAGAGTCAGAAAACAAAAATTCTGTTTGACATTTGATATATATAGAGAGATATAAATAGATAGATAGATATGTATATATGTGTGTATGTATGTATAGATACACACTATATGCATATCTATATGCATATCTTACCAAGGACTGATGAATCTTAATCAGAAAAAAACCCATAGGTAATAAAACCATCAATGCATAGGAATCTAGTCACATTGAAAGCCAAACTTAAGTAAGAGCTAAAACCATCAAATCATAGAAGAATATACTCTTGGAAAACTTCTCGGCATTCTTGACATTGATCATGGGCAATGGCTTTTGGATCTGACAACAAAAATACAGACAAGAAAACAAAACCTCAGTTTTCTTTTTATAGGTTGCTGTCACTTTCAAATCTTGTATCTTATTCTCTATGGGGTTTGGAATGTTATCAAGGCTTATAGAGTTAGGAGGAGAGGGAAAATTTTATCTTTTCATGTCAATATTTAGTTATAATGCTTTGTTGAGAGAGAAAGTTTGTGTAAGGTAATTTTTGAGTGTGTGTATAATTCATTGAGATTTTTCTATTGGCTTTAATGAATAGAAACATTTTACATATTCCATAAACACTTGATAAGAATTTCCTTTATTACTGCAATATATATTATTAATTTAAGATGTGGATTTTAATGGTTTTAACATCCAGGTAATTTCTTTGTATTTCAAAAATATTTAATGAGTAGAAATTATATAACATCTTTCACGTTCTCAGGCAACTAATGGGTACAATATATATTGGCTCTCTCTATATATGAGATATATATGCACATATCTCATTTATATACATATGTCTGTGTATGTATATATATATCATCTGAAATATATTATATTTGGGATGAATTTTATCTATATCAATATAAAATGATTATTGTCTTTCTTCACTGTTATTGTCTTTCTCATTAAACTTTCAACCTACAATATACAAGACATTTAGTCTAGTGAGTGCTATAGAACAGAACTATAGTGTGACCTGAAAATGTAAGTCACAAAGGCACTTTTCAATTTTCTAATTGCTATATTTAAAAATGCAAAAAGAAAATACTACAATTAATTATAATGTACTAATTTATAGTGATAAAATTGTAATATATATGCAATAATAATATACTTGCAATAATATTTTTATTTAACTCAATATAACCACAATACTAATATTACTTACCTTTTAATAAATATAAAATAATTATTGAGATATTTGACCTTTTTTCATGCGAAGATTTCAATATCCACTTTGTACTTTATACTTTAATGTATCTCAATTCAGACTAGCTATATTTCAAGTGATATACAATCTCACTTCACTTGGCAGTTTGAAACTACCCTATTGTATGATACAGTGCTCGAAAATAGGGCATTGCAATTAATACAACAGATGAAATTTATCCTTATTAAAATTACAAAACTCCAAGGAAACACTGTAATACACTCCAAGAAAAATTGCGAGCTAGAATCAAGCCATTCATTAAAAATAATCAATTTGACATGTAAAATAACTGAATAACACCAAAAAATAAAATTAAAATAGATAGAAACAAGGATAAAATTATAATAAACTTTAAAAATAAAATGGAAAGATTTAACAGACAGAATGTTTATATTATTATTATAATAATTATTATTATTAAATAAAAATTTGTCTTACCAAATTAGACTCAATTGGCCATCCATTCAAGAAAAAAAAATAGCAAGAATTAAGTAAGTTGCTTTAGGAATTGGAAGGTGGAAAGTTATTGGTTATAAAAGTTTTCTTATAATACAGTGATTTACACAGATTTCAAGGAGAGAACTGGTTGGATTTAATAGTTAAGATATGATATTTATCTCTGATTTTGAAAAAGCCTAAAGTGAGAGGGTTGGCCTGCTCACAGAACTGGCAATGGTTAACTGCTAATCCCTCACTTTCCTTCTGGTTTGGAAGGATAGACACAGGAAAAATTCCAATACTGAGCAATCAGATTTCTTTTCTTAGAAAATTGATTGTTTAGCCGACAGATACAAAGAAGGTGTTTAGCACTGAGTTGCTTTAGTAGAGGCTCTGCAGAGAATCCCCGTGAGTTCCTTCAGCTAAGGTCTTGGGGCTGTCTTTAAAAGAATGTTTGTTCACTTCTTCTTTTAAGTTTTCAGTCACTCCAATAACCTTCCAATAAAATCTTTTTTTTTCCACTCAAGTGAGCCAAAATTGTATTGCTAGCTAACAAAAGAACCTACTGTCAGAGATCTGTGAAAGATGTGAAATATCAGATTTCAGGGTAGGATTGTTGCTTCTGATATTTCTAAACAAATCAAAATAATAGAATGACTATTTTGACACTCAAAAGTTTACCTTAAATAAAGAGTAAAATATGGAGCGTCATTATGCCTCCTCAAGGAATTGCTTATTGCTTATATTCATGGGTCTGAGACAGCAAAAGTCATTTTAGAAAACAAGATATCAACAAAATATACTCACAGCTAAGTTTACAAATGCTTTACTTCTTTTTCATGATTGTTAGAATGTTGTTGAATAATAGCTTATTAGAGAATGTATAGGTACAGAAAACCCCCCACTATGTTCCTTTTCTATCTTAACCTTTTCATAAATTATCACTATGGCTTCCTATACTGGAAAACATAAACAACTTGCTCCATTCTTCAGTCTTTTTCTCATTGAACTTTAGCCAGATTTATTATTCAATGTGACACTCAGGATGAAGTGAAATGTCCAGAAGGAAGAAACAATGTCATGTTCAAAAAGAATTTATAAGACTTTCCTAATTTATATGTTAATTATGTGGAATTTTGCATGTGCAATTTTGAATATCCTTGGTCAAAGAAAATGCAAATTTTTGTTATTTCATTACCTAGGTATACACGCTTACACCTAGGCATTATTTCCCTCATATGCACAGACACATGTAGATTCTGCATTTAATATGATGATTTAGAAAGTTAGCTATTGTTCCTTTACCTGGCTGAGTTGGGAAATATGTAACATCCAAAGTCTAACCCATGCTCTGCAGCATTGGAAAGTTATAAATAACTTAATATAATATAGAAGGTTGGCTAGCAAGCCTGCAGAGATAGGAATATTTGATTTATATTTTTATGTGTGCTCTTTCCACCCATCCTAATCTGTGTTCTTTCTAGATTCTGAAAGTTGACAGATATACAGATAGATATATACAGAGAGGTACTGAAGATATGTACAAAATATATGAATGTACACATACGAAATTTATACATACACACATATATATGAGAGAAATATATATGTATGTGAAATGATTGATGAAGGTGTATGAGAATCTTTAAAACTTGCTTTGTATTTTTCCCTTTGTAATCAAAATGATGATAGCAGACTAACTAACCCAGTGGAGATTTATAATCTCAATTTCAATTGAAATTGTAAGAATCCTTAGCTAAATGAGTTCATTTCCTTCAGGATTTTGGGGCATGTGGCCAGAGTGATAGTCTTTATCCATTGCAGAGTAGTCAGGGCTCAAGGAACAATATGGAATGCAGAATTCTTAGACAAACGATGGATTCCTAGGAATTAAAATTAAAGACAACGTAACTACTTTATTTGTAAACACAATTCAGTATTAACAAATAGTTCTGTTTTGACTTGATTCACGGCCACAAAAAATCAAAACCTTTCAAAAAGATAGCTAATTGACTTCAGTTATCAGCCATATCATCTATTCAGTATACCTTGATAGGAGGAGCCACAGTCCTTTTCAGGGTGAACTTTTTTTTAAGATTTATTTATTTATGCATACAAGAGCTGGGGTACAGACCAGATGTGTGGGGGTGAGAGGATTCACCAGAGACAGAGTGGGGAACAGAACAGGCAGACTGACTAAAATACACTGCTGAGGGGAGCAGCGGGCAAGACAGGAGAGGTCTGCTGCACCATGTGGGTAACTCCATGACCTGCCAGGGATCAAACTCATGCTACAGAGGCTGTGTATAGCTTCACAGTGCTGTGCTTAACCCCTTGTGCCACCAGTGAGGCCCTCGAGGACTGCATTTTTATGAAATGGTGTGTGACTATTAATAATATTTTTCACATTTCTCACAGAAAATTAGTCAAGAAAACAAAAAAAAAATAAAGATTTTGAGAAGGTGAGTGTAATTCTACTCTAACTATAATTATTAGAATTCTGAAATTTTATTGTGAGTTATCAATAGGAGTGAAAATGTGTGGGCATAAGACTTTTTTGGTTCCTTGAATTTAATCTCCAATCATTTTTCCATTCCTGGAAAATGAATATCCCAACATTACTTAGAATAGCCTATAAACACTGCTATATTATGGAGAAGCAAAGGAAAGCAACTGAGTAATATGTCTCAACCAAATCATTATCATCATGTCATTGCCATCTTTCTAGAGAAAGGTAAAATATTATTTTATTCATCAAAGACTTGAAAGTCACAGATATAATAACAATCTATATCAGTCCAATTCAGTTCTCTAGCTTCATTGTTAAAACATTTGCATATTTCTAGAGAGCAATATAGAATGATGACTCAAATATAACTTTTTACAAAAACTATAACTGATAACATGGTGTGGTGGATAAAATAATGGTTCCTCTGAGATGTTCATGCCCTAATTTGTGAATATATTACATTACTTGATACTGGAAATTTGCCAATTAAATTTTTACATTTAAATTTAATGACCTTGATGTGGGAAGCTTATCCAGGTGGCCCAATCTAACCAGATGAGTCCTTAAGCATGAAGAATTTTCCCAGCTTTATAAACAAGGAGCTGTGCTATGAAGACAGAAGCAGGATCAAGAGACAATACATTACTACTTTTGTAAATATGAAGGAATTATGAATTAGGAATGTAGGTGGTCTCTACAAGGTAGAAAAAAGAAAAAAAAAATCAGTTATCCCTAGAACCACCATAAATAAATAGCCCTACTGACACCTTGTCTTTAGAACCAATGCGACCCAGTTTTTTGTTTTTTTGTTTTTTAAGATTTATTTTATTTATACAAATGCTGGGGTACAGGCCAGATGTGCGGGAGGGCGAGAGTATTCACCAGAGACAGAGTGGAGAACAGAACTGGCAGACTGATGAAATACACTGCTGAGGGGAGCAGTGGGCGAGACAGGAGAGGTCTGTTGCGCCATGTGGGATTCTCGCTGGCTGGCCGGGATCGAACCCGTGCTGCAGAGTCTGTGAACAGCTTCACAGTGTGGCGCTCAACTGCCTGTGCCACCAGGGAGACCCAAGACCCAGTTTTTGGTCTTCTGACCTACAGAATTTGAAGGCAATAAATTTTTGTTATATTGCTGATTTTGTTGTAATTTGTTACAACAGAAAGTTGATATTGCTCATATTGATATAGCCCTTGATATTTGAGGTGTAGCTCTTCCATATGGTAAACAATAGCTACCAGAATCCATTTACTTTTCTTGCAGAGATTGTAGAAGAGATGTTACTGTGTTGCCTCAGTGCTATACTGATTCTTACACTTTTTGCCACTATGTAGTTCACAGACTCCAAAATTCCTCACTATTCTATAGAACATCATCCTGGACTCCCATACTGAGGCTCTCATACTTATAACACCTGAGAGCAATAAGGATCAAACACCTAATATTTTTTTCAAGACCTAGAGTTGTAAGAGGATGAGAAAGATGTCCTGTTAAAAAAGATTTTCTCCTTCAGTAATGATATTTGTGGAACATGACACAAGTATATTTGGTATTTACATCAATACCTGTTATTATCCGCCAGGCCTAAGGAAAAGGTTCAATGTCGATGGCTTTGGAGTAGGCTTTAAAATATTTTCTGATGGAAACATTTCCTTAATAACACAAATATCGCACTATCAAACGTAGTCCAGTACAAGAGAAGGATCTCGCACCATTCTACATATTTCAGAAAGAGTTTTTGAAACAGTGGCCTTAAGGTCTGGTAGATCCTACAAAGTGAAAACAGTGGCATGTTGCAGACTTAGTCTTAAATAGGATAATTATAAAAGAGAAACCAAAGACTTTTGACTAATATTAAGTACTTTAGCAAGAATATACTGTTGAAACTATATCTGTAATTGCTTTTGAACTCAAATTTTAAAAATCTAATGTTTTGGAAATCATACCAGTATGTTACTTGAAGTACTTATCACAAAATAAAGTGACTTAATCTAATGAACAGTTATAATGTCAGATAATTCCTATAATATTGGATCAAAAGATGTAAAAATTACATGACTTTACATTTTAAGATACTAATTCTCATGTGTACAAGTTTACTAACTGATATGTATACCTCTGCATGATGGCTGCTTTGTGGTAAACTAAAACAGATGACTCAAATCCAAATTTAAGGATGATCAAATTGAGAGATCGTTCAAGTTGTGTCTAGATATACACACTGCATACTTATTCTATATTTGATTCACTTTCCTTCAGAAACCTCACAGCTTGAATGAAAGTCATTCTAGAATATAGTATATGTCCTGGATTGATGAACTTTATTTGGTACTTTCTTGTCTACAGTCATTGGTTGAGTTAACATTCTTAGTTCCAGACACTGTAGCTATTTTAAGAAAGAAGAGACTATTACAGATTAAATAGCAGGCAGTTTAAAAAGTCATTTATGAGCTAGAGAAACCAGACTCTTCTAAGAACAACTTAAAGAGACACACTCCACAGTCAGTTGAAAATACAGCACCTCCAAGAGCCACATATCCCTGTAACCACCTTCAAAAACAGAATTGATTTTCTATGTCCTGAATGTTCTTCCTCTTATTAACTTCCATATGATGTAGTCTAGAGGCCAAACAGGCTTTCAAATATAATTTTGTTATTATTTCAATTCTACATTTAAACACTTGCATGTATACAATGGTGAACTATAAAAATTTAGGAATCTAATGTTCATATTTGTTTTCTAAAAATATAAGTTTCCAGTAAATTGAACCAGGACTTCTTGAAGAAATAGCTGATTCTAGAATTAGTGCAGGGAAAATATAAGAGTGTCTGGAATATATTATATTTCAGAAAGTAAAGAAGTACAACAGTGAGGAGAAGAAAGAAGAAGAATGGGAAACACAGAAAATACAAGGAGACTCTTCATGACCAAATCTGGATGCATGTAAACAATGTATAAAATAAAATGTATAAAATAAACATGTATGCATCTCACATGACACTTTATTGAAAAAATAAATGGAGAAAAGGAAAGAAAATCTTCCTTAGAGAAAAATATAAAAATATTACATGTTGTTGCTTTCCTTTTCCACAAAGTAAGACAAATTTCCCTCCCTTTGACTGTGGATTAAATTTAATGACTTAACATCTAATCAATAGAGTAAAAGGAGGGAAAAATAGTTATGTGAATATTGGACGAGTGGAACACAGAGTTTTTTCACAGTTTCTAAGTCTGTTTTTCTCCGTGACCTTCCAGCCCAGGTGGCCTAGGAGCTAGCATGTAGCCTTCAGATGTAGTCCACTTGAATGGGAAACAGTACATATCTAACCTTATGTAGTTTGTATACACAAACACATATTTCTATAAACGAGGCTTAAACTTGGTCCTGTGCCCACTTTGTCTATGAATCCTATAAAAGTTAACAGGCTCTTGGGGCCTCCCCGGTGGCACAGCGGTTGAGCGCTGGGTTGCGAAGTTGCCCGCAGCCTCTGCAGCGCTGGTTCGATCCCCAGCTGCTCCCCAGCCACCGGAGGAGGGTCCCACATGGTGCGCAGACCTCTCCTGCCGCCCGTTGCTCCCCTCAGCAGTGTGCTTCGGTCCTTCTGCCTGCTCTGCTCCCCACTCTGGCTCTGGTGAACTGGTGAATTCTCTCACCCTCCCGTGCTTCTGACTGTACCCAGTGCTTGTATGAATGAATGAATGAGTAAATAAATAAATATTTTAAAAAAAAGTTAACAGGCTCTCCCTGTGGGGGCCACTCGCTGGTCACTCCTGGGGCACAGGGCCACTGCTGTGGCCAGAGCCCAGATGGCTGCTGCTGGACACTGCTGCTGTTGCTACCTGTAAATCTCCAGTTGCTATAAAAAAGATTAGTTGTTGGTCCACATATGGGCTTCATGACTTATTTTCTCATCAGCTGCCATCAAGAATTGGATAAGCTTGTACCTGTGGCCTGACCATGAAGAAAGCTGGTTAATAATTAATGAGTGATTGAGTTGGCCTCACCAGTAAGAAATCATATTGATATGAGGTTTCATGAGAAAAACATCAGAAGATACAATACCTGACCAATGTTCTTCAAAACTGTCAAGGTTATGGAGAGCAATTAATCCAGTGAAATGTTGATGTGGCTCCTGTAATATGGTATATATTTTATTTTATAAAATTCAGTAATTACTGGGCCTCCTTGGTGGTGCAAGGGGTTAAGACACAACCTATGAAGCTCTCTGCAGCCACTGCAGCACTAGTTCGATTCCTGCCAAGGAGCTACCCACATGGCACAGCAGACCTCTCCTGACTCACCTGCTGCTCCCCTCAGCAGTATATTTCAGTTGCTCTGTCTGTTCTGTTTCCCACTCTGTCTCTGATAAATCTTCTCACACCCCACACATGTGGCCTGTACCCCACTTCTTGTATGCATAAATAAATAAATCTTTAAAAAAACTACCAAATTCAGTCATTAGCATGTACAACCTAATAACCAAAATACATGCAGTTAAATAAGTTGTGTAGGTTTATTAGTCAGACATCAGCAAAAATTAAAAAAGTCACAGATAGTTTTCTTACCTGTTAGAACAAGAACAATCTGAGAAACTGGGTCATCTGAAAAGAATTGGGGGTTTAGAAGGAAAGGGAACTTTTAAAGTTTGGTGGACAGAACTTGGTTAATGAAGTGATCTTAACAAAAATTGTTAAAAATTGATTAACTAGAGTGCTTGCAACAATCTTATTTTATATGTAGAACACATACATCAAAGTGGAGTTAGTACAACATTTTATTGGCATGTGATAAACTGGAAAGAGCTTAAGCTTAGTGTATAATAAACATCATAGTTGGTTTGAAACAATTTTCATCTTTTTTATAAATCCTGATACAGTCCATCTTGAAAAGTTGTGATTTCTGTTACCTGTCTCAATGCCCCTTAAAAATTTAGATATCAGAAGAATCATTTTTCACTTTATTAAAGCAAACCAAACACGGAAGACGATTAAATAATTGAAGTAAAATGCATTTTTCAATGCTTTCGATCATATCTGTAGTATACCACATTCTTTTATATTCAGTGTTAATGTTTGTTTTATTTTTAACCCGACAAAGACCTTGTAATTGTATGCTGCCATGATTTAGAATAGAATTAGCCCAGAACAGTGTTTATAGCAAAAAATTCCATTTTGTTAAATCACTTGCCTATTCCATAAGTCATACAAAATTGCTTTTAAAAAAGGCTCCTAGAAATCCTTCAATATTTTTATTAAAAGTTAAATAATTTTCAAACATGATTAATAAATGTAATAGTCATCCTTCATTTACTTTACAATTTAAGTATGACACTATCTTCTTGTATCTTTTTTACTAAGAAATTCACAGTATTCAATGTTCACCTAATATTATTAAATATATCAATGTATGAGGTGGTAAAAGTGACCATGAGGAGAGAAATTTGAGAAATATTTTCAAATGGTAAAAGATTAGGGACCAGAGGATAGAAAAAATATATATTTATATAATGCTTAAGTGGTAATATTATCAGTTTTGTCATTTTTTAAAAAAATGTAAGTGAATTTTTAAGTTATTATAGTCATTGGTCATAACAAGTTATAAAAAAAAAGGAAAGAAAAATGCCTTGTGTCTTGAAATAAATTGCCTTTGAACTAAGGAAAAAATATGACTAAATCAGAATCATTGCTAGAAATATGTGTATGAATAAATATCTAAATGATTAATCCCTTCCATCCATTCATTTTATTATATCTGTGGAAAAAATAATTTTCAATTCATAATTAAAAAGGCAATATCTCATTTATAAGAAAATACGAGTTCTTCAATGAGTTTTTAGTTCTTTGAATTCCAGAGAACATATAATCCACCATTTCTCTTATTTTATTATTTTGATTTCCCCATATACTTTGATTGTCTCAGGAACAAGAAGTCATAATTGAAGAACATACCCTTTGCTCAAAGTCTAAAGGAAAGACTTTAGAATATTGCCTTATACCTTATAACTGAATAAGCAATATTATTCTTCAATTATATTAGACTACAGTAATCAAACTCCATACTGAAACTGGAATATTTCCAGTAGTTGTATCTTTGAAATCAGATTAATCCTGATAATTTTTCATTTACCTTACAGAAAATTGTAACTGTCTTTTGCCAATAATACCAGCATGATTGTAACACATCTGATAAACAACTTTGTTCCATGAATAACATAACCTATTTACCTCCTACCCCTTAAAAAATTCATTAAACAAAACTCTGGAATATTGGAACCTCTGATTGTTTTCTCAAGCTCACCACCAAATCCACATATATTTAACAGCAGTTTTCTCAGTTCAAATTGATTAAAAATGAAGGTTTGTTAGGGCCTCCCCTGGTGGCACAGCAGTTGAGCACTGGGCTGCGAAGCTGCCCATAGCTTCTGCAGGGCTGGTTCAATCCCCAGCTGCTGGCGAGGGTCCCACATGGTGGGACAGATCTCTCCTGCCATGCCTGCTGCTCCCCTCAGCAGTGTATTTCATCAGTCTACCTGTTCTGTTCCCCATTCTGGCTCTGGTGAATTCTCTTACCTTCCCACAGTTCTGACTCTACCCAATGCTGGTATAAATAAATAAATAAATATTTAAAAAAAGAAGGTATTTTAGAATAGTCTATATTTCAAAATCCTCTATCTTTTTAACCACTGATAGGAAGCTATTGTCATTGATTAGATTCTACTGTTAGTCCTTGAGATATCAAAATGTCCCTTCTTTACAATTTTACTCCATTACACATTGATCTATTTTGTGGGTCTTTATTTCCTTCACACTCCCATACAATGCATATAGCAAAATCAAACATCTGATAAGGAACTAATATCCAAGATCTACAAAGAACTAATGGAGCTTAACTAAAAGAAAACATGGCGCCCAATCAAAATATGGGCAGAAATGCTAAATAAGGCATTCTACAAAGAATATATGCAGATAGCCAACAGGTACATGCAATAATGGTCATCAGCATCACTAACCATCAGGGAAATGCAATTCAAAACCATCTCACAACTGTGAAACTGGCCCATATCAAAAATTACAAAAACAACAAATATTGGCAAAGGTATGAGAAAAAAGGAACCATCATACAAGGTTGGTGAGAATGGAGACTGGAGGTTTCTCAAAATACTAATGCATTTGCTAGATGATCTACTCTTAGTTATCTGCCCAAAGAATAAAAAAACTCTAATGAAACAATATATGTACTCCTGCACTTATGGCAGCAGTATATACAATAGCCAAGATATGGAAGCAACATAAGTGCCCAAAGACAGATGAGTGGTTTAAGAAGATATGAAACATATACACAACGCAATATTATTCATGTAAAAACAAACAAAAAGCACAATAAATTTTGCCACTAACAACAACATGAAACTGGAGGAGAATCTGATAAATGGAATAAACAGAAGAAGAATAACAAATTTAGTTGATTTTACACATATGTGGAGTATAGAAAATCAAAACAAAGGAAAAGACAAACCGAAATCAATGTAGACCATAGAAATCTCACCATAGAGTTGAACCTATCTAGGGGTAGAGGAAGGGTAAGGAAGCTGATGGGGATTAGGACTGATGGGCTGTGGTGGACTATGTGGGTGACTTTGTGGTAGGTGTTCTGCAGTAACATAAATTTGAAGAGGGGTGAACTGATATCTCTGAATCATAAACATTGTTGTAAACTAATTGATCATAGTAAAATATATATATATATAATAAAAATAGAGTAAAAGTGGCTTTATGATTATTATTCAGGAAATGCAAAAAAATGCTTTATTCTTCATTGATCACATTGGCACTTAGCTAAACTTTTGAAGTGTGTATCACTCAAAAAGTAGTAAGAATCTAGTAATTAATTTGAATTAAAGACAATCTATGTATTTGAGAAACAGTGCCTTGAACTGAACTGAACTGTTTCTGACCTCTGAATAGTCATTTCACAATCCTTCATTAGTCAACACTACTGAAAATGCAGAAAAATTATATCAAGCAATCAAGTATATCACATTTATTTTGAAGCTGATATTTGTGAACTTAGACCATGTACTGAAAAAATATTTACCTGTTCTTCCAAGTAGTTTCATAGAAAATTGATTTTTTTTTGTTTCAGCAAAAAATAAACCAAACTGTGCAATACAATTTAAGAAAGTAATATATATTTTCCTTGAGAAAATTTTAATTATTTCATTTATTTGCTACTTATATTTATTAGTTCTCATTGTTATATACCGTCTAATTGTGTATATTGCATAGTAGACACACATTTCTTTGTATATACATATTTTAGTTATGTGGAACCAGTTTGTTGGACTATAAGTCAACATTGGCAACATTTAAGTTTAGAATAGCTGAAAACTATTAAGCATATGCCATGGGACTGATCCTGTTGCCTAATGAACTGGCAGTGTTGGGAGCAACATGGGAGGGAGGAAAGACAATTCAAAGACCAAGTAGAGAGAGACAGAGATTTAGAGGGTCTTGCCCCTCTGAAGATGCCGGCCAGTCTCACACTTGTTGGATATCAGATTCAGGGAAGTTGGGCAATTATGTGTAGGATGTGTGGAGGAATGTGCATGGTGGGGATGTGGATTGGGGGTACATATTTGTCTGGCCCAAGTTGGGGGGGGGTGAATAGGGGCTGTTGCCTGGGGGCCTCCATTGTTGCTGCTGATCAAAACATCCCATATCTAGTCCCTGTTTACACTTAACTTCCTATCAAGGGTTCTAGCTGGTTATGCTAATGTGGCCATAATGTCTGTCTGCTGTTTTCAGCAGATATCCTCACACCAAGATTGTTGTCCCGGTGAGAGGCCCCCTGCCTGACTCTACTTTTTAGCTTGACTAGCAGAAACTTTGGGCACCAAGACAACATCCTGAGAACAGGAGGGTCTAGAGAATCCACATGATGCTATACTAGGTACTTTTTGCATGTTGCTTCCAAAATATAGCTACAACTACATGCTGATATTTAACAATGGAAAAATAAGTTTTCTTTTGTGGATGTCAGTTTCTTCATACCACCCATATTTTCCACTTATTTCATGTTATTGCTTATCATTCAGGTTCCTGCAAAATAAAAGTAGTTATTAAGAAGAAATATCTATTCCTGATTTCCTTTAAAATCACTGTGTGCCATGTATACTGATAGTCTCTCTGTGTTTCTTTGCAAAAGACCCACAGGTATCTTTATTTCAAAGATGTTTTGTTGCAAAGAATAGAATTCAGTTATCAGGGAGATGAACATCTTATTATAATTGAAATGCTTAGAATCCTGTGACATAGGTAAAACTCAGTGGGTAACTACTTCATTAAACAATTGTGGACATAGCCAGGCTTGGGTGAAGAATTGAAAATGATACACTTTGGCAAAGATTTTAAACAGGCACAACTTTTTTTTAATTTAAATTTAAATATATATATTCATATTTAAATAAACATATGTATATATTTTACATCATTGTTCATTTGTGTACGATATTTGATTTCTCCTCTCTGGTGTAGTGCCCATAAAATTCTGACCACCAATTCACCCATGCACCATCACCATAGTCCCTTGTGTTCTTCCCTCCCCTATTTTGATTCCTCTTCCTCTCCCTCCCCTGCAGAATGTCTCTGATTTATAGTTACTTGTTAATTTTGATGATGATGATGATGATGATGATGATGATTTCCTGACCTCTTATTTGGTTCCCCTATATTCCTCCTCTAAGTGAACCCATCCAGTGTTTTTTTTTTTTTTTTTTTCCCCTTTCTGGCTTATTTCACTGAGCACAATCCCGTCCAACTCCATCCAAGTCGCTCTAATGGTATGATCTTTATCTTTTTTGATTGCTGACTAGTATTCAATTGTGTATATATACTACATCTTCTTGATCCAGTCATCTATTTTTGGGCATTTCGGTTGTTTCCATATCTTACCTATTATAAATAGTGCTGCAATAAACATAGGGGTGCATCCTTGGCATCATTTGTGGTTGCTTGTTGGTTTTTGTTTTTTTTTTTTTTTTTGTATGTACCATTCTCACTGGTATAAGGTGGTATCTTATTGTGGTTTTGATTTGCATTTTCCTGATCATATGAGATTTGAACTTTTTTTCATATACTTGTTGGCTATTTGCATTTCCTCTTTGGAGAAGTGTCAAACAGGCACAACTTAATGTTATAAATTGAATTTATTCCAAGTTACTGAAATATTTATGTGTTGTTTCTTTCTGCTGTCAAATAACTTGGTACACGTGAATGCTATTTAGACATAAAATCATTGACATTAGGTTACTAAATTATTGTGCAAGCAAAGAAAGTTGAAATCCTTTTACTTTATTATCAGTTGAAATTGATACACTTTGACTTTCAGAGAGTATTCTTAGTGTACTCCAATAAGAATATGCTTTAACTGAGACTCCAGGGATCCATGAAGATTTGATATACTGTTAAATAAAAGAAAAAGGGATGCTGGAGATGTCTCTTACAGAGGATGGTTTAGTTGCTGGCATACTTAGAAGAGCTTATTGATAATAACCTATTAAAATATAGGCAACAAGAAAGCAAAAGGAGAGAATTATTGTAGAAGGGAGAGTCAAGGGAAATGGCAAGAAATACTAGTGAAGGAATTCTACCTTCCATTCACATCATCTTTATCATTTTACTTGGCATAAGAGATGAATCCAGTGCAAAATTATAAAATTGTGAGCTGGAAACAAGATCATTGCAATTATAATCATGATTACTATGATAAATTGCTTACCCAACAGTGAGAAAAATGCCTAAATTTTAAATGATATGCAATACTATAAGAATATCTAAAGTACCATTTATTTTGCTCAGATACAAGTAAGCACATATTGCTGAAAGGTAAAACTTCAGTTTAACCTATTTCCGGGAAATATTTCATAATCTGCTTTTTAAATAAAGTCAAGAAGTTAAGTGTTGTTTTTTCAGAAATGAAATGATTACATTTTACTTGTTTTTTTGTGGAGAAAATAAAACCATGTTTTGTTTTTTTTTAAATTTTTTTTTCAAATATTGAATGTTAGGGACAGGTCCACAGACCAAAGCCATAACCAGGCAAAATCTTCATTTGGATTCACTCTTACTACTATGTAAATAAGAGGGAACTGTGCAAAATTTTAAGAGGTTATAATTGTATTTATTTGCCAAGCATGTGTAAATGTATCATTATGATTGACTGTACTTCAAAACAATTAAATGCATTTATCAATTAATTAAAAGAAAACATTTCTATTTCACAGGATTTAATAAATCAGTCTATAAGATATCAGTTTTACATTTAAATGTCCTAAGTTTTATTCCTCTATTTGAAAAGTTATTCTTAATTTTATTTTTGATATTTAAATGTTTTTTGGCAAAAGAGTCTGTGTCATTTTATTTAGCTCAGTTTCAATTTGTTTCATTTTTTTTAATATTGAAAGTTTCATAGTCAACACGACAACAAAAAAGTGTCGCAATAGAACTCATTTTATCATATTAACATATGCATATTAATATCACACATTTTTGCTTTAAAAATGAACATAGTGATTTCCATGTGAGATTAATCATTGATACTGCCTTATGGGCATTCTGAAGTAAGCTGTTTCGGTTTTATAACATTCATTTATGGTGATTTGCATTCATTAGTATTAGTATCAATTGTTTTAAGCTACATAAAACTACCTTTTATATGATAAGAATCATGACATAAGGCAAACTTCCTCTATCTCTTGAAACATTTTGTCTGTCTTACCTGTTTATTTAATAAAGCTCATGTCTGTTTATCTGTTCCTATTGAAATAACATGAATTATGACTTTATGGAAATAAAGGATGTTATAATAAAAAGATAGCAATTTATGGGTACATAAATAGAACTGTGATTAAATCCTGACTTACTTTCTATCCTGAGCAAGAGACTTGACTTCTCTGATCCTTAATTTCTAGTTGTATAAATGGGACAAAAGCACCTCCCCCTAAGGTCTGTCTCCTAGGTAAATGATGCATTATTAAAACTTCAAACGGAGAACACATTGGTAGTGAGCACTTCATGACTGTGAGTTCATTACCTTCTCCCTCTACTTTGGGATCACTGTTCTCCTAAAACAGGAGCTTTGCTGGTGTCAAAATATCAGTGTAGTGACACTTCAGGAGCATATTATTCATTCATTTCATATTCATCATTGAACTTAATGGTAAAGATTTTTTTGACAGGCCTTAGAAGTCAAAAGTATTAAAACCATACATTTAAATTCCATAAATGTATTTGTTGCCCTAGGAAATTTTAATGTTATTTGACACAATACATTGGTATGCAACTACAAATTTAAGTATGGTAAGTTTTCAAAAAGTCTTTGGGATGTGACCTCTTAAAAAACAAAATTCTAAAGTCTTCCTATTTATTGAGAAAATATTAAAAGATGGAAAGACCTTTGTACATGTTTCAAATTATTAATTAACTGATAATCTGTATACTTTAGTAAGTCAGTCAAATACCCAAGAACACACCATTACTCACCTGATGCATTGGATACTATACCAAACGGTGGGTTATAGACTCTCAAAATAAGTCAGTGAGATAGGCATTTGTAACCTTGTCAAATTAAAACAAATCCAGATAAAAGAGAGAGAGAAACAGACTCATATGCGAGAGAGAGAGAGAGAGAGAGAGAGAGAGAGAGAGAGAGAGAGACTCTAATTAGCATAACTGGCAACTGGATATCTTAATAAGGAAGTGCTCCAATCTCCAAAATCTGCTCATATCTTAAGTTCAAACAGAACAAGAATTTTTCTCAAACAGGCTAAACGAGGAACCAGCAGTGATTAGTAGAATATTTGGATATCTAGCAGGAAAACTGGAAATAAACTGTAGGGGTCAGCCCAAAAAGGGTCTCCTATAGTTAGCAAACTCTGGTTAGAAGCTGATGAGGATCTTGTACCACAGTACCATTCTGCCTTTCAGATTACTAAAAAAAAAAAAAAAAAGTAGCAAGAGGCAGGAGTGTACTGTACTTGTATACGTGTATTGTCTTTGATCTTACTCTCTCCCTTTTCTTCAAGTTTTTATCACCCTCTCCACAACTTGAGCATAAGTTCACTAAGGCAGAGACTTCTCTTTGCTCATTACTTGTCTCTAGAAGTTTGCATAGAGGTTAGCATACAGAAGATATTCAATAATTATTCATTAAATGAATTTGAAAATGGGAGAATAACCTATGCCAGTGCATCAGAAAATTATGTAAAAGTAGAAAAAAGATTTGTTAGTGCAAATCTTAGTAATAAAACTGTATAAGTGGCAGCAAAAACTGAACACCATTATTATGTCCATAATTATCTATATACAAATGAATAGACCAAGTGTGATTTAAAAAATTGAAACTTTGAAATGGAAAAAAGGGCCTCCCCGGTGGCGCAGCGGTTGAGCGCTGGGTTGCGAAGCTGCCCGCAGCCTCTGCGGCGCCAGTTCGATCCCCGGCTGCTCCCCGGCCACCGGAGGAGGGTCCCACATGGCGCTCAGACCTCTCCTGCCGCCCGCTGCTCCCCTCAGCAGTGTACTTCGGTCCTTCTGCCTGCTCTGCTCCCCGCTCTGGCTCTGGCGAATTCTCTCACCCTCCCGTGCTTCTGACTGTACCCAGTGCATGTATAAACAAAACAAACAAACAAATAAATAAATAAATAAAGCATGCCTCTATTAAAAAAAAAAAAAGAAACGTTTAAAAAAAAATCTGAAAAAAAAAGGAAATAAAATTAACCCCTTTATTTGCTATTGCTTCTTGCATCTTATTAATTTTCATACTGTTAGTAAGCTAAAAAAGTAAGAAGGAATCTCCATTAATTTCATCAGATATAAGTATAACTTGAATCATGTCAATGATAAAAATTATATACATGTATATTATATAGAATCTGGACCTAAAGTATATTAATGTTGATCATCAACATGGTGTTAGAAAATGTTAGAAAATATACCACTGGGTTTATTTTATCTGTTTTCTATCTAGCTTTATCAAAATATTAATATCCGCAACTTCAAACAAATAAAAGCAATACAAATTAATATATAATGTATACTTAAGCAACATACCAATTACATCAAACTGGCAAATAATCCCTAATATAAGATAGATTGAAGTTTTAAGTGTATATCAGCACACTAGAGTAGGCATATTCTGAAGCTAATGACATTAGTATTTTATAAAATAGGAATTACAGTTTAGAACTGTATATTTGAATTACAGTTCTGGTGTAATGTCTCAAAGCATCTTAGTCTTCTTTTTCACTCTTTGTAGATCTTTTGAAATATACATTTTTTTTTGTACATGGAAGGTATTCCTTAAATACTAGTTGTAATTAATTACAAGAGTTCTGTATTAATAGATTTTGAAAGATTTATAACTCAACAACAAATATAATTGTCTTCAAATATCCAGGTTAAACAGTCACTTGGTTGCCACAATTAATGATGATAAACTGAAATTTATGCAGTAAATAATTACTAACACTGTAATTATGAAAACTATGTACTTTGAAATATTCTAGAAGGAAAACTTTAGGCTATAAACAGATTTTGTTGATGGACTGCTATAAGCAGTCTCAAAATATATTTAAAAATGTCATATGAGATTTTAGATTTACTGTATTTATTTTCAAATGGTAAAATTAGGGCCTTGTCTAATTTCCGACAATTATAATGCCCTAGACAGAATCTTCTGCTTTTTATGGAGGAAATGTCACATTGCTGGAAAAAATTTCAAAAGCAGACACAATTATTTTCTTTCATGGTAGATAAGCTATTGCATTAGGTTAGAGAATGTAGTTGGTAGCCAGCAGTATTAGTCTCTAATCTACTGACATTATTTAAAATTTTATTATTCTAAATAGTTGAGTAACTGGAGTACTGGAAAGATGCTCTAAAAGCTGTTTTGATCTTAGTTTCTGCAACCTTTGATATTTAACCTTGGTATTCTCACCAGCAGTATAATTAACCCTTTTATTCTAATGTTACCACTTGTATTTAATTACCTTTAAGACACTCAGGATCCTAGAAAGGTGGAAAGAAACATCTTCTCAGAAACAGATCATAGAAATGTGAAACCTGTTGAGGATATAATAATAAAAATTCTACTAATTACATATGTACAGCACATTTTAATCTTTAATATGCCGTCACGTAAAAAAACGTGTAGCAGCAGTAATACTGTATTGTAGAGTACTAACTTTACATATTAATTGTTCCCGAAATCATTTTTATCTTTTTCCTTTGCATAATGAACTATAATATATGCTCTCAGAGGGCCTAAAATCCTCCCACACATACTTTGATGAGAATAGATGAGAAAAACTGCTAATTTGCTTTGAAGTTAATTTTTGTTTCACCCCTAGATTCTAAAACAAACTGCTAAGATATTTTGTGGATTTTCTAGGTTATGCTATGAATATTTTACGAAGTAACAATTGAAAGTTCAAAATGAAAACGTTTTTGTGAGGGAAAAATATTCAGTAGTTAGACTTCAGTGAAACAGCTTGAATCACAATTGGCAGTTTTAAGATGTATGATATTGATCTTTGCAAACAAAAATGGTTTCAACATCTCATATTTTCTACTCTTGCAAGTATATCTATTGCTAACTGGATTTCTGGAATATTTTTTTTTCCCAATAGTGTATTCATTAATTTGCTCGATTTCATTTGAATGCCTGCTCTATGGCATTCAAAGGCAGTGAGGGTAAAGGCATAAATGACATATAAGAAGTAATAAAACATGGGCCTCCCTGGTGGTGCAAGGGGTTAAGTCACAATTCTATGAAGCTATCCTGCAGCCACTGCAGCACAAGTTTGATTCCTGGCCAGGGAGCTAACCCACATGGCTCAGCAGACCTCACCCACTGCTCCCATCAGCAGTGTATTTCAGTCAATACACCAGTTCTGTTCCCCACTCTCTCTGGTGAATACTCTCATCCCCCATGCCTCTGGCCTGTACCCCAGTTCTTGTATGCAGAAATAAATAAATCTTAAAAAAAAAAAGAAAGTGTAGAGGGTTGGGGGTAAGAAAATCTTGATGCAGAACAGAGGCATCAACATTGAAGACAGAAATATTAAGAGGCTTGAGTGGAAATCTAAAGATTTCCTAAATCAAAGAATTGAAGAGGTAGTGGAAACAAGTGAATAATTCACAACAGTGCAACACAATAGAAAACATTATGTGAGTTATCTGGGTAATTTTATATCTTCTAATTATATTAAAAAAGGAAAAAGAGGGCCTCCCCTGGTGGTGCAGCGGTTGAGTGCTGGGCTGCAAAGCTGCCCACAGCCTCTGCAGCGCCGGTTAGATCCCCGGCCACGGGCGAGGACCCACATGGAGCGCAGACCTCTCCTACCACATCGGCTGCAACCCTCAGCAGTGTACTTCAGTCTGTCTGCCTGTTCTGTTCCCCGCTCTGGCTCTGGTGAATCCTCTCACCCTCCCGCACTTTTGACTGTACCCAGTGCTGGTATAAATAAATAAATAAATCTTTAAAAAAAAAAAAAAGGAAAAAGAAACATCAAATGAATTTCAGTAATAACATTTAACCTAAAATATAGACATGTTACAAGTAATCAATATAAAATAATTCTTTTTTTTAAAGATTTATTATTGATACAAGAACTGGGGTACAGGCCAGAGATGCAGGGGTGGTGAAAAGATTGACCAGAGGCAGAGCAGGGAACAGAACGGGTAGTCTGACTGAAATACACTGCTGAGGGGAGCAGCTGGTGAGACAGGGGATGTCTGCTATGCCATGTGGGTAGCTCCCTGGCTGGCCGGGGATTGAATTTGTGCTACAGAGGCTGCAGATTACTTCATAGGGCAGTGCTTAACCCCTTGCGCCACCAGGGAGGCCCAATACAAAACAATTCTTAAGGAGATATTTTACCTGCTTTATTTATTATTAAGTATTCAAAACATCGTAATTCAGACACTATATTTTTATCAGAAATACTCCAATGCTTAAATTTCAAAATTTAAAGCGCAAAATTACATTCATGCAACCTTGTTTTTCCAAATATAATAAAAAAATTTCCCAATAATGGCAGCATGTATCAATTTAAACAATTAAATTTAAGGAACAATCCATAAAATATAAAATTCATCTTTTCAGTTTACACTGGTCATGGTTCAGGTAGCTGTTGGGCACAATATAGTATAGTGCAGATTCAGAAAACACATAGCAAAGAATAACTGAAACTGTTGGTGTAAAATTGGAAATGGTAGATGAGGGAAGTGGAATGAAACATTGTAGAAGTCAGATGTTTTGTTAGAGCAATTAATGTCTGTAAAATCTGTCAGTGAGGAGGAGCCTCTGAATGAAGCTAGGGTGGATGGGGATGCTAATCAAATACGAAACATAATTGGGAAACAGATTTTTCAGTATTAAATCTCAATCCAAATCACAGTAGAATGTGTCAAACTTTAAAAACACTTCTGAAAGGTTGGGACCAACACATAATTGTTTAAGTAATAAAATGTTGTAGTTCCTGTTGCATTGCCCCATTCTAAGACTGACAACATCCAATGTACTTCTATACATTAAGAAAGTCAAATTGACTCTGGTTACTAGGTTTAAGACCTGAAGTTATGTCACTGAGCAGAAATAGATGATTCTCTTTAAGAAAAATAAAGTAACCCTGACCCTCACGCCATTTGCTGGGTTTCATCATCATCTGGACCACCTACAACATCTTAGTTTTGCAGCACATTTTTGTTGACAGCTGCATACCCAAAACCTATTGAGATACGGTGTTACATCGAGAACACCATGAACCCTATGCAACAAAATATTCAGAACAATTTTCAAGATACTGCACCATGAGAGTGTGACACAAAGAGCAGACACAAGCACCATACCAGCAAAGGCAGTCATTGCTCACAAGAGTTGCCCACTCACTTGTAGAGTGAAGTGTTATGAATAGCAATGACCAAATGCACTTATCAATCCACAGACCTCAGGAGGGCATAAGGTCAGGGCGTGGTGATTTCTGGTGATGACAAAAATGTTTTTATCATTCAGATATGAAAAATCTCCTGTTTGCACGTTCATTGAATAAACCCATTTAAATATAAAAAGCTAAATATTAATTCAGTAAAAACAAAAGCATATTACTGAATTAAAAAAAAATTGAAGTAGACTGTTTTTCCTAAAGAGGAAAAATTGTTCTGTAGCAATTATATAACCAAATTAATCATCTTGGTTTTTTAAACAATTACCATTAGCTGTGGAATCTCAGATGAGCATAACTAGTTGATCCAGTTACCACATTCTTACTAAGCATCTGAAAAATGTCAACACAGATCCAATGTGGAACATGTCAGGTTAGTCAATCTGTGTTCTGATTATTTCATACATTGCAAAGCTGAACCTTCTTGTCCCAATAGAGCTTCTCATCTCTTTGGGGTGCTGTTAAACTCAATATGAGGACTTAATTTTTAATTGTTGTAATGTACTGTTTTGGGTAGTTCCAGTTTCATACAAATAAAACTATATAGTGATATGTGTGTTAAGTGACACATACATACATACATATATATATGCACATATATATATACACACACATAATATATATAATATAATGGCAATCATTCAATTTTCAAATTGTTCCTGCAATATACACTTTCAGTAATTAAAGTTCTCTAGGATCATAACATGATATAAACATGAAAGAATTCTATTATAATATTTTGGAAAACAGAGTTTTTTCCCCCACACACCAACCTGGAGAATATACAGGAGAAAGCAGCTAGGGCCTCATAGCAAGTCTGTGTCAAGCAAGCAGATATCTCTGAAGCCAAAGTCAAAGAGTGCCTTGCCTTTTTCATCTTGAACCTACTTTATAGAATTTCTCAAATCATTTTTTCTGCATTTGCTGCATTTTTACCCATTTCCTTGAATTTCTCTATCTTGACAATTGTATAAAACTATCTGATAAGATGATAAGATTTTCTTTTTGGTTGGTTCTGGAGAGCTGTTCCTTCTTTGTGGTGACCTTGAAATCTTAAGTTGCCCTACATATGTTGTGTTTTCTTGTCTGCCCATTTTTCTATATAAATATTATCCATAGAATTCAGTACTCTCCAGTAATAGCAAATTGAAAGTTTTAGGGGAAGCTCAAGAGAGAATGTTAAGGGGGATGTGACTCCCCCTATTTCTGACTCCCTAAACTTGCCATTTACATGTTTAAGAATGCTGTACTTTCCTGGAGAAATAGTCTATAAACATGCCCCTCTTCATTTTTGATGGTTTCCTAGTTCTAATGTCTGAGGTTAATAGTGATTACAGTTTTATTTATATTAGTGTAAGAATTATATATTTTTTCTCCATAAAATTTATTTTAATCTATTTGTGTTTTTTTTTCTTTAAATAGGAATTTTTACATATTTGGGACTTATGTAATTAATTAATTTTTAATCCAGTCTTACAGTCTATGTCTTTTAATTGGTATAGTTGGGCCACTCACATTTAAAGTGATTCTTAATATAGTTTTAAATTAATATTCACTATGTAACTTTTTCTATTCAATATATTTCCTCTCATTTTTTTTCTCCTAGTTTTTTCTACCCTACTGGTTTTGTTAGGGGGAAAAGGGTGTCCTAAAGCTAATTCCATACAGGCTTTGTGGACTCCACCCCCACCCCAGGCCAAAGCCAAAGATACTGGGAACTCCAAATCCTATCACCACCAAAGGGAAGGTGGCTGGGACCTGAGGGTGGGGTTAAGCAGCAAGGTTGGTATAAAGCCAGACACGTGGGCTTTGGAGGGGGTCCCTCATTTTGGCTCTCTAACAGGTCGCAGCATCGAGCGAGCTCTGAGAGTGCTTTTTAGGTTTCCAGGTCAGCGGATCGGGTAGGACGCATTAAAGACTTTATTTCCCTATTTTCTCCCTGAGTTGTACATTTTCCTTATTTCCTTTTCCCTTGTAAATAAACCTTTTATTAACCTTTTGCGTGTGCCTGTAGTGGAGTATTAATAAGTCCCTTGTGAGCGCGGGTGAGGACCCACAGCCAGGCAACCCGTTCAATATCGGGGCTGCCCTATAACAGTTTTAGTTGAGTTCTTTTTGGGATTCTTTTTTCTCTCTTCTTAGTGTATCAATTATGTATTTTATAAGAAATAGTGATTTGCCTAGATCTTATAATACACATTTTTAACTAAGATCACCTTTAAGTATCAGAATAACAAAATGTTCCTAATTGCTGGTAATATAATTGTTATTAATTCTACTTTTGCAGAGACTATATTCACTCAAAGCATTATTGTTATGTTGAACAAAGAGTTATATTTCAGATCAAATAAGAAAGAGGAAAAAAGATTTTATTTTACCCCTATTATTTCTTCTCCAGTGGTTTTCCATTCTTCACGTAGATAAAAGTTTCTGACCTATGGCATTTTCTTCAGTCTGAACATTTATGTTTTTAACGTCGCTTTTAGGACATATTTGCTAATAATTACTACCCTTTTTTTGTTTGTTTTTATAACAAAATTTTATTTCTACATTTTGAAGAACACATTTTCTAGTTATATAATTTTATTTATTTTTTTCTGGTTTTATTTTTGTTTCAACACTTTGAACATTTTACTTTACTCTTCTTGCTTGTATAATTTCTAACAATGATAATACCAATTCTTATCTTTTTTTTCCCCCTTTATAGGTATCTAAATCCCTGGCTTTTTCAAGATTTCCTTTTCACATTTTTTTTTCTTGTTTGTTTGTTTTTTGTTGTTTGTTTGTTTTTTTATTTTTTTGTGTAGATATTTAAGTATTTATCCTGCTTGATATTACCTGACATCATGCATCTGTGGTTTTATATATTTCTTTAATTTTGGAAAGTTCTCAAACATGGTTACTTAAAACATTTCTTCTGTTCTTTTTTTCTCTTCTGTCTCCTTCTGGCATTCTAATAATATATATGTTACTCTTTTTGATTTCTCCAACATTCTTATATTTTTTATTCTTTTTCAAATATGGATTTCATTTTTCTTTTTTTTTTTTTTCTATTTGCATTTCAGACTTCAAAGTCTTTCTTGGCCTATGTTAAAGCTCACTAATTCTTTTCTTGCCTTTAATCTTTTTGACTGTTTTTCTCTAGTGATACAACCCTCATACCCTTCCCCAAACTTGCATGTCTTTTCCATGGTTATAAACTCTGTAATCTACTTCCTTGATCACGACCTCATGACCTTAGTTGAGTTGGGTTTTTTAATTTAGTTTTTGTCTTTTTATGAGATAGCCAAGATAAAGGAACTGGGGGTATAAATAGATAGGATAAGACTTTTGAACAATCTTTCCAATGGAGAGTACATCTTTAAAAAAAAAAAAATTATACAAGAACTGGGGTATACAGTCAGAAGCGCGGGAGACTGAGAGAATTCACCAGAGAAAGAGCTAGGAGCAGAATAGACAGACAGACAGACCGAAGACACTGCTGAAGGGAGCGGTGGGAGAGACAGGAGACGTTTGCTGTGTCATATGGGTTTCTGCCTGGCCAGCTGGGAATCGAACCCACACTGCAGAGGCTGCAGACAGCTTCACAGTGCGGCTCTCAACCTGCTGCACCACTGGGGAGAACTGAGTACATCTTATAGAGAAAACTCAGGATGTCTTTCACCATGGTTAGTCTTCTTATCCCCAAGAAATGGGGGGAACTTTCCCAATTTTTCTCAAAATCCAGGATAAAACCCATCAGTGTTTAGTAACCCACCAAGATTGTACCCCTAAGGTATTACTTAGTATTATGCTAGTCAAAACTTCACCACTAACTTCATCAAAATTATTGTTTATGCTTTTCCTCTTAATGGGTGTCAACTGCAGATGGCTACTGGTCCAGTTAAGCAGATCTTTGCTGTGCCCTTCTGGATGCACCTTTCTCCACACTTCAGAACCAACATTTGCACTGTGGCAGTTCTCTGATGGGTTAAAATAAATCTTTTTTTTTTTTTTTTTAGTTTGTCCAGCTTTTTCTGGTTGTTAGTATGCGATAACACAATCAAACTTTTAGACATGTAATTGAAGACAATACTCTAATTTGTTCAATTTTTAGTTGCCCCTGTTTCACTTAGCCATTTCTTCAAATTGTTCCTGCTAATATTTGTCATTTAGAGTTGTGTCTACCTGTAGGCTATATCCATATACTTTATTCTTTCAATACTTTTACTTTTTATATAGTGTCACTCTCAAAATCCCATATGTATTTCCAAAGTATGAATTCAATGAAATTTATTAGCCTGATTTCTTTCATTCTGACCAAGATATGTTGAACATTATGACCTTATTCCCTAGGTTACTGTTTCTTTCTGCTGAAATTTCTTTTTCTTTCTGCTGCATGTCTCACTGCTTAGAAATCTAATCATAGCATTAAGTTAGGCATGTATCTAATTTATTCAAATCACCATTTACAAAACAGAACTCAAATGGTTTGTTTGTTTTACATTCATATACATATTAATATTTTTAAGTAATATAATGATGAGTATTCAAATTTCATTTTCTTATTACTTAAGTTCTAGTGTTTGGTTTCTAGTAACTAGAAAACAAAAGCAGGGACATAATGATAAACTGCATATATTGACTAAAAGAAGATAGGAAAATCTTTCAATTTATTGAAGATTCAGACTTATTACCTTATAATTAAAAAGGTCTTATGGTTATTTAATATGCACAATATATTATTTATTACCGATTTAACTTCTGTAGGAAAATATTTTAGGATGAAATTTATAACTCTAACCCATGAATGAACATGAACACACATGCTAGCAATTAACTGCTTCAATTATTCTGTATTCTTCCGATAATTTCTAACATTACCTTAGAGTTGGTGACTTCATAGCAGTGAGGGGTGCTTCTCTACCTTTGTTCTCACTAAATATGCCTGTATACCATGTGGGACTGATTTATAAATTTAATTTTACAGTTTATGTAAAATGCCCTGGGTAGAGAGACGAGTTAACTATTTTTAGTTTGAACATCCCAAACAGCTGTCCACTAACTCCCCTTGTTCTCAGCTGATGTTCAACAACTCTATCTGGAATAAAATTAATAAGCTACTCAGAAAGAAAGTATTTATGAGCAAGATTGAAATAGTTGTTTATTTTAAACCTTGAGGACAATTGATATTTTATACTGTTGCAGTGTTTCAGATGTATGCATTTGTGGTGTTTCTCTGATGACCTACATGTTCCACTAGTACATACAGTGGCTTTATAAATTCAACACCAGTGAGATATACAGAGAAAGCATTAACTTCCTATACACAATTTTAAAATAACAAATATATGCCCTAAAGTCATCATTTATGTTTCAGATTTAAAAATATATTTAAAATGCTATGTTTAACCTGTTGATTTACTTTTATAAAAATTCTTATGTGACAATCAATGACTGAAGACAAGCAAACAACAATATTGTTTCTATATAGCCCATATCCTACAAATGTTAACGTTACTGTGGTAAAACCAAAGTACAAGCCCTTCTCTCACTTTCAATGTGAAAACGTATTATTTTCTGTTTAAATTCATGGGCATCATTAAGATTATGCAACAGATGGGCTGCCTATAGAAACATTTTGAGTTCTAGAACCCAGTAAGTCACACTAAAGCTACTTTATTGGCAACTAAATCATGTCAAGAAAGTTAAATCCAACTTGCAGTTAAACACCAAATGGCTGTTTATTTATAGTTTACCTGCCCGTTCTGCTACAACTAACATGAAGATTAGAACTTCTGCTTCTTTCATTGATAGTCATGCGAAATCAATTTACATTTTAATTTTGAATAATTGTAGTGGAATAATCTATGCTTTAAATATGTATATAGAATAAATTAATGTTCTGGAAACAGAGGACACGCTTCATTTTCTGACAAAATATCAAAAGAAGAGGCTTGAAAGATGTTTCCAAATACTTTGTGAACACAGGAATAAAGAGGTATAATGACTGGCAAATGTTTACCCCCAGTTAGATTTTAGCATAGTCTGATATACCTGTGTCCTGAATTTTCTCGTAATTTCTCCACTATAACTCATAACCTCCTCATATAAAAGCAAACTTAAGTCAAGTATACCTTGTGGTCAGAATAAATAAAATACTATCAACTGCTCAGTGTTTATATTAAATATTTCCAAATTAAAATATAGAAGACTATTTTGAAGATAAATTTTTTTGCCTGACTCCCCCCAAATTAACAAATGATTATTAAGCCCTGGTAATTTATTTTTGTTTGAATACTAAACATATTTTTCTAATTACTTGATATTTATAATGAAAATTACATATGCAGGGGCCTCCTTGGTGGCGCAAGGGGTTGAGATGCATCCTATGAAGCAATCCATAGCCACTGCAACACAAGTTCGATCCCTGGCCAGGGTGCTACCCACATGGCACATCAGACCTCTCCTAACTTGCCCGCTGTTTGCCTCAGCAGTGTATTTCAATCAGTCTGCCTGTTCTGTTCCCCACTCTGTCTCTGGTGAATCCTCTCACCTCCCACACCTCTGGCCTATTCCCCAGTTTGTGTATGCATAAATAAATAAACCTTTGAAGAAAAAAAAAGAAAATTACATATGCATAGTGATATGAAACTGACTATAACTTCAAAAATTCTTCAAGATAAGAGAGTCAAGCAAGAAGTGGTTACCAACCACCCTTTGCAATAACTCAGATAATCTCAATTTGCGATGTTTTGTCCAATCTATTTGGGCAATGGTTAGAGTAAAAAATACAGCATTTGGAATGATGAATAATGCTGAATGTAATTTCACTGACTTTATTTTATTTAACTGAGCAAACTTATTTCCTTTCTAGTTATAAGGTCAACTGGTACCATAGCACTACCAACTAAAATCAATAGGAGATCAAGCTCTTTCATTTTGAGCCTCTAAATCACACAACCAAGTTACAATAAATGTATCTTGGCTGAATTCAAGGGATTACAATCAGAAAAGATATACTTTCTCTTCTCTTTCTACAAACCCATGATTAAATTTCCTAGATTAGCAGAAGGGATATTTGTAATTGTCAAGAATTAAGCTAAAATTTTGATAATCCCTTATTAGTCAGAGGTGAAAAAAAAAGCAGTATATTATTTGGCATCGGCAACTTCTATAAAACTGCTTCATAGTAAATGGCATTTTATCTCTATAAACAATACCAATATTTGATAGTTTAACTAATCAAAGAAAAATGTTAACCACAAAATTTAAAAGTGGCTAGTGGTAAATAGTTTTTGTAATGAATGGAATCATTTTTCTAATACAAATTGCAATGAAAACTGATAGAACAGTAAACATTAAGTAATAAGATTTTTTTTTTTTAGATTTATTTATTTATTTATTTATACAAGCACTGGGTACAGTTAGAAGTGCGGGAGGGTGATATAATTCACCAGTGCCAGAGCAGGGAACAGAACAGGCAGACTGACAAAATACACAGCTGAGGGGAGCAGTGGGCAGCAGGAGAGGTCTGCGCGCCATTTGGGACCCTCGCCTGGGGACGTGTAAATATACATCTGAGTTTAGGATCTAGACATCAATAGAAGAAAAGAGTAACTATTTAACATAAATATACTACAGTGAATTTAGAGATCAATAATAATGTAGTAATTCATCAGTTATATAAATAAGTTAGTGACTCAAAAATCTGGCTATTTAGCCTAAGTGGCTATTTACATTACATTTCTTGATCACACCGTTTTCGCCTAACAGCTCTTAAATTGCTAGATACAAAATCAGTTCTTTCTTTTTGCACATCATAGCTTTGGGGACTTTTTTAATGTTTCAGTCCTTAGAAAGTTCAATTTAAGTTTTAATACATCATTTTATATGTCTTATTAGAGTTTTATTTCCAACAAGAATTTTATGTGTTCTTTCCAACATTTTGCTTATTCAACCATTTGGCCTTTGTTCCAGTAGATATTGGGGTTTTGCAGACTTTTAAATGACTATTAAAACTGGAACCTTGAGTAAATCGGCTCACTAAAGATTTTACAACTTCTTTGCAAATGTAATAAAATTTTAAAATCTAATAATAGTGAGCTTTTCTTTACATTATCAATTTTCTTTTGATTACATTGATTATTTTAATGTGACTATTTCCCAATGAATTTTGCAGTATTTTTAAAGCCTGTAAATATACTCTCATAAAACCTTAAGCAATGTGGAAGGATATTGTATGAAAACTGAATATGTTTCTAACATAATTTTCCCTACTATAACCCCCCACTCCCCTCCCTGTCCTCAAAAGTATTGTTGTTTAAGTATGATATTTGTTTTCTAGAACTTTTCTCTATTTTGTATTTCCCATTTCATAAATTGTGTTAAGTAATCTAAAATAAATAATGTTTGTCTTATGCATCACCATTTCTATTTACTTGAATAATAATAGTGTAATGTCTGTGATTTCATACATTTTTTCATATTTATAAGAAATACAAGTATATATGCATTTTATGTTTTTTTGCTTTAAAAATTTGAGATCACATTACAAACAATACTTTGAATCTTGATATTTCTCATTTAAAATGCACATTAACCCCCAGGTAAGGCTTTACCTCAGACAATTGTGCGATATTCCAATGTGGAATTACCTGCCATTCTATTCATTTGTCCTTCACTAACAAATATCCCAGTTGATGTCAAGTTTTTTTTTTCCCCTAAAATGAAATTATTGCTATATGTATTTGACCATTTACCTTTTATTTTATTTCTATATTATAAACACAATTGAAGGAAATTTACTTTTCTATATTATGGTTCTAATGGATTTTGCTAAATTTTTAGTGACTTTCATTGTTTTTATTAGATTTTGAAATTCATTATGCAACATTCAACATGAGTAACAATTTTAAATACAAATCAACTTTTTTTTAAGATTTATTTATACATACAAGAATTGGTGTGTAATAGAGCTAGTAAGGCAAGCTTTACTGCCTTACTTGATTTGCTTGACATTTTTGTATAAATAATTGTTATCATTTGCTGCTTCTTTATTTCCAATCCATACCCTTTCAATTGTTTTCTTGTTTTCTCATTTTTGAACAGTGTCCATAATTAATCACACTCCTTCCACAAATGAAAGGACTCATTTTTAGTACTTTATTTCCTCTTTTTGGTCCCCCTCCAAAACACTTTTTCTTATAGTTAGTACTATTTAGATTTACCTATTTTTGTATTATTTTCTTTGCTCAGTATTGCTTATTCCCTATTCTACCTTGATTCTGGGTTCAATTTCTTTCCTCATGAAGAACATTCTTTACTTTTTTTCTCCCAGTGAATATAATAAACTCTCAAAGTTTTCATTTGGCAGAAAAGGTTGTTTTTAAAATCCTGACATTTGAGTGAAAACTTATCAGGGTATAGAATTCCAGATTGAGTTACTATTTTTCCCTTCAGTATTAAGAAATTATTACTATATTATCTTTCAATTTCTGATGTTACCATTGAGTATTCTGCTATTTTCTTATATCTATATATATATAGATATATATGTATATAAGAAATATATACATATTATATATTAGTGTCTACCTTCTTAAATTTGCTAATTGCTTATTTTTCTGTGTCTTTGATATTATCAAATATCACTACAGGGTATCTTGGAGTGGATTATCATGCTTTTGTTATTCTACCAGAACCTAAAGACTCATGTCTTTCATCTGTTCTGGAAAATGTTGTCATTATCTCTTTCATTATTGCCTTTCCATTGGCTCTAACATCTCCCTAAAGAACTTTTATTAACTACTTGGAGATTTTAACCCCAGTATTTAATGTATTTAATACCTGTTTCTTATTGTAGATTGTTTCCTTTGGTGTTATTTAATGTTGAATTGAGAGTTAATCCCTAATGACTTTCATTTTTAAATGTATTTCCAAAGAGTTTTGTGTTAGTACTTTCCAGGAACTTTACTATTTCAGAGCAAATATTTATGTTTATTTATGGCTTTAGGAATTACTAGACCATGCAGGTACAGTAAATGACAGATCATTGTTAATCTGAATAAAATATATATTTGCACTCAATGCAAGACTGGCAAACTCTCTTGCCATTTTCTATGCAATAGGTATACTTTTAGACTAGTTTATCTTTTCAAAAATGATGTCATTTAACAATTAAGGTTCTGTGCATTTTAATGGGGAACAAATGATGTTTTGGTTCTAATTGGTTGGCTTGTGTGAGTTCAAGGTCTCATTTAAGTCCACTCAGGGTCTTTAACTCAAATTTTTACATTTCCAAGACTAATACCTCTGTCTCTCACCAGATACAATTTCTTAGGGCAGTCATAGCCTTAGTCCCCATTTGTATTGCTCTGGTTAGAAGTTTCTAGCTTATTTCTGAACTCTTTATCATTTTTCTGGAAGGGAAACTATATATTTCAAAGGAAATTTGCTCCATTTAATTTAGCATTTCCAGGTGATTACAGCAAGAGGTTATTTAGGTGATTTAGTGCACCACAAACAGACAGAAGTCCTCATAGCCTGTACTTTATTTTCTATTACTTCTATACCCATATCCTCTTCTCTGGTTAGACTTTTCTTCTTTCTAGTGCAATGATATATCATACTCTTTAATATTGCTCTCCTTTTGGTTATGCTATTGAAATGATCTAGAATACCCATCCTTTCCACTGCCTACCCTTATTCTAGTCTTTAAGAAGCAACTTAATAGTCATCTCCTCCACAAAATTTGTCATTCCTCCAAACATCACTGACTTCCTTCTTCTTTAACATTTCCTAGAATTATAGTCAGTATTTACTTATGAGTTAGAGCTGGTCTTCTATTATTTGATATTGTTTTTGTCTTATTTTGCACAATTTCAGGGAATTAAATTTGAAGAAATGTGGTATCGTTGTTCTGATTAAAGCACCAAAAAGTCTTAAGATATTTAATGTGTTATTATTCTTTCAAGGTGCTGATTATAATTAACAAAAATATAGAAAATCTTTAATTTGTGTAGACTCTACTTTGACAATGTAATTTTTTCTGTGTTATGTATCAATAAGGCACATGTCATTTATCATGTTATTTATCAATAAGGCATATGTTATTTATCAATAAAGCACATGTACTAAATCAAAAGCAAGTCTATGGTGTACATTTCCACTGAATAAAATTCTACCTTCAAATGCTAAAAAAAAAAAAAAAACAACTTAGGGTGCAGGCCATGGTTTCAGGGGGTGAGAGGAATCCCCAGAGACAGAATGGGGAGCAAAACAGACAGATGTACTGAAATACACTGCTGAGGGGAGCAGCAGGTGAGACAGGAGAGGTCTGCTGTGCCATATGGGTTGCTCCCTGACTGGGGGATCGAACTCATGTTGCAGTGGCTGGTGACAGCTTGATAGTGCTCTGTCTTTAACCCCTGCACCACCAGGGAAGCCCACAAATCAACTTTCATTAAATATTTGTTGTATAATCCTTTTTGTTTATTATTATTGTTTTTAAGATTGATTTATTTATTTATACAAGCACTGGGTACAATCAGAAGCGCGGGAGGATGACAGAATTCACCAGAGCCAGAGCAGGGAACAGAACAGGCAGACTGATGAAGAAATACACTGCTGAGGGGAGCAGCGGGCGGCGGGAGTGGTCTGCGGGCCATGTGGGACCCTCGCTGGGGGCCGGGATAGAACTGGCGCTGCAGAGGCTGTGCGCAGCTTCGCAGCCCAGCGCTCAACCTCTGCGCCACCAGGGGAGGCCCTATTTTAATTTTTTTAATTGAGGTAACTGTTTTGCTGTACTATCTGTGTTTGTGAAGTAAAGGGACAGACCTCTTTGGTGTATGTTGCCACACTACACCCACCATCGAGGCCCCTATATTTCTCCATTATAGTCTATTGGGCTTCTCCCTGTTCTTTTCAACTTCCACATTCACTCGGGTAGCTTGAAATTTAAGTCAGATTTGGGATTTTTTGATTTGATTTTGTCTGTTATTGTGTTTCATTTTTTTTATATTCCACATATGAATGTAATAAAATAAAATGAGTTTTGATTATTTTATTAAAAGCACAATATTCACGGTACTCTGATCATAAAACTACTATGATGCTATCCCTTCTCATGGCTATCTACTTAACTATTGGATTCATTATTTGCTCTAAAACCAACAAATAAACTTGTCAAAATAGAGTTAGGATGTGTGTATTAGTTTTAATTAAACCAATGCAAGTGTTGGTTTAACTACCCAAAGGAGTTTCTCTGCCTTTATAATATATGCAGTTATTGACAGTTACATAACTTCATGATTGTAAGTGTGTTACTTTTTTAATCACTGAGAGTATTTAAATCATTTTGAAATATAGTTTTCTACAATGATAAAACAAAAATTCTCCCTTTTATAGAAAAATAAACTCATTAATGAAAATGTAATTATAATGATTTGAAACTGGTACTAAAGGGATTAACTCAAGCTGATCTATTTTATATTTTACAAAAGTCTGTATATTTTTACTGTAGAGTCAAAACTAACTTTTATTTCAGTGTTCAAGCTGATTTAGAAAAATATTAAATAAATAATGAACTGAAGGCACGGCAGACCTCTCCTGTGTTGCCGGCTGCTCCCCTCAGCACTATATTTCAGTCCTTCTGCCTATTCTGCTTCCTGCTCCATCTCTGGTGCATTCTCTCACCCTCCCACGCCTCTGGCCTATACCCCAGAGGTTGTATAAAATAAATACATCTTTAAAAAAAATAAAATAAATAATGAACTGGAATTTTTTTGTTAAAATGAATCATACCAAGATATAAAATGGTCTCAGAATTGCATTATAAATAGTATTATTGTTATTCCAATCTTTCTCTTAAAAAAACAAATATTATAACAGAATTTATGCCTATTTTTTGGCCTATATCATCTTGTCAAATAGGTAAGGATTTAGGAATTTGGATTGAAGAAGATATTTTCAGTTTCTGGCTACTGCAACTTTTTATGGTGTTGTTTCTTTTAATTTTCAGTGACACTGTACAACTCATTTGTGTAGCTTGCACATTTGAAGCAGCATTTAGATTAAGTGTCAGTGTTAATATTCTTTATTTGTTGTAAATTTTTTACCTAAGTACAGATTGCAATTCACATTGTTATTTGTGTTCAAAGATTTGACAGATGAAACAAAACGAACAAGGAACATACCAGATATATCATTTACTATGTAACATAAATTCAGGAATATCTTAAATATCAGTTGGAGACTTTCAGAATTTTATTAATACAATAACACGATGATGATATTGTTCATCAAGCATGATTTCCTATAAGGTATAATTTTAATATGATTAGAAGATAAAAATAATCTTCCAATGAAATTCAGTTTGACATAGAAGAAATCAAACATATTCCATGTATTCTTGATTCTTATGAAATTTGTACCATTTCTGTATGACTTTTAGTTAGAAGTTACGAAGAAAATCCATCTAATTTTAAAAATAGATGATAAAAATTATATCTTTATGCAAAATCATTTTGTGTTATAGTATACTTATAATATAGTAATTCAGATCTTGTCATTTGCTTGGAAATGAAGTAATTGAAAAGGTATATAATGGAAAGAATTTCTTATGAGCTTCATTCTGATGTGTTTAATGTTTGATGGGTATATGAGTTTAGTTCTGAAGAACTTTTCAATATCTTTATTTTAGACTACACAAATGAAGGATATAATTATTAACATAGCTTTAAAGATCATATTTTCATTTATTAAAATGTTATTCAAAGGTCTACAAAATTGAATAAAATTTTACTCTTCTTTAAAATGACTGTACAATGGATATTTAAAAATCACTTCATTTTTATTTTTTTTTATTTTTTTATTTTTTTATAAATTTTATTGTTATATTCCCCATACAATTGCAGCCCCCCCGTTCTGACCCCAATCCCTCCCCTCCCGCCCCCGCCCCCCTAAAAGTGTCTCTGGTTCATAGTTTTTTGTTGATTTTGATTTTCACTTTGTTATAGTTATTCATTTTCCTGGTCCCTTATTTAAGTTTTCTAGATTCCTGCTATGAGTGAGACCATCCGGTATTTTTCTTTTTCTTTCTGGCTTATTTTGCTGAGCATGATCCCTTCCAGTGCCATCCATGTTGCTGCAAATTGCATGTGTTTATCTTTTTTGAATGCTGAGTAATATTCCATGGTATATATGTACCACATCTTCTTGATCCAGTCATCTATTTTTGGGCATTTGGGTTGTTTCCAAAGCTTAGCTATTGTAAACAGTGCTGCTATAAACATAGGGGTGCAGGTGTTCTTGGAATTGATGTTTCTGTGTCCTTTGGGTAAATACCTAGGAGTGGAATTGCTGGATCATATGGAAGCTCTATGTTTAGTAGGTCCAGAAATCTCCACACAGCTTTCCACAGTGGTTGGACCAGTTTGCACTCCCACCAACAGTGCAGAAGAGTTCCTTTTTCTCCACACCCTCGCCAGCATTTGTTGTTGCTAGTTTTTAAAAATCACTTCACTTTTAATACTTACTATTGGCACAAAGTGCATGCTGATTGAAAATGACTTCTGTATCATCATAATTGAATCAAATCCACAAGCCATTACTTTTTACTTTTACATTCCACACAGTGAATGTATTTAGGCACATTGCCTATGGGGCCTTGTGCTAGATAGTATGCTTTACAACAATTAATAATGTTTATTCTTTTTAAATTGCAAGGGAAAAAGTAACATTTAGCATACTTTACATTATTTTGGAGTAGATGCAATTTATTTCAAAAGGTATTTTAGTTGTATAGTGAAAAAATATAACACCCATATATTAACCATTCAAAATAAAGAAGACTGCTCTCTGAATTTCCTTAGTTCCTTTTAAACTCATTATATTGATTTCTTTCTCACAGGAAACCTTTCTTTCAGCATTTCTTATAACATCCCATTGCTTTTCTTCATGGTTTTGCTTACATGTTTGCGTCCTAAATATTACATTTTTTTTGCTTACTTAAAAATGATATTAAAGTAATCAAGTACTAAATATTTTCCATAAATTTCTTTTTTGCCAAAGTTCCTAAATTGGTAGAATATTATTTGTAGGCTCAATTAATATTGTATAATTTATTTATGCATTTTTTGTTATGGATAGTGGGTTATTTCAGTTGGTTTTCTTCATATTCCTGGTACTGGGATATATGTACAAGATTTTCTGTAAGTATGTATAGCTATGAGTAAAAATGGCTATTCTATATAGTGTATATAAACATATACACTATGTGTGTGTATATACACATATACTATATATTGTATAATATACTATATATACTATATATTGTATACTATATATACTATATATTGTATAATATGCATATTATACAGTATATACATATATATAATATGCATATTATATATAAAATATATATATGGCTATTTGTAGCTTGTATTTTCATTTTATTTAATAAAATCCCTTGACAGATTTTATATTTCTGTGTAGGCCAGTTATAGTTACAATTAATTTTCTAGGAATTTATCTTATAAAATTTTTAAAGTTTATTTTCAATAATAGAACAATATTTCCTGTTGGTACTAAGAAAAGTCTGTGGCATTTTACTTCAACTTCCTTTTACATTCTTTTTAATGTACTTGCATGCAAAAATTCACCAGGAATGTTAGGAGGTCTCTCATCTTGTTCTTTCTTACTTCCCAGGTTCTTGTTTTCTCACTCATGGTGCATTGTATTCTGGTGTGTGTTGTGGAAAGGGCTTGATATACATTGAGCATTTGTTCATATTTTTTTAAATTAAATATGTGGAGCTGATCTGAAGCCTGATTGTGTTAGGTTTTTCCAGGACTAATTTTCAGTTGATATCATCATTGCAGGGGCTCTACCAGTCTGCTTGAGTGATTTTGAGCACTCAAATATGGTAAATTCAGGTTCCAAATCCTGCTATGATTACCTCTGTCCATATTGTGGAATTAACTTATTTACTAGAGTATAACAAACTATACCATGTAATCATTTGCAAATTAAATTGTACAATGTTTTAAATATCTTGAACTCTAATTATTGGCCATCAAAAACGCTTTGGAAGAACATATCCTCAGATATCATTGAGCTTTTTTAGAATAAAATTTAATTTGCTCTTGGCTCTACACAAATTTAAGTGAGGATCCTTTCTAGTATTAACGCGCAGACCAAATCCTCAAAATTGCTTTTGTTCACAAGCCCTCTTTTAAATAATAATTAGTATCTCCACCAAAATCACAAGATGTCGATACCAATACCATCTTTAGATGATTTATTATCATCATATTTGTAAAAATAGGGGTGGGGGTCCACTGTTCTATATAATTCATTCCTAATAGGAAGTTCATCCAAGTTCAATGTGAAAGACATTCTCTTCTCACAAAATTAGAAAACGATTGATGTCCTACATTTGAGTATGGTAGATGGGAAAATATATAAACATTATAGTGGCTTACAGAATTGATCTCTGCCAGAAATGGCATTTTATGTTTTTCCTATTTTATCTTATCTAATATTTGCATCCCTTTACTCAATTATGTCAAGCATCTCTAGTCTTTGTTTTGCTACTTTCTGTTGGACACCACACATAGAACAACTTCAATGTAAAACATTGCTTAAAAAATTCTAGAAGATATTAACAGTCATCATGCCACCACTTAATATGAGATTTTGAAGGTAATTTTAACCTTTTCATTTTCTAAATTGTATCTTGTCCTATTAAAACATGTTTTCTCCTTCTTTCCCCATTAAAGTTTTTGTTATTGTTAAAAACAAGAAAATGTATCAAACAATTCAGAGATTCCTCTTTCTGTACATTCAGTAAGTGGCAGAGGAAAGTGATATCATCACAAATAGTGACTGCTTATGTTCATTTATTATGCAAAATCACCCAGATGATCAGTTCCTTGTTGAAAATTGTAAAAGGAGAAAAGGTTCAGAATGTCATAAAAGCAGGGAAAAAAAGTATTTTCATGAATTCATTGACCTTTCCGTTAATATCATAACAGAGCATAATCACTAAGGCTTTTAAATTAGCAAGGTAGCTCAATACAGAGGGATGGCTTGAGAAATCTCAAGGGCTTATGTTGCCAGAACAAGATCCTGACACTAAAAGTAAAAGGGTAAATGAGAACCATGTTTAGTGATGACCTTTCGGTCCCACAGCTGCTTATCACGTATCTTGTCTTTTTGCCTTACTGTTGCACTTTAGCTTATTAAAATTAATTGTATTCTATTTTAGATGCTAAGAATTTTTAGTTCATAACCTGTGCTGTTGAATGAACAGTAACATTTTTTCTGTCATTCTTGATGCATGATGAGAATAATATCTGTTATCTGATTTAAATTACTAAGTAATTTAAATATCTTTTACTAAGTAAAAGATCTTATATTGTTAGAAAATAAAAAATTAAATAAATAAGACTTGAAAAAGTCACAAAACAAGTTCCAAATCATTACATGAAGGAGTTTTTGAATAATAGAAGGTGAATAAAATGTACTGAGCTTATACAGCTAATATATTTCCTCCAGAGGGAATTTATATGAAATTTTATGCATGTGCACCAATTTTTTCTTTTGATTGATATTATATACCAACAGAAAAATCTTTGTCTCTCCTGATTGACAATATTAATGGGAATATTTAAATAGTTTATGGTTTCATATCACTCCTAAAACAAGTACATAGTTTTGGGAAGTAATGATTGAACCTCTGATGTAAATGAAAAGTGCATTTTGTCTTTTTATAAAGGAAATGGTTAGTACCTAATTTTTCTATCTAGTCTGATGAAGCGTTGTTATTTGACACACACACACTCATATTTATGTATTTCTACAAACATTTTGTTAAATAAAATAATGAAGAAACTTTGTTAAAGGCAAAATTGTCAGCCATTGGTCTGAGTCCTTTAACTTTCATCGATACACATATAATCATACACTATATGCTCTCCACATATATCATGTATAGTTATTTAATTGTCTCAACATTCATAGAAGTTAGGTATCATTTTTATTCTCACTTTTTAAGTACAGATGTACAGAAACTGGGACATGAAAGACTCATCCCAAGGAGAAATGATTACTTTGGGGTAGAGGGTTATATAATTTTCCTTCCAACTAGGACATTGCTGAGTAGAAATGGGGCTGATAATAGAAATATGAGCATAAACATAGACTGCCCTAGGAAACCTAGATGAATGCCCACTTTACAATAAGTGGCATAACTGAAACTAAAACCCAGCATTCTGATAGCATAACTGATTCTTTAAACTCTATTCTACATTGTCTAATAACCTGTGTCAATAACATGTAAGTCACATTTTGTATTCTGTCCTGGCTAGCAGACACACCAGGCACCACTTACTGACACCAGGAAAAGATTCCATATATATGGAGGATAGCAAGGATCAAAACGGTGCCAACCACCAGCAATACAGGTTCAAACACTTTTGTGCACTGTATATTGTTGCCAACATCACCAAGGAAAACACAACACAATCAGTCTCCAGATAGAACAATGTGAGAGTCAGTCACCCATGCATGGCCAGTGGGTTCCTCCCAACAGCCAATGCAATATAATTGGCCAACACACCATTCTCCTGTCCCCCAGCAAAAGACCTCTTCCTTTTCCGCAGGGTCCAGAAAGTATAGTGGGGTTGGCCAGGTGCCAGATGATGCACATACTTAAGCTGAACAAGAGCATACTTTAAATCAGAACAAATATTGTTCCACACATGGAGATAAGCCCCTGATGGTAGTGAGTTCTTTTTAATCTCTTAAGAAGGAAATGTTCCAGGCAGAAAGCTCTGATTGGACAAATGTGAGGAAGGCAAATCACAGGATGACAGCTTTCCTGATATATTCTGTTTCATTTGTGTATGTGTTTGTGTGTGTGTTTAATCTAAAGACAAGCATTTATTGAGGGTTTATGGTTTGTCATGCATTGCTTATTGCTAGGCCTGTGTCTTTGAATAAGCAGATTTGTTATGAATTTATATTCATTTGGACAGGAGAGACAATGGATAAGAACAAAATTAATGAACCACAAAGAAATGGAAAGTATGACATTGTGATGTAGAGTGTTTTTGAAGCAGTGTAGGAAGGGACAGTTGAGACAACAAGAGATCAGAACATAATGAGAAGAGAAAGAAGAAGAAACAGACCATACAGAGTTTTGTAAACATGTAGAAAGGCCCAAACTTTTACTTTCATTGACATGGAGATCTATTTGCAAGATTAGGAGACAGAAGTACAATGATTTGATTTGTTTTTTTAAAGGTCACACTGCTGAAAAAGGGAGCAGGTGGAGCAGGGACACCAGTTAGCTACCTGTTGTAGCAATTCACTTGAGAATCTGGTTTCACTTGAGAAAGAGGTTAGGAGCAATTCAATTTTCAGTGGGCAAATTGACTCAAAGCTATCTTATATGAATTAGATATAATAGCATATGAGAGAAAGGAAGAAATATAGCTTTTAAGTTTGAAAACTAAAGAATAGCGTTTCAGTTGACAAAGTTGCATTAAATTGTGTGTGAAGGAGGTTTTACATGTCTTCTTTACCATCAGGGAAAACCACATGGTTATTAGCATTAGTAGAGAATCCTGAATCACTAACCAGCATGGGGGATGAGATTTTTATTTAGTAAGATTCGTGTCTGGGGGTGGGGGGGCCTCCCTGGTGGCAAAAGGGGTTAAATGTCAGCACTATGAAGCTATATGCAGCCACTGCAGCCATGAGATTAATCCCTGGCCACAGAGCTGAACCACATGGCACAGCAGATCTCTCCTGTCTCGCCCACTTCTCCTCTCAGCAGTGTATGTCATCAATCTGCCTGTTCTGCTCCCCACTCTGTCTCTAGTGAATCCTCACACCCCCTGCATCTCTGGCCTGTACCCCAGTTCCTGTATGCATAAATAAATAGATCTTTAAGAAAAAAAAAATCTGTGCCATGACCCAAAATGCCTAATTGGCTTATGCTGAGAGAGAGGGGAACACATGTTAAGTCAATCACATCTATCACATAAAATCTTGGCTTCATCTCTAGCCATATCAATTATTACCACATAATGAAATTCTATATAAATTGGCTTTCCAGAGCATAGTGTTCTGATATAAAAAATGTGCGTACATCTTTGGAACACCTCTCTATTCTCCTTAATACAAACTCTTCAAAAAAAATTTTCATTTTTTCCCAACTCCTTCCTGTGTTCAAGTCTTCACATATGCTGTCATTCTATCTGCTTGGAAAACAAATTATTTTCCATTCTTTAAAAATCTCAATTGAAGTGGCACCTCAATCTCTTTCACAACAATTTCTCAGTTACCACCCCCAGACAAATTAGATTTCTATCTCATAGTAATTTGTACTTCTCATTCAAAGAAGTGTTCAGCAGTGATTAGCTATTGATAATCATTCAAATAGCTATTTCTTCACTACTTGTAAAACCTGATTTATTTGAAATCCTATATGGATAGGGTTGCCTTGTGCTCACTACTTTCACCCATTTCTAGCAGAGAAAGGTGGCACATAATTTACTTGGACATTTATATAAGGAGAATAGGATTGTTTAGAAAATAGAGAGAAAAAAGAACAAAGAATAGGAGCCTCCCTGGTGGCGCAAGGGGTTAAGCATCAGCACTATGAAGCAATCTGCAGCTACTGCAGCAGGATTTTGATCCCCAGCCAGGGAGGTGACCCACATGGTGCAGCAGACCTCTCCTGTCATGCCCACTGCTCCCCTCAGCAGTGTACTTTGGTCAATCTGCCTATTCTGTTCCCTGCTCTGTCTCTGGTGGGTCCTCTCACCCCCCACACCACTGGCCTACACCCCTGCTTTTGAATGCATAAATAAATAAATCCTTAAGAAAAAAAAAAAAGAACAACGAATGGTAGAAAAAGAGGAAGCATTTACTATCCTAATACCTTCAGCAGTGGTGGGTAATCACAGTAAAACTAATAGGTTAAATTGTTTCGCCATATGGCCCCATAGCACCCTGTCCTACTGTTTTCATAACAGTCTTCACATCTGAAATTAGTTGTTTAATTAGTTGCTTATTGTTCACATTCTCCAGTGGATTTGATGTTCCTTGTGGAAAATCTGCTCAATTCACAAATTTATTCCCAGTGTCTAGAACTGTGCCTACCAAAAATTGTGAGTTGAATTGAATTATTAATAAAGCATGATTTATAGTTGTGTTAACTATATGATTTAATTGCCTTCTCAGAAATTATATTCCTAGTCAAAAATTGTTCTTTGGCCTCTTAATTGAAATGGCTCTCATGTTCTATATCAGCATATTTAATAAGAGATTTTTTACTCTATATCCATTCATTATAACTGTTCAGGTCATCAAAAATAACCCTTATGCTTATTATTTATTTGCCTCTTCAGCCTTCAGAAAGGAGTATGTTCAGAAGAATTTAAGTAAGTTTCAGCACAAGAAAATGGAGACTTAATCTTGCATCTGTGTGCATATGAACAAGTAGTTTCTTTTAATCTACTATTCCCTCATCTGACAAATACACTTTGATAAATGGAGCAGTAATTGTTGGACACTGTAGCATTCGTTATCATCTTTGTTTCTCTACAGTAACAGCCCCCGCCCCCTCCCCCCGCCCCCCCCCCCAGCTCAGGAGCTGTTTTCCTTTTGGCAAGCCAGTTTATTTCTCATAGAGTTCTTTTAAAGCAAATGTCATGTGGGGATATCGCCAGGTAACCTTAAAGTAATGCTTTTTTTTTTACCAGAACTTTATTTTATGGAGTGCTTTTTTGCAGAAAAGCCATCTCAAAGCACTGTCAAAATTGGAAACAAAACAAAAGTCGCACAGTCAGAAAAATCAATGATCTTTCAAATAATCCAAGATTAAATCAAATCAAACTAGCTTTAAGCTTAAACTTTAAAGTCAGTCAGGAGCTGGCATACCTGAGAGGCCCAATAAGACTAACTTTTGGATACTGGTGTTGCAATGGAAGGCATCCTTTGATTGATTATAATTGATTTTTCCAAAGTCTGAATAAACATTTAGAATCAGCTCATAAAATGTAAACATTGAAATGAAGTCAGACCAAAATAACAATCCATTGTACAACCATAACTTTATTTTTCTCAGTCAATTTAATTAAGAACCTTGCTTTTGAATTTTGTTTTTCATCTATCAGTACCTAGAAAGAATTGTCTCAGTTATAAATGGCCAGCCAGAGAGTCTCTGATTTCTTCACTCAGGAGAAAAAATGTGAGAAAGAATGGAAAGGAAGAACATTCTTGGAAATAACACATTTATTTGTATGGTTTAGGCAACTCTGGAACTAAAAGGCTAGAGTTTCTCAATAGTCTTTATTTCAACCCAAATGTATTTTTCAAAGAATTAGATGAAATTAAACATGTATATATTGGCAATATGCCTATAATTTACTGTGTATATCTGGTCAGCCATTTTTTTTTTTTTTTTTAAGATTTATTTATTCAGGGCCTCCCCTGTGGCGCAGTGCTTGAGTGCTGGGATGCGAAGCTGCTCGCAGCCTCTGCAGCGCTGGTTCGATCCCCGGCTGCCGTGGGAAGCTTCCACATGGCGCTACAGACCTCTCCTGCCGCCCGCTGCTCCCCTCAGCAGTGTGCTTCATCAGTCTGCCTGCTCTGCTCTCCCCTCTGACTCTGGTGAATTCTCTCACCCTCCCGCGCTTCTGATTTTACCCAGTGCTTGTATAAATAAATAAATAAATATTTAAAAAAAAATTATTCATGTATACAAGAACCGGCGTATAGGCCAGATGCGCGGGAGGGTGAGAAGATTCACCAGAGACAGAGTGGGGAACAGAACAGGCAGATTGATGAAATACACTGCTGAGGGGAGCAGCAGGCCAGACAGGAGAGGTCTGCCCAGCCATGTGGGATTCTCGCGGCCAGCAGGGATTGAACCCTTGCTGCAGAGGTTGCGGTCAGCCTCACAGCGCTGCGCTCAACCGCCTGTGCCACCAGGGGAGGCCCTGGTCAACTAATTTAAATTATCAGCATTCTGTAAGCATTCTAGGTCATTGGTAAATTAATTCCACAATCTACCGGGTTATAAAGAACAACGTATAACTGAGAAATACCTTGTTTGAAATAATATTTTCTGGGGCATGGTATACATCCTTATAACTTGTTTGTATATATTAACATAATATCAAACGATGCTCATGAATATATGTATGAGAAATATTTTTATAATAGTCTAATGCCAGCACCAATAATTCTATTCTTTTACATTCCATAGACCTGACTTAATATATTAGTATTTTTTCTTCAATCGCTGCACACATTTTCTTCAGTAGGAAATAAAATTATACACCAAAAACTGATTTAGAACTAAATGACATCTTTATAGAGTAAATTTCGTACAATAGCAATTTACTGTCAAGAAGGAACGTTATTGTTGTGGTAAGCAGAATAATGGCTTCCAAAGATACGCACAACTTAATTCTTGTAACTGTGAATATGTTAACTTTTAGAGCAAATATGATTAAGTTAAGATTCTTGGGGAGAGCATCCAGGGTTATACAGGTTGGTCCTATTTAAATACAAGTGTTCTTATGAGAGGAGGGCAGGCATATCAGAGAGAATGAAATCTGAAAATGTGGTATTATTGGTTTTGAAGATGGAGGAAGGAGCCATGTGTCAAGGATGCAGGTGACTGGGCTCCGGAAACTCAGAGAGGCAAGAAAACAGACTTTTCTCTAAAATCCCTGTAAGGGTTGAGACCTTGCTGATAGTGTGATTTGATCTCAGTGAAACCTATTTCAGACATCCAACCTCCTGTAAGATAATACATTTTTGTTTTTAAGCCACTAGATTTGTGGTAGTTTGCTATAGTACCAATAGAAAATTAATATAATTGTTTATAAAGAAGAGTAAGAGTAATAAGAATAATACTGTACTAACAGCAGGCTTGCTATATGCTTAAGCATTATGTAAAACACTGTACAGGAAATATTTCATCTCATCTACAAAACAATGTTATGAGATACTTGTTATGAGATGGGGGAAATGTGCTTTAGCAAGAAAAACATGTCATGGGCCTCCCTGGTGGTGCAAGGGGTTAAGACGCAACCTATGAAGCTAACCGCAGCCACTGCAAGCACCAGTTAGATCCCCGGCCAGGAAGAAATCCACATGGCACAGCAGACCTCTCCTGACTCGCCCGCTGCTCCCCTCAGCAGCGTATTTCAGTCAGTCTCCCTTTTCTGTCCCCCACTCTATGGCTGGTGAATCCTCTTCTCACCCCCCACCCCCCACACCTCTGGCCTGTACCCCAGCTCTTGTATGCATAAAAAAATCTTAAAAAAAAAAAAGAAAAAGCATGTCAGATTAATAAAGAGGTAGGATCAGCACAAGTAGTATCTAGTCTCCACTATCTGATACTGTAACAGAAAATTCTAATGATCACCTCTAGTCCTAAATAACTTTGCCCTTTTTTTTTATGAATTCTAACTTTTTTTCTAAAAATAACCCAGGCACAAAAAAGTGCCCAGCCAAGAGGAAAACATGAGTCATTAGATGAGAAATGAATGTGACTTTCATTTTATTCATTCAACACATCCACAGAGCTGTAGGTCACTGCAGCTATCTCAGAACAATTGTCCTTTCTTTTATAAATGTTTGTCCTTTGGGCAGGGACCATGCTGGAACCATCTGTTACTGCATTACTGGCTGTAGTTGATTGGGCGAGAATTGGGCACTGTATCAAGTTTATCCATACAGTTGCCCCTTCTTGGGAATTCAAATTGGTGTTGCAAAAGATGTACTTCATCTGTTCTGAGCTGAATGTTCCTGTAACTTGGATACTGAAGAGCACTTAGCAGTAGTGTTTTTCACCACTAGGAATAGAGAGAGAAAGGAAGTCCCTTTTGCAAAGAATGAGGAAAGAATTACATATAAATGTAGATATACAGTAATCTATATACAGAACAAATATTGAATTACAGAGAGAACATTAAAATTTTTCCAGGCCCTGGTTCTTTTATACTACTAAAATATATATATATATATATATATTTAAAAAAAATGCTAAATGGTTGTCCTTCCCTTTATACTCTTGAAGATGCCCTCAAGTTCTTACAATTTGTTATTCAAGTTAGTTTCACTGTTCTTGTGTTTTTTGAGAGAAAATCACATTGTATCAAATATTGTACCATATCCTAGACCTAGTAATTCACCATCCCTTCCTTCCAAGAATTTATGTTTTGATTCAGTTGTTTAAAGCAAAATTGAAAAAGTCACTATTTTATTTAGCATAATATATAAAATTGATCAGTATATTTTAGGTCACCATAAATAAACATTGAAATTATCCAGAAAGTCAAAATTCAGTTCTTGGCAATTGTCATTTTGTCATTCAGTAACTTTTCTGTCACAGCTTCCTGAAGGCACTCAGGATAAGATTCTAGTACTAAATATGTAAAAACCTCTTATTCTGTGCTTTAACTTATTCCCCCTATAATCTAGTCAATCATATTCACTCATCAGTTTTCCAATTATGTTTCCCATATTTGATTAATTTCCTCATTAATGTAATAATTGGTGATCGTAAAAAATCATTTTCTTACCTCATTACCATGACACATAATCCCTGCTGCTTCTATATCATCATCATCTTCCTGTTCAACTTTTAATCAATTTACCTTGAAAATAAGTATCCTAGAAATATTAACTTCATATGCTTAAAAAAAGTCACAGATAACAATTTGTTCCATTTTAAATGATTATTATATGGGGAACAAGTTACTCCACTCAGTTTTTCCTCCGATAGCTTCAGATTTTCCTTGAAATCTACCCTCCATGAAGGAATCTTCAGCTTTGAGACTAAATTCCAGATTTGGTCTTAAAAACATTTTTTTTTAAACCTACAATGTATTCTTTACTATAAACCCATTATTCCTCCTCAATGGACTGATGATAAAAACATGTCCCTTTTCATGGACAATCAGTATCAGCTCTCCATGTCATGCTTCCTAACAACATTTTACATATTTTGCTGCAAAGTTGTTGTAAGCTTACTTACAAACTACGAGTGAAGTACCTCCCATTTCTGAGCTTTTACTCATTTTCTTCTACCTTTTTTCATTCTACCCTTCTTTCATAAAGCACATCACATGCTGCTTTTGGATCCAAGTCATTTGTTGCAATGTTTTTTTCCAAAAATGTTTTTTGTCATTTTTGTGAGCAGATGTTGCTTTTATTGGTTAATAAAATCTACCAATATACAATCTTGACTGCAAGATACAGGGGATCAACAGTAATTGTTTATTCCAATGACCCACTATTTTTCTAAGTCTTTACAGCACTTTTCTAGTTTAACGCATTCTCTTACCTTTCATGTAATCTGGTCTTCCCCATCTTTTCCCTCACATTTGTTTTTATATCACCTTGCTAGTTATGTACCAATGTACCATTGTAGCTACTTAAAACATCATATGACTATAGAGTTTATTTTAAATAAATGCATATATAAGTATACATATATAGTTTCTAAATAGTATATATATATAAAATAAATAAATGAATGCATAGATTGATTTTTTGTGGTCTCCATTATAGAAATAAGCCCTGTATACAATATGTTTATGTCCTGTGTACAAATGAACCCTCTCATTTTTAAAAGAATGCTTTATTATACTTCATGAGAATGCAATATTTATATTCTCAGTTAAATTTAAAAGTACTTTTATGTTACTTTTGTTTTATTGAACAAGTTATTTCCTAACATACATTGGTATATAATTCAATATCAAGATCTAGTTTTCTATCTATATAAAAGGTATGGTTGTTGGTGTAGCGACAGATTGGACAGAGAAAAACTGGCCTTTTTTTTCATTCATTATATTGTAAACTGCATTTGTAAAGTGGACCATTTCTGAGACTAATTTTGTATAGGCTTAGTAGTCCCTTTGGGAGATAATTTAGTATAAATAAATAGCTACTTTTTTAGTAAGAAAATTAGAGTTAGAAAGTGAAGTGGCCCTCTTCTGTCCAAACACTTGACTACCTCCATTTCTACAAATTGAATTTAAATCTGATGTAAAAGTTCAAATTAATGTCATCATATGATTTAGCAAGTCTATTCTTACATGTTTCCTATATATACTACCAACAAAACTGTATATACATTAAACAATAAAATCAGTATTAAGCATTCATAGGAATACTTTTCAAAGTATCCCAAACTTAAAATTCCGTAATTCCCGGGGCCTCCCCTATGGTGCAGCGGTTGAACGCAGGACTGTGACGCAGCCTGCAGCCTCTGAAGCGCCGGTTTGATCCCCGGCCGCCAGCGACCCCCATGGTCCCACATGGCACACAGACCTCTCCTGCCACGCCCGCTGTCCCCTCAGCAGTGTACTTCGGTCCTTCTGCCTGCTCTGCTCCCGCTCTGGCTCTGGTGAATTCTTTCACCCTCCTGCGCTTCTGACTGTACCCAGTGCTTGTATAAATAAATAAAAATAAATCTTTAAAAAAATTTAAAAAATCATAATTTCCATTAACAATGGAAATAATAAATGAATTATAGAATTAAATACTATACAACTATAAAAACAAATAACCTGCTGCCCTACTTTTCAGGGCCTCCCTGGCGGTTCAGGAGTTAAAGTTACTCTCGCCAGCCACTGCAGCATGAGTTTGATCCTGGCCTGGGAGCTACCCACATGGCTCAGCAGACCTCTCCTGATTCACCTACTGCTCCCCTCAGCAGTGTATTTCAGTAGATCTGCCTGTTATGCTCCCCACTCTATCTCTGGTGAATTCTTTCACCCCCTGCACCTCTGACCTACATCCCACCTTTAGTATGCTTAAATAAATATCTTTAAAAAAATGCTTTTCAAAAAATAAAGATTGAATGAAAGCAGTCACACATGAAATATATGTGTATATTTTCTGATTCCCCTCATATAAAAATGAAAAAAAAAATGCATTCAACCTAAACTTCCTAGAAGTCTGGATAACAGTACTCTTGGGGAATCGCATAGTTACCACAAGGTATAATGAGAGGACTCCTGATGTGTTTCAGAGACACTTATTTCTTTCTGTGTTTTTTTTTTTTTTAATCTGAGCACTGGTTATACAAGGGTGTTGTGAGTGAATATATATTGAATTATATAAGGATGATATATGTATGTTTTTCTCTAAATATTGTATTTCAAGAAAATTTCAAAAACTGTACTAAAATATTGAGTCCTTATAGATTATATTCCAAATAAATTTGTTTGTTACTTTTGATTACATGGAACAAAACTATATTTTCAAAGTGCATGCCAAATTTATAACTACTATACATCATAGCACTTCATATAATTATTGCAGATTCCAAGAAAAATATATGAGTATTTTTCCTGATGATTAAATAAAATGCTACCATATATTAAGAGGGATACTTTTTTCTCTGACTAAAAACCTCTTACTTGTTTTTTAAGTTCTTACTTCTTATATGAGGTCAACTTCAGTTCACACCTCCTCTGTGAAATCATGTCCATTTGCACCACAGCGCAGTAGTTGCTCCCTCTATTAGAAGCCACATTCAATGTTAGTAATTCAGATAACTTTTAAAGCATTGTTTGGGATGACCTGTTAGCAGATCCAACTTCCCCTACTAGATTTTGAGTTTCAAAAGGACAAGGTGTATCTTTAAAAATCTAGTTTTACTGACACTTAAAAAAATACACATGGAATAACTAGGATAACTTCAACAGAAACTGTTGGAAGCAAGAAAGAGGACATAACTGCCCTGGATTAAGATCCATCAGCAAGGGTCGACGTATTTGAACAACACTTTTTTATGCTTTCTTTTTTTTTTAGAATTACCTTCATTGATTTTTCCATTGTCATTGTATCAATCTACAGTCATGGAATTTCTAGTATGCAGTTTTAAGAAACCTATTTCTGTACTATAGGATAAATGGAAGTTATTGAGGACATTGTGTGTCATGTTATATGCTGTCTTCTATGTTATGAAATACACAATGAAAAAATATCTCTGGCCTCAGTCACAGCAATACGTAGATCCTCTGGATATTTTTAATCATGTGAGTCAAACTGAAGCTTAAAACGTATAATATCAACTTTTAAAATATTTTATTTCATCTTTGTTTCAAATATTTATGTGAAGTATCATAAATAATTTCTGGAATGAGCATGGAATGATATGCATGAATAAAAAATATTCAGTAGACATACTTTGAACAAACAGACACAAACATGTACAGCCTTCTAGGTTTACAAAAGAAAATTGCTGAATGAGAACTTGAGTAAATGGGTGTTATAGTAAATGTCAATTATTTTTAATCCCACTCTTAAGTTTAATGGCAATTAAAATTTAAATAAGAATTTCTATGATACCAATCCAAAATTCATCTAGAAAATATGCTGAAAAGTAGTTTTTTTTAGCAGTTACTTTCATAATTACAGATAATTTAAATGAAAAATTAGTGGAATAATTGTTTCAAATACAAAACAACTCATTGGATATAAGATACAAAAAAGTGAGTAATGATTGATACACACTATTTTGGCATAATTAATATATTTTCAATGTCAGAAATATTATTTGACCTACTTTTAACTAGTATTAATGTCTATATTATATTTATATTTGTCTATATGTCTATTCTAACATTTAATTTTTTGAATATATAACTTCACTCAGTAGTTCTCAGAATTTAATGAAAAACATGCATCCCATACCTCCATACATACAAAACTGAACAAGGATAAGGGAGTAAAATATACATTAGACTAAACTCTGCAATAAATGAATCCTTGTATCCTTAATGTTATAGTTATCAAAATTTTTGAGTGCCCTATATTCATATGAAATTAATGCTGGTATTAACATATAATGAAAAGTAAATTTTGTTAATTCAGTGTGAATTTATACTTCTTTTTTTTAATTAATTTATTTATGCATACAAGAACTGGGGTACAAGCCAGATATACGGGGGTGAGAGGATTCACCAGAGACAAAGTAGGGAACAGAACAGGCAGACTGACTGAAATACACTGCTGAGGGGAGCAGCGGGCAAGTCAAGAGAGGTCTGCTGTGCATGTGGGCTGCTCCCAGGCTGGCCAGGTGTCGAACTAGTGCTGCAGAGGCTGTGGATTGCTTCATAGTGCGGTGCTTAACCCCTTGCACCGCCAGGGAGGCCCCTGAATTTTTACTTCTATAATAAATAATTATGTCATTTGATCTTATTAAAAAAAAAGAAATTAGTGGACATTTAAACTATTTTCAGTTATATATTACTTTATACTGTAGGCAAGTAGTGTCATGTCGCTTATTTTGAGAATTATTTCTCATCTTCTTCTTTTTCCCCAAGCACAAACCATTTGGCTCTTTGAATTTCTGTCAGCAAATGCAAACATTTAATTTAAATTCAAATAGAAACCAATTATATTAGAAGATGCTCATCAGCAATTGTGGCATTCCAGGAACTCTAGCCCTAGCTAGGAGAATTATGAGGCAAATAATAACATTATGAGGTCCAGAAGGAGATTTTATTTCAATAATTCAGTGATAAAGAACTGAATTCTTACCTCTCTGAAATAAGTGAAGTCAATACAAACACAAAACTTTTTTCTCTATAGCTTAACCATGTTATAGAAGGAGCTTTATGTTGATTTCCCACAAAATACTAGGACACCTGTCACCTACTATATTCAGTAAGCTAAGATGTGCCATATATGTACAGTAAGCATTGTGTAATCTATATTTCAATAATTTATCTTTGAAATCTCACATCACCTAGTCTATTTTCACACTGATTTAACAAATATGAAAAATGATTAGCGAATTGTTTTAGGATTTGCTTTAGCCACCCTTTTATTTTTCTGTATATCTTCAAAATCATTACAAAGGGCCTCCCCAGTGGCACAGTGGGTTGAGCGCAGCACTGTGAAGCTGTCCACAACCTCTGCAGCATAGGTTCGATTCCCAGCTGGCCAGGGAGAAACCCACATGGTGCAGCAGACTTCCCCTCTCTCGCCCACTGCTCCCCTCAACAGTGTATTTCAGTCAGTCTGCCTGTTCTGTTCCCTGTGCTGTCTCTGCTGAATCCTCTCACCCCTCAGTACCTCTAGCCTGTACCCCCGCTCTTGTATAAAAATAAATAAAAATCTTTAAAAAAAATTTAAAAAAATTACAAGGTATGAAGTAAAGTTACTTAATTGATAAGCCCTCTGATTTGTCAATATCAATCACAGGCTCCCCATTCAAGCCATATACAGATATAAACAAATACGCCATCCCAGCTATCTTAACATGTAAAACTCGCTTGATTCAGACACAAAAACTCACATATTTTTAAACAGCACAGCGTCTTTGAATATATACAGATATTATAACAACCAGAATCAGGAAGATAGTTATTTTGGATTATTTTCCAGTCACCTGAATACTTTCAAATGTACATTTTCAGGTTAGGAGCCTGAAAATGCTCACCAGTTTAGGATCACTTGACCTGAGACCTGAAGAGCTCTGGCATTTCTACCTTACAATTTTGAATCAAAATTTCATCAGGAGAAAAATGGAGAAAGCAGCAAATTATAAGTATTCTTATATAATATGGGAATGAATCATTTAGTATAGAATTATAGGTTAAAAAGGAAAAATTTAGAGTGAAAATGTTGAGGAAGCCTTTAAGTCATTACAAAAGGTCAGGGATCTGCCAAAGAAGGTCAGGGAAATATACACTGCAGAACAACGTTAAACTGGGTTCTCCTAACTTACAGGAAAGAAAAGAAACCATAAACTTTCCCATAATCTGTTTTAATGTAAGCAGTGAAATGCATGGTTCTCAGGAGCTTGTTAGGAAACCATAATGATTCTCACACTTGCCCAGGAATCTGTCTGCAATTGACTTCAAAGACAATGACATCCTTTCCCACCTTCACTATTTTACTCCAGGTACCTCTTTTTGGCAAACTCTATTCTGGAACTGTATAGAAAAATTAAATCATTACTTTTCATATAAGAGTATAATATTTTTAATTAAAATAAATTGAGCTTTTTCAAATCATTTTGCTATGTACAGTATATATTTTCACTATCCTTAAAATTCTAAATTTTCATGATATGTATTCACAAATTCCTTACTTTCATTTTTGAGTCAGCCCTTTAAGAGACTTAGACCTACAACACTGACTTTGGAAAGCATTAACTAAGATAGAAACTTTTATTATATTTTTTCATGCACCCTCCTTTACTGAATGCAAGGCATTTCTCACTAAGTGTAGATCATTGAATTGACCAGACCAAATCAAAGATGTGTGGCAGAGAGAGTTTTAATGACTTGAATCAAGTAAGAAAGCAGACCAATGGATCACTCCCAAAGTATTATCACTCCTTCTTAAAAGGATTAAGTATTTTTATAGGACTATTAGTATTTGGACAGGGCAGGAATGGCTGGAATATCTAGAAGCTTGGCTGCATTTAGTTTCATGGCTAGATCATGTCTCTGTTTGCATCACATTGTTTACAAAATGGCAGCTAAGCATTCCAATTGGCCAAAATTTTGTTATGTAAACAGATGTTAAAGAACCTAATGTGATAAGTGCCAAGGGTCCACTGTGTTGCATGTTGTTTTAGTGTTTAATCAATTTGGGCAACAATGAGTGCCTGGTCTTCAATTAAACAGCATTTTTTAAAAATTTATTTATTTATGCATTCTAGAGCTGGGGTGTAGGCCAGAAGTGGGGGTGAGAGGATTCACCAGAGACATAGTGGGGAGCAGAACAGGCGGATCCACTGAAATACACTGCTGAGGGGAGCAGCGGGTGAGACAGGAGAGGTCTGCTGTGCCGTGTGGGTCAGCTCCTTGGTCAGGGATCAAAATCATGCTGTAGTGGCTACCTATAGCTTCACAGTGATGAGACTTAACCCCTTGTGCCATCAGGGAGCCCTAATTAAACCGCTTTAAATAGCTCCTAGGATCTTTCTTTTAAAAGTGAGTTTGATTTGTAGTATTTCTGTTTCCTGAGAAAAACCTTATCCTTTGTAAATGTTCTACACAATATAAAAAGCTTACACTTTTAAAATATATACTTTCCAAAATTTGTTTACAGTGTATGATAAAAATGATGCTGAATGACATTTATGATTGTGACTTGGTCACAAGAAAACATTCATAATACTTTCCTTGATTCTCACATGTCAAAACTAAGCAAAATACACAGAAAACTGAGTGACAAAAATGTTATAATTTTTTTTAAAGCATCTGCACCCTCACACTGACACACTGATTTCATATAAGATAATCAAGGACTTCTAGGTCAAAAACTTCCTGAATAAAAGTGTCTATTGTGACACCTAGCCAAAGATTTCTGAAATCTTCTGGATAAAGCTCACCTCTAATAAGTATGTGTCTCCATTGACTGAAGTTGATGTGTAGAGTCATCAACCAGCATATTGAAATTGCTTCTTCCATGCCAAATAAGAGTTTTTGCCAAGAAATAAAGTCATTGTTATGTCCCCTGAAGCCTTTGCCTGGTGTGAGTATGGCTCAGAGCAGCTGCCTGTTCTTCCTAAACTGTGTCTATCAAATCATTCCCAGTATTCATCTGCTCCCTTACTGCACTGATAGCAAGGAAAGGTAGTGAATAATGTTGATTATCTGACAAAAACAAGTAAAGACATCATTTTGCTTTAGGACAAAATGTGATTGGGACACTTTTTTTTTTTTTGAAACCTCTTTACCTTTCCTTTCTCTTCATACTAATCCTTCTAGCCTGTTTTTTATACCATTGTGTTGTTCAGAGTAGGAGAAAGAACATAAAGTCCTTCATTGAAGAAGCTCTGTGCTATTTTTTTTTTTATTTGCCTGAGTCCAGATAAGAAATATGAGGTATGTTCTTGGACAATGTGTGACCAGAACAAGAGAACTCAAATTGATTAACTTGATACCCACTTCCTGAAATTGCTTGATAGATTGGAGTGATGTAGTAAAAAGATATTGTGTTTGTTCCTCTTTGTCAGTGCTTAAATAATTTATTGTATTCTATTTTATAATTCTTTCTGGAAGCATCTATTAAAAATTTAAAACTAGATTTAGAGGTTTGGGGAAATGAAACAGAAATGGATTTCATACAAACAAAAGGTAATACTGCAATAGGGAATGTGGCTGAAAAAGTCTATACTCCTTTTTATAGTTGAAGTTATCTAAAATATACTAATGTTAATTAGTAAAACTATAAAACTATAAACTATAAAAAGCCTTTGTATATTTTTAATTAAAAAGGACCAAAAAGATGAAAACAGATTATGTAAATCTTAAGTAATCTCAAAGTTTAAAGGATAGTGATAGAAATCTTAATTTAGAACTGTTGGATTCAAGATGGCATCAGAGACTATTCCTTGCTCCACTCCCCAGTGGATGATTTAGGTTAACCTGTGGAATACTGCCACTCAAGTTCTATGTTGGCTAATGAGCAAACTGTATTTGCTTATCTTTAACATTAAGCATAATCGACTGACTAATACACTTTCAAACAATGACTCAGGATGTGCCATATGTTTGAATCTAGTCAATCTTGTCATGTTACCACCCACAGAAATACACACCCCCATCACCATCAACAAAATCACTCTAAACCTTCACCATTTCAGTCTGTTTCACCTCTTTCGATTATAACTTTTAAATAAAGACTTGTGAATCCCAGACCATGTTTATAATTTATTGGGTTTTTTTTACAGTTTAGCATTTGTTTTTCATGTTTAATTTGTCCAAATTTATAGTGACATTACAGCCTAATTTGGCACATTACTTTTCCATAGCAAAATTACTTAGGAAACTGTAAATCCTGAAGATTTATGATTTACATATTTTGTTATTAAATGAAGGGTTCAGATGATGCTTTCTAATTGAGAAAAGGTTACAGATCATTAATACATCTATTCCAGACCATCAAAGACAATACAACATGTTGAACCCTCTCATTTTAATGTAATTCTTTCCCCAAAAATAGTTATTAAAAAAATACTATCAGAAATTTCATTACTGCAACTTTTAAATATGTTGATGCACTTCCAGTGTATAACTTACAACCCGAGAACATTCTTCTTCCTTTATCTGATGGTGTTAGTCGATATTAAAGCAGGAGAATTATCATCAAAACATCAAAAACAAAAAAAGAAAAAGATCACTTTCCAAAATGGTGAATTGACTTTTAAATAAATGTTTTAAATTCACTGAAGTCTCTAAAATAGATAAAAATAAGATCAGCAATGACCTGCAGGAGGAAAATCAAAGACTGACATGCCACTCCTCCTAATAGACCTTGCTGCTGTTAACAAACTACCTATATCCATCAAAAGTTGGTTCAAAAGATTGAAGGTGAGGTCTCAGCCCTGATCGAAATGAAATGTCAGTAAGGATAAGAGAAGAAAGATGGAGATTGTATTAAAAAGAGAAACTATGTTTAGAAATAAGCTTTGGGACATACAAGAAAACAAAATGGCATCTATATACAGCAGAGCAAATTCATGGGGTCTAGAAAACCAGGTTAGTTTGTCTTTTTGAAGCACTTGTTGAATTCAGAGTTGAATCTGAACATAAATGGATTTAAAACAGAATCCTTTTTATTGATTTCCAAGGTAAGATGACATATGAGAAAGAGAAGTAGAAAGGAATAAAAATTGCTAAGGTTGTTAAAGCCAGTTATTTTCTTTATTTCTCAAAATTTTCAGTATAAGTATAAATTACATGCATTAATCTACTTTAAGAAATTGTTTACAATATGCCATACTGAGAAAATTGGCCATTAATTTCTTTGATTTTCTTCATATTAGTCTGCGTTATTGCACACACCAAGGATTATAAAATGACAAGGAATCCAGACTCCCACTGACACTCCAATTTGAACAGAAGGACAAAAGATTTAGAGTTTCAAGGAGGCAGTGGGATGATGGAAAAAAACATGCATCAGTCCTGAAAGTCTAAGATGTTAATTTCAGCCCTGAAAAATCTAGCATGTTTTCCTGAAAAGTCGCACTTTCCCCAGTTACAAAATAGGGAGCTTAATCCTTAATGTTTGCCTGACATCTCCAAATACTGTCTGCAATTTTAAAAGTATGTGGAAAATTTCAGCTACTGTACAAATGTGGCATTTTCTACTTCTACAGCTATAATTTTAAAAGTCTAACAACTCAGTATTTCTCTAATCATGAGAAAAAGATCTGAATACTCTAATGTCATGACATTGCCAGTTACAATTAACCTTTTTCCCGTGACTCCAGTTCAACCAAATCTGACCTACTCTCAACAGAATTCAGGGTGACTTTGTCTGTTATTCCTCAAACATTAGCTGCTTTCCTGACTATGGAACTTTCTGCTCATCCTGAACCCATGTTTAGTTCTTTCCATCAATACAATATTCACCACATCCTAAAATTCTTTTCAGTCACTGGCAGCCTTAGACATCAATTTGACTTCTCCACACTTAGAGAGACTGGGTTCTTTATCCCTCAAATTCACCTTGTAAACCAACTCACAGCTGTCACTTCCTGGTATGTAATCATACCACCATCTGTTAAACTCCAGCTAAGACTTGTAAGTATTGTCTCTCCTCTCTATCACTTTGGTAATCTCTTAAAATTTTATGTTTTAATATCCACAAGTTAGTACACATTGTGAAACCACAAAGTATTGGTCATACAGTTCCTCCTTCTGCTGTTTTTTTTTTTTTAAAAAAAACATTATTTTTTTAAAATTGATTTATTTATGCATACAAGAGCTGGGGAACAGGCCAGAGGTGTGGGGGTGAGAAGATTCACCAGAGACAGAGTAGGGATAGGCTGATTGACTGAAATACACTGCTGAGGGGAGCAACGGGTGAAACAGGAGATGTCTGCTACACCATGTTTGTAGCTACCTGATCGGCTGGCCGGGGATCGAACTCATGCTGCAGAGGCTGTAGACTGCTTCATAGTGCCGTGCCTAACCCCTTGGACCCCCACAGAGGCCCTTGATGTTTAAAGTTAGAATGAAATCATGTTTGATAAGACAGATCAAAACAAATATAATTTTATATTTAAGTATTGCTGAAATGAAAATACTTTTTAGTGTTCATGCACGGGATTTAAAACCGAAAATTTAGTACCAAAGCCTCAATTTTTTTAGTTAAAATGCTGTTATTTGGAGAAAAATATGATGTGAACATAAACAGGCCATGAAACTAATAACAACTAACTTGTTTGTGTATTATCCCATCTCCAAAATGGTTCTAACTTTCTTATATATACTTAAATTGTTTTATTTGTCATTATTGTTTCCAAGCAAGTCAATAAATATATACATATATGTGACTGAATATATCTTACGTATAATTTAATTTGCGTTAGTCAAATCTTTGTCATTAAATGATGTGAACATTAATCGCATTGTCCAGAAAACTTTTCAAGAGACCCTCATTTCTTCACTGTAAATATTCAAAATTACTTTTAAGATTTGAGGTAGCTCCATTAGTAGAAGAAAATTGCTTCCATTCTGTAGATATGGCTATGTCTACACAAATTAGACACATACTATAGTCGTATAGAGATGAACAACAGCTCCTTGTGGAAATACAGTGCACACAGCAAAAGAAAATAATATAGTAAAACAAAGACAATGAGGGCACAATCAAATGCAACACTGAAGATAATAAAACCTTAACCCTTAACTCTCCTTATCAGTTCCACACCAGGAGACACACACACACACACACACACACAAGAAAGGGTAGTATAATGCACCTTAAAGCAATGTGTGTTTGTAAGATAGCTCTACCTTACAGTATCCAAGTCAACAGATTAGAAAATGGGCTGGACAGTGCAGTGGGTAATAAATATACTATGAAATCAGGAAGCTACTTCCCAACTAAGAGCTGAATATATGAGATAAACACCACATTTTTAAAGTATAAACACAAAATCCATAAACATTCAGTGATCTTTCTACTTGAGTATCTTTTTGATTACGATTTTTCATAATGCAAGTCCTCAGGTATTCAAAGATTCTTAGAAGTTCATGCCCATTATAAAAGAAAATCTTTCATTTTCCTTTCTCCTCAACATTATTAAAACAGTACAACCTTAATAAAAACTGATCATCAACAAAATCTTCAACATTCAGTTGACATTTCCCTTCAAATTTAAATAAGAAAAAGCTTCCACAGATTATTTTTTTCTATTCCAGAGAGGTTTAAAACAGAATTTAAAAGACGTTGGGTTAAAATGTCATTATTTCAGGGGTTATATAATTATATTGACAATTACTGTGACCATCATTCAACATTTATCAAGCACCCACATTATGCCATGTAGTGCATAAATACACACCCACTGCCACTTCGTGCTTTTCTTTGCTTTATAACAGGTGCTCTGTGTGTGTTTTCTGTAGGCAAGTTTATTTTTAACTTTTTTTCAAGATGCAATTAATAATACTATTCAAATTATAAACAAAAAAATGGTATTTGAATGGTCCCTAGCAAAGGCTATTTTCAAAAAGGCCCTTTAATCTTAAAGTCACTGAAATCTCTCTTCTAAGTGTGTGGCCTCTAGAGTGAATGCACAAAATAACATTTCTACATGATCCAGTAGAAGCAGAAAAAATATAGATCTATTATTTGTAATCATCTTTATCTAAGGAAAAAAATAAATTTTGCTAATACGCAACATGTAAACAGTAGCTGTTGGCTTTTATATTCCATATACCAGGTGGCCACATGTTAGCTAGGTTATGCGTGCTGAAAATAAAAGTTAGTTTTACACGCAGACAGGTCTCACCATTCATTTTCATTATATTATAATTTATTTTAGTGCACGTGTATGCAGTTAAAAAGTTTGTTAGTTAGTATCTCTAGCTTAACTATACTAATCCTCACAAAGTGGATATACAGCTTAGATTTCTCCTATTCCTCCTCCTAAAATGTAGGGATAAGCCCAATTATATAAGCTTAAGCAAACAAAAAGAAATGACAACATTGATAGTCATTTAAATTTTCAGGTCAAAACAATTACCCTTTAATAAGTTATAAGATGAAATTGTTTAAAAAATTCAGAAAAATATTTTCTAAAACACTATTTGACACATGAATCTGTGTCCTCTATTGTTAATAAAAATATTACAGTTGTAATTCATTTACTATATTATTCATAGACCTATTATTACACAAAGAAGTTGCTGCAAGAATTGCATGAACACCATTCATGTGCCCAATTATATAAATTCACTAATTTTAAAATATGATTTGGGCATCCATGGTGACACAGGCAGTTGAGTACCCCTCTGTCAAGCTGTCCACAACCTCTGCAGTGAGGGTTCGATCTAGGTAGGCCACGGAGATATCCACATGGCGCAGAAAACCTCTCCTGTCTTGCCCACTGCTCCCCTCCACAGTGTATTTCAGTCAGTCTGCTTGTTCTGTTGCCCTCTCTGTCTCTGGTGAATCCTCTCACCCTCCCGCACATCTGGCCTGTGTACCCCAGTTCTTATATGCATGAATAAATAAAATCTTTAAAAAATAATAAATTATGATTAAACCTTTATGGTAATTTGCTGACTGGTAAGGGTTGAATAAGAAACTATTTTTTCACTTAGACACTTATATTTATCCAGGGGAAAATAAATGGGTTATAAAACCTAAAGATAAATTGCATACTTTTGCTCTACAAAAAGAAAAGAGATTCAAATATATTGACCTATCATTACTATTCTGGTAGACACTAATCAGGTAGTATATTATAATGGTATATGCTTGATCATATCTTGAGGCAAAAAGACAAATGTATTTGTACATCTAAGAAAAGTAGAATATCTTACAAAGAAGGTGAAAACTCAAGAAATTTGTTCTAGGTAAACAGTGTTTAGAAAATAGTTTTAGGAAATATTTCCTTTGTCATGCCATTTAGTTGTTGGAAATGACATATGTGCATTGTTTGCTAAAGAAAATCATATCTGTACACTTAAGAAAAACAAACTGACAATAATTTGGAAACAGAAGTTTCTAACTTGTTAAAAAGTCTTCCAAAAGCTTAGTAGATTATAAAACTATTTGTGTATATTATAAAAAGTCAAGATATTGTGGCTAGTTTGAAAAAAAAAAGCTAATTATAAAAAAAAGCCAATGAATAAAAAAATTATAGATCTTCAACCACAATAAATATTAAAATGGTGAAAATGACTACCAGGATAAAATATGAAAAACCACTGATACAATTTATCCATTTAGATATTTATATTAGAGTTTCTTTTCTGGCATTGAAAGATATTCAAATTAAATACATAAAGAAACTCAACTAAGAATCAGATTTTAGTTAAAAAAACACTTGAACAAATATTTTTTTTTAAAAAATAATGACTATCAGGCCTCCCTGGTGGCACAGGAGTTAAAGACACAGCCCTATCAAGCTATACCCAGCCACTGAAGCCTGAGTTCAAGCCCCACCAAGGAGCTAATCCACATGGCACAGCAGATCTCTCCTGTCTGTAAATTTTAGACTACAAATTCTAAATTAATAGGAATGTATAAACTGCATCACCCAGTAAGTACCGGTTACTAAATTAATAGTGTTAAGATGTAAAAATAAATTTGATGTTTATTAAATGAAATTAATATAATTAAAATGAAAAGGTAACTTATACAAGTCATATGACATTTAAAAATCTATTGTGATTTTTATAGTACACTGATAAGAATTTTTCAAAGATTCTTCTGAAAAACCTCCTAATAATTTCTGTATACTTTCATTACTGACACCCCAGAGTAAAAAAATAGCATGCTCTTTTTTAGTGTGATGTTTATTAGTTTATTTATATGAAGAAAGACATACAAAAGATGTTCACCTTTGGGAAGTCCATAGTGAATTACATTTTATTAATTATCAGTTTCTATATAAGACCAAAGAAGCTAAGATCATTTGTTTATTTTTAATTAAAAGGCAAATTGACTGAACATAATTGAACTTTGAAAATACACTTAAATCTGATTTTTGATTAGTGAAATCTTTCTCATCAATAATTTAACTACTAAATTGATAAATCCCAAAGCATTTCTTTTAAAATCTCATTAACATGCCTACATTCTCTTTTCCCTGTAACTCCTGTTTAATTACAGCAAAGTCTTTATTCAGACACAACCCCAGAGAAAATTTTTAAAAATTGGTTTCTTAACAAAGATGAGATCTAACTAAAGGTCATGTGAAATTGTACAGGAAGCCTCGGGGATGCTACTGGTGACATAAGACAGAGAAACTGTCCTTGGGGAAATGGTCTTCCCAGATCTCTGAATACACAAAATACGTCATGCTACTTAACTTGCATACACTTTCTTCTTCATGACATAATTTTGACACTAACTGCAAACCGAATTTGTCTTCGTGGGGAAAGTGTATACAAGTTTAAGTAGCATGACATAGAGAATAAATGGCCTAAGTTTATAGAATGAATTATAAAAATCAATTAAAATCATAATTTGGCAGAGAAAATGGGGAAAAGAAGGCATTTTTTTCTGAAGATCATTTTTATTAAACTCATTGATACACCTACTGAGACCTAGGAAGGAAAAATTTTACAGAAAATAAAGGACAACGTAAGATCAAATCCCCCAGTATTTTTTCAAACACAACACTAAATATCAAATCTTAGGTTTTATTTGACATATCTTAGGTCTTCCTGTCACTGGCCCTTGTCTTCAAACTTCAGCTTATCTTAGATTCCTCTTCTTTTCAGATAAGTAATAAACTAGTGCCTGATCAGTGAATACACTCACTCCCCTTTACTGAACTTTGTTTCTAGTTGAACTGCTAAGTTGTATGTAATCATCCCAGCTTCCTGCATAGCAGTTTGATTAGTTCAAAAAATCTAATTTAATTTATTAAACCACTCCTAAGTCCAGACTCTGTGATCCAATGCCACACTGTAAACTAAACCCTGATCATTAAAAAATATGCAATTCAGTTTTGGCATTAACCATATATTCTCTTGATTCATATAATAATTTTCCTTAACCCCTCATGAAAATATATATTTTTATCTGTAGCATTTTGAAATACATAACTTCTACAAAGTCATTCACATTTATCTTATAACTTCCACCTGTTTATTGTGAGTAAGCAAGGAATAAAAATCACCTTACAAATATGGAATTTTGGCTTTTCCTATGGGATTTGTTTCTCAAATGTAACAATTATCATTTAGTGGCTTTGACATGTTTGCAACAGAGCCTATGACAAAGACACAGCTCTATATTAAAGTTGTTTTCAATACTAGATTTTTAAATTCATAACATAATATGACAAAAAATCCAGAGTAATTATTTTGCAACTGAAATAACTATCAAAAGATGTGAAACTATGAATTAATACAAAGTTAACATGAAATTCATAAGTTTAAAATATAAATTCCTACAGGGCCTCCCCTGGTGGCGCTGCGGTTGAGCACTGGGCTGCAAGGCTGCCTGCTGCCTCTGCAGAGCCGGTTAGTTCCCTGGCTCTGCCGGCGAGAGTCCCACAAAAAAAAAAAAAAATATATATATATATATATATATATATAAATTCCTACATGCAATCATTAAAAAAGAATGCTTTCATTGTATTTAAGCTAAATGAAATATCAACAGGTTTAATCTCCCTACTAAGGACTCTAAATTTCTCCACATTGGCAAATCTTGGAGCACATTATTAGCCATCCTCATTTTTTTGGATTCATATCTTGATATCCTCTTACTGAAATAAATTCCTATATGTGTTATTCATATTCGCTATTGTTTAATGAAACTGAAGAAAGTTATACATTGTCCAAGATTTTCATAGTTTCTATCTTACCCATTCTTTATTATTCAGAATTAACAATAAAACAATTGCCACCTGTCATCAAAATGGATCAAAACTTAAACTAATATTCTATATTTTGTGGCAACAATTATTGATTATTAGGTTCATGCAGGAGGTCAGGCCTTTAGTAGATAGTCTCATATGATAGGAGTTTATTTCAAATCTCATGCTAAGCATTTAAAGTCAGGTAAACAAAAACCATGTCTACATTTCTTTTGCTATTTAGGCTTTATGGGTATCATGACACACTTGTAGGAAATTCGGCAGCTTTAGAAACTTATGGTATTTTATCATACTTTCAAAAGTAGGCATTCTATGCCGCCTTCTCAAACACCCCATATTGATGTAGCTACTCATTTTTATTGATTTTCTGTCTCCAATCTGTTCCTTCTCAACTCTCTGTATCTGTCATAGGCTGAAAATAATATAATTGCTTTAGTTAATCACTGCTTGATCTATTCAATATACAATTCCTCTGTCAAGCAGAGTTCTCTTATCAGACTATTGGATAAACCACAGCTCTTAATTTGCAGGATATATATGGTGCCTTTGCAAAGGCTTGAATTCCTGTTTGGGAAAAGAAGGGGAATCATGTAAGACAAAACATCAAAAATATATTTAAAATTATTGACTAGTCCTTTTGGAGAATGATGTGGGGGTGAAATGGCATAGCAAATTTCATGTATTAACAAAACATTTTTTTTTGTTTCTCTTCTGTTGTGATATTATAATTTGAGAATAAATTAAATAGTAAACAGTTTAATTTTTCCATCCATCAGAATGATATGCCTAACTTAAACCATGTTAATTGACCATAATAGTTTAATTGGGAATGCAATATTTAAGACAATCAGAAATAGGAGGAATTGTTCAACTGCTAAATTCTCAAGATCTAGAATAACAGATCATTTGTTCTGGATATGCTTACCTTAGATGTACTTCAATATTAATTTTTGGTTGTGATGGCTATTTAAATATTTTGATATTTTAATATTTAAGGACCTCCACTGTTTCCTGTTCTTCCCAGGCTCTTGGAAACAGGATTAGAGTCATATCTTAGCACATCATTGTGATGGTTTGGATTTCATGCCAAGCATAGCAGTTCTAGTCTTTGCACATGGTTCAGTCCATTTGTAGTGGTCTCCAGATTTTTTTCTATAGGTGCATTATATGCATACCTACCGCTCTTCCACAAAGCACCAAATATTGGGTTTTTGTATCAATTGGCTTCACCCACCCCCAAGAATATCAAAGAAAGAACAAATAATCTAACAAATATTGGTTCAAAAAGTTGATTTTGTTGGGCATACAATTTTTTAATTCCCAAGAGTTTTAAAAATCAAACTTTCTTCCATCTAGGTGTTTCTGCTGAAGTAATATTTTTTATGATTGTGAAATCAAAGTATGTGTAAAGGAAGAAAAAACATTAATAGTGAAACGGTTAAATCTTCCTTTACTTTTTTATCTCAAATTAAAAATTAATAATCCCACATAACTATAAGGGACAGACACAGTATTCCATTCTTTGGGGACATATATTTTCTTATTTTTATTATTGACGTGAGGAAGATTGATTCGTATAGTAGTTTTTAATTTAGTCAGTATTAACCTCTTGTAGTTCATCCAGTTGGTGGTGGAAGAAATATATATGACTGTTATATTTCACTATCTACAATGATTCTTATGTCTCCTGAATTTAATAAAGTTGTTTTTAGTTCTTATTTTGGTAGCCTGCTTGTTTTTCTTAATATAGGTTGTTGCTGTTGCTTTAAGTAGAAAACCTAAAATAATTGGTGTATATATAAAAAAAAAAAACACCTCTATGCACAGTAAATACCTACACAAAATTAAAGTCTCATTTGTGTCTTTCTTATGAGTGCTAATTATTAGTCCTTTAAATGTTTTTGCATAATAGGGAAGCCTGAGTGGCATAAAGAATCACTCTCCGACTTTTGTTTATTCACAGAGGATGATGGCTTCCATCCAGCATGGTAGGAACTGAAAATAATTGATTGAGAGTGTAGAATAAAATCATAGACTTTGTGAGGCTGAGTGAATGCTACAGGGAAAAGAAAGAAATCTGACCCTTTGCAGTTAATCTTTTCTTATCTTGCATTATTTTAATTAATTCTACCTTTTGTTTTTGTCTTTAACATTTCATTTGTAATGAGAGTAGAAAGGAAAAGGGCAGAGTAATAGATGTAAACACTGTATATACTTATATAAACAGGAGTCAAAGTTTCTACTCTGCACAAACCCTATTTATATCTAATTATATCCTCTGCGCTTTTACTTGCTGGGAACATGTAATCCTAAATTTAGTCAGGTGGGAAGGGCAGACATTCCAGCTCAAAATTTCTTCCTCACTTAATGTGGGAATTTCTACAAATTCCTGCTACAGAAATGACCCATGGGGAATGGCTGTGACTAGAATGATTATTTCTTGATTGTTAGAAGAATAATTAATAATAACAAATATTGAAAAAAAATACTATCCATTGTCATCACCATCTTCTCTGTCATCATCATCATCATCAAATCCCCCCCCTCTCCCAGACATAGTCTTATACAATGACAAGTAATAGTTTATCCAACAGACAGTACAGTTATCATGGTTCTTAAATAATAAAGAGAATTGCACAACTGAACAATTAGAGAGACTTTAGAAAATAGTTGAGAAAAGGAAATCAGGTGAAAGTAGTTCTCTGCTAACCTTTACTTGATACCTAAACTTTATACTAATGAGTGAGTTTTAAGGATATCAACAATTATTTGATATATAAAATTCTCCAACTTGTGTGACTGACTTTGGTAGGTTGTTTGTTGTTTTTCTGACTTAACTGACAGATTGTGCCATATTTTTTGCCTGTCATTTAAATACATTCGTAAAGTGGCTCTAAATTGGAGAGTGCTTGCCTTGTTGAATTTTTGCTCACTCCTACAAAATGACACAATAGTGACAGTTTGGCCATAAATATAGTGTGAATAAATCTAAGGATATGTGTGTTCAATACAAACAGCTTTAAAAAATAGACAGTAAGCACTTAAACTCCAGCCAGTCCTTATATTAATATTCCTCTCAGAGTCCCTGGACTAAATAACATCTAAAATTTACATCCACACAATTCCTGAAAGTATAATTATTTGTTGATATGCTGCAGTTTCTTTACAATATGCCCTGATCTGAATATGAAAATTATTTACTGGGATAAATGAAAATTTTAAATTACTGGAACTTATTGAATATTCCTCAAAGGTTATATTGCAATTACTATCTAATAGCCCTAAGATTATTACTTCAAATATTTGAGAACTGGCAAATAAAATCTTAAGTAGGAGTTCGTACTGTAGTTAAACTCTTATAAAAGTATTCATTAAACCAAAACTTCCTGTCATGGTATTCATCTCTGTGGTATATAAACAGAAAAAGTAGACATGGGTATGGACATTGAAAAAAAAATTCTTCTGATTTACTATATATTCTTCTCTGTCAAGTTTTAATTGCTATGTATTGTTTTTATAAATCAAAATTTCACTTCAAAAAATGTTGGGCAAAAGTTTCCTTGAGCTTGAATTAAATTTTTATCACTAATAATGCACATATCATTATAATAATATTTTAAATACAAAGATCCTAGATCTTAAGATAAAAAAACATAAAACTCAAGTTCCCAAAGAGATTATACAATGAATTTCTCTGTTTAAAATAGAGAATGACTTTATATAGACATGTGCTTTCAATTCCTTTAGCAATTTCTTTTAATTCAATAGTATGGGCAGTTCTGCGCCTGCACAGTCACTTTAACAAGACTTTCATTAGAATGGTTAAATACCTTTCTGAAACAAGTTTTCTCTAAGTGTACAGTAAATAATGCCACACCAGATATATGCTGATATGATCTACTGAAGGGAGAGAAATCCTTTTCTGAACATTAAAGCATCAGAGTTTTTCATGATACCATTGTGATCTCAAAGAGAGAACCATGTTTCAGTATCATAATCTCCTCCAGACTGTATGTGGACAGATGTATTACTGAGTTCTGCTTGCTCCTCTCTTTTGCTGAAAATCCCTCTTGCTAGTGCCATAAAAGCTGACCCTTTATTCAGTTTCTCTAACAGGCTTGTCATAGTCACCCCAAATATATTCGCCCCCAATAATCGTCAATAGCATCTTTCACCAAGACCTACCTCTCTTCTTCAGTTATTCAATGTATTCCTTGAGTTTCTGAATCTGCTATTTGTGAATATTTTGCTTCTACTTTGACTTTTTAAAGCTGTTTTTGGGTTTACATAGTCTAAATTATTTTAACTGTCCTTCGAGTACATGACTGAAGAAGATATTGGGTAATTATTTGTTCATTCATTGGAGCAAATGATGGCTAGTCTAACTTTTTGTTTTGATTGGGAGCTGATATATCAAGTGTAAAACTTGCACAGAGAGCTTTTACTGAAATAGTGCCTTCAGCAACTTCACAAATTACATCTCATTCTTTCTGTTATAGTTTCTGCTGCTTTTGTAGTTTCTGCTGTTGTTAAAGAAATTCATGGTTTCCTTGTATTATGCTTCTCTGTTATTTACCTTGATAAAAATTTAATCTGTGCATATTTTAATTAAATTTCAATATATTCTTCAGTATTTCTTTGCAGTATCTCTCTTTTGTCCTTAAACTGTGCATTTCAAAGTAGTAGTTGTATTTTAAAATATATGAGCTCTTCAGCCTAATAAAATTCATTTAATGTAATTTTAAATTTTGTTATTAATTGAAAACTGTTTTATTTCATTAAGCTGAAATTAGTGCTCAAAAATCTTTATTGGATTGGTTGTCAAAATTCTGTTTAAATCAACATTGATACTTATCTAGAATTGAATAGCATATATAAAAGTGAAAGTTAAATTTTTCACATATATGCATGAGAACACAGCTGCTTCTCTATAAACTTTTGAGAAATTTTTGTTTACTTGTCTTACTTGAAATAAAAAATGTAAAATAACTGTAATTATTTGTAAATCCACCATATTCTATCATTCAGTTAGTTTTTTTCAGCATGGAGGCATTCATTTTAACATATTTTTTAATTTTTTTAAGATTGATTTATTTATGCATGCCAGAGTTGGGGTGCAGGCCAGAGATGCTGGGCTGAGAGGATTCACCAGAGACCAAGTGGGAAGCAGAACAGGCAGATCTACTGAAATACACTGCTGAGGGGAGCAGCGGGCAAGACAGGAGAGGTCTGTTGTGCCATGTGAGTTAAATCCCTGGCTAGGGATCAAACTCTGCTGCAGTGGCTGTGGATAGCTTCATAGTGCTGACACTTAATCCCTTGTGCCACCAGTGAGGCCCCAATAATGTTTTTTTTTTTAAATATAGTCAACTTTTATTGCATCTTTGAATGTAAAGAGAGATGCATCTGTTAATGGTAAATGGATCACATTTAGTGACCAAGACCAAACAGGTAGGTTTAATTAATACCGTAAAGTTTCTTTGGTGGTTGGCTATGGCACTGCACTGTAAAAAAAAAAAAAAAATATATATATATATATATATATATATCCATGATGTTTGCATGAATAACTCCAAAATAACCTTTAGAAGCACCATGATATAATCTCTGGAATCCTAGTCTAGAGTAGCTCTGGAAAAGGAAAAGCACTCAAGCACCTGAAGAGCCCCCTACCAAATGACCTGCATATTGTTACAGATTGACATGCTGTTAGCAATATTAAGTGATGCGAGCTGAACATCAGTCTTCACAATTTCTTTTAAACCTCACATCAACCTCACAACAACTTTTATTTATGTTTATGTCCTCATTAAAAAAAAAATTCTGCTCTATGGAATAGATAGAATGTGGCAACAGAAATATTTTCAACTTTATAAATATAAGCACTTTACATAAAATGTTTTCTGGTGACTAGTATGTCTAGATCTCTAGCAAAGTGAGGAGAGAAAAATGTATTTGAAAATTGTTATCCTCTTTATTGAAACCATGTTCTTCATTTGACATAGTATGAAATATAAGTAAGATATGACAGCTAAGTCCAATAAAATGAAGAGAGCATGAGGAATTGGGAAGTTTTTATAGTAATAGTTCTGGCAGTTTTACCATTGTCTTGCTGTTTTAACATCTACAGAAAGAGAAAAATTGAAAAATCATGGAAAATGAAGGTGAAAATATTGCACCTAAAAATTGTACAGGACATGTGACCAATCCTATAAACAAGAGTTGTTTCTTTCTATTAGCTCTCATAATCTAAAAAAATAAGCTTTTATTAACAAATAAATTTTCTATGGGGGGAGGGAACAGTTGTCACCGTAAATCTGAGCTTCCAATCATTATAAGAAACTAATTACAGGGGGTTCCCTGGTAGCGCAGCGGTTGAGCACTGGGCTGCAAAGCTGCCTGCAGCCTCTGCAGCACTGGTTCAATCCCCGGCCACCAGGCAAGGGTCCCACATGGCGTGCAGACCTCTCCTGCCGCCCGCTGCTCCCCTCAGCAGTGTACTTTGTCAGTCTGCATGTTCTGCTCTCTGTTCCGGCTCTGGTGAATTCTCTCACCCTCCCCTGCTTCTGACTGTACCCAGTGCTTGTATAAATAAATAAATAAATATTTAAAAAAAAAAAAAAGAAAGAAACTCATTACATAGGGGACTTAACGGGTTAAACACAGCACTGTAAGGCTATCTGCAGCCTCTGCAGCATGAGTCAGCTCCCCAGCTGGCCAGGGAGCTACCCACATCGCACAGCAGACCTCTCCTGTCTGGCCTGCTGCTCTCCTCAGCTGTGTATTTCAGTCAATCTGTCTGTGCTGCTCCCTACTCTGTCTGTGGTAATTCCACTCACACCCCATACCTCTGGCCTGTACCCCAGTTCTTGTATGCATAAATAAATAAATGAATCTTTTTTTAAAAAGAAAAGAAAAAAATTACTAGTGATTGTATTTGAAATCAATGAAAAATGGACATTTGAAATTTTAATTTGCTATATGCAGCCTTACCATACTTCAATTTGCATTCATTTATGACCTATTTTGAAAACACTTAGCACTATTATAAGGAAATAGTTTGAATATAACTGTTGGTCATAATGACAAACATGTAGTGCAAAAGTTTCATAAATCAGCATACAAACAAAAGTAGTGACTCAGTATTGTCTCCTTTAAAATTGTAGAGACCTGCCAAGTCATCTTTCTTCAGTAACTCTCTTGTAGAGTAAGGTACTCAAAGGTCAAAGTCATCAAGGAACTAGGGATTTTCTTCTTTTTATGCTAGGCAAGCAAACACCTGCAGGACAAATAGAGTTTACTGCCTGTGTTTTTAAATAAAGTTTATTGGATCACCATCATGCCCATTCTTCACATATTACCACATGGCTGCTTTTATGTTATAACAGAACTTAGAGTTGGAATAGAAACTGATGCTCATCAACCACTGTGTAAAAAAGTTATAGTCTGCCCCCTTACATAAAAGTTTGCTGACATCTATTTTATATAATTGGATGAGCAAAGGACTATCTTTAAGCTGGGTGATCTACATAATACCATCTAAGGCAAGCACTTTCTGTGTTTGTATTTGCATTATTCTATTTCTATTCATACTGTTTCATCAGAGCCACAGCATGTTGGGCTCTGGCACACTAAATGCCTCCCTTTATTTGGGTACATGATTAATAAGTTCATCCCTTATTCCTCACCAATAGTTGACACTCACTGAAATGTAGAGACTTATTTTCTTTTGACATAGCAACAGCATATTCAAAAAGCTACAAAATAAGAAGAGTTGTTATTAATTATATGGCAACCCACTTGGGAAAATTGACAAATGCAACTTACTTTTGCAGCTCTTGATTAAGTTGCAAGAATTGAATACCCATTAGTTAATTTTAAGGCTAGAACTATTTTACCTATTCCTACCAGACATTTCTTTTAGCTTTGCTATCAAATTTCTCCTATAAATAAAATCCAATATCAAGGAGTATTCCTATAGTTGTAAGTCAATTATAACTTTAAGAAAATAAATTATGTAAAAGGATATACATCTAACTGCAAAACACAAGAAGATATAGTAAGTAGCATGCTAATGACAGTTTATAATCAAGAACATCATTCGCAGGCAGAAGACATAGTTTCAGACTGAAATAGGAACCTTCCTTTCCATTCTGTTGTTTGCAAGGGATATCCATGTTGAAATTCCTTGAGTATTTTGAAATATATATATATTTTTTTTCAGTAGCTTTGTCATGAGAACACTCATGGGGCACTGAGTGCCAAGAAGATGATGTCACTATAAGGGAGCTGAGTAATAATAAGTAGGACATAGTGGATGGTGTGTGGAGGACAGGCAGGAGTGAAGCACTGGGAACTGCACCTCATAATGGAAAATATGTTATGGAAGTGAATCAGAAGCCTAAAGACATGTCCTTTGAAAATGAATTGACTAATAGTAATAAAAATAGGCATGATTGGTTTAATCTTAATTGCTTTCTTGAGGAAAGAATCAGTGAGAGCCATGGGTAGAACATATGGTGTATTACATTTGGGCCTGTGACCAATAATACCTCTTTCTGGGCTCATTAGACCTGGAATGGAATGATATTACAAGTGGTTGTGGTATGCACATCTTGATGGCACATAAATGGTGGAGTCAAGTGACTGCAGAATCTCCACTAGAAAAGAAAATTCATGTTTAATGTTTAATACATTCAAAAAAGGCATACAGTTTAGGTTGAAGACTGGAAATTTGCATTGTGAAACAATGAGAATATGTATTTCATCTGCCTTTTTCAGTTATCCCATTCACAGTGTCTTTTATTTCTTTTGTTTCCATGGTCTTTATTTTCTAGAATTACATGGTATTTTCTACCAACGTGGGAAGAGTAAGAGGAAAGATTCCCCTAACTAAAGGAAAGTGAGTAGGTAGATCTTCTTTTAAATTTCTTAATTTACCAAACTCATAAAACAGCAACACATAGAAAATTATATAGCAGTTGGGTTTCACAAATGAACTATTCACCTTGTAAATATTATACCACTCACGGGTGATAGTAATGATATCTTTTGTTTTTAAACACACAATGACATAGACTAAAACAAATCACAGCTTGCTAATATAAAAACCAGTTGTTTCTTTTTTTCTCCATTTGGCTTCTACTCTTAAAAATACTATGTAACGGGCCTCCCCTGGTGGCGCAGGCTGTTGAGTGCTGTGCTGTGAAGCTCTCCCCAGCGTCTGCAGCGCTGGTTTGATCCGGGTTCCGTCCCACATGGTGCAGCAGACCTCTCCTGTTGCTCCCGCTGCTCCCCTCAGTAGTGTATTTTGTCAGTCTGTCTGTTCTGTTCCCAGTTCTGTCTCTGGTGAGTCCTCCCACCCTCCCGCGCATCTGGCCTTTTTCCCCTGGTTCTTGTATAAATAAATAAAGAAATCTTAAAAAAAAAATACTATGTAACACATCTTTAACATCGCTTGAAAATCTTATCATATCATTTCTCAAATGGCCTTTGCATTACCAAGCTCTCAGATAGTAGTAGCATTTGGATTGTCTTGCTACTATATATCCTACTTCTCATTTTAATCTTTTTTATTTTATTTTATTTTTAAAAAAGATTTATTTATTTACACATACAAGAACTGGGGTGTAAACCAGAGGTGTAGGAGGTGAGAGGATTCACCAGAGATAGTGGTGAGCAGAACAGGCAGATGTCCTGTAATACAATGCTGAAGGGAGCAGAAGGCAAGGCAGGAGAGGTCTGCTGCACTGTGTGGGTTGGCCCCCTGGCTGGGGATCAAACTCATGCCACAGTGGTTGGTGATAGCTTGATAGTGCTGAGACTTTAATCCCTGCACAACCAGGGATGCCCTATTTTATATTTAAATATGTAAGAATGACAGTTCTTACCCATTTTATTTCTGATCTAGTAATATTTGACACGCCTCATAATTGAGGTCCATGTTCTGTCAATTTATTCTTTTTTTTTTTTTATAGAGGCATGTTTTATTTATTTGTTTGTTTGTTTGTTTGTTTTATTTATACAAGCACTGGGTACAGTCAGAAGTGTGGGAGGGTGAGAGAATTCACCAGAGCCAGAGCGGGGAGCAGAGCAGGCAGAAGGACCGAAGTACACTGCTGAGGGGAGCAGCGGGCGGCAGGAGAGGTCTGCGCGCCATGTGGGACCCTCCTCCGGTGGCCGGGGAGCAGCCGGGGATCGAACCAGCGTCGCAGAGGCTGCGGGCAGCTTCGCAACCCAGCGTTCAACTGCTGCGCCACTGGGGAGGCCCCTCTGTCAATTTATTCTTGACTTTCTTTTTTGAATGAAGAAATCTAGAATTAAACAAATGAATCTTTGAGGAATAGTATACAGTATTTAAGAATGCAACCTCTAAAGTAAAGTAATCTGTTCTTAAATTCAAAATTGAAACATCGTTCCTCAGTTCTCTTATTTATAAAGTGGCGTGACCTACAGCATATAGTTGTGGGAAAGATAAATTAAGATAATGAGAGTCAAACACTTTCTAGGCCCCAATACATACGAATCCCCTTCAAATTTCTAGGATAAATGAAATAATTCTTGCACGACACTTAACCAGAGCTACTACTAATTAGCATTCAATCAATGTTTTATTATACAGTTAAAAATGACATTAATATAATATTGTGATATATGTTATAGACACAATATTTATATCTCAGCATGTTCTCAAAATGGGTGATAAGTTATATGAAGTAATCATCACTGAATTGTCCCATGATCATACTCAGTTGCTAGTAGTTAGTGACCTAGTCTCTTACCTCCTATTTCTTTTGTTCAACAGTAAATATAGTCCTGTCTACAAGAACATATTGCCTATTAGAGTCTTTTTTTTGAAAATATAAAAAAAAATGGAACCCAATGCAAAATAATGTTGTTTTACTTCAACTGAGACTTTGCCTTATTTTATAATTATTTTGTTAAGTTCTGGAACAGATTCCTTTTGCCATTAATGATGTCTTCTACAGAGATTTGTTTGTTTTTTTTTTCCTTTCATTTCATCAGTTGTAAGAAAAATGACAGCTTTTTTTTTTTCTTGTAATAGACTATTCGTGGAGCAGTAGTAGGTTCACAGCAAAATTGAGATGAAGGTAGAAATTTTCGAAATAACCCTGATGTATTGACATACATACATATTGATATACATAACATTTGCCTTTTTTCTTTACTGATATGATATACATAACATTAGTTTGTTTTTTTTTTCTTTACTAAATGATCAAGTTTGACATGAATTCTTCAATATATATCTCCTTCATTTTAACTATTTTAGTCTTTAAAATATTCCCTTGGGGGCCTCCCTGGTGGCATAAAGGGTTAAGCACCACACTATGAAGCAATCCACGGCCTCTGTAGCACAAGTTCGATCCCCGGCTAGCCAGGGAGAAACCCACACGGCAAGACAGACCTCTCCTGTCTCACCCGCTGCTCCCCTCAACAGTGTATTTCAGTCAGTCTGCCTGTTCTGTTCCCCACTCTGTCTCTGGTGGATCCTCTCACTCCCTGCAATGCATTTCTGGCCTGTGCCCCAGCTCTTGTGTGCATAAATAAATAAATCTTTAAAAAAAAAATTCTCTTGGGCCTCTCTGGTGGCACAGGGGTGAAAGTCTCAGAGCTTTCAAGCTGTCACCAGCCACAGCAGCAAGAGTTTGATCCCCAGCCAGGGAGCTGACCCATATGCTGCATCTCTCCTTTCTCACCTGCTGCTCCCCTCAGCAGTGTGTTTCAGTAGATCTGCCTTTTTTGCACCCCACTCTCTCTAGTGAATCCTCTCAACCCCCCGCACCTCTGACTTACACCCCAGTTCTTGTATGCATTAAAAAAATATTTAAAAATGAAATAAAATACTCTCTTTTCCTTCATTATGTTATCAGCGTCATTGATCTTTTATTTTTTTTTTAAGATTTATTTATTTATTTATTTATACAAGCACTGGGTACAGTCAGAAGGACGGGAGGGTGAGAGAATTCACCATTGCCAGTGCGGGGAGCAGAGCAGGCAGAAGGACCGAAGTAAACTGCTGAGGGGAGCAGCGGGCGGCAGGAGAGGTCTGCACACCATGTGGGACCCTCCGCAGGTGGCCGGGGAGCAGCCGGGGATCGAACCCGCGCTGCAGAGGCTGCGGGCAGCCTCGCAACCCAGCGCTCAACCGCTGCGCCAGTGGGGAGGCCCCAGAGTCATTGATCTTTTAAAATATTTTCCCCAGTTCCCTTTTCTTCATCATCCTCTGGGAATCCACTCCTTTGACTGTCCCTGCACACTGAAAATATTTAACCTTTCCTCTCAATTGGTCTCTGACCTGTTACTGTTCAGTATCAGTAAATTTGGTTTTCTTCTCCTTCATTTTATCTTAACTTATAATTTTAAACAAATGATACATATTGACTGCTTCTATTTAATCACCAACTCTCAACTTCCTAAGAAAAGCTTGAAATGTTTTGGCTTCTAAAGAAGCTTCCTTTTCAAAATTTACTCATCATCTTTTCATTCTCAAACTGGAAATTCTCACAATGCTTCCACTCTTTAAAACTTAGGATTTGACTGCTCCTTGAAAAAGTCATAAAAGCAGGAAAGCATCAGTGTGTTCTGGGAACAGATCCAAATTTCATCCCAAAGTTATAGGAACCAGGAAAAAGAAAAAAAAAATAATAAAATGTGGGAGAGAAAACAAATACAAAATCAAAACCAGTTAGTTAGAAAAAAAGATTTTCTACCATGAGATGTCACTATTTAAATGCTTATTGTGTACAAGGCAAGAGATGGTTCTTCCTTTTAACCTGGTTTTGTGTGTATGTGTGAAATTGGCATAATTAGCTCAAATCAACAGAGTCTGCAGTCATTACTAGACTAGCTGTTTTTTCTCTCTGTGATTTCAATACTATTGATTAAAATAACAAATTAAAATGAATGTGAAGAGGTCCATGAAAGAGGTTCAACACAGCTGGAAATACGATAGCAATGAGGCATCAGAAGAACAAAACCTGTAAATACTATTCTTGAAAATAGGAAAGCATCAAATTATCCTTGGTAGTAATTGATTACCAGCAATTAATAACTGTTAAATATCATACAAACTTATCCAATTTAGTGCTTGATTTTCAAAGTTTGTGTCATATTTTAAAGAAATAGGGATAGTGTTTTTAGTGGTGGATTTTACTTAAGTAAATAGAAACTTCTGAGCTAAAAAATGATCCTATCATATATAAAAAAAAACGTAATGTGCTAATATAGCAGTGCTTTTCATCAGGCAAAAGACTATGGATAAAATATTTCCTTTACATTCTTTCAGCAACTCCACTCCTAGGAATCTACCCAAGGGACATGAAAGCACTTATTCGAAAGGAAACCTGCACTCCTATGTTTATTACAGCACTATGCCCAATAACTAAGATATGGAAAAAACCTAAATGCCCCCAAACAGAAAAATGGATCAATAAGTTGTGGTATACATACACAATGGAATACTACACAGTGATCAAAAAATAAACTCATGCCATTTGCAGTAACATGGATGGAGCTGAAAGGGTTTATGTTAAGCAAAATAAGTCAGAAGGAAAAAGAAAGATATTGGATGGCTTCACTTATAGATGGAATATAGGGAAACCCAACAAAAGGTCAAGACAAAGAAAAAACTTGCAGGCAGACCATAGATCTGAAGCAATACAGCAGGGGAGGGGGAAGGAGAGAGGTCAAAATAAGGGAGAGAAGAGCACAAGTGACCATGGGTGCTGTGGTGGCGACGGGGATTATGGGTACTATACCTGAGGGGAGAAATCAAATATTGTACAAAAATGAACAATGATGTAAGAAATATTTTTAAAAATTACTTTTTATAAAACAGTGGATAAACAAAGGTCTCTAAACACAGAAATTTGAATCTTTTTTAGGCACTATATAATAAGTATAAATATTTGTATCCTCTGAAATGAACACTTCAAATTAATAAGTATTAGTGTTAGAAGTTTTTTTCCTTTACTTTTCTAAATAACTGAATGGAAATTCTTTCCATGTGGCAAAGTGAAAACGGAAAGTTTCATATCTAGGCAAAATTAAAACATAAGTGAAAAGATTATATAAACTATAATTAGTGACTATAATTAAATATAATTTGTATTTTTAAAGAGGATTCAAAATAAAAATAACAATAATGCAACAATTTAATAATAGAAATATAAAGCATTATGAAATATTATTTTGTTTCACCTCAATTTTGTTCTAATTCATATTATATTTCACTAGCACTAATATTGCCTGATTTAACAAAAAGACCTATAATGCATTCCCACCAATTTTAATAGGAAGAAAAATTCACTTGAGGCTACAATTTTGAGATACAATTTTCTAATATATTGAGGAAACATATAATTTATGAATCTTCAAAAGTCAGTCTACACATTACCTGAAATCATTTTGTGTGGCAAGTAGTTGTGAGACCCAAATTCCTTAAAATAGACCTCTATTTACATACACCCTATTGGTTCAGTTTCTCTAGAGCACCCACGCTAATAAATTTTCTTTCTTTCCTTTTTCTTGAACTTCTTTTGTTTTTAAAAAAATTTTCACAGTAAAATTATTTCAGAGAAATAAAATTTATCTTTAAGTTTTACATATTTTTGATTCTGTTATAAACCATATATACATATTTTTTAAAATTTTAAATGAAGTACTTTTTTCTTACATTGCTGTTAATTTTTGGATAATATATGATTTCTACCCTCAAGTGTGGCCCCTTTATTTCTCCCACCACCCAAGTACCTGTAGTCTTGTACCATAGTTTCTTGTGTTCTTTATTTCCTACCCCCAATGCAACATATTGGCCCCTTCCTCGATGCCTTATATCTATGGTCAGATTTCTAGGTTTGTCTTTGTCTGACACTTTGTTTGGTTCCTCTAAATTCCGTATGTAACTGAAACCATCCATTATTTATTTATTTTTTCCTTCTGACTTACTTAGCTGAACATAATCCCTTCTAGCTCCATCCATGTTGCCATCAATGGCATGAGTTTAGTGTTGTTGACAGGCCTAATGAATCTTGCAATCTTGCTCAGCACCATTGTAGTTAAATAATTATTCCTGTAATTATTGCTTGTATGTCTTTTTCACAAAAAGTTTACTCAAGTATAGAAGCTTTCTTCCCTTACATCCACCTTTATTTTTTTTCCTACCAGAGTCTCTGACACAAAATATCTGAAGTTTCTAGAAAATAAAGATCTATCCAAGGAGCTACTCTTTTTATCCTTAGATAATTTTAGGGGATGCAATAAATACTTGTGCAAATGGATAAGGGATTTAGCATAAAATAAAAAGAGTTATAATTTTTTGAGTAATAAATGAACAAAGATTTATTTTGCAATGTAATAATGTAGAATACAGTACCGCACTTTTAAAATACTGCCTTACCCTGCCACTCAAAAGAATTCTAGTCAAGTTTTCTGGCATTTTCTCCATGAAATGAGCTTATGTTTGTATTCAGGCCTCTTTGGGAGACAGAATGACAATCCCTTATAATCTGACCTCTAGTGTACACTTAACTTCACCTAGTTATTCAATAGAATACTAATCTAGGTACTGCCAAGAAAGGATTTGTAGATGTAATTAAGTTCTCAAATAGATTGACCTTGCAACAGGAAAATTTAATGAGTGATCCTTCTGATTCTTTAAATCTAGATTTTTAGGACAGAGACAGAGGGAATTAGAGAGATTTGAAACATGAGACAAATATGATGCAAGAAAGATTCTGCATTTCTGACTTTGAAGATGACAAATGGAAAGGAGTACTGACAGCTTCTAGGGCTCAGAGTCAGGCTCAACTGATAGTTGGCAAGGAAGTAGGAAGCTAGAAAGAGTCTTTCAAGGAATTTTGCTGATAACCTTGGAAACAGATCCTCCCTTATATCCTCAAGACATAGCAGGCCAAGATCTTGAATTCCAGATCTTGAATCTTGAGACCCAGAGAACCCAACTGTACCATACCCAAACTTCTGACAGACTTGTGAAGTAATGAAAGCTGTAGTTGTAAGCTACTGCATTTATAGTAACTTGTCATGCAGCAATAGAAAATTGATATGTTTCTTTATGGAAACAAGTAGATTGGTTTGCAGGTGCAAAGGAAAATTGTACAGGGTTCAGATGAATTTGATTTGCCTTAAAAGTCAAACAGTGCCTTTTTGCAATTCACTTTCAACTGCTTAACAATAAAGATTTTTTAAATACTTAATTTTCACTGTTTTATTTCATTATTCAATATTAAGCAGTATTGAATCAAAATATAGTAAATAAGATGATAAAATTAAATCATTAAAATTGTTTCTCCAAATGAAAGCAATTTACTACTTTGTAACAAAAGCCCATAAATTATCTCTAATCCACAAAGAAATTTTAATGGAAATGAAGATTTTAAAGCAAGATTTTTAAACTACATTCTGGATACTTGGCATTGACTTGTTATTTATGCTTCAATACAAAACACATGCTGTCTTGTTTGTATATACCGAGAGATATTCTAAATCTACAGACCTCTAGAGTCTGTTTCCTTCAACATCCATTGACCTTCATCACTTCTATTTCATGTGCTTGTTTGAACTCTGCCACTTCATGTGGAATCCACAAAGGGGAGAAAGACGTCCCAGCCCCCCTTGCTTTTGAAGATCAGATCTGTGCCATTTTTCTGTGCCCTCCTATAAAAATGTTGAATCTGCAACCTCTACACCATGATGAGAATAATTGCTCTGTGTAACTGGAACAATTCTTAAATTCTCAGTCAGGAAAACTGCAGGTGGATAAAGCAAGAGGAGAAGGGGCGAGGTGAAGAGGAGCTTCTGATTTCTGCAGCAGTGCAACAGCTGCTACATGAGATTATGTACAATTCCCAGCACTTCTTACTTCTTCTTCATAATGTTTTTGGAGCAATACTGAGCATCCCTTGTACATCTGAATCCCTAGCATTATTGTCTCCTGTAGCTTTATTACCATAATCAACTTGTGAATCATAGTAACTAACTCAGTAGGACTCCTATGGAGAATTCATTTTCATAACCTCTTTTGTTGTCACAAATGTGATCCAAAAGGGTGCCAAGTCAGCAGTTCCTCCTGCTTATTAATATAGCACATTACAGAGATTCATTTAAAACTTCAACAGATGTAATATAATGAAACACTCCACTTATAATTACAATTATGCTAACACTTAATAATAATTGGGCTTCTGAGTCTATATTTCATTTTGCTCTAAAGACAATTGGATCTTTGCAAAAGTGTCTAACCCCTCAGCAGGTGTTCTGCTTAAAAAGCCAGCAGATTTAAGTGAGAAAGAAAAAAGTGGTTGTGGCATCAGCAACAAGTATACAAATGGAAGGTAGAAATTAAAGCAAATCAGGGATCTAGTTGTTCTTAAAGAGCAGATAAGGTAGCAAAATAAATTTTAGGAGGTTTGATAACAGTATATAAATACATGAAAGTAAGAAGCAGTAAAAATGAGTCTTGATATGATTAACACAGCTTGTTGCCATTAAATTAATATGTAGAATTATATGTCAAGTGTAAACAAGCTATTCACAAATAGCTCATCACATCAAATTCTGTTCTAGGAGATTTAGTAATATCAGGGACTCTAAATATCCATTCCAGTGAATACCGTGATACCTATTTTCCAACATACCATGTTTACCTCTTTTATAATATCTATATCCTGTCACAAGTATAGCTGCAAAATGAAATTACACACCAAATACAATAATGAGATATTGGAAAATAACCCCATTTCTCCCCCTAATACAAAATATGCATTTGAGTTTTTATTGACTCAAATATTCTATGTAATTTAAGGGTTTTCATCTCACAGTGAAACATGTAGGTTTTAATAGAATTTACTATGTGATCCTTTCACCTCCACAAGCTTGATTTTAAGCAAATGAGTAATTTTAATCAAATTAAATTGGTAGTGAGACATAGTGATAAATATTAACATGATATTTATAGTCTATGCTTTAGGAAAATGTATTTGTGGGGACTCATAATTATGCTTTCATTATACAAGTAAATCAGTGTTTTTATAGGTACTAGGTGTAAGGTGATAAACAGACATCCTTCCTTCAGGGTATATACAATCTAGAAAAAGAAGTATAATCAACAAATATATAATGAAAAATTGTAGTAACTTCTATGAATAAAACAAAAGTTGAGGGCCTCCCTGGTGGTGCAAGGGGTTAAGCACTGCACTACGAAGCAATCTGCAGCCTCTGCAGCCCAAGTTCAACCCCCGGCTGGCCATGGAAATTCCCATATGATGCAGCAAATCTCTCCTGTTGCTCCCGCTGCTCCCCTCAGCAGTGCATTTCAGTCAATCTGCCTGCTCAGCATTGCATTTCAGTCAATCTGCTCCCCACTCTGTCTCTGGTGAATCCTCTCACCACCCACATCTCTGGTCTGTACCCCAGCTATTGTATGCATAAATAAATAAATCTTAAAAAAAAAAGTTGGGGGCCTCCCTGGTGTCGCCGGCGGTTGAGCGCAGCACTGTGAAGCTGTCTGCAGCATCTGCAGTGCCGGTTGGATCCCTGCCAGCCTCAAAGCAACCCACATGGTGAGCGGACCTTCCTATCTGGCCTGCTGCTCCCCTCAGCAGTGTATTTCATCAGTCTGCCTGTTCTGTTCCCTGCTCTTTCTCTGGTGAGTCCTCTCAACCTCCCGCACATCTAGCCTGTACCCCAGTTCTTGTGTAAATAAAATAAATATTAAAAAAAAAAGTTGGGTTATGTAAAAGAATATTCCAGGGGATGGAGTTTAGGATGATCTGGAATGATACTTCTCACAAGGAGGCATTTCAGCTGATAGCAGGTTGCTCAGGAGAAATGTCTTAGGTGAAATATATGTGAAGAGGCAATAGCAGACTGAGTAATGTTTCTAAAATTTTGTGATACAGATCAGTGCAGATGCAGTAGATCATGGATGGTACAGAGCAAAGCTGGAGATATGGGGTGAGTTTAGTTGACAAAAATTCTCTTAGGGCAGGTCAAATAATTTTGAGTTTAATTTTAGCTGAATTGTAAAGTTATGGAAGTATTTAAGAGTATGCGGAGTGGAAATTTAATCATTTTATATCACTTTGGATGAGCTATAGGAACAGTATTGTGGGAGCCTCCCTGGTGGTGCAAAGGGTTAAGATGCAGCATTATGAAGCTGCCCCCAGCCACTGCAGCACAAGTTCGATCCCCAGCCAGGGAGGTCACCCACGTGGAGCAGCAGACCTCTCCTGACTCGCACGCTGCTCCTCTCAGCAGTGTATTTCGGTCAGTCTGTCTGTTCTGTTCCCCACTCTGTCTCTGGTGAATCCTCTCACCCCCCAAATCTCTGTCCTGTACCCCAGTTCTTGTATGCATAAATAAATAAATAAATCTTAAAAAAAAAGAAAGGATATTGTAAACTATGAAAGGGAGACATGGGATATGGAGATCAATTCAGAAGTTACTGCAAAAATCTAGGTGACTGATGAGTAAGCATTAGAAATTAAGCCTTTGGGAGCAATATTTAAATTTTACAATGCACAGAGAAAATTATCCTGTTAGTGGTACAACACTGTGTATAGAGTATAAAAGTATAAGTATTAAGTATATTTTTTATACTATTTAAAAGTACATAACGTTCTAATGAGTAGATTTTGTAAGGATATCAATAGTCAAAAATAAATGTGTGGCAAATATGATGAAGTCATCATTGAGCAAAAAGACAAATGAAAAAGTAAATTCATTGTTATAAGCTATGATATCTTGTATATTCAATAGAGCAGAGACATTATTTGCTTATAAAAAATTCTAGAAACTAATAAAAAAGATACTGCTTCTATTTATAAAATATAGTTTGAAATTCTACAATAAAACATTTCTCAGTTGTAATAAAATAATGCCTGATATTCATATTTAATTGGAATTTCTTCATCTAAATCCAAAAATGAAAATCCTATGTCTAGAAAAAATATGACCACAAAACTCCTTAATACTTATGCTGAAGTTCTACGCCTAAGCTTACTATTTCTTTTCAAGAACTCATTTTAGTTTGTGCCAGCTGCCATTTCAAAATGCTTCAAGATCTCAGTGCAGCATTATTTGGTCTCTGCTAGACCATTACAAATTCAAGCAAATGTTCCAATATGAGGAAAGATTAAAAAAAATATATGAACAGAATCCTTAATCCAAACAGGTTTTTCCACATTGCACTGCAAAGTGTAACTAGTAATCTCTAATGGAATTAGTTCAAAATCTATCCCTTAATCCAAGAGCAATGGTCTGACCATCAGCAAGGAAGTCTGCAGTGCTGATGGCAGCTGAGCTTGTTATCAGATAAAGGACAGGCCTCTCATAGGACCTGGGTTTGTATACTTGTTTTGCATTCAGCAATGTTTTCAGGTCTCTGGGCTTTACTTACCTGGTCATAAAACGCTGATAGACCTGGCTGAACATAGCCGTCATAAGGATTAGAGATGGCATGTGAAAATCATCATTATAGTGTCTGATGCACATAATGACTATTTTTCTTTACCTGTTTGAAACAGAAAATAAAGCTGATTTAATATTGCCTCCCAAAACTGAAAGGTTGCAGAACTAATTCCAGTAGAGTTGCTGATCTAATGAAATTGCCAAATGGCAGGACATTTTGTTTTACAATAAGATATAAGGGACTAGGAAGGTATTTTATATGGTAAGTAATATATGGTAAATGCACAGTGTACATCCACCAATTTCTGAAAAGTTGCTCTAAGGACAGGATGTGGGGAGATGGAGGACTGAAGCAGCAGGAAATTGTAAGGAGGCAGCACATCACTGTAAATCTCACCATTCATCAAATAATGCGTTAATCTTTCACCAGAGGATAGAATATATTTACAAATCCATTTTTGCCTTCTTTTTTTTTTCTGTTTAGATATTTTAACATTGATTCCTTAATTTTAGAAATATGAGATTTTCACATATATGAAATTCCATGCTAATTGTACAAAATAAATGTGTAAGAAAACAACCATTTTATATCAAAATACCTCGTGAATTTTCTCAAGGATCTCAGTTCACATATCCTTAGCTCTGACTGATTAAACTACTTCCATTTCTTTTCAGGAGCTGAAGGTCAGCTCTCTCCATGGGTCCTTTATAGTCTAGAATACCTGAGAAATTTTGAAAGTTGTTTTCACTCTTCAGTTACTCTTTCAGACTTTATTTATAAATGTAAGTACTTTAAGGATAATTCAACATCTACTTCTTATTCTCTTTCCAGAAATAACATTAATTTGGAAAATAAACTACTAAAATGAAAGTGCATTTGGGCATAAAGACCTGCCACATTTTAACATTGTTTTGCCTATTATGAGGATTAAATAAATATTGCCTAATATTCAAAAACAAATGCAGCTTCAACTTTTTGTGTTTTTCTTCCAGTCACATTGAGTCAGGGAGATATCAAAAATACTAATAATAGTCCTAAAATAAGTATAAATTATAATGTTTTTGTTCACATTAACCTTGTATGGAGAAGACTGATAATAAAATAGATGCAGGCTAGCTGCTTTCATGCATTTTGCTTTTTTATTTTCCACTAACTATTCATGGAAAGCCAAAACTAAGGGATTCTTTTAATGCAGAATAGGATTGACAGTTACATAATATAGGAAATAGTCCATAGTGCAAGGTCTATAGAAACAAATCCAATAATGTAATTAAGGTAAGTGGATAAAAGGATATTTTGCTCCTTTTCCTATTCCCTGTTCAGAAGCACAAGGTAAAGGCAACAGGGAGATTAGGCATCCAAACATGGTGCTGTCCCTTGAAGCAACTTGGTGCTATTGTTACCTCATCAACCATTCTGAAGTTGCCATTGTCATAGAACAATAGGTGAGAATTCTTTGGTGATAGGGAAATAGTTGAGGTACATTGAATTTTGAGGTTTTTTTTCTTTTCAACAGTGATGTATTGCTGGCAGACAGAGCAAGATTCCTGGTAAAATCTTATAATATGACTCTCCATGTGTTCTATTTAGACCAGGATCAGAGGGGAAAGCAAAAGGGACAGATGAAAAGATTCACAGTTTATGAAAGTATTATGGATAAAGCCCTCAGACAGTCAAAATTAAACTATATACTGATGTACATTGAACTACTGATCAAGTTTGGTTAGAAGTGTCTCCAATCAGCAGTCAAGAAGATGAAGTTTGAGCCAAAGGAACTCAAAACATTTATTTGATAAACATGAGATTTTGACAGATTACTCTCAATTCAAGGTTCAGTAAATCAAGGATCACTGAGGATTGAAAAACAGTTATCTTCTTTGTCTCTTATGTTTCATAGCATCTTACTTGAAGAAGTCAATATCTTAGCTGGATTGTCATATTCTCATAGTGCCCTCTACTGCCTTTATGGCAGACTTGGAGACAACAGGTTGGTTGACAGCTAAAGTGCTTTCAGATACAAAACACCAATAATAAGAAGGAAAAAATACAAACATATTTCCTTTTTACATGGGATATTGCTTACTGAAAGATATATATATATAGATATATACGCATTTAAAAAAAAAAAAGATTGATTTATTTATGCATACAAGAACTAGGGAACAGGCCAGAGGTGTGGGAGGGTGAGAGAATTCAGAAAAGACAGATTGGGGAACAGAACAGGCTGATTGACTGAAATACACTGCTGAGGGGAGCAACAGGTGGGACAGGAGAGGTTTGCCTTGCCATGTAGGTTGCTCCCTGGCTGGCCAGGATCAAACTTGTGTGCTGCAGAAGCTGTGGATTGCTTCGTAGTGCAGTGCTTAACCCCTTGCGCCACCAGAGAGGCCCCAGAAGATATATTTTAAAGCCATCCTAAGTTCTTCTAAGAAGTATTCAAGGTCAAATACTCCTCATGGTTTTTTTTCTCAGACTTTTGATCCACATAAACCTGAAAAATGGATAGTTTAGTAGATTATTAACTTCTTAGCAAAAAAACTTTTTTAGCAAGTTAAAATATTTGTTTAGTTAACTTAATTGATAAAATAATTTGATAAGTTAACTTAAATTGTTGCCTAAAAATCTTTATACTGAAGATTATTAATTCAAAAAGTGGTATTCCTTTCCACTAATTTTTGAAATAAACATTTTTCAAACCAGTAAATGATATGATACTACTTTTACAAGGATAAAGTCCAGTTCTATGTAAGAAATTTATTATCTTTTTCAATCCAAATGTTTACAAAGAGAAGAAATCATACAAAATATTTTTTAATGCAAAGAAAAATGAAACAAATGAGAAATGGTTTAGAACAAATTCCATGAGGTAATTGCATAACATTTTCAAATTACCAGTTATACCTTTAAAATCTCATCAGGTATATCTCAGGGAATCTAATGACTTCATAAAACAGTTTCAAGCATAAAATCAAAAAGTACTTAACCCAAAGTTTTAAAGAAATTCTGTAGCAAGTTAACAAGAAATGGAGTTTCAAAGATAAAAACATAGATATGAAGCTGTATCTGCAATCACATATCGTAAGCCAATTTTATAACACATAAATATAACAGCAGACAGTTTTACTTTGAAATTTGTTTTGTGTCAAATCGCATTTTGAGATTTCTTTTTATAGTGAGTAAATGCACAAACAAATGTCAAAATGAAAAGTAATACATTTTATACCTGGTTTGTGTTAATAGTGCAAATGTATCAATAAATATTGAAACTAAATGTAGAAAAAAACACTACAATTTGTTCTCTTTCCAAAACAGAAACAGTAAATCACACAAACACATAATTTGTTCTGTTATATATTGTAAAGGTTATGTTTATACTACTAGCTGTGAATGAGATTAATGAGTTTTCTCAGCACAGTAAACCTCCTCCATGAAAACAGAAGCTAAATTGCAATAAATCATGGGTTTATGTTCACGTATTTATGGGATAGGGAAGATTTAGAGTTCCTCAGTAGAGAAAGCTATCCCAAACTAAAATTGAAAATTATGGCATCTGTAACATAAAGGTAGATAAACTGGGACGAGCTCAAAGTTGTACATTCATATACTTTAATAATGTCAGTAATTTATTAAAAGTAATTATCATGGCAGACTTTCATGGTTATACTTCACCAGAAGTGACAAAATGCTGGTTCAATATGTTAGTTACCTTCACATGGTTATGTATCAAGACCAATTAAATTAGAGCTGTCATTATTCTACATTTCCCTTAAAACTAAATATCATCTTTTCCTCCAAAAAATGTGCCAACAATACTATAAGTGATATGGTACACTTAATCCACTATAAAATATGCTATCATTTATGCCAATAGCTTAGTCTTGCATCATTACTTAAGGGTTTTGTGTTTTTTGTTTTTTGTTTTTTTTTTCACCTACTAATCATATCCAGCTATCTGATATGCAATGTACATATAAACAAGTTTTGGATGGAAAGTTTGTGCACAAATGTTGAAGAAAAGCTAATAATTAAAAATGGGTAGCATCTTTGTCTCTTCAATTTGTTGCATTTTATTGGAAAGATTGATATTATAGCAATATAAAAGCAAATGCTAATACTGTAGTAAATGTTATTTTGCCCATACCTCCAAATAAAAGATTCACAACTGGAAATGATGGAGAGAACTTTCTCCTCAATATCTTGAGAAAAAGAAGATGAAGAATCAACTAGATTTTATTTCTTCAAAAATCTTCAATCCAAACTGAGGGCTAGAGACCAATATCAGATTTGGCTGTGTGACTGGTCCCTACCTTCTAAGATTTTGGGCTCAGTATTTATATATAAATCACATGCACAGAAAGAATAGATAATTGTCTTTGCTTAACAAAGGGAGGAAAAGATCCAGCTAATTTTCAAAATTTTTGATTAGCTAACAGAGATTTAGCAAATGTAGTTTATTGATAAAGAAGAAACACTATAATTTCAAAGCAACCGCTTCTCCTTACAAAGTTAATTTAGCCAGTTATCTGTTAGAAAGATTTAAAGGCCAGAATTAACTTGAATCTCTTATCCTAAATGTGCCCTTATAGATTTGATGGAGTAGTCAGGCCTTTATTTCTTGCTCTTCTTCCTGCAACTCACAAACATGAGAGGGACTTGGTCTGCATACATTTGGGGAGTTTCCTTCATTTCTTGCCACAAAAACCATTGTTTTACTGATTTTAACCTCTTGAAGAGGTCCTAGTGAGGTGGAAGTAGACATTTTACAGTAGAGTAAAATGTAGAAATTTCTTTTCTGGTTCACAACAGGAAGGCTCAATATGTTTGAAATGTCATTAAATCAAAGAAATCTTTAATTTCATTTCAGCCTCAATCCTAATACTAATACACTTTGTTTTTGGTTTGATTTAATAGCAAATGTACAAGCAGATACTAAAATTCATATGGAACTATTAAAAAACTAGTATATATATAGGCAAAACTTGAGGATGAAAAATTCCAAAGATGTGACTTCAAGATTCAATATAAAGCTAAAAAAAAGCACATAAAATATATTTTAAAATGGAATAGAGAGCACAGAAATAGATATACATATTGATTTTCTATAATAGCACCTGAACAAATCAATAAATATTTAGGGCAATATTGTTTAACAAATGGTACTAGAGAAAAAATCACATATGGGGAAAAAATCCATACTCCTTTCTTAATCCACACAGAACAATATTTTCATAACTTTGCCGACTTAGACCAGACAAAAAATAATAATAAAATATTATAAAATTCAACTTCATTGAAATTAAACACAAATAATTGTGCTAAGTAAAAATACTTTTAAGAAAATAAAACAAACCACAAACCTGGAGAAACATGGAAAAGATTTTAGCAGTTTGTTAGAAAATTATGTTCACTGGAATTTCAAGAACAGGCAAAAAATATACGGTGGAAAAATCATAGTAATTGTTGCCTTGTGGGGAAGAAAATGCTTAATGTGAAGAGGTTTGAAAGTACTTTGTGGAGTGAGATAATTGCTATATGCATCTGAATGTAAAATATAATGATTGAGGCATAGCCTGGATTTAATCCCAAGGAAATATCTAACAATCCCAATTAAGACATATTTCTACAGAATCACTGCCATATGGTTTTAAAAAAGGTCAATATCAAAAATGGAAAATAAAGACCAAGCATGTGTTTCAGATATAAGGAACCTAATGAGACAGGAAAAGTAAATACGATGAATGAATCTTGAATTGTTTTGGGGTATAGTAAAATAGCTATAAAAGACATTATTGGGGCAACTATTAAAATTTGAGTTTGATCTGAGATAATGTAAAAATTACATTTTGCAGATTTGGATAGTATGCTATGATTCTGTTAGGAATCCCTTGTACTAAGGAAATACGTATTAAAATATTGAGAAGAAAATGGCACATCTCCAAATTCTTTCAAAGGTCCTAAAAAACATGTGATTGTATCTAAGAAAAAGAGTTAAAAAAAAAGAGCAATCACTGAAATATTTGAATTTTGTAAATGATACACAGGAATTGTGTTATTTTTGTAGATTTCTCTAACTTTAATGACTCAAAAAAATTATATGTGAACAAAGTCAGAACAACATGAAACATGAAAAAAAGAGAGAGTGTCAGGATTGATGGAAAAGTAGGAGATAATATAGCAGACACAGTTTCCAGCTCTGAGAACACATGATTCCTTTGGTTTTAAAAGACACGATTGTTATCCAGATGAAGGATAGTGGAGGAAAGCCTTGGAGAAAACAGTGAGGAAAAAATAACTCACCATCTGGAGGATAACCGTACTTAAAGAAAGGTACATTTGCTTATGAGTTTTATTTAACCGAACAATGTCTACTAGAAAGACAAAATTTAACGAGAACCTTAAAGGCTCAATTTATAAAAAAAACATTTTTTGAGTCTATATGTCTCACTCAAAGAACACCCGCTGAGAAAGGTCTGTTTAGTCTTATATTTGCCACTTCGTAGTCAAAAGAAATTTAAATTTTATGAATATGGATTTCTCACTTATAAGTAAAGCAACAAGGATATCCAATACATTAATTCATGATATCTTTATGAAAATGTAAGTACATTTCATCTAAAGTCTCTAAAACAAGAAACACTTATTATTTAATAGCAATTAATTTACAAATACCATACGAAGTATCATCAGGCACCTGTATAAATACAAAAATTATGCCATTTTCAATATTAATATATATAAACAACTACCATATATCACTAGATTTTATTTTATAATCTGTAAATGCAAAAAATAAGCAGCAATTGTTTAAGCAAAATTTTGTTTAAAAGTATGGCCTTTGAACATAACATATAATCATTAGGACATTTACCTTGATGACCCTTCTGTCTTTTTTTTTAAGGTTTATTTATGCATAAAAGAGCTGGGGTGTAGGCCAGAGGTGCATGGGGCGGGGGTGAGCTGGTCAGAGGATTCACCAGATGCAGAGTGGAGAGCAGAACAGGCAGATTAACTGAAATACACTGCTGAGTAGAGCAGCTAGTGAAACAGGAGAGGTCTGCTGTGCCATGTGGATTAGCTCCCTAGCTAGGGATAAAACTCATGCTGTAGTTGCTGTGGATAGCTACATATTGCTATGTCTTTAAGCCTGTGATACCAAGGAGGCCAGACCCTTCTGTCTTTTAAGATTATATTCGATTTTGAATAGTTTGATCTGTGTAGCATTGGCAAACACTTAATTTTGCAAAAAACAAACAATTTTGCAGATGTTTCTCCATTACATAATGTATTTGAGCTACTATCTTAGGAACTAGGCCTTTTTTTTTTTTTTAATAAATTTTATTGTTATATTCCCCATACAATTGCAGCCCCCCCATTCTGACCCCAATCCCTCCCCTCCCACCCCCGCCCCCCTAAAAGTGTCTCTGGTTCATAGTTTTTTGTTGATTTTGATTTTCACTTTCTTATAGTTATTCATTTTCCTGGTCCCTTATTTAAGTTTTCTAGATTCCTGCTATGAGTGAGACCATCCGGTATTTTTCTTTTTCTTTTTGGCTTATTTCGCTGAGCATGATCCCTTCCAGCGCCATCCATGTTGCTGCAAATTGCATGTGTTTATCTTTTTTGAATGCTGAGTAATATTCCATGGTATATATGTACCACATCTTCTTGATCCAGTCATCTATTTTTGGGCATTTGGGTTGTTTCCAAAGCTTAGCTATTGTAAACAGTGCTGCTATAAACATAGGGGTGCAGGTGTTCTTTGGAATTGATGTTTCTGTGTCCTTTGGGTAAATACCTAGGAGTGGAATTGCTGGATCATATGGAAGCTCTATGTTTATAGGTCCAGAAATCTCCATACAGCTTTCCACAGTGGTTGGACCAGTTTGCACTCCCACCAACAGTGCAGAAGAGTTCCTTTTTCTCCACACCCTCGCCAACATTTGTTGTTGCTAGCTTTTTTAATATGTGCCATTCTCACTGGTGTAAGATGGTATCTCATGGTAGTTTTGATTTGCATTTCCCTGATGACAAGTGATGTTGAACATTTTTTCATATGCCTGTTGGCCATTTGCATTTCCTCTTCAGAGAAGTTTCTTTTAAGCTCTTCTGCCCATTTTTTGACTGGATTATTTTCTTTGTTGTTGTTGAGTCTCATCAGCTCTTTGCAGATTTTTGTGATCAGTCCTTTATCATTAGTGTTGGGTGCAAAAATGTTCTCCCAGTTGGTGGGGTTTCTCTTTGTTTTTGTTATTGTCTCTTTTGCTGTGTAAAAGCTCTTTAATTTGATGTAGTCCCAGCTGTTTATCTTTGCCTTCACTATCACTGCTTTGGGTGATGTGTCTGTAAAGATGTCTTTGATGTGCAAATCACGTAGTGTTTCGCCTATATTTCCTTCTATATATTTTATGGTTTCAGGTCTTATGTCTAGTTCTTTAATCCATTTTGAGTTGATTTTTGTGTATGGTGTGAGGTGGTGGTCAAGCTTCATTCTTTTGCATGTAGCGACCCAGTTTTCCCAGCACCATTTATTGAACAAACTTTCTTTGCTCCAATGCATATTCTTTGCTCCTTTGTCAAAGATTAGTTGACCATAAATCTGTGGGTTTATTTCTGGATTTTCTATTCGATTCCATTGGTCTGTATGTCTGTTCTTGTTCCAATACCATGCAGTTTTGATGATTATGGCTTTGTAGTATAGTTTGAAGTCTGGGAGTCTGATGCCTCCATTCCCTTCTTTTTTTTTCAGGAGAGCTTTGGCTATTCGGGGTTTTTTGTGATTCCATATGAATTTCATCAATAATTATTCTATTTCTTTGAAGAATGACATTGAAATTTTGATTGGAATAGCATTGAATCTGTATATTGCTTTTGGAAGGATGGCCATTTTAATAATGTTTATTCTTCCAATCCATGAGCAGGGGATGTCTCTCCATTTCTTTGTGTCTTCTTCTATTTCTTTTAACAGTGTTTTATAGTTTTCTTTGTATAGGTCCTTTACCTCTTTTGTTAGATTTATTCCTAAATATTTGATTTTTTTTGTTTCAATAACAAAAGGGATGGTCTTTTTGATTTCTTCTTCTTCAGATTTATTGTTTGTGTATAGGAAGGCTACTGACTCCCATTTTTATACCTTGAGTTGCTGCATATACTTTAAATGTCAATACATGCTCTCAAGATTATGCAGGTTTTCCATGGAGTCTAACCTAGAATGTTGCCACATTTCTAATGTAACATACCGATTTAAGAACAATCACAGTAGATTTTCCTCACACTTTATTTTTTTACTTTTTAAGTTGTGTCTAACAATCTGGTTAAGTCCATTTCTATTGTTTTCAATAGGATGTTAGCAGTTCTAAAAAACCATGGAAAATCACAGTCATCTATTTCCAAAGGTCACTTAACATGAAAATATTAAAATTGAGTCATGATATTGAATATAATAAGCACATTTATGTATGTATACATCTACATGCATTTTTAATGAAATCTGAAAATGTCATAACATTTCAGCAGATTAAGTAAGTCACATTGAATGCTTTATAAATCAGTGATGATAATATATGTAGCTTACAACATGAGAAGGATCTTTGGAAAAGTAACATACATATGTAAATTGTGTCCCTATAAACATCTGACTTTTCTTGGTATTTAAACCAGATTTTTTTTTTTAATTTTTTATCCTGAAGACGTTTTAAAGAGCACTTTTTATTTCTCAAAAGATGTCAAACTGCTATTGTTGGGGTGCAAAAGAAATCACTCTATACCCCTCTTGATTCTTACATTAGACAAGCATTAGACAGATTGATAAGAGAGGAAAAAGCCTAAAAGAAGTTTAATAATAACATGTACACCTTATGGATACATGGAAAAGAATGAGCAGGACTGAGGAACTCACCATATAGCTTGAGATCCCATCTTAAATAGATTAACTAAGACAAGGGAGTTTGGTGGGAAATAGAGAAAAGTCAATTCGGGAGTTCACCAAGGAAGGCACAATAACCAAATGTATGCAGATTAAGCTCTCCCTTTTCCATTTAAAAGAGATAAAGGGATTATATCTCCCCAGTACAGTGAGGGTGTTGTCCTCAGAGAGGGGAGTTTACATGTATATATCTTTGTCAAAGTAACCTCTACCCAGCCTTCAGAGTCTCTTCCATGAAATCAACCTTTCAACAAAAGTACATATTTTAAGGTGGCCTATTCTTAGTCCCTACATTATCCAACAAAAGAAATTTTAAAAGTAATTGTGTATTCTCTTTTGCCCAGACCATTCTTTTCATTCTGTGAGAGAGGTTTTTATAAGATGTAAATCAAAGCTTTCCTTCCTCAAATCTACTAATTTTATTTTACTACATGTGGGATAAAGTTTGACCTCTTGTTTCTACAAGTCCCTTATATATATTGGTACTTGCCTCAATCTGAAATATCAACTAATAGCCAGGATATTTTCTACTTTTCTCACCAGTTTCTTAAATGCTGCCCCTCTTTCTGATATTCAAATAGGCCCTACACAATAGTTTATTGTTGCAATTACCTTGAATTCTTTATGAAAAGGTTTTCCCTCTAGATTTTTATGTGCTTGGCTAACTCAAATCATTTGGACCAATATCTAAGCATTGCCTTCCCTGAGAAACTATTACATTGATGAAGTCTGAACTTACTCTTTTTTTTGCAACTCAGGGTCTCTAATTTGATGCCCTGTTTTATCAAATTCATAGCTTAATAGTACATGTGATAATGATTAGTATACTTAAAAAAAGTTATCATCATCCCCATCCCTAAATGATATTATAGCATGGTCCAAGTAACACAAGGATATATGCCTTCTGTATCACTACAATAACTCAGCACCAATAGTAGGGCTTAAAATAGCCATTGAATAGTGATTTTTGAATCATTGAAACAATGAAGAACTAATACAATATAAACTTTATACACAGTTCTCTGATTTCCTGATAGAAAATTAAACTACAAAGAAGTGATAGTTATTTCTCAAAATCAGATTACTCTGTATTTGCGAGGAATAGTGTATGGTTTTGTTCTCACATTCTTTAAACTGAGCAAATTTTTAAAAATGTTTTATCTCTGGAATTTCATGTAAAATTTCCTTGGAAAAAATAATTGTGCTTGTTAAAAAAAACAACACAAAAACTGTTTTAATACCAATAAATGGGCAGCATTGGTTGCAATGTCCATAACCTTAAGCAGATCTACAAGATTTTTTTTCCCTTTCAGCTAAAATTTACTAGATGTTGGACAATATTGGATTTAATATTACTTCCCAGACAAATCCTTGTAGCAAAGCATTCTGTGTAACTGCTCAAGTGTAGAACCATATCCTTTAAAACTAAAAACAGGTTTTTTTTTATAAATATTGTAGATCCATACAAGAACACTTGACTGAATATAAGGTCATCACATCTCCGTTGGAAAATGAGCTATGGAGCACAAGTGATAGGGTCAACTTTTACTTTCTTAGGTAAGTTTAAATTGAAGGTGCAGATCTTGTCCCAACACCATAATATTAGTAGGTTCTAAGGCTATCAGACAATGAATAATCGTTAGAACTGTCATTTCATTTAGTTCTCAGAACATTTTTGTGAAGGAATACTATTATTTTCATTTTATAGATGATAGATGTATTTTGAATCTGGAGACATTGCCCCTGATCGCTTTGCTATGAGTCACTCTAAGTCTCTTAAACACAATTTAAACCAAGATAACTGAAGGAGGAAAATTGCTTGGTAGTTATTAGCTAAAAAATTGGGACAGTTGTTTCTCTAAAGAGCATCTTTGACTCTAATGTGGATAAATCACAGGCTATATGTGATAATCATTAATATGAAGATTCAGTTAACTGCACTGTTGTTAAAAGTGTCACACTTGGGACCTCTCTGGTAGCGCAGGCGGTTGAGCGCAGTGCTGTGAAGCTGTATGCAGCCTCTGCAGTGTGAGTTTGATTCCCAGCTGGCCAGGGAGATACCCACATGGCACGGCAGACCTCTCCTGTCTTGCCCGCTGCTCCCCTTGCAGTGTTACCGATCCATCTGCCTGTTCTGCTCCCTGCTCTGTCTCTGGTGAATCCTCTCACCCCCCCGCATATCTGGCCTGTGCCCGGATTTTTGTATGCATGGATAAATAAATCTTAAAAAAAATGTCAAAAAAAGATAAAATCAAATAAAAATATCACACTTTTTATACATGCACGCGCACGCACGTGCACACACACACACACACACACACTATTATGAGATTGCTCCTCAGAATGATCTACTTAGGCATAGGTCTCAGGCAGGCTATTACTTCAAACCATGAAGAACAGATTTAAAAGAATTATTAGAATTGTATTCATAAAGAAATATTTCAAGTGACAATACTGTAGAAACTTATCCTCATGGTAACAAAGGAAGACTTGATTCCAAGGATAGTAAATAACTGATAATCTATAATGTGCATATGAGTGATAAGGGATATCTGTCCATATGAATATCTGTCCATGAATATAAATAAATAAAAATATTCCAAAATATTTGCATTCCAGGGACAAGATGACCTCTGTATTCCAAGTTCTAGCTGATGGAATTCGCAGCTAGTTACCAGAAATGACTTCTGTGATAGCAATAACTAAAGTGAGCTTAAGAAAGACCGGGTCATAATTATAGCTATGGAAGTTTTCAGTTGCATCATCAACATATGAAGCATCAACTAGGTGAAAAACAGTCACAGAGCAAGAGGGCCACCCATTCCTTCCTTGTGAAGCACTATGCTTCATCCTCAGATCACGAAGTTATACAAGCCAAATTGCTTCTCCATTGTGCCCAGATATTATGGAAAACAAATAGGGAGGAAGAGTGATAGATTAAGAAATCTGAGAAATAATATATTTATTCTCTTCAGAGATTATTTAAATGAATAATTCAGTATATTTTAAACCAGATAGGACCAAGATTTTTTTTTTCTAACTGATTCCTGGAGATTTAGGAAAAAAAGACAAGATTAGTTCAGATAAAAAATAAAGAGACCATAATATCATTTCTAAATAAATAATTTCATAATTATCTATACTTTTTATATTTTTTATAAATTCTCATTTTGTATATTTTATCCAAGTTTCAATCTCAAGCAAGATTAATTCTAAAATTATACAAAAATACCTACATTGATTAGTGATATTTTGTAGAGCATTAAAAGAATGTTATATTCATGGAGGTAGTCAGTAATCTAAAAATGTTTAGAAATTAAATTGGCCTATACTTACATTTTGTCAAAGAGGTAATATTTTTTATAATATGTTCTATGGAATACTATATTTAACACATTGTTTCAAATGTGCAAAATTCACCAAATCTATCATTTATCCTCCTTTTATATAAATATTTATTAAATTTGTATTATATAATTCTTATAGCTTGAAAATACAAAAATAAATATAATACTATATATACTCAGAGGGACAGGTAAAAGTTGCTAAGTGTGTGTCTCCAAAGATATACAAATAAAAATAATGCAATAAATAAGGACTGTCTTAGAGCCTATTTCAAAATTCTTTGGGAGCAGAGTAGAAAGAACAGTAAAATTGCTTTCACTACTTAGAGGTATTCAAAATGTAGGCAACTTCTGAGCTGTATCATAAATATAATATTTTAATAGCCAAGTAATGGGGAAAATATTCTCTGAGGCAATAGGAGTGGCCTGTGCACAGGCACTGTGCCATGAAGAAAATGTGTAATAAGAAATGCTAAATAATGTATACATGACTGTTATTTAGGAGGTGAGGTAGTGATTGATATCAAATATAATTTCAAGGGAATCTGATGACAGGACAAGTCTCATAGTCAAATAATATAAAATGAACAACTGAAAATTATTTAATACTCGAAAACATAGCAGTAACATTCTGTTGATCCAGCTGCCTGTATTCTGATCTTTCTCTAAAACATCTCCATTATTTCACACACGTGAATTTCTTAAAATATGTATCTATTAATAACAGGAGTGTTTATTTTGTATCTTACAACTCTTAGATACAAAACTTCCCCCAAACTCCCTATCATTTAAGAGACTAGCTAGGGCTCCTTTGAATAATATTTAAGATACTTCACAGACTGACTAGTTTCTCCTGCTAGCATCCCACTTTCTGCACACACATTATACTCTGGTCCTATAGAGACTTGTCATTTTTGTCCATGTTTCAACTCAGCCTAATTATCACTTTTTTTCAACTCTTCTTTGATGCCTTTAGAGAGCTAGTCACACCTCTCTGCCTGGTTCCTTGAAAGAAGTTGTCAGGGAAGGACCTTATGAGAGTCTTCCAGTCCTGAGACAGTCTCTGAATAACCTCAAAGTTCATTTTCAACTGTTTCTTAATTTTCTCCAAGCTATTATGTTTTCATAAACATTTCCTACATTAATAAACAAATCTAATTGTAGGTGAAGTGTCTTTGCAGGTACTAACTTGAATGAAACTATGACTCACTTAACCTTATTAACTGCATTTTAATTTTATCTTAGAAATGTTATGGTCTTTCAGAATTGTGAGCCTAGATTTCATATTATATACAAAGTTGTCTATTAATTATATTAATACATTAACTAGACATGTTAACTATTTTATATCGTATAGTATAATATAGTGTGTTCATTTGCTAAGACTTGCAACAAAGCATCACAAAGGAGGTGATTTAAGGAACAGAAATGTATTTGCTCACAGCTTTGGAGGCTGAAAATTCATGGTCAAAGTATCAGCAGAGTTAGCTCCATTTGAAGACTATGAGGAAAAATGTATTCCATTCTTCTTGAGGTTGACTGACAACTTTGGTATTACTTGTAAAAGAGAGACCACTGACTCTTATGTCATTATGGCATGATTAGTTCATATAGGTCAATAGCCAAAAAAGTATATTAACCTTTTTCCTTTGTATTCTGTTGATTTTTATTGACAATACTTAATTTATTTCTACATTGCACAAATGTGTTCTCATTTTTAACTTTTTGCCATATTCTTCCTTCGGTATTCAATTTTCTTTACTTGCAATGCTACTTCCTTATCAGCATCTTTGGGAGTAATCTTTCTAGGTAATCATGTTTCTTTTCTCAGCTATTGTAGCAGAAGAAAAGTTTGCTATTCTGATATTATTCTTGTCTAGATAATCTGAATCTGCCTCTCTGGTGGATCCTAGGGTTTTGTCTTAATCAAAAAATTCTGAGTTTTCACTACAATATGTCTCCCAAGTCAGGCATTTTCTCAATCTGATAACTCATACTTTTATTTGTTCTGATAAAATGTCTGCTTCTCTACCATTTATTTTATGCCCTCCTGCTTAATCTTCTTTTAAGTGTATGTTGCAGTACCTCTTCCTAATCTCTGAGTCTCCTTATTTCTCTTTCATGTTTGCCATCTTTTCATCCATCCATGCTATACTTTGGGGCACTCCCTCACTTTGCCTTTTAATTCAATTGATATGCTAACATCTGGGATATTATCCATGTTCTTTTGAATCCAGACCTTTCTCTCATTTTATCAGCACCAAATGATGGCAATTGCCATGCAGGATAGTTAAGAGAATTGTTCTGCAATTGTTTGTACTATTTTCGCTTCAGCTATTAACTGCAAAACATTACAACTTACTGAGTTCAATCTAATACTCCTTTAATGTCCTCATAAAAGAAGTTTTAAAAGATCAAACATTTTTCTGCCTGCTATAGATATTTTTATAGTAATTTTCTAGTATAATTACATAGGACCACACTATTTCTGTCATATTCAAGTATATTGTATAGAATATACAGTATCATTGCTTCATTTCACAATATTCCAGCATGCCATTAGTCAGTCCTTTTGACTGGAAATCTTGAACAGTGACTATTTCAATACAAAAACACAGTGTTCTGAAACAATTTTGCTCAGATTAGAAAAACAATTATTCTTTTTTTTTAAAGATTTATTTATTTATTTATACAAGTACTGGGTACAGTCAGAAGCGTGGGAGGGTGAGAGAATTCACCAGAGCCAGAGCGAGGAACAGAACAGCCAGACTGATGAAATACACTGCTGAGGGGAGCAGAGGGCGGCAGGAGAGGTCTGCGCGCCATGTGGGACCCTCGCGGGTGGTCCGGGATGGAACTGGCCCTGCAGAGGCTGCTGGCAGCTTCGCAGCCCAGCGCTCAACCGCTGCCACCAGAGGAGGCCCAAAACAATTATTCTTACTTAATCCTTGAAAGTTATGGTTTCTCTGGAAACATAAACTCAAGACTAACGTTACCCTAAAAGGGGTGTTAAGCTCATAATAACATTGAAAATAAATTAGTTTAATATTATTTATTCACCCAAAAATAGTCTAATGCACTGCTAGGAATTTTTAAACATTACACGATGATCCAATTTTTACCTAAAATCTGAAATACAAATCCAGATTCCATTCACATTTTAAGTGTAACTTATCAATGGTTTAATGAAGTAATCAAGAATTTATTAAGCTCTCGGGATTATTCTGGGCTTAAACATTTAAGTTTATTTTCATAGTATAAACCAGACCATGAGGTCAAATACTAATGGTAAAATGATTATTACAGATAATGATATTTTTGATGCAGGATAACAGAAGATATTTAATTTGCCCAAAGTGATTAAATTTTCCCCTTTGTCCTAGTTAAAGTCAAGTCTTAATACATTATTCCTTTATAGTGAAATATTAATATTAGAATATTCTTTTCTTTTTTTAAGATTTATTTATTTATTTATACAAGCACTGGGTACAGTCAGAAGTGCGGGAGGGTGAGAGAATTCACCAGAGCCAGAGCAGGGAGCAGAGCAGGCAGAAGGACCAAGGTACACTGCTGAGGGGAGCAGCGGGCGGCAGGAGAGGTCTGAGCTCCATGTGGGGCCCTCACCCAGTGGTCAGGGAGCAGCCTGGGATCAAACCGGCGCTGCAGACGCTGCGGGCAGCTTCTCAACCCAGCGCTCAACCACTGCGCCACCGAGGAGGCCCATATTCTTAATGATTCTAAATTACATGTTCCCTAAAGATTTTTTAAATTGCATCTATTAGAAATTTTGTTTTCCATCTTAAATTTATTTTCCATTTCTTGTTGCTAAAATATTATTTTTGTTTTAAATGATTATTACTTGAAATTTTAAAATGTAGAAAAATTAATTAATTTGCTATTTGAATGCTTGTGTTGCTATATATATGTGCATATATATGTGCTATATATATGTGCATATATATATTCCCTTCAAAAGATTTTGGTATCAGTCTTTCTCTCAAAAAGAACTTATGCTTAGCTAATACAACATTTATTTCATATTTTTTTCTTCCATTGCCCAAGCTTGCTTCTAAATACATTCAATATATGAGATACTTATACATTTATTATTTTTCTCTGATAACATACCCTTCTTCTACCTTCAGTATTTTTGATTCCTAATAATGGAAAGCAGACTTAGTCTGCAACAAAGCACTAACAATTTTTCAAAGTAATGTTTCGGAAGCCAAGACTTAGCTTGAAAAGTTAAAACTTGGCAGGCACGCTTTATAAGTCCTGATCTTCTATCAAATTTTAATAGTTTTAATTGCCTAATTATCTGCTCCAGTGCAATAATAATGCCTTTTAATATTTCATTTTCTACTACAGGATAAGGTATTCCAGTCTGTGCAAAAGAACCTTCTAACCTTTTGTTGAATGTTAAGTTGAAGTTCTTCAGTATAATCTTGCACTTTTGTAAATCAGCTCCATCTGTCATCACACTTTCGCCCCTTCCTCCTCCCTCCTTACCCAAATGTTACTTGTTTATTCAAGAAACACCTCGATTTATTTCCTTTATCTTTTTGTCATTGGAAGCTCTGCTTTTTATATCCATTTTTATACTCTTCAATAAATTCCTACATCTATGTGTGTGTTCTTTCATGCAGGCAATAACCTGGTTTCTGAATCTTATATGCCACCCCATGCCTCTGAAAATTTTGTTCTCTACTCCTGATCTTGCCATTAGCACCTCTCTTAATCTTCCTCTTCTGTGCTGTACTGAATAGTTAGAAGAGAATCAATGTTTCCTTTCAGGCACTGACAGGAAGAACTGCCTTGGGCACTCTCAGCAGAACAAGGGACCATGAGGTCAACAACAATAAGAGGATTAAAAGACAATTCTAGGCATGAATTTCTACTTAGGAAATTCTGTGATCTGTCTTGTATCTTCTTTATTGAATGGATCAATCTAAAAGGATATATAATAAATATGAAAAAATATTTTATTTATTTGCAACTTCTAGGAATTATTATGCTGTAAGTGCACAAGAAGTTCTAATGTTTCATGCACAGAATTATCATGAAAGTTTAAAATAATGTTATTTCTCCCCAAGATCAGAACTCAGTTTCTATTTCCCATACCGGATTCAGCCCATCAAATTATTTAGCTTTGTTCTGTACTTAAATACTACCTGTTTCCTCTGAAATTTGTGAAGCTACAAAAATAAAAATAAAATGTTTAATTTTGTTCATTATAAGGCAGCAGATGAACCAGTGAACAGTAACAGGGCTTTAAATATTCGTTAGCAGTGATGGTCTGATTAGAATCAATTTGGGAAATTGTGAAATTGTTTGCTTTTACTGGAGAAGAAAAGGTAATAGGTGTTGTTCATTTGAGAAAATTGATAAGACCAAGGCAATCACCTTCACTGAAAGTCACTTGTCTTGAACATAAATTTTTCTTTAGAAAAAAAATCAATGTATGGCAATATGTAGAGAAAAATATTAAAGTGAAAGTTTTCCATCAGTAATACAGCCACTATTAATGATACATTTAACACCTCACTAATTATTGACTATATTACTATCCCCTCTATTACTATATAACTATATATATGATTATATATAATATGACTGTATTGCTAACAAAAATTGTCAATGATTTAGGGCAAATACAAACTAGAATTAAAGCCTATAACTTAACCCCATTTTTGGTCACAGAACTTTATTTATTTTAATATTTTATAGGAATAGAAATAGAAACCACATGATTCTTCAAATAATACATTTCACAAATAAGGATCTAAAGAAAAACCTTTCACAAGAGAGAAAATTTATATGCTAACAATATGCTAACCCAAGCTTAGATTTTTTTTTTAAAGATTTATTTATTCATACAATAATTTATTTATTCATACAATAATTTATTCTGACTGGGTGCAGTCAGAAGCGCGGGAGGGTGAGAGAATTCACCAAAGCCAGAGCAGGGAGCAGAGCAGGCAGAAGGACCAAAGTACACTGCTGAGGGGAGCAGCGGGCAGCAGGAGAGGTCTGAGTGCCATCTGGGACCCTCGCTGGTGGCCGGGGAGCAGCCGGGGATCGAAAAGGCGCCGTGGAGGCTGTGGGCAGCTTCGGAACCCAGTGCTCAACGGCTGCGCCAATGGGGAGGCCCGAAGCTTAGATGTTTTTGTACCAAACCTGGATCATTATTTTACAGTAAACTCTAACACAAAAGAATATACTTCATTTGATTTTGAAAAAGCCTTTGATGAGAATTTTTTTTTTAAGTTAAACTTCTTTATTTTTTTAATTTTAATTTTATTTTTATATTCCCCATACAATTGCACCCCCCTTATTTTGACCCCTATTGCTTCTTTCCTGTCCCCCACTCCCCATAGAGTGTCTCTGGTTCATAGTTGTTAATTTTGATTTTCACTTTCTTGTATTCTTTTTCCTGGTCTCTTATTTAAGTTTTCTAGATTCCTGCTATGAGTGAGACCTTCTGGTATTTTTCTTTTTCTTTCTGGCTTATTTCGCTGAGCATGATCCCTTCCTGCACCATCCATGTTGCTGCAAATTGCATGTGTTTATCTTTTTTGAATGCTGAGTAAAATTCCATGGTATATATGTACCACATCTTCTTGATCCAGTCATCTATTTTTGGGTATTTGGGTTGTTTCCAAAGCTTAGCTATTGTAAATAGTGCTGCTATAAACAGAGGGGTGCAGGTGCTCTTTGGAATTGATGTTTCCGTGTCCTTTGGGTAAATGCCTAGGAGTGGAATTGCTGGATCATATGGAAGCTCTGTGTTTAGTAGGTCAAGAAATCTCCACACAGCTCTCCATAGTGGCTGGACCAGTTTGCACTCCCACCAACAGTGCAGGAGAGTTCCTTTTTCTCCACAACCTCGCCAACATTTGTTGTTGCTAGTTTTTTTTTAATATGTGCCATTCGCACTGGTGTAAGATGGTATCTCATTGTAGCTTTGATGAGAATTTCTGTGACAGGCCAAAGTTGAAAACTGCAAGCAGAAAGGATACAGGACGTAACACTGATCAATTAAAGATTTGGTTGAGAATTGAAGAAGAACATATGACACGAAATTATCATTATTAAAGTTCTAGTTAAAGTTTTGCTGGTAATATATAGGAGGCTGAGATCTGACAAAAATGGATGCATGTGGGGGCCTCCCTGGTAGCACAAAGGGTTAAGACGCAACACTATGAAGCTATGCACAGCCACTGCAGCACTGAGTTCCATCCCTGCCCAGGGAGGTGACCCACATGGCGCAGCAGTCCTCTTCTGATTCGCCCGCTGCTCCCTGCTCCCCTCAGCAGTGTATTTCAGTCAATCCACAGGTTCTGTTCCCCCTCTGTCTCTGGTTAATCCTCTCTCCCCCACACCTGTGGCCTATACCCCAGTTCTTGTATACATAAATAAATATTTTTAAAAAATGGATGCATGCTGTAAAAGAAAGTATGTTAAGAAATTGCTGCCGGGCCTCCCCTGTGGCGCAGCGGTTGAGCGCTGGGTTGCGAAGCTGCCCACAGCCTCTGTGGCGCCAGTTCGATCCCCGGCTGCTCATGGCCACCAGAGGAGGGTCCCACATGGCGCGCAGACCTCTCCTGCCGCCCGCTGCTCCCCTCAACAGTGTACTTTGGTCCTTCTGCCTGCTCTGCTCCCTGCTGCTCTGGCTCTAGTGAATTCTCTCACCCACCCGCACTTCTGACTGTATCCAGTGCTTGTATGAATAAATAAAAATACATCTTAAAAAAAAAAAAGAATTTATCTCCATTTAAAAAAAAAAGAAATTACTGCCTATGAAATATTTTATATTTTCTTGGAAAACATTTCATTAAGTAGCAATGTTGTGGGAATAGTATGTGCAGAATGAACCCCACCCACTGGTAGATTCAGCCCCAGCCCCATGCCAAAGAGATTCCAAGCACTGAAGATTACAATTTCCCGTTTGCCATAATCTGCCCTGACTCTCGACTTCTTTATGTGGGATTTCTGGGATTAAGGGGGAAATTAAAGGGGAATTAAGGGGGCAATTAAGCAGCCATGATTAGTATAAAACTATAACATGTGGGCATGTAGGAGTTTGGTTTCGCCTGCCTTAAGGGTGCTCCTGGGGTCCCAGCTCAGGAATTGTTACTGAAAGAATGTGTTGACTAATTAATCTCTGTCTCTGTCTTTCTTTCTGTCTCTGTCTTTCTTTCTGTCTCTGTCTCTGTGTCTCTCTCCCTCAGCCTTCCCCCTCTTTTCATTTCCCTTGCAAATAAATCTTTTACTAAACTTTCTATATGTGCCTGCCCTTGGCTTCTGTTCTGAGTTATTTTTATCTTATTTACTTTTTAATTTTTTTTTATACTCTTACATCATTATTCTCCCTTGAGGTGTAGTCTCATAGTTCCCCCATCTTGAGTTTTTTTGAGCTTGCTTATGAAGAATCACAACTAGGCCACCCCATTTCCTTTTTGGGTTGCCCTGTAGCAGCTATATTACTATAAGCTAGACATTTATACTTAATTCATTTGCAAACCATTACTCTTCAAAAAAATTCTGATTTAAAATATGTACTTATATGACACATTTACCAGTATCTTTAAAAATCACCTTCTGTTTCAGATATCTTAAGCTCAGCTCTTAAATCAATGAAGACAAATCTTTAAAAAAAAAAACTGCTTATGTAAACACGTGATGAGTTTGAGAATTATGCACACATAGCTGTGTTAGAGATCAAATTTATGAGAAAGGAAATGGAACTGATACCTTAAAGAAGTTTGGCTTTACCAAAGATGTACGACATGTTTTTGCAGGAGTAGGTTATTTTACTGCATTTGTTTATATTTACGTGTATTCCTGTAAGTGTTGCAATAGTTAACTTTACACCTAACCCATACAGTGAGCGGCAGGGAGGAGTGGTCGCTAAGCAACCTAAGCAGGAGAACATTAAGTACCAGATTTTCCTCATTTAAATCTGTTTGAGAGCTAGAGAAGTGAGAGAGATTCTTACAGGCAGGACTTTTCAAGTTGATTTGGCTAAACTAAGCAGTCTGCAGTTTGTAAGTTTGAAATTGTCAGGATAGCAAAGGCCAAAACAACAGAAAATGCTTTAAGAAAATACTATTACTATGACTAGGAAGATTTTTCTTTAAGGAGTATTTTTTCTTAACTAAAAAGTTGTATTTTAAAACACTAGAAATGTTATATTTGGTACATTTTTATTCTTCAATTATGTGCAACTCTGAAAACAATTATTTTTGAGGTAATTTATTATTCCATAAAATTAACTTAAACCCATATTAGGTGTAACAAAATAGAAAATTTCTACTCTTCTTTGTAAATTTAAGCACAGAAAATTTGTATTCCTAATAAGATTCCTGACATTAATAACCCAGAGTGAAGAGAGATGAGGAGTGGATAAATCTTTCATTTTAAATAACTTTAATATATTCTTTCTTTTTCCTTCCTATTATGACTTTCAAAAATAATTATTTTTTGTTTGAATGTTTGATTTCAAAACTATGATTGCATCCTCTTAATTTATAATTGAATTTTTGAGCTTTATATTAAGTGTCACATGATATATTCTTTTATAAATTAACATTTTTCCTAAAGTAATAATTTTTGGAAATCACTTGTAGCTTTATGTAATCTATAATTTATTCTTTTATCTTCCATTTTTCAACTTGGCAAGTCAATTTCTCTCATTGTGGTTTTGATTGGCAACTTCACAATTGATAATGGGATGAGTATTATTTAATATGTTCTTGTCTGTGATTTGCCCCATGGGAAATAGTATGAACCTGCTTTAGGTTTATATATTCTTTCCTATAGAACTAGGAGTGGTGTTTTGGGGCATGGTTATAAATTGTGTGTGTCACATGTGTCCCAAAAAATGAAGAACCCAATTGTAATTTTCATGATTACCAAGATTACCCTTTGTCCTGAAGCCAGTAATATTCCAGATGGCTTTGTTCCAAGACACTGTTTCCCTAATTAAGGTCATATATTAGGGTCAAAACCCACATACAATGTGAACATGTAGTGTGAGAAATTACTGTGTGCTGTTTTAATACACTAATGATTCTGAGGAGTTTTAAAAATATATTCTAGGCACCATCTTAGTTGGATTTGAGCACTGAAAATATTTCCTATATTGTGATTTGTTTTTCATTCCTTTTGTGGTATTTATTGATTTAAAAAATAAACTCCTAAATAAAATGTATGCAAATTTATCAAGTTTTACCGTTCTGGTAAGTCTAATTTCAAAGTCTTTTTCCATTGAGTAACTGTGTTTGCCATATAGTGCTTTTACTTTGCTGAGATTTGTGCTTTTATCCCATTTTTTAGAGTTTTAATCATAAATGGATGCTGAATCTTGTTAAAAACTTTCTATGTATCCATTGCTATGATATGGTTATTTTATTTCCTTTTATTGGTGCTGCAAATGATTTTGATTGATTTGTAGATATTAAACCATGTGCAAAAAATCCCATTTGGTCAGAATGCACGATTCTTTTTTTTTTTTTTAAAGATTCATTTATTTATACAAGAACCGGGGTGCAGGTCAGATGCGCAGGAGGGTGAGAGGATTCACCAGAGACAAAGGGGGGAACAGAACAGGGAGACTGATGAAATACACCGCTGAAGGGAGCAGCAGGCAAGATAGGAGAGGTCTGCTTTGCTATGTGGGATTCTCGCCAGCCAGCCGGGATCAAACCTGCTCTGCAGAGGCTGTAGACAGCTTCTGCAGTGCAGCGCTCTACAGCCTGCGCCACCAGGGAGGCCCCGACTGCATGATCCTTTTAATGAGTTAATGAATTCAGTTTTCTAAGATTTTGTTGAGAGTTTTTTGCATTTATATTCATCAGGGATATTGGTCTATATTTTTTTTTTTGTTTGTTTGTTGCTTGTCTTTTTTTTTTTTTTTTTTTTTGGTGGTGCCCCTGTCACTATTGGTATGAGTTGTATTGCTCTCATAGATATCTTTGAAGAATTCTCTCTTCCTCATTTTTTGGAAGAATTTGAGAAGGCTAGATATTATTTCATCTATAAAGATGTGGTAGAAGTTAAGAAAACTCTGTTTCTGAACTTTGGGTTTTTTGGGAGAATTTGGATTACTCTATCAATTGCCTGCCTTATAATTGGTAAGCAGATTTTCTCTTTCTTCCTGATTCAGTCTTAGCAGTTTGTATGTCTCTAAAAATTTATTCTACATTATCCAATTATTGGTTACCCAATAATATATTGTCATAAAGATACCCATAGTAGTCTCTTTCGAGCCTCTGCATTTCTGACCAGTGTATTGTAACTTTATATCTCTTACTAACTTACGCATAGTAGATCAAAGGCTTTACTTACCTAAATTTAAGTAAACAAATGACATTGTCATTTTTTTTTTTATTTTAGTGCAAATGCGCCTGGAATATATGGTGAGTTTTGCAAGTGTGTGAAGAAATATACATATATATATAAATAATAAATACATTATATACATTTTAATATTTGTATACCCCATGACGAAACTAAGTCTGGCATATAGCATGTTCTTAGTGGCTCTTATTGGAACAAATTAGTGATTTAATAAATTTATAATTCAGTCAATAGTCCAATAGTAGATTACAAACCACTGAATTTTCTTTGCTTTTAGTGGCATTAGTTTTAAAGTGTAACCATATGCTTTTTGGACCCAATAATTTCCAAAATATCCCTTCCAAAGCATGCTTATTTATAAAATATCTCTCATAATAACCAAGGCAGTATGCAGAAACTTAGGAGGAGTCATTAGGCTGGTAGCCAATGAATACAGGTCATTCAAATAGAGGAAGGTCGAAGGCATAAAATAATTAAAATAGTAGTTTCATGACTTGTGATATCTAATGGAATCCTTTGGTGAAGGACAGAAAAGCCACTCAGCAAAATAAAGGTGATCTTTGGATAATAAAAAAAGCAGAGTCGGAAAGTATCAGTCCTGCACAAAGGACATAAACATCCAGTACACAGTGTCCTTGAGTAAAACAACACAAAGATAAAATATTAGAACTATTTGGAAGATTCAAAAAGAAGAGAACTAAAGTCATCCAGAGTAGAGAAAATTCAGAAATTATAAAATTATGATATTAAATTTCCCCAATTTCTAGTGAAATGGTGTAAGAATTCATATCAGAAACCCAGTATATATTATGTAGCACTTGTCCCAAAAGTTAATTATAGAGAACACAATTTTCACCTAATCATTCATTTATTCATTCAGTGAAGTGAAATTTTTTGGTATATTTTTTATGTGTTTGCCAGTAGCAATATGACAGCTTCTTTATCTCTCAATGCCTCGTTTTTTTTTTCACTTGTAAAATGGGGGTAATAATCTAGTTTATTCATTGAGTTTCCTTAAGATTTAAATGAGCTGCTCCATCTCAGAGGATAGTCCCGGGGTGGAGGACAGGTCACACTACCTGTGGGTTTTCACTCACGGACTTAATTGCAAAACCACTCCGGCTCAGGGAAGAACAACATTGGGATAACTTAACAAACAGGAAACAAATAATTTTTAAGACCAGCTCTCTCACCATAGTGTCCAGAAGTCCCAAACAAAAGCCTACTCATACAAGATGGTGCTCACCCATCAATGAGGGCCTGGAGCTTGTGACACACATGCAAAGCAGTGGTCCCAGTTACTGCAGGGCAGGCGCTGCTGGGGGCCCGCCATGTAGGCCCAGGAATCCAGAGATTTGTCACTGGAGCGTGCCCACAAGGACCCCATGCTCCTCCCTGTATCCCTGAACCAGGAGCCATGGGGTTGTTGTTGCTGCCTCTGCTGAAGTTTGCTCTCGCACACAGCAACCTTGCACTGCAGCCCCAGTGGGTACTCAAACCCAGATCTAGCAGGGCTGGCCATTAAGCCTGGCCCACTAAGGTGGATCTCTGAGCAGTGTTCCTACAGTTTCCTCTGCAGGGTGTCCTGCATGTTGCCCAGAGGCAGTGCTTCTGGACAGCCTAGAGGAAACTCCTGCTGCAGCCTGGCTACCTCACTCAAGCCTGGCTTGCCCGGAGAGGAGTTGTCTGCAGGCTGCATGCTCTGGCCTTGAGCAGGAACTCCCACCTCAGCTGCAGCTTTTAAAGGAGAAAGAGCCTGATGGAGCAGGAGGGCAGGAAACAGACACTGCTGCCGCCATTTGTACCCCTGGGATGGTGGGGGAGGCTCCATCAACTAAGCTTCCACATCCCTCTGCCTAGTCAGTGGGAAAGAGCCAGTCTTGCCCCCTAGCTTGTGCTTCTGGGATCTGGTTTTACTACTAATATAGAACTCTGCAGGAAATCTAATTTTTAAAGACTGTGTGTGTGTGTGTGTGTGTGTGTGTGTAAAGCAACAGTGTTTACTTTTGGAAAGCAAACCATATAATCTAGAAGGAAAAAGTTCAAAGAAAAGCATGCTTTATCAATGGCTTGTGAAAAGAAGATTAACTAAACTGGATAAATAAATAAAAGTAAGATTGTCTTCAAATTCTAATACGATATTCATCATGATATAGAAACAGCACACAGCATGGAAATGCCTCCTAGGTTGACTGATAAAGTGAAAACATATATTTTTTGTTAACCTAGTGCAGGAATCTCTTCCTTACAAAGTAAATGAAGGAAGAAAAAAAGAAAGAAAAAAAGTAAGCTAGGCAGGCTAGCTACATGGGGAAGAGCAGGTTACCTGTCATCCATGATCATGAGTTTCACTCTATTACTGTTTGATATATTCAAGCATACAAATAAGTATAAAAATGATGGTAGATGACCTCCTGTGGGATTCTGTGCACAGAAAATGGAGGATGAATCAGCCTGAATTAAATTGTGTTTCTCTCTCCCACAGATAAATATTGCATACTAAATCAGTTTCAGTGTACTCACGTTGCCTTCCATTTAACTTAATATATGCAGTGCCAAGTTATTTCAAACTGAGTACAGTTTGACTCTATGTACATAGTTTGTCTAAGGTAAAAATTGGAAGAGGTTAAAATATAATGAAATTCTTTTCCCTCCCCCATAATTTTTCAGGAAATTGTGAGAAAATTCTATAACCTGGAGCACTGACTTAACTGATATTTCTAATACTACATAGTGGCAAGAAAAATCTATATCCTTGAAATTCTAAGAAAACGTACCAGATGATTTCATTCAGACACTTCTCTAAACTAAAGAGTTTTTTTTTTTTTTTTTTTAAGATCATTTATTTATACAAGCACTGGGTACAGTCAGAAGGGCGGGAGGGTGAGAGAATTCACCAGAGCCAGAGAGGAGAGCAGAGCAGGCAGACTGACAAAGTACACTGCTGAGGGGAGCAGCGGGCGGCAGGAGAGGTTTGCGCACCATGTGGGACCCTCGCCCGGTGTCAGGGAACAGAACCGGCGCTGCAGAGGCTGCGGGCAGCTTCGCAACCCAGCACTCAACCACTGCACCACCGGGGAGGCCCCCAAGAGTTTTTTTAGTTACTATTTTAAACATTTAGAATAAATCAGTTAGGTTATATAGTCCAAAAAGTTTGAAAAATATTTTTTACTAGGTAACTATCTTCCTGAATACATTGTCATCTACATATCTCAAATCAGAGAAACGTATTTTTTTGTGCAGAAATATTTTCTCTATTTATTAAATTTCACATTGATTAAACTCTGTGTGTGTAATATAATATGCATATTTATAAGCAGGTACAGATTGCTGGATATAAAATTCCTGAACAGTCATGACAAAAATAGAATACTACTTGCTCTGCTTCCTTTCATCTGACATTTTAGCCAACACCTAAAGAAAATGTGGGAGAGGGAAGAAAAACAATGCTGGTAATTAATACAGAAAACTGCATTGTATTGTAATCCACTTAATAGGTTAGAACATTGTTTGGGCTACTTTACCAGAGATCCATACTTAACTGTAGATAAAAGAAAATCAAAATATACTTTTCAATATAGATCTAGGTTGATATGGAGACTTAGATATGCTTCTGATTAAAGTGATTGCTACTTTTTCCTGTAACTTCCTTCAGTGGATGACCGGACCTCATAGTGAAAGATGATTTAATACCATGTGCGCAGTGTACACATTGAAAAGGCCAAAGGTCATGTATGAGTAAGCCAAATTTTTCTTTAAGAATAAAAACTTAAAGATTAAAAAAAACATGTTTCTATATATAATACTCACCAGAACCTAGTCACATGCCCCATTTAGGTTCCAGGATGCAGGAAAATAAGACTTCATTTCAAGCAAGTTTGTGCCTGACAATAAATTGACTGTTCTATGTGTATAATGATGTTGGATACTAAGATTCATAGTAATCAATTCCATTACTCTAATATAAAACAAGAAGCCCCTCCATCATAGTTCCCTATTGAACTTATTCTACTAAGACATGTACTTTATAACACGTGGTGTGATATAATAGTTTTAGAAAAGCATCTCTGAACTCATGTGGCTTTGATTGAATCCTGGTTCTACTACTTTCTTGCCAGGTAGCTTCTCTGTACCTCAGTTTTCTCATTTGTGAAAAATGGGAATGAATTGTGTTATATTATTATAAGTATTAAATATGTTGTTGTAGGTATATTCTTAGGAAAATACTAGGAACATAAAAATAATCCAATAAATTTAGCACATGAAATTTTGCATCTGCTTTTCCCTAAAATGCTTTTTTTTTTAAGTCCTCATCAGTCTTTCATCACTTTTTACTGATTGTTTATAGATTTCTATTGTATTTTCTCAAGACCAGCATTGTTTAATAATGCCAAATACAAAACTAAATGAAGGTTCTGGAATTGCAAGTCTTTTTTGATAAGTTGGAGTCTCATTGATGATTTCTAACAAAAAAATTTTCAAAGAAATGTATAGCTTCCTCTATAAATACAGGTTTTAGCAAATGACTAAATTGTTTTTATCAAACAATTCTTATAGTTTAATGCTTAAAAATAATGTGCATTTTATAAAATTATGTGTATGTTTATGTTTAGAAAGAAAAGACTGTTTAGACAACTGAAGCTCTTTAATCCCATCCCAAGCATACAACAATAATAAAGATTTGTGTCTACCAGAGCACAGCACAGCTTGAGGAATACAGCACAGAATGTTGAAGGCATTCTGATGAAAGCCAGTCAGATAAAATTTAAGAAATTATGTGGAGTATAAATTACAAACAAGCATTAAACACACGAAACCCCTGGCATGTAGCTGATGTCCTGCATAAGTACAGGGGTAGGCAGTTGTAATAGAGTATGCAGTCCGTGCCTGAGCATGTGGATGGACTAACATCAAATGAGGTTTTATATCTCAAGACAGAAGAAACAGAGGAAAATAACACATGTTGGGAGAGCAACGAGAAGAAAAGGGAAAGAAAGAATAAAAGAGTAAAGTTTAAGATTAATAGAAGTATTTTGGATTTGAAAGAGCAAACATAGTAATAGATATTGAATATCTGAGGCAGAGGGAGCAGGAAGGAGAGGATTTGGGGAGAAGATGTCAACAAGAAAAAGAAAGATAAAAAATCTCAGTCAAAATTCAGACCTGAAAATACAGGCTAACATGTAAGTGAGATCCCACAGGCAAATAACCAAATCTCCCTGACTCACGCCTCTAGCCACTACAAACCTCACATTACATAGGTCTGCGGTAAGTTCTGTCATCTCTTTCTCACCATCTGACACAAATGCCATTCTTTATCCTTCATTCTTGATCTACAACCCTGCTTGAAAAATCCAATCACATCTTAGACATGTGTTTGTCTATTGTCAGGTAGATCTAAATTGAAGCTAGGGATAGAGGTGATTCAAGAGAGCAGCATTTATATTCTAGGACTTCATGGTCATTTATGATCTAGAGTTATGTGCTAGCATCCTGTCACATTTAGCTATCGAGTAATATAGACAATGAACAATTATAAAAAGTGTTTAAGTATAAAACTTAACCTGGATTTTATAACTTATTGCTTAAAATATGGAAAACATTTCTCTAAAAGTTATATGATGGTTAGAATAATATATTTTGTTAATATTAAGCTTAAATGTATTATTAAAATTCAATCTATTTCTTATTTTCTTAAAAAATGTGGCTAAGAGAAAAATTTAAATTATCTATGGGGTTAAGGTATATTTCTATTGGATTTCAGTCACCTAGAACTTTACCCATCACAAGGTAAAACCATTTTAACACCTACAAATTCAGAAAGGCAACTGTCTTTTGAACACAGTCTTGAACACCTTTTTGTGCATATTCAGATGGGTGGCCCCCAGGTGTCAGGATACATGGTCATCCTAGCCAACCATGACACCTGGTCCTGCTCTTTATCTCAAAACAGAAAATGTATGGTCAAATTTTGTTAATCCAATTAAAATAATCACCACTTCTTACACACATCTAACCACATTTTATGTATGTTCCATTTTCTGTTATTTTCCATAAATAACAGGCAGGGGGAAAATTATAATTCACTGTATTGATTCTACAAGACAGAGTGAGGATATTTTCTAAATATGCACTGAACAATTTAAGTAGCTGACTTGTGTATTGAAAGAAGTTCTAGAAACAAATACATCTTATTCCTAATTAAATATCTGAGAAGTCAGTCCTTGATGGCTATGTCAGTCAACAGCAGGAAAGTTCTAGAGTAGGTAAAGTATTCATTTTGACCATTATAAATTTGTCTTTTCATATTTTAACATCTTTAAAATTAAGATGCATCTTACGATCGATAGTACCCTATATATTTTTTATTTTTTTTATTTTTTTATTTTTTTTTATAAATTTTATTGTTATATTCCCCATACAATTGCAGCCCCTCATTCTGACCCCAATCCCTCCCCTCCCGCCCCCGCCCCCCTAAAAGTGTCTCTGGTTCATAGTTTTTTGTTGATTTTGATTTTCACTTTCTTATAGTTATTCATTTTCCTGGTCCCTTATTTAAGTTTTCTAGATTCCTGCTATGAGTGAGACCATCCGGTATTTTTCTTTTTCTTTTTGGCTTATTTCGCTGAGCATGATCCCTTCCAGCGCCATCCATGTTGCAGCAAATTGCATGTGTTTATCTTTTTTGAATGCTGAGTAATATTCCATGGTATATATGTACCACATCTTCTTGATCCAGTCATCTATTTTTGGGCATTTGGGTTGTTTCCAAAGCTTAGCTATTGTAAACAGTGCTGCTATAAACATAGGGGTGCAGGTGTTCTTTGGAATTGATGTTTCTGTGTCCTTTGGGTAAATACCTAGGAGTGGAATTGCTGGATCATATGGAAGCTCTATGTTTAGTAGGTCCAGAAATCTCCACACAGCTTTCCACAGTGGTTGGACCAGTTTGCACTCCCACCAACAGTGCAGAAGAGTTCCTTTTTCTCCACACCCTCGCCAACATTTGTTGTTGCTAGTTTTTTTAATATGTGCCATTCTCACTGGTGTAAGATGGTATCTCATGGTAGTTTTGATTTGCATTTCCCTGATGACAAGTGATGTTGAACATTTTTTCATATGCCTGTTGGCCATTTGCATTTCCTCTTCAGAGAAGTTTCTTTTTAGCTCTTCTGCCCATTTTTGGACTGGATTATTTTCTTTGTTGTTGTTGAGTCTCATCAGCTCTTTGCAGATTTTTGTGATCAGTCCTTTATCATTAGTGTTGGGTGCAAAAATGTTCTCCCAGTTGGTGGGGTTTCTCTTTGTTTTTGTTATTGTCTCTTTTGCTGTGCAAAAGCTCTTTAATTTGACGTAGTCCCAGCTGTTTATCTTTGCCTTCACTATCACTGCTTTGGGTGATGTGTCTGTAAAGATGTCTTTGATGTGCAAATCACGTAGTGTTTCGCCTATATTTCCTTCTATATATTTTATGGTTTCAGGTCTTATGTCTAGTTCTTTAATCCATTTTGAGTTGATTTTTGTGTATGGTGTGAGGTGGTGGTCAAGCTTCATTCTTTTGCATGTAGCGACCCAGTTTTCCCAGCACCATTTATTGAACAAACTTTCTTTGCTCCAATGCATATTCTTTGCTCCTTTGTCAAAGATTAGTTGACCATAAATATGTGGGTTTATTTCTGGATTTTCTATTCGATTCCATTGGTCTGTATGTCTGTTCTTGTTCCAATACCATGCAGTTTTGATGATTATGGCTTTGTAGTATAGTTTGAAGTCTGGGAGTCTGATGCCTCCGTTCCCTTCTTTTTTTTTCAGGAGAGCTTTGGCTATTCGGGGTTTTTTGTGATTCCATATGAATTTCATCAATAATTGTTCTATTTCTTTGAAGAATGACATTGAAATTTTGATTGGAATAGCATTGAATCTGTATATTGCTTTTGGAAGGATGGCCATTTTAATAATGTTTATTCTTCCAATCCATGAGCAGGGGATGTCTCTCCATTTCTTTGTGTCTTCTTCTATTTCTTTTAACAGTGTTTTATAGTTTTCTTTGTATAGGTCCTTTACCTCTTTTGTTAGATTTATTCCCAAATATTTGATTTTTTTTGTTTCAATAACAAAAGGGATGGTCTTTTTGATTTCTTCTTCTTCAGATTTATTGTTTGTGTATAGGAAGGCTACTGACTTTTGCGTGTTGATTTTGTATCCTGCCACTTTACTGAACTGATTGATGAGTTGAATTAGCTTTTCTGTGGAGTTTTTGGGGTTCTCTATGTATAATATCATATCGTCTGCAAATAGTGATAGTTTGACTTCTTCTTTTCCTATTTGGATTCCTTGGATGTCTTTCTCTTGTCTTATTGCCCTGGCTAGGACTTCCAGTATTATATTGAAAAGCAATGGTGAGAGTGGACATCCTTGTCTTGTTCCAGATCTTAATGGAAATGCTTTCAGCTTTTCACCATTGAGAATGATACTGGCTGTTGGCTTGTCATAGATGGCCTTTATGATGTTGAGGTATGTTCCTTGTATCCCAAGAATTTCAAGGGCTTTTATCATGAATGGGTGTTGCACTTTGTCGAAAGCTTTCTCAGCATCTATTGATATTATCATATGGTTTTTATATTTCTTTTTGTTGATGTGTTGGATAACGTTGATTGATTTTCGGATGTTAAACCATCCTTGTGCCCCTGGAATGAATCCAACTTGGTCGTGGTGAATTATCTTATGGATACATTGTTGGATTCTGATAGCTAAAATTTTATTGAGGATTTTTGCATCAGTGTTCATTAGGGAGATTGGCCTGTAGTTTTCCTTTTTTGTGTTGTCCTTGTTCGGTTTTGGTATTAGTGTAATGTTGGCTTCATAGACCGTGTTTGGTATTGTCCCTTCCTTCTCAATTTTTTGGAAGAGTTTGTGAAGGATAGGCACTAATTCGTCTCTGAATGTTTGGTAGAATTCATTTGTAAATCCATCAGGTCCTGGGCTTTTGTTTTTGGGGAGGTTTTTGATTACCATTTCAATTTCGCTAATTGTAATTGGTCTGTGTAGGTGTTCTATTTCTTCTTTATCTAGCTTTGGGTGATTGTAGAGTTGTAGGAATTTGTCCATCTCCTCTAGATTGTTAAACTTGTTTCCATATAACTGTTCATAGTAGTTACTGATTATTCTTTTGATTTCTGCTGTGTCCGTTGTGATTTCTCCTCTTTCATTGATGATCCTGTTTATTTGTGCTTTCTCCCTTTTTTCCTTTGTGAGCCTGGCTAGGGGTTTGTCTATTTTATTGATTTTTTCAAAGAACCAGCTCTTGGTTTCATTGATCTTTTGGATTGTTTTTTTAGTTTCAATTTCATTTATTTCTGCTTTGGTTTTTATTATTTCTTTTCTTCTACTGGTTTTGGGGTTTTTTTGTTGTTCTTTTTCTAGATCTTTGAGCTTCGAGATTAGGTTGTTTCTTTGCGTTCTTTCTTGTTTCTTGATGTGAGCTTCTATTGCTATATATTTTCCTCTTATTACTGCTTTTGCTGCATCCCATACATTTAGGATATTGGTGTCCTCCTTGTCGTTCAATTCAAAAAATTTTTTAATTTCTTCTTTGATCTCCTCATTAGTCCAATGGTCTTCCAGTAGTGTGGTTTTTAATCTCCATGAGGTAGGAAAGTTCCTTGCCTTCTTTTTATGGTTTATTTCTAGTTTGATGCCTTCATGGTCAGAAAAGATGGTTGATATGATTTCAATCTTGGTGTATCTGTTGATGTTTGTCTTGTGCCCCAGTATGTGATCGATCCTGGAGAATGATCCGTGTGCGCTTGAGAAAAATGTGTACTCCGTTTTTTTTGGGTTTAGTGTTCTATAGATGTCTGTTAAGCCCAATTGCTCTAGGTCTTTATTTAGAGCTTTGGTTTCTTTACTTATTTTTTGTCTTGTTGATCTATCCATTGTTGATAGTGGTGTGTTGAAGTCTCCCACTACGTATGTGTTTTCTCTGATGTCTGTTTTCAGAGAGGACAACAGTTGTCTGATATATTTTGGTGCTCCTTCGTTTGGTGAGTATATGTTAATGAGTGTTATTTCTTCTTGAAGTATTGTCCCCTTGATCATAATGTAGTGACCATTGGGGTCTCTTTTTATCTTTTTGAGTTTGAAATCTGTTTTATCTGATATAAGTATAGCTGTTCCTGCTTTCTTTTTTGGTCCATTTGCTTGTAGGATTGTTTTCCATCCTTTAACTTTGAGTCTATTTTTATCTTTTGTAGCTAAATGTGTTTCCTGGAAACAGCAAAAGGTTGGGTTTTGTTTCTTAATCCAGGCTGCAACTCTGTGTCTTTTTATTGAAGAGTTTAGTCCATTTACATTTAGAGTTAATATTGATATGTTAACATCTGTATTTGCCATTGTGTTTGTCTTTCCTTTGATTTTATTTATTTATTCTTTTAATAACTTTTTTTTTTTTGGCCTTCTTTCATTGTTATTCGTCGCTCTGAGGTTCTGGCTTTAGGACTCCTTGTAGTATTTTTTGGAGTGGGGGTTTAGTTGCAATGAAATTCCGGAGTTTCTGTTTGTCTGGGAAGGTCCATATTCTTTCTTCAAAGAGGAAGGAGAGCTTTGCGGGATAGAGTATTCTTGGTTGGCATCTGTTTTCTTGGAGTCTGTTGACTATGTCCCTCCACTCTCTCCTTGCCCGTAGTGTTTCTTCGGAGAAGTCTGATGTCAGCCTGATTGGTTTTCCTTTGAATGTTATCTGTTTCTTCCCTCTTGCCAGCTTCATTATTTTTTCCTTGTCCTGGATTCTTGGGAGCTTTACTATTATGTGTCTTGCTGTATTTTTCCTTTCGTCGTGGAAGTTTGGTGTTCTTCTTGCTTCTTGTATATCAATTTTCAGCTCCTTCTTCACATTTGGGAAGTTCTCTTCAATTATCTCTTTGAATATTTTCTCTGTTCCTACATCTCTCTCCTCTCCTTCTGGTATTCCTATAACTCTTATATTTCCTTTCCTCATGGAGTCAGATAGTTCCCGAAGTCTTTCTTCGTTCTTTTTCCTTCGTACTTCTCTTTCCTTTTCTGTTTTGGTTCTTTTTATTTCTGTGTCTTCAAGATTACTTATTCGTTCTTCCATTTCATCTATTCTGCTTTCATTGCTTTTCCCAGAATTCTTTAGTTCTTCCATTAATTCTTTGATCTCCTGCATTTCTTTTACTTCCCTCTTTAGGGACTCAATTTCTTTCTTCTGACCATTGTTTTCCCTCTCTAGGGACTCAATTGCATTCTTCTGATCGTTGATTATTTTTCCCTTATCATTGTTTTCCTTTATGACTTCTGTCAGTTTTTTAATCACGGCAATTTTAAATTCTCTTTCTGGAAGGCTCAGAAATTCTTCCAAGTTATTGTCGTTGCAATCTGGGGGCTGGCTTTCTTTTTGTGGTGTGCTTTTTCTCTGGAGAGTTGCTAGGTTGCGTGTGGTTCTTCTCCTCCCTACTGTCTGTTTTCTAATTTGCCGTATGCGTTGGGACACTGTGTTGTTGGGACTTGCCGGCATCTTGGGTGGGCTTCTCTGTTCCCCTCTGGTTCTTCCAGGAGTCATCTGTCAGTTTCAAGCAGCCTTTACTGGAGAAAGGTCCCTGTTCTAAAATGCCGATGTGGGGACACACTCCCCTGTGCGCCTGGTCTGCCCCGGCGGTGGGTTCCTGCTCCCCTCTGGGTTTGGAATGCAGGCCAGAGGGGGTCTGGCGTGGGCGAACTTCCCCCGCTCACCTCTGGCTCCTGAGGAAGCCTTCTGCAGGTAGTCTTTACTGAAGAAATGTCCCTGTTCTAAAATGGTGATGTGGGACATACTCCCTGCGCTTCTGGTCTCAGGCACACTCTTCTGCGCGCCTGGTCTGCCCCGGCTGTGGGTGCTCGCTCTCCCTGTGGGCTCAGACTACTTGTTCGGAAGGGGCCCGGTGTGGGCTAACTCCCCAGCTGGCCACTAGCTCCTTCAGGAGCCTCTGCTGGCTTCAAGTCGCTAGGTGGCGCCAGAGATCTCTACTAGAGCCCTTGGGGAGCTGATTTTCCACCCCGTGGGACAGGGAGCAGAGCGGGGATGGTAGGGTACACCTCAACGGCTTTGGGGTGCTGTGTCTGCCTTGTGCCCCACCGTCGTGGGGAACCCACGCCCCTAATTTCGTGCCCCGGGTCTCAGTTCCAAAGCCCTCAGTTCCAGGACGCGGGCTGTAGCCCAGATCAGTGGCGCGGGAATGGCGCCTTTTGAATCCCGCTCCCCTTCCTGGGCGCCTTGTTCCTGCTCACTCAGGGAGGGCCTCCGCCCGGGTCTCAGTTCCAAAGCCCTCAGTTCCAGGACGCGGGCTGTAGCCCAGATCAGTGGCGCGGGAATGGCGCCTTTTGAATCCCGCTCCCCTGCCTGGGCGCCTTGTTCCTGCTCACTCAGGGAGGGCCTCCGCCCGGGTCTCAGTTCCAAAGCCCTCAGTTCCAGGACGCGGGCTGTAGCCCAGATCAGTGGCGCGGGAATGGCGCCTTTTGAATCCCGCTCCCCTGCCTGGGCGCCTTGTTCCTGCTCACTCAGGGAGGGCCTCCGCCGTCTCCCCGCAAGCCTAGGTCGCAGGCGCGGGGACCTGGGCAGCTGCAATCCGAGCACCGCTTTCGCGCAAGCTTACCGGGCGGCCGGGGCTGTGTGCTGGTGCTGGTCTCCTCCTGGGGGGCGGGGCTCTTTAATGGCGCCTGGAGCTCACCTCCGCGGCGGATCCTGCAGGGTTCGCCTCAGTTCCCGTTCACGGGGTGTGGTGGCTGAAATAGTTCCTTTCCACTCACAGTCCCACTTGCTGCATCCGTTTTTCTTGTTGGGCGTTTTGGTTTGTTGTTTTCCTCCTCTCTGCTGGTCGGAGAGTGCCGCCTCTGTGGGCGGGGGAGGGGAGCAGGGTTCTGCGCTTCCCTCCCTTCTCGTCCTCTTTTATGGCAACTTTCTTCTTCGGGCAGTTTGCTGGAGTCGTCCGTTTATCTTCCGTGTCCCAGTTCTCACTGGGACCTGCCGCTTTTCCTCCCTATTAACTTTTTTTAATGGGAGATCTTACTCGCAGCGTCTCCTCGCCGCCATGTTGCTCCGCCCCCTCCCCTATATATTTTTTTAAGATTTATTTATTTATTTATTTATATGAGCACTGGGTACAGTCAATAGAATGGGAGGGTGAGAGAATTCACCAGAGCCAGAGCAGGGAGCAGGACAGGCAGAAGGACCAAAGTACACTGCTGAGGGGAGCAGCGGGAGGCAGAAGAGGTCTGTGCACCATGTGGGACCCTCGCCCAGCGGCCGGGGATCGAACCGGTGCTGCGAAGCCTGGTAGCTTCGCAACCCAGCGCTCAACCACTGCGCCACCAGGGAGGCCCGTATCCTGTATTTTTTGTCCCACCGACAGTACTGACAACAAACTCATCACTGGCAGGCTGTGTGCAAGCATCGTTGCTATCGTTGCAGGCTGTGTGCAAGCATCGTTGCAGGCTGTGTGCAAGCATCGTTGGCGGCATGATAATACTACTAAAGTGTTGTGATTTTGACCTCAAATTATTTAAACCATCTGGGAAAGGAATATGAGTTCTGTTTATATCGTGAAAATCTTCCATAGACACATTCTAATAAGATAAACAAAGCACCAGTAACAAGTCCTGCAGGATTGGCATTGATGTCATAGAACGAAATTCTGAAGACAGAACAGAGCAGTCTGAAATTGTTATCTATCATCAATATCTTCATGAGGAATATATAATTTGTGGGAATAAAACAGGTACATGAATAAAACTGAGGTTAACAATAATCCAAACTCTTCAGATGAGTTTAGAAGAAGTCATCTGAATGATGAGTTTAAAGAACTTTAAAAATGCCTTTATCAATTGATTTTACTTTTATTTCCCATTTACTTATTTACTTAGGTGATAAATGATAAAAATCTAGATATAATTCTGACTGATCTATTTAAAAACTTTAAAATTCCAAATTATTGTAATTAAATAACTTTAGCATTTTTCTTAAGATCTTAAAAAACATTATTTTTTATTGCCACCATCATAAAGTTAATGAAGTAAAATACCAAAACCATAAGATGAAGAACAGCCCATTCTCAGCAAAAAAAAAAAAAATTAGAGTTTTTGAATTCACCAACTATAACTTTTATGTTTGAGATGATTTCGTAAGTCTCAAGAAAATATCAAAATATTGAATACTGTGCATGTATGATTGCATTTAGACAGTATTATTGATTCCTTGATATAAGAAAGGAAATTAATAGAGAATTTGTTCAAATGTTTCTCATTTATTTTCTATTAACCTCTCATTTTTTAAATATATTTGTCATTCACCTAAGAACATAAACATAAAATTATTAATTTTCAATGTATTTACTGAGACACTATAAGTCATTTCTCCTACTGTCTCCTCTCAACTACAGTTGCTCTTGCACCTTTTTATTATCCAAGTTTTCAAAATTTACATTTTCAAACTACAATCTACCAAATTTTCTATATGATAACTGAACAAACTAAAAAACCATATGCGAGATCATAATATCATTCTTAACAACTAATTTATTCTTCATGATCAAAAGCCACGATTGAACACTTCCCCCTCAAAAAAAACCTTAAAACTCTATCAGTAAGTGTGTGTCTCTAGATTACTCAAAAATCATACCATTTTTTTTCCTGACACAGATATATCAATGCTTTTTCAAATAGATTTTACTTTAGTTAGCATTTTAGATTACTTTTCTGTCCTATTTATAGAATGAAAAATAATGTTCTCAAATTTTGACATTCCTTGAACTGCCATGCAATATGCTTTTGGATAGTTGTGAGAGTCCTCTATTTCCCTGCTATCTCTTTAAAGTTCAGCATTTCAAAAAAGCTTTTGCTGAGATTAGTTCACTGATTTCTTCCTGTTTTGGTTTTTAATTTTTTTTTGAAGTTTGTGTACATCTTCAAGTAATTTATCCTATCCGTATAGTTAGTGAAAGGTAGATTTTGAGTTTTATGTCTAAATATGTCTATTGCTTTGTACTTATGCTTAATTTGGTTGGTGTTACAAAAAGGTGTAATTGTTTTATTTAACACCTTTTCCCTGTTCCAGGCTTCTTTGCTGTCTTCTCATATAAGATTTAAGAGAATGAAATTCAGTTCTCAGTTGTCAGTTCCCTGTCAGCTGTGGATAGTCAAAAAACATAGTTGCATCCAGCCTACCTAAGTGAAATCCTGCATGCAGAGGGACACAGGTAGAAAAAAAAAATTGTTCCCTGCAGCCAGACAGATAAAAAGACTCAACTGATGTGTTCTATTCTTCCACCCCACTCTCTTACACGTAATTGGGAATCTGGTCAAGAATTATCCGTTGTTTATCTGAAACTGAACTAGATACCCAGTTTGTTGTTTGCTAAATCTGCCAACGCTAAGGCCATCCTAAGGTTAAACACCAACACACATACCCATTCAGGAAGCAAGTCTGGAGGTCAACAGAGTCGCATATTGTTCACAATGCTGACTGACTCAAACAGACAAACATTTCAAGGAGTATAAAATTAGATGGAATTTACTAAGTAATTGTGAATTCTGTAGTGGGCCAGCCCAACAAGATTTTCAAAACTTGAGCTTTGAGAGAAATGGATGGAGAATGGAACTTAGTCAAGAATTTTGTCAAAAAATGAAAGGAATGTAAGGATCTACTACTGTCCAAATCTTTAGTTCACCAGTAAAAATTGTAGGTTCCGGAAAAGATATGTAAATTCTCGCTAAGTAGAAGGATTAAAAACCTATTAAAAAAAAAAAAAAGAAAAAAATATTGTGCCCCACCGCCCCGCACAGTTTTTGTAAAGCGAGAATTTTTAATGTCTTCATTATCTATTTGGCAAACCAAGAAACATTGATAATAGTAGGGATCAGTGATATTGGCCATAATGAATAAGAAATGTTTGTTTCCCAAGGAAGTAAAAACAATAACATTAAACCACAAGGCATTTCTTAGGCTTGGTAAAGGACTGAAGCACATTCTTTTTTTTTTCCTGGTTCATAAGAAGCCAGTCCATTTTTTTGAGATTGTGGGATCCAGTCCCAGAAAATGGAATCCTTTTAAACTAGTATTTCACACCATCCAGGTTTAGGGATATGCGTGTGTGCACGTGTGTGTGTGTGCACACACACATACATTTATACAGAAGTATATATATATTTCAGGTGGAGTAAACATCAATTCTATGTAAAAATCATAAATTTTATATGTGTATATACACTATATCTGCTCAAGCAGCATATAACTTGTGTTAATGTTTTTATTTTTTAATTTTTTGTGTTAAGGTTTTTAAAGAAAGACAATTTAATATAAAAATATATTACTTTTAGTTACAAAATTCCTTCCTCTTCTAAACAACATTTAAAAACCAGGGTATTTGAAACATCTGCAGAAGAATGACCCTTTGTTTTTCAGCGGAAGAAAATCTTCTGGGTTACCACCCTTACTGCAAAATATCACAGAGCCTGTGAAATAAGAAAGTCAATATGTATTAGACAAAGGGAAGGAACAGGGTATAGAGAGTGAACAGGAAACCAGTGATGAGGAAAACAGCAGAGGGTTGCTTGTTGAGCCCAGTGACCTTTTTCTATTCTTAATACATTGAAGATTGTGTAGATCACACAAAAAAATCTTTAATTCTTTAGTTATCTGTGTACAGATAAGGAGTTTCTCTGCTCTATTTTCTATTTAACTTTTGTAATTTTCTCCACTGAGGTTATTGTGCTTGTAAATTCAATTCAATGTAAACTAAATAGAAAATAATAAGAATCTTGAAGTTTTTCCTACTACTATTTATAAAACTCCCCAAGAACTGCAAATATTCTTCCCCTAACAAGTAAACGATATTCACCAAGGGAAAGGAACAGAAATTAAAGAAAGTCTTGCAGCACATTAAACATTTAATGAGTAATAAAGATTTATCAAAATGGGGGCCATTTTTTATATATTGTGACCATAGTCACTTCCTAATTTGAACAGTAGAAACCGGGAGGGAAGTCACTGTGGTGGAAAAAATCAAATATAAAATGACTGAGAATAACTGATTCATTATATTTGGCATTTGTTAATATGAACTTTCAAGGATTGAGCTATGAAGGCAGACAGTTTGGTGCCATCGCCCATGTGTATATGTCTCTAGCTCAATATCTGAAAATATTGAGATTCTATTTCATTTCCAGTGTCTTAATAACCACTTTGATATATTCATTAATCAGATCTCTGGATTGCAGTTTGTTCTGACTTGTGATATCAGGGACTAGAACCAATATAGGAGACATTAAACATAATTTGATAATTCAGAATGCCGCTCAAACTCTGATTGTCAAGACAATCTATTTCACATAGTAAAGCATTACATGGCAGTGATAGCAGGCTTAGACGCCAATTCCACCAGCAACATATCACATGCTTCCTCATTCCGTCTACCAAATCTACACTACCCTCATATTCTTCTAAGAATAAGGCTCATTTTTCACCATCCTCTGCTGTCGAAATTATCTTTATATATAATTACTAGTGTAGGCAGAATTCTAAGATGGCACCAAGATCCCTGCCCCCTTGTGTTCATAGCCTGTCTAATTCCCTCTCCTTCAGTGTGCTGAATCTATGAATATGATAGCATATCAGTGCCATGATTATGTGATATTATATGTCAAAGATAAAAGAAATGTTACCTAGATAGGGCCTCCCTGGTGGCGTAGTGGGTTGAGCGCGCAGCGCTGTGAAGCCGTCTGTAGCCTCTGCAGTACCGGTTCGATTCCTGGCCGGCCAGGGAGATTCCCACATGGTGAGGCAGACCTCTCCTGTGTCATTCCCTGCTCCCCTCAGAAGTGTACTTCGGTCCTTTTGTCTATTCTGCTCCCTGCTCTGTCTCTGGTGAATTCTCTCACCCTCCCGCACCTCTGACCTGTACCCCAGTTCTTGTATAAATAAATAAAAAATCTTAAAAAAAAATGTTGCCTAGATAAACCTATCCCAGTGAGAGAGTGGATTCAATGCAGACTAGACTTTTCCTGGTTTCCATGATTCTTTTGCAGTCTTTGAAGAAGTAAACTGCCACGTTGTGAGTGGGCAACATGCTTAGTTAGGTATTGAGGGGAGCCAGTAATTGCTGAGTAAAATCCTCAGCAAGAAAATAGGGAACTCAGTAACATTCAACCACAAAATTTTCAATCAACAACCTGAATGAGCTAGCAAATAAATTCCCCTCCCCACAGCTGAGTTTTCGGATGCAAGCATAGTTTGCTTGACTTGGTAGTAATTTGTTATAAAGCAATAGCAAAGCGTAACAATATACATGGCTTCTAGGCCCAGACAATATAATATGCACTGAAGTTGGCCAATTGCTCTAAAGTTTTTGAATACAAAACTAAGTTAAAATAAGATCCTAAACTAATGTTGAACATGTAGTATATGTTGAATAAAAGTTGCATATATGACTGAGTTTGTGGTTAATTTACAATAAATACTTTACTGTAGGTTACAAAACACTTTGAGATATGTTGACTTTTTTTCAAATGATAAATTATTGATGAGTGTTATTGAAATACACATTTTAAAAGTGTATTTAATTTACAAGGAGAAAAATGACTTGATTGAAGTCACAGTATTGGTTAGTGACAAAATCTTCTTCCATAATCTATCTTTATTGAACAGAGGTATTAAGAAAATGGATGGAAACATGTTTGAAAATAAATAGAATTCTGATTAATTAATGACAGAAAGTAGAAATTGCAACTTGGGGAGCATGTTACTTAACAACTTGAAGTTTCACTTTCTTTGTCTATAAAATGGAAATCTAATAGTATCAAACTCATAGAGAACAGAACATTCACATGAGCATATTTTCTGCAGATTGATAAAAAACAGGGTAAGTGCAGAATTTGAAATTTTGCAGATTACATAATCTTGTTACATACTACATTTATAGATAAGTATATATTTTAAAATGATACATTGAATTCTTGGAAATGTAATTTGCATAGATTTTATGTACTTAAAACAGTGACTTCAGGTAAAATTATTTCTTTTTAAACAGTTTAATCAAATGCCCAATAGGATTGTGTACAAAGGGGGTGTCATGTTTCAGTATTTTTCTGTTTATCTTCCCAAGGAATAATACCAACACTGAAGTTCATTTAAAATGGTAATAAAAGCATAGCATAATTCTAATTTAGCTATCAACTTTAGAATTTCAAAAGCAAGCAAAATCTTTCTGGAATACTAAGCAAAGGACTAGATGATTCTCAAAAGATCTTTAACTTTCTTAAAGGAGGTCAGGATGTATCTTTTCATTAAATATTGGAAAGAAAACCATTTAGCAAATAGCTTTTTCAGACACGCTAATTGAAATATTCTCCTTAAGAATAAAAAAGAAAGCATCATCATATTTGCGCCACTTAAAGGAAAATATTAAAATGACTTCACAAAACTAATTTTTCTACTTATATATCATTTGAGACTTAACAATGTATTCTCAAATATAATTTATGTGTTTCAAATTTTCACATATATTTTTAAGGTTAATAATTACTTTTGATACCGCCAAAAGATTTCACTTCTGTCACTTTCCCAGAATAACTCCAGTAGATGTTGAATAGGACTTCCTGATAGATATACTTAGATATGAAACATATTGCAACATGATTGACAGATTCTCATCTATACACTGAGCTACAAAAAAAAAATAGATGTCATTTTCTGAGGTTGTAAAAATGAGCTTAAATAATCTGGTATTAAATTTAACTATTTTCTTTAATCACATAAAATTAGTAGATTGGTATGTTAATTTATAAATGACCACTAACATTATATTCTATCCTAAAGAAAAATGAAGTGTAACTATTGTGTATTTTTGCCAAGACTTAGAAAGTATATCAGTAGAAAATTCTCACTTTTGTAAACATTTGGATTTGTCCTTTATGAGTAATTGTATTCAAAATACAAAATGTTTGAAAAGAATTAAAAAAAATCAAACCATTGTGCTTGATTTTATAATTTATATAGTTTTATAATTTAAACTTCCCTAAATTTTAATCATGCTTATCTTATACTTGAGGGCTGCAACTGTGTCACCCATCATCACAAGTATTCAGCTTGAACAAAATATTTTTTCATGTTTTCACACATGCACAAGTTATTATTCTTTCTGTGATGAGTGAATCTTCAAAAGCAAGGAAACTCCTACCTCCATCTGCTTTTACCAAAAACAAATTGTGATTTTTTTTAATCTGTCTAGAGTTTCATAATTTATATTACAAATATGAAAGTAATTATATAAATAAATGAAGGAAGGGAAATAAAGGCATAGGTGCAAAGTAGGAAGGCTTAATTTTTAGAAAATATTTAGAGGTAGACAGATGATGGCAAAAAACTATACTCCTTCTGTGCCTCCAGGCAAAAGAAAAGCTCCCTGTATTCAGCTTGCCTTTAAAATAATGCATGTTGATGCTGCAGTCTATACTATTGTAAATTAACAAATGTAAATGATTGTGATCATACATATAGACCCATACATCAATAACTAGGAAGACAACAATAAAACAGTCAATAACTTCAACATGTAGATGAAAATTTCCCATGAAACAAGTTCTAGAAACTACATTAATGCATTTTTTACTAGATGTCACATGAGCATATTGTAAAGAAGCTATTGATGGATATTGTGGAGAAAGTTGTGCTACAGGAAAAAATATCACAACATATATAAAACTAAGATCCACTATTAAAAAAGTAGAATTTTCCTACAACAAATAGCAGATCATTTTTACTTGACAAATTGTTTCTTTAAAAAAATTCTTTATCTCAGAGAAAATTCAATTAGGTGCTTCCAAGTCCTTATTGCCTTGCAAGAGTCACATACACCTTGTCCCTGTCACAATGCTTGATATTATCTGGAGGTGAATGACAGTAAAGTCCAGAACTAACAAAGGTTCGCTCTGTTCCTGTCAGCCTGTTCTGGTATATCTTTCTTATTAGAAGTACCCAGGAGTTTTCTCTACTGAAGTAGAGTCCTGGAGTAGGTAACAGCTTTCTCTTACTTTAACCATTTATATTCCTGATTGCAGTACATCTCTCCCTTAATCCTGGAAATGCCTGCCCCCTTTTGGCCAAAAACAGGTGATTTAATTTACATTGAGGAAACACAACCATAACATTTTTCTTTCCCTTACCTGCTACTGTCTTAAAAAATATAGTGAGAAATTGCCAGACTAAAGAAAAAGCTAATGATTATGATGCAGAATTTAAGTTCTAAACATATTCCCATCTTTCATTGCACAGAAGTAGAACTGGTAAAAGCAGCACATGGTTTTAGCTTTAGTGTCATGTATGAAAGAATCAAAAGAAGTTAATTTACATATCATCAGGCATCATGAATGTATTACTGTTTTCTTGGATTCAGGTAACAACAATAACTGGAATCATAAGGTTAAATAAGACTATAAGCTAAATTTCAAACTTAAACACATGTATTTATTTGAAAACTATTTCTAATGTATTCCATAACTCAGGTACATAACAAATTGCTGATGTTTTAAGAAAATAAGTTCATATCAGTTATTAATTCATTGCTTTATTTGATAATATGATCAGGGAATACTGTTTTGTGAAGCATGTAGTATAGGATGTCCCAGTGCAAAAATAGTAGATTCAATCATAAATGTGAATAATCAACGAAATATAAAAAATGATGTTTGTGGGGAAAAAACAGAATGATTTAAAGCATGTAATTGGTCCTATGATCCCCTGAGATTCTGTGATTAGGAATGAGAATGCAGTTGCAGTTGCTCTTACAGAAAAAACATTAACAACATTCCTTTCCCTCATCCCATTACACTAAAGATGTGATTACTTAATGAAGAATGGCATTGGATTTACTTGCTTCTTTGTAATACATTCAGTGCTTACACTAAGATCGGAAGGCCGACTGAAAAAGAAATGGGCATTTTTCTGAAAGATTGTTGGAAAAGTCTACAGGGTTGACAAAGCTATATTGTTATTATTATTTTTTTTAAGATTTATTTATTTATATAAAAACCAGGGTACAGGCCAGATGAGCGGGAGGGTGAGAGGATTCACCAGAGACAGAACAGGGAACAGAACAGGCAGACTGAGGAAATACACTCCTGTGAGGGGAGCAGAGGGCAAGACAGGAGAGGTCTCGAGGGCCATGTGGGTTTCTGAAATTCATAGACAAATTGCAACATCATCTCTAGTCTTTCTGGATCTCAAGAGCTCTTGCTTTTGAGTTGAACAATTTGTATTGAACAACTTGACATTTTAGTGGTTACTTGTTTTGTTTTGCTAGTGCTCATTAACATTCTCATTTATGTATATTTGGCAAGAGTGCCTATCATCCTTAAATAACATATTCTCTCTCTCTCTTTCTCTTTCTCTCTCTCTCTCTCTCACACATGTACTCAGATATAGTCCTTCTAGGACTATAAACCTGGATTCTCTCCATTCTATCTTGAAGTAGTATTGCTGTTACAAATTAATTAAGGTGGAAAGACTTCCTCACTGCTGCACTCAGCTTCATGAAACTTTAGGCAATCTTCTTCCTCTCTCCAGACTCTGCTCTACCTTTTGTTAGAGCATTTACCTTAAAAAAAAAAAACCTTAAAATTGTACATTCTTTATCTCCCTTTTTATATGTAAACATACATTTTTTATATGTAAATATACAAATTTACAATACAGAATCACTCTCTTAAAGATGTGGGATTTATAACTAAAATAATATTCCTCAAGGAAAATAGCATCCTTGTCTCTTGGTTTTTGCAGGAGAGCATCAATCTAACCTTGGAAGGCAGCCCAGCTCCAGTATGTAAAGCCTCCGCCCATCGTTAAGACAAATGAAAGTTTATTTTTCTTTTTTATGAGACCACATATAAGTAACCTAAGACTCATGCTTACTTTCTTAGAAACTTTCCCAGTTTTTGTTTCAGTAGTGATCTGTCTCACCTTTCTCTTACTAAAGCCTGGACAAAGTCTTCTTTGCCTGTTTAACTTCATCCAATTCAATGCTTGCTTTGAAGAAAAAAATTCATAGTATTAAAGAACAATGTTGTTTTGGTGATATGGGATGATATTGCAATCTTTGTTCAAATTCTTAGTCTATAAGCACTTTCAGAAACCCTCTTTCAACATGTGTCTGGAGATTCATTGTGGTCCTTGTCCTTTTTTTGCTTTATTCTCCCATATGACTCATGTTCTGAGATATAATTGAGATGTCTTCTCTTCTGGAGGTATGTAAATTTCCAAAGATTCCTAGGCACAGCTATAAAGACAAATTTTTTAAATCATAAGATACACACTTCTATGTCTAATCTTTTCTTAGATGCATTTTTCCTTGTCTTTGATTCATGATAGTAATAGGGACATGAGAACCCAGGATGGGGTTGTGGGTATTTTTTTTATAAACGTGTGCTGTATGAGCCCCTTTGAAAATCTGGTGACGCCTAAGAACTTCTTACACTATCCCATTTAAACCCATAAAATAAAATACATAGGGTTAAAAAGGAAGCCAATGTTATTTATTTATTTATTTTTGAGTGGAAGAACTGGGGTGTAGGTCAGAGGTGCAGTGGAGTGAAGGGTGGTGAAGGGATTCACCAGAGACAGAGTGAGGAGCAGAACAGGCAGATCTACTGAAATACACTGCTGAGGGGAGCAGCAGTGGAAACAGGAGAGGTCTGCTGCACCATGGGGATTAGCTCCCTGGCCGAGGATCAAACTCAAGCAGTAGCAGTGATAGCACTGAGACTAATACTCGAGGCCACCGGGGAGGTCCAGGATGCCAATTTTATTTGAAAAACAGTTATCAAAATATTTTAAAAAATATAATATAGTAATATATTTTCTTTTTAATAATAACATAGTAGCTGATCTATCATCAACTGTAATCTCAAAGTTCTGATATATATTTCGGTATTCTGCAGATAAATAATCAAAACAAAAAATATGTTTCAGATGACAGTTTAGCTGATATTATTGAGAGGGTTTTTTTTGGGGGGGAGGTGGGCAGAATTTGGCCTATAATAATAATTGAAAAAAATGTTACATTTCAATTGGGGGCTAAAGAAAACAAGATGTAGCTTCCCTCACCTCCTTTCAAGTATGTGGATAATCTTTTCCAGAGTACAAGGACCAGATGAGTGTTTCCATTCTAAATCAGGACTTCAGAAGAAAACTTGTTTCCATAGCAGTCCACTGTAGCTTCATTTATCACTAACTCAATATAGGAGATGGTGGCTGAACCCCTATATAAATAAACTATAAATCCTTTCAAAAATATCTTTGTTGTAAAACCAAAGCAGTGCTAGGATGAAAATTCAAAATACTGGAATTCCGGCACAATTTCATCACATCTTATTTTTTACTAGCCTCTAACTGCATGGGTATAAAGTGTACTTACTCTTCTGACTATGCTAAGTTCAAATGCCTTAGGGAGAAGCTGTTCTCTTTCAGTGGGTATTTTTGTAGTGTGAGATAGGAAAAAGCCTAAGGGAAAGAATTTCTGAGTAATGACAGAGATACTACAGTGCTCATTCACTTGCAAAATCTTCTTTAACCACATAACACCTGGAGATGTGTACACACACACACACAAATTATCCCATAACATTTATATAAATCTGAGTTTGTTTATACATGTATAATGTCATTACATTTTCTTCTCAAATGCTGATGTTTTGCAGCCTTAAGTTGTATAGATTTTTGCAGTCATAATTTTGAATAGGCATTGAAATAAACAGATAATGGAAATACAGTTAAAAATCTGTTAAGAATCAAGCTGACTGATTACTTTGTTTCATTCTAATACTGAGAACTGTCAACTTTATGGAAAGCACAGAAACTCAGTATTAAAAAAAAGAATTCCAGAATTCTTAAACAAAATAAGGGGTAGCTACTAACTACTGAATAGAGACTTAATAAATACTGTAGTCAATGGGACAATGATAGTTAATATTAAATCTAATACATTTAATCCTATAGAGTCTGTAAAATTTGCTCTTATGAACCTGATTTTCTTTTTCTGTAGTGTGTTTAAGTGATATTTGTGTGTGTGTTTTAAGTGCAAAAGGACAGATGAGTGAACTAGAAAAATATGTTATATGTATATATATGTTTTATGTATGTATCCATAATAAAATACCATTAAGCTATTAAAAAGATGAACAATTTGTGACAACATGGATGGAACTGGAGAGAATTATATTAAGTGAAATAAGTCAAGGAGAAAGTCAAATACATGGTGGTTTCACTTATACGTGGATTATAGACAAGCAAAAAAAAAAAGTCAGACAAAGCAAAACCCATGATAAACTCTAGAAATCTGACTTTAGATTTGAGGCTACAAGATAGGAAGGGAAGCCATGACAACAGTGTGGAGGAGGTCCAAAGGATTTTGCTGGTGGGCTATAGGTGCCTTGATGGATGATGGGAGTGGTGTGGTGACTTGCATTCTAGCATGGCAGCAGGTGTTTAAATACTTCCAGACTCAACAATTTACTTAGAAGTAAATAATATATGATAAGCATGTTGAATTGTTTATTCAGAAACTAGTATTTATTTTTTGCTTAAGATATCAGTGTAACTCACCAGCCCATGGATATAAAGCAATATTTGAGTTAATGGCCTATGCAGTATCCACAAATAATGAATTTTTGAAATTTCGTGAAACAGAATCTTCCTTCTGGAGCACTTAACTTCTGGACATATTTATAATTCCAATGAGTTTGATAGAAAACTAAAACAAAATTCATATGTTCCTGAGCTACGAGATAAAATATAGCAATTTATCATCAAAGGAAATATATTAATTAACCATCCAAGTTTAGGTATCTCCTTATTCATACAGGCTGAGTAGCTGTATCAGAAGATGCACAAATTTCTACCTGTCAGTCATAGATAGCACAATGCCTGAAACACAGCCATGATCATTAATGGATCAGATGGGAAAGGCTAATGTTCCCATAATTTTCCCAGTAAGATTTTCCTTACCAGACCTACAAAAATTGTAGTGTATGCACACACACACATATATATATATATATACACATCTATACATATATATATATTTGAATATCAGCAAGGAAATTAACCTTATACCCCACAATAGATTCCTAAATGAAGTGTTTGTAAACTTTTCTTATTTTAAGTTAACAGTTTCTTCTTGTGTGTCTTGAAGTTTTGCCTCAGACAGAGTGGTTATCATTTTTTTTCTCTGAACATGGAGCTTACTTCTAACCTTGGACTGTTTTTATGCTAATGACATTTGTTCAGTTCATTGAAATCATACTACTTTAGAAGTGTACTCTAAAGCAAAACAAGTTGACCCTTTGTACATTAAGATAAATAACACTTGCATTAAGATGCAAGTGACTTTTTTGCAACTGAAAGATACCGAAAAAAAATGAAGAAGAGAAGGAAAATCTTAATAGGACTTTTTTATTTAAGTGGATTTATTTATTTCAATAAGACTTAAAATATTAATATCATTTTCCAGTTATTGTATGTGCTGTTTGTTTACACTTATAATGCTGTCGGTTACCATTTCATATCTGTGTGCCTTTCTTCTAAGTGTACATCCCTGGAAAAGGCAAATACTTCTCATATTTTATGTTAAACACTGAGCACTTTCTTTACACATACTATCCATTAATAATTATCAATTTAAGTCTATGCCAAGCCTTTAATGCCATTGCCTGAAATATCTGTCTCCTCCAATCCCAATCCAACTGGAGATCCATCTGGCTAAACTGCTGTGGTGTTTCAGTATTAAATTTGGATAAAAAAATAACAAAAACTATCATAAAGATACATTTTATGTTAACCACAATCCACAGTGCTCTTCTCTTTTGATTTTTTTTTTTTCCAGTTCAAAAATATCTTTGTTCCTGGTGGGTGCTGGGACTTTCTAGAGCGTTCAAAGCTGCCCTAACACCAGGAATGATAACCTGAGAACTAAGTAACCCATCTGTTTGCTAGTCAAATTTTATGCCATCATCCATTGCGGCCTTTAAAAATACATATGTGTAACCCCCTAATAATACCCAGGACCTTATAAAAGAATATAAAGAAAACGTTATCAAAGAAAAACATTACCAACTTTTAGTCTTACTTTTAGTTTTTCAAATGAATCTGATGGATCATAACTTCCAGTGATTATTCTCAGTGTTCCTTCAATTCTCTCTACCCAACAATGCATTGAAGATACTTTTTAAAAAGATTTTTAAAAGTTATTTTTTAAAGATTTATTTGTTTATGCATACACGAACTGGGGTACAGGCCTGAGGTGTGGGGGTGAGAGAATTAACCAAAGACAGAGTGGGGAACAGAACAGGCAGATTGACTGAAATACACGGCTGAGGGGAGCAGCGGGTAAGACAGGAGAGGTCTGCTGTGCCATGTGGGTAGCTCCCTGGGCAGGGATCAAACTCATGCTGCAGAGGCTGAGGATAGCTTCATAGGTTGCATCTTAACCCCTTGCACCACCAGGGTGGCCCTGCATTGAAAATTCTTTGACTAAATCAGGGAATATTCTTTAACATCTTCCCTCCTAAAAGCCTGGACAGTGATTTTGTATTTGATACTCTTTCTCTTGCTCCTACCATGGCCATTTCTATGTTGTTGTTGTTTTTCTCCCATGCCTTATTATTCCTTTTCAGTTTCTTTCCATTTCCTCAATTTAATGCACATTGGTTTTAGTAATCAAAACAAAAATTACATGATTTAAAAATAAGTGTAACCTTTTTCCTTATAGTAATGCTTATAATCAATGAAAAGTTCTCACAAGTATGGAATTCTGATGTTCTACAATTTATTTCATAGACATACCCAATATTCTCTATCAGTCCCATCACCAGCATTAGTATCACAGACTTTTGCCATCACATCTTACTTGAATTATATAGAATTTCCTTTCTAAAGACTTCCCCTATGTCCTCTGTGTTCCATAATCTGTCTTGTGCACAGAAACTATATTTTGAAATTACAACCTCTCTGTCTCTGTCTTTCTGTTTCTCTGTGTGTGTGTCTCTCTGTTTCTCTGTGTGTGTCTCTCTCTCTCATTTTTCTAAAGACATAACCACATATTTTTTTTTAATGTCATCTGTAAAGCGTTATGTGGTTTTGGTTTATGCTCTGCCACTTCTCAATTCACCCATGTTCCCCATCTGATCTCTGGATCCCAGTTATCTCTGGTCAACTTTCGGTGCCTTTAATGAGCCTGACTGTATTGCAGTCACCACAAGATTTGGCAATTACTGTTCTTCTTCTAGCCATGATGTCTCTTTGCTTTTGACCTAATTAACTCTTAGCTTTCACTTAAATTTTAGCTTATTCATTTTTAATTCAAGGCAACTCTTCTACCTCACTTCAGAACAAGTTAAGTCTGTTACAATACCTTGTTTAGAACCATTTATCATTCCTTCATTGCATTATAGTAATTTGTAAAAATAAATTTAATTTTATAACATCATTTTTTAATTTGTTCAAGGCAGAACTTAAACATCCAACAAATCCTGTCTCTTCTGCCCCCTTAATTTCCATCAAATCCTGCCAATTTTTTCCATGCATACAATTAAATCCACCAAGATCACCTCTACAGATTAGCAAATATTTATCCTGTCTCCAATCATGGATCATTTAATCCATCTTTACTCCTTAATCAAAAATGATTTTTTAAGCATAAATCTGATCTTGTTCCTCCTCTGTTTAAATAAGTCCAAAGGGTTCCATGGCCCTCTGAATAAAATGATTTAATACCGTTTGCAAATATTTTGCAGACAAACCTTTGTCATATTTCTCTGTTTCCCACCTATCATCTAATATCAGATGTGTTCCCCTACCTCTGATTTAATCCATGCACCTTCTTTACTTGGTTTTCTACTAGGTTTCTGTAGTGCCAGGAAGGGCATGGAGCAGGTTTTCTATGATCCAAGCAGACTGGTAAAGGAAGAGTCCTGGGGCCCTGGGTGGGTTTCTCAGGCTTTTATTGAGCTTTGCATGCAGTGTGGCAAACAGGTAAATGGCAGGCATGGGTACCAGGGGGGACAGGAGGCTAGGAGGCCTCCAAGCCCCCAGCAAGTCTTCACTCTGGGCTTCTCTGGCCCTCTTTCTCCCCTTTTCTTTCCTGCCTCTTCTCTGCTTCTGCTTCTCTGGGTGACTATCTCAATACTCCTCCCATGGCCCACAGAAGTAAACAAGACAGCTTACAACAATGTAACAACTGCAAGTACCCCATTAGGCAGGGCAATCCTAATGGTTGGAGGGCAGAAAAACCTGAAAACCGCTTACCCTACAACTTCTCTTTAGAGATAGCTACCTTGATCATATGTGACTGCTTTTATTGCTCTTATGTTCCATGTAACTTGGATTGTTCACAGATTCCTCTCTCTCTCTCTCTCTGTCTCTCTCTCCGTCTCTCTCTCCTCTTTCATAAAGGGGCTGCCCCCACAACTCAGTGAGAGGATATGTTGCATAATATAATCAACTTTTAAATATCGTAGTAACATAGCAATATTTGTTCACTTTAAAAATGAAATCATTATTAGTGGACCTCTCTGGTGGCCAAGAGGTTAAGTCTCAGCAATATTACAGCTATGAGTTCCATCCCTGACCAGGGAGGGGACACACATGGTGCAGCAGACCTCTTTTGTTTCACCTGCTGTTCCCCTCAGCAGTGTATTTCAGTGCATCTGCATGTTCTGCTTCCCACTCTGTCTCTGGTGAATCCTCTCACCCCCCACACCTCTGGCCTGGGCCCCAGCTCTTGCATGCATGAATAAATAGGGTAAATCTTTAAAAAAAATGTCATGCAACATCAGTTTACAAAGATATAGTCATTGTTTATTTTAAATAGGTTTGTTTTAATTGGTTTTAATGGAATGGGGCAATGTTTTCCCTGAAGATGATATATCTTATTTGGGGCAAAGGAGGTTAATTATCAGGTATAACTTCAGCGTCCAAAAATTAGTTTGTCTTCTCTATTATACAAATGTTTTACAGGATTTATAAGATAAATTTAACATATTTGTATATACTTCCCAAAGTTAAGCATCCTCTTTACTAAATTGTGGACAATTGTGTTCACAGGTAACACAAAGAGAAAGCTATAGAACTAATGTGTTATACATATATAAGCATTTCAGAAGATTTTAACTCTAAAATACAGCTAACAATAGGCTTTAAAATATACTATGAGGTTTTGCATTCCCATTGCAAAGACTGAATGAAAAGCTTTTGATTCTAGTGCTTAAAATCCATATTGTGCAGAAAAGTTATAAATTACACATGCAGTTGAAATGTGGACAAATACGCAGTTAGTGAATTTATGAATAGTTAGATAACTCAGAAAACATGCATGCAGCCTGACACTAAATAAATGTAATTTCTATTCAAACTTTAGATGACATAAGAGACCTGTAGGGTAAATGATTTTCAGTCTTTTCTGCTCTCCCACCATTAGGATTGCCCTGCCTGATGGGGCACCTGAATTTTGTTTCATCGCTATAGTTGTGCTGTTTACTTGTGTGGGCCATGACTGAAGTATTGAGATACTCATCAAGAGAAGCAGAGGCAAGAGAGAAAAGGGGAGAAAGAACACCAAAGAGCCCAAAATGAAGACTTGCCAGGGGCTTAGAGGCCTGCAGGCTTCTTGTCCCGGCCACCGCCTGCCTGCCATGTGCCTGGCTGCTGCACTACATGTAAAAGCACAATAAAAGCCTGAGAAAGCCACAGAGGGCTCCCGGACTCTCCTTTACCGGGTCTGCTCAAATCATAGAAAAACTGCTCTGTGCCTTCTTGCTCCTACAGACCACATTCAGAATTTTCCTTTATCATCTATTTTTTGGTGGTAAACAAAGCCAATTGAGAAGTATAGACATTTCCAAAGATCCTAGCAGTTAGTATGGCAGGCATATTATTTCATTATTGTATGTTAATAATGGATAACTTAATATACTGTTGTAATTCACTCCTGTAATAAAATTTCTTCTTCAGCAAGGCAAATGCAAAGGAATCCACACATCCCGAGTGTTTCATTGGGTCAATTTGATCTATAGTTAGCTTCCTTTTATCAACAACTGTCACATTATCTCATTATGTATAACATCCCCCATGTTTGTGATTCTTTTTTGCTTTCAGCACCATGTACAATGGAAAAGAAAATCAGTGATTTTGAAAATTTGCTAGTCTATAGACTCCACTAGTAAATTCAGAGTGTAGTACTCACTGTCTCTGTATACTCACCCAGCAGCCTCTGCATATCAATTTGACACAATTTTAATCATTTGCTAAGTAAACTCCTAGTTCACTTTTCTTAACTACACTTGCTTAAATCATACCTAGGGATCCAAGTCATAGTATTTACCAATACAATATATTTTCTTAGTCTGATAATGTCTAAATTATTTGGGCAAGAATACATTTGAGGATTAATAGGCGCTGACTATAGTTGAATAGCCTCAAAACCTAGGAAACAAAATATATTTTACTTCACATAGACTTTTATTAATGTAAATAGCAATAGTGCTAAAATAGCTGTACAAATACCCCATAATTCCTTTTGGTCTATAGTAATTCATGAATATCACTTTGCATCTTAGATTTGTAGTTGTTCCCAAGTTTTTTCATTATAATCCAACTCATACTGAAATCTCCCTTGACTTTTTCACTCTTACATTTGAAAAATTTAGTCAACATTTTATTCTCCCTACACCCTGTTCCAATTTGTTTCTGTATTCTAAATCATGGTTGGATAAAACCATAGACTGCCAAATAGGTCACTATAATCTCTGCTCTCAAACCATAATTAGTCTCTTGTTTTCCTCACCAATCATTTTCTTTCATTATTTTGAAGCTTCTTTTAAGTTTCCTTACAGCAGCTCTTTTCATGTTTCCAGAATCCCTCCTGTTTTCAATATTATCCCAGTTTATCTCACTCAGCAAGCAGCTTCACCTTTTCATTCTCCGGTAAACCTAAAATCATTGCACATGATTTTCACAATGTTCTTTCTCTGAACAAACCCATCACCTGTCAGCACATACCTCTCTCAATTTTAGAACATGTCTATGTCTTTGGATAACACTCTTCTTAGGCTACCTTGACCCCAGAAATTCCTATTCTACCTAATATCCTCTCTCTGCTCCTTTCTATTCAACAATAAATATTCTATGAACCCCGTAAGACTTAAAATTCATTATCAAAGAGAGAAGTACAAGTAACTTATAAAGATGACTATCTCTACTTTCTTAACATTTATTCTAGGATTTTTTTCACTATTTAGAGGTCAACTTGTAGAAATAAAGAAATATAGAAAATCCATTCTGGCATTTTCAAGGAGCTTCCAAATAAGAATACCAAGGAAAGTTTGTTATTGAGACTATAAGAACTGAAGGGAAAAAGAAAATACTTCTTATAGTTGAAATTTTGCTGCATAGATAACATGCTAAAGTTCAATGTGTCATAGTATGCATCAGTAGATATGTGAATCTTAACAAATGGTGCTTAAAAGACATTTACTTGCACCTTTAAATTAGGTAATATCTCATTTAATAAATAGTTGTAAATAAATTATTACTACTTACAACTTAAATGATTTTAAATTCTGTTTGGGTGAAAATTCAAATTATTATTCCATATACCGCCCCATGTTAATTCCTAATATCCTATTTGTTCCCATTATGACATTTAGTTCTTTCCTGCTTTCCAGCCATTATCACAAATTTCTAACATGATACTAAAGTATTTTTCTATCCTGTACAGTTCAATTTCATAATGGATTACACTTAACAATATCTTTGAACATCTCTTATACACATTGACTAATAATCAGAACTGCGTAAGCCCAATATCTCTTTTATTTAATTCTGATTTGAGATTGGTAGACCTACTAGAGAAAGCATGGAAATTGTATTAATATGTCTCTGTATTTTTTCAATTTAATTTAATTTAACAAATAATCAGTGCCTATATTACTCAGTGTCTATCACTTGGGTAGACCCTGGGAAATAAAATGAGATCATTCTTCCTTCTGAGAAATATCTCTTATGCTGGCTGATGTTACAGATATGGACCAAAGTTGAAATCAATAACATTTGACAAATGCTATGAAAAGAAGGAAAAAACATGTACCTGGGTTTGATAGGAGCACAGAGGATGGACTCAATATAAAGTAGGTTTGGGTAAAGTCATGAAAATAAAAGCATTTCAGATAGGAAGATGATTGCAACTAGAGGAAAGGAGATATGAAATAGCTCAGTATATTTAAGGGATAAGAAACAACTTCAACCTAGTATAAGAATTGAGATTGAGCAAGAAGAACAAAGATAGGTTATAGAGAGATTTGTGCATATAAATCCAAAAAAAGAAATAAAAAGGGAAGTATCATGATCAAGTAAGAAGGGACTGACACTATGTAAACAGTGAATTTGATTAGGAATCCCCAAAGTTGATCCATTCCAAGCAATAAATATAATTTTGAGCCTAAAGTAGATATCTAAGTAGAAAATAAATACCTGAGAAAGTTTTTATAAAAATAATAACTGAATGCATGCCTGTAGATAAGCTCACTCATCTAGCATATGTCAAATAAGGATAGACCAAAGATAGACTATAAAGCAATAGAAGGAGAAAATGGAGGAGAAAATGAAGTATCTCTGGAAAGAAACAGTCAATTAAGACTAAAATCCAAAGTTGACAGTACCACAGACAATTTGTTTTCTTCCTTTTCCAGTTTCTGGAGCTTCATGCATTGCTCGTGGCTTCCATTTATCCCCCAAATCAGTAAATGCCTGTCCAGTCTTTCTCAGGACACTATCTCTTTGTTTCTGACTCTCCTGCTACTTCTCACCCACTCAAAGATCATTGTGATTACACTGAGCCTACCTGGGAAATCCATAATTTTCTCACCTGTTTAGCAAAAATTTAACAACAAAGTAAACATGAAAACTGGGGCCTTCCTGGTAGCCTATGGTTTAAGCTCAGCACTATCACTGCTACGGCCTTACTTTGATCCCCATTCAGGGAGTTAACCCACACATGGCACAGCAGACCTCTCCTGTCTCCCATGCTGCTCCCCTCAGCAGAGTATTTCAGTACATCCACCTATGCTGCTCCCCACTTTGTCTCTGGTAAAACCCCTCATCCCCCACACCTCTGGCCTACACCTCATTTCTTCTATGCAAAAATAGATAATTACAATATGCAAAAATAAATAATTACAATAAATAAATAAGTAAATGTGAGAACTGTTTGAAAAAGTCAGATGTTTATAGCAGAGGGAGTAGCCTGCGGGCTGGGCAGATGACCAATTCTTTATCTTTGTATATTTGCACTGCCACTTAATGCCATAGTTGTAAAAATAAATTCTAGTTAATTATATATTTATCATTAAAAACACTACTCAAATATGATACAAATGTCTTGCATTAAAAGAGTTGATCAGAATCTTTGTATAGAATAATTTTGGTAAAGTCTCTTCCTTGCCATAAAGCCTTCATGTTTTTTTTTTTTTTAAGATTTATTTATTTATACAAACATTGGGTACAGTCAGAAGCGTGGGAGGGTGAGAGAATTCACCAGAGCCAGAGCAGGGAACAGAACAGGCAGACTGATGAGATACACTGCTGAGGGGAGCCACAGGCGCGGCAGGAGAGGTCTGTGGGCCATGTGGGATCCTCGCTGGTGGCCCGGGATGGAACAGGGGCTGCAGAGGCTGGGGGCAGCTTCGTTGCCCTGCTCTCAACATCTGTGCCACTGGGGGAGGCCCAAAGCCTTCATGTTTTATTTAAGGTAGCACTTAAAATAACAATTTTGAAATGAACATGAGACTGCAGCAGTATTACACTACAGCTTCATGTGCTAGGGTACATTATATGGTGTTCCACTGCAAAAATAGCAAATCATTTCAACCCTATTCATTAAAGATGAATGAATATGTTATTATTAAATGTCTATATGACTTTTTCACTTATCATCCTGATGCTTGTGATTATTTGTCAGCCTAAAAGAACCCAGAACGCTATGGAATGACGTTCATTGCACCCCAGAAATACGATGTTATATCTTGTAAGTCTTCAATGTTATATCATGTTTAAAGTGCCAGTTTTTACATGGCATTACTATTATTATTAATAGTAACATATATATAAATAGTACGCAATCAATTTTTAATAAACATGTATGTTTCCTCTCCAAAAATGAACGCAAACGAACAAAAAAATGGTGTCCTGGGAAATGCATGTTGTTTGCATTTGCTATAATATGATATATAGCTCCTTTTTTTTAAGATTTATTTATTTATGCATACAAGAGCTGGTGTACAAGCCAGAGATGCAGGGGGTGAGAGGATTAACCAAAGACAGAGTGGGGCACAGAACAGGCAGAGTGACGAAGTACACTGCTGAGGGGAGCAGCAGCTGTGGTGGGAGAGGTCTGCGCGAGATGTGGGACCCTTGCCGGCGGCTGGGAATCGAACTGGCGCTACAGAGGCTGCGGGCAGCTTCGCAGCCCAGCGCTCAACCTCTGCGCCACCGGGGAGGCCCCTGATTTTTCTTGTTAAGAAATATGTGGATTGCCATTATTGACATCAAGGGATATTAGGGGCATGTATTCATAATTTAAAAATCTATAGTGTGCAATACTTACGTAATGGACTTGCTTAGTAACTCATCACCTTCCAAACCAGCATTTCACATTTTAGTAACTATTTTTTTTTAAGAAGTAACAGCTATAAGGAATAAAACATAGCAAAATCTGACTATAGAAATATATTTAATAATACAAACATTTTGAGTCTTTGGCATCCAGTGTGTCTGCATGATTCCCTTTTTCCTATGTTATTTTATGACACAAGCTCTATGTACCCTCTATGATTAGACTCTGCAAAAAAAAAAAAAAAAGAACTACAGCTAAACAAGCTAAACACTGGACTAGGTCACTGTCAAAACCCAAGTATCATATGTTAACATTGATATTATTTCATTCAAGTTAAATAATTATGTCAAAAGAAATTGCAGCTGTTTTTCATTTGGCAATTATAGTTACCAGGGATTTCTTAGAACCAAGTAATAAAGAGTGAGAAGTAAGAATAAATCCAATGAGCACAGAACAAAAAAATATATAAATTAGATTTAAATTTTGACTACATGCCTGAAAAGATGAATTTCCATTTAATATGAAAGTGTTATTTGGCTATCTATTTTCCACTGAAGTCTGCAGTAGAAAATTATTAAAGATTCACACAGTGGTCTACTATGGGGCTAGGCATGCACCCAATAGGTGTTCCGTAAGTACTAATTATTGCCACTGTTTCAGGACTCTAAGGTGGTCTCAGAACATTGTATAATCAATAGGAAAAGAGCACAAATTGCATTAGTGGATTTTTTTTTTATTATCTCCAGATAAGGATGATGAGGAATAAATTGAACAGGTGCCTGCCAACTACCAACCAAGCATTGTAAAGGGGCACATTTAGGACTACCAGAATAAGATGCCTGTCATTTGCTCTAAATATTGATCTTTCTCTGTCCAGGTTGAGAGTGGGACAAAGAGTTGTTTGACCAAAATTGTGCAATTTTAACTGTTAGCAATTTGTATTTAGGTTCAGTGTTCATACTATGCAGAAGGTATCTCAAACCTTGAGAGAATTCCCAAATAATACAAGAACCTTGGGGTTTCTCAGTTTCTTACCTCCAAAATGAAATAAACACACACAAAATGCAAATGTAATGACTAGAGATGAAAATGGAGGTGAATTATTAAAGGAAAGCATCATCATGAAAATAAGGTCCCTGAGGAGTGTAAAAACTATAAACATACATTTCTTTTTCACCCATTTTATTGAATCAAAAGGGGAACTCATGTACAGTAACGAGAACTAAAGATTTGTAATATTCACCTACATTAAAGAAAATAAAAATCCACAGAAACTCTTTCATTATATCACCTACATAATGTGCTGTGCTTCTTTGTTAATTGTAAATAAATTTAATGTCATATTTTGTTTTTGAATTCTGTGTGTTCTAGATTTAAAGGTTGTTTTTATTTGTTCTGAACTATATATAATAATTATGATATACCCCCACAAGTGTCTCATATTCATATCAATCTGTTTTCAAGTTAAGCATTTTAAGAATATGATTAAAAATTAAAATTACTCATATTTCTCAAAGCATAAATCAGGAAAATTATCCTTCACTATTAATTCCTTTTCTCCTTGTTTTGTTTCCTTTCCTAAAAAAAAAATTGAGGTTATTATTGTTACAAGGAAGTATGGATTTTAAGATTTTTTTGTAATTAGACATTTGTTCAGTATTTTCTTTTTATCATCATGTAAGAGTTGAAGTGGTTAAAAACTTATATTTCTATTTACAAGCATATTTTGCTAAATTAAAATATTTTCAAATATTTTAAGCGGCATATTCTAATATCTACAAAAAAGCAGTTGGGGAAATAAATGACCTACAAAAACCAGCTACAGGGTGGTAATCAAATCTGTAATATCGTGTCTTGAAAAGGAAACATGGGGCTGCATACCAAATACCTGGCATTATTTTTCCTACTCCCAAAGAGAATATGACTTTCCCCTGTAAAACATTCAAATTGTAGTTTGTATCCAATGCTCTCAGACTCTCAAATTGTTTAAGACTTTAAAATTTAATCAAGGGATTTCTTAATGGAAGTTAGGAAGAGCAACATCAGAAATACATTTGACAAAGGGGTAACAAATTTCTACTTAATTATTTACAATGCCCAAATAAGGCTACAGAGAGACAGAAAAGTAGTCAGACTCTGGCGAATCAAACTCAGCTGTCTGAAAGAACAAGGGCATCAATTCGTCCTCACACCATGCAAACAGTTTTCAAGATTGCATCTTGTTGATCTTGATGAAATTACAAGACTAGGCTCTAAAGCTTCATGCTGGTAATTTATGGCCACAGGTCACTTTGAATTGAATGTCTTCAGGGTATAGAGAGCCTATTTGTCATTTGCATTCATCTCATTTTACCACCTAAAACATATTTTTCATCATTATCATTGTTCTCTCTCTCTCTCTCCCCCCCCCATCATTCCCCTCCCTCCTCTTTCTCTTTATCGATCTCTCTATCTAGCATAGAACAAAAATGTTTCCTATCGAGCCCAATATTATGTCAGAAAGCATGAGTGTCCTAGGTCAGAAGACAAGAAACTTACTGCTTTACTCTGTACCAGTGTTACAGCAGAGCATGTGGTGTTAGTTCCCCTCCTGCCCCAAATTCCACTAAGTTGAGGCTTAACTCAGAGGAATGTTACACACAGTATGTTAGTGTCACAGCTGTAGCCTCCGGAACTTGGAGAACCCCAATCCTTTATAAAAACTGGTTCACATTTTTTCAGAAGGGAGATATTATCTCTTTTAAACACAACCACAAACAAATCTGTCAACAACTATGGAGAGGGACACTATTGCTATCTCTCAAGGCCACTTCCTAAACAAAAATCTTAGAATTTGGGCCTCCCTGGTGGTGCACAAGTTTAAGTCTCAGCACTATTAAGCTATTGCCAGCCACTGCAGCATGAGTTCAATCCCTAGCCAGGGAGCTACCCATATGGCGCAGCAGACCTCTTCTGTCTTGCCTGCTGTTCCCCTCAGCAGTGTATTTCAGTAGATCTGCCTGTTCTGTTCCCCACTCTGTCTCTAGTGAATCTTCTCACCCCCTACTCCTCTGGCCTACAAACCAATTTTTGTATGCAAAAATAAATAAAATACATCTTTTAAAAAATCTTAGCCTTTATTCCAAGACAAAAGCTGATGCAAGTGCAGAAATGTCATAGACAATTTTCTTCTGACTTTGATATGTGAGATTGCACTTCACTGTGATTGTAGGATTTCAAAACTCGTAAAGGCAGCTAGAATTGACAAAATTGTTATCATGATTCAAAGAAACCCGAATACTTTAATTTTATGTGTCACAATGAATTATGGCAGCTTTGCAGTAATAACATGGAATATTTTTTTCCAGGTTGAATAATCTTTGGTCAATAGCAAGATCAGAATAACTGCTAGCTATATCTTTGAATTAAAACATTCATCTATGGGTGTTCCTAGAGAGAAAGATCCTCTGTTTATCACCCTGACCTCAAAAAGGGTGACACCAAACATAGGGTGCTCCCATGGGCAAGAATGGAGTGGCCCATTTGCCCAACAAAACTTGTGGCCTCTAGGATACTGCTGTTATAGAATGTCTCATGCAAGGAAAAAAAAAAATCATCCACTCCATCTTGTTTCAACTAAGTTTGTCCTAATAGTTTTAAAGATTGAAAGAGTTTTAGTTTTCAAATGTCTTTCTCCTGCTTTTTTGAATTACAATTTCCAGCCATTATTAAATTTATGTAAAGTTTGTCTCCCCCCACCTATGTTGCATTGCAGGTGCTACCAACTGAAATTGAGGTCTTTGCATCCATTTCCACATACCATGATGCTGGACTGATAGCCACACAGCGGGGACAATGGATTTTACCTGTGCAAGTTAAACTACTCAGTAGTCTACAGATTTGTGCTGCCTTAAACTGACAAAATCTTTCAGTATTTTGAGGAAAGCTAAATGATAAGCTAGTAAAATGTAGTGCATGTGATTAGGGCTTATTTTAAAAGTATGTGTGAGCACTGAGAAGAAGGAAAAAGCAGAAACCATGGGCTGGGTGAGAATATTTGCTCAACATATAATCAACAAAGGGCTAGTTGACAGAAAAATAAGATACCAAAAAATTAAACAGAAAGACACAGCCTAAAAGAGAAATGGATGAAAGTTGTAAGCAAATACTTCAGAAGATAACACAAATGGGTAACAAAGATGTGAAAATATGCTCAGTCTTAGATGTCAGAAAATTTATAATTAAAACTCCAAGAAATAATATTCTGTACCACTAACTTGGCAAATATTCAAATTTTTCAGGATATGAAATGCTGGTACACTGTGTTCCTGAGGAACTCATATACTGCCTTAAATATGGTATAATCAATCTAGAAGACAGTTTGGTGACATAACAAGTTAACTCTTGTGCATTTGTCACAGGAAATAGAAAACTGAACACTATAGAAGCTCTGTTTTTAATGCCATACAACTGGAAACAACCTGATATTCCTTGGAAGAGTAGTTAAATAATTTTTCTTTGAATGAATAGTATGGGCATCAACATGAAACAAATAGAAAATATTGGGTTGTCAAAAAGTAATGATGTATTATTTCTTTGAATATAGAAATAGAAAAACTGCATCATGACTTTTCTGGCAACCCAATATATACATTGTAAGGTCAGACACTATTATTTTTTTTTATAAATTTTATTGTTATATTCCCCATACAATTGCAGCCCCCCCATTCTGACCCCAATCCCTCCCCTCCCGCCCCCGCCCCCCTAAAAGTGTCTCTGGTTCATAGTTTTTTGTTGATTTTGATTTTCACTTTCTTATAGTTATTCATTTTCCTGGTCCCTTATTTAAGTTTTCTAGATTCCTGCTATGAGTGAGACCATCTGGTATTTTTCTTTTTCTTTTTGGCTTATTTCGCTGAGCATGATCCCTTCCAGCGCCATCCATGTTGCTGCAAATTGCATGTGTTTATCTTTTTTGAATGCTGAGTAATATTCCATGGTATATATGTACCACATCTTCTTGATCCAGTCATCTATTTTTGGGCATTTGGGTTGTTTCCAAAGCTTAGCTATTGTAAACAGTGCTGCTATAAACATAGGGGTGCAGGTGTTCTTTGGAATTGATGTTTCTGTGTCCTTTGGGTAAATACCTAGGAGTGGAATTGCTGGATCATATGGAAGCTCTATGTTTAGTAGGTCCAGAAATCTCCACACAGCTCTCCACAGTGGTTGGACCAGTTTGCACTCCCACCAACAGTGCAGAAGAGTTCCTTTTTCTCCACACCCTCTCCAGCATTTGTTGTTGCTAGTTTTTTTAATATGTGCCATTCTCACTGGTGTAAGATGGTATCTCATGGTAGTTTTGATTTGCATTTCCCTGATGGCAAGTGATGTTGAACATTTTTTCATATGCCTGTTGGCCATTTGCATTTCCTCTTCAGAGAAGTTTCTTTTTAGCTCTTCTGCCCATTTTTTGACTGGATTATTTTCTTTGTTGTTGTTGAGTCTCATCAGCTCTTTGCAGATTTTTGTGATCAGTCCTTTATCATTAGTGTTGGGTGGAAAAATGTTCTCCCAGTTGGTGGGGTTTCTCTTTGTTTTTGTTATTGTCTCTTTTGCTGTGCAGAAGCTCTTTAATTTGATGTAGTCCCAGCTGTTTATCTTTGCCTTCACTATCACTGCTTTGGGTGATGTGTCTGTAAAGATGTTTTTGATGTGCAGATCACGTAGTGTTTCGCCTATATTTCCTTCTATATATTTTATGGTTTCAGGTCTTATGTCTAGTTCTTTAATCCATTTTGAGTTGATTTTTGTGTATGGTGTGAGGTAGTGGTCAAGCTTCATTCTTTTGCATGTAGCGACCCAGTTTTCCCAGCACCATTTATTGAACAAACTTTCTTTGCTAAAATGCATAGTCTTTGCTCCTTTGTCAAAGATTAGTTGACCATAAATCTGTGGGTTTATTTCTGGATTTTCTATTCGATTCCATTGATCTGTATGTCTGTTCTTGTTCCAATACCATGCTGTTTTGATGATTATGGCTTTGTAGTATAGTTTGAAGTCTGGGAGTCTGATGCCTCCATTCCCTTCTTTTTTTTTCAGGAGAGCTTTGGCTATTCGGGGTTTTTTGTGATTCCATATGAATTTCATCAATAATTGTTCTATTTCTTTGAAGAATGACATTGAAATTTTGATTGGAATAGCATTGAATCTGTATATTACTTTTGGAAGGATGGCCATTTTAATAATGTTTATTCTTCCAATCCACGAGCAGGGGATGTCTCTCCATTTCTTTGTGTCTTCTTCTATTTCTTTTAACAGTGTTTTATAGTTTTCTTTGTATAGGTCCTTTACCTCTTTTGTTAGATTTACTCCCAAATATTTGATTTTTTTTGTTTCAATAACAAAAGGGATGGTTTTTTTGATTTCTTCTTCTTCAGATTTATTGTTTGTGTATAGGAAGGCTACTGACTTTTGCATGTTGATTTTGTATCCTGCCACTTTACTGAACTGATTGATGAGTTGAATTAGCTTTTCTGTGGAGTTTTTGGGGTTCTCTATGTATAATATCATATCATCTGCAAATAGTGATAGTTTGACTTCTTCTTTTCCTATTTGGATTCCTTGGATGTCTTTCTCTTGTCTTATTGCCCTGGCTAGGACTTCCAGTATTATATTGAAAAGCAGTGGTGAGAGTGGACATCCTTGTCAGACACTATTATTGGTGCAAACTTGTCAGTCCTTAAGTCACTGCAAATGATTAAAATGATAAAAGTGTTAATTGTTTCCCTGCAATGGGTCTTTAGGAAATTTTATAAGCTAAAAAACTATGGTATGCACATAATTAATGAACAAATACATAACAAAAATAAAAAGAATAAGACAAATAATTCAAAATGGAAATTTGTGTGTGTGTGTTGCATATGTGTGTGTTTTCTGCTTCTCTGAGAGAAAAGCAGATTGTCTGGTATTAAAAAAAAAAAAAGAATTGGTAATGTACCCTTTCTTTAAATGGAGAGTGAGTTCACAGATTTTTAATTATTTACTATTATCATTCATAATTTACACATGGATCTAATACTTTTTATGTACAACTATTTTACAATAGAAAATAGGGATACACAAACACACATATATAAAAATCCACTAAACGTCGCTATCTGACCACGTGCACACACATACATGAAAGAGGGCGAGAGATAATTCAGTTGAATTTAGTTGTGTTTTCTTGGAGTGATAAGGGCAAGTGTATTCCAATCCACTGTTATATTATACAGCTTGAAGACATCTGTAACATAATTACTATTGCCAAAAATATATACAAAGTTTTTTAGACTAATTTTCTCAAAGTTTTCAGCCTTAATTCTCTTTTTATTTAAGATACAGTTCTCCCTAGTTAGGAAATTAAAACTTTGGACTATTAACCTGTTTCAGTCTTTCTGTAGTTGAGAGAATGCAATGCAAAATTAGGATTGGCTTGTGGCTTTGGGTAACTTTTTATATCGCCTCTAGAGACCATCTGACTACCTTTGAGCAACTGGCAATTTGGAAACCTTACCGTCATTCCTTGTCCCGCATGTTCCCTACATCATTGTATAGTTAATTGCTCACAATGATATAATGTTTTCAGTTCATTACATCTTTCCTTTAAAAGTGAATGTTTTTCTCACAATATATTTTTGTCTAAGTTATGTCCTTTCATTAGTTTGTAATAATGACTTAGAGAATGAGTGGAAAACTAAGGTTTCAGTATGCCACCAATAAAAATAGGACTGAGTACTTTAAATATTTTATCCTTTTTGCAAAAAGATAAGTAGTTTAGATCAAATTTAATTTTTCAAGTAAATTTCGTATAGTATCAGTACTGTTGTGCAATACATCTGTTTTATAGACTAATCAATTATTAATAACTGAATTTTAAAATAAGACTCTTGCAAAACAAAATTAATATTTTATGAAGCACTGAATTTTGTGGTATCTAAATACATATGTTAGAGCTTCTGTGGGTTCCATCTATGTGTGTATATATATTAAAAAATAACTCCATATGCTAATGCTTGTATTGTATTAATATCAGCTATCTTTATATTGGAGAATTTGGGGTTTATTTCTTTATATTGATGGTGACTCTAAATTGTGGAATTAAACACCCCATCATTACAGACTTGTTAAAACCACAAAGAATATGTAAACCTCAATGTCTGCAAAAATGACATTTTCAACATCTTCATAAATAATATAAAAAACAGAATTTCTGTTATGATTTGTTTTTTTATCTCCAGATCTTAAAGTGAAAAATAGGTTAGTTTGATGAGAACAAACTCTACTTTTGAAACTATTTTATAGCAATTTGTGATTATACTCTGAACTTTAAGCCAAAATTATACTTTAGATACAATTTGTTAAGGATGGATAGATATATATGAGTTTTCCAAATGTTTATTTAAGGAATCTTATAATGAAAATACAATTATTTCTTTCTTTAAATAAAATGTGTAACATTTATAGCTTCAGATTTAAAAAATATGTGTTTATTAACTATTCATTAAGTAGTAAAATTTCATTTATTTTCATGCCTTTTATCCTCAGAATTATAAAGCAAGAGTTGTATAATGGTATAATTGGAATACCTTCTTTTTTATTGAATGAATTTTTTGTTTTTTCCTCAGAACATTAGGCAATACTTGTGGTGCAAAAAAAAAATAAATAAAGTATTTACACACAAAATACACAGGTGTGCAAATATCTGCATTTTTATATGTGTGAGCATATGTAAATGTATGAATATACATGCATGTGCATGTGTTTATGTATGTGACTAGATAGGTAACAAGCATTTATGATAAAGGCATGATTACATAAACTAAAGCAGAGATTTTGAAATCACTTATTGCTGCATCAAAACATAAAAATTCTTATAATCGGGCCTCCTCGGTGGCTTAGCGGTTGAGCGCTGGGTTGCGAAGCTGCCAGCAGCTTCTGCAGAGCCAGTTCCATCCCCAGCTGCTCCCCGGCCACCGGAGGAGGGTCCCACATGGTGCGTAGACCTCTCCTGCCACCCGCTGCTCTCCGGCGCTTCTGACTGTGCCCAGTGATTGTATAAATAAATAAATAAATCTTAAAAAAAATTCTCATAATCAGCTACAGTCGACCACATTTTTTTTTTTTAATTCATTCAAAAATTCTAAAGATTACTGTAAGGGATAAATAAACTTTTCCAATAACCAAATGATGACTTAATATAATAAACAGAATGTGAATATATTGGATTTAGTATTACTTCCTAAGTAAAGTCAAACTTTTCACTCATTCAATCACAGCAAATGATTGAAAGCATAAAACATTTGCTCATATTCTTGTGGTGACACTGGAACCCTCAGTATTATGTGCAAAAATCACACTCCTCTCCCTCCTCATTCTTCCTGCAATCCACAAATATAAATAACTTTTGGTATGGGCCAGATGAGTCAAAGATTTATTATAAATTTAAATTCTTTGGGTCTGTGATATAGTCAATTTTATTGTGTTTTCTGTCAAATACACCTTCAAACATATATTTTTTCATATATTTTCATTCTGAAGACCTTGTGCTTTTTCAAATTAAGTAGAGGCTGCTCTGTATATCAACTAAGTCATATAGTATAGAATTGTGAAATTGTGAAAATAATTCTCCTACACCCAGTCATTACTGCAGTCATTCAATTCCTCATTTTTTTTCTCTTGAGGTATTAAATGACTGCAATGTCATCATACTCACTTAATTGAATTTTTTTCTAAAACATAAGTCTAATCATATCTGTCTTCTTAAAATCCTGAAATATTTCTTGTAACTATAAGCTAATATTCACGTATTTCAACATGATTTAAAGGCACTTCAGGCCAGGGACAAACCTCTCTGCACCTTCCTTCCCAATTATTTCCCAATTACACTCTCTGCTTCTGAAGTATATTATGCCTCTCCATTTATTCCTGTTGTTTCTTCTGACTGAACACCTAAAGCATTTTTTTACTCCTATTTCTCTTTCAAGCTTAGGTCAAGCATTATGTCTACACCCTCCAATCTAGAGGAAGAGTTGTTTTCCTTCTTACTTTTCACCAAAACCTCAAATTTACAATACTCACTTGACTGTTATTGGGCTGTTTTTATGTCTCCAGTTGCTAAGCTTCAATATCAGAATGTGCTAAATTGAATGTTTTCTTGGATTTAAATTTTCTGTAAGGAGAGGTCATCATCGTTAAAATACCAGACTCAGTACAGGGGTGAAAACTAGAAGGCTTTTAATCGTCATCTATTGAAAAATAGGGCAAAATGAGATACCCACATAAAATATTATTAAAATGAGAAAATTCAAAAATATTGATTGTGAACATGACTTTATATTTATGTTAATGTAAGTATCACAGATTAAACATTTATCTGAAAATTAGAGAGTGTTTTCTGAAGCACTTGTCAAAAATGCCAAATCTTGAGTCCCACAGAAATAAAATGTTCTGATCTTTGGGAGTATGAATTCTATTAGTCTTTTAATTAATTCTTAAGTCGATTCATTTGCATGCTGAAGCATGGGAACACTTATAAAATATTGTAAGAAATATGGTATCATTTAAAAGTTTTCTATTGTTTTTAGAAAACAATTTTGAGTGTATTATAGACTGATATGATATGAGATGCAAAGTCACATCTTTGCATCTTTGTTTTCATAATGAGCAAATTTGAATTAATGGAATTCTAAATCCCTGAATCTTTTGAATATAGTCAGTTTTCTTCATATGCCAATTCAGCTGTTTCCAAATGTCTCAAGATGGCATATTAATAATTTTTACCTCTCCAAACAGAACTAATTATTAGATTTATGAGTTGTTTAATAATTTCAGTTTTAAAAATTTCCAAATGAAATGTTTCTTTTCTAATTTCTAATTTTTTTTATTTTTTTGTTGTTCAGGTAACATTGATTTACAACACTATATGACTTAGCAGTATAGATTTATATTTGTTCAAATATATGTTACCACACCACACCCATCACCAAAGCAACAATTATCTTCCATGAGAGTTCATTGGGACCCCTTGTAATTTTGCTCCAACCCCCACTCCCTCTTAGGTAACCTCAGTTCCACACTCATATTCCAAGGGTTAGTTTTGGTTCACTTTGCTATTCCTTTATTTGTTTAATTGTATTCAATTTGTGAGTGCAATCATCTTGCATTTGTCTTTCTCCTACTGAATTATTTTGCTTAGCATAATCTGTTCTATTTCTGTCCATGTTTCTTTAAATAATAAGATTTCATCTTTTTTATAACTGAGTAGTGTTTCTTTTTTTAAGATTTATTTTTTTATGCACACAAGAGCTGGGGGTACAGACCAAAGGTGTGGGGGGTGAGAGGATTCACCAGAGACAGAGTGGGGAACAGAAAAGGCAAATTGACCAAAGTATACTGCTGTGGAGAGCAGTGGGCAAGTTAGGAGAGTTCTGCTTTGCCATGTGGGTAGCTCCCTGGCCAGGGATCGAACTCGTGCTAGATAGGCTGTGGACAGCTTCATAGGTTTCGTCTTTACCCCTTGTGCCACCAGGGATGCCCCCTAACTAAGTAGTATTTCATTATGTATATACACCTATCCACTCATCTGTCATTGTAAATGGCCCTTTTCTATAGTAAAACTCTGTTAGCACAATTTTTTGAGGACCAAAATTTTGTATTACATGTGCACTACATATATATGCATATATGCATACATACACATATACACATATATGTACACACTAAATTTTACCAATAAAATGTTCACTATTCAAATGACAGGTGATGAAGATAAATTCTTTCAGAAACTCAAAATATAGTGCATACAATATATAGTATACTCCTCCAAATACATTTACTCAAAATTTTATATCTGATAAATGCATGCTTCTACATGTAATTATTATATAATTAAAGGAATAAGCTAATAAAAATCAGTATTGTTTTCTTCTCTATTCTAGTCTTCTCTCCAGAGATATGTATGACTTGCAAAGGAATTTATTTTTCTGTTTGAATATACATACACACATACACACATGTAATTTCTTGTTTTAAATGCAGTATGCTCTTTTTTTAAATCTTTTGTCTTCCAGATTGTATGGACTTTACTATTGATTTGACTTATCTAACTCATTTTGAGAAATGACATGAGTTTTCTGATTAACTTGACTCATTCTTAAATGTATAGATTAAATACTCCTAATGTGTCTGCTCACATCTGGTATTCCAGATGTTTGCTATAATAATCATATAAAAATCGACACAGCATTTGCAGGGCCATGAAAAACACTGAAGAATGAATAAGGCAGAAATGTATCCCTTCCTGCATATGATACCATAAAATTGAATATTCTGTACAGCACAACCCAAATCAATCTAAACAGTTTCAAATAGTCTAAAGTTCTAAATAGCATAGAATGAATTTCCCATTCAAGATTTTTCTGTAGTACGGAGATCTTCTTTTTTTAAAGACAATTATTTATGCATACAAGAACTAGGGTACAAACCAGAGGTGCGGGAGGTGAGAGGATTCACCAGAGACAGAGTGGGGAACAGAACAGGCAGACTGACCTAAATACACTGCTGAGGGGAGCAACAGGCGAGACAGGAGAGGTCTGCTGCACCATGTGGGTAGCTCCCTGGCCAGCCAGGGATTGAACTCATGCTGCAGTGGCTTTGGATAGTTTCACAGTGCCGTGCTTAATCCCTTGAACCACCAGGGAGGCCCCAGTACAGAAATCTTAAGAATTTCCTGAAAGGAGGCATCAAAAAATATGTCCTTCACAATGATAACTTTTTTTCTTTTTTATGAGAACTGGGGTTTGTTGGGGTATGACTCAGTCTATGCCAAGCATTCATGACCAGGAGACTTGAGAGTCACATTCACTAGGGCTGGAGGGGAAGATCCAACTTGCAGGTAGTAAGAGAGGGTAGTAGCAGATAGGTAGTCACTTCTGAGGTGGTAACTATCAGAAAATGGGATAGTGAAACAGAACTAGAGGGTGATATAGCAGGTCAAAGGTCAAGGTGGAGGACAGGTCACTATCCATGGGTTCTCACCTGTGTGTTCAATTGCAAGACCACTCAGGTACAGAGCAACAACAATGAGGTTTATTTAACAAACAGGGGAAACAAAGAGTTTCTAAGACCACAAGTGGCCTTTTCACCCCAAATAGTGTCCACTGTGTCCATAAATGCCAAACAAAAGGTTGTCCTTTCAAGATGGGATTATCCAGAAAACCAGGGACTTGACTGGGGTGCACTGGCAAGCAGTGAGCTAGAATGCAACTCATAGTGGCAGCTGGAGGTGCTCACAGGCAGGGTTTCTGAAATAAAGCAGCTTACAGCAACAGAGGATAGACAATGCCAGCTGCTGGACCAGACAGCAGTCGAGGCACCAGCACCAGGAGGTGGTGTCTGGTGTCTGGATACATTGTGTTAACAGCTCTCAAAGGTGATCCAGACACAAAGAGTCTATCATCCATCAACAGTTCTGGATAGCAGAGGCCAGTAGTCCCGGTTACCCAGTCAACAAGAAGCATTTTTAAAACACCAGCATTGCAGGTCTCTGAGAGTCGTTGGCCCATACCACCTACCACAGCTCTTTGACCCCCAGGCTGGGGCCAGGCAGTGACAGCGGCAGTGCTGGAGGCACATGCAGCTGTGTGGTCTTTGTGAAGCTCTGCGACTTCTCTTCTTTCTTGAAGGTCAGCTGCTAGATTCTTCTTTCTTTTTTCTTCTTTGGAGGCCAGGAACAGAGTCAGCACCCCATGCCAGCTCCTGACCTGCCTTCTATCCCCTGTCAGGGTTACCCCCACCCTACTTGCCTGATTGAACTGCTTTTAACCATAAGTGACAAATTGGACCATTTTAGAACTAAGCAGCCCATTTGGTGCTGGCTAATTAACTAATGAGCTGATGAACCTGATTGATTCATTTTGCTTGCACCTCATTGGTCCATTCTGTGATCCAGGTGCCAAATATAAAAGGGCTAGTGCCAGCTGGCCATCAAGGTCTGCCAGCACCAGGCCCTGTGTAGCCTCAGGAAGCTGTGGGGTGGCCTGGGTGATGCCCAGAGGCAGTGCTCTGAGCAGTGTGTGGGTGGGGAACTCCCTCTGGGCTCTGGCTCAAACAGAGCCCAGGGGAGGGGCTGCCCTCAGGCAGCAGCTTGTGGCCTGGAAAACTGCCTCTGCTTTCCAAGGACTCTTGCAGCTTCTGCTGATGTTTAAGAGTCAGTTTTGCCCCAGAGCGCTTGCTGTAGGGACTGAATTTAAATAGGACATTAATACAATGGGGCAACACAAATGTTTCTGGTGAGTGACAGATGTTTGTTTGTGTAAGTCATAAAAAGGAAAATTATGGCTTACAAAAACAGAAACTGAGGCACAGTTCTTTTTCAGCTAACCTGAATTAATAATTGAGATTCCTTATATGAATGATTGTAAGAACTCTGGCAAGTTAAGAATTTATGACTCTCTACTGAGAGATTTCAGTAAAACCAATAGGTTTCTTTATATTTACTCTTTCTTCAATAATAATAAGGGCAAACTAAAGACTATATCATATCCGTAGTTTGAAAATTTTTAGTTTAAGTATGTTCTGACATACTGATGTGATGGTAGAAATAATCAAGTTAAAATGAACAATGGATAAAGAAGACTTCATTTGTGATTTAAAATGAATTGAAGAAAGTAAGGAATATGGAATGGAGAAGCTACAGCCTAACAAAGACATCAATTGGAATAATTCTTCTATCTTAATTTGAAAGTAATATTTTTTGATACTTCAAACTTGAACACAGTGAGTAATCATTATACAAAGGAGAGTAATCAGTTAAAAGAATTAATGTTTTTAGACAAAGGAGCTGTTCAACTTTGTTCTTCATTTCTAGTGTTCAATTCTGGACACTTGTGTTACAAATAGCATTGATAAACAATTATATAGTAAGAGAACAACCAGTTAAATTCAGGTTAACATGGATCATCATGGTGATAATTTGAAAAGCACAATGATAGGTGTTATAGAGGATGTAGAAATTATAGGAAATATAATTTGTAGTAGTGAGAATGTGCATACCTGGACAACATCTTGGTATGAGGTGAAGTGAGTTTGGAAGAAATATATTGCATTGCCTCTCATTTGAATATATAAAGGACTGAATGTCCCAGGAAATGACGATCATCAAAAATAACACCATATGAAAGGAACTGAAAGGATCGATGGTCTTATGAAGTAGCAATTTTCCTATTCATCTATACCTTCAAACAAAGGAATTGTGGCAATGTTTTGCCACCATGAAAAAATGAAGCTGCATCTTAACATTGGATGAAAATGTTCTTGCAATTCAAAATTCCGTTTCTTCCTAGTTGTCTGATGGCATGTGCAGAAATAGAACGTAGGGATTCTGTCTTTTATTCTTTCCAACACACTTTGACTTATCTGGGTGATACTCACCAGCCAATCTCATCTCCTTTTGCAGCCAGTCTCATCTCCTTTTGACTCTAATGCATTAGAGTCACTTCTTATCAGACAACATATAGGCTGTGAAATGTTGCTCCAACTATGTATACGGTGAGTGTATTGGGGACTAGCAATGCAGTCACTATTCCAGAAGGAAGGGAAATGTTACACCTGATGTGAAGGATCATGAGGAACTTGGACAGGAGGGTATTATTTGAAACCTAACTAAAAGAAAGATTTTATTTACTATTATGGAAAAATATACATGGTTATATGTTTCCGATGTATGCAGAGTTAAAGAAACAGTTGAAAAGCACATAACTGATTAATAAATGAACAGAGAAAGTTTGAAAAGGTTTGTTCACAGTCTGAATTTACAAATATCTTAATCATATTGGAAGGGCATGAGCTTCTACAAGGAGGCAGGTTCTGAAAAGACAAGATTCCACTCTCAGCAGTCTCAGCTCAGGTAAGAGCAAGTAATTTAGGCTTAGAGAGTCTTAATACCTTGCCTGCAACTCTGAATCTAAAACAAGAGTGCCCTAGAGCAGGGACAGATTGCCTCTGTGCCTGGTGGTGGTGGCACTGGCTGGTGCAGGAACAGAGGCAAAAACTGCAGCTACATCCGTGTCAGCAGCTCACTGTCCCATCCCTGGGGTGTGGCCATGGCTCTGGTTTCCCTGGTGCAGGTCCCTGACTTCTCCCCATCTTTTGAGTCAAATTCCCCAATATCTATGGCTTGTAAGACCTAACTCTCTTCCATATGTGTTATTTTCTGCCTAGACCACTCACATTTGTTTTTGCTGCTTCCTTCCAGTCAAACCTAAATGTGTGATGCAATGAACTCACCAGGAATGTTTTTTGACACATAACATGATGAGTCACATAATTTATATTCTTTTGAGGATTAAATATATGGGTATGAATTTCATAGTTCCTAAATATTTCTGGAAAATTCTCCTTTCTTTCAATTTCTCTGTTCTTTTTGCTAGCTTAATATAGTCATGCTATCTTGTGGTGGTCTGAGATTTCTTCTTATATTTTGCTTGTAACAGTTATGTTGAGAGACACTCCATAATTCCTTTCATAGCCCAAATCACTGTCAGAACTTAAAGTAGGTTATGGTTACCATTGTCCTAAAAAGACTCAGTTAAAAGTGGCATAGACCAAAATAAGAAGACTGACATATTAGTAACGCATACTTTATTTTTTTTTAAGATTTATTTATTTATGCATAAAATAGCTGGGGTAGAGGCCAGAGATGTGGGGGGTGAGAGGATTCACCAGAGACAGTGGGGAATAGAACAGGCAGATTGACCAAAGTACACTGCTGAGGGGAGCAACAGGCGAGACAGGCGAGGTCTGCCTCACCACGTGGGTTGCTCCCTGGCCTGCCGGGATTCAAACTCGTGCTGCAGAGACTGCGGATTGCTTCATAGTGTGGTGTTTAACCCCTTGCGCCACCAGAAAGGCCCAGTAACACATACTTTAAAGTCTATAGTTGGTCTACTTTTCGACATAGAACAGTGTTTCTTATTCTTCATTGTGTATTGCAATTGATGGTCTATATCTTCAGACTGATTTATTTGGCTCAGTCAGTTTATATGAATTGATTCATAGCATTTGACAGGATAGTTGGTATCAAAATAATGTTGTATAAAGAACACATAAACACATTATTGAGTGAAGAATGAACCAAAAGATCATAAGTTCTCAAAGATGATGTTCACAGCAAGAGAATTAAATTGCATAAAAATCAAGCACTACTTTGAAATACATGGTATAACAAAGGCTTGAGAGAAAAATGTAAGATGAACTCAATTTCTCAGTCCCTGCCATGAGTCTATAGATGTGCATCCAGCTGTTAGTGAACAATTACCATGCCCAGAGGGAACTGAATGAATGCTGCACCTATTGGTAGATGGAATAAAAACCTGAGCTTATTCTCCTATCATGAGGCTCATGTGCCATATGCTATATACACATACGTTGTCAGCGTAATGAGGATAACATACTTTACCACTGCTTGCTTACATTGCAAAAACTACAACACAATTATATAGATTGCCTGTAATTCATTGAATTTCTTTTTTCTTGCAATTATTAGAAATTTAGAAGGACATAAATGTTGAACAGATGATTGATTTGCCTGGATAAGAGAATCACTTTGATCTAAATATTACTTTCCAGTTTCTCTTGAATCTTCCAACTCTATGCTGTAAATTTGCAATTGAGTATTGCATTCTCTGTCATTTTAAATATAAAATAGAACAATGCATAGAAATATATGGATAGAATGCCAAAACTTTCATTTACTTTATGTGAATTTTTCTTATCAGTATATTTAAATCATATAATTTTGATTTCCATGCTAACTTTCTTAATGTGTTCTCTGCAAAAATAATATAGTTTGAATTTTAAGGTAAGGGATCTGTAGATTTTTGAATATTAGTTGATAGCTAATACATGGAATGTTTGGAAACCTAGAAGTCTGCATAACCAAATATCATTATTACCAACAAATCACAATGAAGTTGTATGATGACAAAATGAACAACTGACCCATATAAATGGGAAACAAAGTTAGTCCATCTTTCCAAATTTTCTTGGTGGAAAGTCCATGGATAACTCAGAGCAGTAAAAATGGACAAGGCAGGGTGAAGTCATGAGGAATGAAAAAGAGTGATAAGCATATAATTATTACACCTCTAGAATTCTCAATGATTCAATCAGTGTGTTCGGCATTTGGTCCTATATGTGTGATGTTCAAAGAAATATATGACACAGTCTTTTGTCTTAAGAAGTTTAACAACCATGGCCTCCCTGGTGTCCTAGGGGTTAAGTCTCAGTGCTATCACCAATACAGCCTAAGTTCCATTCACACCAGGGAGCTAACCCACATGGTGTAGCAGACCCCTCCTGTCTTACACACTGCTCCCCTTAGCAGTGTGTTTCAGTAGATCAGTGTGTTTCAGTAGATCTTTTCTTCTCCCCACTCTGCCCCTGGTGAATCCTCTCACTTCCTGTGCCTCTGTCCTACACCCCAGTTCTCCTATGCAAAAATAAAACAAAATAAAAATTAAATAAATAGAAGTTTAACATTCAAATGGAGTGACAGCACATTCAGAGTTAAAGTATGAAAAATAAATACTCAACAAAGAAAAATTAGATGTAATACAAATGGGGTGAACTAAACTACTGTTGAACTTCCTGCAAGTTGGTAGGCTTTATGCAGAAGATTCAACTTTAACCAGTTTATTAAGAATGTGCATAGATGTTAGAGAATACCATGAAAAGCCTGGCCAGAATAAACAAAGCCATTATAGTAAGAATGAGCATTCTTTGTCCTCAGATATTGCTGATGAAATGTCATAGAATCATTTGGTATATGATTGGGTATGAAGAAGTAGATATTTAAAAGGTACAGATATTTGGACTTAATCTGCTAAATTATAAGAAAGTACTGAAGAAAACATGATTCCATTCAAAACTAATACATATTAATGTAATTCCCAGCTACCACCTTGCCATTGTTCAGGATATTATCTAGCTAAAATAATTTCCCCTGCTTTGCTTTATAATTTCAAAGGTAGGAGAAGCCTTCAGTAGTTATATCATCAAGGATTGACTAGCTATTATTAATACATATTGGAAAAGTATTCTAGGAGTATTAGTATCAGTGTGTGGTTTCTTCATCTTGAAAATATTCTTACAAGTTTATTTTAGATTTCAAAAAGGAGAAAAAAAAGTATGAAAATTATTGTTAAGATAACTTAGGGAGTTGACGCATTGAAACTTTTATTTCTCTGACACCCTACCTTCTCCACAAAATATATAACAACAATAGATTGAATACATAAAGAGATATTTTAAAAAGCCCATTATAATAAACATTTCCAGGTATCAAATATAGAATACAAATGTAAAGCTTTGAGTAGAAGGGAGAGCCACATGCTCCCTGGGGTTCATGAATTTGTGTAAGAGGGGGAGGCCTAGAGTTCCCTTTGTCTATGTAACAAAGTTAGAAACTGCACCATAATGCAGATGAGAGAAGCAGTGATAGACTCACCTCTTAAAACTAGAACTCAAGAAGGGCCTCCCTGGTGGCACAGGCAGTTGGGCACAGGCAGTTGAGCGCAGTGCTGTGAAGCTGTCCGCAGTCTCTGCAGTGCCAGTTTGATCCCTGCCAGCCTAGGAGCAAACCACATGGTGAGCAGACCTTTCCTGCTTTGCCCGGTGCTCCCCTTAGCAGTGTATTTCAGTCAGTCTGCCTGTTCTGTTCCCCACTCTGTCTCTGGTGAATCCTCTCACCCACCGCATCTCTGGCCTGTACCCCTGCTCTTGTATACATTAAAAAACAAAACAAAACAAAACATAACAAAACTAGAACTCAAGAAGATTCCACTGGTGGTTAAAGCAGCTAAAATAAGTTAACACTACTGGGAGGAGATGGGAAAGACTCAACTTACAACAAAGAAAGTCCACCTCTGGCTTGGGATATGAATTTACAGTTCCGCACGTGGCTTTTGTAGGATAGGCAGTCTAATCTGACAAATAATTGATTCTGGATTAGAAGTCTGGTGAGTTAGGTGGAAGCATTTAAATCCAATATGCAAGATGAATTATAAGTAAGACATGATGATGAGTAGATAGATAGATGATGGAATGATAAAATAACTGCCACATGCCACATGCCACATGCAGAGTGAAACTGAAAATTCTAGCAAACATACATAAAGAATCAAATTACCTTAAATGAATTTATAGTAAATTAAATTAGAATAATATGCTAATATGAATAAAACAACTTCTGTATAATTACATGTAATATAAAGAGGTAAATAAGGGAGTAGCAGTCACATTTTTTTCCCTAAAAAATGTACAGATATGAGGTATCAGATTACTATAAAATAACCTACTGGAAATATTTTAAAATGTGTAAATGTTAAAAACAAAATCTCAATTAGAATAAATTGTAGGATGTTTAAAGTTGAGGTCCATACCTCAGATAGCTGTCTACATCAGATATGCATTTGTCTGCCTTGCCTGCTGCAATGCTCCTATTTGGATCTGATGGTACAGACAAGTCTTTTGGATTCTTTGGGAATAAGCACATGAGCCAGGAGAAGAAAGACAAAACCTTTTAAAATGTAGAGGCTGCCATATCAGTGATGTCGTTAGGATTTCAGTAATCTTTGCCCTGCCAGATTTTATTTTAAGTCAGTGTCTCTTGATATTTGCCCTTAGATCTAATTAGTAGATCTGGGTTGGAGCTCAAGAGTTTCCATTTATAGCATATTTCCATGTAAAACAAAGCTTCCATCTGCTGCAAGAAACACACTTTTTAAAAAGTATATTCTAATAATCTATTTGGCACTAACTGAAGTTGAACATCTGACCACATGACATCAATGGATAGATATGAGCACACTCAGAAATTCATAAAGTGAAAATACAGCAGAAACTTATTATACAATAGAAATGATACACTTGGGATCCAGCCCTTGAAAATTCCAAGGCTCTAAGTGAAGTAGATGAACAGGAAGCCCAGACTTTCATCTTACCTCCCTCTATTCCCTGGCTCCCTGTCCTTCAACTTTATAACCTTGAGATGTGAGGTCGTCCCTAAGTCTCAGTGACAAAGATGGATACTAATTCAGCTCCCATTTAAAGATGAAAGTTGTGAAAAAGTATTTCTTTCAAACTGTGATCATTTTCAAGACTGTTCCTGAAGAAAATGGCCAGGAGGAAATATCTTCCAAGTGGGATGATCTGTATGCAATGCACTGGGTCATTTCTTTATGTTGGTTGGAAATAGCCTGAAGTACGGATATACACAGAGTCACAGGAAGGCATGAATGATCAACTGATTTGTTTCTGGTGTTTAAAGGGTAAAGGTGAGAAAGTTGAAGTAGACAAAAAGGAGTGTAACAAGAGTTAAGTTAATGGATCTAAGGGAGTGGAGTTGGGTACAAAACAAAACAATCTGTACATCTCATGTTATTACTCACCAGAGAACAGTGTAGGAGACTCTTAATATGGTGTGGATAGGATGAACTTTCTGGTGTATGTCTGTAAGACTCTGCTCATAAACTCTTAAAAGAGTGTGTGTGGTTGCTGGGTTGTAAACTATGTATATCCTCAAAGACATATATTCCCTTTTACCACCTATTAACCTGCCAGCAGAAGGGAACAAATCTGAGCACTTCTCAATGCCTTTCCTGAATTCAAGATCTTTGGTGCCAGCTTGAATATATTGACCCCTTTCCACCCTGAAAGGGGCAATGATTTGTTCCATACTGCTTCAGCCAGAACTACCTCATACTTTAGTTATATTTAGCTGTCTACCTCAGATAGGTGTTTGTCTTCCTTGCCTGCTGCAATGCTCCTGTGAGCACTATCATGTCACAGCTAAGAGAAACCCTAACTTACAAAATGTGATCCTGTACTGCATTGTTTCATACCAACAGACCAATTTTATGGTAGAAGTATGCCAATGCACTCCTGAGCAAAGTGCACATTGTTTCTATCATATATTTCATCACAAAGACATAGCTTGCCTAGTAGAATGAGGAATGGAGTCACCAAAAGAAATAATTCAGAGTAAAGTGTATTTTCTGAGTCTGAGATGTTATTTTATATCATTTGCATTGAACCACCAATTTTATGATAATGAACCCTCAGAAGATATGTTCAGGTGAAAGAACATGAGTGGAAGTAGGATTTGCCCCTTTAAACATTACTTCTTAAGAACTAGTTGAGAAACAGTAGAACAAAAATAGTGAAATGCATTTTGAAAAGAAATTTTGTTAGACTCTCTACAATTAAGATAGCTTATTGTTGGTATAAATTCATAAAATAAAATGGAAATTTGGCAAAATATGAAGTGACATTTTACCTTACTAAGCAGTAAAGAATAAACTTTTTTATGTACTGAAACAAGAATGATTGGTTGATAATATAGAAAGCATAAATTTGTTTTTTTCTCACATCAAATGACAAAAATCCATTCCAGGTAGATTATTACTTGTTCAATACAATCATTTAAATGATAAAAGCAAAATGTCAAAAGTGTAAAAGTAAACAGAAGTAGATCTGTAAATTTCTCATATTTTCACTTTACTGATTGACCTTGTGTTAGAGATTGAGACATAGTAAACAAACAAAGCAAAAACAAACTCTTAGATATAGAATATATTGATGGTTTCCAGATGGAAACAGGTTTGGGGAATGGTTGAAATGGGTATAAAAGTTCAATTGCAGAGCAGTGGACAAAAGCTAGATGTTGGGTGAGGATCATGATGACATGTGAACAGATACCGCATGACAATGTAGTACAAGTGAAATTCAGATAATGTTATAAAATAATGTTTCCTTGATTAAAAAAATCTAAAATTTAAAAATGATCATCTCAGGATAATGAAGGGTATCTTAGAACCCAAAATGTAGAGGAAAATTCTCACAAATTTAACCACAATTAATTCAATTTTTTGTAAAGAGAGACACCATTACCAAAGTTAAAAGAAAAGCTACAGGGCCTCCCTGGTGGCACAGTGGTTGAGTGCTGGGTTGCAAAGCTGCCTGCAGCCTCTGCAGCGCTGGTTCGATCCCTGGCTGTCCCCGGACACCAGCGGAGGGTCCCACATGGCGTGCAGACCTCTCCTGCCGCCCGCTGCTCCCCTCAGTAGTGTACTTCGGTCCCTCTGCCTGCTCTGCTCCCCGCTCTGGCTCTGGTGAATTCTCTCACCCTCCCACGCTTCTGACTGTACCCAGTGCTTTTATAAATAAATAAAAATAAATCTTAAAAAAAAGAAAGAAAAGCTACAATCTGAGAAAAGAAATTTACTGAGCAAATAGAAAAATTTAGAAAAATTGAATAATTTATTATTGGGAATGTATATAATAATAAATCAATGATAAAAAGATAACTCAATTGGAAAATTAATAACAAAAACATTAACAACAAAAATAATTAACCTAGGAAGAAATCTGAATGCATAGTGAGCACAAACACAAAAAATTCTGCAGAAATTAATATTAATGTACAATTTAATGCCATTCACATCATTACTAGATGAACAAGATATTTAAAATATTAGACAAGGGTCTGTCAGAAGGTGGAAAAATAAAATTAGGAATTGCTTCATGCTTCTGAAGGAAGTGTAAAATAACAGCAGCATTATGGAAAGCAATTTGGCACAATCTAGAAAGATTTAAAAGGCACAGTATCATTTAAAATGATGTTCAGCATTAGGTAACTATAAACCAGATTACAGTGTTTTAATCAAGCAAGGGATGTGTCTCAAACACTAATATAAAAGTCATCTGGACAGGCCTCCCAGGGCTGGAATAGCAGCTCACAATGCCCTCAAGGTACCAGACCTGTTTTGTCACTCTGCTTTCCTTAATGTGTCGCTGCTGCACCTTCAGGATCACCACATTTCCAGGCAAGAAAATGGTTAGGGACGATTACATCAGCAATGGCAATGTATGCCTACACTGCAATGGCCAGAACTCTCTTAGTTATATCTAGCTACAAAAGAGATTGGGTTTTAGAATCGCTTGCTTTTAAAATTCTCAAGTTCTGAAAAACAAATGTTAAGGGGTTTGAATAGTTGTGAATAAGTGGTTTATAATTCATATGCATAGTTAACTGTCACAGAAATATGTAGATAGATAGGCAGATGATAGAGTGAGAAACAGAGAAGGAGAGAAAAAGAGAGAGATCCTAATGTCTTGCTATGAATATGTTCAGTGCTCTGTGAACAAGTAGCAGAGGCATCAATTAATTTTTTATATGCATGCATAATGTCATGTACCATCCTCGATCTAATGAATCAGTATCTACAGTTTAGAAGTAGTCCCAGGGTCCTCATAGAAATTGACATTTGAAATCACCACTCTGGAGAAACAGCCCTACAAGTCTCAGTACATTGTTACGTATAGGGAAAAATTGAAATAACCATGTTGCCCATCAATAATAGAATACATATATATTTATTCATTCAATAGAATAATTTACAGGACAGTCTAAATGAATTACTATATAGATTGACTGGCATTAATCTGGGTAAATATCAAAAATGGTATTGATTTACAAAGACTGCAAAATGAAATCAATAGTAAGCTATATTTTGGGCAATTCTTAAAAGTACAAAACAGTTTCATCAGAGTACATACATACTTATTAAGATAGCTTAAAATGCATGGATGGGAGGGGTTTATCACCTTCATATAATGGTTAATTTGGGGTAAAGGTGGAAGAAAATGTGACTAAAAAGAATGCGAAGTGATTTCAACAGTACCTGTAATTTTACTTCTTAAAAAGAAAACTGAAGCAAGTGTGGTAAAATGTTAAGCTATGTGTATGTGTGTGTGTGTGTGTGTGTATCTGATACTTGCAAATTTATGCTCTATACTTTTAAAAGTATGTTAAAAATATTTCATAAAAGACTTTAAAGACAAAGTTAATGCAGATAAATTTTTGAAAGTATAGTAATGGTGTAACGCTTTTCACATTGGCAATTTGTTCTTAAATGATTTAGCAATAGCTGGATAAGATGGATACATTATTTACGAAGATTAAATAAGTCAGCATTAGAGCAACATTTGTAGCTGATTTTTATGATAGTGAGTACAAGATATTTCAATGAATTTGGATCTCTCTCCTGGTAATAACACAGTTAGGAGACAAGAATGCATCTAAATACATGCACCCATATTAATAACAAGCTTGCTTCAAAACTGCAAGATGAATTGGAGGAAAACTGTGAGGAAGCTGAATATTATTTCTATGCTTATAAAAGGAATCTGAATATCAGTGGAACCTACACTTCATTCCCAGTCTCTCGGTTGTGTGTGGACCTCTGACTATTAATGTGAATAATCAATATTAATGTGACTATTAATGTGAATAACCAATGTTGTGACTGCAACAGTCTTTTTGGTTCTTATTTGATGACAAGATGTCCATCAACAATGATCATCAAGAAACTTTTGGGGAATATTGCTTATTGCTTTTTTTTTCCTCTTGAAGATTTATTTTTATTTATTTATGTATAGAATAACTGGGGTATAGGCCAGAGGTGCTGGGGGGTGAGAGGCTTCACCAGAGACAGAGTGGGGAGCAGAACAGGTGGATCTACTAAAATACACTGCTGAGGGGAGCAGCAGGCAAGACGGGAAAGGTCTACTGTGCCATGTGGTTTAGCTCCCTGCCCAGGGATTGAACCCAGGCCATTGTGGTCATAGTGCTGAGACTTAACCCCTAGGCCACCAGGAAGGCCCAATGGTTTATGACTTATGGGACCTGGATATGACATGGTACTCCTGGGATCCTTGCAGTGAGTCTGGAGAGAGAGAGTGGGAGAAAAAATATGGTAAAGCCTGTTTTGTTTTGTTTTGTTTTTTTAAGTAGGCATTAACGGTGGGAACCTAGGATTTTGGAGCTATTGGTGAATTTAAAACTTTAAGGGTGGGATTTTAATATTTGGGAAGAGAAAGAAGAAGGAGCTTAATAGTCAGTATTGAAATCAATCCCTAAAACAAGGGATCCTCCATGATGGGAGGCAACCTAGATTCTCAGCTAGTCATGTGACTGGCAATATATTTATTGGGGTAGTCATCTTTAAAGTGGATGCCTCTTTGAACTCCATCCTCAACAATCAAAGATTAAGTCAGAGACTTGCATTATGAAGAAACAAACAAACGCACAACTGCCAAGACTACGCCACACTCTTGTAGCCTTTCCACCAATTCTTTTGACTTTGACAGTGAAGTTTATTTTTGTTTTCTCCTTTGCAAAACGTTTTCTCCTTTGCTTGAAAAATTTGCATCCCGGTTCTTGTCATTTGTTGGCTTCATTTTTTAGTTCACAAAATTTTCTGTTTCTAATGCTTAAGGTTATCAAGAAATAACATACTGTTTTATCCTGCAGAAAATAATTTCCCTTTTTAAAAGATGTATTTATTTATGCATACAAGAGCTGAGGTGCAGGTCAGAGATGCGAGGGGGTGAGACAATTCACCAGAGACAGAGTGGGGAACAGAACAGGCAGACTGACTGAAATACATTGCTGAGGGGAGCAGCAGGTGAGACAGGAGAGGTGAGTTCCTCTCTGGCCAGCCAGGGATTGAACTTTGTGCTGCAGAGGCTGGGGATTGCTTCATAGTGTGGTGCTTAACCGCTTGCACCACAAGGGAGGCCCCAGAAAATAATTTCTTAACATATATTACTCTTAGATAGAAATAATCTTGTCATGAAAAAGTATTCTGGTCTCTCTACTATGTGTATCACTTTCATGTTTATTAGTCACAAAATGAGACATTAATAGAAAGAAAATTAAATCCCAGGAGGATACACAATGGAGACTGGAAGGAAAAGAATTTGAAACAATCCCACTCTATGTCTACTCTATTCTCTTTTAATCATTCACTATTTTCACAATACCCTCAAATTAAAACCAGAGACTTAAAGGTTTCTGTAAAACATGGTATGTTTAGTTTATTATGCTATTGGCTAGTACTGTTCCTTGATTTCTCCCCATAGTAGATGTCAAGATAGCTGATTATTATAAGAAGCTTATCTGTGGCTACTTGACCATCTTTACCTGTATACACAAATGTCTGTAGCTGGAACATCCAGAGGGTAATTACAGAGAAAGAACTGACAAACTTTTAAACTGGTGAACCAAGAAGGAAAAAACTAAATTGTCATTAGTTGCGCATAATATATTTCTATTCTTAGTAAAAGCAAAAAGACCACTTAAAAACTAATAAAACTAATAAGTATTCAGTGAAATAGCCAGATACAAGGAAACATACCAAAATAATAGCTTTCCTGAATACCAGAAATGATCAGTTAGGAACTAACACACACATACACACACATATACACACACACAGAGATTTAAAATAGAAATATAAACTACTGAATATTTAGGAATGAACTTCAGAAATCAGAGAAATGTGTAATTGAAAAAAAAAATAAAGCAAACATATTCATTTTAAAAGAAGACATTTATGCCTGGAAAGAAGTGATAAATTTTAGTATATAAATTATGCTATATGTATGGATAGAGAATTTATAATAAAATATTTAAAATATCCTAAAATAAGTGATATATGTGCTCCTCTAGAGCTAATATATTTGATTAGTGTATTTGGTATTTTTGGGTAGAAACCTAAGAAAGGAATTGGTAGACCATACGATAGATATCCTTTCATTATTTGAGAAAACTGCATACTGTTTTGAAAAGATGTTGGTCCAGTTTACATTCCCAACAACAGCATAGGAGAGTTCCCTTGAAAGCATAGATCAGAAATGAGGAAATATCAAGTCAGAGCAGCCAGAGGGGTTAAAGGTCAAAGAAATTAACTGTGTGTGCTGTATCTTTTCAGAAACCAAAGGACTCGCAAAGGGTATGACTTAAGGCTTTGTCCTGAAAGAAACCTAGAGTTTCAGGTATTTCAAAACAAACAAGACTTTTATTCTGCTAAATAGAGCATTACTTCATATGAAGGGGGGAGAAGGAAAAAATTATATTGAACACATCAATTTTGAACTATTAATCAGAAGCCATTTTGCTTCTGATTATCCTAAGAACAGTGCCATTGATTTACTTCTTCCCCTCAGGATGTAAAATGAATAAAAATGTATACACAAATGCAAATACAAATATGCCTATTTATTTTATACAATATTAGGAATTCTGTTAAGGTTTTGGAAAGACAATGTCCTTATTCAAAGTCCATATTTGTTTTAGTCCTGTAGGATTGGTTTTAAAATATAAACTTTTAGGATGAAGGTGGTTGGTGTGGTCCTGTTAATCTGCTCCAAAGCCATTTCAGTGTCAGATACACATTATACACTAATTGGATTCCTGATGCATCTTTAAAAACTAATTTCAAAACACTAAGTAATCAGCGGCTTTGTCTTCAATACAAGACATTGCATCAGCAAAAAGTGTTTATTACTCAGCCACCTGTGTTCTGCACAAAGCAATTTAAGCAGACACAGTCCTGCCCTGAGGAACTGTCTAAAGCCAGTGTCACTGTAACATTCAGAGACAGTCAGACAACTACACTGATGACAAACACAACCTACTAACATTGTTAGAAATATAAAAAAAACCACTTCATAATTTTTTTTTTCCAATCAAATGATGAAGTTTTTATTTTGGAAAAAATGGCATGAGAACTTGATAAATACTCAGTAAATATCTATTGAATTAATAATACATACAACAATCCTATTTAGATTCAAGAGAGAAAATTGCAATGTAAATATAGCTTCTTCATTATAATGCATTATATATGGCACATTTCATATGAAATAAGCTTTATTTCACTATTATGAAAACCATTTTCTTGTTTCCATTAGATTTTTACCTACTTGAATTTAGGACGAAGAGATACATCTCCCTATGTGTCAGTTTTTGCTATAATGTCTAGCATATGATATAATATAGACTTTCAAAAATGTTTAGATCCATGTAGTCAATGAATATTTGACAAGGGAACTAAGAATATTCAATTGATAAAGGATAAACTTTAAAAAATGGTTTGGGGAAACTGGCCGGATAACCACGTGAAGAAGAAAGAAATTTGACTGACCTCATATACTCTGCACCAAAATTAATCATCCACCATGCATTAGATTTAACCCAAATAGATTAAAGATTTAAATATGAGCTTTACCAGTAATTTAACTTTCTGACAAGGTGCAAACCTAGCAATAGATTTTCATTTGTTCATTTTTTTATCAACTTAGTTATTTTGCCTATGCAACACAGCAGAGTTTTGAATTTTAACCTAAATTCAGATCTATAAACATCTATTAAAATATCTTAAAAATGATAGCACTATAATTCAGCATTTTTTAAAAAAAGCATACATAGAAAATTGTCTTTCACACACCAGGCGATGTAAATAAAAGTCAGAAGAAATTGCCCAATTTTTTAGTATAGGGTATATATACCTTTTCAGTATTAGGTGTTCATAGTGGATGAATTCATGATAAAGAACTATGTTTCATATGCTAACAGCTATCAAAAGAAACGTGTTTTGGCAGACTTTAGAGAAGAGCTATTTAATTTTCAACATTATTTAATTAATTATGATAAAAAGCAAACAAAAAGTTATCCAGATAGGGAATACAGAAAGAATAATGCTTTTTTTTTTTTAATGTCACCAGCAATTATATACTAAGGCTTAAGGATGCTTATATTATATATGTATCACAGTGCTATTACCTGAGGTGATTCACAAAAATCTTTGAATTCTGAAATCAGTTTAGATATAGGTTCAAATTCTAATAGCAACACTTAGGAAGAAAAATTGTTAGAAATGGAAAGAATGTCATTTAAAATTTTTGATTTATTAAAAAGTTCTGCTTTTAACAGTTAAACAAAATCTAAAAATGGATTTGTGTTTTATACCTACATGGTGTGTTATTTTCAAGAAAATATAACTGCAAAATATGATTAATGTTCAAGCAAGATCTGCAGTGCAACTAGGGTGAGGGGGTCACAACTCACTGGAGTCAGCAGTATGTTCTATTAGGGAGAGCTTGCTAAGGGAAAGACTATCTCATTGAAAAGAGTCAGTACTATGAGTTTTGATCACTCCTCTTATTATTGAAAAATCTTAGAGGCTAAGATTTAATTTTATTAAATAAAATGATGTGTTTCCATTAGCCAGACATTTTCTAAGCAATCATTATAAAAGTTTCAAATAGCATTCTTCAAAGAAATAGAACAAATATTATTGCAATCTATATGGAACCACAAAAGACCCCTATAGCTAAAACCATTCTGGCAATAAAGAGGAGGAATGGAGGTATGCCATTCCCAACTCAAAACTATACTACCAAGCTATAGTCCTCAAAACTGCATGGTTTTTGAACTAAAAATAGGTACTGGGACTGATAGAATAGAATTGAAAACCTAGAAATAAACCCATACTTACATGAAAAATTAATCAACAAGGACCTAAGAGTATACATTTGGGAAAGGAAAATATCTTCAATAAATGATGTTGGGGAAACTGAACAGCCACATGCAAAAGAAGGGGGCCTCCCTGGTGGTGTAGCGTGTTGAAAACAGCACTGAGAAATTGTCTGCAGCCTCTGCAGTGTGGGTTTGATTCCCAGCTGGCCAGGAAGTTATCCACGTGGCTCAGCAGACCTCTCCTGTCTTGCCTGCTGCTTTTCTCAGCAGTGCTTTCAGTCTGTCTGCCTATTCTGTCTTTGGTGAATCCTCTCACCCTTCCGTGCCTCTGACCTACACCCCAGCTTTTGTATAAATAAATAACTTAAAAAAAAAAAGAAGGGACCTAGGGGCCTCCATGGTGGTGCAGGGGTTAAAGTCAGCACTATCAAGCTATCACCACTCACTGCAACAAGAGTTTGATTCCCCAGCTGGACAGGGAGGTGACCCACATGGCAAAGCAGACCTCTCCTGTATTGCCTTCTGCTCCCCTCAGAAGTATATTTCAGTCAGCCTGCCTGTTCTGCTCCTACTCTGTCTCTGGTGAATCCTCTCACCCCCAACACCTCTGGCCTACACCCCAGTTCTTGTATGCATAAATAAATAAATCTTAAAAAAAAAGGAGGGACCTAGACCATTATTTCCCAGAATGTACAAAAATTAAGACAAAAAGAACAATGACTTGGAGTATGTCATTATCTCACAGCATATATAAATGAATGAAACTAAACCCTTACCTAATAGCATGCACAAAATTAACACAAAAAAGATCAAAGATTTGGAAGTATGACCTGAAGTCATAAAGTACATAGATGAAAACATAAGCAAAATATTCCACTACACTTTCTTTAATTATGTCTTGCAGATTTGAGTCCAATGGCAAGGGAAACAAAAGCAAAAATGAACAAGTGGGACTATATCAAACTAAAAGGCTTCTGCACAGCGAAAGATTATAAAAATGGTTTCCTATTTTAATGGGGGGGATATGATTGACAAAGTGTTAATATCCAAAAGATACAAAGAACTCAAATAGCTTAATAAAAGAAAAAAATTTAAAAAATGGACAAAAGCCTAGACTAATCTTCAAAGAAGACATACAGATGGCTAAGAGGCACATGGACAAATGATCATTTATCATGCAGGAAATGCAAATCAAAACCACAATGAGATACCATCTCACTCCTGTGAAAATCATCCATATCAAACTAGATGAGAAATAGCAAACATTTGTGTGTGAAGAAAAAAGAACCCTCATATACTATTGGTGGAAATGCAGATGGTTCTAGTCCCTATACACTGATCTAGCCCCTAGTATGGAAGTTTTTCAAATGTTTAAAATAGATCTAGTATATAAATGAATCCAGTGTATGTGTGTGTATGTATATGTGTATATATATGTGTGTGTGTGTGTATATATATATATATATATAAAAGAATATCCAATGATCCAATGTTTAATCTTACTATTGACTAAGGAGGTGGCATGAGGCAATTTTCTTATCTATAAAAATGGGATTAATATTAGTTACATTCCATGCCTACTGCATATAGTTGGTGCTGTTTAAATGCTGAATGCAAAAAGTTTTTTTTGTTTGTTTTGTTAGTTTTTATTGAGCACTTAATGAAGATATTAGATGAACTGTTTCATCACACTGGAAAGGGCTATAATTTCACAATAGATCAAGAAATCTTCTTCCTATAAAATGAGAAGGATAGAAAGTTATTCTTCCAACTTTCTATTTATAAATTTGGGGATTTGTTTACATAACTTTCTATGTTTTGAAAGACAAAATGTAATATATATTTAAAATGTTCTCAAAAATAATTCTAACCAGCTTTAATTTTAAGCAGGAGTGATAAGAATCTACATGTAGCACATAATCTTATAGTTTGGAATTAGGAACCCAACATTATATATTGAGGTTTTCATCCATTTTTGATGATTTTATTAATTTAGTTTTGCATCAATAAATTTTTATCATGTATAGTTCTAGAAATAATACCACTGAAGCTGTATGGATGCAGTAGTCATTTCAAACTGGGGATTGTTTAAAGAAACAGACATGTTTAATTTTTCTAATGAGCCAGAGGAATTTATTTTGCATATGAGTAATTAGGAGATTGTAGTTATAGGAAATAGAGAATGTATGGGAAAGGAACCAGCAAGTTTTTAATTATTTTGTATTAATTTGAACATAGACAAAGTCATGAGCTCTAGCCATGAATTCTTAAGAATGAGAAAGGAATGGGATCATAGAAAAATACAATAAGAGCTTACTTCTATTTGTAGTGTTTTACTTATTAAGATGAAAGATCTGAATTAAAGATGGTAAATGGTAGGATGTGTTAGACAATATGGTAGATATATAGTATTCATGATGTATTCATGATATCTCCTTTTGTGCTATTACTTTCTTTGAAATATTTTGTAATAAAGAAATTTAAAATGCAGAAAACAAGTGACAATATATTCCACTAAGAAAAACAAAGCAATATTATTAATACATTCGACCATTCTAAGAATGTGCTGCTGTTCCCTATCCTTTTTGTGAGCTTCTTTTTTTTTTGTTTGTTATTTTGTTTTCTGTCATGCCTTATTTTTTCACCAATTTATTTTATTTTCTCATGAAGACTCTAGGGTTGAAAAGATTATCTTTTATTATCATTTCTTTGTTAACACAGTTTCTTAAACTTAATTGAGGACTGGAAGAACTTTTTATTTATTTTTTAAGCCTGAAATCCATATTGTTATCCTTCAGTCTAGTATCCCATGGAATACATCTTGAAAAATGATGGATTAGATGATTCCCTAAGGTACATTCAAGGGCTAATATTAGATGATTCCATCATTTCCTTGAAATATCGTTCCTCCCTGTGCTGGTGGTGGATGTTCTGTGGCAGCTTATTAAACAGCAGATGTTTAGGTATCCTGCTGTCATCCAGGGAGCAGGTTTATTTTGTAGCAAGTGACACTTCCAGATGGTGAACTGGATGCAGTTTAGCAAGCTATTGATGAAATGACTCAGGAAGTGGTGTAAGGCATTCGTGGGCAATCCAAATTTCATTCAAAATTAGATATTAACACCATGTTTTACACATTCAAATGGTTTTGAGCTTACTGCCAGGGGTCAACTTTGTACAGTAAGCTCAGAAAGTTCATGCGTCATAATTAAACTCTACACATTTCCTCTACATGCTATCTTGGTAGATTTTTTAGAGTTGTCAGTTCTGCTTACAAATAAAAAATGTCATATCTAGTATACTAATCGATATATGACTGGCTTTAGCTTATCTACAGTAGCAATCCATTTATTCTGCAAAACAATTTAAATTTTTATAGCTTTTAAATTTTTGTATATTTAAAAAATATTTTCTTAATATTTTAACTGATTTTTCGTTTCAAAATGATTATTTAAGGGGCCTCCCCGATGGTGCAGTGGGTTGAAAACAGCGCTGTGAAGCTGTCCGCAGCCTCTGCAGCACGGGTTCAATTCCTGGCCAGCCAGAGAATGCCCACATGGCGCAGCAGACCTCTTCTGTCTGTCTCACCTGCTGCTCCCCTCAGCAGTGTTTTCGGTCCATCTGCCTGTTCTGCTCCCCCTCTGTCTCTGGTGAATCCTCTCACCCTCCAGCGCCTCTGGCCTGTACCCCAGGTATTGTATAAATAAAAAATAAATCTTTAAAAAAAAGTGATTTTATGTCAATGTTATATCATATAATTTAGGTGTAGGTACTAAGGTATAGGCCTAGAATAATAGAGAATACATGGTACAAACACTCATAAATTGAAGAAAATATTAAATGAGATGACCCCATCAGACTTGAAAGTACATAAATAACCTCATTTAGAATCCATTTAAGATACTCTGAAGTAATTACAATGGCATTTGTATACTGTTTACTTTCTCCCTACTTGCTTCAGAGGAGTAGTGTTCTGTACTTGTCTCAATGCCACCACTTGCCTGAAAGTTTTACATCAGGTGATACCCCTGCTTTCACTGAGTATATAGTTGTACTTTTCATAAATCCACCAGCAATCACATAAAAGAAAGTAACTAATTTGATCTGATAATTTGACTTAAACATTTATCTTTGTAAAAATCAGGATCTAGGTATACAGTATCGGATGTCAAATGACCTATTGCCGGACAAATAAACCCTGAAAAAATAAGCTTTGCCTCTACACAAAAATAAAAGAAAAATATTCAAAGACCTCCCCAGTGGCACAGCGGTTGAGTGCTGGGTTGCGAAGCTGCCCGCAGCCTCTGCAGCACCGGTTCGATCCCCAGCTGCTCCCGACCACCAGAGGAGGGTCCCGCATGGCGCGCAGACCTCTCCTGCCGCCCGCTGCTCCCCTCAGCAGTGTCCTTCTGCCTGTTCTGTTCCCCGCTCTGGCTCTGGTGAATTCTCTCACCCTCCCGCGCTTCTGACTGTACCCAGTGCTTGTATAAATAAATAAAAAAATAATTAAAAAAAGAAAAATATTCAAAACATACTAGGACATTTTTTATTAATACCCGATCACATATTACTAAAAATATAGCTGCTTAAAGCACCAAGTGTTTTATTGTCTAGTTTCTGCGGACCAAGTTCTGACCATGATCTAATTTATTCATCTGGGATAGTCTTAACAGCTTGAAATCAAAGTGTGGGTAGGGATAGAAACCTCTTCTTAAGGATTAGGTGGTTATTGCCAGGGCTTGGCTCCCCTCCATAGAGCTGTCTCAAGACATGATAGCTGGCTTCTCCCAGGGTTAATGATCCAAAAGAGAGCACGACCAGGTATCCAGTAGAAAAGCCAGAGTCTTTTTATAACCTAATCTTGGAAATCATCCCCCATTATTTCTGCCCCATTCTATTGATGTGTCTTGTCCACACTCAAGAATGGATCGCACAAAATTGTGGATCCCAAAAGGCATGACTACCATAATTTTTTTAAAAGATTTATTTATTTATGCATACAAGAGCTGGTGTACAGGCCAGAGATGCGGGAGGGGGGTTGTGGTGAGAGGATTCACCAGAGACAGAGTGGGGAACAGAACAGGCAGGCTGACAGAACTACAATGCTGAGGAGAGCAGCGGGCGAGACAGAGAGGTGTGCCTCGCCATTGCGTTGCTCCCTGGCTGGCTGGGGATCAAAGTCGTGCTGCAGAGGCTGTGGATTGTTTCATAGTGCGGTGCTTAACCCCTTGCGCCACCAGGGAGGCCCATGACTACCATAGTTTTTGATCACTTTAATGATGAAAGTATTAATTTGAGTGTTTCTAAATGTCTTCTAACAAAATCAGTAGAATGCTCAGGTAGTCCACTGTTAAGAACATGAAATCGTGAAATTAATACTCAAGAAAGTTGGAAAAAAAACAGAAGTCTTTTGAGGTGATTTTGAATTCTTAAAATAAGTAGTAAAATTACTACTAAGTGTGATGCTAAATATAATACACATAGAGATTTGGCTTCACTTCATTCTACACTTGTAAGAGTACATTGTTCCATCTGTGAGGAGACTTAACCTGACTCCAAAGGGAAGCATTTATACATATGGACATTATATGGGCATATGGTAAATAATAAAAACACTATATGATAAAGTACCTTTTGAAATTATCTACTACTACTTTTAGTGTCCTGAAGCAAAATGAACTAAATGTAATTATTTTAGCACTGTAAGAGGTCAAAGTCTTTTTGAACAGGTGTTTTATGTTCCACTATAAAATATATCTTCACTAGAAATTTAAAGATTTATAATAATAGTAACTTATGACAGTGAACAATTTTGTTTATGGTAGAGGAAAACATTTTTGTTCCTCTAAACAGGGCACAATGATAAAAAAGGTGTTTTTAACACCCTTTTGATACATAAAATTTCAACCATTTGCTGACATCAGAAATATACCTGCTATTCTTTCTTGAATCATATTTTCTCTGTTGGTTTTAAGATATCCAAGAAAACTATAGCTTGTATTTTATGCCTTTCAAAGAATCAATGTAAAGCTATGCATACTGAGAGAATCTTCAATTTATTAATTATTATTTTTTCAGTTAATAAAATCTGTGCTATGAAAGAATTCAAAAGATTAATAAGAAATGTGTAGGGGATATTAGTGGCTTCAAAAGTCATTTTCTGAAATCAATAGAGCCTCCTATATTAGAGACTGACACCCCTTTTCAAATAATCCTAATTACCCTCTCATATCTAAACATTGAAAAAGTAACCTATTTCAGATCAATATTTCACCATAGATACTTTTAATGATAGCTATCCATGTCGCACAGCTTTTGTTTGTTAAGCTGACACAGAAAATTAGTTTTGCTTTTTCTTGCTTATGATTTGCACTTGCACATGAACCAGATGGCAGTAAGAATCAGATAAAAGAATAATAAACTTAAGCTAGAGAAATTGAGATTGTTTGAAACAACATATCATTTCAAAGATACAAAAACCCTGATGGTTAAATCCTTTCCTTTTGCTCCTTGCATGAGCTGTCTAATGCATTTATTTCCGTCTACCTTTATTGGAGAATCTGTCCATTAAATTAAACCACGGAAATGCAGGGCAGATGAGTCTTCGTTCAGGGAACTAATAAGCCCACTAAGTCATGAACAGTACATCAGATGAGAGGTAGTTTTTCACCTTTCTTACACACCTGGGAGGCATTATACAATTTTTCCTCTGAAGAGGACTTTTTTCCTTGTCCAGAGGAAATACTTTTCTTACACAGCCTCTAAATAATGAGACACTTTAAGGTAACGCTGTGTAGAGGGACTTGTGTAGCAGAAGTACATCACAGGGTGTGTGCTGTTAGATACCCGAGCTTATTACTTTGATATACCAAATGATGCCACAAATCAAAGATTCCTAAAGCTCTATCTGTTTGGCATGCAATAAGGTAAGTGACAAATAAAGATATTCTAATACAGCCTTGCTGTCTCCACATCAAGGTCTGTATGAAATAGAACCCTGCTGCCTATAAAAAATTCTTGAGAGACTTGCATGAGCCCGGGTCCTTGAACAGATTATAAATATGTACTTATTGCATGAGAGGTTAGATTTAATAGTACATTAAATATAGTAATAAGAAGTTATTCTGACATTGGATTAAAAAAAACATAGGGGATGATACTGGTAAATGAACAAGAGCAAGAAATGAAAATTTAAAGAAATATCACTTAGTTCAAATTAAATTTTAGAATACGTAGAGCTATTCTAATTGTATCATGTGGCCTACTCACCTACACAAATCAAATATTAATACATTAAATATGGAAAAACGGTGGAATTTTTCAAAAATAATTAATTTCATATTGTCCAAAAGTATATTTTGATAAATTAGCTGTTACAAATAAGAAATTACCCTCTCACATTTCTGGGGAGTCTGAAGAAATACGTTCATGTGTTAAAAAAAAAAAAATTTAGGTAAGAACTCAGTAAGTTGCTGGGGCCTCCCTGGTGGCACAAAAGATTAAGATGCAGCACTATGAAGCTATCTACATCCACTGCAGCACGAGTTTGATCCCCGGCCAGGGAGGTGATCCACATGGGCAGCAGACCTCTCCTGTCTCACCAACTGTTCCCCTCAGCAGTGTTTTTCAGTCAGTCTGCCTGTTCTGTTCCCCACTCTGTCTCCGGTGAATCCTCTCACCCCCCACATTTCTGGTCTGCAACCCAGCTTTTGTATACATAAATAAATAAATCTTTAAAAAAAGAACTACAGAAGTTGGAATTGCTCTAAAATCACTAATGAAATATTTTTTTGGTGATACTCTTTAAATTGATGTCTTTACATAATTACATGAAATAATCCTAGCATTCTTCAATAAATAAAGCAAGTTAAAGTAACTAAAGTGGTGAGATAAGCTACGCATGACTACATGCAAATTTTATCAGCAACTATTCCTGTTTTTTTTTTTTTTTAACTAAGTAATTTTTAAGGAGAAATGTCTTTTTTCTTTGTCTTTTTTTTTTTTTTAAAGATTTATTTATCTATTTAAACAAGCAATGGGTAGTCAGAAGCGTGGGAGGGTGAGAGAATTCACCAGAGCCAGAGCGGGGAGCAGAGCAGGCAGAAGGACCGAAGTACACTGCTGAGGGGAGCAGCGGGCGGCAGGAAAGGTCTGCGCGCCATGTGGGACCCTGCTCCGGTGGCCGGGGAGCAGCCAGGGATCGAACCGACGCCGCAGAGGCTGCGGGCAGCTTTGCAACCCAGCGCTCAACCACTGCGCCATCAGGGAGGCCCCATTCACTTTTTTTGTGTGAATCGTAGGTTAAATTCTGATAGGATTTGAGAAAGAAGGTCAAAAGAAGATAACAAACACATACCACTTCAGTGTGCATATTTCTAGCCTCAGATATTATTTATTATATGATAAAAATGTACTTCTATAAGTATTTTTCATAAAAATTATTGCAAGTTAAACACCCATAGTAAGATAATGTTGATAATAATACCTTCCTGAATGGAGTGAAAGGGTTGAAGTTTATCAACAGGGGATTAGTAAAATTAAAGATCTGGCTTTTCCAACAATCACTAGCTTTCATTTTTAAAAACATATTTCAAGATTCTGTAAATTAAAATAAAATTTAACATTAAATTGTTCATAAGAAATAAATTTAATACAATGGTCTTTAGCACCCTAATAGTTAAAAAAAAGTAAGTAAAAATGAAAACCTATATTGATTATCATTTAAAATATACTTTAGGACCTCCCTGGTGGCGCAGCGGTTGAGCGCTGGGTTACGAAGCTGCCCGCAGCCTCTGCAGTGCAGGTTCGATCCCGGCTGCTCCCAGGCCACCGGAGGAGGGTCCCACATGGCGCGCAGACCTCTCCTGCCGCCCACTGCTCCCCTCAGCAGTGTACTTCGGTCGTTTTGCCTGTTCTGCTCCCCGCTCTGGCTCTGGTGAATTCTCTCACCCTCCCGCGCTTCTGACTGTACCCAGTGCTTGCATAAATAAATAAATAAATAAATAAATAAATAAATAAATAAATAAATAAATAAATAAAATTTAAAAAAAAATATGCTTTAAAATACACACTTTGATAAAAATCAAAATCAACAAACAACTATGAACCAGAGACACTTTATGCGAGGTAGGGGGCGGGGAGGGGAGGTATTGGGGTCAAAATAAGGGGGTTGCAATTTATGGGGAATATAAAAATAAAATTTATAATAAAAATAAAATAAAATACACACTTTGAATAATGGAAGTTTTTGAAGTGCCCTTATGACTACCAATTTATGAAGTAAAGCTGAATGCTATTTGGATAGTATGAAAAATTGCCCTGGTCTTTCAAAATAATTTTCTTCACCTGGAAAAATTCAAAGCACTTTCTAGATCTTACTATGACAGATGGATGCATCACCCTGGGGGAAAATAGCAACAAAATGGGGAAGAAAGATTTACTTGAAAGGCGTCTCCATGATCTCAGTAAATTACTATGTGTAGAGAAATAAACTGTAGTATGGAAATTTAATCACTAGCTGCCAAGGAGTAATATATTTACTTATTCATCAATTTTGCTTACAAAATACATTTAGGGTATGTTTCGGTGCATGTATCTCCCATCACCATATTCCAAACAATAGATAAACTGTTGGAAATTTATGAACTTAAACTACAACAACGAACAGATCTATTCAACTGCTCTCATGGAGTATAATTCTACTATTTCAGTGAAGATATTTTGAATTTTTAGTGTTCCTTACTTCATTTAAGAGGAAATTTTTTCATTTCAAAAACAAAAAAGTGAGATAATCATATGAGTTATAGCCTTAATAGTTAGTGTTAGATGTATCCAATGCGTGAGGCAGTGGGATTGATTGTCAATCATTGTTCATGGGATTCTAAAAATCATTCAGAATAGAATTTAGCAGTTGTAGGATTTTTAACTTTTAATTTCAAAACTTCTACAAAACTGTTATTTGTTTCAGGTAATGTGCATATTTGTTAACTATGTCTAATGCATTTCATTAAAATATGTCTTGTTTTGAAAATTTTTGGCAGAAAATAGTTCTCTAAAAAAAGTCAGTTTGGGGAACAGCAATCTGCAGTTATTTTTTTTCCCCTAACAAAAAGCATGACAAAGTATGCCCAATATAACCTTTTACTATCATAAAAGCAAAAGAAAAATGATAATATTTTACACAAATTAAACTTCTGGCTTACATTTGTTGCAGTATAGGCTTAGGCATTGTAAACAAAAATAAATGTGAAACTCCAGAATACAATGGTTTAAATAAATAGAATAACTACTTTACTCATTGCAATGTGAAGCTGAATTCAGAAGACTCTACTCCAGGAGAAAAAAAAAAAAAGTGTCCCAGGTCATTTCACATTTTTACTTTCCATTGCCAAAGTGTTATTCTCATGTGCATAGTTGATTTTATCAACCCTTTTCTATACAGTAACTGTGGGGAACGAAAAGGCAAATAATTAAATGCTAAATTACATAAATTTCATTTAAAAAGTGATCTGATATTCACTCTACATTCTACTGAAGAAAAAGTAGTCACTGCAAAGTATAGAAAATATCTCACTAGTCATGTACCCAGCAAAAATCTGCTGTATTAAAGTGTGAATTTGGAGAAACAGAATAAATGACGGGAATACTTCCTTATTCTCCTGTGTGGACTCATTCTGTGATTTGTTGCATCTTGTGAGTTTAGCATCTCAATGAAACATATTTCTCTCCATCAAGCCTAAATATGACTCTCTCCAACCTAGTAGTCCCTGATCTAATAGACAATTTACATTACCACCTCTCACCCTAAATAGACTAGAACAAAAGATCAGTCTACCATAAGCAAATAACTAGCTTGTAGAGCCCATGTATTTGGTTTAGTGTCTTTGGTAATAAACATATCTTAAAAAAAAAAAACAGGTTTTACTACGTTTTATGCCTATCAGTTTTCTGTTAAAACCACCATGCCAAAAAATTTCCTCAAGACTGCCAATTCTTCCATTTTCTGGTTGGATCCATCTAACTCTCCAATAATGTAAAACTGAAGGTAGCCCAAACCGTATGATTGGCTGAGAAGGCAACACCTTCCATCAGTGTCGCTGCACACTGGCTTTCTCTTCTGCCTAAAAATATTTAATTTGGAGGCCATGTAAATAGTTGAAAATTTATCTCATGTATTTTTGTTGTTGTTGTTTTCAGGATTAAAAATAAAAAAAAAACAAGTTTGCATTTTAATACCTTTTTTTTTTTTAAGATTTACTTATTTATTTATACAAGCACTGGATACAGTCAGAAGCGCGGGAGGGTGAGAGAATTCACCAGAGCCAGAGCAGGGAGCAGGACAGGCAGAAGGACCAAAGTACACTGCTGAGGGGAGCAGAGGGCGGCAGGAGAGGTCTGCGTGCCTCATGGGCCCCTCACCCAGCAGCCGGGGATCGAACCGGCGCTGCAGAGGCTGCGGGCAACTTCGCCACCCAGCACTCAACCACTGGGGCACCAGGGGAGGCCCTGCATTTTAATACTTTTAAGATCCAGATTATTGTTTGCTCAGTCAATGTGATTGCTAATCGCAGGCAGAGATTGCTCTCTTAGCCGTGCTAAATTTTCTTCTGCACAGGTTTGCAAAAATTTTCATTTCTTGCCTGATCTCGGCTCTTTTTACTAGTAACTTGCTAAAACATCAAAGAAAGCCAAACTAATCATCAGTTTGACTATATCTAACAAGTTCTAGTAAAACTACAGAATTGGTAAGCATATGGTCTGTCACTGAAATTAGTACAGGTGATAGATTTACAAGTTTTTTTGGTATATCTTACCAAAAGCTATCTTGTTCCAAGCAGAATACTCATAACATCACTTGGCACTTTCTTATAGCAGTGCCACTGACACGTGAATTGAGTTTTTCTTTAATAATTATTTTTTTAAGATTTATTTATTTATACAAGAACTGGGGTACAGGTCAGAGGCACAGAGGCTGCAGCCAGCTTCACAGTGTTGCGCTCAACCAGCTGCGCCACCTGGGAAGCCCTTTAATAATTCTTCATTTCCGGGCCTCCCTGGTGGCACAGGAGGTTGAGTTCAGCGCTGTGGAGCTGTCCACAGCCTCTCAGCAACGGTTGGATCCCTAGCAGGAAGGGAGCAACCCACATGGCTCAGCAGACCTTCCTGATTTGCCTGCTGCTCCCCTCAACAGTGTATTTCAGTCAATCTGCCTGTTCTGTTCCCCACTCTCTCTCTCTCTCTGGTGAATCCTCTCACCCCCTGCATCTCTGGCCTGTACCCCAGTCCTTGTATGCATAAATAAATAAATCTTAAAAAAAATCTTCATTTCCCTGTTTCCTTTTCAGTATTAATGAACTACTAAACTGATTTCAGTAGCACACAGAATATACATGAGCTTAAATGAAACATTTCTTTCACACGAAGTTTGGGAGTGGTATAGACTGAAATCTCTGTGAATTCCTTCCCAAGAAGAAACCCAGGTACTTACTATTTTGTAACCCTTTTCTCCTCTACAGTATCAATTTCAACTACGAATGTCAAAGAAACCATTTTCAAGATATATTTCAGTTTATGGAAATATGAATATATAACTGAACAGGCAACTTCCTTTTGAGCAAGACAGATGTTTCACAGATTACTTCAACTATTCATATTGCATCAGAAAGAATTTAGTCATTATCCACATCTGCAGTGAGGAAAACATTGAACCAGCTTTTTGAGGTAAAGCAGGAGGTTAGTTATCTGTCCTTTCATCTAATGACTCATTTGTAAAGAGTTACTTTGTCTAAGGACAAGTCCCATCAATGTCAACATAGACCCAATGACTACTCTCATTGGGAAGATAGAGGCCTGGCTCCCTCAACAAATTTAAGGACAACTAGAAAAACCTCCTCAATTTTCAAAAAAAGCCATGGGTTCAGCCAAGTCTTGGCTGGAGCTTGACTTCTGTCTCTGATCATCTGTATTTCATTCCATGGTTCCAGAAGTATTGATCCCAAGGGCCAACCTGAACAAAAATCCTGCATATAAAACTTCATCTTGATTCAGCTTCCCATAGGAACCCAATAATCAATAATGATAAGGTAATATATTTAGCTAACACATCTGTAAATTGATCCTTCTGTACTTTAGCTAACCACATCAAGGCAAATATAACAGAGGTGCAGCTACATGCCTTGCGCTTGACTCAAAATTGCATCAATCTATACATTTTTCCCAAATAAAGAAGTTATCCTTGCATAAATGAGAATAAGAAAAATGCAAGACTTTAGTCATTTCAGTGTATATTCCCATACCACCGTAACATTATACTTATTATATCTGTATTCAAAACCGACTACCTAAATAGGAGTAACCAGAGAGCTTCTCATCACTTCATTACAAATTCATGTCAATTTAGTAGGCAATGGCAATACTCCGACCTGCTCTGCATCTATTTGTAAGTACTAGCTTTTGTTAAAATGGCTCATGCCAAGGCCAACACATCATATGACTCTAGAGACTAAACAAGGAAGCTTTTTGTCAGTCTAATAAGCAGCACTTGTAAAAGAAAGAAATGCTCACACAGGAGGAAACATGAGGTCTACAAGGGTTTCACAAGTCCAGGAGTATTTAGCTGCTCCTTCTCCTTCATTAGAACAAATGGGTAGCGTACACTAGAGGGAGGTTGCCAGTGGCACAGGAATGACTTTCTGTCTGAATCAGGGGAAAAATGTTCCCAGGGCAGGGGGAACAATGGTGATAAATCCCTGCCAGGCAGAAGATAAGACTTCACTCTGAATTGTCTGTGTCATTTCTATCCTGCCATTGCATTTTTCTTTTTTTAGTCCAATGAAGGCCAACATTTTAATACGTTCTACATTACATAAATTACCATAGTGTATTTTGCTGTTTTGACCTTTTCAGCATTCCTTCTATAATTTGATTGGGCAGTTATTATACTTGCTTTCTGTTTACAACATTTAACCTGAAAAGAAGAGAGAGATTGAGCCAAACAAGCGAAATTCTAAAATAACACAGAGACTTAATTAGAGGTATAATGTGCTGCAAGTCAGGAAAACAAAATGCCAGTGAATATGGAACTGCCTTGTGAATTTTTTGATTGACAGAGGCAGCAAGAGAGGAGAAAGTGATAAGTAAAGTGAGGACAACCAGTGGTGTAATTTAAAGGTCATTTACATTAAAATGTCCTATAATGTGTTAAACATAGTGATAACTATGTTTTTAAAATAAATTCACAATTGAGAAATGTGAAATGTACCAAACTTACAATAGAATAATATTGAATAAATAAGCTTTCCAGAACAAATTCAGTCCATCAGGTGGCATTTCTTAAGTGCCTGGAATGTATAACACATTGGTTTAGTAACGGAGTATAAATAAATATAATACATATTTCAAACAATTATAATCTCCAGCTGAGTATGCAGGCAAGGAATGTTTACTGAAATAAATTCATACAACTGAGTGATTTTCCCTAAGAGAATTCAACAACCTGAATGAAGAAATAGAGGTAATGGACAGCTGGATTGATTAAGGGTTAAACTTTGCCAGTCCATGTAGCAGAAAGGTTAAGGAACAAGGAAGTTGGGGTTGTTTAGAAGATTGTGGTTTAAGTGACTTAGAGGAATTTGATGAATAGAACATAATATGGGATGAAGAGGAAGAAGCACACCCTGGGCAGTAAAAAGCTACATAGTGTTTGAAAGGATGAAGCAGAAGATGGTTTTGGAATACGTGTAATAGAAATGCTGTCAAACAGGACCTACATTTCTGATGCTGAAAAAGAAAGAGGAATTTGGGAGATAAAAGCATTAGCTGATTTTACCATTGTGACTATAACTAGAAAAAGATTCCAGAGATTAACTACAGCAGAGTGTATGAATCTTAATTTTTTAAATATGATAAAGCCATATACTATTCAATAATAAGAAAACTGCCTTCAATCTTTCTAAAAGCCTATTCATGTTCTATATTTTAACTAGATAACATTGAAATTAGTTATAATCCACAGGATATGCAATCCTATCATTGTGAAATAATAACTGTAAAAGTATAGATATTGTTATGAATTTAATTCCCCCAAATAGATCATGCTTATACATTTATATCAGTAATCCTTATCAAAGAAGTCTTTAGTCCAGTTCCAAAAATGGTGTAGGGATAAATGATTACAGATTTTCTTGGTTAGTGATATTGCTAAATCATTGATTTATGACAACATATAAATCACCTGTTAAAAGAAAAACAAAAATTCAGAAGAATGGATTTAAATAACTAATAGTCCCTAGATTTATCTGCCAGAAATTTCAATTTTCTGAAAATACTCCAAAATATATTCTAGCATTTTATAGTCTAGTATGATTATAGTGCAGGTACTCTGAAAGAACTTTCTATCCAAAAAAATCCTAGTTAAAATTTATAATATTTTGTGTTAGTAGGCTCTTAAGAGGTAAGGTAATCACAAGTTCTGTTCTCATAAAAGAGGGATTGAGATTCCATTTCTGAGATGATGGAGCAGACATACGCCTTTCCTATTTCTCCCTTAACTTTAAATTTAATATACTAGACAGCATAAATGTTGTAGGTAGAAGTATTCAGCAACAATTTACAGTCAATCCTCATTATACTTAGATTCTGTATTTGTGAACTCATTTACCTGGTAAAACTTATATGTAACCTCCAAAGCAATGGTTATGGTGCTTTCCTGATCATTTGCAAACATGATCAGAGTAGAAAAAAATTGGGGTTACCTGACATGCACACTCCTAGCTGAGATGACATCCACATTCACAACTTTGTCTTCATGTTTCAGCTGCATCATCCTAGAAGATGGAGACAGTAGGGGGTAGCAGAGTGAAGTTCAAGAAACTACAGTACACATATGAGAATCAAATCCTATCTCTTGGACCTGTTAGTGGAACAGCTTCAGGCAAGTCACTTAACACTCTGAACCTTATTTTATTTTGCTGAAAATTAAAGAAAATAAAATCTACATGTTTGATTTGTTTTTTAGGATTTAAGATTATAATTTAAAACAGTGATGTATTTATACACACACCCACGTGTGTGTATAAATACATGCATGTGTGTGTGTGTGTGTGTGTGTATTTTCCTCCCGGGGTAATGGTTCAGTATTTGCAAATTCACTTTTTCGACAGCTTTATAAAGCATAACTATATAATGCATAATTGCATAGATTATAACTACATAATTATTACATAATAAGAAGTGACTGAAAAGCTTTTTCAGGGAAGAACAGACATTAACCTGTATAATATTTCATGATCAGTTATATAGAATGTAAAGATTTGTTGTCTTGAGCAAGTATCTTTCAGTTGAATATGGAAGGATCAATACATGAGTTTTTATTTGCTCCCCAAACCCATTAAAATAGAAGTGAAGAAATAAAATTAGACACATGAAAGGAAAAAGAAGAGAGAGGAGATAAGAAATGTGAAAAAAGCTTTAAGCAATTATGAATGTATATAATGAGTGGTAATGATTTAGAGAAATGAAAGCTAAAAATATTAAAGCAGTAAAGCAAACTGTCTCCTCTTTCAGTAATAAGTTCTTTCTCTTTTAGCTGGACACATGACTATCTAGTTCCAATTATAATTCTCTTAACCTCTTTTGTAGCTATATCAGTAATGACCAAATGTATATATACCTACAGTCATATATTACATGTGTATGTATGTATATGTATGTATAAGTAGCTAGGAGCATCTAGTTCATCCCCTTTAAAACTTATGCTTATTATCCTTATGTTATAAGTAAGAAACTTGAAGTTCAGAGGACAAAACATGACACTCAAACTCACATACTCTGGTGAGCACATAGTCCATATTGATGGTTTTGGAATATGGTTTGGGAAATATTGATGACATATCTGAAAATTCAGCAGTCACCAAAAGAGCACCAATAAATACAGAAACATTATTAGAAGGTGACTCACCTTTATATTACAAATCACAGTCTCCAAGTGCTCATTTTTCACTTCTGCCTTCTAATTTAGTAATTTCTTCCTATGAAAACAGAAGATAAAACTTGATGAAAAGCTACCATAATATGATTTTACTATGAAACTATGTCTACTAATGGGAAAAGAACATAAAATGCAGTAACTAATATTACCTGTTAACCTAAAAATAAAAAGACAGAATAAGAGGCGAATAAGCATTTATTTGGGACTGAAGTATTACACTGTGGGGTACACAGATTGAGGTTAAAAAAGGAAAAAAAAACCTGAAGTGTCCTGAGAAATGGTAAACATTGGGGTACGGGGCTAATTATGGGGCAGAAAAATGAAAATGAAGTAAGTGGTTTAAAAAACATGTTATTTTCATGTGAGAGGTGAGATAGTGACCTATTTCATTCTTCTGCTTGTGGCAGTACAATATTCCCATTATCATTACCCAAGAGGCTTTCCTTTTTCCAGTGTATATACTTTTCTCCTTTGTTGTAGATTAGTTTTCCATAAATGTATGGTTTTATTTCTGGGCTCTCAGCTCTATTCCATTGGTCTGTGTGTTTTCTTCCAGCACCCATGATGTTTTAATTATTCTATTTTTATAGTATAGTTTGAAATCTAGAGGTGTAATAACTCAATTTTTTTCCCTTTTTAGTCAAGAGAGCTTTGGTTTGGGGGGACTTCTGTGGTTCCATATGAATTGCATTAATATTTCTTCTATTTCTTTGAAGAAGTCCATTGGGATTTTTTGGGGATTGCCTTGAATCTGCATATTGCTTTGAGTAGGATGGCCATTTTACAATGTTGATTTTTCCTATCCAAGAGCAGGGAATATCTTTCCATTTCTTTGTGTCTTCTGTTTCTTTTAGCAATGTTACAAACTTAAACTATTTTTGCAATACAGAATTGGATACTGATTCTATCCACTGGCAAGATGATCAGAATACCTATTCTCCTACTGGGTTCAAACAAGTGTTCCAGAAACAGTTGCTTTTTGGCCTGCCCGAGGGTCTTTTGGTCAAGTACAGACAATACACAGTTTTCTGTCATGACGAACACTCCACTTATGTACGTTTTTCACATCTAAAATGAGGGGGTCTCTCTATTTTGCAATCATACTAAGTCAGTTTTTTCCTCCCACATTAATAGAAAGTAGTATGTAACAGGATGGTCTGTGGCAATAACATAAGTATCAGGGGAAATTATGAGGTGCTCAAGTATGAATATGTGCTCAAAAGACAGACAAACCTGAGATCTAAGCTTTATGCTATCATTTAAAATCTATGAGAGGGGCCTCCCTGGTGGCACAAGGGGTTAAGACGCAACCTTTGAAGCTATCTGCAGCCACTGCAGCAAGATTTTGATCCCTGGCCAGGGAGCTACCCACATGGCATAGCAGACCTCTCCTGACTTGCCCACTGCTGCCCTCAGCAGTGTATTTCAGTACATCTGCCTGTTCTGCTCCCCATTCTGTCTCTGGTGAATCCTCTCACCCTCACACACACCTCTCACCTGTACCCCAGTTCTTGTATGCATAAATAAATAAATCTTTAAAAAATAAAAATAAAAAATAAAATCTATGAGAGGCAGACAAAGTTAATAAATCTTTTCTGAACTCAGTTTTCTAAGATGCAAAATGGAATTACCTAACTGGCATGTTACATAAAAATATTCAACTTGTGTCAATGACAGACAACATTTACAGTAGATTTAGTAGGCACCTAATTCCAGATTCATCAACATCTGACAGTCCTGCCTTGTAATTTGGACATTTTAAATACTTATTTTATTCTTTATAGATTTCAAAAAAGGCATGTCCATTCATTTTGCTAAGATTCCACATGTATTCCCATAAAGTTGGACACTGATAAGGTTAACTCTCAGTTGATTACTAATTATTATGAAAATACTAAATACCCATATGAATTAAATCCTTGTTTTCATCATGAGTCACTCACTAAAAATGAAGAGCTGTTTAAATTTGTGTAAAACATTGATTAATCATCTATCAAAAATAAGAGTCCAGGGATATTTAAGCTCTTTGCATTCCAGTGGAGAGAGTGTTTGACTCAAATCACTAACTAAATCATTTTATGATTGAAAATGTAAAATCTGAGCCTCTGATTATGAAAAGGGGATACCAAGACACAGGAGAATGACCCTACTCCCCATTTTTGTGTCAGCATGAGAAGTGTGTTGCTGTGAGGTGCACAAATATGATCACATATGGGAAGAGGCAACAGCTGTCTGCATAAAGTCTTTGGCCTCCTGTTGCCCTGCATCCTAGAGGCAGCCGTGGTGGTTGATGGCTCCCCACCATGCTATACTTTATTGCTTCATTGACTGTCGCAAATGCTGACAACAGTTTACCAGCTGCAAAGAAAATTATTTGATTTACTCAAGTTCTTTTGCTACCATTCCAGAGTCTTGCATGTCCTTGGTTAAATGGTGCCCTTGTAAAAATTGCAAGGCAAAAAAAAAAAACACAAAACTGTTTTCCCCTTAACCAAATAGATATAGTGCTGTGATGTGAAATTACTGAAAAAAAAAAAGTGTGATTTGGGGAAATTACAGTTCCTTGTTTAGTATGTATTGTGCATGCCCTACAGCCTTCCCTAACCAGTAGCTCCCAATTTCATTTAAATTGTAATGATTTCCTTTAAGGACAATTAAGTTGCCTAAGAGCAGTGCATGCATACTAATGTAGCGGAGGCAAGACTCAGTGTAGAAGAGAGTAATAACTGTTTATTAATATGATAATTAAGTGTTAATGCTTAGCAACCTAATGATATCTGTTAAATAACTTACATTTTGGAGCCAAATCCTGGCAAATGGAATTCTATTAAAAATAACAAAATGCAGTGAATATAAAAATAAATGATGCTAATCTGCCATTAAATCACATATATTTTCTGATTTGCATCTCATATTAGAGAAGTCCTCTATTCTCTCTTTTCTACCAAATATGCAAATGTGCAGTATAATTATCCATGCCCATTTCAGAGTTTTTTATGCTCATGCTGTATATATGCATATATTCAAAAGGAAGGAGAAGTAATAAAAAGGTAAAGAGGTAAAGATGAATACCATTTTAGATTATCTTTTTTTAAAACTAGCCCATAAAAGTATGCATGTCCAGGATTTTCAAATAATTCTCAGAAAATAAAACATCCAAAGTGTGGTATTCCAAATTTTAGTACTTTCTATGGGTCTTCATTCTTCAGATTCTCATTCATCTTTTTGCATACTATTCCATAAATAATACTTCCACTTTCTTTAGTTTTACCTATTTTTTCTCTTTTTAAAATCCACTTTTAAATTTTTATTTTATGATGTATATCTCTAATCTTTCTTTATTATTACATATGTAGTGGCATATACACTTAACAAGCTATCTATTCTTAAAATCACACAGTGCTAATTATTGGGAGAATAAACAGAAATTATCATGGTTCTTACAAATTGAGTAACAGGCAAAATTTGTTCTACAAATGTGATGTCTTACTTACATATATGTAATAAATCAATCTTTTATGTGTTACTTTTTTTTAGAAGTTGTCAAACTATTTCCCAGGTTGAAATGAGACACAATGCTGTTATATTCATTGAGTGATTTTTGCTCTCTGATTCCAACAATCAAATGTGGAAAATATTCCATTTAAAGTCACAGTCATGAAATTCTGGCTTTTTTTTTTTTTTTGCCAGTCACTAAGACATCTTCTCTTTTCACTGTTCTGCTAGTCTTGTGGCAAAATATGTACAAACTCACTAACTCAAGTCTTTTGAAGATAAAGGTATGGGGAAGAACTTTCAAGAGAGTGGCATGTATGAGTATTGACAGAAATAAAGGTGAAGTCCAATGTTCAGTGAAATTAAATAAAAATGAGAATTAAGAACATTCACTGGATTTAATCACAAAGAACTCCTTAATGGTCTTTAAAAGGACATTATTCTTCTTAGAGTATTAGGAATTAGGTGAGACTGCCGTGGGTTGAAATATGAAATTGATTAAATTAAATCACAAAGAAATTTTTTAAAGAACATTTTCAAAGTTTTGTGATAAGGGAGGGAACAGATATTTGGTGTTAGCTGGACAGAGACTATAGAATTGAGAACTCTTTTAGAGATAGAGTAGATGTTTATATTTAAATATGTGCAGATGCTAAAGATATACTTTGGAGACAATTGATGTTAACAGGAAAATAGAAATGGTGAAACAAGGTCTCTAAGCAAATCGGAGTAGAAGAGACTTAGCATAGATGGAGATATTGGTCTTCAAATGTAAGAAGCACTGCCATCTCCAAAACTCAAAGAAATGGGGTGAGGTGGTTGTGTGTCTACCTTGAAGTCAGGTATCTCATATCAAATCACCTCAAATTTCTCAGTGAATTGAAATAAAATGAAAGCACTGCCATCTAAGCATCCCTTAACTACAAGTAGTTTTATGTTTGATGCATTTTTCTTCAATATATTGAGTAGTGGAGTTTTTGAAATACAGTTGCTCATAACACACCTGATATTGTTCTTCTTTAGTCTGTAGACCTCTCAACCTTAAAGGTTGTAGCTGGTCTAGTTAGTCTTTTTCTATATCCAACTTCTGGCTCAAGTTATTGTCTAGTGTCTTCCTGTGGATCTCTAGGGTAGTGAGGGATTCTCTTCTGTTTGCCCCCAGGTTCATCCCTTTGGCTTCTGGTCAAAATTATACCGATATACTATCTACCACCTTGTACACTTGGCTGGTGTCCATGATGCTAACTAGAAAAGGCTTCTATCTCTAGGTGAATTATTTTATTCATAAAGGGGCATAAACCTTGCTCCCTCCATTAACACATGCTGGATATTCTGTTTTTCTATATTTTCTGCATTAATTTGGCAATTCATAGCTTACCTTTTTTTAAGAATAATAAAAAATAGATTAAAAATATATTGTTTTTGTTGACATAAAAGTTGGCTATTTGTGTTGGAGAGTTTGTATTTTCATTAATTTCCAAAAAGCATAGAAGTCTTTTGTTATATACTGAATATTTCCTGAGAAACAAGTGAGGGAATAGGACCCTAAGTTTTAAAAGCTAGACTTCCCTGGTGGTGTATTGGTTAAGTCTCATCACTATCATGCTATTACCACAGAAGTCTGAATAATTCACTCCCCAGCCAGGGAGTTGGCCCATATATGGCGCAGCAGCAGACCTCTCTTATCTTGCCTGCTGCTCCCCTCAGCAGTGTATTTCAGTAGCTCTGCTTGTTCTGCTCCCCACTCTGTCTCTGTCTCCGGGGCCTGCACCCCAAGTTCTATGCATAAATAAATAAAATAAATCTCAAAAAAAAAAAGTTTTAGAGGCATAGATTAATAATTTAAGTTGGAGTTTAAATGAAACTTACTCTTTTTATGATTGATTAGAATTTATGTACAAGCAATGTCAAAGTAATAAAAAGGGCACATTCTAACAAAAAGTCTTGGAGGAGCTAAACTCAGGTCAGGAAAATCTAGAATGTTAAGCGTTCTAAATGGAGATACAGCAAATCATCAAAAATTTTCTTTTTTAATCTAATGAACAACACATATGTTAATAGTCTGGAGTTAGATAAATGTATATCTAAAGGATGAGTTTGCTAAGATATTCTAAGTATACACAACAAATTTTTCCCTCAATACCAGGTGGTTATGTCATATTTATTATATTTTGCTTAAGATTCCCTAATCAATCTTTGTGACAGAATGTTTATAAGAAATCTCATGGATTACCTGGTCCAATGAGGTAAATTAGTTTTAAAGAAACTACACTATAAAGAAAACCAGTTTCATTGCTACAAGGAAACAAAAACAGTAAACTGTTGATTTCAAGATCTCAATATGATCTCATATATTTACATTTCTTCACTTTGGATATGACAGAAATTATCAGATAAATATAAGAAATTCTATACTAGGACAATGAAAAGCAGTGCTATCGGTATCACAAAACTTAGCTTAATTTTTGTAATAGAGGAATCAAATGGGATTGAATGAAGGAGAAAAACAACTAGTTTCAATACATACATAACTAAACATATTAAAGTAGAGACAAACAAAAACAACTGGACTTATTTCCCCAGAATGAATGAAAATCACTAATTTGAAGTATGAAGAAATCAGTGCTACAAGATGCCTGTCCAAGCACCTTCAACTACACCTGTGGTTTGTGTGGGTACATTGCAGGGCATGGAGGGCATGGACAAGTCTGAAAAATTCATGATAACCAAAATTGTCACTTACTTTTTAGTGGTCATTTGGTGATTCAAGTAGAGAATGCAGTAGAAAAAGGGAAGAAAGGCAGTTACCCAGGTAAGCTTTGGTGTGTGACTACCCTAATAAACACAGAAGATCTCCAGTAAAGTGAATTCTCCAAATCAGGCGAGTCTCCATTTTACCTCCTTTTACTTATGTCCTTTTAGTAACTGCATTTGCACTGAAAGACATTCTAAATACCCCGCAAGCTGAAGATGAAAAAGTGTTAAGATTATTGAACAGTAGACAGAGATTACATCAAAGACATAAGGAACCTCATTAGCACCCTTCACTGACAACAGTCAGCTTCAGGGGAAGCACACAGGTGAGATTTACCCACCAGCTTCTATCAGCAGAGAAGTTATCTCCCTCATTCTAGGACTCATTTGGAGAAAATTCCCCAAGCATAGGAAGAAGTCAAGTGATTAGCAGCCAAATTGTAGTTCACTACTGGTCATGTTTTTGGCAGGCAGGCAGGCAGGCAGGCAGGAAGGAAGGAAGGAAGGAAGGAAGGAAGGAAGGAAGGAAGGAGAAAGGAAGGAGAAAGGAAAGAGAAAGGAAAAAGAAAGGAAAGAGAAAGGAAAGAGAGCAAAGAAAGGAAGCATTACAGTGCCATAGTCTAAACTGGTAAATGACATTCTGTGAATCCTTGTAAGAAAATGGAGTTTAAAAAGTGATACACAAAAGAAAACAAGTAACCACTCAGAAATTTAACAGCACTTCTTAATAAATCTTGGATCAAAAACTAATTCAAAATTAAACTGCAGAAGTACCTTTATAGGGAACTACAGCAGAATGAGAACTAATATCCTGTAGAATCAGAAGGGTACTGAGCTAAAATTCAGAACCTATCATGCAGGTCCAGGCTAAGAAGCAGAGTTGAAAACCACAGAAAGAGGAAAGGAATTTTTTTTAAAACGACCAGTAATGTGTAAATGATAAAATAAACGTGACCAACTATATACAATGCTGGGCCCATCCATCAGCATGCACACAGCATAACTTCTAGCAAAAGGACAAATGCTTCTGCTTCAAAGACATGGTCATAATAATAAGGTAACAGCAAATGTTTCTAATGGAGTGTGGAGCCTCAGACTAAAGCCTTCCCAGTTCTAGAATGTTAGAGTCATTACCCTAAAGTGAAGATTGCCAGCTAAGCCCAAATTATCTCCTTACACAGAGATCCCTGCAGACTTCCCACTCAGGAGAAAGTGAGAAATAATCCTATATATACAACAGAAGAAACCCAAACTACCTTCCCAGGGCTTACTTATTGAACATAAATGGGCAGCCAGAGACTGCCAGATAGAAGTATAAAGAACAGTGATAGCATGAAAGATATCAACCAAGATGAACAAACAAAAGCTGACTCTCAGAGAAATATGTAATTCAATGTTTAAATATACCTAACTAATACATCCAGAGAGACAGGGCGGTGTAAGTTACATCTTCAACACAAAAATAGAGCACCCAAGAGAAAAAGGGAGAGATTAGGGGGAAAAAAAAAAACATATAAGAAAATGAATTTTCTGTACAAAACTTGAGAGATTTTATTTCATCCAGTCAACATTTACTCATGGAAGGTCTGCTATGTATCTGCGAGTCAGATAACTTCTGTGCTCTCTTATATTTGAAAATTGGGTGAAGAACAATGTCAAAAATTCAGTTTAAGATGTCATTTTCACAAAATGATAAAAGGAAATTTTTAAAATGCCCAATAATGTGCAAATAATAATAATATAAAAAATGTGAGTGTAGTTCCAGCAAGGCACAGAGCAGGTTCTCTATGATCCAGGCAGATCAGGAGGGTGGGAAATCCTCACAATTTTCTCTCACCCTACAGTGAGATAAGCTGAGACCTAGAGAGAGTAGATGGGATGAAATTCTGAGGGAAAATAATAGAAATGAAACAAAGAAGAGTACTAGATAATGAAGAAACAGGCCTACCCCACTATCTTGGTGGCCCCAATGTGAACAATTAGGTTGGTGAGTCAGAAGATACTTAGTATATTTCCCCACACTTGGGTATTGTTTCCTACAAAGTATCCAGGTCCCCCTCCCAGATGAACTGAATCTGCATCTCCAGGGCTGGGACCCTATTAAAAACCTAGGCTTCAGTCAGGAACTAGGGAAAGGAAAAGGAAGGGGAATTGGTTGGCTGGTTGGGCTTGAAGGCCCTCCTCATAGTGGAATGACACCTGTGGTTGAAAAGGACATTTCTGCTCCGGATTGCCTGACCCTTCTGGAACTCCAGCCTCTGACGTCTGGGCTTCCTCAGTGTGGTGAGTAAGTGCTCTGTTTCTGCCCAGCTTCTGCCCTCTTTTATAGTATTGGTTTCTCTAAATATGAATCCAAGCTCTCTGAAAGGGAGGCACTGCATAGCCATCAAATCCTTATTTTAAATGAGAACACTAATCCCTATTTCATACTGCCAGTGCCATGAATATTTACTCAAAAGCAATATAAGGTTTATGGACTCTTTGATAGTGGGAATGGTGTGGTTACATCCATTTAAAGAGGTATGAATTTGTACTGCTAAATCATGAACCAATGTTTCTTTGATTTAAGGGGGAAAAAAGATAATTTGAAGAATAATAAAATAAAATTTCAATATAGTCAAGGGGGTAGCAAAAACAAAACCCATACATCAGGCATATAGAGAATTCACTAAAAGGGAACTACTTATACTGCTGAATTTGTTGTTGTTCCTATAAATATTTTGGCCATTTTTTATGATTTCTCTTTATAAATATCAATCGCATTGCCTTTTTCCTCAAGATATATCAAAATGTCATGGTCAATAAAGCCATTAGAGCTCTTATTATTATTAGAAATATTTAGTCAGTTGTTAATGTGACTAAATTTTATAGTTAAAATGCTTAAGTTAATGTTTAATTTTGATTAAGGATTTTTTTCTTTCATCAATAGGAGAAACTGGAAGGATGGTTGACAAAATTTAGACTATACACGAGAAATTTAAATTTAGAGAACACAAATCCCTCTCCCAGAGTTTCTGATTTGGGTCTGGGCTTAATTTGAACAGAGCCCACATTTCCAAGTTTCTATACTTAGGGAATCAGTCCTTGCATGTGAATTGTCGAGAAATTAAAATATCTTTGTCTCTGAGTCAGCTATTTCTGGTTAAGCCATTTATTACATCTTAAACTATTAATAGAGTTTAATATCCCCATCTTTACTCTTACTTTAATTCAAAAGGAAGACCCTTCTGCTATAGGAAAATGAATTAACCTATCATTACTATAAAAATGATGAAGGTAGAAAAAATTTATACTACTGTAATCCAGTAACATACTTGTAGGGAGATTTAGCAGAAAGTTTAGCTGAATATGGTGCCTCCAACTTCATAGGTGTAAATTGTGAGTAAAACTGCAGTTGAGTGTATGTGATTAGTGCTGATGTCTTGGCTGTGAGGGCTCATACACAAAAATGGGCTGAAATAAATTGAAGTGGGAAAAGGATTGAGTGCAGACAAATTGCCGGTTCAGGTTCCTGTCTGGGGCTCTATAAAAGCAAAGTCATTTACTTTAACTTTCATTTAGCCATTTTGCTATCCGGAAACCATTAGTTCATTTGTTTATTAAATGGCAACTACTGAGTACCTACTTAGTGCCAAGGAATCTATGAAATTAATTTATCTTACACAGGGGTTTTGAGTAAAAATCTAGAGTTCAGTATTGCCCTGGCATAAGAGCATGACACTGTTATTAGAAGACAAAACTCAGTATGACTATTTCCACTTGAAAACTATTTCCAGTTCTCTTTGCAAGCCTGTCCCAGGGAAAGCAGATGAGTAGACTGTTTCTTGAATCTTGCAATTATGAAACTCAGCCAGTTAAATGATCAATTCATCAGCACATTAGAGCCACACAAATGATTTCTTTCTAATCTATAATTTGATTCACTTATCAAAGGATTCACTGTTTTAAGCCTCAGAATTCTTTAGTTCTCCAAAGGGCATTTTTAGAGGACTTCTGGAAAAACTAAGTTTCCTCAAACATGCCCATTATGATTATGAAAATGGAGCATTTTAGAACATTTCTCCCTAGTAAATATTTATGCCCTCTTTATTTTTCCAAAATAAATATTTAGATTCATTAAGATAAGTTTTAACTATGACAAAATATAAATACTAAGATGATTTTAAGTAATATATTAAATAAAATTGTATATAATTGGTAAACTTGTTCCACTAAAACATTGGAAAATTTATTATTCTGACTTTTTTAAGAATATTATTATTGGATTCAATATGAAATATATGGGTATGTCTTTAAAAAATCAGTTCTGTGCCTCTGTCAGAAATGTTTCACCATATTTCTATAGGAAAATCAGACTTGATTTGTATCATTTTGACTTAAATTACTTTTTATGGGTCTGTAGCACACCTTATGTGTCAAGACTATTTTTGCCTCTCTCTCTTTTTTTTTTTTTTTTTTTGGCAAATCCTACTCAGCTTGACATTTTTTCCAAGGATATCAACATTATAAGAACTGCATCATTTGAGGGAAACAGAAGGAAACTTTGAAATGACCCGAAAAGATTACAATAGCTGTCTGAATTCAGTGAGGTGCAAGTAATAAAACTGGTGGAAGGAAATAAAATTGATCAGATATATAGATAGCAATCTGTTAATGAAAAAAATAAATAAGTTCAAGGAAGATTGAGGACAGAGAATGACAAATAGAGTGAATAAGATCTTCCAGACTGAAAGTCATTTTGATGATAAGTTGATTCTAGTAATTAGAAAATTGGAAATGAAAAAAGCAATCAGATATAAATGAGGAAATGATGGTGGCTTAAGGGGATTGGACTTGCTTACGAGTAAACACTGTGGCCCCTGAAATGTCACCTTCTTTACTATAAAAAGTCTAAATATCTGCCTTATTTGAAGGAGTCTAGATTAAAAACATGAAATGATTCTTTGAAAGAGTGAATGTGAAGAATGCAACAATTTTACACATACCCAAATGAGTAAGAACTGTTGCAAAGAGAGAAATTCTCCAAATCAAGAAAGCAGATTTTGGAAGAACAAAGGGCATAGTGAAAACATAACATATGTAGCACTTTAGAGAGCTGCACAGGATTCATTTCATTCCCAAATCTACCAAGTAGGGTAGAGGGGGAGGTTATAATCCCTTCGGCTTACAGTCAGAGGCTAATTTTCTATACTGTATTGTGTTTTTCTCTGATACTCTCATAGCTTCCAGCATTTCTTGTTATTTTCTTTTGATTCCTTCTGTTCTGCCTTTGTTTTTTGAGGCAGAATATAGTATCATGATATAATATTCCCTGTGATCCCTCATGCCTTTCTTACAACAGAGAAAAACTAAATGGAGAGCATTAGCAGGTTTTGTTTTTCCATGGACACATGTGGTACAGAAAGCCTCCTAAACTGGAGTTATAAGGCATGTCTTCATCTCTAGCTGTTTTTCTCTATGCTCCAGATTCCCTTCCTTCTGACTTTTGAAATGAAGCCTTATTTTCTATTTCTTCTTCTTCTTCTTCTTTTTTTTTTTTCTTTAAACATCTGTTGGGAGTTAAGACTGCTAAGTTATTCCCTCTCCTTCCTACTTTCCAAACTAGTGGAGAGACACGAAATAGCAGTTTCAACAGGAACATGTTGCCACTAACAGAAGTGCTGGAGAAAGCGGTTCAGGGTGTGTCTAAATTTGTATGGCCCAGTGTCATTTTCATGCCCCACTGGAGGATCATTTGAGTCTGTGGAGCAGGAATGTTTACTCAAACCACTGTCTGTCTCTCACTCTGAGTAAAGGGGGAAGGAAAACGGACCCAACCACTTAAATATATTCAGTTGAGCTAAGGTATTAGTAAGGAGTTAAACAGAAGGCAGAGTGTCTAACTGATGTCCTTCACATAAAGAAATAGACTATTTTCAGCTGTGAAAAAATCTAAATACACAGCTAAAATATGACAGATGTTTAAATTCTTTATCATTAAATCCTGTAGGTAGAATAAGGTTGGAGAGTTATTTCCAGGATCTTCAAGATAACCAGGAAAGACCTGAGACAATAGTTACATGATTGAGCTTGGAAGTGATACTTCCCCAGGCTAGCCTGATGATAACTGTAGCCAAGTCTATTATTCCTTGATGTCAGCTTTATTAGAAATCATGAGATCGAGGACCCAACTAAGCCTCATAGGATTTCTGACCTAGGGAAATGTGATAGAAGTGTTTGTGATTTCAAGATGCTAAATTTTAGGGAAATGTGTCCATACATCAATAGATAACTAATAGGATGGAGTTTATCCCAAATAGGTAAATGTCCCTTAAAAAAAGTAATGAAATGGTCATATTTATCAAGAATAATATATTAGTGGGATTTAAAATCATGAGTGCTTTCTGTTGTAATAGAAATACCTTCAATAGTAGTACAAAAAAGTTTTCAAAGGGATATTGACAAAAAGTTCTAGCCATACCTTAAACTTCTTGCACACCAGCAGGGAATGGACAGGTAGAATACATTCACATAGTCATCACTTTTCATTTTTGACCAATAATTTCCAAACTATCTGATATGAATGTCTACCCTTACTTATAGTTGTTACTGTATTCTTCATTGCTTTCATTTTTTGTTTCTTTGCTTTATGAGGTGTTAAAAATAGAAATGTTATGGCACTGTTCTACCATCTTTTGTCAGCTTTTTTGATATGTGGCTGTACTCATACAGGATACTGTCTAGTCTTTTAAGTATGAAAATTCTCATCCTATAATTTTAAGGAAAGAGGTACAAATGTAATAGAATGATATATGTTCCTTTATATTATTGTTTTAGACTGAGTGGCAGTTATAAAAAGGAACATTATTTCCAGATTATTAATTTGACAATTGTCAATGAGGTTTTGAAATGAATGTATCTTTTCTTTCTTTTTGAATTAAAAACTGCTTATGGAATGACATACTGCATTTAATCCCCAAATATGTGCAACTATATAAATACAGGGATTCAACAAATATTTTTATAAATAAATATCTAATATCTAATAATAGAAAAGATGAGAAAGAAGGCTCAGATTTAAAAAGGGAAGAAAATAAGGGAAAGGAAATATGGGTGAATAATGATGCAAAATTTCATAGGATAGATCTTAGGAGCAAAGGAGTAAGCTAAGTTCCCATGGAAATCAACTTGGAGACATTTTAAAGTGTTTACCTACATTATATATCATTTCATGAGAATTCAATATCATATATATATATAATTTCAACCGATGCTAACATATAAATAATAGGAAATAACAACACATTTTATTAACTCATATTTCAATCAGTTGATTGATAAAATGATTGAGTAATTGCACTTCAGGTCAGTATATTTCTCTTTAATATAAGTAGATCTAACATTCATGTTTTCATGAAAAAAAGCAAAACAGTTGCTATTTAAAAGAACCTTAAATCCTGACACCAAAAGGCAAACAATATTACTAGCAGACACACATGTATGATAGGTGTAGTTTAAGATTCAGTGATGGATGCTGTGTATAGTCTATTTCATCAAACTGAACATACCCATATTAACAAAAATATATTTTATTAGTGTTGTCATGGTTTCCCTGAAACTGTTTTTTCCTCCATAAAACTAAGCATAGTATAGCTTAACACTCAACACATTCTTGGAAAACTGTGACTTTAAGATAAATGACATAAAATGAAAGCATATTTTCAAATGACATCATTTCATTCAATATTGATTGGAATTTTTTTTCCCTCATTACAATGAAATGACATTCAACAAAATGACATGGTTTGAGAATATGCTGTAAATAAGAAAGCTTCCTTGTACTTTTGTAGTATATAAACCAAGAAAGGTTTCTGAAAGGACAAAGATTTGTCCCTGCATCTAACTGAACTTTTCTATAGAGTCATAGTCAACTTTGTAAACATTATTTAACATGGAGAATGTTAGAAAATTCCTTGGAAAAGTGATCTGAGGCAAATGAGTTGTACTCAAAATACATTCTCCATCCTCTAATTCTAAGCTAATGTAGCTCCATTATTTCAAATATATGTATAAATTAATTATTACTATCATAATATCATACTTGTGTGCTTCCTGACCTATGGTAGCTTTGTTGCCTTCCTTGGTGTCTAGCATCTGCAGCACTGAAAAAGAATAATAGTCTATGAAGGCATAGTAGATAATACTATCACTATTAAATGCTACAAAGTTAAGAAATATATATGTGTGTGTATACACATATATGCATTGATACATATGTGTATTATATACACCAGAGAAACTATATAGTGTACTGTTGCTCTTATTGTCAAGGCCTCCTATTATATCTACAGTGGAGTTTCCAGTATTAGTGTAGTGGGCTAGAATATCAGGTCACATTTTTATTTTTTCTTAGTCAAGATTTGACATATTTGTGCCCAAGATTAGGTAAACATTTTAAAAAAATAGAGTGCTATGAAATTTGCAAGAAGAATGATTCTCAAACTTGTGGAAGATACATGGTATAATTATGGGCATCCTTTTGGAAATTATGACTTGTGAATCAGTCCACTTAGAATCAAGACTTGGTGTAAAATTTATCTCATCGTTAAATACACTGGAAAAACTGAGATATCTATGAAGACTGGCTTGAGAGGTATAGCAATGCAGACTAAAACCAGACCAAATAATTGGGCATGACCCATTTGATCTCAGAAAATAGTGAGCAATAGATTATGACAAATTCATTATCCAGAGTTCAGATATTCATGGAAGCAGAACTCCAATACTTAGACCAAACAAGAATAAGGGATAGGGAAAAGTTTCAAATCAGGCAACCAACTTCAGGAGTGATTTTTGTATATTGAAGATAAGCTGGGATTCTCAGACAATCTAGTTATATTTACAAAGCCTCTAGTGTCAAAGAAGTAGAAAACTGACTTGGGAGCAAATGGACTCTAACCTGTTTCATCAGGAGGTTCTAATTTATGCTTAGGTACAAATGAAAACAACTAGTGATGAAGAAGGAACACTGTCAAGATTGTAGTCCCAAATGGACACTTTGAAGAAAGCATAACCATAGTAAGTAGAAGGTCAAAAACTCAAAGCAAGAGAAAATAATCACTATTCATCATTTGCTTTCATGTAGAACAAGGAGCCCAACCTACAAATAAAAAGCTGAAAAATAAATGAAGGAAGCTTTCATATTTAATAAACATTTTAAAGGGAAATATATAGCATCTATTTTAAATTACTTTCAAATTAATTATATATTTGGCATATTAAGACCAAGAATAAAGAATTTAAAATGGAATCACCAAAAAATAGAATAATGATATACACTGTAGCTATTATGGACATGAAGTGTATAGTCTCACTATGTTTTACTGACAGAGACTTATGATTTGCAAAAGAAGATACTGTGAACTGATGATGTCAGCAAATTTTGGGTGTCTCCAACATTTCGTGAAACTATTTTTTCCTCCATGAAACCAAGCATAGTATAGCTAAACACTCAACACATTCTTGGAAAACTGTGACTTTAAGATAAATGACATAAAATAAAAGCATATTTTCAAATGACATCATTTCATTCAAGGGTGATCAAGATTTTGTGCGGAGAGATACAAGAATACTCTATGAGCAATCACTGATCTAGAACTATTTAACAGCTACAAGTTTTATTTTTATTTTCATTACAAATTAACCATCGCAATCTCTTTTTCTACCCCTGTAAGGTGGCTAACCTTTGATATTTGTCATTAATATCCAGCCTTGCTCATCTTCTTTAGCTATATTCAGACTTTCAGACAGAGGAAATCTGAGCTTTGTAGTCATTAGTGGTCATTATCCTTAAATGAAAATGTACTGGAAATAACTTTTATATCATTCTTATGGAGTAATTTAAAGGAGAAAATGGGAATATTAATGTTGAAAAGTACAGTGTAATAGCCACAAAGCCTGCTGAAGAGAACATCAAGCTATAAGAATCACCAGGAAAGACATCTTTGTCTGATACTTCACATAAAGTCTTTAGTATTCCATTCTGGCAACCAGAGAAAGTCATTCCTGCTTTCCAAAGCAAAGGGAAAGAGCAGATCAATACAATCTAATACTAAAGTGGTGCTCTTAGCCCAGTGACTTGAAGTACCTGTATTCTGCAGTTTCTGTTTTCAATTATTCCCTATCCCTAATTCATATTTGAATTCTCCCGATAATTAAAGATAACTTTTACTCTCAAAACTGGACCAAGTCTACATTAGCCCAAAGCCACACTTGTCAGATGCTTCCTTTACTATTTGTTGAAAACAAAACAATCAAGTATCATTGTATTTTTGTATACATGAGATGTCCACTGAACAACAGAAGGAACTCAACAAATATAGGCTCAAACTGTTGTAGAATTAACATCCTGATTAGCCCTGAAGAAAGAAGTAGGACAAGGCACTTGACTTTTTTTTTTTTTCCCCACAGCACCTATTAAAATGATGCCCCGGAGACATTCAAGAGTACTCCCTCTGCCACAGGCACTGAGAGTTCACTGTGTCAGCCCTATGACACTTGATACACATGGATTGATCCTATCCACATCTCTAGTTGCAGCAATTCTTGAGACTTGTATACCCATTTCTTCCATTTTCTTGCTCACATGTAATTGTCTACTCCTGCCACTTTACTGCATAAAGCAACTTCATTGCAATTAAAAATAATTTATCTGTAATTGTAGTGTCTTTGTAAAAAATTTTAGTTTTTCCTCAAAACTAAAACTGGATTACCATTAGAAATTTCTGATTTTTTTTCTGCAGTCTTTAGGTGAAAATTAGTCCTCTCTTGCATTTCTTTATTGGCCAGGAAGTCAGGAGGCAAAAATCAACATTCTTTTAAACATGTTTTTCACAACTTGATCGTTATTCTTTCAACTGTATATAAAATTTATTTATAAGTTACCTCCTCGGTAATATAATTTGATGGGATATAGGCTAGCATTCATTTAGGAGTTAAACTTAAGGCTCTTTCATCACCATGACTCTCCCCTAATCCTAAAAAAGATGCCTATCTATTTGGATATCTATCAAACAACTACATCTCTCTATTTTTTAAATTTTCTTCATTAACCTCTTTTGTTACTGTTTCAACAGCTTATTAACAAGAGCTTCTAAAATCTTAGCCATTATCCTAATTTCTCACCACATTTTATTCTTTCATAACTTCATTTGGAAAATAGACTAGTAGACTAAAATATTTGATTTTACAAGGAGAAAATACTTTTAATTGAAATGTTTGACATACATCTTTGTGTAAGTTTAAGATGTACAGCATGCTACCTGTTACATTTATATCTTATAATTATAGTGATAGCCTCTCTCACTTCACATGTTATAATTTTCTGATGGTGATAAAAATTAAGGTCTAATCTCTCAGAAACTTTGATTATGACATTGTTGTACTTATTTGCTATTAAACTGTGTGTTAGATCTTTGGGACTTACTTAATAGCTGCAAGTTTGTAGCCTTTAACAACATCATTTCTATCCCTGACTGCGTAGCTTCTGGGAACCATGATTTTATACTCTGATTTATAAGTCTGACTTTTTTAGATTTCACATGTAAGTAATATTCAGTATTTTTCTTTCTCTGACTCAGAGATGAGAAACAACTTAAACTTGGAGGAAGATAAAAATGTCAGAGTGAATTTCTTAAATTTCTACAGGGGACATAAAAAATAAACAATTAGATATTTTAAAATATTCAACAGTAGAACAAAATGTTGAAGTTTCTAATTTATAAAATTGAATAAAATAGACATACACCATGAGATTAATCAAGAACACAAGGTAAAATTAAAAAGGAGTTATAATCACACATTAGAGAAGATTAAACTTAAGAGAATGACATAAAATATATACCAATAAATAAAAATCTTAGATAAATGAGCAGTTTCTTAAAGAATAGTATTAAAATGGATTCAGGAAGTCAAAGAAAACCTGAGATGTCTATAATTATTGAAATTGAATCTGTAGCTAAAAACTTAATTTTTAGACAAAAATAAAACACATTTGGGCCCAAGATAGCATGGTATTCTTTTTTTTTTTAGTTTTTTTTTTTTTTTAAGATTTATTTATTTATACAAGAACCGGCATACAGGCCAGATGTGCGGGAGGGTGAGAGGATTCACCAGAGACAGAGCAGGGAACAGAACAGGCAGACTGACAAAATACACTGCTGAGGGGAGCAGCAGGCGAAACAGGAGAGATCTGCTGTGCCATGTCGGTATCTCCCTGGCCAGCTGGGATCGAGCCCGTGCTGCAGAGGCTGTGGACAGCTTCACAGCACTGCGCTCAACTGTCTGCACCACCAGGGAGGTGCAGTATGTTATTCTTTATCTTACTGATTTTCAGATTTTAAACAAAACTTTTTTTTTTTTTAAGATATTATTTATTTATTTATACAAGCACTGGGCACAGTCAGAAGCAGGGGAGGGTGAGAGAATTCACCAGAGCCAGAGCAGGGAACAGAACAGGCAGACCAACGAAATACATTGCTGAGGGGAGCAGCGGGTGTGACAGGAGAGGTCTGCATGCCATGTGGGACCCTCACCAGTGGCTGGGATCGAACCGGTGCTGCAGAGGCTGCGGGCAGCTTCATAGCCCAGCGCTCAACGCTGCACCACCAGAGGAGGCCCTATTTTTCTTTTTCAATAATGATTCTGGAAAGATTAATCTCCCCACATTTCACAAACAAAGTGAAAGCTAGGAAGGTGAGCTGCGTGGTGCAGGGGACATAATCTCTTGAAGTGTCTCAATTTCTGTCACTATGAAGCAGATTAACCCCAAACTTAGTTACTTAAAACAACCACCGTATTTTGGTTCATGAATCTGCGACCTGTGAGAAATATTAGGGTTTGCAAATGTTTTACAGGTCTCCTAATAATCAAGGAACTGTGTTTTTAGAAGACATAAAAGACTAGAAGTGAGACCGATACTTAAAATTAAGACAGTCTCAGATAATTACTCCAAAAGAACAAAAACCTAAATGAATTTTACCCTCAGTGAAACAGTATCAGTAACATTTAACCCATCCGTGGAGAAAGAACGTAAGAATGCCTGTGTTGGCCAGAATTCCAGAGGCCAGTTCCCCTCCCTCCTCCACAAACCCCATCAAGATCCACCTGACAATATTTGCTGATCTAGGCTTTAACTGGAGTTTGGAGTTTGACTCCTGGTGGAACCCAGATCATAGTGAAACCGTGTCATATATTGAAAAATATAAACCTGAATGAAAATAGGGCCTCCCTGGTGGCGCAGCGGTTGAGCGCTGGGTTGCGAAGCTGCCCGCAGTCTCTGCAGCGCTGGTTTGATCCCCGGCTGCTCCCCGGCCACCGGAGGAGGGTCCCACATGGCGCGCAGACCTCTCCTGCCGCCCGCTGCTTCCCTCAGCAGTGTGCTTCGGTCCTTCTGCCTGTTCTGCTCCCCGCTCTGGCTCTGGTGAATTCTCTCACCCTCCCGCGCTTCTGACTGTACCCAGTGCTTGTATGTATGTATGTATAAATAAATAAATAAATAAATAAATAAATAAATAAATAAATAAACAAACAAACAAACAAACAAATAAATAAATAAATAAAAAGTCCCCAAGTTTTCCAGAGAATAGTAGAAAAAATACTCCATTTTGAGATTAACATTGAAATATAAATATTGCACTGATACAATAACATAAAAAAGTGGCAGTTTTGTATTTATTTACATTTCCCCCCTTTCTACTTGTTAACTCAGAGCCGGAGTTGTTGAAGTAGGACTGTACTAAGGTAAAGTGAGAGTGTCTTTTCAGCTTCCTGAATAGAGGAGTGACTATTGTGGTTCAAGTGTGCTTCTGAAGCAGGATTCTGAGATTTCTTAAAAGAGAACTGGCTTGCCTTCCCTTGCTCTTTTACTCTTGTTCCCTATTCATTTCCAACTTCCTGCCTGATGCTGTGACTCTTGAATTCATTTTCAAGCATGAAGCTAGGGGTCACAATTTTATTCCCCACTTTCAAATCTTCGTTTGCTCTTTATTTTATATATTTTTTACATCTTTTTTTCATTTTTGCACAATGTATGCATTTTCATCTTGGTAATATTCCCCATACAATTCCCACCACTCATATTTTGACCCTAATCCCTCGTCCCCTATCCCCGCCCCGTAGTGTGTCTCTGGTTTATAGTTGCTTGTTGATTTTGATTTTTACTTTTTATAGTTAGTCTTTTTTCTTGTCCCTTATTTGGGTTTTCTAAAACCTACTATGAGTGAGACTATCTGGTATTTTTCTTTTTCTTTCTGGCTTATTTTGCTGAGTATGGTCCCTTCTAGCTTCATCCCTGTTGCTGCAAAAGGCATGGGTTGTTTCCATTGCTTAGCTATTGTAACTAGTGCTGCAATAAATATAGGGGTGCAGGTGTTCTTTTGAATTAATGATTCTGTGTCCTTTGGGTAAATACCTAGGAGTGGGATTGCTGGATCATATGGAAGCTCCATCTTTATCAGGTTGAGGAATGTCCACACAGCTTTCCATAGTGGCTACAATGAGATACTATCCTACACCAGTGAGAATGGCACATATTAAAAAAACTAGCTACAACAAATGTTGGCGAGGGTGTAGAGAAAAAGGAACTCTCCTGCACTGCTGGTGGGAGTGCAAACTGGTTAATTTACTCTTTTAACAACACAGACCTGTTGTCTTCCTTCTTTTGTCCTTGTTCTTCCCTTTCTTTCCCCTTATGTTAGCACAGTTTAAGAGAAAAGCATGTAATAAAAATTGCAATAAATTATTTATTTCTCTCATAGAGTAAGACTCTAGGATTAGGACAGTGGTTCTGAGATGCTACCAGTGCTCCAATTGTTAGGGGGAAAAGGATGTCCTAAAGCTAATTCCATACAGGCTTTGTGGACTCCACCCCCACCCCAGGCCAAAGCCAGACACTGGGAACTCCAAATCCCATCACCACCAAAGGGAAGGTGGCTGGGACCTGAGGGTTGGGTTAAGCAGCCAGGTTGGTATAAAGCCAGATACATGGGCTTTGGAGGGGGTCCCCCATTTTGGCTCTCCGCCAGCTCACAGTGTCAGGCCAGCTTGGAGAGTGCTTTTTGGGTTTCCAGGTCAGCCGATCGGGTAGGACACATTAAAGACTTTATTTCCCTATTTTCTCCCTGAGTTGTCCATTTTCCTTATTTCCTTTTCCCTTGTAAATAAACCTTTTATTAACCTTTTGTGTGTGCCTGTAGTGGGGTATTAATAAGTCCCTTGTAAGCGCGCTGGTGAGGACCCACAGCCAGGCAACCCGTTCAATACTGGGCTGCCCTATAACACAACTACCTATGGGACCTGCAATTTTTGAAATGTGACATTTATCCCCAACTTCAACATATATCTGTGCTCCAGTGCATCACAAAGACATTCCAACTGATTAAAGGAGAAGGAATATAAAAATGAAAGGGGGAATGACAGCTAAATCTATCTCTTTTAATCTAAGAACAAACAGCTCTCTTGCTAGTCCTGCCCAATATTGTTCCACTTAGATCGTTTTAGCCAATAATATGTCTCTTAGGCCACACCTAGTTGGAAGCAATCTACTAAATCAAACATTTAGCTGATCACATTACTAAATCATACAGAATTGGGTTTCTGTTAGGAAAAAAAAGAATGTGTCGAATGGGTAGACAGCACTGTCTAGTATACATCCTCCATCAGCATTCTGACTTTTGTTAGTATGTTTAATTATATGTCACATCAAAGTATTTGGAATACATGATAATATGCAGCCCAAATCAAACAAATGAATATAATTTTCAAAATAGGAATGTCCTAGAATTTCAGTGATTTTAATTATTAATACATATGACCATTTGCTCAGTCTTTTAAGGGAATACATTAGTGTGTGTGACAGCATTCTAATTATTATATTTAATATTAAATCAGCATTCTGCCCTATTTCTTAAAAGAAAACCAGGATCACTTTGTTTAACTTCACAGTGAAAGCTTTTGAATATTATATTCTTAACCCAAATGTCTTTATTATGTTTTTCCTCAGACACTTAGCCATTTAGCTACATCTACAGCAGCAATAATTCTCTATTCCATGAAAAAATGGAATTTTACAAGCAGGACAAATGGTTCCATAAATTAAGAGGAATACCTGCCTAGGCTGAAACAACACATTTCTTTCTTATTCACACTTTTGTGATGTATTTGTCTTGGAATCACACTCATTTTTCTTAAATTTACAACTTCTTTTTTTATGGGTTGAAAATCCAGTGAAAAATTGGTTGACACCAAGAATATCAAGAAGCAAGGAATTTGTAAGTAAAATGCACATTTCAGATATAAATGTTTTCTCAAAACATATATCTCCTAAAATGTCCCCAGATGTATTTAGTGAGTAAGATTTTTTCTCCCAACAGACTTTCAAGGGCTTAAGTGTTTGTAAACACATATAGCTATCCCTGTAGTTGAGAATTTTTAATTGTTTCTTTTCTGGACAGAATAATCTCATTGGATTTTATCTTTTGCTTTAATAGAGAAAGCACTAATCCAAATCTACACATGATAATTGATAAAGGAAACTATTCTGTATAAACAGTAGTATAACAGCCATAATTTAATGTTGCTTTTTGATTAATCTCTCGTATCTGATTGCTCACACATTATAAGTGAGACCACTGTATCCCACTGTGTAAGTATTTTTGCATTTGACTTATTCATTTATTAATAGTCAGACAACTGCTTAATACAAGCCAAACATCTTAAGTCATGCAAATACTGAAAATAACTTTTGTAGAAGTATGACTTTCTAGCATATCTTTCTCCCTTATGTAAGTGCCAATTAAATTTCAAGGAAAAAAAGTACAAAAATTCAAAACAATACTAAATTTCTTCAAAATGTATATGCCTGAAAACTTCAGGTTTCTGGAATATTTCTCCTGATATTCTGAGGAAAACGCTTCACAAATATCAATGCTAATGTGTGACTCTGTAGATGTAAATCATCTATGCACTTGCATAGTTTCTCTGCAAACAGATCAGACTTTGCTCATAAACATATGTTAAGTAACTATTGCATGCCAGTTTCCAGGTTTATTGAAAAATATTTGCCAGTCCATACACTTCAGTAAAAATAATCTGGGTTAACAGAGGGGAAACATTAAAGCTAAAATCAGTTATATGTTTATACTTCATATAACTTTTTAAAAATAAAATGCTTAATACTTTATTACTATTTCAATTCAGATTAACTACAGGGGAATACTGCAGAGAACTCTTGGAAAACCATTCCTGTATTAGAGAATCATGAGTTCTCTCTATTTGAAAGTATTTTTAAATATCTAATGGAAATGATGTGCGGGGCTTAGATGCTTAAAAAGACACAGGAATGAAAAAAAAAATTATGTGTTCTCCAACATTTAAAATGTAATTGGCAAAAGTAACTACAAGACAAGGCAAAATGAGAAATGGACTATGTTGGTTATGGGTATTTAGGAAGTAGAGGAAGAGAGAATAAACAATCTCTTTGGGACATCAGAAAAGTACTTAATGTATTTAATCCTCATGATAGACTTGCAAAGGTAGACATTCTTCAATTTCATTAATGAGAAAATGTGAAATGATTAATAACGTACAGTCTCATCCATCTGTACCTTCTGAGACTTTGTGGAGCAAAATACTCCCTCTGCCTACATTGTGTTCCTTCCGTTTTCCCCCATCCACCCTCAAACACACATACACACACACACACACGTTCATGAAGTAATAAGACATAAGCCTTTGTTGGGTTATATCACTTAGATTTGATGCTGTTTACTACTACAATGTGATCTTTATCCTCAATCAAAGGCATTGCAGATGGAGGAAACAGCATAAATCTCTAGATGGATATATGAAGAATGTATAATAGTGAGAAATTTAGCTTGGTCAGAGTAAGCCATCTGTGCAGGGTGGCAATGTGGGGTTAGATTGTAAAGGCTGAGCATCTATATTATGAAAGACCTTCAATACCAGATGGAAAGCTCACCTATCTTCAATTCAGTGGGTGTAATTGAATATGCAGGCAGTAGACTCAACACATCATATGAAGATTAATCACCAGCAAGCAATACATAAAATAAAAGTGTCTTCTAATCTAACTAATCTATTATGCTCTATTTTGAAACTGATCTCTGTATTAAGTGAATATAAACACTCCTTTATATCTTTTATATGAAAGATGTGCAATGAGAAACTAAATATAGTCACTTTGGGAATAAGACTTAAAATAAATGTTAGCTGTAGTTATTGGACAAATAATAGAATGCAGTTGTAAATATTACTAGAATATACTAAGTCTGACATAGTATCTATTAGATAAGTAGATAATTTGAAGAAATAATCAAAAGTTACTTTGGTAAAGATATGGTTGTTTACCCTTAAATCATTGGTAGGGTGATTGATATAATACAGGAAAAATATTCCTAGCATTGATCCAATCAGCAGTGTCTGGTTATGATCTGCAGCAAATATCGATTAAAGGTTGATCATTTTTCAAATCAATGCTACACAATTGGAGTGGACATTGAATTGGGAGAAACTGAAATTTCTATAAATAAAGTCTGAACACATGATGTCTGGAGGTAAAAACAGAAAGAGATACTGCTCAATGGGTTATAGCAATTGCAAATGTCAGTGTAGACAAACAAATCCCCCCCCCAAAAAAAAAAAAAAAAACAGAAACAGAGATTATAGATATGGGCATTTTTGGAAGTCACATGAGATGATAGAACACATTCAGGAAATAGGAAGAAAAATAACAGATCCCTGAACCATACATTACCACCCCCAGTTCTCCATCATAATTTGCAATTATGGATGGAATTGTAACATGTAAGAGAATTATTAAAAACAGAAAATAGTGTTCCATCCAATCAAAAAGGTCTCCAGACTTTGCCAAATAATTCCTGGGAAGCAAACTGATCCTGATAAAGAACCACTAGTTAAAATACAATCTTGTTATTAAATTGGTACAAAATAAAAATATGTATAGTCCTGTATTTTAATCTAGTAATATATAGCTTTATAAATTTTGTAATATAAATTTATTAATATTTGGTTCTCATGTTTAAGTACAGTCCCTGGCCAACATCAGTATGATGAGTTATTTTTTTTTTTTAACCTCTCTGGAGCCACAGTGTTGGTTTAGCTTTGATTATTGAACAAAAACTATGATGAACCTCAGTTTTGAAATTTAGGTAGGTAGGAGACAGAAGTGGAATCATCTAAGAAATCGAACTTTACATAAAATATTGAGATAACTCATTAATGCATGTCAGTTTGTAGCCACATCAACTTTCAAGTTCTAGTTCACTTCAATCTGTTATGCTTTTGCCATCTATGAAATTTTCTCTACTCACTTCAAATATATTATTTATAACTTTAGCATGGAGTATTTTCGGGGTGTTAAATCCCACAGTTTTACAACTAACTCTGTAAAAAGGAAGTGTCTTTTATTAGTCCTAAAAAGTATCTCTGAGTTTCTAGGGACAGCCTCTTCAAATATTCAGATTGATAAAAATTTTCATGTCCATCCTCTCTTATTTCTGAATTCATGGATTTTATAACATCCCTTTTTGACTTTTATTTCTTCAAGTTGAGGAATTCTAATTTTTTTTTGAATCACTACTTACATGTAAGCAATCTTTTGGGTCCATAATTCATGAGGCTTAAAGCTTTTATGATAACGGGATAATTGGCTATTTTGCAGGTCTAGTCTCAATAGTATGGAAAGGAGTTGGGCTGACACTGCCAAAGGACACATTGACCAGTTGGGAGAATTTAGACAACTTAAACTTTAGTCAATGTTGTCCTTACTCTAATCTAGGAATTTCATCACATATCTCTTTCAGGATTACTAAAAAAATAAAAAAATATAACATATGTAAGGAACTAATATAGTATTTAGTTAATAAAAGTCAAGAACAAATGTTCCATGCATTTAAGAATTATGTGTTAAAAACTAGTCTTGTAATAGGGCCTCCCTGGTAGCACAGGGAGTCACACATCATCAATCTATCACCAGCAACTGAGGCATGAGTTTGTTCCTTGGCCAGGGAGCTGACCCACATGGTGCAGTAGACCTCTCCTGTCTCACCCACTGCTCCCCTCAGCAGTGTATTTCAGTCAATCAGCCTGTTCTGCTCCCTACCCTGTCTCTGGTGAATCCTCTTACCCCCTACACCTCTGGCCTACACCCCAGTTCTTGTGTGCATAAATAAATAAATAAAAATAAATCTTAAAAAAAGAAGAAGAAAAACTAGTCTGTGATAATGCCAAGTATGAATTGAGTTTAAAGCATGCACAAAAATCAGACATGACTTTAGTGCTCATTGATCTAGTAATTTCTATGTTCCTATGGAGAGGACAAAGATATTAGTTATTAAATTCTTCCACCACTCAGAGGAAAATTGAAATTTGGGAAGTCACTACACAAGACCAGAAACTAAGGACAATTCGCAATTTTTCTGTCTTTTCAAGCCTTAACAAAAACTATGAGTAAGCAAGAGATTAGTAGTAGTTTTTCATTCCTTTGTGGGTGACTTTTAAGATAACTTAATTCATCAAGTTTCTAGTGAGGAATGTTATGGAAATGGTCTTAAAGGGCCAGGAGTAAATTTGCATAAATAAGTTCAGAAGGTATGACCTTGTGGGCAATGATTCATGACAATGTATAGCATCGTCCATTAACCAATTAGGGATCACAGCCTTAGCAATTTTATATTATTATGGACTTTTGCAATGTAGTAATTTATTGCCTGAAATCAGTTTCCAGAAATGCATGTAATAATTCAGTCCTGGATGTGTTTTCATTTTATAGACATACATAAAATAATATTTTCTGTTTTATATTTAACACTCTTTAGTAAAGATTCGCAACTTCCCATCATATAATATCTACAAGTCAAAGCACATGGTAGTTATTTTATCATTGAATAAGTCTAACAGAGGAGCAAATTTGATGAAGTAGCTTTTTATATCAAGTATAGGTATTTATATGGTATGCTTCAGGGCATGAGTCTTTAAAAATGTTTCTGAGATGTATGTCATGGAGTGTTTTGTCTGTTTCTTTCTGTGTATTTTATGGTTTCAGGTCTTATGTTCAAGTCTTTTGTCCATTTTTAATTGGTTCTTATGAATGGTGTGAGGTAATAGTCTAGTTTCATTCTTTTGCATATGGTGGTTCAGTTTTTGTAGCATGATTTATTGATTGAACTGGCTGTCCTTGTTCCATTGCAGCATATTCTTTGTTCCTTTGTCATAGATATAATTGTGTGTGTGTGTGTGTATATACATATATACATATATATGTATGGCTTTATTTCTGAGTTTTCAATTAGATTCTATTGGTATGTATGGCTGATTTTATTCCAGTATCTCTGTTGTTTTAATTATTACAGCTTTGTAGTATAGTTTGAAGTCTGGAAGTAATACCACATCTTCCTAACCCATTCATTTGTCCTTGGGCATTTAGGTTGCAAAGTTATAAGTAAGAATGTTTTGCATTCTTTTGAATATCCATCACAATGGTTAATAACCAAAGGCATCTTCTGACATCTGCCTACATAATTAATTACCTCTAACTTTCTTGGATGATAGCCCCAATTTGGTGAGCAACCCCATGTTTATCAAGGCATGTATATCATTGAGCTTTTTGCTGATCTTTGGAGGAAGACGTCCAGAATTGGATTTGATTTGCTTGGCAAAAAGTAAAGAAATACCACATTTCTTCCAATATGCATGTCCAAGTGCAATAAATGCCCACTGCAAATGCAATTCATATTGGTTCTTTGACTTATTTCAGTATTGTTGTTTCATACTTATTCTGAAATGCACCCTTTTCTCTAGAAACTAATAATTGGGCTTTTTCATTGAATGTAAGCTAGATATAATTTATGCTTGTGTAATCCTATAGAAGAGACCTACTCATTATAATGTAAGACAGAGACTTAGAAAGTTCATTCTAGTGTTGGTAAACTTTGCATTTTTTAAGAAGTAAAGAAAAACTGTTTTCTTGTGACTGTTTGACAAAGGCACTAAAAATCATTCATTTTTACAAAAGTTATTCAAGAGAAGAATAACTGTTTTGAATTTTCTCCTAAACATACAAAGTATCTTCTGTATTTTCTGGAATAATGATGAATCACTTCCAAAAATACATATTTTGAATTGAAAAGTCTCACACTTGAAGAAAGCCTAAAGGCAAGTATAGTTTAGATATTTGAAATTGCCAAGTTTTATATGCTAACATCTCATCAACTGATAGACATGTTATGTTAAAAATGTAAATATTAGTAAAAAAATTTCTTACTTTCTCACACACTGACTTTCTCTCAACTTCTAAGAATACTATATTTATTTTTACAGTTAAAAATCAGGACTTGAAAAATTAAGTTGACTGGCATAGAATGTCAGACTGGTAAAATTGAAATGGCTTATAGAAAGGAGAACCAGAAGGGAGGTAAAAATGTCACTCTCCAGAGATTGAGTATTTGCTGAATTCTGTAAAGACTTCAACACTTTTTAATCAACTCACTTATGCTGTCTCATCACAGGATGCCATATTTGAATAGCAGGCATAATGAAATCACTGAGAAAGAACAAAGGGATCATTAAAATTACATGTAAAAATGAGAACTAGGCCACACAAATTCATTAAATATCTGTATGCAGAATTTTGCCTCCCTGGTGGTGAAGGGTTAAAAGTCTCAGTACTGTCAAGCTATTGCCAGCCACTTTGGCATGAGTTCGATCCCCAGGCAGAGAACAAAACCCATATGGCACAGCTGACCTGTCCTGACTCACCTGCTGCTGCCCTCACTAGTGTATTTCAGTAGATCTGCCTGTTCTGCTCCCTTCTCTGTCTTTGGTGAATCCTCTCACCCCCCACACCTCTGGCCTATACTCCAGTTCTTGTATGCATAAATAAATAAAATTAAATCTTAAAAAATATATGCAGAATTATAAGGCTCTCTTTTATGTACTTTCATTTATGCAAATATTTTCTTTTCATAAACTTTTCAAAGCCATAAATTTAGGCACAATGTTGAGTTTCTAGTACTTACCACAAGATAACTACTCTAGGAAATAAAAATTTAGTGTGGAACTAACATGTAAATTGATGAGTGTAATACAGTGAGTTGATTGCTTCAGATTTGGAAGGAAGTCTGCCTTAACCTGGGATTTAAAATGGCAATGAAATAATTTTCAATCCCTGTTCTGCTATCAGCAAGCAGTATAAATTCATCATGACCCTCAAATTCTCTAAATATGATTGTTAATCTATAAAATGAAGAGTAAGTGGGCCTCCCCTGGTGGCGCAGGCTGTTGAGCACTGCACGGTGAAGCTGTCCAACATCAGCAGTGCCAGTTCGATCCTGGCCAGTGGGAGAGGGTCCCACATGACACAGCAGACCTCTCCTGCCTCGCCTGCTGCTCCCCTCAGCAGTGTATTTCCTTGGTCTGCCTGTTCTGTTCCCCACTCTGTCTCTGGTGAATCCTCTCACCCTCCAGCACAACTGGCCTGTACCTCGGTTCTTGCATAAAATAAATAAATAAGTCTTTAAAAAATGATGATTAAGTTTCCAAAAGGAGGAAAAAGCTTACCTAAGACTTTCTATTTAGAAAGAATGTAATAGAGCATAAGCACACAGTAGGCTCTCAATAAGTGGTGGCTCCTATGTTTAACAATGAGTCATTTTTCAATGAAGTAAATAGAACATATGTTAGAAAGGCTCCAATAAGGAGATAGTGTTGGAACTTACCCTCGGAGGATTGTTTTTGTATACTGCCTGCCATTAATAACATTTTCTCAAGTGTATTTGTCTGATTCTGTGATACTTTATTAAAAAGTCACTTTATCAAGACAATACATTGTCATTATGGTCTTTTAAAAATTTAGATTGGTTAATGGAAATAAAAATATGATAACCAGGGCCTCCCCAGTGGTGCAGCGGTTGAGCACTGGGTTGCGAAGCTGCCCGCAGCCTCTGCAGTGCTGGTTTGATCCCTTGCCACCGGGTGAGGGCCCCACATATCGTGCAGACTTCTCCTGATGCCCACTGCTCCCCTTAGCAGTGTATTTCATCAGTCTGCCTGTTCTGCTCTTCCTTCTGGCTCTGGTGAATTCTCTCACCCTCCCGGGCTTCTGACTGTACCCAGTGCTTGTATAAATAAATAAATAAATCTTTAAAAATATATATGATAACCAAAAACAAACTTATTGAAAATACATAGTGATATTTAATAAATTTCCATCAGTATGTCTGAGTTCTAACACCTTTGAATTACACATGCTTTCAAATAAACCAACAGTGATTTGATAAATTTGCTAGGAATAAGGACAGCTATGTTTTATCAGCTTTCCTGAAACTACCATGGTTATGTTCAATGAGTTGCCAGGAAGAAAGTACTCAGGTTGAAAATAGAGAAACTGCAGTCCTTCCACTTTGAAGACCTCTAGTCATACAATTCCTCACATCATGTTGATACCATGTTATTTTATCCTTTCCTATAAAGACATAGATTTGGATTAAGGACCGTTATTAACCTTGTGGTTTCTAAGGAAAGACTGGAGATTGGTGAAAATGGTAAGGGTTGACATCAAAGTAATATAAAAGAATGACTGTCTCCTGATCATTTGTTCCAGTTTCTATGTTGGTATTCAATTTAGCTGGATTGAATTTGCAAAATTTTGTCAAACACATAATTACCATGTGCCAAATAAGTGTACAGAACTAAGCCAGGATATATAAAGCTTCCAAAAAGGAAATGCAACATACTCTCCTGACATTGATAAATTCATTTGTTGGGACAAGGGGAATGCATATTTGTATAGATAAATGTGTGTGGAGCTCAGTCAATGAAATAGAAGACACATAATGAGAAGAGCATCTGACTAAAGAAATTGGAGGTGACTGATGGTTCAATGGAGAATGGGGAAGTTACTCAGGGAAGGCTAGAACTTTCTAGATAAATAGCACCTTAGTTGAGAGTTCCTTGCCATGGAGTAGTTAAGGAGATGAAAAGAAGAAATCAGCATTGCAGGCAAAAAAATGTAATGTGGTGAGAAATACAGTATGGTGAGAAATACAGTGTGGCGAGAAATAGAGCACTGCTAGAGAACTGAACTTTAAACTGATACCTAAAGTGTACATTTTTAAGAAAAGTCTGAGATAATACTAATTGGCAACCTTGAGTCTTATCTTACCCTCCAACTATATCCCTTATTCATCACTATTCAACAATAGAACAGTGGGTGTTATAAGATTCAGTTTTTATCAAACATAATTAATTTGTTCAACAGAAAGTATTGAATGAATCTGTGCTATCAGCCATTTGGGTTCAAAGACATATGTGTAGTACAAACATTGAAATCCTGTTCTTTTCATAGCCTCTCTTCCCCTCTAGAGTGATTTCATGAGTTTATGCATTTTTGAAAAGAGAAGGTTGACCATAGGGTGTAGTTCAGAAGAATGGACCAAAGACTAAGAGTCAGAAGGAATTAACCCCACTGAATTTTCAGGGGGAGATCAGCTAATTTGAAGAGAGGTCATTGCAGGACATAAATGAAGGCAAAGTAGTTACTTTGCCATGTGCTTCTAAATCCATTCATTCACATAGTGAAAGAAGAGTTATTTGCTGGATAGCCATGAAACAGCCTGGTACTGGGGAGAAGTGGTGTTGGTCACGTGAAGTTGGCACTAACTTTTCAATGATGATTCCACTGAAGCTCATATCTAACACCCCACAGACTTTAAGAGCTTAGTTCACAAATCCAAGCTTTTGAAACTCAATTTTTATTTCCCTCAAATTAATGCCTTTGAGATGAATATTAAAGCATGTTTTGAAATTCAGAAGATAAGCATTGTCTTTCTAGTTGTCAGAACTTTTCAATTCCCAGAGGCAAGCATTGTGGAAAACCAGAATTTCCCAGACTAGATGATAATCAGATTTATAAACACATACATGCACACATATATATTATAGAAAAACATATGCATAGATGCACATATGTATGCATATGTGTATAGAGAGAATATACACAGCAAACATGTATACCTACACATATTCATGAATAGCAAATATGCAAATATGTTTATAATTAATAGGATACATTGGTTTGGTAATAGTTGACTTATATAGTTTGGTGCTCCCTTGCCCAGTCTATATACATATAGATATGCATGTGTTCATATACATACATATACATCAACTATAGGTATGTATGTGTGTATACACACAGTTTAAAGTTATATGTTCCTGATGAATTGATACCTTAATCATTATATATTATAATATTCATCCCTGTCTCTTGTTACTTTTTTAGCTAGAATTTTTGTATAACTTTGTAATTTAAGAAGATATTTCCACTCTGAAATATTTTCACATATGAATGTCCAATTTTGGTGGACAAAGAATTTTTAAAGTAAGGTTAAAATAAAGCTGAACTTTAATCATTAATGTAAATACATACCAATTCTTTCTGTATTTATGAAATTAAGCAATCCTATGCTGAATATGTAATAATGTTTATAGTATACTTGCTTATGTTGTATGGGGGAAATACTCTTTCTCTGTTGTGGCTGGATTTTTATTAGAAATTTGCAATTTAGACAGACCAATTATATAAACTTAGTTACAAAGTGTAAGTGAAGACACTACAAGGAAACAGAATATCAAAATTTCAAACAGCAAGCATAATTTATATTGGTTATATGCTTTGCATTAAAGATAGATATTTTGCATTATAAAAGAAATGAAAATACTATTGAAATAGCATCAATGAAAATTATCAAAATTGGGAAATGGCAAAATCATGTCATTAAATATTCAATGTGAATGTGATCCTTTACTTAAGAAAAAATCATTTGCAATCTGGCAATGCCTCTATGAGCTCATAAAATACCAGGTCTTAGTAATTAGGCATATTTTGAGAAAAATTGTACATGAATTTTTTTAGGTATAAAAACTCCTATTTTTTTTCTTTTTTACCAAGACTTTAAGAAGGTTTTGAGAGAAAAATAAACCATCTTCATGCTGGGTGATTTAGACCTCATGGAAGGTTAACAGAATGCTAGAAAACCTGATCAGTACACATATTTGTTTCACCATAGGCAGCTGAGTTCCATTAAGTTTATAATTACATGTCGCAAGAGAAATGCACATGGCATATAGATCTGCTGGCTACGATATGGCCATGTCACGAATGGCTTGAATTGGGACCCAACCCGGAAGCCTCTGAAATATCACCACTGGACAACAAAGTAGATGACGCCAACTCTTCAATTTGTGAGTGGGCTTTTTAAAAGGCACTGTGTCCTTTTAGGTTTGTTTAAAGTCTACAAACCTACCTTATTTAAGTGCTAAAATTACTCTACAAAAAAATAAATGAATTAAAGAGCAAAATATCTAAGCAACAACTAAACAAAAAATATAAACTCACATGATGACCTCAAATGAATTTGAAAGCCTCTACGTTAGAAGATTTCTCAGTATTCACAAGGAAGGAAAAGGAAGAGTGATGAGCAAAGGAGGAAGAAGGGAGGAAGGAGGCAGTGGGTATGCCAGGCAGGCAGCTTGCCAGAGGACAGCAGGTTTTATCTGATTTGCAGGAACATTGCCCAGAAAGTTACAGAAGTGGGTGTGGGGGTGGAAACGAAGAGGTCCAGAATTACAATTTTAACATCCAAGATAAAATGATGAATTTAAGTCCAAATCAAAGCACACAGGACCCATAATCCATTAGGTGGGTATTTGGTGCTTGTAATCCTGGACCACAATGATTTTTAAATTGGGTCAATGGCTACAGTGGACTCCTCTGTTGCTTTTTGAATTAAGACCAAATCCAGGCAAAGAGGTGTAGTAACAAGAAGACCCCACGTCAAGAGGCTGGAATTCTACACAGGTGTTGATTCCTGAGGGGAACCAAAGGGACATGAGGACAGACACTGAGCCTCCCTGCTGTTCTAGGGTTTAAGTCCCAGCACTATCACTGCAAAGGCTCATGACCAGGGCCTGAGTTTGATCCCCCCAAAAGGGAGCCAGCCCATACACCACAAACCGCAGGCCTCTCCTGTCTCACCTGCTGCTCCGCTCAGCAGTGTACATCAGCAGATCTGCCTGTTCTGCTCCCCACTCTGTCTCTGGTAAATCCCTCACTTCCGGCATTCTGGCCTGCTACCAAGTTCTTCTGTGGAAAAAATAAATTCTTTTAAAAAAAGACATCTGGCTGGGCAGCAGTCGTGCAAACATGTTAGCAGTGGTGCAAACATGTTCGGGCCCTCTCTTGTCATTGAGGATGCTGGTGAAGGCTCAGGTCAATTGCAAGCCCCACCTGTGGCTGAAGTGAGCTCCTAATCTCCAGCATGTGAGGCTGTTGATTTGGATGTGGAGCTGGGAGTGCTGCCTGCAGCAGCAAAGGGCTGAGTAGGAAGGAACAGCCACCAAGCTTTCAGGGGCAACCCAGGGTGCTCACTGGCATTTCACAATCTTGAGAGGTCTTTTGGTTTGGCTGTTTGCTTTTTTGTTTTGTTTTGTTTTTTGTCACTATTTTCTTCCTCTTTGCTTTCTTGTATTACTAGCAGTACTTATATGTAGCCTTTTTAACACAGTGCAAAAACCCTAGCAACTAAAATGACAGAACAGAGTCCCTTTCCTAAATGACTTTGCAAACACAGAAACATTCCTAACCACAGAACAATTTGTCCAGTTATGAGGTGACCTCCTTTCTTTTAATCTGTGAACAGTAAAACAAGGAAAACTATCTTCATACACAGATGTTCTAACAAAGGAGTTTGGGGTGGTTTTGTTTGTTTGTTTGTTTTTTGGTCAAGCTGGATATCACTTTTCATCCTGGGGAAAAATGACGTGTGATAGGTTGGGAGAGTGCACAAGGAGACATGTCAGGGACAAGAAAGGTGACTTTTAAGGTGTTTCTTTAAACCAATGCAGAATGCAAATGTTTCATGCAAAATAACAAAAAAGAGTAGATGTTTTTTGAACTTACCCTCTTAAGGTATAAATAATCAGATATCTAGATTATTCTAAGTGTTCAGATAGTATATATGTTTGTGTATGAGTATTTCATCCAGTAGAATGGCATGTTTGTTTTAATTCCATCAGAAACCTTCCTCGTAGGACATGGGACAAGTTCACAGAGTGAAGAACGGTGAACGTTATAATCAGAAGTGAAGTTGCAATGATTTTGCAGAAGATCCAAAAAATAAAAGGAGCATATGTTCAAACAAAGAAAGCTGTATTCAGGCTTCAGGAAGCTTATGATTGAATATGAATAATTCTAGGTTCATGACAAGTTTAAGAATAAGACTGTATGTGACTTTAGGTGTGGCTGGCTGCTATGTGAGAGAACACTGAAATCTCAGTCTCATAATTTCAGTTTCATTATTCAGTGGCTACACAGCAGGGGTTGGTCTCTTCCCAAAACCTGAACCTTAAAATCAGATTACTTCCATCCTAGTCCTTCGCCATCTTCAATATATGGGTTCAAAATTAAGCTAAACCAAGGACTATCTAGTAACTCTGAATTTTTTTATATTAAATTTGTTTCTTACATTGTTGTTTATTTGGGGACAGTGTTATGATTTCTCCCCATACTTCTAACACCACCATAGTGTCCATTATCCATCATCACAGTACCCTGTGCTCTTCTCTCCCCAGTTTTGGTCTCTCTCCCTCTTCCTCCCCTGCTGTATGCATCAGATCTATGGTCAGCTTGCAAGTTTTGTCTTTTTCTTCAGCTTTTGTTCAGTTTCCCTATATTCCCCATGGGTTTCATGGTTTCCCCATGAAACCGTTCCATGTTTATCTTTTCCTTCTGACTTATTCTGCTTTGCATAATTCCTTCCAACTCAACCCAATGTGCCTCAATGGCATGAGTAACACAGGACTTTTTGAGAAAAATTTGTTTTAGAAACAAGAATGGAATACTATGAAAAAGTATCCAAAAAAGGAGCATTGGAAATTAAAATTATGATTGTTTAGGGTTTTTGTTCTAATGATAGCAAAAGGAAATGAGGAAGGAAAGTTCACTCTGCTGAAAAATTATAACTAATCAAAGAAGAGATATCATTAGAAAATCTCTTCTTTGAACCACATAATGTCATCATTGATTTAAGGTATTCAGGTCACATATAATCAATAGACATCAGAATCATTTGGGTTTTGTTTGTCAAAGTAAAAAATATTACAAAGTCAATGTATCACCCCAAGATTATTTATTAATTGAATGGAGGAAAATTATCTGCCACGGAAAGGATTACAATTATTTCCTACATATAATGAGCATACTTCACATTTTGAATGTGAAAATTGGTCTCCTGATATAACTGGACTTGAAGAGCACAATCTCTCCTATAAAATAATAGCACCCAAATGTTTAATGTAGACATGCACTTTACAGTATGGTAGACCTAGATATATGTAGCTATTGACAACATGAACTGTAGCTAGTCCAAATTAAGATATGCTTAAAGCATATACCACATTTCACAATATAGTATATTAAAAATTTAAAAAAAATAACATAGACAATGTTTTACATTGGTTACATAATAAAGTGATGTGCATTGGATATAATGGGTTAAATAAAACATCTTAACATTTTACCATGTTTGTTAAATTTTTCAGATGGCTATTATTAGAACACTTGAAATTGTGGATGTGACCCAAAATTATGTTTTTATTGGCTAACACTGCTTTGAATCCAAATCCCCAGTTTACAAAAAGACAGGTCACAGAAAATCAAGTTAATGACTCCAAGAGGAAGCAATTAAATAAACTTAGATTGTGAAAGTCTACCCTACAACTGTCCCAAATTCATCAAAAATGAAATAACAATGAAAAATACACAGAGATTTTGAAATGAGAGATATAGTCTATAAAGGCAATATGAATGTAGATGATTTTGGCTTGGATTTAGGAGGGGAAAAATATCACAAATACCTCTAACTTCATTCTGAGAATAAGTACAAAAATGAATATAAAGTAGGTATTAGATGAGATTATGGAATTATTACTACTTCCTTAAGTATGATAATAATATTGTTGTTACATAAGAGATTGTTGTCCTTATCCTTAGGAAATGCATTCTGAAAGCTTTAGCAATGACAAGTCTGTATCTTACTTCCAAAGGGTTGAGCATAAGAAGGAGATCAAGGAAGTCAGACAAAATATTAACAGTTGCTGAATCTACATGAAAATACTATTTTTCTCTATATAAAAGCTTCTCAAAAACTTGCAAGGATTCAAAGTTTACAGTGGGAAGGTTGGTCAGAAGATTTTCAGTTGCTCTATAGTATACTGTTTTCTTTCACATAATATTTCTTATATGGATTGAAAAATACAAGACATAAGTATAAAATATAAGTATATAATATCAAATATTAAAAAAAAAACTAGAAGTGTTCCCAGGAAAAGAAGTAACTATTACATGCATTGATATTGACTCAAATTCTTTTCTCATCAGTCATTATTTATAATTAAAATACCAGAGGCAAAATGGTAATGATCATGCCAGTCAGCATTCCACCACTATCATTAACCCTGTAATTTTTACTCATGTAAATGTAAAATAATCTAATAAAAATGTACTGGACTCTATCTTGGATATTCATTGTAATTGAAACATCAAATTATAAAATGAAAAATAATACTAACTTGTCATAGGATTCCTCTTCAACTAGGCATATCGACAGCTTTATAGCAAATTTTCAGAACTACATTTTAATGCTATATATCTGTCTTCAACTTGATTTGAAATTTACACTCTCCTTTCTCCTAATGACAGTTAGACTAGTAATCTCTAGTAGTTTAGTGTAGCTCTACCATAAAGAAACCAAATCAACATCCCAGTCACCTCAAAAACCTGAACATATATGTACTTTTGGTTATAAGTGACACACAGCTTCACAAATTTCATTAGTAATCAATATGAAATTCAGAGCATATAATATAAATGTTGATAATTCTAAATTTTAAACTAAATATGCATATTTAGTAGTCACTTTAAAATGGATGCTATCCACTGATTTTTGGCACTGGAAACTTCAAAAGTGTTAAGGTGCTCATGTTTCTATTTAAATAGACAACACAGCAAGGTCTCTCCCTTTTTACACCTTTCCAGGTTCTGAGATTCCCCACAGAGTCCCAGCTACTATTTTTTTTTTTCCAGCTACTGTTAATTAATGAGTAACTCCTCAAAAAGCAGACCTTAGAAATCAGCACATTGTGTAAGCTAATGAAACAGAATTGGAAAATGTTCATGTTAAAATGAACACAAAAGAGGTAAGGAAAAACAAGAACAGTACAGGTTATTTTGTCCCTCTCAAGAAACATTTGTTGACATATACACATTGTGTATTGATATCAATGTGTTGTTGGTATATGAGGCATTGATTCTAATACATCTTTTGCAATAATATTCTAATATGAAAATGAATTATATGACTGGTACCTTCAACTTATTATATGCTAAAATTGAGTTATTTGACAAATGTCAATCAGTAGTAAACAACTTAAAAATATAGTTCAAAAATTATTTAAGTAACATCTTTGATGATGTATTAGTAGAAATTGTGAAATCACAGTAAAAAGTTTAATGTATTAATGTTGCCATTAAATTATTTCCATGAACTATATTTTTTCAGATTTATAAATTTTATAGAATAGTCACCACTTCTAGACATTTTAGTTTTTATTTGTATTACCAGAAAAGTCCTCTAGATGGCAGTGTTTACCATAGTTAGAAATTACTTTGGCACTATTTTAACTTTTAAAATGATTCTCAAATGAACCAAGTAGTATGTAGTTAAAAATTTATTTTTATACTACTCAATATTTATTTGAAACTTTTGTTCTGTATGAATGATTAACCTAATTCAGCAAGTTTTTGCTTATTTATTATTGTAATTTGATTTGCAAATTTCTAGGAGCAATTTCATAGATCCAAAATCTTTAGAATAAACTTGTGATCTTTATACTTTTGAGAAATTAAAATTACTTATTAAGACTGTGATAGCAAGCATAAGAGAAATCTTAGCAACTAACTAAAGGAATGATATTACTTTTTTTTTTTTTTAAGTGTATATAAATGCCTGCCTGTGACTATGCAGGTGCCTCTCCTTCCCTTTCTCTTTTTCCCTAATAAACCTGTTATTTTAAAATGTAAATAAATAAATAAAAATAAAGTGTGTATAATCACAAATTTGAATGGAGTTAAGCATGCTACATTGAAACTTAGTCTTGTAACCTAGGCAGGTTTTTATCTATTTGATGTAGTTGCAGTTTTAATTTTTTGACCTGAAGAATATCCCAAATAATTCACAGATATCTTACAGAACAGGGTGATCATATTTTATCCAAATGTATAGAGTAGGATTTTTTAGATAATGAAATATAGAAACGATCATGAAGTTTTGCTATAAAATTAACATTTACAGTGGATATAGTATACGTTAGTGTGAAGCAACTAAAAATGTACACTGAAGAATCTTACAATTTCTGAAAAGCAGGATGGACACAAATGATTTTGTTTAGGTTCATTGTTAGGTTTATAGGTTTGTTATTCCTTCTTGTAGAGGTAAAAAAAAAAAGTTGTTATTAAGGGCTGGAGATTTTTATTTCTTCAAATTTCAACTTGTATTTCAATGGATTAATTTGTAACTGTTTGTCCATTTTCCAAAAGTTCATCAAATGAATTCCAGTGATATTTCAACTTTTGATTTGGCTATTTAGAGACCTAATTAAATGCAAATTAAATAATATAGGAATATAACCAGATAATTATTTGGTGGAGTGAGCCTTGTGAGAGGTGTTTTCTGTGCATTAGTGAATATTTAGCATCATATGGCCTCTACCCACTAGATGCCAGTAGCTAATTTCTGCCTGTCTTTCCTGCCAAAGAAGCCCTTTTTCCATGATCCACTATTGAAAATAAAAATGTCTCCAGACACTACCAAGTACTCCCTAAAGGGAAAAAAACATCCAAATTTGAACTACTGATATAAACGTTTGATTTTTTTTTCCTTTTTCTAGTCTCCATTACAATTAGAAAATGCCAATTGTGTTATTATTACAGTTCATATTTTAGCTCTGAAGCACTTCTGATAAGTTAATCAGAAGCAGGGTCCAGTAAAATTACCATGTTGCTGTGATCAGTTTTTATACTAGTTAGGACTCTTTGGTTGCCTGTAATAACTATTATAAAGGCTACTAGTGTAGTTATTAAACAGAGGCAGGGATAAGAATGGACACCCTGGAACCCAGTGATCAACTATGATAAGTCTCCCCACCTCTGATGCCTTCTGTCCATCACCTTCATTTTTTCTCTCTCTTTCTCTGTCTTTTTGGGGTTTTCTGGTCAATGCAAGAGAAACTACTCCTAATTTCTCCTGAATGGAACAATGAGTTTGTTCACAGAACAATGAGTTTGAACTTGGAGTAGCTGTTACTGATGCAGATTTTTTTTGAGAGGAAGCCCCTGGTTCCATCTTGAATTTAGTTTCTTCATAAATGTAGTCAAGCGCTGGCAGAATAGGATGGAGCCCCCTGACATGGCAAGAACAGTCCATACCATGTAAAGATAGCTGCTTCGTGTCTATGTGAAGAGATAGGAGGAAAGACATTTCTACAAAAAGGAAGTCTGCTGAGGTGACCATTGGGTATGCACATGCATATTCTATCACTCTGTTGACACAGTCCATACCCCATCAGTAGCCTGGAACCCTCGCTTAGATCATCAAGTGCCCTAACCCTTCAAGTCTGTGCCAGGCAACTCTGCCTTTGCTCAGATTTACCAGATTTCGTATATAATTCATCCCCATTCCAACTGTGAAGTAAAACTAGTATGTAGCTCAAGATAATTAATCTCTGAGAGGAAGTAAACTAAATCAAATTAATGTGTGAATTATGTATAAATTCTTTGAATCTTTGAGCAATATTTGCATCAAAAGAATGCTTGGTAACAGAATAGACCCTTGCTGGTAGGCCACCAGGGAGGCCTGCATTTCAAACTATTAAAGTTTATATAGCAAGTAAAATTTTTAAGTAAAAATATGAGAGATATTATAATAAGTATTAATAAAGAAGAGAGGGCTGATAGTAAGGTTAGTGTGCCTTACTATGAAAAGCAAACATAAAACCCACTAAGTGGCCTCAGCTGAATTATTTTTTAAATGTATTTAGATATTCGAACATCTCTGTATGGACAGATTAATATCTTTGTTATAAACAAGGTTTTTTTTTAATATATATGTTTTTCACATAGGTTTTAAAAAGAATTTTGAATGAATTAATGAATGCAGTCAGAATACAAAATTTGTTCCCTATGTGTTTTATAATCATTCATGTAATTCTCATTTTCTACTTTTCCTAATAGTTATGGTGTTTACCTGAAGTGTCATCTGGTCTTTAGAATTAACTTATCTACTATAAGTAACAAAAAGGTGTCCTAATCCTATATTGAGGGGAACTATTTTATCATAGACATTAAAACCACCTCCATTGTTATATTTATTACTTCTAGAAATTAGGCACAAATACACTAAAATTGGAATTAGTTCACAGATACTCTGATATTACACTTCAACATGAGAACTTATTTACTCCAAAATTAACACATTGCTTAAATATTTTTGCAACCTAAAGCGACATTTATAATCTTTTTGAAATTAGTATGAGAGTAACTTATTGTTTTTTCTTATATTTTACAACAGATATTTTTTCTAGGAAAATTTTCCTAATTAGTTTTTCTTAAAAACTCTGCATGTTTCTTATGCCATATTATTTCTAGAAAATAAATCTGTCATGATGTGTCCTGGCTTACTTCAAAGCATATCAACCCCATTCCCTATAGTGAAGAAGTTCTTTAAGGCTCTTTTAATCCTTTCTTAAAATTTCACCAATCTGTCACTGGATCACAGTAAATACATAGGCACAGGATTGAAAAAACACATTGTGCGTTTTAGGATCTTTTAAAGGATTGTGTTGCTTTACCATGCAGAATAAGATTTTCATTCTGGAAATAAAAAGTTTAAAATTATGTGTGCACACATACACACACACATTTTTTGTAAGCAGAATGGCATTGATTTAAATCCCAGACAAGCTACCAGTATCTTTTAAAAGCTGCATAATCCCTATCTCCATTACTTGGGTGCTATCAGTGATATGGAATTAAGCCAGGAGCTACAGGAGTCAATGGAATATGCATAGTCTCCCTGACTCATCCTAATTCAATTGGAGTGGGACTGTGGGTCAAATTTGGTTCCTGAGAGGAGCCTCTTTGAGAAAAATTAGTCTTATCCATCCTGCCCTATATTAGTAAGTCTATTTATGGACACATTATGTAAAATATTGGGCTCCTGCAAGAAAATCGTGTGAGTTTACTAAAGAAATTATAGGCATGATGATGTGGGTAGAAGAAATAAGGAGGAACAAGGAATGAAAATCCCTAAAATGATGTTTCAAATAATGTGAACTTTTGTTTTCAACAAGACACTCTTCTTAATGGGAATGTGCTGAAAGAGAATAGAGAAGAATATTGAAACATTTTAACTTGGAAAAACAAGTCCTAAATATCTAAGGAAATCATTTACTGAATTATCTTTGTACTTGAAATATGTTCTTATCTCGTTTTTTTTCTATTTTTAAATGTAAATAGAGGTGCTTCCAAATAAAATGCATGTTATTTCTGCATCTTTGGACATTCTGTGTTTCTAAAAATATGAAATGAATACTTGATAATCTCACCATCCTTAACTACAAAAAAATATATACAGCCAAAAAAAAAAAAGAAAGTGTTTTTATACATCTCACTTGAAATTACATAACTTAGAAGTGATAAAATTATGTAAGAGGAAGCTATCCTCTCTTTACTCTCTTAAAACGTTTTACTGAATAATAGCTTAAGCCCTACCTGTGATCAGGAAAATATGTTATGGAAGTTATCTCTGTATATAATCTGAAGTCTTGACTAACCAATAATGAAATTTGAAATTTCAGTATTTTATTTACATTGTAATCATGATAAAATAGTAGCATGGAAAATGTCAGTTCATAGTAATAACTGTTACAACTATAAACCTGACATCTGTAATCTTTGTCAGTCAGAAAAATATAGCAAATTGGGACAAATTTAGTTCAGTCATTCAAACAGAATGAAGCTTGCTTGTCACCTGTTTTCCTTTGTGATTTGATTATCTTGCTCTAGGTTTTCCTTAAAAAAAGGAAATAAAGGTATTCAAAGAGCTAATACAAAGTGAAGCAGAAGTATTATTCAAGTTTCTATACTCTGCCTGTTTAAGCAGTCTTAAAGGTGTTAATTTTCTTTTTGTGGTGTTAAAATTGTGCATTGTCATTTTCTAAACAGTGATAATACAAATAACCCTTAGCATTTTTAGCACAATTCCCCCCCCCACAGATGTATAGTACAATAGTCTAGCCTCCTTTGTGAAATGGGGACAATAATACCTGCTGTGACATGAGTCGCTGTGATTGATTGATTAATGTCTGTTAGACACAATAAGACATCTGGATTAAAGGAACTTTAGAAGAGCAAGGCACAAAACTAATTTTTTTTTTATTTTTTAACTTTGATTGGACTATAGCTAGTATATGAAAGTTATAAATATTAGCCTTGAAATCCTTCAGGAGGTCTTTTGTTCATTCTAAATACCACAGTCTATGTCCTTTAAGTAAACTGTAACTTTAAAAAGCCTTCATAATCTTTGTGTAAAATGTAATTTTAAAATAATGAGTGGTAGCTAGAAAACCATAGATGAAAATCCAATTTACATACCTGGTTAATAATTTATATTATTAAATGTCATTTCATAGAAATCATTGTTTAAATATATCAATAGGACAACAGTGAGATTTTGGAATATAAAATAATTTTCTTAACCTGATGTCCGTTTCTATATAAATTGTAACAACGTTTTAGTTTTCAGTTAGTTGGCCAAAGGTGACTTAGCTTCACAAGAATCCTATGACCTACATAACCAGCAGACAACGTGAAGGCAATTTTATCAAAGCCCAGGTAATATCAGTTCCTAAGGTATTAATCAGGCACAACACAGGTGAGGATATTATCATTCCTTGCTACACAAAATATACATTGACAATGATGAATAAGAGTTAATTTCGAAGTTATAATTGGAAGTCTAACATATATTGGAAGGTCTAAATTGGAAGTCATATAATTAAAAATCTAATATTTTATTAAAATTACAATGGAAAAGTGATTACAACGCAACATAAAAACCAATAGATGTCCTCTTACAAAAATTAAAATTAATAAATACATTTTCTCTAATTCATAATTGTACAGATAGGACTTTTTTAAAAAATAGCCTAGGAAAGCAGTTCTCATTATGCAAATATTTTATACAGTGTTTTAGACAGAAGCCTCAAGTTAGGATAGCAGAGGGTTAGGAATTTGACCCTGTGTTTTAATTTTCTTCCAAGAATATTAATAAGATCTCTAATAATAGTTCTCACTTGGAGTTTAGCAGTTGGAATATGGCAAACAATGAGCTTCAAATATTCTAGCTTTAAGAGTTAATACTATTATGTTTAAAGAATCCCAGAAATTTAGATATGCCAAATAAACACCTATGAAATAGAATGCACTCAAGTCAGTAGCTACATTTTTTCCAATCTTCTTTGAAAAAGAATCTAGATGAACTTCATTTTGGGATTTTGTCCAAGATCTGTTTTAATTGATGTCTCATGGTCATAAATTTCAATCATGTGATATTTTTCTTCCCCAACCTTCATCCTGTGTTCATACAAAGATTTCCTCTCTGAGCATAGGGTAATAATGGGTTCTGACTACAAGTAAAGCGATCCCTTAGCAAACAGACACAATTCCACTTAGTAATAATGTTAAATAATTCTAAGCTATGTGTTGGGACTACAACATGACTTTGAAATGACTACAGTATGATTAGAATAAGAATGAGAGACAACTGTGATGCTTATGAAATGAACTGGAAAATGGCTATGCTGTTATATTTATTGTAAATGTATCAGAATGATGGTTTATTTGTTACCTTAAACTACTTCAGAGTATAAAATAGGTGACAACTGGAACAATGAACTAGCTTAATTCTAGATTTTGTGAATGGCAAAATGCTCATTCACCATTGTAAGATAAAATAATCGTCCTGTAATTCACTTGACTATTGTATGAGGTAGTACTTTTCTTTTGACTCTTAGATATGTAAGCACTACTTTATTCTTAAAGGTTCTATGGTATAATTGCGCAATATATTACTATCATAAGATTGGTTGGCAACTTAAAAACAACATCAAATGATTGCCATAACCCTGCTTTATAACACAGAAGGAATTAATGTTAAGGCTTTCAGGCTTTCTGCACCCGAGGAAAAGTTTGAATAAAAAAGAACTTACATATTCGTAGATATGGGAAAATAGTTACATCAATGAGCTGGTTAAACAGAATTATGCACGATCTAGTTTGCCAGGTTTAGTAGGGTTTTAAAAACTTGTAAATATCTAAAAAGTAAGAGTTCCTATTGGGAGTGGGGAGGATGTATTCAAAAACTAGTGGTTTCCCTAAACAGGCCATCAGTGTGCATAACTATCAATACATGAAGAGCCTTTAATGCCTATTCGGCTCAATGCAGAATGGGAAGCATAGAGGTTTAAAATAAATGTCCTTTATCCTCCCCATGAGAACAAGTTATTCAATGATGCATTAAGACCTTCTGGGACAACCTTTGTATGTCATTCAAAAATATAAAACTTGTTTTCCGAATGAATTGTAATTAATGCCTCAAACTTTTCTCAGGCTGTAAGCACAATCGATTAAAAAAAAAAAGCCTTAGGTGTTTTACTGATTTTAAAAGATCAATCAAATATAAAGCTTTTGGACCAATATTTAGGGGGAAAAAAAATAATGCTCATCCTTTTAGGAGTCATCCCATCCGCCTCTTGTATGAAAATTAGAAACGTGAGATATCCTACAAGGCTGGAGTCTGAAAAATGAATTTGCAGGAGGGGAAGACAAGCATTACACGTAAAGCTGGAATCAGCAGAAAGCGCAATGGGAAAGGGAGTGTTCCACAGCTTGGGGAGCATCTGGACGGGACTCCTTCCAGCCTCTGGCAAGCAAAGTTTGCAGCTAGGTGAGCTGGCAGCGGTTTTTGCTGCAGCCGCGCGTCGGAGCGAGCTCGGGTTCGCAAGGTTGGGGTGTGTAGGGGGGCGGCACTAGAAGCATTAAGCACCGTCCCCATCGACCGCCAAAGCCCGCACAGTCCAGGTCCCCCCGCACCCCCCTACGCCACCAGAGGCGGCTCCGCGCCGCGCAACGAACTGATCTGGGCAGACCGCGGGGGTTGCCACGTTCCCTTCCCCAAGCAGTTTCTGTGACCTTGCGCGTAGCGAGTGCCCAAATATCCTTTCCGATTTCGATGAGATTCAAAAATCCTCTGCCCCGACCTTCGCTAACCGCCCTCTCAGCCCTTCTTGCCAGTGTCTCTGCCAGCAAAAGCCTCTAGTTGCAGCATCGAGTGCGTAGCATTTAACGCATTCTGGGGCGTGCAGGCGCGTTTGCCCTCGGACGGGTGACAATGCGTCTCACGCCTCGGATCCCCAGTTGACTCATCTATGCATCGTGGCCCCTGCACTCAGGGGGGAAAAAAAATAAAAAGTGCAAAACGTGCAAACGTGCTCCTGGAGACGAGCCGCTTCAGCGTCCCCCATCCTCCCGCCGCGGTGCCCGAGGGTTCCCGCTCGGAGTCCGCGCGCCCCGGCTCCGCGGTCCACTGTCCCGCGCGAGCGCAGCCTCCGGCGGCCCCGCTCCGGCCTGGAGCGCGCCGGAGCTTCCCTCCCGGCCGGAGCCTGCCGGGCATGCTCACTGCGCCTCCTGGAACCCGGCTCTCCCGGGGCCAGGATTAGATCTCCGGGTTTTCGCTGCTGCCGAGGGGGCGCAGAGGAGGGGAGGCTGGGAGACAGTCAGCGCCTTGTTCCGCGCCCCCTCTCCGTGCGCCCGGCTGCTCGGCCCGCACCGCAAGATGCGAGCCAATCAGACCCCGGGGGCGGGGCCCGGGCCGTCACGCCCTCCCTCTGGGCTTATTGAGAGTTATATCAAGAAATTCAGTTCAGAGAGAGGAGAGAGAGAGGGAGAAGGAGAGAGGGGCAGAGGAGAAGGGAGGGAGAGAGAGCTTGCAAGACGGGAAGGAGCGCCTTAGAGTCTCTGAAGCTCGAAAGAAATAACCGACTAGGAATTTGGGGGGGCAGCTGTCACCTCGGAGAGCGGCCGGAGAATAACCATCACCCCAACTCTGACGTTTTCTACCAGAAGTTAGAGACTTAAGCAGTATTGACATCGGAGGGAAATGGTATGCTTGACGCTGTGGAAAATACCCCTAAGCTGAAGAAGTGCAACTGGATGGTGTGTGTGTGTGTGTTAAATACCAGAAGAGCCCAGACCCCATGGGTAATAAAGATGAAATGTGGAGAGAATGACTAATGACAAATCTGTGAATTTGTTCTCTGGAGTTGCTAATTTGCCAGCCCGAAGCAACACATTTTACAAGGAGGAAACGTTTGGCTGCTTCTGATTTCTCCCCAAACTGGTGCTACCAGATGCATGGCTTTCTATGTGTTGGAACAAATCATTCCTAACTGCAGTATACCGGGAAAGGGGAAAGGTTGAGGCAACTAACGTAAGTGTAAAGTTTCGCATGCACAATTGTAAATTCTGTGTTTAGATATGTCCTCAGTGTAGACGAGGGATGTTTGTAATTGGGTGATCGGCTGGGGCAGAGCTCACCTACCCCGCTGTATCTGCATCCCTACCTGCATCACTCTGCCGGAACTAATCGCGGGCAGCAGCTACCACACAGCCTAATGCAGATAAGATTAGAGCCTGGGAACTGACCAGTTCTACTCAAGTAGGTACTGCCTGAAGCCTTGCACCCATTTAAATTGCAGTTAGGGGAGTAGCTAAGCAGAGCCCTTTTTACCTGCATTATTGGGTTGCAGTGTTGATGTGTAGCAGATGGTACTAATATTATAACCAGAGATCAAGGTTAAGAAACTGCATTTTTCTTTCTCTTTAATGCTCAGTAGCAAAGAGTGTGCTGTGTGTGGCAATGTTAGCTGCGTTTTACTTACATCTCGACACTCTCTTCACCTTTAGGATAAGGAATTCGGTATTATACATTTTTAAAAGTTTTAATGTGTTTATTAATTCTAATGGGGATCATGTAGCAATATGGAGAAATGAGAGCAAGGTCTGGGTAGGAAACTGGAAGTCTTGGTATTGTGTTTTTAGGCAGTGGGGCTTTGTAGGGGCCGGTGACTACTGCTTCTGATGCTGCAGCATGTCCGGATGCTTGTTTCCCAGTAAGACTGTATTAGAAGGCAGTTGGCGAACTGGGAGGAAAGAAGATGATAGTCTTTTTTAGGAGAAAGAGAGATGACTCAGTGGCAGAGAAGCAAACACACTGTATTTGACATGTGACAAAGCAATTAGTAGGATCCATCGCTAAATACTTAGTGATTTTTACTTGTACCTAAAAAAACTAAGGAGGTGGGTTAGAAGCCAAGAGGACTGGTGAACCAGGGGGAGGGGAAGGACTGGACAAGAATGCATGTTTTGAATTAAACAGTGTCCTGGGAAACAATGTGGGTGAATGCACGTAAAAATAGCAGCTGTCCTTAATTCAAAGTAGATCCCCCCCAGCCCCCACCCGTTACTGAGCAATGCAACAAGCAGGGGATATTCAGTGTTTCCATCCACAGAGTTAACTTGCAAGCAGTGGCAGAGCAAACTGCCATGTTTACTAATATGCAGTGAAAAATATGTTGTGATATTTTGTGACTGTGTGTTTTTGTTTACTGAAAATAATATTGTCTATACAATTGTGTTGACAGTGGCTGTCTCCAAATAAGAGACGAGATGTAATGCATCCTCCAGTCCATGCACGCTTCCTCTTGCAGTTTGCGCGTCGTTCCTCAGTGGAGACCTCTAAACCCTAAAATCCAGAAAGAGCAAATAAATACATTATCATGGACCTGAGGGATTTTTACCTGTTGGCTGCTCTGATTGCCTGTTTAAGGCTGGATTCCGCAATAGCTCAAGAACTTATTTACACTATTAGAGAAGAATTGCCTGAAAATGTGCCCATAGGAAACATACCAAAGGATCTGAACATTTCTCACATCAATGCTGCCACAGGGACCAGTGCCAGTCTTGTCTACAGACTGGTGTCTAAAGCTGGGGATGCCCCTTTGGTGAAAGTATCCAGTAGCACTGGGGAAATTTTCACAACCTCCAACAGAATAGACAGAGAAAAACTCTGTGCTGGAGCCTCTTATGCTGAGGAGAATGAGTGTTTCTTTGAACTTGAGGTGGTGATCCTCCCCAATGATTTTTTCAGGCTGATCAAAATAAAAATAATTGTCAAGGATACCAATGATAATGCCCCCATGTTTCCATCTCCTGTCATCAATATTTCCATCCCAGAAAACACTTTGATCAACAGCCGCTTTCCAATTCCATCAGCAACAGATCCTGACACAGGCTTCAATGGTGTACAGCATTATGAATTGTTAAATGGGCAGAGTGTTTTTGGACTGGATATCGTGGAAACTCCGGAGGGAGAGAAGTGGCCGCAATTGATTGTTCAGCAAAACTTGGACAGAGAACAGAAAGATACCTATGTGATGAAAATCAAAGTAGAGGATGGAGGCACTCCACAGAAATCCAGCACAGCCATACTGCAGGTCACAGTAAGTGATGTAAATGACAACAGACCAGTGTTTAAAGAGGGTCAAGTGGAGGTGCACATTCCAGAGAATGCTCCTGTAGGCACCTCTGTAATTCAGCTCCATGCCACTGATGCGGATATAGGCAGCAATGCTGAAATCCGGTACATTTTTGGTGCCCAGGTCGCCCCTGCAACCAAAAGACTCTTTGCTTTAAATAATACTACTGGGCTGATTACAGTTCAGAGGTCCTTAGATCGAGAGGAGACAGCCATTCACAAAGTGACAGTGCTGGCTAGTGATGGCAGCTCCACTCCCGCCCGAGCGACGGTTACCATCAATGTCACTGATGTAAATGATAACCCTCCTAACATAGACCTCAGGTACATTATAAGTCCCATCAATGGCACGGTATATTTATCTGAGAAAGATCCTGTCAATACAAAGATTGCCCTAATTACAGTTTCAGATAAGGACACAGATGTGAATGGCAAAGTGATCTGTTTTATTGAAAGAGAGGTCCCATTTCATTTGAAGGCAGTCTATGACAACCAGTACTTGCTAGAGACCTCCTCTTTGTTGGACTATGAGGGCACCAAAGAATTCAGCTTTAAAATTGTTGCCTCTGATTCTGGGAAGCCCAGTTTAAATCAGACTGCCCTGGTAAGGGTTAAACTTGAGGATGAAAATGACAACCCACCAATTTTCAACCAGCCTGTAATTGAGCTGTCAGTTTCTGAAAACAACCGACGTGGGTTATACTTAACAACTATTAGTGCCACAGATGAAGACAGTGGGAAAAATGCAGACATTGTTTATCAGCTTGGGCCGAATGCCTCTTTCTTTGATCTGGACCGAAAGACAGGAGTTTTGACAGCCTCCAGAGTCTTTGACAGAGAAGAACAGGAGCGATTCATTTTTACAGTAACTGCCAGGGACAATGGGACCCCTCCCCTCCAAAGCCAAGCGGCTGTGATAGTTACTGTTCTGGATGAGAATGACAACAGCCCCAAGTTTACTCATAACCACTTTCAATTTTTTGTGTCTGAGAATCTGCCAAAGTACAGTACTGTGGGGGTTATCACAGTGACAGATGCAGATGCTGGAGAGAATAAAGCTGTGACTCTTTCCATTCTAAATGACAATGACAATTTCGTGTTGGATCCTTATTCTGGAGTCATAAAGTCGAATGTGTCATTTGACAGAGAGCAGCAGAGTTCCTACACTTTTGATGTCAAAGCCACCGATGGAGGACAACCACCCCGTTCCTCTACTGCAAAAGTAACTATCAACGTCATGGATGTCAATGACAATAGCCCAGTTGTCATTTCTCCCCCTTCTAACACTTCTTTCAAGTTGGTGCCACTCTCAGCCATTCCTGGCTCTGTTGTCGCAGAAGTTTTTGCAGTGGATATTGACACGGGGATGAACGCTGAACTTAAGTACACGATTGTGAGCGGGAACAACAAAGGCTTGTTTCGGATTGACCCAGTAACAGGTAACATCACTTTGGAAGAGAAACCGGCACCTACTGATGTGGGCTTGCACCGTTTGGTGGTCAACATAAGTGACCTAGGGTACCCTAAGTCTTTGCACACACTTGTGCTTGTTTTTCTTTATGTTAATGACACTGCTGGAAATGCCTCCTATATCTATGACTTGATCCGCAGGACTATGGAGACCCCATTGGACAGGAACATAGGGGACAGCAGCCAACCCTACCAAAATGAGGACTATCTAACTATCATGATCGCCATCGTCGCTGGCGCCATGGTAGTCATTGTGGTTATCTTTGTCACCGTGCTGGTGCGCTGCCGCCATGCGTCCAGGTTCAAAGCCGCTCAGAGGAGCAAGCAAGGTGCTGAATGGATGTCTCCAAATCAGGAAAACAAACAAAACAAGAAAAAGAAAAGGAAGAAAAGAAAGTCTCCCAAGAGCTCTCTTTTGAACTTTGTTACAATTGAAGAGTCCAAGCCGGATGATGCAGTTCACGAACCTATCAATGGGACAATCAGCCTGCCTGCTGAGCTGGAGGAGCAGAGTATAGGAAGATTTGACTGGGGTCCTGCGCCTCCAACAACCTTCAAGCCTAACAGCCCTGACCTGGCCAAGCACTACAAATCTGCTTCTCCACAGCCTGCTTTTCATCTTAAACCAGACACTCCGGTTTCCGTGAAAAAGCATCACGTGATTCAGGAACTCCCTTTGGACAACACCTTTGTCGGGGGTTGTGACACCCTTTCCAAACGCTCTTCCACTAGTTCAGATCACTTCAGTGCCTCAGAGTGCAGTTCCCAAGGAGGCTTCAAGACAAAGGGCCCCTTGCACACCAGACAGGTAAACGAGCACTTTTACTGGTCTATAAGTACTGCATACAAGTGCCCAGTCAACCAGTATTAACGTGCCAGTGTGTCTATTGTTTTGGTCTAACTTTAGCTTAGTTTTAAAGAGGGAAAAAAAAATTTGACCCCTTTTCTGTTCCTCTGGGGCTCAGTCAAGAATTTTTAGAACAGCTTTGAAATTTCTGAGTTCTGAGAATTATTTAACCTCCCAGTTTCCTTCAAATGGCAAAAGATGAAAAGAGGAAATTATTCCAAAATGTCCCAAGATAATGTTTGCTGAAGAAGAAAACCTGTCCTCATATGCCAAATTCTGCTCCTGGGGTTTCCAAATTGACTGCTTCAAGATTTTCACATTACCTTTGATCTAAAAAGTCACCTTCAAATCTCAAGTTTTAAATGACGTTTGAAGGTCTGACTGTAACGTTATGTTGAAGCTGTGGTTGCTAAAGGGGTTAATTTTTTTTTTAGTCTCTAAACAGTGTAGTAGACTATTAAATGTACATCAGCTGTGAAGCACATGATTGTTGATAGATTGCAAATAAGCCATATAGGAAGTCTTCTCTTTGATTTCAGTTGATTTTATTGTAATATAGTAAATTGGGTACTTAATAGAAAGGTTTGCAGATTGTCCGGAAAGGCCAAAGTACTCTTTAAAAAAAATAAAAAAAAAAGAAGGAATGCTTTCTCCCTAATATAACTGATTTATACAGAAAAGAATGAATCCATTGTAAATATTCTCTCATCTTAGTAATGCATAAGTGATCTGTCATAACTCATTTTAAACTGTGAAATATGCCATATGAAGAGGGATTAAGAGGCTGAGAAACTCATATTTCAACCAAATCCAGAATTAGTTTTTCTTAGGTCTAATAATTCCTTGTTAATAAAGATTTAAATGCAGCGCTGTCTAATTTATTTCACTGGTGCTTGTCTGTTGCCACGGAATTTGAGTGTCAATAATAGCCTGTAGATGGCACTAGGGTATCATGTCGCCTGTGCTGGCCAGATGCCAATCCGCAGTAGCAAGAGAATGGGGGGAAGGGAGGATCAAGCTGGTACTACAACCAAAGATACCTTTTATTTAATGATAGTTGCTCTTGAGCAACTAGCATGTAAGTTCATTTGCTTGCTCTTTTGTGATTAGCTCTCACCACACCAGCTTTCTAGGATTTCATAATCCAAACTCTTGGTTGGTATTGAGTTCGCCCATGGTGATGGCCCATCTTAATTTGTTAAAAGACAAGGAACAGAGAGATTTCAGAAAATCAAGTAAAATAAAATAACCTCACAGGATAGTATTTGACAGTCATTGATGAGTAGGTGAAAACTCAAGAGAGTTTTTTCTCTTTTTGGGGGTGGGCTGTGGTGGGGTAGAGCTGAATGTCTTATTGAAACTGTCCCTTTCAACATTGATTGTTGCTTTGGAGTGAATTTAAGGCTTGGTGGTAATAAGACAGTCACAAAATTAACTCTGATGATGAATCACGTAGATACTTCCTGAACACTAGTTATAATTCCTGAAATTTCCATTTTTTAAAGTAAAAGATTAAATATCTAGATCATTTTTTAAAGTACATGTACTAGAGCTTGACTGTGCAGGATGAAAGGAATTAAAATAAGTTGGTGTTGAAGTTCTAGAGGAGAATTTGAAGTTATTAGATATAAGTCCCAGTTGGAATGACTTATTTTCATATTAACTTCATCAGCTTTTTAGAGGAGATTGATATTTTCACATTAAGAACATTGCCAAGCTTAGCAAATAAAAGTTTATAAAAGTTGGTAAATAGTTGATTATCATGAGATAAGTAGTTGGTGAAACTAAACAGGTTTAAATATAATGTTGCTATTTCAATGAAAAGAAAGAGAATGACTTTTTTATCATTTGCTATTAGGGTGAAGGTCACTCACAATATACTTATGGTATTTTATGATTTGCATGTATCATGCAAAATCTAACCCAATTAAAACTTTTCATGTAAAATCTGATTTTTTCCCCCAAAGACACAAGGTGATTCTCTTCTCACATCTTCTTTCTTTTCATATAATGTGGTGAGTAGTAGCATTGATGTGCAGACTCACTTTTTCTGACTACTCCCTCAAAGTTGAAGCTACATAGTAAAGTAACATGTATGTTAAGTACCTTTCAACCAAGTATGGAATGATCTTTGTTGAGGTGTAGTCAGACATAAGAATCTTCCTTTGTATGATGTCATCTTTGAACTAGGATGCTGAGTAATTAATTTTTTAACTGGAACTAAAGTGCATTTTAGAAATTCCTTGAGACCATGTGTTAGTATACAGTTCTCCTTGTAGGCATTTTGATGTTCAAGGGAGCTGTAATTCACTATTATGATAAAGAACTAGTGAGTTGGCTTTATGTAAACCTTTTAGAAGTTTCCGTACTGAGAAAAAAGGTTGCAATATTGGCAAAAAAAGGATACTGGAAATAAGGAAAGAGGTGATGATGATAGGAATATGTATAATTTTATTATGAAAGAGGCATATTTTCTGTGAATGAAGAACATAAATTATATACTATCCTTTTAATTTTTGTTACTGAACTGTATGATTGCTATCTGAAAATGTTCTAGTTAAGAGAAACAGTAAAAATTCTTTTTTGAACACCTTCACTTTAGCTAGTGGCTTTTATATAAAATTGGTATTGTCTTTAAAATGAAAATATACTGGTCGACTTTTACACCATGAGTTTGTTTATAGATTATTATTATAATAATCAATTATAATAGATCTGTCACTGACTTTTCCAAAAATTTTCCTTTATAAGTTTTTGAATCTTCAGTTTTCACACATTGTATGATATTTCGATGCTTTTTTTTAAAGCAAGATCATATAAGGATATTGATTCATAAAATGAAGAATTCACTGTTACAAAGAGGATGAAAACAATTGCAATTCCAGTAGGACTTTGAATAATAAATCTTACATGTATTTTCACTAAAAGGAAGAAATGTGTTTTTCATAGATATGATTTTTAAAATCTGACATATTAAGTTCTCAAATTTTAGGGTGTCTCAGAGTCACCATGAAATTTTTTTCAAGCATGGGCTTTTGTGCCCATCCCCCACCCAGGTGTTCTGATTCAGTACCACTGGTGTCACGCCTGAAAACATGATCACTAGCAAAACTTTTTGTGAAAATAATGCTGCTAGTCCATAGACCATACTTTTGAGAACCACTGTCTCAGCATATTGGAACAGGAAATGTCAGTGCCTTTCCCTTTTCTATTATCATTTCCAGAGGACCTGTTTTTGCACAGCCCAACTCTCAGCTCACTTATTGACAGCCCTTTTATTGTAGCTGGAGGCTTTACAGTAAGCTATTTATTGCTGTTTTCCAACCCTGGTTGACAGCATTTGGGGAATTAATTTTCTTGGTCCCAGTGTGCTTTTTGTGGGGTATAAATGAAAATGTTAAAGGAAAAAAAAAAAGTGACCTATTTACATTGACAACTTCTTCAGTAACACAACAATCTGTGATAGTTGCAGTTTGGTTCTGGGTAAAGAGTCATCTTTAATTTTTGAAATGAAACGCTCATCTTAGAATATAAACATTCTGAATTTACCTGTTTACAATCTAGCCTATCTGTTCAGATATACATTTGTGTATATATTGGAGAAATTATACATTGAAAATGTGTGGGCATGCTGTACTCAAGTGTTTACACGTACTTTTACTGTATAAAGGGACTTGCTTCTATTCCCAATCATTTATAGATACTATATTACATTTACGATTACTTTTCATTTTTGAGTAATCCCTATACAACCACTACTAAAATGCTGTTATATCGTGTAAAATGCACAAGACTGTCATAGAATTGCTATTTAGAACAGTGAGAAAGAAAAAAGCTATTGAAAGTGAAGGGAGCAAATGCTAACTAATAAAAGCTAGCAAAAACTTTAAGATACTAAATTTTGAAGTATATGATGAATGTGTAGTTGAATATGAGTGGTGAGTAGAGAAAATTGTTCCCCCCAAAGCATATAATACTTAAAATGTTATCAGTTGTGATTTTTATTTCTTCTTCGCTTTTACTAAATGTCCTTTGGTTCTAAGTCAGATTTCAAACTTGTGGCTTAGAAGATACCAAGACCCTTTCGCTATTGATTGAGGAATTTGAAATGAGAATGGGTTATCCATTTAAACTGGCTACCTTTCCTCTTGGGTTTATGAGTCACATATTGGATGGATTTTTTTTTCTCTAATTGATATACCTCAGCTATAAAACATGACATTCATTGCTAATAACCTTAAGGAGGGTAAAATTCAAATACCGCCACTGTATTAAGCAGAGACATGTCTGCAGATTTCCGAATATTTGTTAACCGAGAAAATAATTTCTGTAGTTAAATATTCTATTAAACGTTTTCTAAATTTTGTTGCAATTAATTCTATATATGGAAACACTCTAAATTGACATTCCCTTAGTTTCAGATGAGTCATCTTCATGGTGCCATAGAATAGACTTTGGCATCATGAAAATTACCTTGCAAATATTTTAATTTGTCTTATTAGTTAATTCATAGCCTTATTAGTGAGCTCTTTCAAACTAAAATATATCTTTTTTTTGTGGTAGAACAAATTCAACCTACGTGTAGTATAAGAAAGGGAATTTATATTTAATATAAAGATTGAAATCTAAAATCAGAATTCTTTATAGCCGATTGTAAAACATTTTGATTCTTAAAGTTTATTTTCATATTAACAAGCACAGATGTTTATAAACTAGACCCAAAATAATCAAAGTGATATCTTAATTAATTATTTTCATAGTACATTATGTTACATGGTGGCACTGAGATATGAGAATGATGTATTTAAATCATATTTTCTCATAAGTTCTGTTTTCATGATTATTTTCATTTCATTATTCAGATTTTTGGATTTGGGATTTTATTTTTGCATGTGAAGGATGCAGAAATCTACCAGGTGTTGAAGGCTCTAGTGGTTATGTTGGCCTAGCAGAACTAGGTGTTTATGGGTTTCAGGGCCAGGAAGCTGTATTTCTCCTCTTTAGTACTTTTTCAGTTTGTGTTTGTCACAGTTGAACTCTTAGCTTGAATTTAGTTTTAAAAAAGACAGCATCAGAACTGTGAGTCTGGCCGATTGTTTACTACTTTCATTTAAAATCCTTGGGCTAAGACTTCTCTGAGTTTAGACTGGCATTTTCTTGAAGGGGATCTATTACTACAACTACAGTCTTTTGCTAATACTGATAAATCAATTGATGTATATTTTTAATCATAAGAAGCTAAGTAATGTGGGCTTTTAAATTTTGTCTTTTTTGACAACTGATTTTATGTTTAATATTTTTTTCCAGAATGTATTACTTAGTGATTTCTAATACTTATGTCTGGCTTGTTGAAATATGACTCTGATCACAGCCCAGGTATTTGTGAAAAATTAGGACTGCAAGTCAGCATGGAGTTTACTCTCAAGTTCTCACTTATCTGAAGGCATAGGAGTCATGTACAATGTGCTATACTATGCCTTTTTAATAGTTAGCAGATCTATAGCAGATCACGGAAGCAAATCCAAAACATAGAAATAGGGTATCTTATGTACATAGGAGATGCACTTCCATCCTTAAGACTTCATCAGTTATTCAGAAAGCTGTTAAATCTGTCAAACATTTCATTTGGAAAGAAACACATGCTTTTTTGCCTTTGTTTGATACAAACCTATTGGGCTGTCAGTCATCAGAAACACAGAACATGAAAGATATATTGCCATGATTGACATTTTGGTTTTAATTTATATCCATTTTTACCTATGCCAAGATTAATTAAAATTTAGATTTCCTAAATGAGTTAAACAACTACCCTTCCTCAACAGCAGTAAAGGATGATCGCAGGAAGAAATTGGGAAACCACCCATATTTAATCTCTCTCACTCATGATTTGCTCTATAGACAGTTTGTCTTCTGGGGACAAGAACACTGTCAGAATCCGTAGCATATTCTGAGCCATAACATATAAATTTAAGGAACTCAGAACTTGAGGTCATTCATTAGGGATCTGTTTTTATATACTTATCTATTATTTAAATAGCATGTGAACATATTTTACCTAACCTTTAACCACTTAATGGGTTACAATGCTATAATCACATATTACATATAAAATGATAGATGTGGGGCCAAATGTACAGCTGGGGGTGGTGATGAGACAAACATCAAACAAAATTTGAGGCTAATTTGATTCATTTTAGTAATATTACATTAATTACTTTGGAGTTCCTTGAGAAAATATGTAAAATTATATTTTCTTTAAAGAAGTCTACTGTAGTCTTACCTCTCTTTAATTGATACAGACATCTAATGATGGAGGCTGCAGGACCAATGGGGATTTAGTCCATTTTACCATGTGTATAGTATTGTAAATTTTAACATTCTTCCACAGTTTGTCTTTTATCTGACCATCTCTACATTTTAGCATTACACTGCTTTAATATCCAGTCTCTGGCCTTTTTCAGTCTGTTAGCAGTTGATTAAGAAATACTCTAATCCCTTTCAGGATATTGAGAAACTAATGGATTGCAGAGTATTTGGGTCTTTAAGCTTCAATTGTAAATGGTATGAAGAATTGTCATTGAGCTGATATTTGCATATATCTCTCCCAGTGCTAGTTACTTTGCCTTCTTTTTTGTTCTCCTAATCTTCAGCTTTCATTCTAAGAATATTTATTTTAGCCCGAAATAAGCATGCCAGTGATAGAAATTTGGGATTCACCTCCAGATGAATGCCATCACAGACAGGGAAGTTCTGGCACATTTTGCATAGATCTGTATGAACACAGTGAACCCTTCATAAGCTCTTAGATTGCAGGAAATCAGTGCTGAAAATTAAGTGGGGTTTTAAAGATTTGCAAAGTAGAGAGCTTTGTATAATGCTGGTATTGCAGGTGCCTATTAAATATGAAGTAAAGGCTTTGTAATACAACTCGCTAACACATTTCCCTACACATTAGAGTGATTTATAGCCTAGGGAATTAGCCTTGCCTATTTTTTTTCCAAATGCAGAAACATTGGATTTGTCTGAAAAAAAAATAAAAATCTCAAATACAGGCCTTAGGATGGACAGATCTGCTCTTTTCTGATTCTTGTTATTCAAGGTAGATGATGCAGGCCTACTCATAATTACCTGCAGTACCTCCGATGCTCTTAATCTGGTTGTCACCACTTCTGACCAGAAACTCTTAATTGTGTGTGTAGAACCCCCTCTAAACGTAAATCAGAGTAAGCTCTAGGTATCTATCAAACTATAGCATTATTATAATGAAGAAAGCTGGCTACTAAGTGAGTGCTTTGATCCTCATAGGAATTGCTGTTGAGTCATATCTCAAACTGTATATTTAGGATTCACCTTTACTCCATTTGTTAATAGTGGACATTTGTAGCACATCATTTCATTCCAAACATACATGGCTTTCAATATATTTACCTTGGTGACAGTTCAGTAAGATGCTTCACACTGTTCTACTGTTTAATGACTTTTACCCTTTTAGATAAAACGTGGTGGAAATAGTCATGCATATTTTGAAATGCCTTTACAAATCCTGTATTTTTGCTTACTAGAAAAAGTACATAATCCATGTGCAGTCCACAGTAGGCACAGTGGACTTGCTGAGAATCATCACAGTTGATTGATTTTGAAAACATAACAGTTTATGTATAAGACAATAGGAACTACAATTCAGTGAATGAGTTTTTTTCCTTATTAAACCTCAAAAAGTAGAAGAATGGACACACATAGGGGATATAGGATAAAGCTGTAACTTTCATATGAAGAATGTGTCTTCTGCTGACAGTAGTTTCATGGTAGATCTTTTCTTGAGGAAAAGGTAGTTTTTTGGATTCAGAGGATGCAACCAATCTGTGCCTCTGTGTGATAGCAGCTGCATGCTGAGGACTTTCAAATACACAGTTACACAGGATTCTGCAGGAAACTTTTTGTAGAAGGTGCAAGTGACAAATGGAGACAAAATGGAGTGAGTTCCGAGTTGTGAGTTGATACCCTCCTGTGTCATATATAAATGTCATTGAACCGATTTTCACATTGGAAGTCTTGAAGCACAATAGTTTCCCCTCTGTTTGTCAGCTGTGAACACACCTGGATTGGCAGCTTTTCTTTGCTCTGTTTCTTGTCATTCACTGGATGGACTATATTCATTTATGTTACTCAGTGTACATCTTCTTGCTTTATGTCCTCATAGGGTTTCAAATTGACAAAAAACTATTTCTGCATATCATGCTTCCAAAAAAAACCAAACAAAATATTTTGTTGACTAGATAATAGTGGATCTCTATAATTTTCCTTTATAATTTTTTAAATTGAGTTTTCTTACTGATATTATTTCCAAAGTTAAGAACACAATTTTCAACTGTGTAGGTTAATATAGAATATTTGTGCTATATACAGTCTATTGACTACTTCTTAGTATCCCTAATCCATTAAAATCTCATGTAGAAATTAATTCTATAGAAATAAATTATTTTATTCTACAAAATTGAAATGAGAATCAAAATTACATCAAGGCATAGTAAAACAAAACGTCTTTAGGATATTTTAGTTTGATATGAACTTATTTTTGGTCTTGACAGCATAATTTTCTGCCAAGCAGTGAGGGCAAAATATGTTTAATTAATTGATTGATTTTTAAACATGAAAATAATTAAGCAAAATCATTTTGACACCTAAAGTCTCTGTTTTAGACAATTAAATTCTGCTTTAGCTAAGGGTTATTGACTTCTGGATGATACTGGGAGCAGCACTCCTCAGGGTTTAAGCTATTCCTGCAGGACCATCTGTTATTGGCAGGTTCTATGCATTCTCTCCAGCTGATGCAGTATCAACCCCAGGCGAATATTCAGGATTGTTCAAAACATGACCCTGATTCCTCATAATCTTTTATTCTCAAATGGCAACTCAGTCAAATCATATAGTTGCATATCAAAACTTAAAGCATATTAAGAAAAATGTAAGAAATTCCCTCCAGTGAAGAGGCTATGTCTTACCCTATATTTCTAAGGCTAAGCAAGTCTACATCAGTTTCTAGAAGAGTAATTAATTGTTGTTGTTGAGGTAACTGGTTTACAATGTTGCTTGTGCTTTAGAGGTAAAGGCTCTCCCCCTTCAGGTGTTGTTACCACAATACACCCACAATACACCCAGCAAAGCACCCACAGTCCACCATCATAGTCCATTGCCTCCCCCCCCCCCAATTCTTTTCTTACCCCTCACCTTCTGGTAGCCTTCAGTTTTGCAAGATTTCCAGAGTTATTTGTTTATAAAGCCAGTGACTTTTATTTCCAACCTAGAACTCTATCTCTGTTATGGTATTTCTTCCTCAAACAGGACCTTCTTTGCTTGTGTTACACTATTTTTTTGGCCAGATATGTTTAAAACATTATCTTTAAGGAATTATAGCCCAAATCATTAAAAAAAACAAAAACAAAAACAAAACGTCATATTACAGAGCATCCAAAATTGTTCTTCACAATTTGCCTCCCAAAAAACTGTGGATAATAATTTTACTTCAAAATGTGGTAAGCATATGACATACCTACAGAAGCTCATCTGAATCTATTGCTGTGACAGAGGCCAAAATAAAAGTATATATTGAGAGATTTTTGAATGCTTATCAGCTGCTGTTGGTGATTTCTTCTACAACTGCTGGTGTCTGATGACAAAAGCTTTACTTAGATATAGGAATTTTCTGTGGTTGAGGAGTCTCCATGTTCTTCAATTTAAGAAATTATGATTTTTGGGCACCCCTTCATTCATGTTTCTGGGCTCCAGGGACACCTAATCTACCCTACCTGCTATTTATGAGCAAGTATAGGCACTCTTAGACTGCATTTTGCATTAAAAGAAACCCAGAAATATAATTAATACTTTATATAATTTATCAGTATTTTGACACTAATGATTTCTGCATCTAGTTAGGAAAACAAGTGAAGCAGAGAATTAGAAAACTGCTGATTTTTATACATATAAGTATACTTTTTAAATGACTTCATCCAAGATATCTGTGGTTTCCATATTTTCCCTCTTTTCTTCACACCAATATGTCTGCCCATCATAAGATCTTTTTTTCATATTAAGATATGGGAAGGTCAAGGGTGAACTAAATAAACAGATTCTTTCTCTTCCAAGTCTCCTTATCCAAATTTTTTATTTGAGCCTTTGAAAGCTTAGATTACTGAGTGATTACCTCTAGAAATAATGAGCAATAGATTTACTTTGAAATCTGTTTGATAGAGACAACTTATTAAGAGCAAAAAATAGTCTTCACATTAAAGTTCCCTTAATAGACTTTTAAGCCATCCAGACAGCACTGTGGAATCACATATAAATTCTATAAAAAGAAGCAAAATAATAATTGAATAGTGACTAAAGCACTGTCTACTATATTAATTTTAGAAAGATAAATTGCGTGTCTCCTAGACTAGTTTCTCAAGACGTAAATGGACCTTTGAGATTATTTGACCTATTTAATACTTTTTTCCCCAATTAAAAAAAAAGAAAAACTGGAACTCCAAGAAGTAGTTTGACATTTGGAGTAAGAAAAATGACTTGCTGAATCGCTACTTAAAAGCTGTGTGACATTGGACACATCAGGTAAATGTGTCAGTTCTTGCTTTCCTCCTCTGTAAAATGGATATAGTTAGGCCTAATCCATAAAGCTGTTAAAAGATTTTGTACAAGTAAATATCTAACCCATGTAGACAGACACTCAAAAAATAAAAACTTGTTTTTCCACTCTCTCACCACTTACAGAGGCACTGATTTCTCTTAATGCAAGCTCTTAGTTTTGTTTTGGTGTTTTTCCTAAATCTGTTCCATCATATCTTTTTAGTAAGCAAGTCATCTCTACTTTCAGTTTTAAATGCTATTGTTGGATCATTTTAGGATTTCTGAAAAGTTGATATTTGTAGCAGATCAGAGTACAGCTAATAGGGTTATATTTTCTTTTGATCCTAGTCCCTATTGTTTCACATTTGTATAATTGCTTTGTCTTTCATTTTGAGTATTTTATCATTTCATTTGCATGTCAGGTTTTAAAATTATTCTGTTTCTTTTAGTATTTGCTATTAATTTACTTCCATGTCGATTACCCATAGGAACTCTCCCCGTCTGGGATTTTCACCTTATACATCACTCCTATTACAAAACAACATATGAGAGAATGAATCTGTTTCACAGTCAGTACTTAACACAGCTGGAGCCATTTGAAACCTGCTGGGTTTTGCTTCCAATTATTTCATAGACTAGAAAGCATCTCTGGTGAAGTAATGGCATCCATGGTATAATCAAACTAGTTAAAATTCCTTGGAATATATGAATCATGTTTCTGGGACTCATCAAATGTATGCCAGAAGTATACTGAACAGTAAATATTTAAACTGTTTTTCACTTTATGACAATATATATTCATTTATAAATAAATTTAATGTTCAAATATTCACGTTTATAATATTTGAGTATGTGACTAACATAGAAAAATATAACAATAACGGATAAAATTAAACACAATAATACTTGAAAAATACTAGTAGTATCCTGGAATCAAAACCATCGCCTTACATGAGAACAGCTAAAATCAACTAGATTCAAGGTAATGATTTGGATCAAAATGTGTTGTGGGGAGATCGAGATGAGGCAGGAAGTGTGAGGGGGTGAAAGAATTCACCAGAGACAGAGTAGAGAACAGAAGAGGAGGGTTAATTGAAATAGTCTGCTAAGAAAAGCAATGGGTGAGACTGGAAAAAGTCTGTACTCTAAGAAGGATTTAAGGCGCTCTATAATGTTTTACTTGGGCTTTCTAAATCGGGGTGTCAGTTTGCACCAGTTCTCTCCTGGGCTGTCTGATCTGGTGCTAGTCTTTGACACAGAAATGTTTTCTGGTCTCTGCTTCTGCATTCCTGGAACTGGGCTGGTTTTTCTGGTCATAGTGGTGAGTTGTATATCCTTGTCCCCAATTTTATGTCCTCTGGTCATAGTAGTCAGCCTTATCAATTATGTATTACAGCCTCCTGAACCTGCCTTCTGAGCCAGGAGTAGGGGCTTGGTTTTTAACCTTACTAACTTGTACCCCAACAGAATATAGTGGGGTTGTTGGTAATTCAATTAACTACCGAGTAATTAAGAAGTAGATACAGTCAAATTTCAATTTGCTCATTGTGACTTAGATTGTAGAAACTAAATTTTTAACATCTCATTGACCTTTATTATACTCTCAGTATGATTCACTTATTTTTGGATTGGCTTTTTGGTTTAGTTCTAATTTCATTGACAGTGACTCAGTAAGATGTGGCTCAGTAAGAAGAAAGGACTGTAAAAACAAATAACATGTGCCCTGGTTCTTATATAGATAAACAAATCTTAAAAAAAAAAAAAAGATAGAAAAAGGGCCCCCCCGGTAATGCAGGTGGTTGAGCGCAGCGCTGTGAACATGTCCGCAGCCTCTGTAGTGCAGGTTCCATCCCGGCCAGCTGGGGAGATACCCACATGGTGTGGCATGCTGCTCCCCTCAGCAGTGTATTTCAGTCAGTCTGCCTGTTCTATTCCCCACTCTGTCTCTGGTGAATCCTCTCACCCTGGCCTATACCCTGGTTCTTGTATCAATAAATGAATCTTTAAGAAAAAAATAAAAACGGGCCTCCCCGTGGTGCAGTGGTTGAGCACTGGGTTGCGAAGCTGCTTGCAGCCTCGCAGCCTCTGCAGCGTCGGTTCGATCCCCAGGCTGCTCCCTGCCCACCGGAAGAGGATCCCACATGGCGCGCAGACCTCTCCTGCCCCCCACTGCTCCCCTCAGCAGTGTACTTCGGTCCTTCTGCCTGCTCTGCTCCCCGCTCTGGCTCTGGTGAATTCCCTCACCCTCCCGCGCTTCTGACTGTACCCAGTGCTTGTATAAATAAATAAATAAATCTTTTTTTAAAAAAAAGAAAAAAAGAAAAACAAATAACAACAGAATAAATAATTTTTGTGTTGGCAGTAATTTAATCAGTTAAAATGTGGCAAAGTAGAATAATTTCCTTGTTTATGTTTAAAGATTTATTTATGTGTACAAGAACTGGGGTATAGGGCAGTGGCATAGGGTGGGGGGTGAGAGGATTCACCAGAGATAGAATGGGGAATAGAACAGGCAGATCCACTGAAATGCACTGCTGAGAGGAGCAGCGGGGGAGACAGGAGAGGTCTGCTGCACCACCTGGATCATCTCTCTGGCCTGGGATCAAACTCACCCTACAGTGGCTGGCAACAGCTGACATTGCTGTGTTTTAACCCCTGAGCCACTAGGGAGGCCCCATCCTTTAGAGTACTGCTTATATGATGCTAAATGTGATATCTACCTTTTAACCTTGTGATACAGACAGTGTGGGGCCACGTGTAGCTACCATCTTGGGTATCAGGTCAGATGGAGTTACTAAGATTATACCATGCATATAGATCGCCAATAATAAAATCTGTTTAATCCCATCACAGGGGAAACTGTGATCATTAGGCAAAACATTATTTAAATGGTAAGGTTCAGATTTTAAACATTTGGGAAAGTGCAAATACTGGATGATGTCACCCAATAAAAGATCAGATAAAGCCAAATTTACCACAAACCCTAGAAAATTGACTGTAGAACTGAGGCTGCAAGTGGAGGCAAGAACAAAGTAGAGAAGGACCATAATAGACTGTGGTGGTGGATTGTGGGCGTTTTATTGGTGGGTGCTCTGTGGTTACACTACTAGAAAGGGAGATCCTATACTTCTAATACACAGACAACTTTGTAAATCATTGGCTCAATTAAAAAAAAATAGTGTCTTGTTTGAACATTTTAGTATTCTCATGGCATAAAATACATACCAATATAATATATGTAGCTAAAAATAAATAAGATGGCCAACATTTTATGTTGTCCATATCAATTATATCTTCTTCTTTTTTTTAAAGATTTATTTATTGATGCATATAAGAGCTGGGGTGTAGGTCAGTGGTGTGTGGGGGTGTGAGAGTCATCACCAGAGACTGAGTGGGGAGCAGAACAGGTGGATCTACTGAAATACACTGCTAAGGGAAACAGTGAAGCAGGAGAGGTCGGCTGTGCTATGTGGGTTAGCTCCTTGGATGGGGATTGAACTTGTGCTGCAGTGGCTGCTGATAGCTTCATAGTGCTGAGACTTAACACCATGTGCCACCAAGGAGGCCCTATATCTTCCATTAACTCTTATAATGGATAGGTACGTATGAGGAAATCTATGTAAATTCCAGTTGAGAGAATTACTTGTTCTATAAAGAAAATTATATTTCTTAAACTTCACATCTTTTCTATGTGAAGAGTTCATTTGATTTTTCTTACTTAGCAGCATGAGGGGATTTTCTGCCTGCTGAACACTTATTTGGGTGTGAGCCTGACAGCTAGATAATATCCAGTCTTGTCACTAGATCCATGACTATATTATATTTTCTTTAATGGATACTAAAATTTATTCCAGAATTGCATCCTATAGTTATAAATATGTATTCTTTTATAATTCTGTGATGTATTACCATGGTTTTCCTCTGTTAAAGATGTGTGCTATATATACAAATTAATCATTTTCTTTAATTCTGATACTCAACAGACATCTATTGAGTAACTGCTATGATCTAAGAACCAGTGTTATGCAATGGAGTATATTTATTTAAATGATTAAGACATTATTCTATCAAAGATTCCAGTGATTTTGAACATAATACCCCCCACCCCTTGGAATTCCTTTATTTAAAAAAAAAAATGAGTTCTCTCTCAACTTTAAATTGATGTCATCATGTCCCTGAAATATATTTTTAAAGTCTCTCTTTTTTAAACTAGTGCTAGAGACTTGATGTTTCTGTAGGGTAATAAAATTCTAAGATCTATTACTCTAATTATAAGAATGCCAAGTTTAAATTTATCCTTGGGTTAATTTAGAGAGAAATACACTTTTTCATCCTTAAAATCACACTTCTTCTATAGGCAAAGGTGTTAATAAAATATAGTTGCAAGTGAAACTTCATTTTTGGAACTATATGAGACAGTGCATTTGATATATTAAAAATCACTTTAAAGGGCCTCCCCGGTGGCGCAGTGGTTGAGCGCTGGGTTGCGAAGCTGCCTGCAGCCTCTGCAGCGCTGGTTCGATCCCCGGCTGCTCACTGGCCACCGGAGGAGGGTCCCACATGGCGCGCAGACCTCTCCTGCCGCCCGCTGCTCCCCTCAGCAGTGTACTTTGTCAGTCTGCCTGCTCCGTTTCCTGCTCTGGCTCTGGTGAATTCTCTCACCCTCCCGCGCTTCTGACTGTACCCAATGCTTGTATAAATAAATAAATAAATAAATAAATAAATAAATAAATAAATAAATAAATAAATAAATAAATCTTAAAAAAAAATCACTTTAAAAACATGGCACACAATGATAATGTTGAATATTAACCTAAGTTTTAAAAGACAGGTTCTCTAAAAATGAAGTGTCACATATAGGGATCCATTGGGAAAGGAGTATTTAACTCATAATAGTCTGCAAAGGAATGTTCAACTCTTACCCTTCCAACGGACAAGTCTAACATAGATAAGGAACATGGATGTTAAACTCTGGCTACAATAAATATTTGGTTTAATAAGTATTTCTTTCCAGATGGTTCTTATTTGGGCAAGTCCGTTTTCTTATGAATATTTATAACAATATTTCAAGAAATTTTTGCAGTGACATACATATTGAAAATAAAGACCTTCATTATATACATATATTTTTTTTTCCTTAAATCGAGAAACATTCATACCCTAAAAAAATGGTTTCCTTTAATCAGAAAAATATGTCATAACTGGACTATACATTTCAGACAACTGTTATTTTTAATTTAATTATTCATTTAAAATTTACATATGAATTTAAATTCATATGAGCAAGTCATTTCAAACTTTCAACTAATATTAAGCAATTTTTTTTAAATAAGGTATTTAATGCCTCACCTGCACATTTTTGTGCAAGTATATTTTAAGGTAAATTGTTAGTACCAGAAAATGTACTGTTTAATTGAAATTAGGCTTCAGTGATAACCATCAACCTGGTGCCTAACTCCGAAAAAGATCCTTCCAACTGTTCTGTGGATGCTGAAGCAAATATCTCCAAGGAATTACTAACATATAAATGAAATTCAAAATTGAAACCTGGTAAAATATAAACACCTCAGAAATAAGAAGTGTAATCATACTAGTTCACTAAAAATATTGATTAAACTATAAATAATATTTTGAAAATCATAAACGTATTTATATGATCATATAACTGTCACCTACATTTTAATCATATGAACATATGAACATTTTGGTAAACTAACTTAGGCCCAAGGAACATACCAGATTAAACGTAATAAAATAGATATATTTTAAAAAATGGTTGGTATGGAAATCACAAGTAAATGATTTCTAATAAAATCAAATATATGGTAATTTCACCACTTACTAAAAGTGAGTTAAAATTTGGTGCTTTTACATAGTTTTAATTCCTTGCTTATTGTGATTTTTATAAGTGACTATGCATTGCTTTACCAAAGAGAATAAGCCAGTAGTTATTATTAAAAACTTAGATTTTCTGATTTTGAAATCTTTCATACACATTACTTTCTAATTTTTGTCATAAAATCTATTTAAAATCACCTATACTTTGTTAAAATTTCACTTAACATCTTTAGAATTCAATTATCTTATCTGAAAATTACATTATTCAATTCAGCTATTTTTTTAATTTCTGTTATTAAAAATTGAACTATGATTTTTGTGTTAATTACTTAGGGAAAGTTCACTCTTTGGTTGGATTCCTCCAACCATCCAACATCTGTCTTGCCTACTTCCTATCTGTTGATAAATGTTCAAACAGTACAGATCAATGTTAACACTGGATCAAGAAAAACACTTACAAAATAAATCATGTGATTCAGTGTCTCCTGACAAAGACAGACTAGCAATATTCCCATTGTTTGTGTGATCTATGTTATCACTCTTTTGCATTAGTGTTGATAACAGAGCATTGCCTTTATCTTCTTTGCTTCTGCCTGATTAATTTTCCCCTTCTGAACTAGAAAATTAGCATTTTCTCCTCAATAGAAAATCAAAAAACAGAACAATAAAACCCAAGCAGATAGTTGATATTTATAGTTTGAATGGAAAAATACCAACTTTAAAAAAGGATGTAGCTACTATATTTTTATCAGTAATATTCTGTTTATTTTTTTCCAGTGGTAAGACATTGGAATATACTTAATATTTCAATTTTTTGAATATTGGGGATTACACACAGTTTTGTGAAAATCTATTGATTTTTTTTTTAAAGTCAAATAGTGGTAATTTTGATTGATGGAATCAATTGTTATAGGATGAATCTTGAAAAGCTAATTAAACCAAATGATTTTATTGTCAGCCTATACACTGAAGGGAAAAAAATAGAGCTAAGGTAAAGAAATAATGTAAACAATTAGGACTATCAATATATTGCTGAAGAAAATCAAGTTTAAGATGAAAAGGACTGATGTAAATTAGCTGGCATAACCCCCTAATAGACTGCCTATGTGTTAAGTAACAAGAGCTATTTTCTTAGAGGATTAAAAAATCAGAACTTGGTTTGCCATACATAGCAGAGACTCCCATATTCTCTACAGAATACTTCAGAAACAGTCTTTATAAGATAGTTTTGGAACCTGGATAGTAGCTTTGAAATATTTTCCACTCTAATTACTGAACCTCAAAATATCAAAATCTGCTTGCATTCATCACTACTCACTACATTATATTCTTTCAGTTCATAAAGCTTTAGGAAAATCCAATTCTTTCAGTGCTTTTTGTGGAGGTATTGCAAGACTCTTACACTGTAGTTGGATGGGTTTAGGAGTTGATTTGCAAGCTTGGGAAGTTGACATAGATGGGGGAACTGTGGTTTGAGACTTACCACATATTGGCTACCAGTCACTTTTGTGTCTTTCATGTTAAACTGACTCATCCAATGTTAGTATCATGAATGTACAATACCTTATTTAACCATATGACTACATGGACATGATATATTTTCTAAAAATTCATTCTATGACTGTGAGGTTATTTGGAGGTTATTAAAAAAAAATTCACTGATGGCAAATTACCAAAACATCTAAAAGTGATCTAAAACAAAATGAGATTTGTGTTCAAAGAATACTCTGATAGCTTTGATTAGCTATTTTGAACAGTAACTGATGGAATGAAATGTACAAAGTCTCTGGTGAAGTGAGAAGCTAGACAGACCAAATCTTAAAATCCTGTGAGTTTGTGGAGCATTGTCAGAGTGGGCCATTCAAGGGACAATGAAGTGAATCACAGCTACATGATTAATCAAATCAGTTCTCTATTGTAAAAGTACAAAGAGATGATGTCCGCTAGCATCTGATTTGGAATTGGATGCTTGTAGATGAATGAACTTGTGTAGATTGTGTCTTCCACTGTTTTGCTTGGAAAAGAAAGAAATTAATTAGAAATTTTAGCAAAAGCAACATTAGATAATCATAATAGAGTAGTCGACTTAGGGGTAAAGCTAATACTAAGATACAAAACTATTCACTTTCATATTATTTTTATTAAGAAAACACTGGTTTACAACACTGTATATGATTCATAAATACAGGATCCCACCTCTTCAGGCATATGATACCACATCACACCCACCAAGGCACTGAGTCATTGTACACCTTCCTCCACTAGCTCTGGTAGTATCAGGTTTACAGTCAGATTTCCAGGGTTAGTTTGTGGTTGAATGTTCTCTTTTTGTTTTGTTTCTTTACATTCCACCTGTGAGGGAAACCCTACAGGATTTGTCTTCCTCCTTCTTTGGAGGCCAGTCCCCTCCAGTCTGATCCATACAGTTACAAATTGTAAGAGTTGGTCTTTCTCTATAGCTGAGTAGTAGTATTTCATTTTATTCTTAACAGTGTCTTATGAAGATCGAAACTAAGTATTTAATACTTTAACATAATTACTCATCACCTTATTACAAAAATAGTAAACATGCTTTTAAACATTTTCAAAAGTAACTGGCCCAAATAAACCACAGTAAGTCCTGCTAAATAGCAAACAGTTCCACAGGAGAAATGGAAGAAGTTGTAGACTCTGTAAAGAGAAGATTACAATATTCATTGTGGCACATTATTTCTTTATTTCTGGAAACTTAGCAGTGCTTTGAAACTAGACTTCCAACACCAGATAATGATAAGAGCAATCATTTACTTGAGTGCTTACTATGTTTCTGGCATTTTTCTCAGTCTTTTACATGCATTAACTCATTGAATGGAAATAATGACCTGTGAGTTAGGTACTATTATTAATGTCCCTCTCTCACTGCTGAGGAGTAGTTAAATGATTTGCTTAAGGTCACACTTCTTGTAAGTGGAGACTAGTCCAGAACTTGAAGTCTAGCAGTATTATAGTAAGCTTTGCTTGTAATTACTAAGCAGTACTGACTCTATGATTAAACTTTTGTTTAAGAAAATAAAATTGTGGCACATCACCAAGAGTCAACTGTGCCAAAAATAAATTCTTTGTGTAAAGGTAAATGAGGATAGCTAAATTCTAATTTAACATGTTTTGTTTTTAATGCCTGTAGCTGACAAATTTTGCCACTGATCCATGCATACCTGAGGCATTTGTGGTTCCTTACAGTTTACAATGAACATTCACAGACAGTACATAGTAGGAGTAGTAATAGCACTTGTATATTTTAGGCAGAAGGATTCTGAATTCTTTCCAAAACAGTGGATTTTAGCAATGAATTTAAAACATTCTGCTCTTCTCAAAATAGAACAAGAGTTTTGTGATTATTCTTTTTTTAAACTACTCTCATTTCAGATAAGAAAGGATTTAGAAGAGGGTGAGGTCAAACTATACTGATGACTAGCGTCAGCTAGGCTAGAATGATGCTTTCCTTTCCTTTTTTTTTTTTAATTTTTATTCCAACCCCTATTCCTGAGTGGATCATGAGCAAAACCAGCACCCATCTCTGCACAAACAGTCCAGCTAAGATCAGCCTGGGCCTTCCCCCAGCTATCTGTAATGCACTAGAGGAACACACCTTCACAGCTATTTAGAACTGTATGTATAATAAGTCATTTTATTATTGTTTGTGAATGTCAGTCCTCTTCCTAGAGTAGGCTTTTCAGTTTTATCACCCACAGCTATAAAAAGTAGCCAGTAATTTTGTACTATTCTATTCATATACCATATTTTATTGCTGGCTTCTTCATGCCTTCTTGCTTAAAACTTGAACAATAGGTAATAAACACTTGTCATCAATAACGTGTTAGGCTTTCGATATCCAACTATAAGTCTGAGAACCATTTTATCAGAATTGCCAAATTAAAATTGTTTATCATGTATTATTATAATGGAAGCATTTTCATAAAACTTCTAGGTAAGAAATCTGTAGTTTTAATTTGAGGGATATTTGAAGGTTAAAATGAAATAGCTTGAGAGTTATGGATGCATAGTGTTCCCTAGCCATATACGCAGAGGAAATTGATTCTTGGAACAACACGCTAATGTTTTGTCCATAGTATGTAGTATATGAGGATCGTCGAATCACTGTCATGAATAATTCTGTCACGTACTTACTAGAGAATAAAAGTCATTTGCTCTTTCAAAAAGAGTTCTGGGATTTGCAACAAGGAAACTGACTTATTATTTTCAAATCCTATAGTTTTGAAGCTTGCATTACTTAAATTTTGATTGTGCAGACTCACTTCTTATTTACAGCTTAGTTTGATTTGGGGGCAGCAGCTTTTTCTTGATAACTCTTAATTATAAACTTTAGTGGGCAGAACATTTTCAACTATTCTGATTAAAGAACAATGTTGAGCATGTTGGCTGAATAAAGATTTTATGTTATTAATCAGATAATGAGAATTTGGTAAGTACATTCCTTAGATCAACAATGGGTAGAAGAAACCAAGTTCACCTGTTAATTTTTCAAGGATCTAGTTTGTCAGCCTTTTCATAGTTTAAATTACCAAGTTCTATACTGGAAAGATATAATCTTAAATATAAAGTAAAAAATGAACTGAAAAATTTATTTCACACTCAGTAACATATGCAATAGAGTAATCAATTTGTGGTTGGAATGTGAGAAAACATTTTTGCTTGCATATTTGCTTAGAGTCATTTTTAGGCAAATATCTTCAAATGATATTTTGATGGAAATCAAGTTTAATGAGAACAAACATAACAGGAAGAGTGTTAGTAATCTCTTCTATCAGATTTAGGTAGAAGAGTGCCAAATTGTTTTGTTTTCACATTATAGTCTTGTGATAGAATTTCCACTTGGGGTTTGTAGACCAAACTGTCGTGTACTGACATAAATACAGTGACCTAATATGATTTGTTGATTTAGATTTCTAGATTATTCCAAGTATAGCTGGAGTTCTCCTTTATCTAGGGAGTAAATAGATAAGGCTTTGTGAAAAACTGAGTTAATTTTGCATTGACATTCTGGGTGTTGGTGATAATTTGTAGTGACATTATGCCTGTTGGTTATGATTGTGACAGGCAGACTCTATTTAAATGGACATTGCCACAGTCAAGTTTAATAGCCTCAGCATTGGAAATTTCTGCTTTAGGAGAGCAGAAGCTTTGCAGCATGTACTTTGTTTTCTACCTCCACAATTAGAGATTAATATACATCAATTTTAGGCAGTTGAGTAATGAAATGAGAAGATTAACGGAACTAGACAACATTATACAAGTGGAGTAAAAATTCTGTAACATTTTTTCTTCAGTGATATAGTATAATAGGCAAATGAACACCAATTCATAGCCTTTGCACATTCATGTTAAGATTAAGTTGATGGACAGCAAAGTAGAAAGCAAATACATAATTTACACTGTTATAATTTTTCTTATCAAATGCATAAATCATTTTCATATATATCAGGAATTGTTTCAAGTGACCTAATATTATATGGTGTATAAGGCTTATTATTTAATTCCAAAAATTGCTATCTCTTAAAATTATTCACAGAAAATTTTTGTGATCACAAAAAGAAAACCAAATGCAATGAATGTATACAACAACAAATATACATAATGCTGTAGGAAGTGAAAAAAATTCCTTTCCTTACTAAAAGTTTTAGTGAAAATATTTCAACTCTAATTAATTGAAGACTCCCCTAACTCCAATTAGTTATTGGTTACAAAGTCTACCTGTTACTGTAGTAGAATTATGGCCATATTTTCTACATTTTTTTCAAGTTATCTGAGAACATTTTAACTGTCTTTATTACAAATTGATTGCTTTACTAGTGGTGGTTTAATAAAATTAGTGGTTTTGAACTTTAATTTGGCAAGCTCTTGAACATATTTTTACATATATTTCTGATGGGGGTGCTGATCTTTAGATTTTTGATAATGTGATTTTTTAAGATGTCTGTTCAGTAGAAGATAATTTCTTTTCCTTTATTGTATGCATTCTCTTTTTCAGTCACAAAATTCTATGCTGTATATAAATTGGCAAAAGCAAATTACAGAAATAAGGAAATGACTTAAACTTTTACAGAGCCATCTACCTAGGGAATGAATTGTAGTAATTCCTGGTATTAAAAAAAATAACTGTCAGAATATTAATGTTGAAGCCAAGAGGACTGGAAATATGCCAAATTTAGGACAGTTATTTGAAAAAAAGAAAAATCACAAACTTGTCAGTCATATGTCTGAGGTGATTGTAGATGAATCTTTGATATACAGAATGGTATTAAATTAGAATTAGCCTATTCATAGTAATGAGGTTCTAACTGTAAATAAAAAAAAAAGATTTGATTGTCTTTAAATTTTCTGTAAATGTGTTACCAATTTAGTGATATTTATAGCTTATGAAAACTTATGGATACTTGATTTCAAAAATTATAAAAGAATTGGTTTAAATATTTGAACTTGTTATTTAGTTTCTAACATTCTGAGAAAGTGATCAAATGACTGGAAATGTTATAACTTAGTGTGAATGTAGACATATTTATATTTGAAAGAATAATTGCTTTGCTGTAAAGTCTAAAAACACAGACTATTGTGAATACAGCAATGTGCATAATTGACCCCTGTTCATTTTACAGGGCAAAAAATAAGATGACTCTTTGGCAATCACATGTTACTTGAATTATATTTAATCTCCTACTACTCTGAAAACTCACATACATACAAACATTAATGCAAATATGGACAGAAGAAAACTGCCACCCATAGCGAGTACATTTCTTTTTGTCATAAACTGAATGTTAATAGCCCCAATGTCATTATTTACTGATGGAAACATAAGGTGCCTGATTTAGAAAAGCCACATTCATGCTTTATGGTTTATGGCCAGCACTAAAAGTAGGTAAGGTCTACATTTGTGTGTGTCCTCTTCATAGCCTCCCTAATATTAACTGACTTATTGCAGAAAATGTATTTGCTTTTCATTCTGACCAATAAAAGGCAACTTGGTGAGTTATAGAGATTGACTGGGTGCTTGACATGTGGTGCTGCTCCATTAAGCAGAGGGCAGTTGGTACTGGGCAGGTTTAGGAGAATTTAATTTTCTTGCTTGTTTTTAGCTATGCTTTTAGATATGTTGATATCCTAATATATTAAAAAATATAAAAATGCAACATCAGCTCACATATAACAGTGTTCCTTTTATTGATTTTATAGTTCAAATGTTTGAAAAAATATATATACTCCAATTTATCCTGTTATTGTGGTCTGAAATTACCAGAAAGTTTTTGTGGATATAGTAAGATAAGCACATTGTTCATTATTTAAATGCAAAATGCATCTTTTCAATTATCATTGCCTAAGCCATTTTTAGAGAATTGATCAAGTAGTTCCTCAGTACTCCACTCTAAGATAGGTGGATGCATTTCATTCATTTTCCAATCACTTTTTGAATTCTTATATGAAGCCTATAGAAAATAGAACATTGTTTTCAATTAAAAAAAAACCCTGGTAATTTCTATTCATTTTGATTTCTGAAAACTAACCACATTTTTTACTCCAAATAAATTGTCATGTATAATAATTATATGCTAAACATAATATAATGTGGCTGAATATAATCTCCCTTATTATGCTACAATGTATGAATTATTATAAATGAAAACATCACATCACATTCTCCTATATTACCATTATTCTATAGTTAGCATTCATAATAAAGTATATTCTATTGTTATTGTGAAATCAGTTCTTGAGATTCATAGTAAGGCACTACACAAGTCATTATTATTAAAGAAGTATAGGGAAAATTTTTCCAATTGAAAACTAATAATTAAAGGTATTATTTAGAAAAGTATATTGCAGAGTAGATAAGAAGTTTAATGTAGCAATACCTTTCTATTTTAATTTCAAATGAAGTTTTTATATACACACAAAAAATTGGCTTAAGAATTAGGTGATATATTTTAGAAGTTTTAAAAAAGCCAAATTTATGTTGCATTGTGTTATATTAATGATTTTTCAATAAAAATTATTACCAGTAATGATTGGTTAAAGTTTTTCCTCCCTGTGCTAGTGATTTAAGTTGAATGGGAATTTAGTACTATGTATAGGGATGCATCTTAATATCTCTATTTGTTGAAGTGTTAAAAACACAATTTAAAATGTGTCCTCATTAAAATGGACTTTTGTACACTATAAATTGAATCAAGTAATGAATATATAAAGTATTTAAAAAGTTGTATATCAAAATGTATAACATTCCATTTTTGGCTATATTTTGTAAAACATTTTTGGTGTAATCAGTATGACTTTCACATATGTCAAATCAAGTATTTATTTAAACAGATATATACCTAATGTATTTGGAAGCTCATTGCACTCATATAATTGTATATATTGTGGCTTCAAAAGTCTGTACTTATCCTTGCTTTAAAAAAAGTAGTATGTGCATTTTTTCCAATTTATTTTCATTAAGGAAAACATCCTTTACTAAATGTACTTTAAAATTTACAATAAAGTTTCAGAACTTGTTTTGTACAATGTTGAGATTTTGTGTTGAATTTGTTTGTGAACATTTTTTAAAATTGCTCTCTCGTTTTCTGATAAGGATCCCCTCAACTTAATGTTATCGATAAAATGTGTAGTTAGAACATTGTGTGGTAAATAGCTAACCTTGTCTAATTCAGGGGTGGTTGTCATAAGTGATGAATTTTGCATCCATGTAGAACCTTGGTTAAAAGACATGTTAAATCGGTTTTCCCCTCAAATTCCTAATTACTCACTGTGTCCACATTTCAGCATTGGAATGTCAAACAGGTTGCTCTGAGTGTTCTAAACTGCAGATAAGCAGTTACACAGAGGTAATATGGAGAATACATTACCAGCCCGTTCATCAAAAACTGTGATGCTCTGCTTACAGAAGTTAAAGAGATGTTTAAGTTTGGCATACAAATCTATTGGCATTCCATTAAAATGTAAACCTAAACTCTCAAATATAATAAATTTCAATGCCCATATTTTGTTCAGCTTAGCTCACTGAAGCAGATTCCTTACTAAGAAAATTCAGATTTCTGTGTCAAAGAAACACCCTGTATCAATGTGACTATGAGGCCTGCTGGGATACAATCATTTCCAGAAAATCACCTATATTTTACATTTCTGGATAAGGAAAAAGTATGTGTTAGCTATGTAGTTTATGTTTAGATTCCCTCCAATAAGGACTGGGGAATTTTCATAACAGCTTTCCCAGTGGCTATTTGCAAACTTGTTCAAAACAAGCAAAAGCCATTAAACGTTCCCAACATTTTGCATGTGGAGGGCTTCAGCTTTAGTTACATTAATTTGAAATAGCAGACATGAGGACTTATTATTCATGATTATGGAATGCATATTACAAAATTGCTGTTGGTTTTGAAGTTATCTTTTTTTGGTCCAGAAAGATTTAGCCCAGTCTGCCCTGTTTGTCAGCGTTTTTGTTTTGTTTTGTTTTGTTTTGTTTTCGTAGATGTTTTGACTTAAGGAAAGGAAGTTGATCAGTTTCCTTCAGCAAATCTGGCTGAATGAAAATATTTTTAATTTATATCGACACCCTGATGCTTCACTCAGAAAAGAACATTGTTTTTAACTTCTCATCCATATAGTGAACAATATTTTGCATCCTGAAGTGTCAAGTGTAAGGTCCAGGAGGAGCTGGACAAATGGCTTGTTGAACCTAGTTAATTACTAAACATCTGAGAATGGCAAGATGCTTTTTTCCATAGAAGGAAAGTCATTTCAAATATGTGTTTGATGTAGTTTTTTTTTAAATTATTTCTCATTTTAATGATGTTTAATCATTCTATTCATTCTGCATTAATATATTTTATGAGATGTAATTTTTTACAAAGATTTAGTCCACATTTTAATTCCTAAGTAGAGCATTTTTAGGTAATTGATGACATAGTATCTAAATCATTTTCAAAACTTAATTCCACATCAAAAATACATTCTGATATTATCTCAGTGGCTTAAATAAGTATTATTAGTCACATTTTTGAAGAAGCAAGTGATTTTTAACTAAGGAGAATCAGGCTGAATAATGAACGAACATCAAATCTAAAAAGATATTCTGATAGACAACACCAGCTAAGTTAGACTACACTTTTAATTTCATAATATATTGACTAGAAAAACAGTGCTTAATGTTAACAATGTATATGTGTTTGTGTATATGTTCATATATTTATATGGAGAGAGATATATGTGTGCATGTGTATGAAAGACTAAACTTATATATGGTTATATAGATTGGTAATAATTCAAATATTAATTCTGTATAACTAAAAAACTTTGTTATTTATAAATATAATCAGTTATATAGTTAGAATTTATTACATATTTTAATGCCAATATTTACTTTTGATATTGTTTGAATGATATATCGGCTTTCTGTTTAAAATTTTGAATAGATGGTGTCTTTGGAATTATACTTGACTAATATTTTTATCAATAGCATGAGCAGAGGTAATTATTTTTAATATAGCTACTTTGGATATTTAAACATTTTTCCATTAGCAAAGCACACTACTTAGTTTTTCAAAATTACAGCTAACTGTTGCTCATTAATATATGAATAAAAATGAAGTCTCTAGTTAATGTAAATGAATCATTGTTTTTTCTTTTGGTTACTTTAAAGTACTGTCAGGATAATTCCCCATTTCATGTATTTAACAAATATTTATTGATCACCTCCAAAAGGTGTATATTTTTGTCAAGTGCATCTTCACTCATAATTTGATGATTCTCATGATTCTTTTACAACCTCCTGAATAGATCTCTAAGGTGATATGTTTTAGTGGTGCAGGAGATAAAATTAAGAGTTTTGCATACCAAGTAAAATTTGAATAATATACTGAAATTGCAAAAAAAATATTGGTAGGAGTCCTGGTTTATGGTAGGCCCTCATAAATGGGTTATTTATCCACTCATTTATGGATAAATGAATAGTGGAAGATTCGTGGTAAAGGAATTATAACTTATACTTTTATCAAATAAAGTAGTGATCATGTTATATAGTAAGATGGATATTAAGGTTAATTTTACTATTTTATTTCTTTTATTGTCCTCTCAACATATCTGCAACATATCTGCAAACAAAGTGTGTTCCCTATACTTAGAGTACAAGAAATTCATCACCCAACTACTTTCCATATATAGTTAATAAAATGGCAATTTATTTTTTAAATAATTGAAAAATAAATACTGATTTTTTTATAACTGTCTTTTTTTTGCACTTCATGACTTATATAGAATAGTAAGTCTTAGAATTAATTCATTTAAAACCATAACTGAATTGGCATATTTAAGGGCCTATTCTTAAATATGTGCATTTAATGTATGCATATAATATTGTACCTTTGGTGATTATTTATTTTAATCATTTCATAAATGCACAATAGCCTTAAGCTATAAATGCTTATTAATAAAACAGAAATATATATATTTTACTTTAAATATTCATTAAAATGTGATTCAAATTTTTGTATTCAAATCTCCTTTGATTACATTTAAAATCTACAGGCCCACTATTCAGAAAAATTCATATATCACATATATTATTTAACCATTGCAAATCATTCAAAGTCATCCAAGTGAAATCTACTCAGGGCTATGGGTTAGGGCAATTAATACACACACCCATATAATTTTTTTTTTTATTTTCTATGAAATTTTTACTAAGTATTATGTAAAAATAGTTGAAACACTTTAAATAAAAGGAATTAAATTTTCTTTTCTCAGCACTAGCTATTTTTTAGAGAACTCTTTGAAACCAGTTCCTTCAATTGATAGAATAAAGCAAAACCTAAATATATATTTTACTTTCTTAGCTTCTACAGCTTCAGAAAAATGAGACAAGGCATTAAGACCATACCTTTTTTCCATAAGAATGAATACATTGATCACATTAATGAAAAGCTCTTCACAGATATATACAGTTGACGCACTTAGCAGACATGCAAATAAGCAGCAACACAGAACCAGCCAGCTGGAATAGGGATGTTTCAAACAATCTCCCCCCTGAGATATACAGTCCTCACTATTTGTTCAATTTGATTTTTTTTATACTTTGTCCATTGTTCTTTTGCTACTGTAAAATGCACAATCTCTATGGGTATGACATAACAAAGGTGTACTTTCCTGTCTCTCACTTGCTCAGATTTGCCTGACATTTTCTTTCTTTTCATAAAAAGAATGATTAAGACAATACTTTTTTAACCTAAACATATATAGTGTATGTTAATTTCACATAAAATAATGCATTTGGATCTTACAAAAATATGCACATTTGGTTTCTATCCCCATTTCTGAGAAAATTAAAGCTCAATGTTAAGTCATTTTCAAGGTCACACAAATCCTCTGTGACTCAGCTGAAAGTTTTCTTTGATTTTCTAACATTCATCTAAGGAATGAGGCTTGATTTTAAAGGACAAAAATGTAAACTTTTTAAAAATATGAAAAGAAATATTGTACAAGCATATATCAGAATATACTTGCCCAGAATTCATCTGTTAAAATATGTACAACACTTTACTGATTACTATTTTCTGTTTTATAGTATTTGTCATATATGTCAAGATACTGTCCACAGTATATTTTTACTATCTTTAGTTTTTTCTAAACTATGATCAGAGACATTTTAATATCCTGGATGAGAAGTCCAACCAATAAAAATGTTTTCTATGTCCTCAGTATCTTGAGCTTCCAGTCCATTTATTAAGAGCTGGTTCTTTATCCCCCTCTAGTAATGATTCCTATTAGTTTTGACAAATTCGGAATTACTTTAGCAAATTCATATAATAATGATTATTATAGAACTTCTAATATACCTAATAGTTATTATGTATTAAGTATATTCCACACTTTCTTTTTATTCATGGATTATTTTAAATCTCAATAATCTTCAGAACAGCTCTTTGAGCCCAGTTTTCTGGCAAGTATTATACTCAGGATCATGTGCTTTTGACCAATCATCTCTGTCTTAAACTTTTAAAATCATGTATGATTTGAGGAAATATCATCCACTTGTGACTTCTACTTTACTTATCAACTTACTATTTAAATTGCAACCTGCTCTCTGAAACTGAGGAATTCACAAATATCTAAACTCAGTTCTCTGTTATGTCTCATATTGAGAATCATTGGATACCAGAGTTCAAAAACCCCAAACAAAAAGCTGCATTAGTATCCACGGGTATATTCTCAACTTAGCCATTATATACATTGTTATCCATGGACAGTGAATTCAACTGGGGTCATTCTTCTAAGTAAATTCTTTGCAGAAGATTATAAGATATTTTCTTGTCATAGTCAAGGAATTTATGTTTTATACTATGGAAACTTTTAGTGTTTCTTCAATTCAGTATGTGGTTTATTGAATACCAACAAAATGCTGGACTCTTTAGGGAACAAGAAGATTACCTAAGTCCCACTCCCAATCCTTAAAGAATATGATCTATGGATAGACAGACAGTGATTGACTGGAGAATTAAAAAGGTGTTACTGGGCCTCCCTAGTGGTGCAGTGGGTTGAGAGCAGTGCTGTGAAGCTGTTCTCAGCCTCTGCAGTGTCAGTTCAATTTCTGGCCGGCTTGGGGAGATACCCACATGGCACACCAGACCTCTCCTGCCTCGCCTCGCCCGCTACCCCCCTCAGCAGTATCTTCCATCCATCTGTCTGTTCTGTTTCCTACTCTGTCTCTGGTGAATCCTCTTACCCTCCCTCACATCTGGCATGTACCCCAGTTACTGTATAAATAAATAAATCTTTTTAAAAAAAAGGTGTTATTCATCTTGCAGTGCTACTCCATTGCAAGCCTTTAGAGCTCATCAGTGAGGAGAATTAAGGCAATAGAAAATGCTATGCTTGCCCTCATTCCACTGATGAGAAAACTGTTTGATAGGCATTAATAGATTCAAAAGTTTGTTTCAACATTACAACAAATTGCTACATGTTCAGTAGTAAACCTCTTGAGTTCAACTAGTCCTTTTAAAGATCCTTACTTTCACAACTTCATTGAGGCAAACTTCATATAATGCGCCATTTACAGTATGCAATTCTACAATCAATAATAAATATAGCAGGTTATGCAACCCTCACTATTAAGTAGTATTAAATATTTTAATCCCTTCAATGAGATCCCTTGTGCCTATTTACTCTTGATATCTATTTTGCTACGCTTTGCCACCATCACCTTATCATGCTTTGCCTCCATTAACTATTTTTATAGAAGTGACTTCCATGGACATTTTATATAAAAGGAATCAAGCCATGAATATGTTTTTTTCTGATGTATTCTGCCTTTTAGTGAACATTTTAACACAAATTTTAAGTGAATACATCTTTAAACATACCATTACAATTATTAATAGTGTGAAAATAAAATAACACCTGTCTCTATCCCAGTGAACATGAATCATCCCCCCGTATTAGTTTTCATAATTGTCACAGATCCTTTTTTTTTTTCTCAAAACAATCTGATAAAATCATGTAACTCTTCATGAGTGACAAACTGTCATCATTGCACCCAAAAGTGATGTTTGCATCCTTCGTTACCTATTATGTAACTGATTACCAATTAAATAGTATGTTGACCTTTATAATAGGTTACTTTTAAAAATTTCAAAATGTATAAAGTGTATGAAAATTAATAATATTCAGGATATTGTTCATGTATTTAGTGAGGACTGTATTTGTTGCATTTTCATAAGCCTGGGAGGGGTGGTTGGTCTTTTCCCCCCCACTTTAATTTGGAGTCAATGATTTGTGAGAGAGAAATATTTATAGCAAAATATAGTATTCTATCTTGTGTATAAACCACATCTTCTTTTCCACTGCTCTGTCTCTAGCAGTTAGGTTGTTTTCATCCCTGGATTTTTTTGGTAGCATATTCATTGCCTCAATTGTAATCATTGAGCAAATATTTAAATGATTTTATTCTCTGGGAAAATATTACACAGGTAAAATGAGGAGATGACAAGATATGGTCAATAAGAAAGAAATAGTTCATTGAAGATTCATCATAACTACGAAGACTGAAGTACATAAAGATATGGATATAATAGTGGAATTATAAATGCAGTCTTCCATGCTCACAATTAAATTTTTGTCTTTTTTCCTCTGTTTTAATTTGGAGCCAGTGATTCTGTGAGAAATATTAAATGTGTTATCATTAGTGTTTATATGAGTGCAATAATTAGTTAATTAATATTTGAAGGAGCTTAGAATACTCTCTGTAAATAGTAAACATAGTGATATTGATAAAAATCCCCAACTTTTTCCTCTCAATTTAACAACTATTATGCTGTGACAGTATTCTTTCCAATAAATTTTTAGAAGCTTGTCTTGATGCATAGAGAAGGCAAAAATCAGAATATTCTAAATGCATTAAATTTGTTAGTTTCATTGTTTTTGATTCTACTTGTGAATGTGTAAATTATATATTATGACACTAAAGTTGAGTGTTATCCCTGTTTGCTTTATAAAATCTAATTTAACAGGCATGTAAAACTGGTTTTGCTCCCATAGAAATATGGAAAAAAATCGGAATAAAGTTGCTGCTATGGGGATTACAAGAGACCATAAAATCGAAAAACTAAAAGCATTTCTTTGAAACTTCCATAAATGTCTAACTGTAGTCTTCTCTATAATCATTACTTATAATTAGTGTTTTTTCTCACTTAAGGAAGTCACCTAAGGATATAAATTCAATGCAATGTTTAGTGACAAAGTCATGGAGTATAAGAGATAGGTATGTCATTGGGATTAGTGTTCATTTTGTAATTGTTCAAAATCAGACCAAATATGATATATCAGGCTTATTTTTATTAAACATAATATAATTAAACCTGAGTAGAAGAAAAATAGATAAGTGACTGCAAAAAAAAAAAAATATGTGAGTGGGACAAAGTTTTAAATGAAGTGTGATAGAGTCTTCCTTTTTCTTTTTCTTTTCTATTGTATGTTTTTAATCTCCTGCATGTGTGACATGATTCCATATACATAGTTACCAAGAACTAAAGTCTCAAGGAAAGTGAAGCTCTTATAATACTAACTCCTTTGTTAAGTAATTAGGTTAACTTGATTTATCAGGCTTCTTTGTTTCACTAGGCTGAAAACAATTATCTTAGACGTGGTCTGAATCTGGCAGGTCACTGAATGTGCACTTGGTCATAAACAAATGTGTCTTTAGTCAGAAATAAATGGGCACAGTAATAAGCTTTGTGCTAGAATTACTTTTTTTTTACATATATATTTTCAGTTTATATCTCTAGTTTTTACAAAAGCCAATTGGATATTGACAAATAGACAAAAGAGCAACAAAAGGAAGGAATGCACAACAGAATTGAGCCAAGAGGATGTTTCTGTTAAACAATTATCCCTTTGGAAATTTGTTAAAGATAGTACATTTCATAACATTATTAAAAACACATGGAAGTTGGGCCTCCCCTAGTGGCGCAGCGGTTGAGCCCTGGGCTGTGAAGCTGCCTGCAGGCTCTGTAGTGCCAGTTCAATCCCCGGCCACAGGTGAGGGTCCCACATGGCACAACAGACCTCTCCTGTCTCGCCCGCTGCTCCCCTCAGCAGTGTGTTTTGTCAGTCTGCCTGTTCTGTTCCCCACTCTGTCTCTGGTGAAGCCTCTCACCCTCCTGCACATCTGGCCTGTACCATGGTTCTTTTATAAAATAAATAAATAAATCTTTTAAAAAAAAAAAAAACAGATGGAAGTTATCTATACTTCTGGCAATATTTCATTGACCAGGATATTAAAATTGTATGACTTTTCAATTTTCAGCATTGTATACAAAAGTAAGAAAAATTATCCTTTTTATAGATTATATGAAATAACATCTCCTAAGGGAATCTACTTCTGTCACAGTAAAGGCTACTTTTCTGAGTTTATCTGCCAGCGCTTAGTAATTCAGCTTTCCTTCCATCTCATGAACTCCAAGATCTTTCGAGTACATGTCCAGCCCTGCTCCTCTACAATATTGCCCCCTAACCATGGGTTCACTTTCTATTGTTTCAGTTACTTGAGGTGAACTATGATCAAAAAATATTTAATGGAAATTTCTATAAATTATTCATAAGTTTTAAATAGCACTCATTCTGAGCAGCATCATAAAATCTCCTAACCTCCTTCTCTATCCTACCCAGAATTTAAATCATCCTTTTTTCCAACATACCCATGCTCTACTTAATACTTTTTAGCTTTATGCCATGTAACAATTTCTACTTCATCCATCTCACTACGTTTCATTGTATAGGCACTATATCAATACCACATCATCAAAAGAAAAAGGACCAACACAGCCTTTAAAGATATTTTGAAGACCACATTCACGATTTTTCTATTTTATTATTGTTGTTGCTAACCTCTTACTGTGCCTAAATTAAACTTTATCATAGGTCTGTATGTATAGGAAAAAAACATGGAAAATTGAGGATTGGATATAGCTACAGATTTCAGGCATCTGCTCGGTGTTTGGGAATGTATGTCCTGCAGGATTCCCGTGGTTTTGAATTAATTTTCATTAACTCAGGCTATCTTCTTGTGACCTGGAAGCCAAGGATCCTAAAACATTTTATAAAAGTAGTTTGTTTAGCATTACATTTTTCTTCACAGAAAAGAATGAAACTTAACAAGGTTGTTTCAAAGTTTAAGTCAGTAGTGACATATATTTGTTTTAATCATTTCATATTACTTTAAAATTCATTTGGTCATTTACTCACAAAAGGGTTTGAAAAGTTAGGTGTTAATTTCACATCTTATTAACGGAGTTAAAGCTGGCACAGGAGTTTTGATGGTGGGTAAGGGAACCATGTGCACATTCGGAGGAGTGAAAATTTAAGCCCAAAACTATATAGATGACTGAAAACTTAATTAAAAATCAATTAATGTTGAAGGTGGAAAAAGGAACTATATTATATTCTTCACATACACTAACAATTGTGTTCATCACATGTCAGTCTTTCATCAATCCTTTGAGTGAATGATTTGCCCCAATTTTTTACAAGTATGAAATGAAAGTGTAGAGTGACTTTCCTAGTCATGTAGACAGAGTGTCCATTATAGTAAGAGCCCCTCATTTTTAATTCAATTCAGATTTCTGTCTTTCATGCAGTTTCTTGAAGGAAAATTAGCAAGGTCTTATCAGAAAGAAAAAAGAAAGAATGTTGTTTTGGATATGCCTGAGTCAGAGAATACAGAGGAAAAAAGAATAGCATGCAGAAAAATGTAAGGCATGTCAAGGTTCACCAGCCAAACATTTGTCCAGAAAATAGGTTAGAGATGGCAGGCTGGCAGTAAATTACAGTGAGCACAGAGTAACTTCCTAGGTTTCCATTTTTTCCAGTGTTTTAAACTGAAATATGGGGCTATGTCTTTAATATTATGTATGATTATATAATATTTTCTTAAAAATTATTTGAAATAGTTTTGGCCTGACAGCAATTCCAGATTGTGAACAGGAGAGGATATGAGGACATGAAAAAAATAGTAGTTTGCAGAGATAAAGTCCTCAAATTCATTCAAATACTTATGAAGTATTTACTGAGAAACAATTACATGCTAGAATATGGGACAATAAAATGAACAAGATATCCCTCCTGTTTTCAAGGTATTTATATTTTTTGAGGAATATACACTCCTTAAGGAATTTACAGCCTAAGGAAAGAAATAGAGTGGTTATATAAAGTGGTATGGGTGTATTTTTCTTACTAAGGAAGTTGGGATTTAGCCCATAGTGAAGATTAGAAGCGTGAGGAATGAATTATTTTCCTAAAAGGGAGTGTTTTCTGAGCATTCACCAAAGTATTAGTGGCTATTGGAGCATCAAAAACATTTTATTGCTTTGAGAGTGTCAGTTTTAAGAGATCACAAATGAGTAGAATGGAGGCCAAGGCATTAAGAACTCTTTTGTACAATCATTTCTCAGGAGTTTTTAGTGGGATGGGAATAGACATAACCTATTAGACACCCCCACCAACCCGGCACACAAACACACATTTTCTACTTATTTATAGTAAGGTCAGACAAGTTAGCTTTCATTTGACATTATAAATATTACTTGGAAGGGTCAAGAGTTTAAGGGACATAGAATATTTCAAAAGCAATGGGTATTACTAATAGAAGGTACGCAAAAAAAGGGGAAAGGGATTTTTTAAATACATTAATTGAAAATTATATAACGTTTGAGTTAAAATGGCAAAACTTCATACTAAGAAAGATGTTTTTATTGACATAGGTTCAACAAGACTGGAGGAAAGACAGTTATGATTGTTTTCAGTGTCTGCAGAAAGTGGCTTTTATATTTACTGGAAGGATTGACAGAGAGGTATCAGGCACTTCTGTCTATAATCTAATTACTAATTTTAATTAGTAATTAGATTATAGATTTTAGTAATTAGATTTTAGTAATTTTAGTAATTAGTAATTAGATTATAGAATTTTAATTCCAACTGCCCATTATGCATGAATCAGTATTTTTTTTTTTAGTAGAAATACAAAGTTTCATCTTGGAAGCCATATTATTCAATTTGTTAGTTTACCTTTCTCAAAAAGATTTAATAATTGCTCAGTTTTCTCTTGGAAATGATTTATGGACACAATTATTTAAGGTATCAAAGTCTCGATGAACTTGAACTTACTATGAAGAATTCTGGTACTTTCAAATTTGGGTCCACTACTATTGGTCCATTCACCTGTTAACTTAATGTAGGTATTTTATTTATAAGTAGTGTCTTTACACATCTTTTTTTCCCTACCTATCTAATCTTAGTTGTATTAGAGACATCCCAAAAAAAACCCACCATTTTATTTTGACAGCACTAGATGTCAAAGAGCCTAGTGAAAAGAATCTAGTAATATCTTTATACCCCTAGGTCTTTATCTGCACAATCAGGAACCGTCAGTAGAATTTCCAAGATTCTCTGCATATTAATATTCAATGAGGATCTCCCCAAAACTATGACTAGTCCATGGCTTATAAAATGAAAATGACAAATTAGCTTTTAATTGATAAATGTGGTGAGTATTATAATGTTTGATAAATCTTTGTGACAATGCTTAAAATTGTTTTATTTTAGAACATTGCACTATATTTTAAGAATATTTGTTTTATTTAATTTTTATAGTATATTTCAGTGGATATTTTATATCCACTAAGTACTTATAAAGATTAATTAAAACATCACTTTTTTCTAGAAGCTAAGTTTCTTTTTCCTTGAAGTATTAACTTAGTAACCTACTTTTCTCTTAAGTTTTCTTAACTACCCCTGGAATATCTTTTTTCCAAACTGTCATACAACTCTCTGTCTCATGTCCCAGTTTCTGCTCCGTATGCCTCTTCCAATACTGCCTATCCCTTTTAATTATAATCTTGAATCTCACTTAACACTATTTGATATATCACATATGCATTTATTTTTTAACTATATATCCTAAAATAAATAAATAAATCTTTTAAAAAAAACACATGGAAGTTATCTATACTTCTGGCAATAGTTCATTGCCCAGGATATTAAAATTGTATGACTTTTAAATTTTCAGCATTGTATACAAAAGTAAGAAAAAAATTATCCTTTTTATAGATTATATGAAATGACATCTCCTAAGGGAATCTACTTCTGTCACAGTAAAGGCTACTTTTCTGAGTTTATCCACCACTGCTTAGTAATTGAGCTTTCCTTCCATCTCATGAACTCCAAGATCTTTCGAGTACATGTCCAGCCCTGCCCCTCTACAATAAGCTTTATGGGACTGGCCTCTTTATTGATACCAAAATTTTATCCTTATTGATTAGATTTTTCTTTAAAGAGGTATTTATTTATTTATGCATCGAAGAACTGGAGAATAAGCTAGAGGTGGGTGGGAGAGGATTCACCAGAGATAGATGGCGAGCAGAACAGGAAATATTCTGCCCAGGGGAGCAGTGGGTAAGAAAGGGGATGTCTGCTGTGCCATGTGGGTTAGGATCGAACTCAGGCCATGGTGGTAATAGCGCTATGACTAACCCCTATGCCACCAAGGAGGCCCCCCTGGTTACATTTTTTTATGGTGTCCAAATAAGTAGACCTTAATCACAAATGGCGATTTTATTCAAAATCAAAATTTAATTAAAAGTAAGTAACATAAGAATATTTTCTTCATCACACTACTCACATTACAGCTACATAGTAGCTACTAGGTAGGACAGTGTAGTCATAGGCCATTTGCATGATCTCAGGAAGCTCTATGAACACCACCAAGGTGACTGTCATAGCATAGTCCCATGCTATATATTGAGTGACAAAATCTAAAACCATTAACATAAAATATACTATTTTAAGTTAAGATAAATATGTGCTAAAAACACAGAAAATGAACTTGTCTGTGAAATAGAAGTTGTGCTATCATATGTAATCAGATGAGGAATCATACCACCTTTCTTGCCTATTAAAAATACTTTAAATAAAATTTATATACTATCATTTCATAAATAGCAGCATTATCAAAGCAAAAGTCTTTGTTTTTTAAACTTACATGTGATTCATGTATTTAGGTTCAATAAAGATTTAGAAAAATTTTATAAGATAGGAATTGGGAGCAAAACATGACAGAAAATAATGTATTGTGTAATAATACTAGTAGAGTGTTGCTGACACAATAAAGTAAGTGAATAAATTTGGCAAGTTATTCAACAAAATTATCATTAAAGTTCAGAAACCTCACAAAAAAAGCCTAGAATGTGGCATGATAAACAAATGTACAGAATTCCCCCAAAATTTTGCTTAAAATTCAACTTCATTAATAAACCATAATACGTGTACTGTATTTTTTTTTTAATTACTGAATATGTCTTAGGACATTTTTACTCTTGAGCTGACTTAATTATCTTAAGAATATGCCCTTTGAAATGTCTATATTGTGGATAGATATAATTGCATTTTTCTCTTAACCTATATAGCAATAAACATAAAAATAGATGTGATTTATAAATTTCATCACAATCAATAGGCAGTACATGTGATCACATGTAATTACACATGATTTAATTGTAAAGTTGTATAAAATCCATGATGCAGTTCAATAAGAGTATTTTTTGATCAGTTTTACTTTAGAAAAATAATTTTGCAGATATACCACTTAAAAATGTTAGACAGTCTTCTGGAAACAGAAACTATATCTAAGAAAATCCATTATCTAATCCTTGTAGGTTAAAGCAAACCATACTGTGTAAATCAAATCCATCTGCGGACACTTTGGAGCACATTTCTATATGCTGCCTTTCCTCTATCCCCAGAGGTTCAACAAGACTGGAGGAAAGACAGTTATGATTGTTTTCAGTTACTGAAGAAAGCGGCTTTTATATTTACTGGGAGGATCAGAGAGGCATCGGGCAACCTGGAGAGTTCCCTTGGCTCCAGGTTTTAAGTCGTTGGGGCGTGTTTGTTCTTTTGTTTGTCTTTCAGAGCTGCATGGAACAGCATGACCATCATGTTCAGCTTTGATGCCTGTAGGGGATAGGTTAGATATAAAACACAGTACAGAGAAAGACAGATGCTCACTGCATTTGTGTTGAAAAGTTTAGAGGAGAAATGTTAAAAGCTCTTCGGGCCATCTAAACTGAGACAAAGAAATGAACAAACAAAAGTACTTCTAAATTTACAATCAAATTATTAGCGATTTCCTCTCTTTCAATTATGAATTATGCCATAGAAGATCACCTTAAGAGTTTAGTAACATAGATGAAAAGAGATGTGGACACAGATCTGTGATTCACAATGTGTGAAAAATACAAGATTACAATGGAAGAATAACAGAAGAAACCGAACAATGTCCCATATCTGAAGCTGAATGGGGATCTAATATGTTTGCTCATTTTAGGGTTGTAACAAAACAGTATGTTGAAAATAAATATTGTTTTATCTAACTAATTATTACACATTAGTGGGAGTTGTTATCTAGCCGATCTTTCATGAGAGGAAAATATCTTTCTCTTTCCACTTTCCTTCATTCATCCTAATGGCTGCCACTTGTGGTAAATCATTAAAATTTAACTAATTCTATTTAAAGTTCTGCTGCTAAAAATGTAGTCCCTCATGAATCAGAAGCATCTGCATTACCTTGGAGCTTGTCAGAGTGCAGAATCCACATACCTGCTCAATCCGGAATCTGCATTTCAGCAAGATTTCCAGGTGATTTGAATGCCTATTAAAGTTTGAGAAGCAGTGTTTTAATATACGCATTATATTGCAGTAGACATTTCCAAATCCTATATAAATTTTTGATTTTTGAAATGAAATTATGCTTTTCTATTATACAAAGCCACCAAGTTATTAATTTTTAACATCAGTGTCACTCATTATGCTCAAAGGTGAGTCAACATAAATTATTTTAGCATTATACTTACCTATCAGGGTCCATATTGTTAATGTAAGTATACTATCCTAGAATTCACCAGCGTGGGAAATCTAACTTTTTCCCATATCAGATTGTTTCACATTTATTGAAACTGTAATTATGTTTTTGTATATTAGAAAAAGTAGTGGCCTTTGAAAAATCTTAAATCCTTCTTAAAAATATCATCAACTAGGACCACCCTGATGGCGCAACGGGTTGAGCGCTACGCTGTGAAGCTGTCTGCAGCCTCTGCAGCGCGGGTTTGATTCCCTGCTAGCCAGGGAGAAACCCATGTGGTGTGGCAGGCCTCTCCTGCATCACCAGCTGCTCCCCTCAGCAATGTCTTAGGTCTGGTTGGCTGTTCTGATCCCTGCTCTGTCCCTGGTGAATTCTCTCACTCTCCTGTGCCTCTGACTGTACCCAGTTCTTGCATAAATAAATCTTTAAAAAAATACATCATCAACTAGTTGAAGTAAGACAATGGTTGAGGAGGCCCATAATACTGTTTATGGGAGGTTTGGGGAGAAGATTTGAGATCTACTGTCTTAGTAATATGTTTTTGAAACCCTTAAAAATAATAGATTAAACACTTGAGAAAATTAAATATTTCAAACTACCTCTTTTGGTTTATTAACCTCAAATTATTTCTTGGTGTGTGATGAAACATATTTTATATAACACAATTACTTATGCCATATGTTTATTATATTTTTACAAAGAAAACTGTAATGCTCATTGACATCACATCTATCCCCCTCATACCCAATATATTCCCTTTAACCCATATTCATTCTTTCTTCTTGTTCTAATTTTAGCAAGCTCATATAATTTGAGAAATACTTCATTTTGTCATTTTGAGCTAGTTTTTTTAGTTTGAAGTTATCCACATATCAAATGTTTTTAACCCTAAAAATTAATTTGGAAAGGAATATCACTTCAATTTCTTTAGCACAGGTCTTATTATGAACTCTTATTATGAACTCTAATGTGTTTAATAAACATTCTTTTTAACTTATGCAATGAGATTTTTTCTGGGACACATGATTTCAATAATATATTAGAGATGTGTTGGACTCAGAATCCAATATGGAATTACACATGAATTTTCAGAATGTCATTAAATTCTTCTTAGAAATCTATTATATATTTATGTCATAAAATGTCACATTTGTCATATTGTCCTATATTTTAAGAAGTTCAATTTTAAGTACTACTGATGACAACACAATTATTTTTAATGTATTTTATTTAATTCTGTCAAAATAGACAATTTAATTTTAAAGTTGTTCTTTTATGTTGTTCATATAGAGTTGTTAATGAGTTTTCACTGTCCCCACTAAACAAAATATGGGCTTATCCAAAATTAAACAATGAGAGAAGAAATATATATTACAGGAACATCATTAAAGAAAATGTAGCATGAGCTTTTCTTGGTGTAATGGTGCTGTGCATGTGTGTAAGTAAGTGTGTATGTGTAAGTGTGTGTGTGAGTGTGTATTTGTGCCAAGTACCCTTAACATAAATATGAGGTTTATCCTGTTAGTGTATATTTTTGAGTGATAATATCTTATGTTCTTTTTTTAATGAACTACAAAAAAATACACTGATCTTAATTGCCAATCTTTCTAATGGATTAAGAAATTAGTGTCACTTTCACTCACTGCCCTTGACAACATCACTAAGTATAAGTGATAGAGGAGCTAAGTACAGAAGAAATTATCATACAAGCTGGCTTATGACAGTACCATAAGGAAGTCTTGCCTATGTAGCAGGGACTTTCTGTGGAAGAAGTAATTGCAGTAAACTGAGAAGGCCAAAAAGAGATGCATTAAAATGAAGTTTGAAAGGAGAATCACTTTTGGATAGAGCAGGAATAATCACTCTAAATGAATGGAAAATAGTGGCAAACTGGTATTTCTGCAATTCATGGTTTTATGTGTGAAGGCAGTAAAATTACGATACAAGAAGTGAATTTTGCAAGGTACTGTTGTCATTTACAATTTTTCAACACCTCCCACGGTATCCACGTCTGAGTTTTAAAATCCTCCACAAACTTTGAGATCTAAATGAGGATTGAATTAAATTATCACATGGAAAAAATACATAATTTGTTCATAACTGCCACAGAATCCACAGCATGAAAAAGACCCTAACCTGTTTTCCATTGTAAACTTTATCTCCACAAGTTTTTCTGCTATAAACTTTCATTATCTGCATTGTTACCTATGACATTTGGTAGCATATTCAGACAACAGCTATCTGAAAGAAGTCCATTTTTTTAACGATTTATTTATTTATGCATACAAGAACTGAGGTACAGGCCAGAGGTGTGGAGGGTGAGAGGATTCATAAGAGACAGGGCAGGGAACAGAACAGGCAGACTGAAGGAAAACACTGCTGAGGAGAGCAGCAGGCGAGACAGACAGAAGAGATCTGCAGCACCATGTAGGTATCTCCCTGGCTGGCCAGGGATGGAACTTGTGCTTCAGAGGCTGCGGACAGCTTCACAGCGCAGTGCTCAACCCCCTGAGCCACCAGGGAGGCCTAACCTGAAGGAAGTCTTACCATATATTTCCATTAAACTGAAGGTTGTGAAGTAGCAATTAGAGAGACACTGTTTTTCTTCTGCCCTGGTTATTAAATATAATATATATATATATATATACATCAAATTACTAGATGTTTTAGAAAGAAGCAAAATAGTTTTCTCATTAACATTATGCATTTAAGAATGAGTTACAAAAATACATCTTAAAAAATCTATCTTAAATCTTAATTTTAACTACTTAAACATTTTTGCATATTTATACAAAAGTATATTTATAGTTATATTTAAACAAATTATAATAAATAGTTCCTCTTGTGAAAGTTAGAATTAATTAGACTGCTTAAACCATCTCTTCTTTACCTTATATTGTAGTTATGATATCTTCTTTTTCTCCTTTTTAAAAACTCTCTCTTTCGATATATATATATATGCATATACATATATGTGAATATCTATGCTGTATGAAAACTATTATCATTAAAAACAATTGTCTTTATCTTCTGAGGCACTGTTCTTTAATAATATGCTAAAGACTGAAGAGAGACATAATACAAATAGCAATCGAGATATTTATGGAGATGTTTGCATTCAGAAGAAAAAGAAGTATACAAGGTGCGGATTTAGGAACTTGCAAAAACGTAGTCCATAGCAGTCTCTTTTAAAAATAGATTTACATATTTACCTATGTTACCCAAAATTCCACTGGACAGGATGATTTTGAAATTTTTCTTCATTGTTAGGATCCTGGCTTGGAGTCAGTACAAATGGATTTCATTCCTATTAATGTCTTACACTCTGGTTTTGAGCAAAATTGTAGCCCTCCTGATCCTTGCTTTCTGAAATGTATAGCAGTGAGTTTCAGTTGTACACAAAAGGCAAGAAACCCAAGACATAGTAATTACTATTTGTATTATCATTGATATTTACAATAGCAATAGCAACAGTTGTGGCAATCATTCAAATCTATAAATAAATTAATTGAATCTGCTAATTACCCCCAATATCTAGGTAAGAATAGTGCACTGAGAGAATACAGTCATTATGTTGTTTTTTCACCTCTTTTAAAGGATTGAGAGACTAATTTTAGCATTTAGATCCTACCTATCATGGCACCTTCCAAACTGCCCGCATAGGTTGGTGATGGTAATAAGGAGCCTTGGGTAAAGAAGAACCCTGTGAAAAGGGGCAAATAAGGTAGGAGGGTGCCCCAAATACATTTATTCTATTATTCTTCCAGACTTTACTAGGAAGGGCTAGTAAGCACTATAATCAAGTTCTTTCAACCAATGGTTTAGTATTCCAGGAGGTAAAAATTCACAATTTATTCAGAGATACTGGTGAACTAAAGAGATGACAAAGATCAATTTTATGAAGATCTAATCTGCAAAAGTGTGGGCTGTATTCTGAGTGGGAAGCGGAATAACTGAAAATTTTCAAAAGAAGGATAGCTTGGTCTGATCTGACATATGATTTAAAAAATCATTTCAATTAATATGTGGAGAATGATTTTAAAAAATCATTGCAATTAATATGTGGTTTTAGTGGGGCCGTAGTTGAAAAAAATAGAGATAAAGGAATTTGAACGAAGGTATGGCCAAGGAGGTATTAAGGAATGGTGAGATTTTGAGTATTTACCATATATATAATATATATATAATACATATATGCCATAAAGCTGATATGATATGCTATGATATGGTGATGAATTAGATATGGGGTCATGGAAGTAAGTGATGGTTTGTATATTTCCTTCCTTGGTTTTGGTATGAATGAAAGAGGAGTTAATTTATAGGGCTGGAGCTAATTTTAAGATGCCTTTTTAAACATCACAGGAGGTATTTTAATTTATGACTCCAAAAAGTAAAGAGAATAACTGGAGATAGATACTTGGTGACCATGTCTGTATAGTTAAGTGCCCTGAAACTCAATGCCAATCTAGGTAGTCAGTGAGAACATGCCTTCATACAGAGGCAGGAGGGGGAGCCACACAAATACACGGAGAAATGGTCAACAAGGTAAGGGGCCATTTCAGGATTGAGGTATCTAGAAACCAAGAGAAGAGAGTGTCTCTGGAGTAAGAAATTATTAGCTGATAAAATTCTGCTGAGGGTACATGGAACCATTAAAAAATGGGAAATTGACCATTAGAAGATATGGTTTGGGGTCTTGAGAAAAATGGTTCTCGAATGCAATTTATTTTTAAAGATTTATTTATTCATGCATACAAGAACCGTGGTACAGGCCAGATGTGCAGGAGGGTAAGAGGATTCACCAGAGACTGGGTGGGAAACAGAACAGGCAGACTGACTGAAATACACTGCTGAGGGGAGCAGCGGGAGAGACAGGGGAGGTCTGCCGTGCTATGTGGGCATCTTTCCATCTGGCTGGGATCAAACCTATGCTGCAGAGGCTGCGGACAGCTTCACAGGGTGGAGCTCAACCGCCTGTGCCACCAGGGAGGCCTGCAAATCCAATTTTTTGTAGTTTTTCATGCCCTGAACTTTTAACCACTTCTGTATCCCTTTGGTGACTTAAAAAGAGTCAGCTTGATTATGGTGTCCCTCCAACTTTCCAAGATTAACCACATTACTCTGATTTTACACCCACTTTACAGTTGGCACCCACTTTTCTTCTCACCATTTTGGGACATTTATATGAACTATTCATTTTATACTGCCTCCATTACACGATTACCTACAAAAATTCCCACCCCATTTTAACATTTTAACAAGTCAAAAAAAAAACAAAAACTTTAAATTCCAAAACTTTTAGTTGGCTTCATTTCATTCACATATTTTGAAAAATGATGTATATCCTTTTTCTAACAGTTTCTCTCAAGCCTCTGGAAATATGAATTTCCTCTACACTCTCCTTAAATTGCTCTGCTTAACAACTATTATTTCATAAGCTCTGAAACCAGTGGCTTTATATGATTATTCTCTCTGTGCAGCTACTTTAATAGGAAGTTAAAAAAAAATATTTGCACTATTTGCAAGTTTGATTTACCATGACTTAAATTTCAATAGTAAACCCCCAGGAACTCCAGTTTTGACTTAAGATTTTCATAGACCCTCGTTTGAAAGCCACTGATCTAGAAAACAAGCATTATGTTAATGTCTTTTATGGAGGACAACACCTAGGGTAAAGGCCAAGCTGATTGTCTCTGGGTTCCTACACATCTCCCACTGCTAAATTTCACATTAATTTGAAATTGATTTTTAGTAATTAAAATCACAGTTATATTAGCCTCTTGACACAAATTTAAAACGAAGAGCTTTAACTTTATAAGCGATAATGCTTATTGCAGTTGATGGTGCTAAAAGGTAACAATACAACTCTGTAAACACATTTGGAGTTGCTATCCCTGAACATGAGCCAGCATCATAATCTGCTTATCAGTGAGAAATGTTCAGGGAGTGTGAAATTCAACAAGACAAGCCAAAGAAAATTAATTCAGACTTGCCTCAGAAATGCCAATTGACCTAATCTTCCCAATCTATTAATTCAGAAGGTAGAAAGAGCAATAGATAGAAAAGCCTAGGGGGTAATCATAATGACACAAGACTGGGGAGCAGCTAGCAGAGTCAGCTCTGTTCCTGAAGACCAACATGGGAATTTCAAACAGTTATTTTTAATGTGCATAGGCCATGCAGAGTCTGATAGGTCAAAAACAAAATCCAAAAATCAATAACAAAAAGTGAATTAGGGAACTTGAAGACATAAATAATGTGATAGGTTAATTTAATATAAGTGATTCTTGAAGGGGGACATATCCTGGCACAATTGCACAACCATGTTTCAGTGAGCCATATGGGACCCCAATAGTGAGCTTCTCTGGCACATTTGGAGATAATAAAAGCTTTGAATTACAATATTTATAAAGCAGTATAACTGCAAAAAATGTTCTGTAAAACATAAAAATTGTAAAAAAATCAAAAAAACAATGCCAGGTAAATAGCATGTGGATTGTAGCTGTGAGGTAAAGTTTGTGTGCTTCAAGTCTCATAACTAGACCATGATTTCATTCTCCACTAGAAATAATAAAGAGATAGCATCTGTAACTAAGAGCTGAAGCTGATCTGCTAGGAAATATTGAAGACTGTTAAAAAACACATCACTATATCACACTTAAATCAAATATTCACTAGTCATTTCTTCTAACATTCTCCAAGCAATCTAATTTTGTAGAAAAACTTTCTAAGAGATAATACTAACTGATAATATGGAGATTTGAAACAAGTCTTACTCTAGGTGACTGACCATAAATACATGCAAAGATAGTTTGGAGTTTTAGTTTGGCGTTTCCTTGGATGCCTGGAATACAGATCATGGATTTCTTAGCAAACCTTCATTTTTAAGTCTATATTGAAATCAATATTTGCTTTTCTGTTCTACTTCTCTTTCTCTTCCCCTTAACCTTACTTTGAAATAGGCTTTTAAAAGATGATAGAAACAGATTCCCAGGAGAAGCAGTGAGGGCACATTCAAGAAACTAGGCAAAAATGTTGTAGCCTAGCTTAATTTCTTTTATCATTTTTTTTTCTTCCAAATGGCAATCATGCTTAAAGAAGACCTATAGAATGTTTACTTCATAAATGATGACCTCAAAATAGCTTCTGGTGTTTTTAGTTTTAATTCTAATAAGGTTTGACAGGCATAAAAACTAGATTTAATAGTGGTAATCATTATAATTATTATAAATTAAATGAACAGCAGTTAACACTAGAAATCTGTTTTCACTTAACCTGGTTTGTTAGGATATAGTCCCTGTAGTTTTGATTTGACCTGTAATTTACTTAGTTACAACCCACTTCATAGTCATTTAGCATTGTGTACTGAGCAGACTGTTGATAGACTATCTATCTGACAAACATTTTTACCTATTTAAGCCTTAATGCTCCCATGATCCAAGATTTAATAATGCAGTCTTTTTTTTTAAAGATTTATTTATTTTATGCAAGAACTTGGGGTACAGGCCAGAGGTGTGGGAGAGTGAGAGGATTCACCAGAGACAGAGCAGAAAGCAGAACAGGCAGATGGACCAAAAACACTGCTGAGGGGAGCAGCAGGTGAGACAGGAGAGGCCTGTCGTGCCATGTGGGTTGCTCGCTGGCTGGCCGGGAATGGAACCCACACTGCAAAGACTGTGGACAGCTTTACAGTGCTGCGCTCAATCTGCTGAGCTATTCGGGAGGCCCATAATGCAGTCATTTAAATAAAAATTTCAACATGATCTTTTCTGCCTGACAATTCTTAAATAAATACTGGCTCTGACAAGTACTTTGAGTAATATGGCAAAATGAGCAATATGGACAATAACTATACACTGATAACCTCAGTTTTCTCCTCTGTAAAACAGGCATTTTAATACCTAAGTCATAGTAGTTAAAGAAGACACACTCAGTGCACTGGCTGGGACATAGTGATACCTTCCCTTATATATCATGACAGTGGTTTATTGTCAATTACTAAATGCCCAAACTGTGCTAAATTGGGGATATGAGCATAAAGGTGCAAACATATTTAAAGACTCGGTTTTTGTGGATAGCACAGTAGAACTTAGAAGAAAATTAAGCAAATCTGCAATATGTTATTATAGGATACCAAGGGGTTTTGGAACCAGGATATCTGTTTGTCACTTGTCACTCTATTTGGAGGTCAGGACATTTTTTTTTTTCCCTCATGGGTTGAACTGAGGAATTAAAAAAATTAAATTGTTTGTGTAAATCTTTACTCAGCATCTAGTACAAAATAAGAATACAGCAAATGTGACCTATCTTTAACATGTTTAAGAACCAATTTAAAAGTTCTAACTCCACTACAATTTTAACTGAAAAAAACGGAAGAGGGGTATTCAGGTAAATGCAAGACCATGTGCAAATACCTGGGGTGAATGAGGGTAGCATTAAAAAGGAGCTAAAAAAATCAGATATGATAATGATGTACTGTAAGAGTTGAGAGAAAAGGAGTTGGTATATTCAAGACTCGAATGATAAAAAGTCGATTAAAACTATGCTAGAAATTGTGTACATTTTGTTAGGTTTATAGTGGGAACTCATTAAAAGTTTTTAAAGTGAAGAACTAACAACCTAATCTAGAAAAAACAGTGATAATAAATAGTTTTTGAATTACAAAATGGATATTTGTTGCATCCAAAGTATTTCATATGCCATATCTCATTTAATCACTGCGATAGAAAATAAATTTCCTTCATTTTACAACTGAGAAAACTGAGACATAAAGAAATGTGTCCAAGATCATGCAACTACATTTATGAAATTATAATCCTAACCTATTTTCATCTGACTTTAACTTCTAATATGCATTTTTTTCTCACCTTAGTGATCATAAAACCCTCTCTGTGTACAAAAAAATATGATAAGATTTGGCAGCAATAAAATTTCAACAAATAATATCACATGCACTAAGATAGTGGTAGTAAGGTAAAGAGAAAAGGGCAGACCTGAGACATTTCTAATCAACAACATTTCTACCTGATTGTAGATTGTGTTTGAATTAGAAAGATGATTCAAAATGACATTTAGACCGGCCTGGATAACTAGGTGGGTATTGCTTCCATTTATTGAACTAGGGAATATAAGAAGAGGTCTGGCTTTAGAGATAGAAGATAGACATCATAGGTTCAATTTTGGAAGTGTTGAGGTTGAGATATCTCAGACATATCCAAGTTGAGAGGTTCAGTAAAGTATGTCTTCCTGTCTGAAAGAGGATTTGAGAACCATCAGTGATAAATAGCAACAAAAGGTAATTGAAATCTTGCCCTCTAAGAGAATATAAGAGAGATGAGGATAAAGGAGGGAAACACTAAAATGGAATAAACACCTATATTGAAGTGTTATTCACAGGAGCAAGATTGTAGAGCTAGCTGTGTGTTCAGAGGTGGACAGAGGAATGGGATGGGGGTGAAATGGACAGAGGTCAACAAAAGCAAATTGAGTCTAGGTATCAAATAGTGCCAAGACACTAAGTAAGGTAAGGGCTAGAAAATTTGGTACATGGAATTCTGTGAATTCTATCACATGTGATAGAATTCAGATAGCATTCAGGTCATCAAGTAGTAAGTGGTAGTGATGAGATGGAGAGTGAATGGTGATAATTTCTTTGGGAAGAAGGTAGATTCTGAATGGGAAGTGATGATATAAAACCTTTCAGAGGTGACAGGTGGCAGGGGATTTTATTTAAAGAAAGAGTTACTTATTTAATAACAATAAATGATAGGTAGTCTCAATTTTAATTTTAAAAGGCAAGTCTAAGTTCTGAATGTATAGAACAATATCTAAAATGACTTTTGAGCAATAAGTCATACTATATTCACAATAATAAAAAGTAGCAATAATAAAGCACTTAATGCTAATTCTAGACTGTACATAATATTCTTTTTTACAAGAGGTAATATAATTGTTACCACAATCTATGAAGAAAGTGTGACTATTGAAATTAAGAAATCAAGAGTATAAAATATTACAGACATTATTTGTGTTAACACAATAATTGCACTGTCTTTCTTCTCCTAATGCAAATGTATGTAGCATATTTTGCTTTAGTTTCTTTTTGTAATTTAATCATAGGAATATATCTCATGGGGATATTATCATCACCTGTTATTTTAATGTTTAATTAATGCCTACATTAGTACACAAAAAGACAAGTCTTACATAAGAACAGGTGTGCATTAGAATATATAAGACTACAAAAAGGGGAAACTATTATTATTTAATAATGTTATGTTGGACACATGTTCTTTTTTGGTCTAAACAATATTAGTACTGCATGATTAACTGAAGTACTGTTAGTTGAAGCACTTCTATTTAAAAAATGTATTTACCGTTGGTTTCCAATGTTATAAAAGTTTCAGGAATACTGTTTCACAAGTGGATATGGATACATAGCACATTGCACCCACCACCATCTGTTTAAGCATGGAGGATTGAACCTGAAAAGATTTATGGGACCCTGAGCAATTTGCTTTATGCTGGTAATAATTGCAACAACACTTATTGCCTACTTCCCTTATTAACTTTCTCTGCATCGCCGCTCTTTTTGAGTTCATCTATCTTAATGAAATATCCATCTTCTGTCTTTCTTTCCTGCTTATATTTTAGGCCTTATAAGAGATTGAAACTAGTTTTCTCAGCTGGACACACTCAGTAGCTAGAGGCAAACTTTACTTCCAAGTAAGACTCCATGCAATTTCCCCCATTAGGCGTTTGTTTCATTGTCTACATGAGGGCAATAAAACTTATCAGCTAGCTCAATCAAACACATCAGCTGGAAAGCATCTTCTTGCTGTGAATGAACAGACTAGTTTATTTCTTTAAAAAAAAAAAAAAGGTTTCCCTGGATTTTGTTGTTGGAACAGTTTGGATCTGTTGTTTGAACAGATTCTGTATCTGCATCTGCATGGGTTTGCATTTCTAAAATCTAGAGCTGATATTTTATAGAAGTAGGTACTGTACCCGTTATAATTAGCTAAGGCAGGGAAATGGATCTAGGAGTTCTAGGCATGTTTTGAGACTTCTAGAAATTAGTACTTTATTCTTTCTAGAACCAATTTAAACAAAAGTCCTCTCATCAGCTCCAATTAAGTTTGTATCCTCTTAGAATAATGGGGAATGTATTTATGAGATCATTTAATTCATCTAAATCCCTTGAATCTTGAATGGGGGCATAATTGATTAAAGAGGTAGGAGAGTGTGAGGTGAGAGCTTAGGAGGAAATGGGTGTAGAAGGAAGTAGGAGCTGGGTCTCACCCAAAACAATCATCATTACATATATTATATATATGTATATTATATATAATACGTACCTGCTGTTTATAGGGATTCCCTCCCTCCCTCCCTCCCTCCCTCCCTCCCTCCTTCCTTCTTCCTTCCTTCCCTTTTGGCGGCTTTGTATCCTCTGTTTGTTTGAAACTCCAAATTTGGCATTCCCATGACTGACCTATAATAGGTCATGTCCAGTAGGTTTGCACTACGTTCTTTGCCACAGACATTTTCATTGCATAACTAAGTGGCTATAAGGCAATTTTGCCACAAAAGATAAAATAACTGATCGACAGTTTGTTTTCTAAGAATGGTCTGTCCAGCAATGAGTAGATATTTATCCACTCAGTTTACAGACCCTTCCATAAGCACAGTCATTCCTCTGCACTTGTCAAAACCAAGTGTACCATGTCATGGCAAATTTTAAGAGGGGACTAATAATTCACAGGTATTTGAACACAGTAATTAATTCTTTAGATAACTTAAAAACAACAGTTTGTTCTCTAATGCTTTCTTTGTGAAATTTGTCACACAATATTAGAAATTGGAGTCAGAAGAGGACTCAAGTTTCTCCTATTCTCCCCCAAAAGAAATAGTTGCATTATTCCTGATGAGTATGTTTCTTGAAAATGGTCAAACTTTTTTTTTTTAAAGATTTACTTATTTATTATTTTTTTATTTATAGAGGCATGTTTTTATTTTATTTATTTGTTTGTTTGTTTGTTTTGTTTATACATGCACTGGGTACAGTCAGAAGCGCAGGAGGGTGAGAGAATTCACCAGAGACAGAGCGGGGAGCAGAGCAGGCAGAAGGACCGAAAATGGTCAAACTTTTATGTAAGGACTAGACATGCGATGGAACATTCAGTGTAGTTCAGCTATGGAGTACCATTTGTATACCTTATATGTAAAGATACAAAGTAGCAGCATTCCTTGTCTTTTACTTTCAGGGAAATTTGAAGAGTTATAGTAGATGTTTTTATAAGTATGTGGTAAAGAACTTATATTTGACTTCAGATCCTGAATCTTTAATGACCAGCTTTTATTATTCTTGTGATTTTATCCTTTAAACATAAATTTGGCATTAACACAAAATAAATAAATGTTTAAAATAAAAGTAAGAACTCTGGATGGCACATCAACTTTGTATTTAATTTAATAGATTCTCTACCACATGAGCCCAGCACATCTAGCCCACGCTTATCTGAAGAATGTAGTTTTAGTTATTGGTTCAATGAACAAATCCATTTATTATCAACAATGTTTATAATAAGCTATGTTTATAATTTATAATAAACAGAGCACAGCATTCATAACTACTTTTTCAAGAAAATATTATTGTAATAAACAGTAAATTCATATCTTTATTCCTTCCATATACACATCCTCCATGTATGCCTGTCTGTCTCCATGTATGCCATCTATCTATCTATCTATCTATCTATGTATCTATCTATCTATCTATCTATCTATCTATCTATCTATCTATCTATGTATCTATGCATCTATGTATCTATGTATCTATCTATCTATCTATCTATCTATCTATCTATCTATCTATCTATCTATCTATGTATCTATCTATCTATCTATCTATCTATCTATCTATCTATCTATCTATCTATCTATCTATCTTATATTCCGGTACATAAGGGCAAGTTGTATGTATATATGGACGATATCTGTGTGTGCAAGTCAGATATTTAAGTTATCCACCAATGTTCTTGCTAATTTAATCAATGTTTTGTTTTGTCATGTGGACCATATGGTCTATGGCATATCATAAATGCCTTTAATTTTTTTCTTCCATCTAAAAATAATGTAATAGTACAAATACATTAAATATAGAAATTAATGCTTATAAATTATATAGATTATTAATGGTTTGCCCCCATTAATGGATAGTTTTATTTGACAAAGAAAATCTTCTTAGTTGCTGAAAAGAGTTAGCATTTGGTTTTAAAGAAAATGATTTTTTTTTTTAAAGCAGAGGTAATTCATGCATGCCACTCAACAAATCAAGCCTCTTAGAGGAAGTTTATGGTTTGATAAGATGGTGGCAGGGTTGTGTTTTATTTTTGTCTTATAGCTGAAGGCATAAAACAGCATTTTCTGCTTGTAAAGAGAACTTAGAATTCGAAATTCAAAACATATCCAGGAACACACTTCCTGCTGCCTTGCTAACCTATTTTCCAGGGTCATTTTCTTTCAAGTGCAGTTAAAATTTTTCTCTGTCGAACTGAAGTATGTACCAGAGGCTCTTGGGATTTGAGTTCACGATTCCAGACTTTTATCTAGAGCAGGTAGCCTAAGTGAATTTTCCATCTTGTGAATCTCCTGCAGTGAGGCTGCAGAGAGGAAAATGGAGCTAAGTACTGACAGATGTGCCACAAGTCCCTATACTGTGAATCAGGGTTGCAGTTGGAAAAAAATACATGTAATTTGCTGATCTTAAAGGATATATCTTTCAAGGGGTAAGATATTCACTCCTACATTTTCTACTTTAATAATCTTCACAAGATGGTAAATTGAATACCTATATTTTTCAGGGGATATGATTACCATTCTCCATTTCTATTTCTGGTAATTTTTTTATATACAAATTGCAAATTCTATTCATTCATTAAGATCACTATGAAAAAAATTTCATGTGGCTAACTTTCAATCCTCCCATCTCCCTCTATTTTTTTTGGGGCGGGGTCAATCTATATAAGGTGCCCATGATAGTCTAAGATTCCCTTCCTTTGATTTATTCTAAACAAATATTTTTTATTATTTTAAGTTTTCTCAAAATAATACAAAAGCTGTGCAAAAACAAGTTTTAGAAAGCAGAATTAGTATGTTCTTTGTGATTTTAACTGTTATTTCAAAGGTATGAATTTCCATCTAAGATCTGACTACAGCCCATAGATATATTTTATTTGATCTTACATTATTTTAACTTTTAATTAGCTTCTCCTGTTTAAGAAATAAGAAATGTTAGTTTCCCTTGGATGCTTGGATGAAACAGCAGCACCACCTATTCTTGATTATCCACAAAAACCCTCTAGATTTCAGTTCCAGCTAAAGTGCAGGGTCCTTTCAAATTCAAATATTTCCTACTACTGCCTGCTATTATTCTCAATACTGAAGGGCCAAGTTTCCATTGTGATTTTTTCATCTCATTCCCATTTAACTTTACTTATTTACTTTCTCTGTCAGTTCATTGAGGTCATTTGAATATTCTGCTCATTGTACAGGAAGGGCATAGATGTTACAAATTTTCTACCAACTCATGATTTAGGAAGTGCTGCCTGGAAAGATGTTTGAAAAATGATATTGAGGCTCTGTCTGGTCTCAGTAGGAACGTCTGCCTTCAAGAATTACACTATCTGCTCATGGAGGCTGTGAAAACAATTGTGCTCCATTTGGTTGGCATATACTGGAGATGAAGGGCAGTGAGGTTGCCTGAAATATTCCCAATACAGCAATTGAAAGAGAAGTTGATGCTTACTGAACAATTTTTTCAGACAAATAAACCACACATTTGTGAGTTTTGGTTGGATAATAATCCTAGTAGCCCCAAATTACAGATTCTAGGACATTGAGGTTGAAGGTCTCATTTGATGTGATAAATCTAGTAAGAGATGGTCTTGAGTTTTGAACGTGCATCTTTGCCTATCAATTTGTGCTCACTTTGTGTTTTGAAAACTTTTACGTTTTCTTTAGAGCAGCCAATGTAATCCAGATACCTGTACAAGAGAATTAGTTGCTAAGAGTAAGAATTTTAGGCAAATTAATTCCATTTATTGAGGTCTTATGACATATTCAACATGCTGCTAGGTACTTTATAAAGGTTATCTCATTTGCCTCTATAATTTCCTGGTTTGTAGGAAAGTATTATTATTATTATTTTTTAAAGATTTATTTATTTATTTTATACAAGAACCAGGCTACAGGCCAGATGCGCAGGAGGGCGAGAGTATTCACCAAAGACAGAGCTGGGAACAGAACAGGCAGACTGACAAAATACACTGCTGAGGGGAGCAATGGATGAGACAGGAGAGGTCTGCCGTGCCATGTGGGACTCTCCCCGGCGGTCCGGGATTGAACCGGTGCTGCAGAGGCAGCTGACAGCTTCACAGCGTGGCGCTCAACCACCTGCACCACCAGGGGAGACCCATAGGAAAGTATTATTACCATCTCTTTATGAAGAGGAAACTCACATTCAATGACCTTGGGTAATGAATCTAAGATCACAAAACTAATAAATTATGGAGGAAGGATTTAAATCCTGGGGGACAGTTTTCTCAAGGCATACTTTCTATGTACTGCACTATTAAATGTCTTGGCTAAAATATACAATAAAATGGGAGTATTACTGCATTGCCAAAGATAAGTCTCAACCATCAAAATTTTCCTTGGGTCTAGTTCCAGATTTGGGATGAGATCACAGGGTGGCTTTCATTGGCTCAGGCTATCATTGCAACTTCCCACCCATATGGAAGAAGTATATCAACTTTAGACAATATTAAATGAATAAGATTGAAATCTTTAGTAACTGGTGACTATCTAACGCTTACAAAGTATCTAGCCTTACAAAATCTGACCTTGTTAATGGGTATGAAACCGTAAAATCTACTCTGATCTGCAAGAGTCAACTGTTACCCTTACTTTAACATTGTCCTTGCCTTCACTTGCAGATGCCCTATTTTCATTTTGTGTGGATTGGAGTGCATATAATTAATAATAAATAACTTTCACTGTGGGAAGATTGACTTGAAAAGAGTGAAATGAAGGTGACAAAAAACAACCAATAACAATATAGAGCAGGCTCATGTTAAATCATTTTTTTTTTCTCCTAATCCAATATGGTAGCTATAATTATTTGGGCTTAGAGTTGTAAAACTTTAGTATAGCATACCATCCTTTGATAGCTCCTAGGATATGGTGACCATTGTCTTTCCTTAGTCATGATTACATGTGTCTTTTGATTTCTCATTTCTTAATTTTGATAAGTATATTTCAATATTCACCCCCATCATTACTATAGAGCATTCTAATGTGTATTGCAAAAATGTAAATTTCAAGGGAAGACCTCCCATTTGCTCTCTAATCAAATGATATTTCTCCCCTTTACTTCTTGTCGTATGAAGTTACTTTCTTATCAAATATAAAAATAATTCTTTTACTATAGAATTTATCTGATTTTTAGAGAATATTTTTGGAAAACACGTAAAATAGTCTAGAGGTCAAGAAAATAATCATAATATCCATTCACAAGTCATTATTGGTTACTAAGTCAGTGTTATATGTGTTACTATTTCATTGTGGTGGACACTGGAATATCCAGCTACGTAAATTTTGAATTTCTTAATGAAGCATTATATTAAAAAACAAATACCAAAAAGAACAAATACCAAAAGAAATGCAAACTGGCATATTTTATGATGCTGGAGCACCAATATCTTTGAATTTGAATAAAAAATAGTTTTGTCCACAAAGAATGTTTCGAGAATGTGAGACCAGCCTATAAAAAGGCAAACACCGATTACACAATAAGTTATATTTAAGAGAAACAGGATTTTAACAGGATGTTTTCTAGACACATAAGAAGTCATTCATGAGATTTGGGGAGCTGAATGTGTTACCAGCATTGTAATTAGACATAGTCATTGGGATAATAGCAGAAAAAGAAGCCGAGACCCATGTGAGACTTTCAGCAATGAGCTAACTGAACAAAAAATATAGAAAATGAAGTAAGAAATTAAAAATAGATCAATTTACTGCTCAAAATATCTTAACAGTTAGTAAAAGGAGCTTTTTATAAACTTAATAATAAAAAGTGTCAGTTTTCAATCTTATTAGGGAAATATGTACATATTTTGTTGGATTTTTTTTCAGTAGTATAGAGTTGCTAAGATTCTATATGAGCTAACATTGACATGATAATATCAATAGCTACAGAATAAGTTTAAAATACTATGTAGCGGGCCTCCCCGGTGGCGCAGCGGTTGAGCGCTGGGTTGCGAAACTGCGCGCGGCCTCTGCGGCGCTGGTTCGATCCCCGGCTGCTCCCTGGCCACAGGAGGAGGGTCCCACATGGCACGCAGACCTCTCCTGCCGCCCGCTGCTCCCCTCAGCAGTGTACTTCGGTCCTTCTGCCTGCTCTGCTCCCTGCTCTGGCTCTGGTGAATTCTCTCACCCTCCCTCCCGCACTTCTGACTGTACCCAGTGCTTGTATAAACAAAAACAAACAAACAAACCAGCAAACAAATAAATAAAGCATGCCTCTATTAAAAAAAAAAATACTATGTAGCTTACAAAATAATATCTTCATTGGGCTTCCCTGCTGGCGCAAAGGGTTAAGCACCACGGTATGAAGCAATCCACAGCCTCTGCAGAACTAGTTCGATCCCTGGCTGGCCAGGGAGAACCCCAAATGGCGAGGCAGACCTCTCCTGTCTCATCCGCTGCTCCCCCCAGCAGTGTATTTCAGTCAGTCTGCCTGTTCTGCTCCCCACTCTGTCTCTGGTGGATCCTCTCACCCCCTGCATCTCTGGCCTGTTACCCAGCTCATGTAAGCGTAAATAAATAAATCTAAAAAAAAAAATCTTCAGTCCATTGTGGAACTTTTCAATGGCAATGATTAAAAAATGAATATTCAGAAATTGTTAGAAAATTTTATTTAAAAGAAACCGAAGAAGTATAGACAGCCATGATTTTATGAGTTAAATATATGACAGAGAAATCCTGTAACAGAAAAACAAAGAACTTTTCTACATTTTTATGGCAGAACGTTAGAAAGCATCAATGTGTAGGCTCATAATTTTCTTAAAGAAGCATTAAATTTAAATACAGATACCACATAAGTATTGCAAAATATAAATGAATAATTTGAACTACTTAATTTAGAATGTTATAGTTTTGTATTCCTTAGAATGTGACTTTTCTATAATTGCATAGTTCTTGCCTCATATTTGCATTTATGGGTATTTTATCAAATATAGTCCTCTGGTAACAAATATAATTGTGATAGCCATGCATCACCGGTGTCTTGCTACTATGATGTAGATGACTGCAAGTGTTACTTATGTGAGTAGGATTGTGTCTCTACTAAGGAGTTTGTAATATCTTGTGTATCCTCTGTGAGAAGTAGGAAAGAGTAGGAAAATACATATTAATAACTATAAGTGCAACATTTATTAAACAGCTAAGGGAAATGTTGCTCATCCTTAGAAATACTGAAATGATTCAGACTTACTCATAAAAGAAGCTTTTAAAGACATTTGAAAAAGTGCAGCAATTCAGAAGAAGTTGAGCTGATTCTAGTTACAGGTAGTAAAAGTTTAAAGATGGAGATAACATTTTAAATAAATTTTGAACAATAGTTGAAAATTAATAGTCTTCTTTTGTGTTTTTTTTCTTCTGTATAGGAAGTCAGTGGGGTCCTTTTTAGTATTCTTAGTATGGATCTATTTCTCTCCCCATATTTCCTCTCCTTCCCTGTGTACTTCCCCCTGGTTATGAGCATCTGTATCAGCCTACAGAATCAATGCTCTTGAACTATAGCAATATAAGATGGTGATATGATGCCAGAGCTTAGAAAAGAGATTATATATTGAAATCATTTCCAAATCAGATATTTTACATTAGAAGAAGGCTGCAAGAAAAAAGGTTTTGTCACAACTTGTCATAAATATGAATATGGATTGTCACCTGCTCTGGATAACAAGTGCTTTGGATAAGAAGTTGTGTGCAACATGGTTGTCTTTATCAGTATGTTTTCTTCTCTCCTGGCATTGTATTTGTCATTTTTAATATGAGTTTTTGTTATCTATTGCTGTGAAGCAAACAATTTGTTTCTGCATGAAACAGTAGAGATGTGACCTCAAGCTCCAAAAGACAGCTCTGTCTCCTTTTCTTTTTTCCTAGGTGTGTGGGGAAAAGCTTAGTTTCTTACTATTTCATGTAAATCTAAATTCTTTTAAAAATTAATTTTATTACTTTTACTAATAAATTAGATTATGAATATAACTGTAGAGAGCAGAACTGTTCTAAATTTACTTCTTTTTAATTGGGGCAGCATTGGATTAAAACACTGCATGGTTTAAAGATATAGGATCACAACTTTTGGGTTTATCTTGCCATAATACACCCACCACCAAGGCACAATAGTCCTCCACCATAGTCCATTTTGTTTTCTCCACCTCTCCTTTCCCCTCTGGCAGCCTCAATTCTACAATCAAACTTCTAGTGTTTGTCATTCATTTGTTTTTATCTGACCCTTTGTTTTGTTTCTCTATATTCCACATATAAGGATACCATTTAGTATTTGTTTTGCTACTTCTCACTTATTTTTTTTTAACCTAGACCCCCATCTATGTTGATGAAAATGCCATAAATTTATCTCTTTTATAGGTGAGCTGTATTGTAGTCCATTGTGTGTGTGTGTGTGTATGTATATATATATATATAGATCCTTGCCAATACTGTATATATACACATATGTATGAATATATGAGTATGTATACCACATCTTCCTAAACTGGCTGTAAGATCTAAACAAGCACTTCTCAGAGGAAAGCATACATATGACCAATAGGCACATGGAAAAATTGCTCATTGTCACTGATGAGAGAAGTACAAATCCAAAACCACAATGAGCTATCACCTCACACCTGTGAGGATAGTCCACACAAAAAAGACCAGAAACAGTGTTGGCAAGGATATGGAGAAAATGAACACTTGCACTCTGTTGGTGGGAATGTAGACTGGTCCAGCCCCTGTGGGTAACCGTCTGGTGATTTCTCTAATATTAAAAATATATCTACCATATGATTCAGCAATGTCACTCTTAGGTATCTACTTGAAGATTGTAAAAACACTAACTTGAAAGGATAGATTCACTTCTGTGTTCACTGAGCACTATTTACAATAGCCACATTATTACAATAGCTACATTATTGAAGCAACCTACATGCCCAAGGACAGGTAAGGACATGAATGTGTTCTTAATTTAACCATAGCCCAGTAACTACTATCATAGAACAGTCGTGAAAAAAGAATAAAATACCATGCATGGTATTTAGGCAAAATGGAGCTTATAACTTCAGTATACTTAAAAGATTGTTGAAAACAAATTGGAAGTAGATAGATGCTGAAGCTGGGCCTTGGTCCGTTATTTAAAACAAGTGACTCAAAATGTTGATTTTTCTGCCACATGGGAATGTCAACACTTGTAAAGAAAGATAGTGACTTAAAGCAAATGAGTTAGAAGGCTACATAAAAAGCTTTTCTATGGTTAAGTGAAAGCTTGATGAAGAGTGGCTTTTCTCCACATGAAGCAGTAAATTTGATTTTATGTGCTGAAGAATTACATGATACAGCTCTTATCAAAGTCAGGTACTATATATTGTTGCTTATAGTAGCACAATAATTCTTTATAATAATTTATGAAATAAATATAGTTGTTACCTGCCTCATTTTAATTAAGGTCAAATAGAGCCCCAAAGGGTTTAGGTAATTTCCTGAGAGCTATACATCTATTAAGTTTTTCTAACTATATAGACTGGCCCCAACTTCTTTCATCTCTTAAAAATTTCATTATGTTGTGTAATGACTTGCATAGTCCCTTTTAATGTCAAATAATGTAGCCTTAATGTTTATATTAAATTGAGCCACAGGTTAAAAAAAATAACAAATTCTTATGAATTTGTTATACATAAGATAGAAAAAGGAAAGCTCTTTCTCTATGGCAAGAAAAAAACCAGGATTCATTTAATTACTAATGATACAGGGTTTAAAACTCTTACTTTTCAGTGGTCATTTTTCTAAATGTATGTGATTATTAGTGCAACGGAAAGCCCATACACATTGTTAGCTTAATGAAGACATTTTCCATATAGTAAAAAAAAAATTATAAAGTTGTGGTGGTCTTTTAGGCCAAAATGTGGGCAGCAATATACATGGATTTTGACCACTCATTATAGACTGTTTTATTCCAACATTATACATTTTTTATCCTGATAGAGAAAAGGAACTTTAATTTTCCTATTACCTCTATAATAATATAGCACAGAATTAAAAGCACAACAGAAAAATCAACACAAAATCAAAATGCTTAAAAATGATTTTTTAAAAGATTTATTTATTTATGCATACAAGAGCTGGGGTACAGGCCAGAGGTGCGGGGGGTGAGAGGATTCACCAGAGCCAGAGCAGGGAACAGAACAGGCAGACTGACTGAAGTACACTGCTGAGGGGAGCAGCAGGCAAGGCAGAAGAGGTCTGCTATGCCATGTGGGTTTCTCCCTGGCCGGCCGGGGATCAAACTCATGCTGCAGAGGCTGTGGCTTGCTTCTTAGCGTGGTGCTTAACCCCTTGCGCCACCAGGGAGGCCCCAAAACCCTTAAAAATTCTTATTGATTATACTTTACAAAAAAGATAAACTCATGCCATTTGTAGCAATGTGGATGGAGCTAGAAGAAATTGCTCAGTGAAATAAGCCAGCAGGAAAAAGAAAAATATCGGATGGTTTCACTTATAACAGGAATATAGGGGAACCAAATAGGACATCAGTGTAAAAAAAATAATAATTACAGTCCAAACCACAACAAAGCAAAAACAGACCATTGTAAACCAGAGACATATTGCAGGGGAGGAGGAGGGATAGGGATCAGAGGGAGGGAGGGAGGAGCACAGGGGACTGTGGTCATGGTGCACGGGTGCCTTGGGGAAGGAAATTCTATGGGGACTCAATCTGAGGGGGTGGGGGGAAGCAAATATTGTCTAAAACTGTAAAAAACATGATAAATGTTAAAATAAAAAAATGAAAAATGTAAATATATAAAATAAAATATTAAAAAAAAACCTTAAAAAAAAGAATTTTAACTTCTTGAGCTAATACTTTAAAGTTCCTATATGCCTGAAGGTAAAATTGTCTGATTTTGCTTATTTTCTATGGAAAAAATATTCTTATTGATTATGCTTTATATATGAGTCCGACATAATGGACACGTATATAATAAAAATGATCATGTTGTGTTACCACCTGTAAATAATGCAGTAATCCAATTTTATACACAAATAGTCTATACAATATGCTATATTGTCCATGTTTATGTACATACTCAACGGTCCATATTTTGAATATACAAAACACTTTATAAAGAGGTTATTCAATATTATGTAGTATTGCAAAACTAAGCTTCCATTTCAAAGGAATGCCATAATTTCATCCCTGCTTTTGCTGTTCTAGATTATGTATCAGAGGTTGGCAAAACAGCATGAAGCTAACCCAAACTCTGTCTTCATGGCACTTTTTCCTATAAGTAGATTACAATATATTTAATGTCACATGTTCACAAGGGTATTAATGGTGAATAAACAGTCTAAGGGGCCAGGGAGTTGTAACAGTTGTGAAAATAATTATATCTGGATATGTCAGCTTTGACTGTGCTGACAGGAGAATCCAAGGGAAGCCACTGAAAAGCCCTTGAACTTAACCAATTAGACCAATTGACCCTCATGACAGTATTTGCATGTCCAGTTCAAGAAACAAACTCAGAAAACCTAAACGATTGTATTGGTTCACATGTAATTAAATCACCACGTGTTAAATATATCAAATCTTCAAAATGGGTAGATTTGTGTAGTTTTTAATTTACAGAACAAATTAGAAGAAAGATAAATCCATAAATCAGCCAATCAAATGTGATTACACTAAAGACAAAATGCAAATGACAATGTCTTAAACTTCATTTAAATTCACAAGGGATTAATATATTATCAAATTATATTAAAATATTATAATAATTATTACCTATGTGGCTGCAAATATTAAAAATGAGCTATACAAAACTGATATTTTTCCCCCAAACCAGACTTTTATATAATTAGTTTTAGGCAATGTAAGTTGAAATAACTTATTTTCTGTAAAAGATAAATATATGGAAGGAGGGGGGAGGGGAGAGAGAGAGAGAGAATGTCTTCTTTGTCTTGGGATCAGTCAATGTTAATTCTGCCATTTAATCCTAAAGCAGTGTTGACAATTCATAAAATGGAGCAATTCATAAAATGGAGCAATATCTGTGGGGACATAAATGAACATAAATGATTTTTAAACACAAAAAAATAGTACAGTAAGTCTGCCCAAAATATTAGCTACACTTTTATAAAATATATAATAGTATAGTCTGCAGCCATAAAATTCAGCAGCATGCTGAAATTTATATTAATGTATGATAAATAAAAATTGCAGGTTTATCAAACTAGTACAATTTCACTAGCTAAAAGTAATCATGTATTTCATTATATATACATATATTTATGTTTTACTTACCATTTAACTTGATCAAACTCTTTATTCATTATCGCAGCTCACCACTTACAAAGCGAGGTAAACAGCATCTTAAGAATGAGCAGTTTTTCTTTTTAGCTCTTCTGCCCATTTTTTGACTGGATTATTTTCTTTGTTTTGTTGAGTCTCATCAGCTCTTTGTAGATTTTTGTGATCAGTCCTTTATCATTAGTGTTGTGTGCAAAATGTTCTCCCAGTCAGTGGGATTTCTCTTTGTTTTGGTTATTGTCTCTTTTGCTGTGCAGAAGCTCTTTAATTTGATGTAGTCCCAGCTGTTGATCTTTGCCTTCACTATCACTGCTTTGGGTGATGTGTCTGTAAAGATGTCTTTGAGGTGCATGTCATGTAGTGTTTTGCCTATGTTTTCTTCTTTGTATTTTATGGTTTCAGGTCTTATGTCTAGTTCTTTAATCCATTTTGAGTTGGTTTTTGTGCATGGTGTGAGGTAGTGGTCAAGCTTCATTCTTTGGCATATAGTGACCCAGTTTTCCCAGCACCATTTATTGAACAAACTTTCTTTGCTCCAGTGCATATTCTTTGCTCCTTTGTCAAATAATAGTAGACCATAAATCTGGATTTTCTATTCAATTCCATTGGTCTGTGTGTCTGTTCTTGTAATAATACCATGCAGTTTTGAGGATTATGGCTTTGTAGTATAGTTTGAAGTTTGGGCGTGTCATGCCTACATTCCCTTCTTTTTTTTTTTTTCAGGAGAGCTTTGGCTATTCGGGTTTTTTGGTGATTCCATATGAATTTCATCAATAATTGTTCTATTTCTTTGAAGAATGTCATTGAAATTTTTATTGGAATAGCACTGGATCTGTATATTGCTTTTGGTAGGATGGCCATTTTGATGATGTTAATTCTTCCAATCCATGAGCAGGGGATGTCATTCCATTTCCTTGTGTCTTCTTCTTTTTCTTTTAACAGTGTAATGGCCATATGAAAAATGTTCAACATCACTTGTAATCAGGGAAATGCAAATCAAAACTACAATGAGATACCATCTCACACCAGTGAGAATGACACATATTAAAAAAACTAGCAACAAATGTTGGCGAGGTTGTGGAGAAAAAGGAACTCTCCTGCACTGCTGGTGGGAGTGCAAACTGGTCCAACCACTATGGAGAGCTATGTGGAGATTTCTTGAACTACTAATCATAGAGATTCCATATGATCCAGCAATCCCACTCCTAGGTATTTACACAAATGACACAGAAACAGTAATTCCAAAGGGCACCTGCACCCCTATGTTTATAGCAGCACTATTTACAATAGCTAAGCTATGGAAGCAACCCAAATGCCCAAAAATAGATAACTGGATCAAGAAGATGTGGTACATATACACCATGGAATATTACTCAGCATTCAGAAAAGATAAACACATGCAGTTTCCAGCAACATGGATGGAGCTAGAAGGGATCATGCTCAGTGAAATAAGTCAGAAAGAAAAAGAAAAAATACTGGATGGTCTCACTCATAGCAGGAATTTAGAAAACCTAAATAAGAGACCAGGAAAAAGACTAATCAATACAAAGTAAAAATCAAAATCAACAAGCAACTATAAACCAGAGACACACTACGGGGGGTGGGGAGGGGCAGGGAAAGAAAGGACTAGTGTCAAAATAAGGGGGGGGGGTGCAATTGTATGGGGAATATAACCAAAATTAAAATGCATACACTGTGCAAAGATGAAAAATGATGTAAGAATTATATAAAATAAAATATTTTTAAAAAAAGAACTAGCAGTTTTTATTTTGGAGTGGTAGGATTATCTGTGATTTTTATTTTTTTAATAATTACTTCAAACATTGTTTTTCAACTCACATTTTCAAGTACCTACACTTTACTAGGGCCCTGATTTAAATGCTGCATTTCTTGATCAGTAAGATGGTCAATGTCTCTGCTTGATGGCTTCCACTGAAGTGTATAGAAGACAAGCAAAATGTTTTCACTTGCAAAATAATTTTCATAGGGACAATGTAATAGGAAGACAAAACAGATTAATGACATAGAAAGTGACTAAATAGGGAGAAGGAAGCAGCAGCTTCTAGATATAATGTGTGGTAGAGAAGGTGTGAGTTGAGAAATAAACAGAGACCAGGATAAAGAGAGAAATACAGACACAAGACCGATTTGGTCAAAAGCCTGGGTGGAAGAACAAGCTACTCGTGTAACAATAGGAAAATAGTCAGAGTTAAGAAAATCTGGAAGGATAGTAGGAGTTTGATAATTCTCAGTGAGGTCAAAGTCCAGAGTCAATTCTTCTTAATCCTTCTGTTAATTTTTAAGTTTTTTTATGCTCCCCTTGCTGTGTGCATTCTCAAGTATTTTGACTAAAATATAGATCCGTGTTATGTAAAGGGAGAAAATACAACAAAGATAAATATTTACATACAAATGAAAACAAAATAAACTTGGAGATACCTTATAGTTGCATCATATGCAAATGCACCTGCATTTGGATGATGATTAGATGGTTTCAGTGTATACAATTACATTTGAGTAGGTTAACAACTTTTTTTTAAAGATTTATTTATTTATGCATACAAGATCTGGGGTACAGGCTAGAGATGTGGGGTGGCAGGAGGGGTGGGGGCGGTGAGAGGATTCACCAGAGGCAGAGCCGGGAACAGAACAGGCAGACTGACTGAAATACACTGCTGAGGGGAGCAGCTGGCAAGACAGGAGTGGTCTACTTCACCATGTGGGGTCCTCTCTGGCTGCCTGGGGATCAAGCTTCTGCTGTAGAGGCTTATGATTGCTTCATAGTGTGATGCTTAATGCCTTGTACCACCAGGGAGGCCCCAGGTTAACAAATTTTTAAAACCTAAATTCTTTCAATGCTAAGGAGGTTAATTTTTAGTAAGGTAAAGAGATTATGTCATTTATTTCCTTCACAAACATCAGGAAGCCCTTTTATATTACTTTAAAATTCCTAGAGACTGTCATTATGCTCCTCTGTATTGTAATTTCGTGGTTTCAGGTCACTTATAAATAAAAACAGATGTCTATTAATAGTTTTCCTCATTATATGTTTCCTGATAATCTATTTCCTGATAGATTTCTACATTATAAGAAAATAATACCAATGTAACTCAATAATTATAACGTAAGGAATTATACATTTTAGACACCTTTGTAAAATATTATACAATATTTAAATTTCATTAACTTCACAGAGCAATTTTTAGAATTAAAAATAAACATTTGGGTTGCTTTGGCATATTAATAACATAACTAAAGACATTAACTCTAATTACTCTCTGAATAACATCCTGCAAGACAAAGTGAAGAGTTATAATGATTTTAAGTTAGGAATTTAATATTTTTGATGTGATTTTGTTCTAGATAACCTGATTGGCCATTTTATTCTATTTTTTTAAAGATTTTATTTATGCATAGAAGAGCTGGGGTGCTGGCCAGAGATGTGGGGGATCAGAGGATTCACCAGAGACAGAGTGGGGATCAGAATAGGCAGATGTACTGAAATATGCTGCTGAGGGGAGCAGTGGGTGAGACAGATAGGGGAGATCTGCTGCACCATGTGGGTCACCCCTCTGGCTGGGTATTGAACTTGTGCTGCAGTGGCTGTGGACAGCATCACAGTGATTGGCCTTTTTAGGTGCTTGGAATAAATTGACAGAGAATCAATTGGATATGTAAAAGTTGGAGAATATGTAGTAGATAATTTTCATAACTATGTTTGAAAAATAATAGTGAAGTTCCTGATGTATTTTTTGGAACTGCTCAAGATTTTATATGCACACACATATATGTATATACAAATATATGACTTTAGATATTTTAATACATATTAATTTAATACACATTGTATTTGAGAGTCACTTGATTCCTCCCTTCTGAGGACTGATACATTTATGAACTATTATTATATAGCAGATTTTTATAAGATTGTGCCTATAAGTAGCAATAATGTATTTTATCCTTTAAAATCTGTTAAGAGGGTAGATATCATGTTAAGTGTTCTTACTATAATGCAAGTTTTGAGTGACTCTAAATTTTTATAACACTATTTTAAAATAATAAAAAAGATTGAGTCCAAAATATTATGAACAATTGTTGCTGTTTTAATTGAAAGCTAAGGTCTTTCAATATTTTATCAGTGTTGAATAACAGCTTATACTTCTTTATATTTGATTTATTTTGATTCTCATCCATGCAATGTGGAGTTGCTACAGTAACCAAATATTTGAAAACCCAGAGTTGGTTACTTTTCTGCTTTCATATGCTGAACTTAAAAGTATACTTATATGGGTAGCTAATTGACATGGCTAATCTGCATTAGGGTTTTATGTGGGAGAATTGGATAGCAATGAAGGACTGTGGAAGCACATACAGAATTTTGACCATATTTCCTCGTTATCTTTTTAAAATGTCATTACTAAATTTAATGACATACTTAACAAAGATTTTCTTTCAGTGGCCTCTAACCAAATGCTCTTTTCTCAGTTTAGAATGTTACAGGTAGTTGTATATTTGACAGTTATCTTTTTTCCCTAGATATATTATTACTTAAACAGTAATGTGTAAAGGCTACTTGAACAGTTTTACTTTCTCTCTCTTATGAAGAAACATGTCAAATACTCTGAATCACCTTATCTTCTCCACTCACTTGGGAGATTTAGAAAAGAGCATTGAAGTATGGTCAATTATATTTTGTGATGCAGAATCCTGCAGACCAGGAACCAGGTCAAAAGCTGCTGACCTTTTTCTGTGAACAATTTCTTCTGGTGATCAGATAGGGAAGGCTTTTGATGGTTGTTCTGTGAGTTAGAAGTTCAGCCAGTGGAAGTCAACACTGCTTGTGGTATTTGGTACGTGAACTTTATTAAAAATATTTCCCACCACAAAATTTCCCAAAGAATATATCTAGTCCATGTTAATCAACCAAAATTGTGAAACTAAAATTCTAAAGAGAAGCTATCAGAGAATTGATTCTTTGAAAGTTAACATGTATTTTGAAATACTTATATTTTAGGACAAATTTAATTCAAGAAAGACTGGCATATCTTTTCTATTTTCTCAAATGTTATAAACTAAAAATGTTAGTTTTGTGCAAATGTACATTATTTAGGATAGTTATCTAGGCCAATAAGTAGTGATAAATGGAAGGAATAAAGCCAAGGAAAATTTAGCTTAGATATGAAAAATTAATAACACTAAAAATTATTGGCTCTATAATTGCTTCCCAGAAGATATGGCAAAATTTCCACTCTTAGGGTCATTTAAGAAGGCTGATTTGAACAAAATACTTAGACTGTAGACTAAACTAGCTAATACATTTTGCCCTCCCCCTCACTGCCCCCAAATTCCCAAGCACTGTTGATTGCACATAAAATATCATTCTTATCGCTTTACTAAGTCCAGAGAAGGGCAAAATCCTTTATGGTCCTTGTGGGGGATTGTCTTGTTTCTACTATTACAGCATCTTTTCTAACTGTGATGCTAATGGGCAGAGACACAAATTACAGACATTTGGCAAGGGGAAATAGTTTCATTTTCTATTATTCTCCCTTATTAACTACTAATTTCCTCTCCCTACTCAAATTAACCCTGCCTGACAGTCCCTAAAAAGTAAAGTGTTTATTAGGTCCTGGTCTTATACGCGTTGCCAAAGGTAATTTGCACTCCAATAGTTCCCTACCATAAATGATAACTTCATGTGGATCCTTCTGTGACCTACAGAAAATGGCTTCATCCTCCTGGAGTTCATTGGTTCTTTTTCAGAACATACCCTCAGATAAGCTGCAAGAGCCTTGGATAAATTACATATTGAACAAGAAGGAAGACAGAGATTTAGCTATTCAGAGAATGCTGGAGTCAGTGGATACTAAGCCAGGTGTTTCTGTCACTGAAGAGCTTTAAGTATGGAAGTAGCAGTACAGCAGCAAAGCAGACATGCTGAATAATTCATCACTGCCCTACACTCTTCCAAGGCTTTACTCTTATTTATGAACACAGATTATGCTGTTATTGATTGCAATTCTCATGGAGACATTTCATTTACTACGAGGTTTGTCTGTTTGCATATGCTTTGTTTTCCCGAGAGTTTCCTTGCATTTGAGCAGAAATTTATGGCTGATGTAAAATTAAAGAGAATTGTCTAATAATTCTGGTTCATTCTGCAATCAGGAAAGGATTTGGAAATGGTTTCCTGTAGATACACAGATTGTTAGATCATTTTATTCCATTAATTGTACTGTTATCTGAAATTATAATAAATATACACCCAAGAAAAGTACTATTCCCAGAAATCTCTCTGCTTAACTCATCTACTACTCTTGTTTTTGATAGATTGAAATTCCAAATAAATTTCCCCATGGTACCTGGATTTCAGAGATGCTTAAAATGTCTAAGTGACTAGGAAAATAGTTTGCTCCACAAAGTAGATCCTAACCACATTAATTCAAGGATGTGAGAATTCGATTGTGCTCAGTGCTGCATGAATGTTCAGAGAGAATCCAGAATCTTACTCTGTAGGACAAATGGTCCTCTTAGTTACCTGTGACTAGAAACACCCTTTCTTGAGAGGGAGTCCTGAATGATTCTCCTGGAAAGAAACATCTTGGCATGAAGTACCATAGCTTGAATGCTTTCTTGAATCATGGTACTAAAACCATAAACCCTTAGATAAGAATAGCATTAGACAATATAAGTTTGAATTTTTAATCAAAACAAAAATATGAAGACAATTTCCTGTTGCAGGAAAGAAAACTCATGAAACTTTTGGAGTATTTATTTTTGTTTCATTTTATTGTTTTGGATGACGATGTATTTGTTTGAAATCTACAAGACCGAAAAGCTATGAATCACAAAAACTCAGAGAAGTCAGGATTTCCCAGATGGCAGTGAAGCTCATCTGAGTTTTCCCTTCAGAATGTCTCTGAGATGAAGTCCTTTGACAAAATGGGAGACCTAGAAAGAAATTCATACCAGAACCTGATTCATTGGCACATTTACAATGAAGTTCTCGAAGTTCTAGTAGCTATGTAAAAAAAATAGGAAAAAAAAGTGAACAGGCGTAGCTTGCTTTCTTACAAAGGAAAATGGTTGATTGTGTAAGTTAGTTAATTCTTTATTATAGTATTTATTTGCTCTAATTACTTCATTTTTTCAATGTCACATTTATATTTTCCTGAATGATCTTGTTTCCAAGAGTCAATTGCTGAATGAATCAATGCTCTTAAGAAGATATGTTGCTAATGGGGGGGGGGTTGCAATTGTATGGGGAATATAAAAATAAAATTTATTAAAAAAATAAAAAATTAAAAAAATATATATGTTGCTATTTGTTAGGCAAGAATTTACTTCCCACCTCCCCTTTCAGTCATTTCTTGAATCTTAAAGTTCTTTTGTTATTATTTCTTAAAGATTTATTTATTTATGCATACAAGAACTGGGGTACAGGCCAGAGGTGGGGGAGGGGTGAGAGGCTTCACCAGAGACAGAGTGGGAAGCAGAACCAGAACCGGCAGACTGACTGAAATACACTGCTGAGGCGACACAGCGTAGGTCTGCTGTGCCATGTGGGTTGCTCCCTGACCAGCCAGGGTGGAACTTGTGCTGCGGGGGCTACAGACAGCTTCACAGTGCGATGCTTACCCCCTTGTGCACCAGGAAAACCCTTAAAGTTTTTTAATGAACATTTTTCAATAAATTAAAGATCTTATTTTATTTAATTTTTTCTCATCCAGTCTAGTTTCTCTGGCCTCCATTATTTTCTACTTGAGACCCAAGATCTCTCTGTATTGCTTTCCTTTTTTTTCAAATTTCACTTGATTTCAAGAGGTGTGGTGAAGGGCCAAATGTGCCAACTATGTGTCAAATGTGACACTCCACCCTGACTTAAAGGCGTGTCCTTCCTGTCTTAAGACTCTTTTCACTGAAATAATTTCTAAACTCTTTGCCATGATTTATATGTCCTTACATAGGGCCCCTCCCTACTTTCTTTGCCTGTGACAGTCCCGGTTATCACAGTCCCATGTTTCAGTCCATTCAGGACAGCTGATCACTCTGTACAACTAATTGTTTCTAACATTTTTCCTTTTAAAACCTGTCCTTCCTTTCAACAGTTGTTAATTGTATGATTTCAAATAAAACATCTTATTTTGCTGACCCTCAATTTCTTCGTAGGTATGATAGGGATGATGATAACATTTCTGTTGGGGTTCTATGAAAGATTTAGCATACGGCCTCCCAGGTGGCACAGGGGTTAAAGACAGTGCTATTAAGCGAATTATCAGACACTGCAGCACGGGAGTTCCATACCCAGTCAGCCAGGAAGCAACCCGCATGGCCCAGCTGACCTCTCTTGTCTTGCCTGCTGCTCCCCTCAGCGGTGTATTTCAGTGGATCTTCCTGCTCTGCTCCCCACTCTGTCTCTGGTGAATCCTCTCAACCCCCACACCTCTGGTCTACACCCCAGTTCTTGTGTGCATAAATGAATCTTAAAAAAAAAAAAACAAAAACAAAAACAAAAACAAAAACAAGAAAACAAAGATTAAGTATAATGTCACGGGGACTTACTGTCCAAGAATAGAGTGATTCTTTTCCTATTTTGGAGTTTCATGTTGTTTTGAATTATAGGGAGATCATTGTTTCCTCTTGCTAATAGGAGATAAAACAAGTGTGACTTCAACAGTGTAGCTTATATATATATATATATATATATATATATAAAATCTTTTGCCTATACCATTCATTCAATGTTCTTAAATTAAATAGATAAAGGCACTCTAGAAGGCAATCTCCTCTTACCATATCTCATAATGTGTGAAACTGTAACAAAAACAAGTTTTTGGTATCCATATTTTAGTGACTCTCATCCATTGGGATAAAAAACAGTGAGAAAGGAAGACAAACGTTTATAATGCCTGCTCTCAGTTTGTGAGCTACATAAATATTCAAGTCAAGGATATATGGAAACAAATAGCACTTTGTTCTGTGAGCTTATAGTGTGAAAAAAATGAACCAGCAGCTATATTTACTTTCTTTGCAACTAAAATAAACACTCCTTTCTATACCCTTGTAACTAGTCCCTGAGAAACACTCAAAGGTCTGGTGACACCAATTATGTTAATTATAAGCACTTGTATATGATGTACTACAGAAAGATATTGCAGTTATCATTATTTTAGGAAAAAAATGTAAAATTCTGACATTCAGTTACCTTTGCAAGAAGTTTACTTTTAAAAGCACTCCATCTCATTTGGCATCTAAACTCACCACAGATGCTTTATGATTTTATGATTTTAATTAATGTCAACCCCCAGGTTGCAGTGAGAGTTGTCTGAATTTCTTGCCAGAGCCCAGGCTGAGAGAATTATGCTGGCAATGAAGAAATGATGATGCCCATTAAGGTTTCAAACTTTAGTTTCAAACTTCACAAAATCTGTGTCTGTTTATATTTAGATTTAAGTTTGCCTTCAGCTGGTCTGTTCTGATTGCCAGAGAAATATCTTTAATAAATATTATGGATAAAAGTTGACCACATTCATAATTATATTACCATGTCATTAACTCACATGGCATGTATTATTTCCTATCCAGTTCCTACTCAATAATAATAAAAAAATGGAGTTATAAACACTTGTGAATGAAACTGCACAGAGTTGAAAGTAAATACAGTTTTCCATCATGTAAGGCCAGTGCCATCTTAGAAATTTTTTATAGTTGAACTGTTTTTAAGCTACTGGGTGAAATAAAAATAATCATCCATAAGTCATAAGCATAATGTACATCTGTTCATTTAAGAAAATATTATTTGTACGATTAGTTTATGAATGTCTTAAATGCAAGAATGTTTCAGAAATGAATAAAAGAAAATCCAGATGTCAAGAAATTTGTAGTTCAACAGAGGAGATTGTTAAATTACATAAACCCTAAGAGAGATATGATCTAGGTAAGTAATATACAAAATATGGGGCAAGGATGAATAAAAAGAAGCAATATGATATGACATGGTTAAGGTATAATAATGCACAGTAAGGCATGTGTTTCTTCATTCAACAATTATTACTTATTCAGTACAAGTCAGATATTGTCCCAAACACTAAATATACAAGATGTAAGACAGAGGATACACAACTTATTTTATAAAGCAAGGAAGGACATACATACAATATTATCAGATAATATTAAATCATCTGGATAAATGTTATAGAGTGAGCAGAATTGGGGAATATATGTAAGATATCTCCTAATGTGTGTGTGTGTGTGTGTGTGTGTGTGTCTATGATAGTCTCCTTAAAGATGTGATATTTGAGTTAAGAATTCAAGAATGAAATTGGCCTATCATATGAAAACTAGGTAGGTAAAAGTTCCAGGTAGGCAGGAAGAAGAGCAAATCAAAAAGGTCTGACCCAGACATAGGTTTGCCAGTTGAGTTTGTATTTCACCTAGGTTCTAAGGTGTGAATTGAATTTAGACACCTAAGCAAAAGCAGATAAGAAGCTGCTGCTTTTTATGTTCCAATAAAATAGCTTGCTTTTGTTGTTTGTTTAAGAGTGGGTCCAATGTTTTACTCCTCTTTGTACAGTTCTTTAGTATTCTGGATAATTCCTTTAGGGTATCTAGGCTCTGTCAACAGTGAGTAATTTCTCAGCAAATGATGAGGGAAGAAGGAGACTGCCCTGAGACATAAAGTGAAGTTAACTTAAAAATAAAATGGAATAAACACTTCAGGAATCTAGAATATGCTTCATTATTATAAAAAATACAAGACTGGGGCCTCCCTGGTGGCACAGGTGGTTGAGCTCTGCACTGTGAAGCTGTCCGCAGCGTCTCCAGCACAGGTTCGATCCCGGCCCGCCAGCAAGGGTCCCACATGGCACAGCAGACCTCTCCTGTCTCGCCTGCTGCTCCCCTCAGCAGTGTATTTCATCAGTCTCCCTGTTCTGTTTTCTGCTGTCTCTGGTGAATCCTCTCACCCTCTCGCACATCTGGCCTGTACCCCGGTTCTTGTATGAAAATAAATAAAATCTAAAAAAAATACAAGACTGTATTGTTTAAAAAAATAAAATGATATTTGTTCTCCATGTACTTGGTAATGACTACTTTCAAGCTAAGTTTCCAGTTTCAACATATTTTTTTTTTCAGTACATCTCTCTCATGCTTCCTAATGCTCTAACCTCTGATATAGTAATATCAAGTAATCACTAAACCAAAACCTTATAACAGATTTAAAATATTAGAAAAGCCTGAAGCATTGGACTATCTTTGAAAAACCAAAAAAAGATTTAGAAATGATACTGGAATTACTTGAGCCTGCTGGCCTATTTCATTCAGTTCCAGCCAGTTTTAGTTTGCTTGTAAAAAGTAACTGAGATGAGTTTTAAAAAGCAAGTTTGTGAGGAATTGTGAAAGAACTGATTAGCTCAACTGAGATAACAAAATGCAAAACTGAAAATCACATGGATAGAAAGTAAACCCTCTTTGAAAAAAGATATGCATTAAAAGAATACAATAAAAAGGGGGGAAAGAAATCATTTGAGATAGCACTGCTTAAAACAGTATAAGTTATGAAACAAATTAGTATTTCTTTCCTGCCCATTATAACAGATGGTGGATTGTTTCATACATTTACTTTACATATCTGAAGAGAACTTTTTGTCATTTTAAGTGGTTTAGGTGAGTTACATCCAAAATGTTGCAGGAAGGATGAATTAAAGTTTGTTTATTTTTATTCTCTTCTTCCTTATATTTGTTTCAATTAAATACGCCAAATCTTTTTAAAGTATTTGCATAAAACAATACATGCCATGAACAAGATGCCAAAATATATGTGGATTCATTGTATGTCTTTTTAATTCTAAGGTTGTAACAAGGCTAAATTACACTGGTATTGCTTTTATCATTCATTCAAAATTATTTCCTTTGCAACTCAGCTATTTCAGTGTGAATTAAATTTTCATCAGTGCCTATTATACTGTAATTTTTTTTTAGCAAATGGTAAATCTCTAGTAACTTCAATTATAAGTGTCATAAAAGGAGGAAACTTCCAGGTGAGTAAAGATTTAAACATTTTCCCCCAAAATTGGCTTAATTCTATGACTTCCATCAACAGCATGGAATTCCCTAAATATATCTCATTTCAAACTATACAAGGTTGAAAATAACATAGTCTTAAAAAGTTAGAAGTGCACAATTTTGCCATCAGAAATATGCTTGAAGAAGTTGTGTGTAGTGAGAAGTTCCATAATATGTATAAGTGTGTGTGTGTGTGTGTATGTGTATTGATATCAAGTAAAGGAAGACTAATTCTGTTAAGGAAAAATGGTTAAAAAAGTGTTGGGCTGGGTCTTACAACACATCAGCTACCCCAGGGCACCAGCATAAAGGGAGAGGTCAGCATGGCCAGGAAACCCAGAGGTGAGAAGAAGCCCAGGAGTCAAGAGTCCAGTATTGATTAGGGCTAGTGGGGGAAGTGTCAGGAATGTGCAAAAGGGAGGCAGTGGCTAACCTCTTCCACTTTAATAGGAGAGGTGAGTGCATTTAGAAAGAAGTCATTGCTTCTCTGAGACCTGAGCTTCAGTCCTCTAATTAACACCTTAACATTCATTCTTTTTAGGTATTTAAATACAATATGTTCTTATCTTCCTCATTCTCTTTTCTTGAGCATAATATTGGAAGTCATTTCCCCAATTAAACTGAGTTTTAAGGGCCTCCCTGTGGTACAAGGGATTAAGTCTCCAGCACTATGAATCTATCAGAAACCACTGCAGCACCAGCTCAATCCCTGGCCAGAGAGCTAACCACACAGCATAACAGACCCCTCCTGCCTCATCCGCTGCTCCCCTCAAGAGTGTATTTCAGTAAATCCACCTGTTCTGCTCCCCACTCTGTCTCTGGTGAATCTTCTCACCACCTGCACCTCTGGCCTGTACCCTAGTTCTTGTATGTATAAGTAAATAAATCTTAAAAAAAATGAGTTTTAAGTAGCATTAAGAGTGAGTCTTTTTTCACTTTGACTGATGGAAGTTTTTAGTTTTACTCTTTTTGGAAAAAAAAAGTGCTGGTTTTGTTTTAAGAATATAAAGACTAGCAATATGCCTTCTTAACAGAGTTGATGTTTCTTCCTTTCAAAAAGGCATCAATTATTTTGAGGCAGCAGATATTTTATTGAGATGGTCCGTTTTGTCTAAGGTGAGTGAATTTAATCTAAGGTGAGTGAATTTTGTCTAAGGTGAGTGAATTTTGTCTAAGGTGAGTGAATTTTGTCTAAGGTGAGTGAATTTAATCAGATTTTTAGAAATATTTTGTTAGCTACCCAAAAAGATGCTGACTTTACCTGCTTACTAATTGCTGTAAAATTTAGGTTAGAAAATATGTGTTTTATAATTTTTCATCAATATGGTAAAGTCACAAGTCTGGCAATGTCATGCTTTTTATTCTGAAAGGTTCAGGGAGGCCTTAGGCACAAGTGGATTTCTGGAAGCAGTGGATTTCATAAATTTGAACTAAATTGTATCAGGTATGGAGCACTGCCAAATTCTAATTCATTAGTTCACTGCTTGGCAGGATTCTGTTTCCTGTCAACAGTAAAACATACAGGTTTCTTCTTCGAGGGAGGGGTAGAGAATGTTTGCTCTCTAAAAGGCAGCTAGTGCTTTTATTTAATGTAAAACGTATCATTCGCAAAGTAAGTATAATACGGAAAGGTCTTAAAATTTATTTGGTTAGGGCCTCCCCGATGGCGCAGCTGTTGAGCGCTGGGCTGCGAAGCTGCCCGCAGCCTCTGCAGCGCTGGTTCGATTCCTGGCCGCCAATGAGGATCCCACATGGCGCCAGACCTTTCCTGCTGTGCCCTCTGCTCCCCTCAGGAGTGTACTTCGGTCCTTCTGCCTGTTCTGTTCCCCGCTCTGGCTCTGGTGAAATTCTCTCACCCTCCCGCACTTCTGACTGTACCCAGTGCTTGTATAAATAAATAAATCTTTAAAAAAAAGTTATTTGGTTATAGTGAAATTTTCAGGAGTTGTGAAATAATACAATTTCTATCACGAGTTAGAAGGAAATGTCTTATGAAATTAAATTTAAGAAATTCACTCACATTATCTGATAACAAAAGAATGACCTTATTAGGTATAATGATGTTACAGGGACCTTGAGTATTTCTGGGCCGTGATACCTTAAAAATGAGTGTGGATGGGGGCCTTCTTGGTGAGGTAGGGGTTAAGTCTCAGTGCTATCACTGCTGTGACCTGAGTTGGATCCCCTGCCAGGGAGATAAACACATGGCACTGCAGATCTCTCTTGTCTCACCTGCTGCTCCCCTCAGCAGTGTATATCAGTCAAACCACCTGTCCTGCTCCCCACTCTGTGTCTAGTGAATCCTCTCACTCCCCATACCTCTGGCCTACACCCCAGTTCTTCTATCCAATAAAAATAAATAAATCTTAAAAAAAATAGTGTGGCCCAGTAAGTAGAGACCTTCGCTGTAGCTTTAATATGCTCATTACATCCTCAGAACTTTACTAGCTCTTATAAGCGTAAAATTCCTAAGCTTAATTTTTTATCATTTATTTCCATTTTGATCATTTGAAAAGATGAATTTTTTCTCCTCTAAGTATTGAGTCAAAAGTTTTGCCAGTTTATACAAGTATCCTCATTTTAGTTGTTGTCTGATATGCTAAACTTGTATCAGGTGGAGCTTTCCATTTCTGACATTGCTGGATTTTAGAATGCAGTGCCTCCTTTCAGATTTCCAATGCAAGTTGGAATTATGCCCACTCCTCTCAAGCAAATCATTAAGGAAGTTATAGCTATTGGCTTTCCAATAGAACTGGACTCTGTTCCTCTTTACATGCTGAAGACAGACAGTGACACCCAGCAATCCATAAAGAGAAATGACAAGGGCAGTAGGAAAGAAATTCATGTTTCTTCACTACATTAAATCTTAATATCTCAAAGAAAGGCTATTGTTTTACTTCAAGTAGTTTTTGGCACCAACTGACAAGTTAATAATATTAATATTAGTAATATTAGGTTACTTGGGAATATGTGAAAAAAAAAGATTCTGTTTTAGTAGAGGTCTGACTTTGGTAGAAGACATACAGTAAAAGTTCTTTTTTCACAATAGTACAGAGATAAAACTCACAAATACAGTAAAAACAAAACAAAACAAAAAACAAGCCAAGGAACTCTTGACATTCATGGATGAATTATGTCTTTAATAGAATGTCCAAAAAGACAGAGGATTTGGCAGGGGGGATTAAAATAGGTAAGGATAGGAGATAAAACAACATAAGTTAGAAGTCATATATGGTGTATTTTGAGATCAGTTTTTCCATAAGTTAGGTTTTATTTCTGTACGTAGCAGAGAATAATCAGAAGGCCTTGGAAAGGGGACAGTCACAAAGTTATTGAGGTAAGTAATAAATGTGGTTACAACAAGTAGGTTTTGTTAAAGGGGTTAATTACTAGCTCTGCTTGCAAGTAGTTGTGCAGCAGAAAGATATAGTCTCCTTGGAGTTCTGGTAGGTCAATAGCACAAAAGGCACGTAGTTTACAAAGGATGGGTCCTATTTACTGTTTTCCAATGGTTTTATTAGTCAGTTGTAAGCAAGTCTGCATTAGTTTTCAATGATTCTCTACAAATCTTTCTATCTCAATGTTCAATATAATTACATAATTTATTTTTGATGTGTTCTGCATAACAAACACATGACAAATGATACTTATTGATTTAGCAAAACTAAGGGAATGAGAGGTGATCAACACAGGGCCATTGCAATGAATACAAACTTATATTTCTGATCAACATTTGTTCAATCCCTCATAGCTATTAATCCCATGTACTTTGAAATGTCTTCAAACCATGGCAGATACATAACAATCTCTCTTTTTTTTAAGATTTATTTTTTATTTATAAAATAGCTGGAGTACAGTCCAGAGACATGGGAAGGTGAGAAGATTCACCAGAGAGGGGTGCAGAACAGGCAGACAGACCAAAAACACTGCTGATGGGAGCAGCGGGCACAACAGGAGAGGTCTGCCATGCCATGTGGGAATCTCCCTGGCTGGCCTGGAATCGAATCCGCGCTGTAGAGGCTGTGAACAGCTTCACAGCGCAGCACTCAACCGCCTGTGCTACCAGGGAGGCCCACATAACAATTTCTTAATTGTAATGTTTTCTAGTATTTTATGGAAAGTAGTGCCATGAACCTCTTGTTTTGATGAAAACTGAAATATGATTTTACTATTAAAGCAGGGACTAAAAGTGTTCTTACCTATAAGTGACCCATATGAGACTTTCAAATTCAGCATTTTAACTTCAAAAATGAATATCAGGGCCTCCCTGGTGGCACAGGTGGTTAAGCGCAGCACTGTGAAGCTGTCCGCAGCCTCTGCAGTGCAGGTTCGATCCCAGTTGGCCGGGGAGATACCCACAAGGCATGGTAGACCTTTCCTGTTTCATCCGCTGCTCCCCTCAGCAGTGTATTTCAGTCAGTCTGCCTGTTCTGTTCCCTGCTCTGTCTCTGGTGAATCCTCTCACTGCCCCGCCCCCCCGCCCTGCATCTCTGACCTGTACCCCAGATCTTGTATAAATAAATAAATTAAAAAAAACCAATGAATATCAGATACTTCTGCAACTAAGCCACTAAGAAGTTTTGTAATCTTAGTTTCTTCATCTGCAAATTGGGAATAAAATTGCTCTCCAAAGTGTTTGTAAGGATTAAATACACTAAAGCTCTAACTTGTATGACAGATTTTGACTACAATTCTTTAAAAAATAATTTTTAAAAAACTCGTATACTATTTAAATAGCTTTTCATTATTATGGTCATTATATAGCTTCAAAGTTACTAATCTTAGATTTTTATAGGAAATTAAAGCTTATGAAGTCATTTTTTTCATGAAGTATAAATTGCATTGCTTTTCATTTTTGGTTAACAATAGTAAAAAAGTCAAATAAAATCATGGCCTTTCGTATTTATAATCTTCTTTTTCTTTTAATGTTACTTTGTATGAAAGTAGACTTTTTTTCAGGTTTGTTTCTTTCCCTTCCTGTAAAAATGACGATAATCACGGTAACAAATATTCATCAACTCTAACAACATACTGATCACTGTATTTACAATAATATCTTACTGACCTCTCATCATACCTCCAAAGTGGGCACTTTACACTTTTTATAAGTAAAATGAGACTGGGAAGTATTACAAATAACCCATCCCTGCAGGACAGGACTGGGGCTTGAAGCAGATTCCAGCTCAGACAGTTATCTCTGTCAACTTATATCTTTGTTGTGTCAAGCTGCTATCTTATGCCTAGAGGTAGGTTTTCAAATTCTAGAAGGACAGATCTCTGTCTTAGCATTTTTCCAACATCACTATTCATCTTAATATGACTTCAAAAGCCCTTGCAATTTTTTGGCGTATAGTCAATGAATATGGCTGAGGGGTTATTGGTACCATATTGTAAATCAGGGTGAAGCACAAACCTGAAGGTGACACCTCTTTGTCTAACTGTAGTAGATACTCAGTAAAACTTTGTTTCATTGGATGATTTCATTATAAATTGGAACTGACTAGAACAGGCAATAGTTTTCCATCATAGAAATCAAAAATATAACCTAATCCTATATTTAAAGATCATAAGATTTTCTTCCTTACATTCACCCTTGATGATTTGTATCTTAGCATGGAGATGTAAAATTGATCAGGCTTTCATCAGCTTTTCTTGTTTTTTTTATGGTAAATAAAGATGTCAGTGTTAAGGAATATAGAAAAGGGCATCAAAGGACATGCAAGAGGAATATAACTGAAGCAAGAAATCTAAGTTTTCAATGCAAATGAATATGGTAATTGATTCAGAAAAGCAGTACTTTTATAAAGTATGTTGACTACTCTTGCCTTAATATGTTCATTTAAAATTAGAACTCACATGGGCATTCTAACCAAATGCTGGTTATTACATATAAAAAGGAACAACATAATTATATTTTTCTTTTGTTTCTTTTTTTTTTCCATCCTGTGTTCCCTTGCACATGTGCATGCTGGTGTTACCTAGGAGTGGAATGAGTGTCCACCAGCTGTAAAAATCCAAAGAATATAGGAAATTCCTATAATTGGCCCCTAACTGTCTAGGGAGAGCTGCTTCACACAAAGAAATGGTCTTGAACAAATCTTATTCGGTAGTATGTTTCCTTCAAACCACAAAGGGGAAGAGAAATACAAATTCCAATTAATGTAATTTTGCAGAAAAAAAAAAACCAACATGGAAAGTATCCTTAACATCCTAGATACGCTTATAAATTCTCAAAGCCTCTGAGACTTTGTGACTTCTGAGGACTTAAAGTATGTTAAAAAGATAGACCCGAATTTAAATGCTGATCTCAACTTTTCACTGGGGACCACTAAAAAGCCTTTCAAAAGAAAAGACCAGGATCAGCAAAACATGAAATCATTATAGCAGCAGACTTTCTAGGTCTGCTTTATATTATACTTTTGAAAAGGACATTTGTTTAAGGATATGATAATTTTATCCTGCATGTAAGGCATACTCCTATACTGGGGAAGTGGGGGCTGGAGGAGAAGGATGGGATGTTTTGTCAGTGAGGTCACAAACCCAAAACACAAGAGAACTGGCCTGGACTCCAGCCATTTCTAGCAATTCATCTGCAAAGGCATTCTTCTGATACCTATGAGGGAGAAAATTGAACAGTGGGCAGCCTCTGCTTGTAAATCATGTCCCTGAAATAGAAGGAAATGATTTTGGCTATTGAAAAAATGGCAGTTGTGGACTCGTCCCCAAAATGTCCTTGCCTTCTTTTAAAATCATTTGATCTCGGTTATTATTCCTTTTGGTAAGAATTAAAAAGAACGCAATATGGCACCCACTCCAAGCTCATTAACACAGCTGTGAACGTCAGCCAGAGTGTTTGCTTTAAAGTAAGGCAAGCATATTCTCGCTCAAGAACTGCACAGAATGTAGTTGGATGTGACCAAACAGCATGTTATTGCTACCGCAGGAAATAAACATCATGGTTTTATATTTGCGATGTGGAGCTTCTCTCTAGACCCATGCCCACTCTGCTGTTAATATATATATATATATATATATATATATATATATATATATATATATATAAATGCTATAAGTATATTTGAATAACTGCAAAGATAAAACCATTTTATTTTCAAAAAACGATCATTTTGCATTCAAAAATGAAGGTCTGATAGCAGGTTTAAGCCTTTCAGCTATTGAAAATAAGAAATTGAATAAAAAGGAATGGTAAAACAATGGTATAAGAGGCTTTTTCAGATGAACTGCAACTCTTGCAGAATAGATAAAATGCTCTAGGCTAGATGAGGGGGCAGAGAAGCGGTCCATTAGAGCATCTTTCTTACATTGTTTATCTACTTTGTATGTATAAAAATGCTTCCACTAGCCTCTAGGCACTGATATAACAAAATTCAGAACCATGAAAAAATAACTAAACTTTAAAAAGAAAACCAGAATCACAGTTGTTCCTTGCCAAACTAGAATCTCACTTCCTATCAGAAAAGAGAAAGGGGAAAAAAACAAAAAGCAAAAAACAAAACAAAAAAAAAAAAACAAAAAAAAATCCAAAACCTTCACTATTTATTTTATGAAAATGTTTAGGAAAATAACCCTGCTCTTAAATAGAAGTTTGTTTTGACTGAAGTAGGCTTTTCTGGCAGGGTATGTTTAATAAAAGAGAAAGAAGTTGCCAATTATCCACAAGCATTGAAAGCATTTCGGAATTGGAACCCCTTCATCAGTTCTTAATGTAACCACTGCCGCTTCTAAATGTGAACAGTCTCAAAGATTCCTGGAAGGATCTATTTTGGATGGGGTCATTTGCTGGTTTCTGATGTTCCATGCATATTTCTGTGTACTTTACAAATTTTACTGAGCAGAAGATTTTTCATGATTTCCATTGACATAAATAATGGCAGAAGACCTGAATCAAGATGTCCATCAGAGGGAACCAAGGACAATTATTTGTTTTGGCTTGTTTTTTTTGTTTGATTGTTTGGAGGTTTTTTTTTTTTTTTTAATTTGGCTTCAAAATTACACTAAGAAATTTCATTTAGAGGAAAGAACATGTGGTATGCATGATACTATCCACTATATAAATCATCATATAATCACGTATTACTATATATACATTTTATACATGCCTAGTTTTATGGCATCTTAATTAGTAAGATCAGCTATCCTTAGTAAGAGAATCTTTGGAAAGGCTTTATTAAATGCAGGGATTTCTGCTGTTATTCGATATCAAATATAAAAGGAAACTGTTTAGCATGAATTTCCTGGAAATGTTTGAAGACGTTTCAATGTCATTTTATGTTGACTGAAATGAAACATGGACTATTTCCTCAATTACCTGTCTAAAACATTCAGCAAAAAGAGACCTATTAAATCCAAAGATTAAAGGCAAGCCAGCTTTATAGCAGACAAAATTAATTCTTAAACTTAATGCCTTGCAAGTTAAGAGCAAAAGACATTCTGATTATAGATATTAAGACCCTATAATGTCATCCTTCAAAAGCACGCTTTAATATAAAACCCTTATAAAATATGATTTTGGTGTCATTTTATTGACAGATATATCATCTCCTCTGAAATTTGAGGAATGTCATTGAAGTGACTTTCTAAACACTTTAAGAGGACTTTTTACTCATTATACTAGTATATTTTATAATCTATAAAAATAGTACAGTAACCATCAAGTAGTATTTTAACTTTGAGCTGAACTAGTTTGCATTAATGCCTTTCTTAAGCCGTTCTCCATAAAAGGCCCCTTTCACTTATTTCTGGACTTGAAAAGTTATGGGATGCACATCTGAATGTACGACTAAAACTTGAAAAAGTTTTCTTTGTGTACCCTACTATTTTATACTACAAAGCTTACATTATATGGGAATAATTATTGAATATGGTAAGATATTCCTTCCTATTAGGTATGGACGGTCTCATCTTGTGATTGAGAAATCATATTTTCTCTGAATTAAGACTCTTGAGTTTATGTGATACTCTGTGAGATGCCTAAAATTCCTCAACATTCATGGCATGTATAAGAAGGGAAGAACAAAACACTTTGCCAAGGTAAAAAATAAATAATTCAGAACACTTGTATGAAACCGAAACCTAAGAATCTTAATGGGGAGAAACTTCATTTGTAAGTGTCTTGTTCAGACCAGATCATAAGTTCTGAAGAATTCTATTTCACTGTTGTTTGCTACTAATATCTAGACAATCATTCATAAAGAGCTTGGGAAAGGCATTTTGTAATACATGTTGGAGTGGATAATTTTTACTATCATCATTGCATTTGTACTATAATGTATGAAAGATCACCACTTTAAAACCAGTTAGGGAGACTAATGGATATCTGATTGTTGGAATTTTTATTTTCCTTTTTTTTTTCTAACATGTCAAATACTAATGAGGATGGTGAATCTGAAAATCCATGAACACTGCTAACTTCCAATTCAATCTAAGTATGTGCTTGCAAAATAGAGCAAAACACATGATTTAGTGTCTAGAGGAAGATTTTTATTTTTTAGGAATTGAGGAGGTCAGAGGGTCAATAGGGATTTAAATCATAGACAAACATGAGAGGTTTATAATTTGAATGAATGTGACCATAGAAAGAGCAGTTCCCATTTCATCCTATTTTATATAAAGTACAAAGTAAATTGTAGAACATTTGGATGGTTTTCTCCCTAATGCATACCATACTCACTTTCTATCAACATCTCAAAATGTAAGTGGAATGAATAAGGAACACTGTATCTGAGACATAAAGGCATTCTCTGGACTGTCTATTAGCATTCTTTTACAGTGCGTGATAAAAGTTGTTCATATGGGAAATTTAAGATCCTTGACATTTTTATGCTTTCAATGTCAGTTGGGTATATAACAAGGGCTTAATATTTTACACATTTAATACATGTACTTGGTCTCACAACCATAGGTATTTCCTAGTATGAATATTTTATAAATGTATGAATGTTTTGCTAATTAAATTGGTGGTTCAAGATTAATAGAAACAGGTTCTTTATTTAGACTTTATCTCCTTTAGTAATAAAAACACCAATAAGAAGATATTATATACAGCAAAGCTCTTCTCACTTGAACACTATTAATTAGAATGAAAAACAAGAATGGAAAACAAGATCATTGTTCCTAAGAGACAGTTACTTACAAATTTTACAAAATTGTAGAACCCTCTTTGTCCTTCATTTTAAAATGTTTCCTTCCTTAAATTGTTCCCTGGCAAATAAGCCCACTATCATTAGAACAAATTAAAAATCTCCTTTGGAAATTGTGTTGCAAAACCAGAAATGGGAATTGTTGCTCTAAAGAGTGCTATTTGCATTTCCTCTGTATACATTTTTATGTTAGAAAGCTCCTAAAATGCACCCGTTTGCCTTCCTTAGACTAAAGGGGATTCCTCTGTGATCTTTACTATTGCCCTTCAGGGAGATATAGGACCTGTTTCCTCCAGGGAAGAAAGGAAAAGTGTGTTCCCTGGCAGTGTTGCTTCTCCCAAAATATACAAGTGTATAATGCTTATGACTCACCTAATTATCTGTAAGCATGTGTGTCTCTACTTACACTTTCAAAGCCTACCTGAAACATGCAACAATCATGTTATCTTTAAATGGGTTTGACTTGAATAGGACTTGAGCAGGAACCTTCTGTCTCTGAGGAGGTCACATGCACTCCTTTCCCAGCAGCCTCAGTTTGCTTTGTGTTGTCAGCCCGGCAGTATGGTAACCCCCTGTTTTCTTTCTTACTAGATCTTTTGTGGCTTTCCTCAAATTTCAAGCATATCAGAACACCTTTTCAGAACACACTCCTGCTTCTTTTTTTTTTTTTTTAAAGATTTATTTATTTATTTATACAAACACTGGGTACAGTCAGAAGCATGGGAGGGTAAGAGAATTCACCAGAGCCAGAGCGGGGAACAGAACAGCCAGAGTGACGAAATACACCGCTGAGGGGAGCAGCAGGTGTGGCAGGAGAGGTCTGTCACACCATGTGGGACCCTCGCCGGTGGCCGGGGATCAAACTGGTGCTGTAGAGGCTGTGGGTAGCTTCGCAGCAGAGCACTCAACCTCTGTGCCACCAGGGGAGGCCCCTGCTTCTTTTCAAATCAAATGCTATAGATGTATTTTATGGTAGATCATGTATAGTAGGTATATTTATAACTTGCTTTTATGCTAGATGCATTTACATTTTATTTTATAATCAACTGCATTAGGAAGTCAGTGTGAACAGAACCATTTTTCCAATAACTATCAGAAGGAACACTACATACACAATCCTAAATCCTGGAGCAGACCAAACTTGAATGCAAGGTTTCTTATCTCTAAACCTTATATTCCTTAATATTAAATTATAAGTTTTTCTCGTGGGATTGTTGTAAAGCTCAGTTGGGAACACCTATGCAAAAGTATAAGGAATAAAATTGTGAACAAAAGAGGTATCAAAATAATTATAATATAGTACTGTTTTTGTCCAAGATACTAACAATGTACTTGACAAAGCAATTTTCTGTTGATATATTTAATGTATTTTAGGGAAAATAAGTCTGATTATTTAATACCTCATTTAGTTTACTCTCATAAATTTCATCAGTTATTTCTAAATTTTGTAAAGATCAATTTCAGAAAACAAGCTTAAACATTCTAGCATTTATATTTATTTTTCTTTTAGCTTTCCTTAATATCACCTTGTATTTTCAAAGTCTATCTTTGTTGATACTATAACATTTTCTTGAGCACATATTACTTGCCAAAGACTAATAGTGGAGATTAGTGAACTAGGATGTCACTATTTTTTATTTAAAATTCAAATATCAGTTATGAATGGGGTATTACAACTTGTTGATTTAAAAGGCATAAAAATGAAAGTTAATTATAAAACATAATAGTTAAGATACCAGTTTTTGACATAGAATTAGTTTGAACCCCTTATTCTTTGATCCAGAATAATTTTATTTCCTTATTGAATCGATGTAAGATCATCACTGAGGCAATTAATGCTGAAAAGTGAAACAAATAATGGGACAGAATGGAATTAATTGTTCACATTTAGGTTTCAAATGAACATATTCTGATATTTACATATACCAGCCCAGCCTGCATATCAGTAGCCTTGCTTGCTCAGTTGATGATGGCATAAAATAACATCACCAATGTTTTCTAAATTGTTTTATATAAAATTTCAAATTCTGGGGCCTCCCTGGTGTCCTAGGTGTTAAGTCTCAGCACTATCACCACTACTGCATGAGTTCGATCCCAGGCCAGGGAGCTAACCCACTGTATTGCAGCAGACCTCTCCTGTCTCGCACTGGCTCCCCTTAGAAGTGTATTTTAGTCTGTCTCTGATGAATCCTCTCACCCCCTATACCTCTGGGCTATACCCCAGTTCTTATATGCAAAAATAAATAGATACAATCTTTAAAAACAAGTCAAATTCCATACTCATAAATGGTACACAGATAAGTCTTATAGTCACTGAAAGTACTTAAAATTTGTAAATAATTATTGATGCACAATGAACTCTATATTGCCAGATAATAATGATAAAGGTGAAGAAATCACTTTGATGTGACTGAGTATTGTGGTTATGACACACCCCTCTGTCCCCCTATATTTCTTCTTCCTACTCTTCATCTTTCATGCCTTTTTCTTTAAAATATTTTTTTTATTTTTATTCCCCACTCTTAATATTTAGTCAACAATTCCTAGTACATATGTGTTCTTGTCTCTCTTTTTATTTTTGTCCCTACTAAAGGGTTTATTGAATTTCAAACAAATTGAATAAAGTCATCCTAAAGGTCTTTCTTTCATGAATTTTAATCATGTATTTGACTTCTCTTTTCTCCAGTCTTAGGTAATCTAGTCCCTTGTCTTTTGTGATGTCTTGAGTTATTCTTCAAAGATAGTTTCCAAAATAGCATAAAATAGTAAATAATAAAGATTATAAATATGTGAGGGATATATGCAAAAGCAAGAAAAGGGAGGGTCATCAAACTAAAGCAGAACAGAATATATGTCCTGGAGGAACATGTAGGTACATAGTGTTCACCGCGGACTTGACTTAAAGCTTTCCAGTAGTCAAGACAACAAGAAAGATTTGTTGTACAAAATCCACAGTGTCCAGAGTGTGCATTTCTCAAAATAAGAACAAGCTGTTTCTGATCCTAAAAGGAGAAAAACAATCTCCTGAAGGCACAAATACAAGAGATCGATGGAGAAGTCACATTGGAATTCACTGGGGGCTTTTGAGTACACCAGTTAAAGACCCACCCTCAACACCAACACCAGAGCAATGCAATCAGAATCTCTGTGGGTGGAAACCAAGAATTATTTTTAAAAGGCCCTAAAGGTAATTACACTGTACCCTTATGGTTGAGAACACCTGTTCTAAAGTTGCAAGGACTGGTTACTAGCTTTGGCACAGCTAAATGCCAAATATGTATTATTCCCCTGGATTTTCTGATTTCTAAATTTAAGAGTTTTGATTAGATGCTTTAAAATGGGCCTTTCAAATTTGCAGTGTTTTTCTCCTTATTCTTCTACCCATGGACCTTTATCTCTAATAGTTCTCATGCTGCACATTTTCCAGAAAAAGCTAAGATATACATGGATTGCCACCTGTGGTCATCATAATTAATGGTCAATTCTGGCAATGTGAGCCAGACACTTTGTGTGACTAAATTCTGGACCCCTGGAGGTACATTTAATCTTTCAGACAATAATTGACGAAAAGTGCTCTTGTCATAAATCAGTAACCACTGACAGGAGCAAGCTAGTTCTTCCAAGATTTAACCCTTCCTTCAACACAGGCATACTGTTGTTGCAAAAAAATAAGATAGTGGAGACTGAGTAAAAAATAACATTTCTAGTAGCAGGAGGGAAAAAGCCAATGAAATAAGTTTATGAAATGTGTACTGTCTCAGATAAAGAAAAGTATCCAATCCTATCACAAAAATAATTTCAATTTAACAAGACAGGCAGAGAGAGAGACAGAGAGAAACTACTTGCAAATAATTCAGACTGCATACTCCTTAACTTTATCATTTGTGACCAAATTCCACCTGACCAGGAATGTGGAGTTAATGAAAGCATAATTACTTGATTTCAAGTGTTCATATTTAGTCAGATTGGGTACTGTAGAACAGATGTCATGCTATGGTGAGACCTGAACCTATTACAAGGATTTCCTCTCAACTAGATTGGGTAACCAGATGTACAAGTCATACACTTTGGAAAGCAAAACTTCTGAATGTCAGGATGTTTTTAATTTTAAATTAATAGTAATATATTTGGGATAGGTCCAAACCCTTGGTGATATTGCATATTAATAGTCTTTGCAAATCCAAGAACTGGCAGCTTACAAATAAGTCCCTGTATGGTTCTGTTTTGTTCATCAAGAATTGGGAGCAAAAGGATGAAGTTAGAGGATTTTGTATCATCACTGTTAGTTTCATTGGTAACTTCTGTGCTGGAATCAAATAGGGAATTTGCTCTGATTGCAATATCCAACTGTGCTGAATCTCTGTGCGATTAAGACTTGTTAATAGCGGTGAAGAGTCAATACGACTGCTCAGATTCGTATGGCAGCATTGAACAGTCAGAACGAAAATGATATTATTTTAATGGAGAAAATTTGATTCACACATAGTGTGACAGCTGATGTCAAAAGAAAGTTCTGTTAATGTTTCAGATGGTTATGTTATTACTTGGGTGATTTGACAGAATCTACTATGGCTTATGCAAAATAGGACATGGCAGATGTCAGGGCAGAAGAAGATGCACATGTGATAGCAATGACTAGAGCTTTGCTTTTGAGAATTGGAGAAGTGGCATTTCTTCCAGACACAGGTATAATCTTGTGTCTCTGGATTCTCACTACAGGAGATCCATTTCCCCAATTGTAGGAATATACATACTGCTAATACTATTTCCTATTGTTTTACCTACTCTGTAATTATTACATTTTGTGTCATAAGACAATTTTTGTTTGAATTGATCAAAGAATTTAGATATTCTAATTTGTAGAGGCTATTTATAAACATAAAGTAATATATTGCCAAGAAGTTCAGAAATTTGGATCAACAGGCAGCACAGATTGCTGATAGAGCATGACAAACAAAATCCATCATAAACATCTCTTACATGGTTCCTAACATTTACATAATTCACATAATAATATATATCATGTATTGTGTGCCTGTGATGTGCTGTAAAATTTGCTAAACAGTCTAAATATTTCAGTTCCTTTGGTCCTCACAATAAGTCAAATGAAAGAGCATGCATTATTCTACTTTATATAAGGGGATATTAAGCCTCTATGAAATCAAGTGCTTTCTTCAGAGTCTGTCAAATAAATAGTTAGGATGGGATTCAAAGTAACTTTATATGATAAGGAAATGCACCCATTTTCCACTGAGCTAAGATGGACTTCTCTCTGTCTGTTTGTATCTCTCCCTGTCTCTTTCTCTGTCCCTCTGTCACTGCCTCTGTCTCTGTATCTGTCTTCTTTATCTCCCCTAGAAAATTTTCTTTTGATCTACTACATGATATATGTAGTAGATCTATGTATGACTCTTTTAAATATGATAAGAATAATATTGTTTATGGGCATTCCTTTGAGCTTCAGAAATGTTTGATATAAAATTGAACAGTTTTTCCTCTCCTCTTGGGCATTTTTAAGTTGTGCTTTTTAGTAAAATCCAAGTAATCGATTATGGGCAAAGCAAATCAAATAGTCCTTGTGGTATATGGCAATTTTAGGCCAAAGAGTTTTTTGAGTAGCTGGAAGAGACCACTAGGGAAGAAAGAATTCCCTTTTATGTGTGTATATTAATAGCACGCAAGTAGCTTTGGCAGAATCTGTAACAATAGCGCTACCTCTCACTATTGCAGACCGAACTAAAAAAAATGTGGATAGGTTAAATGTTCTAAAATGTATTATAAAATTACATGTCACAGCAGCTGAAAGCCAATTTCCATTCCAACATAGCTTCACTGTGCAGAAGTTGAGTCATCTCTATTTTGGTAACTGTTCTTTATCACCAGAGATAATTCATGTTATATTTTCATCCTCATGATGGAGGCAAGAGGATTACCCTAAAGTTTTGACCTACAAAATTGCACCTTGAGGTTGAGGAAATAGTGATATTCTGATGCTTACATTGAACTTATGGTTAGATATTTCAATAGGCAATATTTAGATATTTTACTAACCAGTATCCATCCTTCCATTATTGCCTGAATATGATGTAGCTTCAATGTATGAGTTCATAGTTCTTTATTGACAATGATAAAATATTTACTGAGTAAAATGACTGCATGAGAAGTCCTTTCTTCTACATGAAACTACATGATAACATTGTAGTGTAACTAATCATGTCCAATTTCCATGCCTTATTCTTTAAAACATCTATTCATAAGCATAGTATATAAAATCTTGGAAGACAAGAAGCCACAGAAATTTTTGTGTTCTTCCCTGTTATCATTATTACTTAAGAAAGTGTCAAATGATTGATCTAGATAGCTACTTTAGTTGCCATTTTAGGAGATTTCCATTTCCATCTGAAACTACTATACCTATGTTGATAGTGTTTAGGTAGCTATTATTTCTAGTTAGTGCAATTAAATATAGTATATCTATTCTCAAAATTTGCAGTCTAACCTTCCAACTTCTCTTACTTTAGCATTGAATAATACAACAAACTCAAAGAACTAGCCATTGTTCCATGATTCATGGGGAATACAGATACTCTTGAAGAACAGGTGCTGCAACAAAGAACTGATTTATTCTTGACCTTATTGCCTAAACTTATAGTTGGAGAATATTCAGCATAGGTGGAGAAGAAGCAAAACAGATGAAAAGCCACATAAATAGGCATGTCAGTGAGGACTCTTCCTGCTTTCTAGGAGCAGGGTATGTTATTGTAAGGACACATATCTTCACTGTAGTCAACACTACCAGATCTCTAGTTCTCCCACTGTCCAAGATGTTATTATATACGAGCAAAAATATGACGGGAAAACATGCCAACACTTCTCTCCACTCTGTAAATGTACTGAATTTTTTCCCACTCATATTTTTTACAAGTGTTATTTTTTTTAATTGACTCCTGACAAGTTTATTGCATGCGTTTTCCAATTCCCCTGACTATTTTCATTGTACAAACTCCCCGTAGAACACTGCTATTTATAAACCTACTAATTTGTACTTATCTCCTAAACACTGCCCACCTGTGATTTTATTGTAAAATTACCTTGACTACCAAAGTGCTGGTATTTGGTTAGATGTTCTACCTCATCATTTTAGAAAACCTTAAACTTTATATGAATTAAAGTGGGACAGACTGAAAAAGGAAAAAGACAGGAAAGACTCCTTATAAAATGAGATCTATGGGAAGAAAATAGGAGGGGGGAAGAAGTTGAAAATATAAATTGGATACACACAGCAAGAGATTAGATTGCTTTTTCCCAAGCTGAGCTCTGAATCAGTGTCTGGGTTAAGCTGACTTTAACATTGCCGAGCTCCTTCACCATCCCCCAAAATATGGCATCATAAAACAGCAAACAAAATAAAAACTAGAAAATATTGTTATTATATTTTAATCATTCACAAGAGATATTTTGGTATTTCTGAAACTATTCCTTTTTGCAATCAATGGGATCTTAAACTAGTTGATAACATTTTAATGGTACATGAAATCATAGTACATTCTATAATAGATGACATCTTAGAAGCACTGAAATGCATTATTATTAACAATAGTAGTTAATAATAATCTTCCCATCAGGGAGGATTTTCACAAACCTATGCATATTAAACAGAGGACTGTAAAGTTCTCATTCCTCATTGCTACCTCTTAACTACAGCTTCTTCCCAGTTTCTATGGCAGAAAAATTAACCAATGAAACATGATTTTTTTCCCTTTAAAGTAATCAGCTGTTTGAAATTGTTTAAAACGTAAATTTGGATAAAGAGTGGAGGAGATTAAACTGCATTTCACCTATGCCAGATGCCACTTTTACATTGTTTCAGCAGCTCCTGGAGTGTATTTATAGATGGCTCGTTTGCGCTCATGCATGCTGCTAGGTTTATATATGCTCTGCTTGGAAGTATTTTCAGATGTACTGTAGTAGCAACCCATCCTGCAATTGAGCCTTGTATCCCTCAAGTATGTGCTTTTGAATAAAACAAAAGAAGAATGAAGGACTAACAAGCTTTAAATGAAGAAGTGTGCATATGTTAGAGGAAAATGCAGCATCGAGACCAAAAATTTCAGTGACTTGATTCTCTAGGGTCATCTTAATGCTGTGTGAGCAGCAGGGCTGGTGATTCCAGGTCCCCTTGTGGTGGCCAGGTATATGAACCATGGTGAATTAGAGTGCCAAAAGAACAGCTTATTTTGGATTATTAAAACAGCTAATTCTGTGATTAAGGGTCATTTATACCACTTATTACAAGTTTGTGTTTTTATCTAAATGAAATGACCTATATCTAAGAACCTCAGGGAATATTTTGAATCTTAAATTATCTTCAATCATATCTTTGCTATATTGAAAAGAGAAAAGAAAAGGATACAGCTATTAGGCTTTTCTTTTTTAAATGGCATATGTTGTCTACATTGGCTTCCATAGTTACATTGAAACACTTAAAGGCTGTTTAGGATTTTCTTAGCATGAAAATATAATTATTGGATATAATTTTAAAATCATCAAAACACTATTGATAATTTTTTTCAAGAATGTAAATTTTTAAGATTAGGAGTCTTCCTGACCTGCTTTAATAAATTTTCTTTCCTATAACTTTGAAGAGACCTAGCTATGAACATTCACAAGTGTCTTTAGAAGTTTTTTTCCTTTCCTCACCGCAAACCCATGAGACTCCCATGTACTTATAAACTAAATTAATCTATAAAACAGTCACTTTTTCTAGACTTGGGGTTGACTGATTTATTTCATATAGACTCTATTCTTGATGATTAAAATATTTTTTAGCCATGCACTTTTATAGTCTTTCATTTCTAGATGAGCAACACAGGAAGAGGTAATACAGTCCTTTAGATAAAACACAAACTGCCTGCCAGGGAATTTGGGTTTGTTCCAATTCTCCTCTTAGGCAAATCTTTTATCTCCCATTGATACAGACCAGGGATCTATAGCACACTAAACTAAAGAAAAGAGCTTGTCTTTTTCTCCAATGTTATGACACAGAATTTAGATTTGAAATTATAGGATTGTAGAGGTGAAGGAGACTTTGTAGTCATGTAATCCAACTTTTCAAGCAAGATAAGAATTCTGATTCAGAATTCTTTGAAATTTCATTCATCCCTATGCAAATATAACCTGATATATGAAACTCATCATTTTTAAATGTAACATATGTCACTGTGGCACTTCTAGTACAGGTCAGGCTAAAATCTACTTCTTGTTTTCTTTGTATTAGTTGTTCCTCTTTCTACTCTAAATGAAAATGGATATAAGACCCATCAACGTTTTGAAACAGTGTACAATGACACTTGTCACTCTTTTATTTTAGAGAGATCCACATGTCACATTCCAAATTTATTTTTGAGATCCTGAATTTCTTGTTTAAAATCTGATATGCAGATATTACATGAGTACATTATTACCTATCGATGATATGATCATAAAAACTTTTGTTGTGTTGTTTGTCATAATAGGCACCTAAACTATTAATTTTATCTTTTAAGAAGTATCACTGATATTTCTGTCTGACATAACACTTTGTATTGAATTATTTAATTTAATTGGCCTCATGATACATTCACAACCTCAATTTTTTTGACATATACTTTGTCAACCATATCTCTAGCCTACATTTAGTCACTTATTTTTTTAACACTATGCTCTATACTTGGCATGGATTACTATTAACCTTATATTGCTGATTTTGACCCAATATTAAAACCTGTTAAAATTATTTTGAAATTGTTTTTATATGTCATTCTTATTATGAATTATATGATAATTAACTTCTATTGCCACACGTGCCTTTATATCTTTACTTAAGTTGTTGATTTAAACATGGTGACTATGTGAGATCCTGGTCTGCATAGATGCCGAAAACAAATTCAGTTGTGAACCCCTAAGATATTTCCAGCTAGAAAAACCAGCAAAGTTTTTTTTTTTTTTTGAAAGGTGCGATATTTTAATTGTAGATCGGAAAATGAGAAGGGAGGGAATGGGGAGTATATTTCAAGTAATTCGAATGTATTCCTGGAGGTGGAAAGGTACTATGTAATAGTTAAATAGCAGCAGTGATTGCTAATAGGAAAGAGATGAAAATTGAAGCTGAAATAATTGCCATTCTTTCCTTGTTTCCCCTGATCAGAAAATCAATTTTAATTTTCTAACTCTCTGATTCCTTATACTTTCATAAAACTTACCAATTGAAATTTAAGGCATATCTATGGGCATGTAAACAGGACTAGACACTTGTGTTTATATTCCCTGTAAAATGAAAGCATCTCCTTCCTGATAATAGGAGCAGGAGTCCCAGGTAGGCATTTCATTGACTTGTGTGAAATAACAGACGCAAGCCTGCAGATTGGTGAGTGGGCAGGAGTTGAGTTCTCATTACACGGTGATCAATTATCAGGGCATCACATGGTCTGTTGTAAGTAGACTCATCTCCATAGTCTCTGTCTCAGAGATACTTGTGCCAGGTAATATCCCAAAACCCACATTGTACAGCAGTTAAAGATGACTATTAAGGTAGAAAATTAAAGTCGCTTGAAATAAAATGAAGTTTTAAAATGAAGCTTTAAAATGAAGTTGACTGAGTTTCTTTGGATTTTTCCCCCCAAGCTTTTTCTGAGCTTTCCTAAATTTTTCTGCTACATCTCCTCTATTGGTAATGCATTCTAATACACTATATATATATATAAAACCCAACAAAACATGTTGTTGAGATTTTATGAAAATAATATTTTCTACCCTGCCTTAATATTTGAGGCAAAAAAAAAATCACAAGGTTAGAAATAAAGAAGTTGACAAATTCAGAAATGCACTTACAAAAAAATAGAAGAATTTGCCATGTTGAATCACATATTAATCCTTTAAATTCAGAAACTATGTTTGAAAGGTGTGCCTTTTATTCCTTCCCAAATTAATTCTATTGTACAGGAGTGATAGCCAGTTATGGAGATAAAAACTTTCTCAGATGATCAGTAGAAAGAAATCTATTTCATATCCATCTCCAAAGAGGTGGGACTACTCTGATGTGACCTCTTCTCTGACCATTTGTACAATTCCTGCTTTGTGATGAATCATGCATTACAGACCAAAGGTCAAATGATAGATAGCTTAAAATGTAAGTCACAGTTTTACATTGAATTATAAATCATGTGGCCAAGCTATAAGTAATATAAATAGGTACCCATTTGACTTAAACATCTAAATAGCTGATCTTTCTTTTCTTTGTTCTCAAGTGTTATGGCTATATTTTAATCTGACAACAATTTGTAATAGTTAATTAATATCTTACTGCAAGTTTCTTCATTGGAAGAGGCATCATAAAATATGAACACTATTGAAACATCCTTTAAGCAATGTACCATTTTAGAGTAATAGATCTATGAATTTTAGATAACACATCCATTAAATGAAAAGACTATTTTATTTACTACTTTTAGAATTAAGAATTTATATATAATGATAGTCATCTTACAGTTTTACAGTTTTTTGTTGTGGTTTTAAATGTTTCTTCCTCTTTGACATGTTTTATTTCTAGTAGCAAGATGGTACCAGAGATACATTTGAAATAATACTTTCCTGCAGTGCTAAGTGACTACATCTATCTCCTGTTTCTTTCTTTGTGTGTGCAGAAAGTGAAAATGCTCATTCATAATAAGAAAATGTAAGTCTGGTAGGCACCAAGGTTTTAATATTTAATTTTCTACATTATAAAGCAGACTCTTCTCTGCTTTCCCATAAATGCAGAAATGGATAAGATTAATTAAACATTAAACCATTATTCTTCGTAAAAGAAAAGTCTATTGCTACTCATGTTTGATATACTTTCTTTCCAAGGTGATCTTTCCCAAATCTAACTCTCATCCTTTTTTAAAATTTTTAATACAACTAATGACAAGGAATACATTCTTTTATAGTCCTTTCTCTTTCCTTATATTTTTGTGAAAGAATTCAATATGAATTGTGAACTGATTCCGGGATAAATTATTTATTGGATATTACCAGACCTCACACTTACTTTGTAGTAAAACTGTCTGGCAGGATAGTAAAAACAAATTTCTATATATTTTCTCTATAAGGAAGACAAACACTATATAAATATATGTTTAATTGTAGTGACAAGCAGATGTTTGAGTACTTAACAACCAATCATGTTGAAATATGTGATCATACTATTTTAACCAATGAGTCATTCCTAATAGATTCACAAGGTAAAAAACAGCCAAGAAATATTGGACCCAAATGTAGAGTTGAAATAAGGCCAGAAATTTAGAATGAAGCATGCACACACACAATCCCATACCCTCATATACACAAACACATTTTCATGCATATAATTTCTACCATGCATTGCTACCTTCCACCATGTATAAACATAACTCATAATTGCTTGCACTTTTTAAACCATGAGCCTAATTATTATGAACATAATTATAGCATTTGCCAGATTCTGTTCATCACAAAGAGATTTTCTTTCCCTCTTTTACCTTCTTTTGTTAGGCAAGGTTATTAGCTATTTCCATTGTCAGAAGATGATATACCTTCTGTAGTTTGCAATAATATTGAAGAGAGTCAATTCATTCTTTCAACACAGAATATAAATATAACAGAAATGTTGATCACTGTTATTCATTGTTATGTTACAATTGTTCTCAGAGGATTTCCTTCTCTCCTGAGGTAGCATAAAGTAAAATCAAAAACTAAAACCAAAACCAAATATGAGTTCCTGTAGTCAAGTGGTTAGCAACAGGCCAAAGAATATTTCTGCTTCTGGGAAGAGACCAAATGATTTGATAAATCAAATTCAAACTTCTCTTAACTACTCCCTGCCTGAACTTTATGAAAGTAGGTGAGGTTTCAGTGAATCATTATACACATGTACTAGTGAGAATTCTTTCAACAGGATTGTATGCTGTTATATCCTGTTATCATATAGGTAGAACCCCGTATTGGAACATAATTGGAAAGAGATGCATCACCAACTTTCATCCACAGAAACCTGACTACTAACAGAAACTGTGCATCCTCTTTTCCAAACAGAAACTGAAACAAAAGTTTACTCCCAATGATACAAACTTGGAGTTCAATACTAGAGGAAGAAAATGGAAGAGCAATGGCAAACTCACTGAATGATATGAATTAAATAAAATAAATAAACCTAAAGAAGACCTTTGTGGTCCATAACTGCCATAACTTTGATTAACCCTGCTGTGTTTCAGCACTGGGTCATACAACCCTTTTGACACCCTTTCTTTGAGATGTCAGTCACATTTCAATAACTTTTCAGCTTGGGCTTGTAAGTCCTGTCTCTTCATTGACTTTGAATGAGGCAGGTTGCTTATGAATGCAGCTTGAAGTGTCACTCAGAGATACTTGCATTGTGTTATCTTTGATTGGCATGTATGGGGGTTGTGGAAAAATTCCAGCATATCCAAATATGCTTCTCTAAACACTGAATATCTTTTCACACGAGTGTGAGTGTTTTCTCCAGGAGAATCAGCTCAGACACTTAAGATGATAGTTATTACGGTGTTCTCTCTCACTATAGATGAGGTATATTCTAAAGGGAGAGGTTGGTGGGACTTGGAAACACAATTTTTGTTTGCAATTCTGATCCCACAAGCCTTTGGGGCTACAATTTAACTAATGTATCACATTAACTGCCACATGCAGAGCCTATCTAACAACCTAATTACTTTGATGAGAATACCTGTGTAATACCCTCCTACTTGGCAAAAACAAGTGGTGCTAAAAGAATCCCAAAGCATCTACTTCATCTGCAGAAAAATAATAATAAAAGCATTCCATTCATTAACAAAAATGCCAGACATATAAACAACTGATTTGCAAATGATCCTTATGGACAAAGAAGTGCTCTTGTCTGCCCTTGAAACAGATAATATGAACTGTTGGTATCCATATTGGGACGATTAGAAAAACTATGGAATATACCACTATAGAATATACCATTATATACACACACTATATATACACACACATACTTATGTATTTATATATGAATATATGTGTAAATATATATGTAGATAGAGATACTGATGGGAGAAAGGATGTCCTGAGCAAACTCCATACAGGCTTTGTGGACTCCACCCCCACGACACTGGGAACTACAAATCCCATGATCACCAAAGGGAAGGTTGCGAGGACCGGAGGGCAGAGTTAAGCAACTAAGCTCTCAGTTTGGGTATTTAACTGGCCATGTGGCCGGGTGGGTCGCTAGCTTGGGCAGGAGGCTTGCTAGGTTTTTTTGCCGGCTCAGTGGGTCATTGGGATTCCAGGTCAGCGGAACAAGTAGGACGCGTTTATAAACTTATCTCCCTCTTTTTCTCCCTGAGTTATCAATTTCCCATTTCCCCTTCCCTTGTATATAAACATTTTATCAACCTTTTGTGTATGACTGCAGTTTAGCATTAATAAGTCTCCTTTAAGCATGCAGGTGAGAACCCACAGTCAGACAACCCCATTTTATATCGGGGTTTGCCCTGTAACAATACTATATATCTATATAATGCAAAAATAAAGAAGCTTTGAAATGCATAAGGAAACTGACTAAAAAGATGTTTACAGTAAGGACAAATTCAAAATGTCCTTCCCCATAAAGTGTTTATGTTGTGTTGTAGTGCAGAGAGGGACACACACACAGACACACACACACACACACAGATACACACGTTAGATTCCTTCAGTGTATCATATTATTGTACTATCAGGGAAAGGGCCACTATCAAGGTCCCCAAACTCTCATCATCCCTCAGGAAAGGATGCTTAAGCTGGGCATAGTTATACAGGTTTCCACCACTGTAAAAGACATTCCCATGGAAACTTTTATAAACCAAAATGGTATAAAGCAAAAAAGCAACAACCATTAATTTAGCTGGAAAATATTTTGTGCATTTCCAGACCCCCACAATATCCAATCAAATCATACCAAGCAACACATCAAACCTAAAATAACACTGTTATAGGACAGGGAGAGGGGCAGCCCAAACCCCGCAAACCTGCCTATTCTAAATGGGTTCTGCCATCCGCCGCATCAACACAAAACATAGGAGACTTTAATGGGAAGGAACTTTAATAAAACTAGGAAACAATACAGGTAAGGCAAAGAATCTAGTTTCTAAGTGAAGCACCAAAAGTTACCCATCCCCAGAACAAGGCCCCAAAGCCTGCTACAAGTCTAAAGCATCTTCCAGTGGGGACCCACAGAAAAGGGTCACAAACAACCGGACAAGCCCGGAAGGAAAAGAGCAAAATCAACATCAAGATAAAAGCTGCCATTGTCACCTCCCCACGGGTCTCACCCACATCTGTGTCACCCAGTCCACGACCAAAAGACAAGCACAGTTTCTTCACGTGTCTCTAGGCTCCATGCGCCTCTTCCAGGTCTCCTAGCTCCATCCAGCTTCCTTCCTCAGTCTCTTCTGCAGCTTCTCCTCTTCCTGCTCAGCTCCACCCTTCCTTGGGTGGGGCAGGGAACCTGGAACCTCCCCCTTTCCTGGGGACCACCCTGTTACAACACTAGCACAGTACAAATAAAAATGACAAGATGCATTCAGGCCTGTAGAAAGCAGTCTCTGGGGACTCCAGGTCGCCTCTCCCGCTGCTAGGGCAACGTGGCATTTTTACGGCTGCTGCAAAACGTGCCCAAATCTGCCTTTGCTTTTCGGGGTATGTCGTAAAAATGAAAATCCTCTTTGGGTTTCTCACGGTTAGTGTAAGCAGGTACTAATGTAGATCTTAGTGAAATTTGAAGCAGTGTAGCTTGAAATTTTGAGAAGCTGAGAGTACCTGTGCTAACACGGAAAAATGCCATGGGAGCGGGTTCCCCCTCCAAAGTGTTGCATAGCATACTAGGGAACAGAAACCTCTGGACATTTGCATACAGATAGACTTTCCAGCTGAAAAATGGCCTGGAAGGGAAAGGCCTCAAAGAGCACACCAGTCAGCCTGCTCTTCCATGATGCTCACCTGTTCTGCCAAACAAGCTTCTTAAAAAACTACTCAAAGAACAAAGTAAATCCACCTCCAAGGCCATCCAGATCTGTTTCACCTGATTCAAAGGCAAATTCGGTGGATTTGCTATCATTCTTGGTAAGGATTATCTTTTTTACAATACCAATATTGATGGGTCTATCATGAAACAATTGTCTTTTAAATTATTACTCATTTAAACTCTGTGCTCCATAACTCACAGAAAAGCTCAATTGAGTTAAGGAAATAAAAACCTACACAGCCACAGAAACAAACATCCTGGGTTAGAAAAGCTCGAGGATATTTGGGATGATCTAAAGTCAATTTTCAACTGTTAAAATTTTGCCTAGAGTCTGCCCAGTTCCTCCTTAGAAAAGGGAAGGAAGTTGGCATTGTTTTTTGTATCCATGCCTCCTTCCCTGCTTCCAGAGGACAGGACCATTAATGCCTTAATTAATGATTAGTTAAACATGTGTTAAACAGAACTTTGTGCCTCTATTTGGCATCTATCCACCATATTTAATCTTATTTCCAAATTTAAACAACTGAATTAAATCTTAAAAAGCCCAATGCATTTTTAAACTGGTATCTTAGCTGCATGATGGTGAGCACTTTTTGAAAAGAGGTAAACTTTTATTTATTAGTATTCTAACACTTACTAGAGAACCGTTGTTATTGGTTGATGAAACTAGCTTCAATATTGTCATTAACTATAATATAGAGCTAAAAATCTAGACTCTGGAAACATAGAATTCAATTTGAATCCTGACCACTTTTTTATTGAATATCTGGTATTCAAATTAGATTCTTAATTTTTTGTAAGCTCTTTGCACTTCAGTTTTCTCATCTAGAGAGGTGGATACCAATACAACATTAGAAATGTTAAATTATTTAATAGAGCTGACACAATTCAAGCATTGTCTAGCACATAATAGGTAGTCAATAAATGTTAGCAATATTTGATATTAACTGTTAGTGTAGAACTTGCAGATTATTTTGAATAATTTTAATAAAGGAGTAAATACTAATATCTGAATAATGCTAAGAGTTTATAGCAACTATTTTAATATGTTATTCACTTTAAAAATAATACCTATTGTATTATGCAAATCTTTTGTTTATCATGGTTCTCAAAGTTATCAACCATGTATATATAAGCACATGAAGGAAAAATGTGAGGAAGAATTTTGAAATTTAAAATAGAATGGTGCAACAATAGATTGGGGATAACTAGCATGTTAAATGATATTTATATATATATTTTTTCAACTTAAAGAGTTTTATTACAGGAAGTTAATATTCAGGATTCTTCAGAGTACCTTATTTTAAACTTTTATTTTTAAGATTTATTTATTTTTATACAAAAGCTAGGGTACAGGCCAGAGGTGCGTGAGGGTGAGAGGATTCACCAGAGGCAGATTGGGGAGCAGAACAAGCAGACAGACTGAAACACACTGCTGAGGGGAGCAGCGGGCAAGCCAGGAGAGGTCTGCTGCAACATGTGGGATTCTGACCAGCCAGCCGGGACTGAACCCACACTGCAGAGGCTGCGGACAGCTTCATAGCATGGCGCTTAACCCGCTGCGCCATCGGGGAGGCCTAGTACCTTACATTTTTAAACAGACTTGTAATTTGGGTGTTTTTTTCATGCTAGCTTTCAGGCAAAAAGTACTAACTTGTGGTTTCAGAGATATTAATTTGATTAAACAGTTTTTATCCTTAGTAACCTGAGACATCAATCCATGGATGTCTTCTATGGTAGTTTTACAGCTGTCTCGTGTATGTGTTACAGGACAGGGAGGGGGCACCCAGACCCCCCAAACCTGCCTGCACTAAATAGGTTCTGCCATCTGCTGCATCAACCCAAAACATATAAGACTTTAATGGAAAGGAACTGTAATGCAATTAGTAAACAATACAGAAAAGACAAAGAATATAGTTTCTAAATCAGGCACCCAAAGTTACCCATCACCTCTTGGGTAAAAGTCCAGCCAAACAGGATTGGTCCAGAGCAAGGCCCAAAAGCCTGCCATGGGTCTAAAGCACCTTTTGGTGGGGAACCACAGAAAAGGATCAGACACAACCAGACAAGTCTAGAAGAAAAGAGCAAAATCAAGATAAAAGCTGCCATTGTCATCTCCGCACAGGTCTCTCACCCACATCTGTTTCAACCAGTCCACAACATGTGCCTCCTCCAGGTCTCTTTCTGGCTTTCCATTCTGTTTCATTCCTTCCTCAGTCTCTTCTCCAGCTTTTTCTCCTTCTTGCTCAGCTCCACCCTACTTCGGGTGGGGCAGGGAACTTGGACCTTCTATTTTTACCCTGGGACCACCCTGTTACATAGCTTTGGCAAGTTTTTCTTCTGACTTTGGGTCATAATGTTTCTAAACCCTACATGAAACTTCCTCACCCCAGTTGGGCTTAGGATTGCTCTAACTTTTTGGGCAAATCAACCACCTTCCTGGTGGTATAGTCTATATTAGTAAGCAAGGTAGAGGACCTCAGCGTATTCACCTGGTATTTATTCCATAAAAATTCAAGTAATTTGCAATCCAAGGAAGATTTGAAATATGATACTTCTAAGGTATAGTATTGTTTGTAGTGTACACCAAAGTCTTCTATTTTATTAATATTAGTAATAGTCTGAATTATTAATAGTCTAAATTATTAATAGTCTGAGTGCCAGACTATTCCATTTTAATGTTATGTCTACAATTATGTTATAAATTTTGGTAGTTGAATATTTCTGTAAAAATGGGTATAAGAGATATTTTTCCTATTACCCCATATTTTTATTCCCTCCTATACCTGGCCCGGTAAAGTTGCAGCACTTTGATTGTAAGTCCTGTCCTCCACACTATGCCTAGAGAAGGTGTAAGAGACAAGAATAAAGGATAAAGGATGACATGTAACTATTCCCTAACAAAGTTGCATTATTTTTTCCCTTAGCAACACTAAAGTACATGTGCTGTGTTTAGACTGCTGAGTCACAAAGGAGCTGTAGAATATGACACCACACGTCCACATCAATGTGTGTATGAAGCCTGTGGGCACTGGGGGAACACTGATCTAGAAGCTAGGAAGAAAAAAGGGGTGACTATTTTATGAATGTCTGCTCCCTGTTAGTCAAAGACATTTCACTACATTATTTCACTAAAAATTCAAATATCTCTGAGCATTTCCTATTTTGATGATAAGGAAATGAGGCTCAAACATGTGCCCAAAGTCACAATTTCATGAATTGCAGAATAAGGATCCACACTGACTTCCAAGGCCAGGATCCTTCTACTTCTACACAAGTTGATTTTTAGTTCCAAGCTTGTTATTGTTGACGTAAACATGCCACTCTTCTAATGTGTTCATTTAGGGAGTTGTGCCAGGACCCATCTGGATCTTGGAAATACATAAATTAGTAAAAGCCAGTGAGGTTAAACTAAATACATGCATGTCATGGACAGGATTATATCACCTAGAAGATATTAAAAAATGTCTTTCTTAGCACTGGTCAAATGATTCTAATCTGACAGAGATATGGCTTCTTGAACAATATACTTCTCTGCCAGGTCAGCTGAAATGTAGTCTAGATGGAGCTCACCAAAAAGGGCAAATAATATAATATCAAAGAGAATCCAAATTCCGTCATCTTTTCCTGCTCTTTCAGTTTCATCATATACTTCAAAGAGCGTCTCCTTTTTCTTCTTCCTCATCCTCCGTCCCCTCTAAAAGTTAATCAAACCAACAAACTAGGGTCTTCCTGGTAGTGCAAGTGGTTAGGACACAACCTATGAAGCTATTGGCAGCCAATGCATCATGAGTTTGACCCCTGGCCAGGGAGATGCCCACATGGTGCAGCAGACCTCTCCTGACTCGCCCGCTGCTCCCCTCAGCAGTGTATTTCAGTTGATCTGCCTGTTCTGCTCCCCACTCTGTCTCTGGTGAATCCACTCACCCTCCATACCTCTGGCCTGTACCCCAGGTCTTGTATACAAAAAAAAAAAAAACAATTACTGAGTAGTATTAGGTTGATGCTCATCAACAATAATATTACAGATAGGGTAGGTGTGATAAAAATAATAGCTTTTAGGTTATTAAATATAATAAAGATAATATTGTTTGAATAATAATTTTGGTGTGTCATAAATTAATACTGGGCAGTCAACATTATGTTGGTTATTTCATAGTTAAGAACTGATTAAGAAGTCCCATAGGACATTCTACCTTGTTACAGAATTAATTTTTAGCATCCTTTTCTACTTTCCAACATTGAAAGATACTTGAGGAAAGAGAAAAGATTATTTATACACTCTCATTTTTCATGACACCTATAACATTTCTTTACACACATTGGGTATTTAGTAAATGTATATTGAAGTCTATAAAGCCTATAGAAGCCTAATACATCTGAGCCACTGTTGTCAGTCATTTACCCAGTTGCATTTTAGAATTTTCATTTGTTGTACTTGTCAAGGATAGCAAAGACCTAAGCATATTTCAAACTCAGTTTGATCTCTCATCTCCAGCACACTACATATGCCATTGCTTGGACAATATTTAGTGCTTATGAAATACATACATTTTATTCTTTGCAAGCCTTCATCCTTTATTTTTTAGTATTTAAGAACAAAGAAAATTAATCATAATTCTGAATAATGGTGTAAACTACAATGAAATTGGAGACATTCAGTCATGACTAGGCTTGATGGTAGCATTTTTAATTTTTTTCACTTAACTCTTCAGATGGAACATATTTTGTGCTTTAAGATAAATTTTGGTGAGATCATTTAATACTGAGTGTGTAAATAACCTGAAATAATTTTGAGCAACAATATATTATATACATATATTCTATGCTGTGTTTTTATAATCTATTATGCCTAGGTGTTTCTGAAGAAAATGTAGAGAATTCAACTAATATACCTGGTTTCTTTTTCATCATTTTTGTGGAACTTTTAATTTCTTTTTAATATTCAGAATAAGTTCATGCTCTAATAACTTACGTTTTCTTTAGACTAAAGAATATTTAAATGACAGATGTTAACTTTAATTGTAGGCGAAAATCCTCTCCCCATTGTACCTTAATATTTTTTTAAAGTTGCTTTTGAAAGACCCACTTATAAAGTAGGGTTTAAACTAGTACAGAAAATGGAACAGTTAGACACATATACAATGAAAGCATTTTTCCAATCAAGTATATGTTTAGAAAGGATGGCAAGCATCCCTTTTTGTCTTAAATATGTGAATAGAGGTGCCATGTTGGATATAACAACCGTGTCTTGATTTGCTCTAACGAGAAACAAGGTACGGCATGAAAGGAAGGAATTCTGGAAATGTTACATATTTCAACATTTCTTGCAGGAAATATGCTGCCTTATATGTCCATTTGAAAATAGTGAAACATGGCACTTTTTATTTATTTGTTCTCTGATAGTGAGGATTTATCTTTTGTGAATCAGGTAATATAGTTTGTATAAATAAATAAATGTATACGTCTGTTCCACCACTGCTCTCGAGATTGTTTGAGAGCCTAATTTTGTCTTTAATGGAATCTTCTGAATCTTACAGAGTATAAGTTAGAAGTCAGTGGTTATTAAATAGATTATTAAGTAGATAAATTTTAACAATGGAATGCTACTTTTCTGTGGAGTAGTGTTTCTAGACGTATTCGCTTTGCAAATACCTTATTTTGAAGGTATTTTTCAAAATAAGGTTTTTTCCAGCTACTTAAAAATACATAACTGACTCCAATTTATGAAAGCTGTAATTTGGGTATCATAATATATGAAAAGGTAACCTGAAAACTGTAAAGTTTGTTACAACATATCTGAAAGGTGAGTAGATTTTGTCCTCTGATTTTGAAGGGAGGCAGCATGTCAATTTTAAAGTGATAGTATTAATACTTGCATGAAGGAATAAATGAATATGAAAACTTAATGCAAACTTAGGGAACTTGCACACTAATTTTGCTTAGACTTGTTAAACTCTACTATTTCAATGTTTGTGACATTAACAAAAATAGTGGCAGAGTTGTTTTTCAAGAAGACTAAAAATGCATGACTGAAATTATCTGCACATTAGAAACAATACTATTTCCATGATCTCCTTGGAAGTCTTTCTGATATAATGATGTTATATCCTGCTGAATAGACTCTTGCTTCCTAACTGTTTGTCTACTATTGAGGTTTATTCTCTTACCTGTAAAATGGCAGTAAGATACTTCATGGTTTTTGTGTTAGGAATGAACTAGACATATAATATGTTAAGGAGGTGAAGGCATCAAAGAGATATTGATCTGTTTTTGTAGGAATCTCTGCTGTATAGGAAAAATGTTTGGTGCTTGCTTTATGTCTTCATAAATATTCTCTTAATTTACTTTATTGAGTTGGGATTGTCACATCCATAACTAAACTATTAATAAATCAGACAAATCAAAAGAAATACCAATCAGGAATCTAGAACAAATAATAGACATAGTGAGAGAGCTCATCAACAAATTCAAGTTGGTAATATTAAGATCTATGAAAGTTTTCTTTAAGACAATATATTGATATTTAAGGCATATTCACCATGATCAACTATGCAGTTTAGAAAGAGAACAAAACAAACTATCTAAAGCTAAATGATGAAGTTGAGACCTACCCACGGTAATTACTTAAGTTCTATAAAATCACAAATAGTAATGGCAGAACCCAGATAATGTCAAGTCTCTTGCATGCTCAAATCCAGATCACTTTCCATTTCACAACAAAAGATTTTCTCACAAAACAGCAGTATTCATATGATCTTGCATCAAAAAGATTTTATTCATAGCTATTATGCAAGTATTTTTATTGTACTAAAAATTCTGCAAGGGGTATATGTTTAAGTGGCATTCTCTTGAGATTGCTGATGATATATAAAAAAAGATTACAGAGCTTGATACAAAGTAATGTGGAAAAGGGCAGAGAAAAATAATTATTCTGTATGAGGGAAAAAAAGCTTAAGACATTGCAACAAAGACATTAAAAGTTAACATTGCTGCAGGCAGCAATATGTTGTGATTCTCTAGCAGAACACAGAAGATTTCCCCAATCCCAGTACAGTAAGTTATGGGGCCTGCAGGTTGAACACATTTTAAAATGATAACTCATGTTCATTGTCTGCTTGTGAGACAAATGGTTGAAACTTCTAGGAGAAGCAAGAGTAAGAATCTATGTGTTCCAGACTGCATACACTTAAAGCAAATATACATTATATTTGCAAATGTTATAATATGCATTAAATATTGATTCTTCTTATAATAATTACCATTTTTTTAAATAACCATTTACACAAAGAAAGGGACTTCCTGTGGGAGATGAAGATTATTTTAGCATGGACTTATATGTATCTTCTGCCACTCACTCAGGGATATTTGGGGTCTAACTTTGTCTTTAATGGGATCTTCTGAATCTTACAGAATATAATGTATTACAGAATATAAAGTCAGCAGTTATTAAACAGACTATTAAGTACATAAACAATGGAATGATACTTCTCTTTGGAATAGAGCTCCTAGGACTTTGTACTTTGTAGTAGTTCAAGTAATGGCTTCAAAATAAGATAATTTTATGCTACTTAAAATACATCCTGATTCTGATTTACAAAAGATGTATACATGTATGAGAAGGTAACTTGAACACTGTTAAGTTACATGACTGGAAAATTAACAATTTATTTCAATAAACCCTTACAAAGGGCTGAATATCTAACAACAAAGTTTCAAGGTAATATGATTTAGTCATATTGGGACAATTATTCCTGTATCTAAATATTGATACAATGTAATTGCTTAAAGTATGCTTTGAGTAGTAGGGGAGAGCAGTTGAGTTTGTTGTGCTGGAATGGAATTGGAGTCAAACTTCAAACAGGATTTTTAAGATTGAGTGGTAAGGATTAAAGCCAGAAAAAGGAGACACAAAAGGAGAAGTGTCCTGTAGGGAAAACCAAGTCATTGTGTGACAGAAAAAGAAATGTAACACTCATCTCTAACTCCTAATTCCAGGTGTTAGTCACGAGGTATAGTGATTGTAACAGATAGTACCTTTATCCACAGAGGTGACCTTTGTACAAAGAAAAACCTCTATTGCAAAATTCATTATGTAATTGAATGCAGATTCAGAAAAAAGAACAGCCATATAACTATAAATGCCTTTTCTGGATGAGCCATCAACTTTCTTTAGGGCATTTTCGTACCTTTATAATCTATTAATGAATGGCCAAGATATGCAGTAGATATTAGAAGACCTGCTTTTAATTCACACACTGCATACATATATAGGCTTGGGGAAAAATAGAAAGTCTTCTTAGAAAATTCTTCATGTATTTAAATATATTTCTGCTCTTAGGGATAGAGATTATTAAAGAAGTGGCATATGAAGTTATAAAGTTGAAATAAGATGAATGCATAATCATTATGATTTTCTGCACATATTTACATATTTTCTGAAAATATATAAACTGAAAACGAAGATCTGGCAATGTAAACATAAGGCACTAAATTGCTTGAACCCTAGTGATCCCAGCCCTACCTACTCATGACTACTTGGCTCAGTGTCTTCCAAACAAATTTGTACTTTTCCTTGAGATCTTGAAGGTATTTGTCTGACTCACTTTATAGTACCCTATTCTAGTTGCTGAAGACAAAATACAGATCATTATTTAAGCATTTCTAAATCACATAGATTTTCATCCCTCATTGATTTGAACTAGCAATGCCTGGATCTAAGTTCTACTCTTCAGTGGTGAGGAAAGACACCACACTCCCAGATTACACAATTTACATTGTCTACTCAATCCCATATTCTGTTCCATACATCTTCTCTGTGCTAGCTTGTTGCTGAGTATCATGTTCTGCAATTTCCTCTCTTATATTACCCAGTATATACCAAAAATCTGTTTGAAAGAGCTTTTTAATAGTCTTATTTAATTTTTAAAAAGAAGATTGACATGGAAATAAATAAGATTTTCTTCCTGCAGTGGTAGTGCTCAAGAGAAGAAGGGTAATGTCTTGACCCCAACTATTTAAGCTCTCATATGTAATTGTTTATAGAAAATGTAAGAATGAAACATATGTATTTTTCCCATGAAAGGTCCAAGAGAACCAATCACAGTTGATTAAATGTTGTTAACAACAATAGAAATGATTTTGTAACACATTGAACAAAATCAGCAAACAAATCCCAAAAGGCAAAATTGAAAAACAAAACAAAACAAAACAAAAAACCTTCTAATCCTCATGAGACGTTAGGTCCATAACAGATTTAGGATAGAAGCCTTTCATTTTTCGATCCTGTACAGCATTGCTAAAAGGACAGTCTGTTTCTTCCTTGATATATTCTAAACGTGATCTGAGCCATTTGTGCCTTAATTCACTGTTATAAACCACCTGCTACTACAAAGATGTTTTAAATCCTAAGCACAACTAAATTAATAATTATACGATGCATGCCAGGTCATATAGCTTTTCTGACCAAATAAGCTAATTTAAGTAAGTTGCTTGTTCTACATTTGGATGCTGACCCTGGTAAATTGTGATGACATCTAGAAAATTACTTGTTAGGAAAATGTATTTAAGATAAATAGGTTTTAATGTGAAGGTACTGTGATGCCTTAGATATAAATATTTAGGAGCTTGATTAAATTTTGATCCTGAGTTTAGGCCAGTCTTCAGTTGAACACTATTTGGTTGAATATTATGGCTTCTGGTGTTTTTAAAAGCTATGACTACTTGGAAAGTTAATTTAAAGGTGTATGTATGTATATGTTTCACCTTGCTGGGCTTGCATGAATATATGTCTATAATAGATCTTCACAGACAAGGAAGAAGTGCTGGGAGCTCACTTTAATGAAGCACAGATAAACAAACAAAATCCATTGTGCCATATGGCAATTATGCCATAAGATTGAATTTATTACCGAGTGAAACTGTTGGCTTATGCATTTCACAGTTTTTACTATAAATATCCACTGTTTTTTAGGTTTTCTTTAGGGTTATTTGTCCAAGCTTTAAAAAAGAAACAATATGTCCTTGTTGTAGGAAGTGTTAGAAAATGAAATCCAACTGAAACAGTGAATAACATTACAAACTAGTTCCTTCCCAGTCCTGTTACAAAAGCCAAGCGCTAAGAACACATTTAACCTAATGAACAGGATACTCTACCTATTTGATAATGGATAGGTATAGCCTTGTACTAGTATCCACAGCAAATTTTTCTGCTGCTAAAGAGGAAGTAGATATTTTCTTACCTTACAGTTATTTAACATTACCCATATGAACTCATAACTGCCAATTAGGCTGCTAATTTTTTTTGAGTTCAGAGAAAGTATTGAACATTTAAGGTCATTTTTCATTTATGGATTCCTGTTATACTTAAAATATTCTAACCCTGGTCATACAGTCAATTTACCTACATTCCTCTTGGAAATTAGGCTAGCATGTCCTTTTCTTGGGGAGTCACTGTATGGTTCTTGCATTTATGTGGGTTACCTTCAATCCTCAAATAAGTTATATTTGAGATCTGACATTTTTATGGCTCAAAATCCTTTTTAATTCACACCCTTAATTAGGTCACATTAAGGAAAGTGCTTTTTAAAAAAAATCAAATGTATCCATTCATCTGTGAAAGTGGACATTTATATTATTACTTCAGATAAGATTGCTCTCTGTGGCTGAGAGGCTCTGATGCATTTAACAAGTGCAATTTCATAGCATGCATACATAGACAACATTATATATAGCATTCACTGTATGAATTTATGGTAGTGACACTAATTCAGACTGCACATTTATATTTTATTCTTTCTCCTTCTAGACTTATTTCCATGTTTCTCATTTTTCATTAAACCACTTTCAAAATAAACTTCAAATGTGATGCTCAGTGATACTTAAGTTTAGAATCCATCACAGCCCCTTCCCCCAGGAACAAAGCTGATGCAAACCTCCCTTACTTCTACTTGGATATGCAGTTTGACTTTCTCAATGAAGTTGGCAATGGTCCCTAAGGCTGAAAGGGAATCCTTCAAGGAGGACAATAGTGCTTTTCTTTGGCAGTAGGAAAAGATGCAAGAAAACACAATTAATTCCCTACTCTCGCCTTCAATGGCTCAATTCAGCTGGGTCCGTTCACCAGCATTTTCAGTGACTGGCATTGCAAGAAATACAGAAAAATGGATCTATGGAATTGTTCATCAACTGAGACAACTCACTTATCTGTAACTGTCAAATTTACCATCAATTAGTGTCACTACCATAAATTCTTTATAGATTTGTCAAGTTAATTTTTTTTTCCTAATTTTTAGGTTTGGTTCTGCTATGCGAACATATCTTTTAAAGTTTATCTTTTCCATTATATAAATTTCATCTTTTTAAAAATACTAAGTAATATATAATTGTGAATAATATTTGGCCTGGCTCATGTGAAAATGAAAATTCCTTGAGAGACAACATTAATAACGGTTTGGCATAATAAAGTTTGCTAGAATGGGTTGGAAGCCCTGTTTGCATTTCTGAGGTGCATTTGTTGTTGCTTTGGGGAAAATATGTATATTGGGTTCAATAGAGCATAGAATTTTAAATTAACCACTTGTTTTCCTCACCTTGAACATAATGATTTTAATAGTATCTCCTTGTATATTTAAAGTGGGTAGAACAAACAAGTCTTGTGTTCGCTATTATTAATATTGTTAGCCCTATTACAATCAGTTCATCATAGAGAGAGAAAAATGTCAGTGCCTGTTCATCCATTTGTTCTCTAGGTAACTAGCCTAAGTCTCACTCCCAAAAGACTTTATTTTAATCAAGTCGAATTCAACATTAATTTACCCTATTCAGGCCCTAAGAATCATTAGCAATTTATTTTTCAACTGGCCTTCCTAATTTTTTTCTCCTCCATTTCCCCCCTCTGGTTAAACTTTTGAAACAACCGAGAAAATCACAGGATGATTTTTTGAAGTTATATCAAACTTTGTCAAGAGTTCCTTCTGATCAAATACAAAGTATTTAAATGGAGGGACCTCCCTGCTGGTGCAGGGGTCAAAGTCTCAACTCTATCAAGCTATTCTCAGCCATTGCTGCATGAGTTCAATCCCTGGCCAGGGAGCTAACCCACCTGGCACAGCAGAACTCTGTTGCTTGTCCACTGCTCCTCTCAGCAGTGTATTTCAATGGATCTGTCTGTTCTGCTCCCCACTCTCTCTCTGGTGAATCCTCTCAATCCCCTCACCTCTGGCCTATACCCCAATTCTTGTATGCATAAATAAATAAAAATAAATCTTAAAAAAAGAAATTATTTAAATGGAGAGGCATAACTAAAAGTAATAACATGTAAAGAATACCATGTTTTCACCTAATATATCTTGATATTTTATGGCTATATTGATATTATGATCTCTGTTAAAATAAGTAAGTTTGGGAGGGTTTATTTAGGGCTAGGGTGTGTTCACCTAATAAACAAGGCAACCTTGAATATCATGCATCTAAGTAAAGAGGGTGAACAAAGGAATTTATGTGATTTAATAGATTGAATCACTTTCTCAAGAGGCCAGAAACCTGAAACATATTGGATTAAGGGGGAAAGAAAACCAACATGCATTAGTCAAAAATAAAGAAAAAAAGAATATGCAACTCAAAAAAGTTACAGCAACTCAAATACCTCTACTAATACCATAACTATTCTGAGGAATTCTTAATATTTAGCTCTAACTGTTTGCCAGTTCATTGCATGTATTTTCTCCTTGACTTATTTCAAAATTACATGAGATACAATATGGTAGTGTTTCCATTTTGCTGAAAGAAAATGCATATTGATTAAAAATATAATGAATGTGTATTGTGGAACTCCTTTCACTGTTTCAGAAATGGAGAAAATGTAAGTGATTTAGTCAAATCACATAACTGGCAGCATGTGGATTCTAATTCAATCAGTCTGACTAGTGCCTTAGGTCCTGAAGACTTGCTATACTGCCACTACTTATTTAAATGGTAAAAGATGAATTTTAAATCAGGATATAATTATTAAAATAGAAACATGTAGAGGGCCTCCCCTTGTGGCACAGGCGGTTGAGCGCCATGCTGTAAAGCTGTCCACAGCCTCTGCAGCGCCAGTTTGATCCCAGCTGGCAGGTGAGGGTCCAACATGGCTCAGCAGACCTTTCCTGTCACACCCACTGCTCCCCTCAGCAGTGTAATTTCGTCAGTCTGCCTATTCTGTTCCCCGCTCTGTCTCTGGTTAGTCCTCTTACCCTCCCACAAATCTGGCCTGTATCCTGGTTCTTTTATAAATAAATAAATCTTTAAAAAATAGAAACGTCGATATTTCATCTAACACAATAATTAATGAGGGGATTAGGGGCTTATTATATTTGGTCTTAAAGAAAACCCCAAATTCTACACATTATATAGAAGAGAATGATCAATTACATTCCATTGGACACAATTTATAGTTTCACGGATGAGAATTATTTGCATGATTATCTGCCTTAATTACACATTAATCACCCTAAGTGTGCCATTGCTGAAATGACTCATAAAAATTACTTTATTCTTATGGGTCACCATGTTACAAGAAATAGATACAAAACAGCAGCAGCAGAAGGATTTGCATTGAATGGAGTCCAAGATATCAAGCATGAGCTTTTTTTTTTTTAAGATTTATTTATTTATGCATACAAGAACTGGGGTACAGCTAGAGGTGGTGGGGTGAGAGGATTCAGCAGAGACAGAGCGGGGAACAGAACAGGCAGGTTTACTGAAATACAGTGCTGAGGGAGCAGTGGGCTAGTCAGGAGAGGTCTGCTGCACCATGTGGTTCACCTCTCTGGCTGTGGGTAGCTTCATGGCGCTGTGTCTTAACACCCTGAACCACCAGGAAGACCCAAGCATGAGCTCTTTTATCCTTCCACTCAGGTGAGTTACACAGGAACTGGACTGTCTCTGAGATTTGAACCACCATAAGTGATGTTATTCTCATAAGAAGTTAGGGTTCAGTGACAGGATCCTTGGGTTATCTCTGGCAGAGTTCCTCTTTCAGCAGCACAAGTGAGCTTGTCAAGGAGAGAAAGATGTTTGTTTATCTCTCAAAAGGGCAGGCTTATTAAGATAAAAGGAAAGGAGAAGATACTTGCACAGACACAAGCTGACAGACGGGGCTGCCCTTTGACGGCAGAAATTGTTCTGATATAGTGTCCTATTTGAGGGATGGAATTCATTTCTTCATGGAATTGTTATCTATTAATAAATTAATCATTTGTAGGGCATGATTGGGTTAATGTATAAGGACCAGTGATTCTCAGTAATGACACTCAATCTCCATATATTTACCTGTGCTTCTTACCTATTTTAGAGACCAGTCCCCACTTCAGGATTTCCTGTGCCTAAGGACTTTTTTTGGTTTTACAGCTGGTTTAAGTATTATGTTAATCATTTCTACCCCCATCTTTATGTCTGACCTTATGAAGCCTGCATCCTAAATTTTCTACTCTAGGCCTCCATTAACTAGGGTCAGCACAAATCTCCTCAGGAAGAAAAGTATGCTCCCAGTGGAAGGTGTTCTGTTCATACAGGCTCATCCTAGCTATCAGACAGACCAAAGTTAACCTTTGTAAGCCTATCCATATCTTTGTCAAAACTAGACACAAATCATAAATCCAATTGTGATTGCTTACCCATACTAAGAGTTTGAGACCTCCTACTCCAAAACAACATATACACTCATGTTTACGGAATACTACTGTCTTTAGTTAATAGGTTCTATGGCATTGGATCAATTCAACTGTATAGAGTTGTAAAAATGTAAAGATAATGAAATAATCAAGTAAAAATAATAAAGATGACTGAGATTTATGTACTACCCAGATTTCAAGGACTTTCACATTTTTCATATAAAATGTACTCAAAATTAAGACAATTTGTTATGGGGAGAAGATCAGGGTGAGGCTGGAGGCATGGGGGTGAAAGAATTCCTCAGAGACAGAGTGGAGAACAGAACAGGTGGATTTATTAAAATTAAAATACTTAGTCTGGACCCCAAGGAGGATTGAGGCTCTCTTTTATACTCTGTTTTCATGGGCTTTCTAACTTAGGGGGGCAGTTTGCATCAGGGCTGTCTGATCTGGTGCTGGTCTTTGACAGAGAAATATGTTCTGGTCTCTGCTTCTGCATTCCTGGAGCTGGGCCATTTTTTGTTTTTTGTTTTTCTTTTTTCTAGTCATAGTGGTCAGTGTTATTTCCTGCCCCAAGGCAGCCTTATCAATTGTCTATTCCAGCCCCCCCAACCTGTCTGCTGGGCCAAGTGGGGACTTAGTTTTTAATTCAATTGTACTCTGAAAGAATTGCTATGCAATACCAGTATAACCAGATAAATAATAATCTAGGCAATCTCTTGTGTTTCTTTCTAGAACCAAAATTTCTAATATATGAACCTATTGTTGACTTTCTCTTCATTTTTTTTTCTCCTGCCTATCCCTATCCTTCCATTGAAACTATATTTTTCAAAATTAGATTCCATTGGAAGGGACTGCTACATAATTCTGAATTTAATTTTAAAACACTTCATTAGTAAAAATAGTTGAAAATTTACATTTAGCTATACCTTATCTCATGGATCAAATGTATGATGTATTGCTTCATATATGGTTTAAAATGTTTCTTTGCTTTTCTTTATTTCCCTATTAGTTTCATTTCAGATTCTTTAAAAGTCTATGAGAGCAGATTCAACTATATATCCTGGCAAATGCCTCTCTGAAATTAAAAGATTTTTTTTTTAATCATGCTTTCTGAGATCTAGTCCCCCAGGGAGCTAAATTGGTGGTTGTGTGTGTTTGGGGTGGGGGGAGTCTTAGTATGCGTGTATATAAAGCACAGATGTATAAATATATGCATTATATATACATTATATATGCAATACATATATGCATTATATATATACACACACAGTTTATTTGTGGTAATAAAATTTCATTCTTTAAAAATCTGCTTAGACAATAAATGAATAAGAAAAGACAAAACTCTTCTACTATATTTCATTGACTAGTAAATTACAATATAATCAGCAGATGATGCTGACCAATTATTTTACCTTTCTTTATGATCTCTGTTTTGAGTCACACTGCATAGAACATTACTCTCTGTGATATACCAAGTTGAACACATTAAGTTTTAATTGGCTCTGTCCAGCAAAATATATGCTTCTTATTGCCAGCTTCAGTGATTGCGCTTCTCAGTGTGATCCAGGTGTTTGATGGCAAAGCTTTGGCAGTTGCTATATCGGAAGGAAACAAGACCTGGCAATTCATAAACTAATGGAAGCTGTCTTTCCTATTGCCATATGGGACAAAAGCAATTATTAATAATGTAAGTCAGAGCAATTTTATCATTTGCAGTTTGTTGAGGGATATTCTTCATAGCTGAAAATGTTGTGATTGAGGTTACAGGACATGGAATATTAGAAATCTTCTGCATTAGGAATGTGAAAATGAGTTTCCTTAGCCCTTTCTTAGGACAAGGGCAGAAGAAATATAGTCACAAATATTTTGTATGATTTTCATTTGGATAAAACTATTTCTAATTAAGGATTACATCCTGATTTGATCTATTTCACTATGTCAGGGTTCTCAGTATAATATCATGAATTTAAAATTAATTCTAATAACCTTTTAACCCAAAATATTAATAAAAATCTAGAGTCTAAGGGTAGGAAATAAAATCACACCAAAGTCAGTAATACAATTCTAATTGGAAAATTAAATATTCTAAAGAGATTGGGCTAAAGTCACAACAAAAGAAGGCTTGAGTAGGTACCTGATATTATCTTGCAGAGGCCTTTTTTTTTTGCATTTTAGTCAATACTAGGAATATGTTATTTAGTTTGAAAGTTTATAAAATTTGTGGTTTTTCTTATTCTCTTAATTCTTTGATAGATGTTTAGTACTATGCTCTATTAGGCAAGACAGACCAATGAGAATTCCTGCCTTGAAAGTATGTGATGCTGAGGGTGAATGGGCATAGCATGCACATGGAGATGTATGGATAAATTACTGCCACAGGGTTTTAATACGTAGCAACACATCACTTTTAATATGGCTCTCCCATACATCTCCTATGTACCATCAAACAAATGTGTTTCCTTCCCTATTGAATGAGAATTGTGGCAAAAACCATAAGAATTGTGGCAAAAGCTGCTTTCAAGGTAAATATTATAGCATGCTGAATACCCCACCTAGCACAGATTGCAGAGTAGTAGTTGAGAGCAAGTTTAACATAGTGATTAAGAAAATGATGATGGTGGGAATGGTAATAACAATAATTGCTCACATAGCACTGTAAGGAGAACTAAGTATAGTTCCAGGTGAAGTTGGAGACAGGTTCTGCTGTATGTCTCTTACGACATAAACTCAGAAAATGACATGAAGATCATTTAACTGGGATTATTCTGTTGTTAAACTGCACTATTATACTTATAAACGTGAACAAAACTAATGTACTTGCTGATTTGGCAAGATGGAGAGTAGCATGACATATCTAATGAATGAAAGAACAAATTCATGTAAATTGTAAAATTTCCTGAAATTCAGTTCCATATTAAGATAATAACATTATTAGTTATGTAAAATTAATAATTTTATTGTAAAATAATTACAACAATAATTACAACAGTGGGAGGCTTAATTAACATAAAGATGTGAAAGTTACATATAATCCTACTTTTTTAGTTACTAAATTTTATATATAATGTTCATATTATAGTTCACTGGTCTCAAAGTCATTCAAAATAAGATCAAAATAAGTCACTATTTCCAATGACTAGTCCTAAATACTTTGAGCTTAAGAATATATGCCTTTATAAAAATAAGTAACAAAAAAGATCTTGTTAATTTTATAATGGATAATCAAAAATAAGTTGTGTGAAAGTGAATTTTAAATTTCTCCTGACTTCTGGAAAAAAGTTCTTTAGTACTGTTGACAAGAATTTACCATTTTTGTAATGAATCAGTGCTTGGCTGATGTTTGTTATTTAGCCCTTAACCTAGGCCACACATGCATAGGGCAACCTAGAAGTTGCCCCTTTAATTTAGTGCTTGTGTATCGTGAAAATAGGCATGTTTATTATATAAAGATTGACATATACTGAGTGTTCACTTGCCTGGAAGAATAATATGAAAAATTATGTTAGTATTTCGAAATGATAATTATATCTACATTCCATGTGTTACTAAACTCATTACATCTCTTACTTGCATTCCCACATTTATGAATTTACCTGTTGTGTTTCCTTTTACAAAAAGGGCCTTGGAAATATATATTTGTAATATATATGTTCTATATATAATAACAATAATATCTGTTATCTATACATATCTATGTCTTTATACAGAATTAAAATTTTTAACTCTCTGGTAAAAGAAATAATTATAAGGAGCCATCTGAAAGACTGACAAGCCATATAGTTAAAGATACATGAAATTAAATTACTTAAACTGTTAATTTTTTTAGATGGTCATTAAAATAGCATGCACTGAGTAGTCACTATATTCTAAATACTAGGAATACAGAAGTCATTGACCTTATGGAATTTTCATTCTAGTGGGATATGACTATAAAGCTGTGAACAAATAAACCTCTCAAATAATTAACTTTATGATAAAGAAAACAAACAGGATGATAAGATAAAAATGGACTGGATGGGAATGCTTCATTTGGTAATAAAGTAAAAACAAACATAGACCTACTAGAGTCAACAGAGATACATTTCAATCAAGATTCATGTATTACCTGAATGTATATATTACTTTGGCTTAATGAGCTTTTATTCACTTATCTAGAAAAGAAAAAAAATATATAAGGATCATGCCAACCTTGCAAAGTTGATATGAGGTTATTTTATATATAATATCTGTCCACAGGAGACTTTCAGTAATTGCCACTTATTAAAAATCATATAATAAAAGCCACAAAGATCTTGCCTTGTGTTTGTATCTCATTTGTAATGTCTCCTTTCCTCATAATTGCTTTTTTAAAGACCTCATAAATGAAAAATATAGTTGAATATTCATAATTACTTACTAATTCTAGCTGTAAATAAATAAATTTTTCTGGGGTCAGGAGTTTTTGCTCCTTCTAAGTGTGAAGAGAGGGTAGTGTGAGCTTATTGGGAATTTTTGGAAATTATTTATAAATCTCAGTGAGACTCATTCAAATACATTAACACCAGCTTGCATTTTGGGGACCACCTGGCTTATCATCTGCACAACAACATGCTGTGTGACTTTAAAAAAAAAATATTTCCATACTTTAATTTTCTGTAAATGAACATTTTTTTGTATAGCAGTTTTTCTTATAAGCAACTTAAACCTAGATTAAAAGGACTCTTAAAATGTGTATTTGCTTAGATGTTGCTTTGAAAGTTTATTATTAAATTTTCTCATGTGTATAGAAAGCCTCCTCAACTAAATTGTCAGGACCTTGTGATTAAGCACTCATAGACTTCTTTAAATTTTGTGGAAATATAATACACAAAATAAGTGTTATTTACATTACTAGGATACACTATTATTTGGTTAAATATTATTATGTTATATGATACTCTTTAAGATGTATGTTATTATATTGCCATGGCCTGATCACAAAGGCTTTCATTTTATAAATAAGAAATCAAAGCTTCAAGATGCATAATAGCTGGTCCCAACACCAATCCAGAAATATAGGAAATATTTGAATCAACTCTTTTCATTATCCCAAAGAACTATTTTGATCTAAAATAAAATATTTCACAGCTTCCAAACTAGTATGAAAATCAACCTGACTTTACTAGAGATGTGTTTTGAAACAATTCATATGTCACTATGCTCCTAAATATTAGGACTTTCTAGAGACTTTTATTCAAATGGGTGATGTAAATATTGACTTCAGGTTAGCAAGTATTAGACATAAATTTTAGAGAAATCTTTCTAAAAATTAGTAATGAAGGTTCATGTGTGCTGATGACTAGGGACGGTGTCCAAATTGGGACTGATGCTATAAGCATAGAAATTGAAGGCAGATGCATCTGAAAAGTAAAATATGCCAAGCTACAGGATTAGGCTACATTATTAGCTTACTTATGAAAATAGATTTGATCATTTTCATAACACACAATTACCTAAATCCCATTGGCAAAATAAATCAAGACCTTTGTTGGCAAGATACTGTCTCTGAATTAAGGAGAAGTTAAAAGATTACCTTTTATTTTTTTCCCATTACCTCTTTAAAATTTCAGATGTATAAGAATTTCGGGAGGTAATATCGAAAGACAGTTTTACAGAATGCATACACTTTAAAATTTGCAAAAATACTTTCCAGATACCAGACTGAGACCACTTATCTCATTTCAAATAAGCCACATGATTTTGGCTAAAACTAACTGAATATGATCTGAAAATGATATTGAGGCACATTGTTAAAATGATGCTACACTATTATGGAAGCCTGCCTAATGCTTTTTATCTTGTAATTTGATACCGCTATGCTATTTTTTATAACATTATTAAAATGGAAAAAGATACATATTCTCAAGTATACATTCACTGGAGTAAAATTATGTGTTTATTTAAATAAATTAAAATATTCACCCTTGTCCTGTATTTAATGCAATACGTCACTAGTTCAACTAACATTAATAGTTTAATTAAAATCGTGGAATTCATCACAAAATTATTTTTCAAATTTATTTGTGTGAATTTAATCAGTAGTTGTTAGTATATATCCTGTCAATTATTCTTTATTCCTGAAATAAAAGTTGTATCAGGCAATATGCTATATAATAGAAGTGGTACAAATAGAGATTAAATTTTTCTCTAAAAATGGATTTTATTATTGTTACGAAGTAGGATTTTTCTACCTTGAAATTGTTGAAACAAGTTGTTTATCACTTTGGCCTGCATGCCATTTTGAAAACATCTGTCTCATTCCCATTAACTATCATAATTTAAAGCATTTATATATTGCTTATTATGAGTAACCTTCAATTCCATATAAGTATGCTTCCAGCTTACTAGCAAATGATCTGTGTATATCATTTCATTATTTTAAAAGATAATATCCTGAATTAGAGCTACATTACCCTTAATGTGCCATATTAAAATTAGAACTATAGTATGGTCAAATTAACTTTCACCATAAATTATGAAATAATCATGACTAATGATTAACCTGCTGTTTTTTACTCAAAGACAATATAGTCTTTTTTGTACCAAGTACAAATGATGTCCAGAAATACAGTTAATGTTTAAATGATGATCTTCATCATTTAATGTATATTTTTTATAAAACACTAATTTCAATAAAGTAAAGTTACGATATCTAGCATACAATAGGTACTTAATGTGTTATATGTTGGATGCATGAATAAATGACTGAACAGTTGCATACAAAAGGGGGCCACAGGAGTTTTCATAATTTATTCAGTTGTAATAATAAGTCTGAAACAAACAATGATATATTTATTGGGCTTCTTCCACAAAGGAGTTACTTTATATACTAAATCTCCCTTATTTTTAGCAGTATTGTGCTAGCAGAGGAATTGAATGACTTGGTCAATAATGTTATTATCTTATGGTCAATGAGTACTGAGAAAAGATCTTACTGATTCAGAAGTCCTTCAAAATGTCTTTCCTTATATCAAAAATTATTTTATATGTATGTTATTATTACTTTTAATGGTATATATAATTAAATATTAGATAGCTGATAAATTATACTAAATATACTTACCTTGGAATAATTAGTATATTATACATATAAGCGATTGTTAAAAATAAACTATAGAAATTAATAAATATTATTCTTCAGACATATATAAATTTAAAGGCCAGGATGAGAATGAAAAGTCAGTTATATGTAAATAGAAGAAAAGGCAAGACAAAAATATTCTATGCCTCAGTTTTGAAAGACGGTATATCATTACTCTTCTCCCTCATATTCTGAAGAGTCTGCTTTAAGTCTGTAAAATTAGATAAATTCTGAATATATAGCCTCAAAAATCAAGTCTTTCTAATTTTATGAAAGTAAAAGTGAAAATCAATTTCAGTTACAGGTTTTGTAGTAGCTTGTTCAACTGCTCTCTTCATCTAGGCATATGCTCACATTCATACACAAAACATTCACAGTGGGAAGAATTTATTTCAAGACTTTCCTTTCAATGAGCCATTCTTTTCCAGTAAACTAGAATGCAATTCTCAAAACTTTGACCAAATAATATGATAGTTTATGGTATAAAATAAAATGTTCTAATTTTTGTGGTTTCATTTCCTAATTTTGAAGTTCCTTTGCCCAATAGTTTCATTGTAATTTACTAGATTTTTAGTTGATGAAGGAAGGCATTCCATTTTATCTGATTTTTTTCTACAATAAAACAATACAATCCTCTATATTTGGCCTTTTGTCAAAAAGTGTTAGGAATTTCACTTGATCTTTCCAAATCGGTTTGTGATTCAACTTGGGGAAGGGACGTAAAACACTGAATGAATGGATGAAAAATGAACTCCAAGGTCAGGAGGTTTTACTTTTGAGTGTTGGCATCAAGACATGTAACTGTGACTTAACAGTGTGAGTAATCAAATAGGATTTTAGTTCAAGAGTAAGATAACCTTGTGAAGATTCTAGGAAAGAGGAGGTGATGTGTGTTTTCAGTGAAGTTGATCTTATTTAAAGGTGAGATTAAGGATTCTTTTACGTAAAGAGAAGGATCCTATAATTTAACACAGTTTCATTGTATAAAGAGATGTGATTTATATGGTTAGTAAGCCCAAAGTGGTACTTTGTAATAAGTCATGCTAACCCAACTTGCAATCAGTTAAAAAACCTACATTGTAACTGAGAAAGAGGATGAGTAGGGTAGTTTTGAAAGTGTATGGGGAGAATGTCATAATGGTCCCTATTTGATACAGCTAGTCTGACAGTGCTTTAAAGATCTAAGGACCTTGAAAAATTTCATGCAACTTTATTATATTTTGCCATAGAATTCTAAAATTATAGTTTCTAGCAGTTCAGCACATAGATACAACAGTTAGAAGTGACAAATATAAGTTTTCTTCTTTTATTTTTTAAATTGTATCTTTTTTTTTTTTATGGAGGTAATGGTGAGTTGTAGCACTGTGAATGATTTGTAGCATGGATTCACACCTTCCCAGATTTATGATGTCATACCACAGCTGTCACCAAAGCACCTATTATTCCTCTACTCTTTACCATCTGTGCCCCCCCCTCCCCTTACTCTCTATTCCAATCCTCTCCCTCTAATAGCCTCAAATTTGCAGTGAGATTTCTAGGGCTTGTTTTAGTTTTATTTTGTCTACTCCTTTGTATTTTTTTTAATATATTCCACATATCCACAAATGAGTGAAATCATATTTTGTCTTCCTCTTCATTATTTCATTTAGCATAATCCCCTCCAATCCAATCCATTTTGTGCTAAATGCTATGAATTCATTTTTTAATAGTCGAGTAGTACACCCAGATTTTAGAAGTGGAACTGTCAATGGGTTCTTCATAAGAATCACATGAAGTTCATTTTATTCTTCTCAAAAGATCACCTAGAATAGACCACAAATCTTAATTATTGCTATGTGTTATGCTAATTGACAGCAAGGCATTTCTTTGAATATCTCATATGAAACTATGTATTAGTAAAGTGAATTTGATTATCTTGAAATGTCTGATGCTGCATTCTTAAGACCACCAAATGCTAACCACACCACAACTACCATAATCGGATTGCAATTGGCCTCTTTGCAACTAGATTCAAAGTCATTCACTTAGCTCTGCACATAATCATCAAATTGGCTGTGTAAATTCCCCACCCAAAGAACTTCAATGACTCCCCACTGTCTCCCAATGACAAATTCCTTAGTTACACATTCAAATCCCTATGCAGTCTTCCACTTTCTTTGGTATCCTGTGAATGCATCAAAGTACCCTGTTTTTTGTTCACTGTATATCATTTATGCTTCAACATAATTCAAACACTCTCTCTGACTGTTTAAGTAATACAGATTTATTGTAGAAGATCAGGAAAATAAAAAAAAATAGAAAAAAAGAAAAAGAAAAGCAATTATTTTGCCACTTGAAGCAAATTAATATCAATTGTTAATTAGCAATTTTAAAACTTGATTTAGAGTTTTATAAATTTCTCAATGCTGAATATTTACATTTTCATCTTTTTTGTGATAGTGCACATTATCTCTATTTTTATGGGCATCTACATAAATTACTTATAAATAACTCCTTGAAAGTATAATAACTGAGTTATAAGATATTAAAGCTTTTCAATTTTATCAACACCTCAACTGAAAGTCACTCTGACTTAGCCTACCAAAAGAAAAATGTGAAATAATCATTTACCCAAACCTCTTATGTATATGTTGATATTTGATGTTTTTAATTTAGAAAGTTTTTTCATATTCTTTATTACTCTCTGCCACACTGTCGTATTTTTATTGATTTAATGATGCTATATATTTATAACACTGCCATAGATTGTTACATTTCCCCCATTTTTACTTAAAATTTATTACATTTTATAAATATGTAAAATATATGTGTTGTACAGCTCTTTTCCTTTATGATTATGTTCTTTGCCATAATGCTTAGCAAATGTTTTAGGTCAAATTTTTATCGTTATATTTTTTAATTTATTTTAACAACTATTAAGATGTTATTTCACTACTCTATAGGAAATTTTTCAAGAGATGACAGGTAGAAAGAAAACATTATTGTCTTTCAGACAAGTTTATCCAGGTCTCAGGTATTATGCTTTTAACATACTGTCTTTTTTGTTGTCAATTTAATTATGAAATAAATACATAAATATATACTTCTTTTTGTTTCTATCTTTTTTCTTTTATCATTCTCATCTACTGATTTTTCTTTCGGTGTTTAACCAATTAACAATATGTTTTATTTTCAATAGTTCAGAATTAATCATTATTTCTCTTTCCCAGAATATCTCAGTCATTTTGATTATTAAGTCATTTAGATTAAATGTAGAATCTCTTTGTCATGTTCCCTCTGTACCTCTACTCCATGAAGAAAATATCTGGATATGTCATTTGTTTACGCTGAGATGTATGGAGGATAACTTGATAATGTGGACATTCAATTTGTTTTATTTTCTTCTATTTAAAATTGTTTATTTTATTTCTTAGAACTTTCTGGTTCTTTTTAATTACATTTAAAACACACTTCTTAGCACACCCTTTTTGTAACATTAGTAATATTGAATGTTAGTGTTTTATATTTGTGTATCATTTCATGGTCAGAATGTGCTGATTTGTAGATGTAGCATGCCTACTTTACAAAAGAGCTCACCAACACTCAGAAAGATCTCAAGATTGCAAACTCCAAAGAAACTAATGAGTAGCCCTTGCTCAGCCTGTGCACAGTCTGTAATTCTTTTGGTTTGTAACTGCTAAGAATTAAGGGACATGAGGTCTAATTCTAACAGTTTCACTATTGCACTGTACAAAGTCTTTCCCATTTAATGTGTTTTAATTGAAGTTCTGGAGCTCTTACTTTTTTTTTTTTTTTAAATCTTTTAATGTAGAAGAATGACTTTTGCAAAAGGACCTCTCTGTCCTTTTGTGATAGAGAACTTATTAAAATGGACATAAATATTATGGCCTACTATAGATAGAAACATTCTCACAAAGACCCGGTATTGGGACTGTGCTATTGTGAAGATTTAGAAAATTTCAATTAATTAACAATGGTATTCCATTAAGGCATGATTTCATTGAAGCATTCCATCCATTCCATAACAGCATTAGTATTCCATTTAGCAATGTTGGTCACCCACTGTTTGTTTGAATTCTTTTTTTTTAGTTTTTTTTTTCTCCTTAATGACATTCATTGATAGTTACACCCCAAAATTATGTATCATAACTAAGATATGATACATGTGATACATTAGCTGAGTCCTAAAGTTAAAAATCAATAGATCATTCACTAAAATAGTTATATAATATTAAGTATGATGTGTATATCAAGATAAAAATCTAGCAAAATAATATTTCAATATTTTGATATTAAACTATTGTATATTTTTCTACATTTCAGTTCTCAGGATACGCTTATAGGTAATACACACAGGTGTGTATACATGTACAGACATATGTAATCATGTATTTAGATGAAGCTAAGTGGGTGAGACAAATTTATATTCTACTTTACTGGCAACCACTTTTCACTTTTTTAAAAGAAATCATATTTTTAAGGAAATTACCTCTCACCTTGGATCTCAGAAGAAAAGATGAAATACAGCATTCCAGGGTATCTGCTATTCACACATAAAGTACACTTCTTTTGTCTTAGTTGTATAAAAGTTGATCAGTGAATGATGATGAAATAGCAGTAAACATCACATTTTTGGGTGACATAGACTTGCCTCTAATTAGATTGAATCTCAATATTTTCTTTGCGAGTGAATGAGAATGTATTTTGTGTTTGCTAATTTGTTTTACATGAAAAAAATTCCTTTGATGAATGAAGGCAGTGGCAGAGGAGAAGAGTGAGGAAGAAATTGTCCTGGCAAGCTGATAGGGCACTTGATATCAGCGGTCCTTGCCTTCTCCTGATCTTCAGGGCTTTTTCAGCTTTGTGATCATGGCTGGGCATCTGATGATACCCTTCAGAAGTATATCACCATTTCATTCATTAGACACTTTGTATTCTGGAGAAATGACCCCATATGTTGAATGATTGTATTTCTTTTCCACCAGTTTTCTCTCACCTCCTTTTCTGTATAGATCCTTGTCCTACTTCATTAGATCGTCTTTCCATAGATACCCTGTGAGTAGCCTAAAGTACAGATATTTAACCTCAGCTATATAGAATGAAAAGTAATGGGTAGTTGAGAGCAATTTATAAGCAATCAAGCAAACAATGCAATGTCTGGAGTTGTAGCTGACAGTAGGGGAGGATAAGCAAAAGACTTGGAAAAGAAAATACTGAAAAGTATCTCTGTGAGACAGAGGAACAGTTAAAGTTCTGTCTGAAAGCATTTTTGATAAATCTAAGTTAAGATAGAAGCTTCAGTGATTACTGTTTCAGTACTGGTTTCTGCAGTTACTTAACATTGACTCTCACTATTGATCAGTCAATCAATAAACTACCAATTTTATTTCACTACTTGTATGTGACTCATGATAGAGATATTCTGTGTTTCAGTAGAGGTTAATAATTTTAGTATCATCACCAATATAAATTATTTCCTATCAGTTAGTGCACTGTATGCACGCACACACAGGCACATAGACACACACACACATTTTTGTTATTTAATTTATTTTATTTTTATTATAAGGTTTGCTATTTTATTTATTTTATTTAATCAAAGTGTTTTTGCATTTTGAGAAAAAATCTAAATAGCTGTATAAAGCAGTCTCTGGCACATCTTGAACATTCAGTAAATCAGCTCATGATTATTTTAATTATCATTATATATGCTATTATATTTTAATCAATAGTAAAATGAGGATCAAAAAAAATCAATAGTGTTATAATGTAATTAAGCGATATGGTATAGGTTACCTGACCTAAAATGCATTATTAATGTTCTAACCAATGTCAAGCTCATTAGGGACTGTGAAGAGAGAACTTTCATGAAGATGTCAACCACTCAGGCTAGAGAAAAAAGACATAGAGTTAGTGACATGTCTATACTAATATGCTTTTATTTTTCTCTTAAATGTAGTTCAATGATTCAAAATCACTAGGAAGTGTGTGTTTGAACTTCTAGAGGTGTGTAATAGATGTTATATAGTGCCATGGAGCACAGGGACCCATTATTATATTTCATTGTCTCTTTTATTACCTAAGGGTAAGTGCAGGCAATAGAACAAGGTGTCAAACTTAGTTTTAACCTTTGCTAGAGGAAGAAGTTAGATGAAGGGTTGAAAGGTATTTGTAAGTCATTATCCTTAGACATACCTCACCAGCTGTCCTTTTGCAGTTACTGAGCATGAATGTTATCCAGACTGTAGTGTCAGCCCCTCATATCAAGTTCTACTTAGTCCTGTTGTGTTCTCCATGGGACCTTCACCTGAGTGCCTCTGCTTTATCTAATGTATTGTAGATGAGTTAGCTTTCCCCACTGTGCAGTCTACTCAGATGAATTGTGCATAAAAACACAATAAACCCCATTTCTGAATATTTAGGAAAAGTTTTATTTTTTTCCCTTTATTTCATTTAGGATATTCTGGATCAAATGACATATCACCAACTGTAGTGCACTTCTTTAAGTTAGATATATGAAGCCAGATAATAGTCAATATTTATAACATTGATATTTGCCTCATTTATTTGATTTTTTACAAATTTAAGTATTCATTGATTTCTGACTTAAATTGATGGTTTCATATGGATAATATTAGTTATTTGATATGTGGTGTATATGTAAAAGTCTGGAGACAATTTGTTCCTTTAGATTTCTCCAGCAAGTCCCATTCAGTGAGTTTTCTACTAATTTTTCCTACCATCAATAATAGGAAAACTGGAGCGAAAAGCTAAGGTTCTAAAATGTCTAACTAATGGCAACCACAGTATGCACAACATTTCTAAAGTTATGTAAACTGATTCTACCCTGTGATGATTTTGTTGTTGCTTAGTTGACTAGCATGATTGAAGTGAGAGAATAATGACAATATGAATCCACAGATTTTAGATCCAGAGGATTAAACTTTAGATAATTTCAAGAATTTCCTGCCATGACTTTTTTTTTAGAGCAAATGCTTTGTAATTTAGCAAATATCTATGTCATATCTATAAATAATTTGAACGGTTATACCTACTACGGTCAACCTTTCAGCCAGGACTCAGTTCTTTTATCGTTTTCATTACTTTTTTTTTTTTTAACATTTGTACTCTTCTTTTTTTTTTTTTCCCCCAAGATTTACTTATTTATTTACACAAGCACTGGGTACAGTCAGAAGCACGGGAGGGTGAGAGAATTCACCAGAGCCAGAGCGGGGAGCAGAGCAGGCAGAAGGACGAAAGTACACTGCTGAGGGGAGCAGCGGGCGGCAGGAGAGGTCTGCGCGCCATGTGGGACCCTCCTCAGGTGTCTGGGGAGCAGCTGGGGATAGAACTGGCGCTGCAGAGGCTGTGGGCAGCTTCGCAACCCAGCGCTCAACCGCTGTGCCCCCAGGGAGGCCCTTTTATTACTTTTTAAATCATTTTTTACTACATACATGTTGTTTATCTTTTTTTTGCAACATTCAAATTTCCTTATTTGTACCTCCTTAAAAACATTTTACTTTTCCTTACTTATCACCAACAATAATAAGTCTACTTCACCAAGTAAGGGTAGATTAGGAGAATACAGATTTTTTATTCTATCACACTATTACTCTTGTTTATACCTTACCATATAAGGTCTTCAAAGACTATATAAATGCCCTAAGTACTTTTTAATTAGCTAATCCCAAACAACATCCTTGTGAAATTTATTAGGGTTATACACATTTATGAAAAAAAACAAACAAACTTTAAGTTGCTTTATTTTAACACTTTAGGTATAAAGCAAAACATGCAAACTATAAAGCTTAAAGAAAATCTGGGTTAAATATATTACATCAGAAACAGGATTGAGCTGAAAAAACTTAAAAAAAAATTGTGCTCAACTTATTGTGATAATCGGAAGTTAGAAAAATGACACCACATATAAGAGACTTGAAATGGACCATTTTTGTAAGAGAATAGCTTGAATAATTTAGTTTCAGTTAATTTTAAGAAGTATTCTCTAATGTATTTAAACATTCTTTAAATTTATATTATTTACATCTAGATGTAGGGAATTGCAGAGCTGGATATTGTTTCAGACATTGTTTCACTTAGTCCCAATACTTAACAGATGTGAATGCCCACAGAATAATATCATGATTCAGAGATGATACAAGTATTTTTTAACATTCTACAAATTAATATTATTGTATTCCATTGTATAAAACTATTTCATTTTACTTTTAGAATCATTTGTGCCTCCTCTTTTTTTTAAGATTTATTTATTTATACAAGCACTGGGTACAGTCAGAAGCCCGAGAGGGTGAGAGAATTCACCAGAGCCAGAGCGGGGAGCAGAACAGGCAGAAGTACTTAAGTACACTGCTGAGGGGAGCAGCGGGCTGCAGGAGAGGTCTGCCCGCCATGTGGGACCCTCCCCCCGGTGGTCGGGGAACAGCTGGGGATCGAACCAGTTCACAGAGTCTGCGGGGCAGCTTCGCAACCCAGCACTCAACCACTGCACCACCGGGGAGGCCCTGTACTTTCTATATTTTTGTTGTTGTTACTGTTACTTTTTTTGTTTTTAGTTTTGGTGTGATGAAACTTTAGTGTTTCCACGATAAGTTTCAAGATCAGAAATTGTTGTGTGGGTGTTTTATGTGTATGTGGTTATATGCACACATATGTGTTTAGACAAACCTGTGATTGGTTTGGAAAAATTTCTTTATGTTCTACAATTTAAAAAAGTTTGTTTTTTTCCATAAATGTGTATAACCCTAATAAATTTCACAAGGATGTTGTTTGGGATTAGCTAATTAAAAAGTACTTAGGGCATTTATATACTCTTTGAAGACCTTATCGGGTAATATTTCCTTCCAACATTAAACTGTTCAACAATTCATTGACAGTGACCCTTGTTTTATCAGCTCTAGGTGTGTAGTTCCTATTATACCAAGAACTCAGAAATGCCTCTTGCACTACAAATTTGTATTAGTGTGAGTTATAGGTTGTTAGAACCAAAATAAAATTTAAAAAATATTTTTACTATATTCTTCTCTACTGAGAAGTATAATATAGATCACTTGGTTATAAGAACAGAAAGTTCACTTATCGGTAAATTGTGAAACTTTTTGCATAACATCTGTCCTAATAGACCCCTTACTAAGTTAACTAGGATGGATCACTTTTTCCCTAATGGTAAATAGCTTAGCAAGTGATTTTTTCAAAATTAAAAAAATTCTGTTGCTATACTTTGCCTTACTGGATCGCCAAATATTGTCATGCAGTTTGGTCCTTAATACTGCAGGTCATTTATTTTATAATGTAGGTGAGATTTTTAAATTTAATGAGAAATTAACAGGATAATATTAGTTATACTTGCATTTATATTTTGGAAAATCTTCAACTTTTAAAATTCTAAAATATTTAAAAACTGTATCAGTCAGGCATTTGATTATGAAAGTGAAAAACAGGAAAATGTTATCATTTTCATTTTGCATAATTAAAAAAATAGATTTATACTTTAGAGCAGTTTTAGGTTAATAGCAAATCAGATGGAATGTAGAGCGTTCCCATATACCACCTGTTCCCATAAATGCATGTCCTTCCTACTTATATATATATATATATATATATATATTATATATATAACAAGAGAAATAAAACTGAGATGGGTATAAATAATGCAGTAACAAAATCTACATTTCTACTATCTCAGATGTGTCTGCTGTCTTATAAACTATGTTTCTTCTTAGCCAGTGGTGTAAAAAAGAACTCTGATAAGAGATCAACAAGCAACTATAAACCAGAGACACACTACAGCGGGTGGGGTAAGAAGGGAGTAGGAGCAAACCAAGGATGGTGGGAATTGTATAGGGACTATAACCAAGATAAAAATGCATGCATTGTACAAAAATGAAAAATGATGTAAAAAATACATATATAATTTAAAAAATTAAAAAATAAATAAAAAAAAGATGTGAAAAGCATCTAAAAGTTTTCTTTTAACCAACCTGTAGTGATTAATCAGAATCATCTTCCTTTAGTTGCTGAAAATTCTTGTAGTGTTGCTGAAAACTGTCTCCTGCAGGGGGGAGATTATCTAAAAAAAAATAAATTCAGCATTTCCATCTCTTAGTTAGTATAATGAGAGAATATTCTAGGAAGACAGAATTTAAATAAAATGAATATTTTTTTTAGTAAATTCTGAAGCTCTTCCAGATGGAAATAGAATGTTTTTCAAATGATTTGGTAGAATTTTATGGGTTGTGACTTTGTTGTGTTGTTATATGATAATTTAGTTAAAACAGTGAAAGCAATGCTGTAAAGTGATAAGAAAAATGCAATATAGGATATGTCCCCCAACACACACATACAAACCCACACACACACACACACACACACACAAATGCACAATGTATCTTGTTTTGCTTACTAATGACTACCTTAATATGTGTTAAGTTAATGTTTTTCCGCAAATAGGTTAATATCTCCTTATTGTTTCTCTAGGGGTACAGGTGAAATCCCCTAACTCTCTTTTTTCCCCCTCAGGTAGGATAAGTAATCAAAACTGCATCAGATTGGTTAGCAAGGGAAAGATCAATTTAAAAATACACATATAGAGAAAGCAAAATGTGGACCACTCAGGATACATATCCTGTGTTAAGGGACCTGGGGAATCAAGGAGGGAGGAAGGGAGGGCTTCATTTTTTGTTCTGAGAGTAAAAAGACGAGTCTCTCAATATCTGGAGAACATGTTCACTCATAAAACCACACTTGGATGAAAGCCCTTGTCCACCAAAGAAAATTCTCCAAATGAAGGGGAGTGAGCAGTAATTACTTCTTCAACTAGAAGGGCAAAGGATTGAAGCAAGGAAAAGAGAGTCTTCTCAGACTTTTGGGACTTAATTCTTCTTAAAATTCTTCTTAAAATAATCTTTGTGTGTGTGTGTGTGTGTGTGTGTGTGTGTTTTCAAAGAAATGTTAACAGATATCTCTTGGTTGACCTTAGCTCCATATATCAAGGTGACATGTTCTGGAAGATGCCTGTACTGGACATAATGAGAAAAGTCTATGTGACCCTTTTTGGGTGGCCAAGTCCACATATTTTAAAAAGATAATCTCTGTGCTATATTATCTATGTTTCAGCAAAAAAAAATAATATTATGTCCTTGCTTATTAAAAAAATAATATTATGTCTCAATAAGCATGCATAATTATAAAATTAACATTTGGTTACTTACTGGCCTAGGGTAATTATAGATTCAACTTTGGCATGGAGGAAATGGTTTTGTCTTTTTGAAAAAGGTATTTATTTTATATTTTATAGTATCTTTTTGGAGAGTCAAAGACTTGACCGCAGTTATTTGGACTATGTGTTGTTACATAGCAAACCCAACAGTTCATGATAAATAAGGTATTATATGAGCCCTAGTTCAAGTTTCATTTAGCCAGGGAAAAGAGCTCATCATTTCTTTGGTAACAAAGACTCAGTGGTTAGGATTATGATAAGTACTTTATATACATTATCTCATTTAATCTTCACAACATGAAGTCCATTAGAGGGAACTGAAGAGCAGAAGCTAATAAGGCTTTCAAAATCACACAGCTATGAATGACAGAGGCAGAATTTAATAAGATGTATTGTTCTGATGATTAATTTGATAATGTTTCATTAGGTCATCAGATGTGTTTCATCTGCGCTGTATTAACAGAGAAGCTCTCACCATGGTTGTTGTCTGACATTTTTCTTTTGTTTACTTGACCCCACAAATACTATGGACCGATGTGAGAATCCTAAATATATTAATATTTAATATAACAACTTAAAATCTCTGAATTTTGTAATAATTATAAGTAATCCATGAGTTTGAATTAATATACAAAAACCAATATGAGTTTAGATCCAGACTGTAATAGTTAACACACTCTCCAAATAAGTTTATACCACAGTACACAGAGTTTGTTAGGAAACTCTGAAATACTTGGACACAACTTTATTCCATGCTGTCTGGGTAATAGGAATACAAGAAACACTCCACTGAGTCACATACAAATTAGAGATTAATGTCTACTTCTGTTCTATTCATGCTTCAGTGAAGGAGATAAAAGTGAACTAAAAAACTTGAAAGAATATTTGTCTTTTGGGAAAAAAGTCTCAGTTTTCAAACCAATATATATATATATATATATATATATATATATATATATATATAATAGGTGAACCAAATATTTCAGATTTCCTATTGGCTGAGGGAGAAACTTGATTTTCAACAAAGCGTTATTTTTCAGTTCTTAAAATATTATTGTTTCCTGATTAGTCAGACATTGGCCAGATTCTGGGATGAGGAGGCAAAGTGAAAAGTCCACTGAAGGGTATGGGTCACATTTATAGGGAACAATATTGTTGGTAACAAGGTTGGATTTCCATAAGCTTTGGAAATGGGATAGAAGAGATTCATAATTCTTAATAGTGACTTGGTATTATTTTTGAAAAAGAGAAATTCATGGCTGCTTTATTAAATTTATTTGTACAAAAAAAGGTAAGAATATCTGAGATTTTTCTTTTTTTAAAGAATTATTTTTTTTTATTTCAGTATGCATACAAGAACTGGGTATAGGCCAGAGGTGCGAGGGGTGAGAGGATTCATCAGAGACAGAGTGGGGAGCAGAACAGGCATATCTACTGAAATACGCTGCTGAGGGGAACAGTGGGAAAGACAGGAAAGGTCTGCTGTGCCATGCAAGTTAGCTCACTGGCTGCAGTGGCTGGTGATAGCTTGATAGTGCTAAGACTTAACCCCTTCACCACCAGGGAGACCCATCTGAGGTTTTTCTTGATAGGCAACACAGAAATACAGGATATGCTTTGTAACTTGGCATTTATATGTTACCTCTATTATTTTGGGGCACATTTGTGAATCTTATTTCCATCTTGTGTAAAGAAACAGGTTTCTTATGAAAGGATTCAGGGTTAAATGGTAGAAAATATCTACAGTATAAAATACATTGAATGCATTCCATGAATACATCCTTCCCTCTTTTTTATTAAACCATGACTTAGATTTTAAATAGTTATTTAGATAGCATTAGCTTGCTTCCAGTCTGGGGAGGAAATGATAACAACAAAATGGTTTTGTAGTATTTTCTAAGTTACAGAAATGAGAAGTTGAAAGAGAAGTAAACAATACAGTGATAAAAATTCTTTTTCATTAAGTAATTCTCACTAGTCCATGATTTAAATTTATGCCCATAATTGCTATAGATATTACTTAGGAAAGTTCTGTTTTGCTCCAGAATGCCCAGAACTTCCCAGTGCTTGCTTGCCAGCATATATATTCCGCAATTCCTTATTATAATATTGCAAGATGAAAGGATACATGTAAAGCAGATGTATTGTTTTTTGTCAATAGGAGTCATGAAATAGATCAATAGAAAGTATTTGTTCTAGCTCTACATTAGGAAACAAAATCCCATGACTCATAGCTTTTATCATCTCATCTCCAAATCCCCTAAAATCAGAATGTAATTTAACTTGATAAATTACATAAATAATATTGGAAATTGATCACACATTGCCTTGACTAGAGCATAGACGCTTGGCTGCATCATAATTACTAAAACACCACATTCTCAAGAGAACTTACAAATTTACTTGAGAAGGGTCTAATGACCCTTAACCCCGATCATAAGATCCCACTGTTTGTGGCTGTGTAGCCACATTATAGGAGGTATTAACAACAGAGGCAGGGATCCCTTCAAATCTGCTATATTTAAATAGGTACATTGGTCTCCTAATGAAAAAGGGAAGCAGGCTATGATAATTTCAGATAAATGATTAGCATACTTTACTCTGAGTTGTTTTGTTTGGGCTTCAGAGACATGAGTTTATAGTTGACAATCTTAATTTTGCCTTCTTAAATACAACATAAATTAATGAACTTTTGTGTAACATTAACCAATAAAACTTTCTTATAGTTACTTCTTTCGGGTTTCATATGACAAGAAGTGCTAGTTCTCTCTTTGGAGGGGGGGAATCAAAACCTTAACTCAGATCTTAGTATTGTGATGCTAACTGAAATTACTGCAGACTTTCTTCCCCTTATCTGGTGGTCTATTGTCTGCATTGTTAAGTAGCTGAAATTCCAGTCAAAACAGGAATCTGGTAGCTTGTTAGGCTTCAGAAATGCTGAAACCAATATGAGACACTGATTCACATTGCCCACATTATTATTTTTCAGTAAGAAGCATAATGATGTTATAAAACTGAACATTACAGTTGGAGAGTAAAAGCTTTGGCTCTTAGGATATTTCTCATTGTGCTTTTTTATGGGAAATAAAATGAAATAACATAGGGGAGAAATCATGTGGTTTAGTGCTGTTGCAATGACAACTTTAGCAAACAAGGTATGCTACCACCAAGGAAGGCCAGAGCAGCATTAGGCATTGAAACTGTCTCCCCAGTCAGGGCGAATAAACTAAAGGGAAAGAGTTATGATAGTGAGAATGGTTCAAATCTCTATGGGCCCTTAAAAATGAGATCTTTGCTTTTCTCTCTTTGGTTTTTACCTGGATTCTAATAGCTATCCATTCATCCAGGTATGTTGTTATTGAACCACTCTCTTTACAATTTGGTGCAGGTTTAATGAGGGGATTAATAACAATAAACCTTGTTATTGAAGTTTTGACTTTGCTACAAATTGGGGACTATTAACTCACAGAGTCAAAAGCAAAATATAGAAAATAAAATAAAAATCTCCCAGTGATTAAAGAATGGGTGGCTTTATCTGTATATATCCCAAGCCAGATATAAAATAGATCTTTGATATTGGTTTTAAGAAATTTTAAATCTCATGATATAAGCAAAGAAAAAGGTAAGTAAATGAACAAAGTGATTTCTGTTAGCTTAACATTAAGGTCAGAATGAAAATAATTTTATTTAAAGCTCTTAAAATTTCAGCATATGCCAGCAAGTCAAATCAGTGTGGGAGCTATAAAATTGGTCTAAGCCCAAATCAAAATTTTTGTTTCTGTTATTTAGGTATAAATAAAACACGTCCCCTACTTTATTGTATAATTTTCTTATCTGAGGAGGTGTACACTTAATCATAAACAATATTGTATACCAATGTTACCTCAATAAGAAAAATATACAATAAAGTACAGGAACACATAGTCTTCCACTCCCTTCCACTGGAACCCTACACACTTTGTTCCCCAACTTCCCCCTCCATTTCTAGGGTTTGTTTTGGTTTGGTGTTGTCTCTTTTGTTTTATTTCTCTATATTCCATATAGGAATGAAGCCATCAGGTTTTATCATTTTCCTTCTGACTATTTCACTTAGCTTTCTCCTCTCCAGTTCTACTCATGTTATCTTTCAAAGATCATTTTATGTTCCACAAAAGAATTAGGAAATGATTTGAAAAAGCATAAACCTCAGTGAGTAATACTTAACCCTGAATCATTTATTTATTTTTTTATTTTTTTTAAGATTTATTTATTTATTTATACAAGCACTGGGTACAGTCAGAAGTGCGGGAGGGTGAGAGAATTCACCAGAGCCAGAGCGGAGAGCAGAACAGACAGAAGGCCCAAAGTACACTGCTGAGGGGAGCAGCGGGCGGCAGGAGAGGTCTGTGTGCCATGTGGGACCCTCCGCTGGTGGCCGGGGAGCAGCCGGGGATCGAACAGGTGCTGCAGAGGCTGCGGCCAACTTCGCAACCCTGTGCTCAACCGCTGCACCACCGGGGAGACCCCTAACCCTGAACCATTTAATCGGGGATGAAAACACATGATTATATTTATTACTTATAAGCCATTTGTGGATTGACACTATTAATAATAGCTGGGACAGGGTGGGGTGGGGAATGAAAATGTTTCTGTGACATGGTTGAGGCAATGTTAACAGTAAATGCCACCAAAATTTGAATCTTGCTGGAGTATCATATTATCTATTTATTTTAACATACATTTTGTCAGTTTAATGCTTGTATGTGTACTGATATCTTCATTATGCAGATGAGGCAACTAACAAGGGGTAGAGCAGAACTAGATGTGTATGATTTCAAAGACAATCACCTCACAGCCACGACCTAATGTATCCTTGCAGGAGATTCTGAAGTCATGTTTGTAAGGTTATAAAAACAGGGAAAGGATGTTTCAGTACCTGTGTGGATAGCTGTAAGTAGCACTTCTAAGATGCAGAAAAGATAACAAAGATGTAATAAACTGAGGTGGGATTTTGTTTCATAAACTCTGACTTCAGGGTATTTAGGTATAAGTTTTAGTTTTCTCCTCTGTAAAGATAAATACTAATGTCATTTCTGGTGGACATATGAGAATCCTATTAGATGATACATGTATTTTGTCAGTTACAAATACTACAGATTTTGACTTTTGCTAGTTATATCTATTAACTACGCTAGGAAGAAAGAGGTCAGGAAACAACTTTAAAAACCTGCTTTCTAGGGGCCTCCCCTGGTGGTGCAGCGGTTGAGCGCTGGGCTGTGAGGCTGCCCACAGCCTCTGCAGGGCCAGTTCGTTCCCTGGCCACCAGCAAGGGTCCCACAAAAAAAACCAAAACAAACAAAAACAAAAACAAAACACAAACAAAACCTGCTTTCTAAACTTGACCCTCTAGTCATCCTTTTTTCTCAAATTATTTCTTAGGACAATTGAATTGTAAGACATTTATTCCAGACAATTTGACTTATGTTGGAAGATTTAAAAAAATCACAAAACGAATTGAATATGAACAAATTCAAAAGTTTCCGCTATCACCACAGGTTTTGGGGCAAGCTAAAATCTGTATGTAACACTAAGAGAACAACATTGGCAGCAAGTTCTACAAGTCATGGTGCTCCACATAATGAACAAATTGTGATATATTCATAGCTGTAATTTTACAAGCTATAGCTTTTGTAATTTATGAAAGTATAGATGAAAATTTGCAAAATCTATACTGTATTAGTTTCAATCTCTTGCATTTTTCATGCTTTGTGTAGATAAAACATATATTTATGTATGTTTATAATAATTAAGTCATTTAAATCAAGAACATATGTGACTTTAAATTCTTTTGCACCAAAGGAATGTAGACTTTATTTAAAATAATACTTGAGTTCAAACATGCTATGAATTTACAAATCCATTGGAGGAGAAACAAAGTGAAACATTTTAGGAAGCATTCAAAGAAAGAAGTTGTAACTGAATCATTTCATAACCCTGGCCATATATAACATTAACAGTTAAGGAAAATTATAATGATGTTCTAAAAATGATAACATACTTTTTAGAGCAACAATCTCTCAAATGTTAAATAAAACTAATTTCAGTGAGGATTCTAGAAATAGACCTAAATGTATACTGTTTCTACCAGTTCTTTATGTAATCTAGACAAACCTTTTTGTGATTCTGTTTGTCTATAAAACTTTCCTGTCTGAGATGATTCATGATGTGAGTTGATGAAAATGTGGTTCATACAAACCATTTTGATATTCCATTTTTACCCTCATATTTTCTAGTAAGATTAACAATCTTCTTTACTCTTTATTTTTGTATTTCAGGACATCATTGCAATTTATATGACCCTTGTTTTTATAGTTGATAATGGTTACTTAAGTCACTACTGTTTTTTCCACTCTATGTTGTACAACAGTTTTAATTTACCCTTCGATTAATTTATAAATTCCTAACTTATAAAAGTGCCTGCATTATTTTAACTACATGGTAAACATAAAGTGAAAAAAGGAAATATTATTTTTAAGTTCAACCAGCTCAGTATTATGCTTCCTAATAGCCTTCAATTCAAGAATTTATGACCAAAAAATTATTCAGAAATGAAAAAAAAACAATTATTAATTTACTTGAGCTAATATTGGCTTATACAACTGTATATAATTCAGAGAAATAATTTCACACCTCAGATATATGTCACCATACTTCACCCACCCTGGAGTTCCTATATCTCTTTATCTTATACCTTCTGGCACCTTCCCAATTTGTTCCCACTGCTCTCCCCTCTAGAGGTATCACTTCTTCAGTTATCTCTAGGCTTTGTTAGTTTAGTTCTGCCATTTCCTTTGTTTTGTTTCTTTGTAGTATACATATATGTGAAGATCATCTGATATTTTTCTTTCTCCTTCTGACTTATTTTACTTTGCATAACCCCCTCCAGTTCTATTCACATTGTCTCAACTATATATGAATGCATATATATGTATATATATATATATATATATATAAATAGCTGGAGAGTATCCCTTCCTATATATGTACCATATCTTCTTTTTTTTTTACTTTTTTTTAAAGATTTATTTATTTTTGCATACAAGAGCTGGGGAACAGGTCAGAGATGCGGGGGGTGAGAGATTTCACCAGAGAAAGAGTAGGGAGCAGAACAGGCACACTGACTAAATACACTGCTAAGGGGAGCAGTGGGTGAAACAGGAGAGGTTTGCTGTACCATGTAGGTAGCTCCCTGGCCTGCTGGGGATTGAACTCATGCTGCAGAGGCTGCAGTTTGCTTCATAGTGCCATAGTGTGGTGTTTAACCCCTTTCACCACCCAGGGAGGCCCTGTACTATAATCCCATCATCTGCCATTATACACTTGGCTGTTTCCATAATTTTGCTATTGTAAATAGTGCTGTGAAGAACACAGGAGTGCATATATCCTTTTGAATTAGCGTTTTTAGAGTCATTCTTTATATGAATGCCATGGAATGGAAATACTGGATTATATGCATATCTATTTTTAATATTTTTTAACTCCTCCATACTGTTTTCCATGGGGCTGGACTGTTCTGCATTCCCACCAATAGTGTATGAGATTTCCTTTTTTTCCACATTCTTGTCAACATTTGTAGTTTCTATTTTTCATCCCTCTAATGGGTCCTTTTCACTGCAGTGAGGTGGAGATCAACAGCATTAATTTGTGCAGACACTCAGGTCTCACCACAGAAGTAATGAGTCAAAATCTGAATTTTTCTTAATATTCCCCATATGATCTTACACATATAACATTGGAAAAGGCCTGCCCTGAAACATTTTTACCCAACTGCAATCCTCAGATGTAATAATTTCATCCATTCTTTCAGCAGATATTTGTTAGTAATTATTTTGTTTCCTTGAAAATCTTCCAATGGTTTGAGGTTATATTTAATGCAAAGGAGAAAAGGCCAATCTGGAATGACTTTAGTAAGATCTTGGTGGACTAAGAACCTTAACTTAGGCAAAAGGGGATGGGTGACAGAAACAATTAAGAAAGAGATAGGCAGGATAATCCTATGTATTTGGGGATGCTAGTTGATATTGGTCTATGGCAGGTATGACTCATCGTAGGGTAAAGAAGTAACACCAACATTAACTCAATTAAAAAAAATGAGGAAAACATCAGCCCTACAGGAGTTTACTAGGCAATAATAGTTAAAACCATGTGGCACCTACACATTTGCTTGGAGAACAGTATTTCAATAAAACAGAACATTGTCTGAAAGTGGGGAACAAATAACAGTAACACAAAATATGAACTTTGTATTTTTTGCCTAGGGATTCCTCTATGAAAACATGGAAAGATATAAAAAAAGTTAATTTTGAAATGTAAGTAGATATAGGAGAGCATGTTTATATTACAGAGGATTCCCTACATGACTAAAGGGTTATTTTATAAAAGTGGTTTCCCTATGTATCAAGAATAATTTAATATATAACATGAAACTAAACAACTTTATTTCAGGACACTGTTATTTTTTATGGTAGGATTAATATTTTATAAAAACAAATTTAAAAATTTTCTTGAACTTCTGTTGGTTCAAGGCAAAATGCACATTTGGTTTTTCTTCACCTATTTGTTGTCCAATGCACTACATGGGTATGGTATTTATTCAACAAAAGTGCATTGAGTGGAACATGACTGAGGCCCTTGAAACGATTCATCTATTCAATGAAGGTTTAAACTTCTCCTAATGAATCATTGCTATTTCGTCACTGAGAAAAGAACCATTGAGGTTACATACCTTGAGCTTTGTAAATGAGTGGCATGCTTATAAAAAGTATAATAATAACTTTATGTAAAATGGCATTTATATTTCTCTACTGTATATAATTAAATTTTTTAAAGGGGCAGTGCTATTTGAGTCTCTAATTATATATTATATTATATTATATGCATGATTTCTTTTTTTTTTTTAAAGATTTATTTATTTATTTATACAAGCACTGGGTACAGTCAGAAGCGCGGGAGGGTGAGAGAATTCACCAGAGCGGGGAGCAGAGCAGGCAGAAGGACCGAAGTACCCTGCAGAGGGGAGCAGCGGGCGGCAGGAGAGGTCTGTGTGCCCTGCGGGACCCTCCTCCGGTGGCCGGGGAGCAGCTGGGGATCGAACAGCACTGCAGAGGCTGCGGGCAGCTTCGCAACCCAGCACTCAACTGCTGTACCACCGGGGAGGCCCTGCATGATTTCTTTTTGTTACAATATTCTTCTTTTGAGTGTGGAATTGGATATTAGAAAATCATACCTTATTAATATTGCTTACTCTTTCTGATTTTTGCCATATGAGGTCTAAAGCAACACTAATATTCACTAGATGGAAATATTTTGAATGAAGACATTAAAATTATAAGCAACATATAAAAGAGGATATAGTTTATACTTTTTTATAATGTAAATTCTGTCATATCTTATTATGTTTGGTAATCTTATAGTTACTGATCTTAGCCTTCTTCCATGCCACGAATTATATATGACTCTACTAATTCAGATGTTAGAGGTTTGCAATATAATTATTGACTTCTTTTGCATTATTTGCATCGAAATAAAACTAGAACTTTGGTTTCAAACTGCTCATATATAAGTGGGAGATATAAGAGAAAGGTAGTTTTTCACTATCTCTGTGAGAGATGTTTCTCTGGCATATAGTAGATGCTTGATAAAACTTGGTGACTGAATCAGCAGCTGCAAAATGACCTTGGTTTAGAATCAAGATTGACTTGAATATCATCTGAACTGCTTTGCATACACTTGGAAGTGAGTAAAACTGGTTAAAACTGAACTGCAGCCTAAAATGATTTGAGGTTCAACAGACATGGGTTAATGTGATCCATTAGACAACACTATGACCTCATCAACACAACTAGAGATAAATGTCACATCAAATCATTCAAGCAGAAATTCTTGTTCTTTAGGCGGTAACTCTAGGAGGAAAAAAAGCCAAAATGATGAACTAGACCAAATCCGCTATCTTTCACATTGCAGAGTAGCTGCAATTCCTAATAGTGAGGCTCAGCAGCTTTTGGGCTGATCAGGCTATTTTGGTGCTATATCAAGAGAAAATTTTGACAGTCTTGGCTCGCAATTTAACCTCCTTCAGAACTGTTACAATCTGGTGGGGGAATATCCACAGAATACTAAACATCTATCTTGTTTTAAAACCAGCCATTCTCTCATAAATAATAGCTGTATTTCATGCATGATCCTCTTTTTGTTCTGTTGCTACAGAAGCAGTCAACTAGGCAACAGAGGAAGCAAAAGTAAACTAACATATTCCCAGTTCTCTTGGCATCACTGATGAAAATGTCTATGATGCTTATGATGATCCAAAAGACATAAGAAGAAAAAAACATGTTGGCTTGTGTTGTATAAGTAAAGTGTGTGTAGCAGGAGGATGGAGCATGGACTGCCAGTGTTTGCCAATTGAAAACAAAGCTTTAAGGGAGAATGTGTTACAGTTCCAAAGCATGCTGCAGTTCATGGGAGACTAACAGATGAGCATTTAAACTATTTTTAACACGCAGAACTTGCATTTAGCATTTATGTATTGAATGGTTGATTTACTATGTTAAAATGTATTTCTTAAGGCAAATTAGAAAGTATAAACCTTTCACTGTATTGTTTAGAATAAAAGGGTGCTTGTGATATATTTGTAAAACAGGTACTGAGAAGATATGTTCTTATATCCTTTAGTCTTTGCTTTCATGAAGCATATCAATTACTTCTTTAGGGCCTAAATCTCTGAATCTTAGTGATGGGTTTTAGCACATGTTTTCCTGAAATACAGGCCCCACTGAAATATCCCTTGTATTGCCTACTAGGGAATCATATTCCCTAGTGTATTGTATTGCCCACTTTAAAAAAAAAAATAGTAACTGTACAATCCAAAGTCGTGCAAACATCTTAATAACTAGTGAGAAAAATTACAATTGCTATGTCACTTTAAAAATAATTTTAATAGCTTCAAAAACTCTCTCTAAGATGGTTATAAATATATAGAAACAAATACTACACCTTATTAGTCATACAATACATTTATTAATATATATAGAATATATATATTAGTATATATACTAATATAATATATATATAATATAACATACTATATATAAGCATATATAGAAACAGATACTACACCTTATTAGTCATATAATACATTGCATTTTAAAAACTTAGAAACACTAAGAAGTGGTTTAATTAGCAAAAATTTTTCAAGAGTAGTTTAAATGTATGCTGTTTTCTTGTCATCTAACTTATAATGCAGAAAAAGCATCTTTTCTATGCCTGGTGAACTGTCATACACCTGTCTAAGTTTGAATCATCTAACAATTTGTAGTTTCAATGATTTGAAGTGTCTCAGAATTATATTATTATAAGATTTTTGCCATCATTCTGAGATCTCTCCATCCTTTTCATGACAGTCATTTCACTCATTTTTGTGCAGAATTTTACCTTCACAAAGTTCTTCTGGCTGAAGAGCTACAATCTCTTGAACAGCAACTGATCAACATTTCCACACCAGTTATTCCATCCCTAACTCATTTATATTCTATTCAAATTTAACTTGTGATGGTATCACTTTTTGTTTCTTTGCTGCACTTTCATCTTTGTTGGTCATTTACTTCTTTCAATTATCCATCTTTTGTGAAATGTGGCATAGGTTTATCACTAGTAGACAGAAAGAACAGAACTATGTGATTTGCTGCCTGTGCACTTTGAAAGGAGTCCCAAGATTGGTCACTGATGCTACATAGTAATTTGTGGACTAAACACCTAGCAGCCAAATTTGTACTGTGTAACTCTGCAAACTATATATCAGCCACTTTTATTACACTGCAGTAGCTTAAATTTGAACCATGTTGTTAGGAGAAGTGTTATTTAATGGAAACTGCAAGTAATACTTATGGGGACTATGCAAATGAGCCTGCCTATACAGATAACTTGTCAATAAACTACATGAATCAAGTTTGAGTCACAAGTTACTAGGAAGTGGTGAGGCAAATGGTACATCCATAAACTTTTGATACAAATCCTACATTTAAATTAAATTTGCATGGGCTGGGAAATTCTCTTTTAAACTGAATTGTCAACCTGTTTCAAAATGAGTGTTCCCAAGATATGCTAATAAATTGAGTTATGCCATATTTATATTTGGAATTGCATAAGGGCAGTTTCCAAAACAGCCTTGTCTGTTTTCTTGTGCACAGTTCTCAGAGTATCTTGTACTAACATGATGTGTACTCTGACATGTTTCATTTAAGGAGTCCTTTGTGCTCTGTGCTCATTTTTCTGCTGACCATATCCTTGTCAGTATTTTTTTTCTTATTACAAGCTGAACAACGCTGTTGATTAAAAAAAATAAAAACTATTGGACTCATGAGATCTCATAAGGACACTTAGTAATGAAAAGCTGCAGAACTCTTTTTCTGTAATTTTCTATATATAAATTATTTTAAAATCATATTTCCTTTTCCCAGAAGTAAGTTGATATTTTAAATTAATATATAGACCCTCTTTTCTTAATATTGCTAGTGCCACAGATTTTTTGCTCTCTCTAATTACTTATTTAAGGCTGATATAAGAACGTTTCCCACTAGACATCACCAAATGTACCTAACCTAGTTATGTTTCCAGACTGACTTTCGTTATTGTAACATGATTAAAATACCACATTAATTATGTAAAACTATAAAATGGAATTCAACAGAGGTAATAAATGCATGTTAATAATACATAAGTTATTAATCTATGTACTTGGTTGAATGAGATGTAGAATATATTTTCATTTTATAGAGATTAACTATACTTTTTATATGGTTATTTTCTTTGATCTTATCCATCTATAAGAAGAAAATCTTTTTCAGGGTTAACCTGGATTCAAGATCCTTTTCATTAATCTTATTTTAGCTTCTTAATCTAATATGAATAATTATTTGATACACTGAAAAGTTCTCAAGATATTCTAGTATTTTCTGGACTTGGAATTTCATTTAACAAAAGAGCAAGTACAAATCAGTGTCAGAAAAGATTTCAGAAGTCTGTTGGTAATATTTATTTTAAATATAGCATTGTAAAATCATCATTATTGGTTTATTTAGGAATTTCTCTCTCTCTCTCTCTCTATATATATATATATACACATATATATATGGTATTAAGAAGAGGTTTATACAATATTTTGAACAATACCAAGTTCTGAGAATGATAAAAGTATCATTAGTAATAATAGTTTTTAATTAGATATTTTCCAAATGATTTTAGAGATAAAAATGTCACTCATCTATCATAAGAGATAGTGAAACTGAAAGAGATAAAAGTCATTTTGAATGAAAAATTAAACCATTTCTCAGAAGAATATTGAGGAAAATGCATGAATATGCAGAACCTGAATTATATCTTGTCAGAGGCCAAACAACATCACTTTATTTTTTTTTAAGATGTATTTATTTTTGCATACAAGAGCTGGGGTACAGGCCAGAGATGCAGGGTGGGGAGGAAAGGACTCACCAGAGACAGAGTGGGGAGCAGAACAGGCAGACTGACTGAAATACACTGCTGACGGGAGAAGTGGGCAAGTCAGGAGAGGTCTGCAGTACCATGTGGGGTGCTCCCTAGCCGGCTGGGATCTAACTCAGGAATAGAACTCATGCTGCAAAGGCTGGAGATTGCTTCATGGTGCAGTGCTTAACCCCTTGTGTTACCAGGGAGGCCCCCAAACAACATCACTTTAAAAGAAAGTAAAGAAAAAACTGATAAAGGAAGATAGTTGAATTCCCTAGTCCTTGGTTCTTAGTTTCCAGGAAATTTTTAAATGTAGAAAAGAAATGTTACATTTTAGATATTACTGCATTTAATACTAAGAGGAGGACAATTTCTTACCATTTTAAGAATAGAAGATTTACAGTACAGGGCAGAGAATATAGATTAGATTAGTAAGGTTTCAACAACCCCCCAAAGTAACCATATAACACAACATCTTGTCAAATGCGTAAGATAAACAGCAAACAAAAATGACCACATTGATTAAAGTATTATCACCATGATAGGAATTTTTTTTAAAGACTTATTTATTTAAACAAGAATCAGGGTACAGGCCAGATGCTCAGGAAGGTGAGAGGATTTATTAGAGACAGAGTGGGGAACAGAACAGGCAGACTGATGAAATATACTGCTGAGGGGAGCAGCGGGTGAGACAGGAGAGGTCTGCTGTGTCATGTGGGTATCTCCCTGGCCGGCCAGGAATGAACCTGCACTACAGAGGCTGAGGACAGCTTCACAGTGTGGCACTCAACTGTCTGCACCACCAGGGAGGCCCATTATAGCAATTTTTTATATGGGATTAATTCTTAAATTATTATGGCACACCATATACTTATATTTTCTTATCTTGGTTTCAGTCTCACTATTCCCTGCATAATAAATTGAACAATGCTTAAATTATAGGACAATATAAAATATATAGGTATTTTATGGGCCTTCTCTGGTGGCGTAGCAGTTGAGCACTGGGTTGCGAAGCTGCCCACAGCCTCTGCAGCGCTGGTTCAACCCCTGGCTATCGGCGAGGGTCCCACATGGCGTGCAGACCTCTCCTGCCGCCCGCTGCTCCCCTCAGCAGTGTACTTTGTCAGTCTGCCTATTCTGTTCCCCACTCTGACTCTGGTGAATTCTATCACCCTCCCGAGCTTCTGACTGTACCCAGTGCTTGTATACATAAATAAATAAATAAATCTTGAAAAAAAATAGAATAATAAGTAATTTTTACTTAGATTGGAAAGTACTTTCACATCACTACTGTTTTCAATGCATATTAAATTAGATTGATTGGCAAAGTTTAATAGTTTTCCATTAATAGTTGAATTATTCCATTAGATTTCATAATACACCAATTATCATGGGCTTGTTTTCTTATTATCCACTAATACATATATCACAACCAATATAACTAAATATTTTTTACAAAGAGGTTAATTTACAATTTGTACTTCTGGTGACATTTCTATTACTCAGAGCAGAGATTGAATTGGTTGATGAGCATCCTAATAGGCTGATTCTAAGGGAATTTACCTAAACATTAATAGTTTGTTTTTTTTTTTTTAAATCCCTTGTGAAATCCCAAATTGTTTTGTTGTTTTGATTTGCTACTATCCCTTAATGCTGAAAGTGGTCAAAGTTACATAGCAATAACATTAGAATGATAACTAACACTTTGCAGAAATACAGTTGTTTAATAAATGGCTAACCAGGGTGGTATAGAGAAACCTTTGAATATTAGCTATCACACAAAATGTTGCTAATATAATGTGTTCACTTGAGTTGAAGTTTTTGAAAGCTGGTGTAATAAAGTCTATATGTAATATATAATAGGATCAAATATTTGTTGCAGTTTATTGGGTATTTGATTAAAATTTGAGAACTTTGATAATGATTTATGACTGATAACAATCTTGTTTTAAATTATAAAATGTATTAATTTTCCAAGATCGTGTTTCTTTTCCCATTTAAGAGGGCACACGTGAAAGTTATTATATTTCATACATTTCCTCATATTAGCATTTATATATATGATTTATATATATGATTTTATTTATTTTTAAATATTTGGCTTATTTTTTTTTTTTGTGTGTAGAAGAACTGGGGTATGGGTAGAGATGCAGGGTATGAGAGGATTCACCAGAGACAGAGTGAGGAGCATAACAAGCAAATCTACTGAAATACACTGCTAAGGGGAGTAGTGGGTGAAACAGGAGAGGTCTGCTGTGCCATATGTGGGTTAGTTCCCTGGCCAAGGGTCAAACTCAGACTGTCCATTATAGTAGTAGCAGTGAGACTTAATCAGTAGGCTCCTAGGGAGGCCCTGATTATTTTTGCTTGTGTGTGTATATAACATATATAATATTTATGTAGTGGTATATGTGTGTGTATGTGTGTGTATACCTTTTCTTCCCTGAAATTCTTTGCTTTTTGTGCTTTTCTAATATCATTGACTTTAAGCTCCCTTATGCTGACCATTTTTTTAAATCTAACATATTTTAGGGTTGTAGTCATTATACTATGTACATGTAGGTTTTAAGTCACCTATGAGTGTTGGACTTTCCCCACTACTCTAGAGTGATATTGTTATAGCTTGTTATTTGCAGACCAGGTCTAGACTGCTCACTGCACAATTGTAATAGATAACTTTTTTTTATTTATTAGAATATTTTAAAAATATATAAATATAAATGTGAGGAGGGACTCTAGATAATAAATGGTATTTTATTTTGATACAATAGCCTCATTTTCTTCTAGTATCAGACATTCAGCAATATAATTTATCAAATAAATATTGAATTTCTAGAACTTCCAAGGTGCTATGTTAGACTTTATGAAAATAAGTAAGACAAGGCTCCAGCCTTCACAAGTCTTGAAGTCCAATGGGAGGATGAGATAGTGTCCAAGAATATCTATAATGAAATATTTTCTTATAAAAGCTCACAGATTGGAAAGATAACAAAAGGGATATATATGAAGTATATTTAAGCTTCGAGTTTACCACAATATGGTTAAATGAGACTTTAGCAGGTAGAAAGAAAAGGAGGTCATTGCCAAGACAGAGTTGACAACTATGAAACTTTATTTTTTAAACTTTTTTTTTAAAGATTTATTTATTTATACAAGCATTGGGTACAGTAAGAAGCGTGGGAGGGTGAAGGGATTCATCAGAGCAATAGCGGGGAACAGAATGGGCAGACTGACAAAGTACACTGCTGAGGGGAGCAGCGGACATGGCAGGAGAGGTGTGTTGCACCATGTGGGATCCTCTCCGGTTGCCCAGGATGGAATTGGTGCTGCAGAGGCGGTGGGCAGCTTCACAGCCCAACGCTCAACCGCTGCGCCACCAGGGGAGGCCCCCTTTCTGACACCTTGATTTTGGGTATCTGGCCTCCAAAACTGGGAGAGAATATGTTTAAACTTTTTTTTTTTAAGATTTATTTATTTATTTATACAAGCACTGGGTACAGTCAGAAGCATGGGAGGATGAAAGAATTCACCAGAGCCAGAGTGGAGAACAGAACAGGCAGACAAAGTACACTGCTGAGGGGAGCAGTGGGCGGCAGGAGAGGTCTGCGCGCCATGTGGGACCCTCGCCCTGTGCCGGGGATCGAACCGGTGCTGCAGAGGCTGCGGGCAGCTTCCCAGCCCAGCGCACAACCGCTGCGCCACCAGGGGAGGCCCTGAAACATTTTTTGAGGAGCAATGTATCAGTTAAAATCCTTCAACAGATGTAAGCAACATGCTGGGAAGGAATTCTAGAAGCACAAAGGTGAGGAAGCTGGACAGGACAGCATTCCTAGAGACAGATGCTGGTTGCACACTTGTGAACAATGGTGGGTGAGGGAAGATTGCCCAGGAAAGGCTTAATCTCATCGCAGGTCTGAGAAAAACATAGCCAAGCAGATAGAGGAACTGGGAGTTTTATTTCTGTGACATGCTTAGCCACTGGTGGTGGGCCACCAAAGGGAGCTTGGGGCCAGCGTTGCATGTAATCAGGGTATGTGGAAAAATATAGAAGAAAGAGGATAGAAATAAATATAGAGAGATGAATAGTTGGCATACAGCAAGAAGGTGTGATGAGATTTTAATATGATGTGAAAGAGATGGAAAGATTTTAGGAAATTTTCCAAAAAGCACCCATCATACTTTGAAAAAAGTATTAATGATTCCTTAGGTTCTTCAGGAAGAATGAATTGTTGTAACAGAGAAGCTGGAACTGGGGTGGGCAAGAAAGTTTGAAAAAACTTCCTTGGGTCTTCACTTTCTTATGAGAAAAATCACTTTTCCTTTAAAATAATTAAGTCAATTTACTCAAATGTTATTTGAGGAAACAGAAATTTAATAGTAGGGTAAGAGTACAGGAGAGAATGCAGAGAATCCTCTTGTGCCCTATCTACTGAGCATTAATAAAAGCTATATCTGTCAGCTTTTTTTTTCCTATTTGTTGTGTTTATGTAACATCCAAATATTCCTGGTTCATTTCCTCTTCTTTCTTTCCCTCTTTCATAACTGACTTCAATAACCTTCCTCTTTATGCATCCAGGAGAATTACAATAATCTTGTTCTCCAAAGGAAAACAAATGTACTAAATTTACTGAAAAGTTTGAGCAAAACAAGCTACTTCAAAAAAGGAATAAATGTTGAAAATGATATATGTAGGTGGATTACACTCCTTGGTGTCCTAAAACACTTTCATCATTTTGCTATCTGCTTTTAAGTATTTTATTAGAAATGAGATGTTGCATTGTTTGTTCTTATCTATCCAGAGGATATGCTAAAGAATTGCAAATATAAGTACACAGGCCAACTGATCCATTCCCCATGGGGACAATGCAGGGACCTTCAAAATGTCTACACTTTGGACAAGAAAATACTAGCTCCAGTTCAGGTTTATAGAGTGTCTTAGGTACCAGAGAATATTCCTGTGCTTGGGTGTAAGAATAACTAATATATATTGATAATCAGAGTCACCAAAAAAGCATTTTCTCCTTTTGTTGAGTACAAAATAATATTTTGCATTGTAATACTAATAATTCTACACTCTTGCTAAACTTAAATATGATAAATAACACATTAAAATGTATCAGAGTATAATGCATCCTCCAAAGGTCTCACTGTTGCTTCACTTGTATAATTTTACCCTTTAGTGGAACCATTCTATATTACTTGTCTTCAGTTTTCTTATCCTGAATAACTTAAAATTAAAATTACCTGCAGGTACTTCAGGAAATAAATACCCTTGTACTCGGGTTTTAAGACGAAGTTATCTTGACTTGAATTTTATCCCAACACATTTGCTGCTTCAAGATGATGGATGGTAGATTAAATGGTTAGATAATTTAATTTTAGTGAATTACAATTAAGTATATGGATCAGTCTTGCATCAGGAAGGCTATAGTTCAAAACTGTAGTGAAACCCAGAAGTTTAAAGCCTCCAGCTTTAGCACAAGAAACTGAAAGTTTAAACACAACTCAAAGGTAGACTTTTTGTAGAATTACTTCAATTTATGGAAATGCAAATATATTTGAATGCTGAAAACCAGGGTGTTTCATGTCTATAAACTACATACATATAATAGATTAAAATATTTTACATACATAAACATATTATGATATTAAAAATAGAAGTAATAGACATCTACTTAACATGAAGAAAACTGTATATAACATTTTGTATTTTAAAACTGCATATTTAAGAAAAACATTTTATACATAAGATTGGTTAGATCTATTAAATTATAGATTTAGAATGATAGATTTTTTTTGCCAAAAAGTTTTAAACATGTCCTAGTATTAATATATTCCAGCGTTATTTGTTAACCCTACTTGTGTGTTAGCCCACGTTCCATAAAAGATGTTCCCAATTGTATGTTGAAATTGAGATCAGAATTATTGTATCATGTAACAAAAATATAGAATACTAACCTATTAAATCTGTTCATTCTATTTTCATTAAATATTTTAACTTTCCCATTGTTCTATTATTCCAGGGGATAGAGTTGAACAGAGCTGATTTTTGTTAAAGAGAATTGCCTCTGAAGAGAAAGTGGCCTTTTGTTTGGGAAGTTAGCAGAAATGAATATGTAAATCTGAGTGTTCAGATTATTGCCTCATTTTGCTAGAGGGGCATTTTGTTAAGATAGATGCCAGTCTACCTAAAGTCTAAGAGCTTGATAAAAATGCAGATGACTGCTTCAGACCTATTGAATTATAGTTTCTGGAAAATGAAGGGAAGGAATCTGCATTTTAACATCACCCATGTACAAACTGTAATTTGATTTTTAAAGCTTTGGAAAAAAATAGTTAGAACCAATTTCTATATAATTACTACATTTTACATTCAAGAACTAAATTGAACAAATAATTAGAAATACCTACTGTGGACAATGTGTTGTTTTCTTTCTGCAAAAAGAAGAGCTATTATGATGCATAATTTAAAGAAGTATATATTAAGACCGAATAAAATAATTCTCAATAGATAGATCCTCTGTATAATTTAATCAGTGAAAATTGCAATACTTACATGATAAAGGAAATTTCAACATAAAACCTTGTCTGACTCATTCTGTGTAATCACTATAAACAAGCACAGCAGGTAGGTTACTGAAACAATTGTGAATTTGTAGACGAAAAATTTAAAATAGTAACTGTAATTTTCATTCAGACTATAAGGTGTTAATATTTCTCACACTTAACAATGCAAGACTCTCCCCTCTCTCTACATTTAATGTTACTGATTTCAGAAAACTTATAATATCAGTTGAAAAATTTAAATGTATTTTTTTTTTTGAGCATGGAAAGGGAAATTGAACCTTTGTTTTTTCCTTCTCAGTAGTTATGCTTCGCAATATTTAATATCAGGTGGGGGTTAAATCTTGTTTAGTTGCTTTAAACTTTCCTTTCTAGAGAATCAAGGGATAAATACCTGTTAATTTAGCCCATAATAAAACATATACTAATAGATAGCATTAAAAACCTTTTGTGGGCCTCCCTGGTGGCGTGGTTGAGCGAGGTGCTTGGAAGCTGTCCGCAGTCTCTGCAGTGCAGGTTTGATCCCTGCTGGCCTCAGAGCAACCCACATGGTCAGCAGGCCTCTCCTGTCTCGCCCGCTTCTCCTCGCAGCAGTGTATTTCATCAGTCTGCCCGTTCTGCTCCCCGCTGTGTCTCTGGTGAATCCTCTCACCTTCCCGCGCATCTGGGCTGTACCCTGGTTCTTGTATAAATGAAAATAAATCTTAAAAAAAAAAAAAAACTTTATGTGAAAAACAATCAAATTTTGTTTATTTATTTATTATTATTATTTTATCAGCACACAGCAAGTTTATTAAGGAAAAGAGCAAAAAGGAAAAGAAATGTGTGCATGGACACAGTCAGGAGAGTTGCCAATCATATTTTGTTTAAAATATATATTTTTGTACTGATAATGTATTCTGTCTTTTATAATCTTCATATAAAAGATGGCAGGGTTAGCAAAAAAAGTAACCTGCCAATTACTCAGTATGTCCTTGAAGCATTTTGGACCACAGAATGTCAGGGGTTGGAGGGAAGCTTCATGTCTTGATGTAACAGGAACTCTGCATGGTATTCACAATTCAACATATTCCTATAAAATACCATGTTTTTGACAATCCCAGTATTTTTCCAAAAAGCAGAGCAATTAGTGCCACAGATTCTTTATTAATTAATCTGCTTAAATCTGTTCCCATTAGTATTGTTTATTCTTAGCCCCCATAAGGGTAAAAAGGCAACAATTTAATTAGAGGAAATTTCCTCACAGTAAATAATGTGTAATGATTTCTTTACCATAAAGAAGTTTTGTGGTCTGCAAAAAGCAAATTCAGGAAGAAAGGAGATGGTCTATTACAGAGTGTGAAAAGCACTACCCAAGTTGCTTGTTCTCAGTGTGGACTGAAAAGTCAGGGAGAGTTGAGTAGACTTGAAACTGGCCTGATCCAAAGCAACATGGAAGACTGATCCTTTTCTATAATGACTTCTATGAATTTTAGTCCTTTAAAACACAACTTTTCCTATTTCCCAATCTGATACCTACAGATTCAAATCAAATATACTATTCAAATATTTTTCTATATTTATTTATTTAAATTTATTTTTTATTTTATATATTTTACATCATTTTTCATTTTTGCACAATGTATGCATTTTCATCTTGGTTATAGTCCCCATACAATTCCCACCACTCTTGTTTTGATCCTACTTCCTTTTCCCTGTCCCACCCCCCCATGCAATAGGCAGCAACATGGATGGAGCTGGAAGGGATCATACTCAGTGAAATAAGCCAGAAAGAAAAAGAAAAATATCGGGTGACTTCACTCAAAGCAGGAATTTAGAAAACCTAAATAAGGGACCAGGAAAAAGACTAATTATAATAAAGTAAAAATCAAAATCAACAAACAACTATTCAAATATTTTTCAGTATGAAATTAGAAGAAATGAAGTATTTTCATACCAAATCAAGTCACTGGACTTGGTGTGATAAAAACTGCTCTGCTATAACAAATATATAGGTTTATAAATTCATATAAATTATTTGAATCACCGTTTCCTCATTTCTAAAGCAGCAGGCATAGTAGATAACATTGATTAGTGGACTTTTTGAAGTTCAAAACAAAAATTTTGTTTTAAAGTTGTATCATCAAGGGCCTCCCCTGGTGGCACAGTGGTTGAGCGCTGGGCTATGATGCTGCCAGCAGCCTCTGTAGCGCTGTTTCCATCCCTGGCCGCCAGCGAGGGTCCCACATGGCGCGCAGACATCTTCTGCCGTGCCCACTGCTCCCCTCAGCAGTGTGTTTCGTCATTCTCTCACCCTCCTGTGCTTCTGACTGTACCCAGTGCTTGTATGAACAAATAAATAAATAAATCTTAAAAAAAAAATAAAGTTGTGTCATCTAAACCATACTTAAAGTATCATTTAGCGGAAACTTTAGCCCTTATAGAATCCTAGCCTGCATGTGACAAGTTTAGAAGTTTCCAAATTCAATTCTTATTGCTATATTGGGGCTGTTCAGGCAAAACCTTAAGCGAGAATAACTTTAGACAATTGAATTGAATATATGTAATAATTGCACCTTTAAGCAATAAAGTACTTATTTACAGATATTATTTTAAAATTGGGTAAATCAAATGATTTTATTTTTCTAAATGAAAATAGCCAAATTATTGCTGTTTTTCAAAAAAAAAGTTAATTGTGGGAGGGTGGGCAGGCAGGAGCATTTTCTTGTTTTTCTTTTTTTTTTTAATCTGTCACCATTTAGTCTGTTTGAAATGAAAGAATGATTAAGTGCATAATTAGAATCATGTAAAATGCTTCATTCTAGTTTCCTGACAAGATACCAAATTTGAGTTTTATGTAGGAATTAATCCTAAAATCAAATGTCAACATAATCCCCTCAAGACAGCTTAGATATTTGTCATTCTATCTTAAACCAACTAATCCTTGAGATTCATTCAAATTCCATTTCCTTAGATATACCTGTCACATCCATCTATCTTTACAACTTTCTGTCTTTAACTACCATCTATCTATCTACCTATTATCTATTTATCTAATCTATCTATGTATCCATCTATCTAATCTTTTTATACAGATGCATATATAAACCGAGACACAAAAAGACACATGCATTTTTCTTTTTGAATACCCCAAGAGATTGTTGCAATATTTGTCATTTGTTTCTCTTTATAGTACTCTAATCAAATACATAAAACAATGTATAATGTTGACAAATTATGCCTTTTGGGAAAACATACAATTGGAAAAAAAAAATCTGAGGGGAAGACATTTATCTTGATTACTAGACTGAAATCTCAGTAGCCTAGGATTATTGTAAGTAAAATTGATTTTGTTCATGATTTGATTTTAATCTAGTTTAGCAGAATCATATTCTACCAGGAACAGATATTTAATTTAGTATATTATGATGAAAAGACTTCAGTTCAAAGAAGTTTAATGCATTCGATTTGGTAAAGATCTAACTGATGATTAGGCTTCTCAAAATAGTTATTCTTTGCTATTTGCTACTATTTAAGTAATTTCCTCAGTTCACATTATTTATATTAAATCTAGAAAATATTTAAGGCTTTTCTACTGCTACTCAAACTGATTGTAAAATACATTAATTTAGAAAGAAATAAATAGGATTTAAAATTTGCTACAAGGTTTTTGTTTTGTTTTGTTTTGTTCTGATCTAGAGACTTTTAGAAAAACCACTTGCCATAGAATGAGTTGGAGCTGTCTAGTTACAAGCTACAGTTGTAAACAAGGGTCTATGGAAACCAATCTCCTGTAATTTTCCAGTCTACTGTTTTTCAATATCAAGGAGTTAGAACACTTGGCAATTTTGAAGATGCTGCTCAATAGAGGTCTCTAGTACTTTAACAGTTGGGACCAGATGGGACTATTTTCTGAGGTTAACGCCAAGGCCAGGAGAACTATCCAAGCAAAGGAGAGACAAAAGGGAAAATTCGTAGGGTGGAGTATCATATTTCTTTTTCTAGTGAATAATTTAAACCAAAATATTCTCACACTCTCTCCATTTTCCCTATATTTTCTTGCTACTTTATAAATACGTCAAGTCATTCTATTCCCTGTAGCTATAAAACCTACTTATAGTACAGTTTTGAGTAATAATGAATATAAAGAGTATCTACTTTTTTTTTTTGAAGTTAAGGCTGTTCTTTCCTTTTTTGTAAATAAATGTTAAAACCTTCTTGGCTCTGAATCATTAATTTGCTTCACAGTCATATTAGTATATAAAATTACAAAGTCCAAATGAAATTGTTGTGTGGATACATTATAAATGTTATTGTTGCTTTTAAAGTCAAGAATTAGATAGTGGTTAAGACCTAATGGGATAATGAGCAATTCAATGTGGAGGGAAAGAGGATGACCATTATCAGACAGTAGGAACATTTTGCTTTGAAAAGCTTCTTAAATTCTGTTGAGTCTCAAGTGTATTTAGCAGACTAAATGGGACTTTAATAATATCTAGCTGTCAGAGTTTTGCTGTATGTATTAAAATTATGCAAAGTAGGTAAAGCACTTCCCCAAACTTAGCACAAGGTTCACTCATAATAAATGGTGGCTGCTTCTTTTGATATTTATGCTTTCTGACTCCCTTGTGGTTAGAGCTTCCCTTGTGAATAGTACACAATGAATTGTGGGCGGAAGTGAGGCTTATACCTGCTGGGCTGGTGCATGTAATTGCTTGTAGGAGATTGTTCAGAACTCTCTATTTCTCTCTACCATGGCAACCAGCAATGTTTCAGGTAGTATTTGCTCCATCAGCTAAGATCCCAAAGTGAGTACGACCCATAACAGAGCCTCTAACTGGCCTGAGAAGGATTTACAATATGAGTGAACCTTTATTTTGCTTTAAATCAGTAGGGTTTGAGGGCTATTTAATACAGTGTACCCTAACCTGGCCTGATTTACATAACCTATAAGTAGATATAGCATGTAATGTCAACATTATCCCAATTCTTCAAGACCACTTATTACCTAGCAGCAAATTGTGACCTTGATTGTGAAACTTTAATGCATAGTTCCTAGATTGTTTCTCTGCTTTTAGGAGATAAACACATTATTCTCAAATCCATTAGGAAAAAAACTAATCTACATCATAAATTTAATTAAGCTGAAGAATGTTAGCTAATTTCTCCAAATTGTTTTAAGACAAAAATTCATTCCCAATTCATCTGATTTCAGAATAATTTTGTTTCACTAGATTGCTGTGTGAAAAATAATTCTATACAATTTTCCAAGTTAAAAAAAAAATGAACAGTTTTTAAGACCAGAACTCCAGATGTTAAATGGAACACACAATTGCTCATAGCCCCTAATGATTCTCTTCAATCTTTTCAACATATATCTGCCTCTGCAAATGTGAGCTAACAATATACAATGTGCAATATGCAGTCATAGAGTGAAATGGCAGGAGGTGTGCTTGCCTTTTATATCATTGAAGATGGCTAACATTGTGAAAGCTATCTTGCATTCTCTGCAAATTTCTCCCCTACCACTCTAGAGAACCACCAAAGTTTTCATCTGTCAGATGACTGTAGCATGTTTGTGCCTATTCTGATGAACACTGGAATTTTTCTGGCAATATGTTGAGGGATTTGGGGTGCAGGTCACAAGCTTAAATGTGTTGTGTTTTTCTGATTTATTTTTATCTATCTAATCTCTCCAATTTCTTGTCTGTGTTTCACTATCATTTGGGGGCAAATAAGACTGATAGTGGTACCCTGGATTCCTGTCACCTAGGACCTGGTGAGACAGTGTAAGACACATCGCCCAAGATGAAAGTGGGGAGCACACCTTCGGCGGATGTCTTATCAGTAATCTTTGACTTCTACCAGCTGAAACTGCTAGAGTGCTTCACTCCATCTCCCCACTCCTCAAGATTCAGGAGTAATGAGAATCCCCCTGCTGTTCCAGCCTGCGAGTCCTGCACTGAGATTACATCAGTTCATTTAGCTGGAGCTTTTCGGGCACTCCTTGGCAGGAATTGATTTCCTTATTTTGGTCCCTTTGCTTTTTGGATTCTGCCCAAAAAGACAGATCCAAAGAAGTGAATTTTGCCCTTACTGGGTCTGTTTCAGATAATTACCTGAAAATGTTAGAAAATGTAAGGCAGTAGGGAGGTTGTTTTTCTTTATCTGTAAACTCACTAAAAACATGTCTCCAATGCACTTAAAAACAAGTGTTTGTTGAGAGTTAAGAGTCCTGAAGAGAAACCAGAGTTAATTGATTTGCTTTTCAAATTGTTTTACCAGAAAGTTTCTCAAAGACAAAATGTTCCAAAATATTTTAAAAAAAAGGTAAGTTGAAAAAATATAGAACTTGTATTTTTAAACCAATCTTTCCTTCATCAGTCATGATGTCATTTCAAAGACATTTCCTGCCAGTTTTCAAGCCACATGTTTACATACAAATATAGCAATTACATCATACCTGTACTACTTATTAGCACAGATCTGATTACTACATTGCTTCTGCTCTCAAAGACCACATGATTCAGTATCAGTTTTCTGCTCATTTGACTGACTCCATAACTGACCAGCAAGGTCTTTGTGGAGGGCAGTCAAATTTGCAGAATAACTAGTATCTGTTGATAACTGCTATGCTAGGTGGGGATCCAGGGTCTGAGCTCAGGCACCTCTTGATTTCTCAACTAGGGGAATGGACAGTAGGAAAGCTAGGGTAAAAGTGGAGGTTTAACATTTGTTTTTTATTTTTTTTCCTACTAAAAATACATATACTCATTTTTCATGTTTCATCTTACATAATGTAATCATGTAAGGAAAAAAAACAGTATTAAACTTAAAAAATCACATGACATGTCAGCTATGTAGAATACTTTATTTTTTGGATTGGTTCTTTCATAACAACAGCAAACAGGACTAGCCAAATTTTATTTGTCAAACAGGTGCTCTTTCTTCCCAAAGATTTATGTAAAATGATTCTACTTTAAATGATCTGAAAGGAATGTATTATAGAGGAGACATCACAGAAGGTTCATATGCTCTGACCCATGAAGAATCATGAAGGGAAAATCCAATCCACGTCATCTGGGAAATGATTCAAGGGTGGATGGTATAGTTCTATATTATTTTTGATGCTCTACTTGTGTCTGAGTTAGTGAATGCTGTTCTCAAAGTGATTTACAGAAACTAATTTGGGATGAGAGGAGGAAATAAGCAAAAAGGCTTATTTGAATGTCATCATATTTCTATTATGTGGTGATAATTGTCAGAGTAGTGGTGCTGGTGGTGAGAATAGAAATGAAGGGATTGATAAAAGAGTCATTTCAAAACAAAACAAAAATAATACCCAGGTCTTAGAGAGTGATTAGATATGACAGACAGGTGAGAAAAAAGAATTGAAAGCATTTATTATTTGTGAAATGGCATGGCAGACAAGAAAAGAAAAAAAAAACAGAAACTGAAAAATGTAACAGGTATTTGTGGTTGAAAAGGTCCTAGATTTGAAGTTTAACTCAACACTTCTCTGAGAGTTTGGGGAAATTACCTAACTTTTCAGGATTTCTATTTCCTCTTGAGGAAAATTAAACTATTATGAAATATATATGGCATAAGGCATGGGAAATACCCACCATCTATGGTCTCTTTCATTCCTCTGGAATGCCAAGCAGGGTTCAAGTACCATATACTTGGCTTCATGAACACCTTCAGCAAAATCCTGAGATATTTGTCTCTTATTCTGATTTGTAACTGTGAAGGCCAAGTGATAAGAAGAACCCGTCGTATTTAGTCCATTAAGTCTGCTACCACAAATTATCACAGAGTGGGTGACTTATAAACAAAAGAAATGTATTCATAGATGTGAAGGCTAGAAGTCTGAGATCAGTGTTTTAGAATGGTTGGGTGAGGACCCTCTTATAGGTCAGACTTTTTTTGCATGCTGGATACACCAGCCTCAGGGGCATGACATATTTTTCATTCCTGATGATATAAAAAGAAAGGGTAGGGCAACCTGAGGGATCTCTTTCATGAAACAACTAGTCCAATTTATGAGACCTCTACCCTCCTGACTTACATACCAACCAAAGGCCTCGTCTCTAATACCTAATTATCTCTGGGGATAGGGTTTAGTGCATGCATTTGGGGGAACACAAATATTCAGACCATATTGCGCCTAGAGTCACACAGATAATGAGCAGCATAATTAGAATTCATATTCTGGTCTCTCTGAATTCAGAACCACACTCTCTATTACACAGCTGGCACTCAATAAATAGTATTTCTCCACTTTGCAAATAGTGTCTGTCAAACTTTTGAACATAAAGTAAAAGTGGTAGGCCCTGATCCTACAAAAAAAGAACTTACAAAAATACAACACAAAACATTGTTTTAGGGATATCCTTAAAGCAGTAAATGCCTCTCAGAAACTGATAGCTTCAAATTTAATTTCTAAAAAATTGAAGAATATGTTAATTAGAAAATCAGTGCAACATTAGAAATAAATGTATTCCTTCATTCAAAACAGTTTCCTTTATTAAACTTCTTGCATTACTCTGATTAAGCAAATGTTGAGTAGCTTCATTATTTTCATAAAAGGACATTTATTTTTATTTATTTTTTATCTCAGTCTTTTTATATATATATATATTTACATCATTTTTCATTTTTGCACAACATATGCATTTGCATCTTGGTTATAGTCACCGTAAAATTCTCCCTTCCCTTATTTTGACCCTAATCTCTCCTCTCCTCTCCCCCCATAGTGTGTCTCTGGCTTATAGTTGCTTGTTGATTTTGATTTTTACTTTATTATAATTAGTCTTTTTTCCTGGTCCCTTATTTAGGTCTTCTAAATTGCTGCTATGAGTGAGACCATCCAGTATTTTTCTTTTTCTTTCTGGCTTATTTCACTGAGCATGATCCCTTCCAGCTCCATCCATGTTGCTGCAAATAGCATAAGTTTAACTTTTTTGATTGCTGAGTAATATTCCATTGTGTATATGTACCATATTTTCTTGATCCAGTCATCTATTTTTGGGCACTTGGGTTGTTTCCATAGCTTAGTTATTGTAAATAGTGCTGCTATAAATATAGGGATGCAGGTGCCCTTTTGAATTAATGATTCTGTGTCCTCTGGGTAAATACCTAGGAGTGGAATGGCTGGATCATATGGAAGCTCCATCTTCAGCAGGTTGAGGAATCTCCACACAGCTCTCCATATTGGTTGGACCAGTTTGCACTCCCACCAGCAGTGCAGGAGAGTTCCTTTTTCTCCACATCCTCACCAACATTTGTTGTTGCTATTTTTTTTTAATAGGTGCCATTCTCACTGGTGTAAGATGAGATATTGTAAAACTACAATATCTCATTGTAGTTTTGATTGGCATTTCCCTGATTACAAGTGATGCTGAATATTTTTTCATATGTCTGTTGGCCATTTGCATTTCCTCTTTGGAGAAGTTCTTTTTTAGCTCTTATGCCCATTTTTTGACTGGATTATTTACTTTGTTTTTGTTGTTAAAAGGCCATTTATATCCACATGTACAGGTATTCTCTTCCCAAGGTAGCCACATAGTTACTCACATTCCAGCCATCCAGGGCTCTGCTCAAATGCCAAAGGTGCTCCCTGACCCATTGCTTTATCCACACTCACCCTGTAGATCATGTTGCATCCCACACTCTGCTGTACTTTTATAGTTATGGAAAATATAAGGATTTTATTTTTTAATGTTTTTTTTTCCCTTTCTCCCCAATGCAATGTGTGATTCATAAGGTTCTGACTTTTTCTTGTTTATTCTTTGTGTTCAGTACCCTGAACAACGCTAAAACTCAGTAGGCAATAAAGAGCTGTTGTGAAATGAATGAACGTGTTTGTAGGTAGCAGGCAGTTCCATAGGAACAACAGTACAGACAGCAGGTTTAGAGGAAAACAGAACAGAAAAGAGCCGGCAGAGGTGAGACTGACATTTTGGTTCAGGATGCTTGGGTGACCCTCTGTGAGCTCGAACTCACCTTTTGGAAACTGTGGAAAGAGAGGAAGAGAGAGAAGGGTGAAATCAGTGTTTTTGGAACACCCTTGCAGACAAGCTGCTTATCTACCAAATGCCCCTTATACACAAGTGCAGTTAGAAGACACCTCCTATAGGGCCTCCAGGTGATGCAATGGTTGAGCTCTGGGCTGTGAAGCTGTCTGCAGCCTCTGCAGTGCCAGTTAGATCCCCTCCCACCTGCGAAGGTCCCACATGGTGCGCAGACCTCTCTTGCCGCACTCTCTGCTCCCCTCAGCAGAGTACTTCAGTCCTTCTGCCTTTCCTGCTCCCCACTCTGGCTCTGGTGAATTCTCTCACCCTCCCGTGCTTCTGACTATACCTAGTGCTTGTATAAATAAATAAATAAATAAATCTTTAAAAAAAAAAAAAAAGAAGACACCTCCTATAAAAACTACACCTAAAACATACAGTGTACATGTGTTTACAATTATCATTTATTTGCAGGCTAGCCTCAGCCTGCTACTTCTAGAATGTGGGCTTCCTGTGCCCTCATCTCTAGACAAAAGCCCTTTTCTAATGGTGACTTAATGTGTAAAAACTACTAATTCAATTATTTGTTACCCAATGAGGGTCAGAGGTAAGCTAGTTACAGTGTTAAAATTTAACATCAAAGTTATTGTTATTTAAGTTTGTCTACCTTCTTCAAAACATAAAAGTGTGCACTGTCATATATAGTAGCAATTCTGTGGTGGGAGGAAACATATATGTAGTTATAAGTTCAATTATTGCTCCTGGTTTATCCATTGCAGTGTCCTCGACTGGACCATGGCTCTGATGAGGGCAGTGCAGTGAAAAATGAGGATCGTGCCAAGTATGATGGAAACTTAAAATGAGATTGGGTTTAAATTCACAGCTGGGACTAGCACACTTGGCCAAGGAGAGCATGAGGTCACTACAGTAAGATAAGGAACATTCAGTCATACCCTGCAGAAAAGCTAAGATTGGTTTTATGACTCTTACTTAAATGCATAGAACTTTTTGTTGGATGAGGTGTATGTTCATATGTGAGTGTGTATTTATATATTTAGACACAGAGCCACACAGATATATGAGCATATTAAGTAAATGTTACTCTTTTATAATATTTTGATGAAAAGAAAATAGATTATGGAAAACATAAGGATTTTGAAATAATGTTTCTTATGATTTTATAAGCAACTTTTCCATGCAAAGTACTATTTAAGTTGAATATAAACTGGGACTATGTAAATAACTTTTAACTATTGGGTTTTTATTTTTATTCGTAAATACAGCATTTTAGCAAATAAAACTGAGTTAGGTAAAAAAAAAAAAAACGAAGTTGTAAGCAAGAAAGAAAACGGGAAAGAAGAGCAGCACATTTTATTTTTGGGTTTATTATGTGCCAGCTATAATGGTTGGCCATTTGGGGGTGGAAATACTATTTATGCTAAGAGCTAATATAAATGGTAAACATCATCTCTATATTTAGAGGAGAGGAAACAAAATTTCTGGGACATTCAATCACTTGGCCATGGTCAAATGTGTAGTTATTGATAGAAACAGGATTCAGACTCTATCCTAAATTCAAAGTTCAATTTTTATTATTTCTGGGCTTATCCACTATTCTTTTTCCCCTTTTTCACAGTGTAATGTTACCTTGTTTGTCTATTTGTTACTACATATAATTTACAAAATGTCATTAAAGAATAAGTAAAATTTAGTACTTGGAATGTATGAACATCTCTCAACTACAGCAAATGCATACTTACTAGGTCTGGAATTTCTGCTTTTTTTTTTTTTTAATAGAGGCATGTTTTTATTTATTTATTTATTTGTTTGTTTTTGTTTATACAAGCACTGGGTACAGTCAGAAGCGCGGGAGGGTGAGAGAATTCACCATAGCCAGAGCGGGGAGCAGAGCAGGCAGAAGGACCGAAGCACACTGCTGAGGGGAGCAGCGGGCGGCAGGAGAGGTCTGCGCGCCATGTGGGACCCTCCTCAGGTGGCCGGGGAGCAGCCGGGGATCGAACCGGCGCCGCAGAGGCCGCAGGCAGCTTCGCAACCCAACGCTCAACCGCTGAGCCACCAGGGAGGCCCTGGAATTTCTGCTTTTGATGAATAACTAACCAGAGCTGATGATATTTGACCTGGGAGATGCACATTTTTATTATTTCCCAGAATTTTCATGCTGAGAATTGCATATTCTCTCAGTCATTTCTCTAGATTACTTGCCAATGGATAAAAGGTTGGTATGACTCTAAGAAAATATGATTAACTTAAAAACTGTTGTTTTCCTTTGGACTATTGCCATTCATTTATTCATTCAGTGAACAGATACATAGCTAATGCTTATCTGTGTAAACTGTGTGCCAGGCCTTGTTCTGATCCTTATAGAACCTAAGAGGTTCTCCAAGCATTGTGAACACAAATTTGTAGACAGGTAATAGAAAGAAGAGTAATGGCTATACGTCCCCCTCTATAATTATCCAAAAGACTCCTGCCACATCTAAACATGTGTAGTTGTGTTCAGCTTCCACTGATTGCTGTGATGTACCTATACATTTAAGTATTGCCTTAAATGTAATTTTTCAGAATACAAATAATTCTAAATTTTTGTAAGAAGTCATTCATCAAAATATTGGCCCAATTTTTGTTGTTTATTAGCTGTCTATAAAGCAAATACATTCAACTGTAGTCTAATGCTTCAAAATGTATTGTCAATAGATATTAAATTACTTAATACATTATGAATTACTAATCTTGAGTAACCAAGAACTTGGATCATTGTACCTTCAGAGTTTAGGATCCAATATAGGTAAATATTTACTTTTTTATTTTTTAATTTTTTAAATATTTATTTATGCATATAAGAGCTAGGGTGTAGACCAGAGGTTCAGGGTATGAGAGGATTCACCAGAGACAGAGTGGGGAACAGAATAGGCAGATCTACTGAAATACACTACTGAGGGGAGCAGCGGGTAAGACAGAAGTGGTCTGCTGTGCTAGGTGTGTAGCTCCCTGGCCAGGGATCAAACTCATGCTGTATTGGCTGCGGACAGCTTCACAGTGCTGTGCTCAATCACTTGTGCCACCAGGGAGGCCCAGGACCACTAGTTTTCAAAGAAACACATATTCTGCCAGAAATGTTAAAAAGAAAATATATAATTTATATTATTAAAGTATCTATATGCTTATAAATCTGAGGATATATGGCAAATGAAATAGTACTATAGTGATCGAACCAAGAGTGGTTCATCTTTTTATCCCAAATATTTATTTATTCCTTGAAGTATATGTGTGTGTATACCTACCTACTTACTACCTACCTACCTACCTACATACATACATATATACTCTGTATATCTATATCCATACTTACTGTATGATGTATAGAGATATAAATAAGCAAATTATGATGCATACATCATCCATGCTGGCTTAAAAGCTCAGGCTGAATCTGCCCTTCCTGTCTTTGTGAGTGTATTAATGATGATGAAGATAATGTTGATAACAACAATGATGATGATGAAGATGATAAAGTATTCACTGACATTGAATACCATTGCCTATGTTAAGTTATTCACATATAGTATCCTATATAATTCTCTTTATATCCCTATTACTGTGGTGGTATTTTCATCTTTGTTTCACGGAGAAGGAAATGAATAGAGAGGTTAATTATTCAACTTTTACACATTAGTATGGAACATTGGCTTGTATCCAGGCATTCTGAATCCAAAGCATCAACTTCTAATTTTACACATTGTTGTCCCCCATGAAGAGTAAAGATGGGTAAGGGATGCTATGGGTCTTTCTTAATGACTCCCCTGAGACACACTTTTACTAAGAAGATGTCTTTATCATACATAATATTGAACTTTCGCCCCCTCCTTTAGTGCATACAATGAATAATTGACTGTGCATCTTAGTGGGAAGAGGAAATAAAAAAAAATTCAGAGATATTGTAATAGAATAGAGAAACATAGATTGCATCTGGTCAGCTAGCTAACCAGAAAAGATGTAGCCATCAAATCTAAAAATAATCACAGTTTTGGATGCAAATTAGACCCTAATGCTGTTTTGAAGGTGCCATCTATTTTTGCAAACAAACAAATACTTGTTTCTTAACATAAGTAGATTGCAGCCCTGGCTTCATATAGTACATTAACTGCCTTATGAGAATTGATATGACCTTTTAAGATAATCTCATTTCTTCTAAAAAAAATCAGTTAGTTTGGAATATTTCACTTTTGCCAATCCATGCATTTTTGTATGCTGTTTTCTATTTTTTTTTATTTTTTTCTGTATTGCTAGCACTCTTTCTATAGATATTATTTTTCTTAAAATATGACATCTCACTCCCAAATCCTCCTCCCCCTTCCAGCCAGGGGTCTAGGATACATGATTCCATTTAAAATATAATAAAAACTCTGAGGGGAATTCTGTGCTTTTAAAGATATTCAATAACCATATATTTGTGACTATTTTCTCTACACATTTGACCTCTTCAAATTCACACACATTTATCTCAAAATCTCAACAAATGTACAAAAATTTTCAGAAAAAAATATTGACATTTATAAACTCAATGAAACATTTCAGAGTTTATTTTGACCAATGCTTTCTATAGCAACTATTACTCAAAGGTACTATAATAACATCAAAAACCACAGAGCAAAGAATTATTTTGAGTGAGTATAATATTTTCCTCAAAAGGGAAAAAAACAGATAGGATCAAAGTAGTTCAGGGACTTTTAAGTAGAAATAGGAAAATATAATCCACCGAAGGAAAATTGAGTTTCATAATGGGATCAAAGCAATGATGAGAACTTTAAGCAAGAATTCAGCACCTCAAGTTGCTTTTAGAATTATATAGTTCTCTGATGGTCTCAACAAATAGAACTGTGGTTATCCTGTAGTCACCCAAGTAAACACATGTACTGATTTATTCATGCAAAAATACATTTTTTTTGAGCATCTACTGGTTATATTTCTGAGGGCCGGGTAATATGACAGATGCTGGTGTGTAAACACTCCTGACATTAAGAATTGTGATTTTTCTCAGGGTGAATTTAGTCTCGTTATTTCTACTTTTAACCCTTCAAGCTGTTTTAATTTTAACAAGTTCCTTAACATGAAATCATCCCAGTATTTTATCTCCTTTTTCTTTTGAGGTGTTGAATGTTACGACAATAATTGTCAAAAAGTTACATATCCATCAAATATGTATGAGAAAAGAAAAGTTAGAAAAACTCTGAAATTTTTACTAACACTAATTTATCCTCTACTAGAACTCTTAGATGAATCATTTTCAGACAAAGGCAGGACATGTGGCACTATCAACAGTAAGGAATACACTACTTTTTGAATTACCATGTGCAAAGGCTCATGTATTCCCAGATGAAAGAATCAAAATTTAGACTAAATTGATATTTTTGTTTGCAAATTTAAATATATTAAGATAAAAGGAAACAATTTCAAAATTCTGTTAACTAAGTTCCCTTAATTAAAGCCAAGTTATTATTGACATTGGAAGAGAATTTGAAAGCGTCAGAAAGAATAAAAAGAATCTTTACAATTTTGCCTCTTCTTTTCCCTTTCTTACTGTGTTTTACCAGTCCATGTGTTAAAACCAGATATTTGTTTTTCTCTTAAGGTGGGTGGGTAAGTGTATGAATGAGAACAATTGATAGTCAATCTTCTACTCATGATGGTTCAGAGGTTTCATATTTTTAGAGTATCTTAGAGTAGATAGTTCCACTGAAAGGACAACAATATTTAGCTCACTGGGTTTTTGTGAAATACCTAGCAAATAATATGTTCTCATTAAATGGTAGGCATTGTTATTCAAGTAATCATGAGCTCGTTTCAAACTTGAGTTTTCATACATGTCAGAATTATAAATTTAACTTAAATTTAAATTATACATTATATAGAGAGAGCTAGATATAATATACATTATCCTTTGCATAAAGCTGTTTTGCATTATTTTACTTGTTTGTTTTGGTGCAAATATGAAGTTGATGAATTCAGTATAAAGTCACTCTTTTATGATAGCTAACTATCTAGAGAATAAAGATGTGCTCTCTGAGAGAGAGGAAGGAAATGAAGAGGAAGAGATAAGAAAGGGAGAGAGAGAGAGAGAGAGAGAGAGAGAGAGAGAGAGAGAGAGAGATCTTTAATCCTTTTTATGTGTGTTTTGCTCTCTGCCCCTTCCAATATCCTTTATCTGCTTTTTGCTGTTAACTGGCATGCCCCCCTCCCACTGCCCTGAGTGTCATACTTTAAAGTTCCTTTTGTTCTATAACATTTTGCTGTTTCTTGTCCTGTGTCCTGATTCCTTGGAAGTATATTTGTAGCTTCCTGGTCCTTCTGTCCATCTTTTCTCTTCCATTCTTGGGTTCTGAGAAGATAGTAGCAAAATCCATGTTCTAGACATGTTTATGTCATTTATTTCACCTTTGAGGGTACCATAAACCTTTTTTTCCTTCATTTCTATAAAACATTTTTGTCTAACCTAGATGAGAATTGAAACTATTGTTTACTTTCATTTGTAAATAGTGTACTAATAGAACTTTATTCAAAAGAGTTTTATTTCTGCTACCTTGGGATTGACCCCGTTCCCACTGGCTTCTCTGAGCAAGGCACTCCATTGCATTTGATCTTTCCACCCTCCCTTAGACTATGGCTGCATGCCTATAGCACTGTTTTCTCTTCAGCTCTGGTAGAACTGCTTACTTGTCATGTTTTTATGGGTAGCACCATATGGATATCTTCAACACATCAAACTCTTGCTTGTCTAAAACAGGATAATCCACTCCCTTTGAAGCTTGTTTTAGTAAATAATTTGCCACTTCCTCAAAACAGAAATCTGGGGGCCTCGCCGGTGATACAGCAGTTGAGCGCTGGGTTGCAAAGCTGCCTGCAGCCTCTGCAGCACCGGTTCGATCCCCGGCCACCGGGTGAGGGTCCTGCATGGCGTGCAGACCTCTCCTGCCGCCCGCTGCTCCCCTCAGCAGTGTACTTCGGTCCTTCTGCCTGTTCTGCTCCCTGGTCTGGCTCTGGTGAATTCTCTCACCCTCCAGCGCTTCTGACTGTACCCAGTGCTTGTATAAATAAATAAATAAATCTTTTTTTAAAAAATCCCCTAAAAACAAACAAACAAACAAAACAGAAATCTGGAATACCTTTCATTCCCCATTCTCCATCTCTACAAATAAATCACAAATGTCAGTTTTTTCCCCTTGGTAGGCTGATTGATAGATAGAGGTATATAATTATCTTACTTCCTCCCTTTGCACATTCACCCACCACTCGTACAGTGCCTTCAAGCTAAATGGTTGCATCTCTTCCCACCTCATCTTCTTGTATTTACTCTAAACCCAGTGTACAGTGTGTGTATGCATTTTTAAATCTGCTGCTAGGGTAATCTTTTATCATAGAGACATGATCCTGATAATAAAAAAAAAAATCAAGACTTTAAATTAGCTTTAAGGCAGACAGTCTAATTCACTCATAGTACTTATGAGGACAAGAAACCTCTGACCCTTTTACTTCTTTTAGTGTTTGGAAACCATCATCCTCTTTTTTCCACTTAGTCTGAAGGTATGCCTTTCTCCTGTCTGAAGTCACCACCCCTTTCTTTTCCCTAACCCCTTTTTAAAGGACTCAATTCTACTCCTATTTCAGTTTTATTTTCAAGTTATTCTCTTGGCAATCTCCTATTGGTCCCTTACTGTAAGTGTTGTATACCCTATTTGTTTACCTCTGTCATGCCTGCTGCCCATTGGTATCTCCCAGTGTATATTTGCTGCAAATAATTATTTGGAAATTGAATTTAGAATCAGAAACACAGGCAGCCAGTTCCCATCATATCACTTGTTGACGAGTGACTTTTTGTATGCCACTTACTTTCTCTGCATTCTATTTCCCCATCTGTAACTTATGGACTATAATATCCTCAAATGACTGATAAATTTTATTTTTTAGATTTATTAATTTATGCATAGAAGAACTGGGGTGTAGTCCCGAGGAGATATGAGGTGGGGTTAAGAGGATTCACCAGAGACAGAGTGGGCAGTAGAACAGGCAGAACTGCTGAAATACACTGCTGAAGGGAACAACAGGTGAGGCAAGAGCGGTCTGCTGTGCCATATGTGGGTTAGCTCCCTGGTCAGGATTGAACTCAGGGTGTGGCATTGATTGCATGAAATGTTGAGATTTAACCCCGACACCATCAGGGAGCTCCAGACTGTGATAAATTTTAGCATAGTGTTTGGAAGACTTACAGTACAACATGAATGACAACTATTATTTGGACGTTTTCCAGTGCAAGTTTTTCATCTTTGCAATTTGTCTAGTTGTGTAACCTATTCTTTCTACTTACTAGATATGTAATTAAACAAATAATATGATAGCTTAGCATTTACTAGAAAGAGCTAGACATTGAAAAACATGATTTTTTATGTCAAAAACACGATCAGCTTTCCTTATATATTTTATTATTGATTGCATTCTTTCCTGTAGGAGCCTCGTGTTGCCTTACCTTTCCATTATACTTCTGATTTTTTTAATCTTAAGTACTACTAATCCCTACTCAAGGTTTTATGCAGACCCATTGCCACAAGGATGGAGTCACAAAAAGAGTTAGCAATTCAGTGTTAATTTCAAACAAACTTAATGTTTACTTCCTCTTTATTAATTTGTTTGCATTTTACAAGCACCTCCTGGAGTTAAAATGGCTTAACTTAAAGGTTGTGTGTGTAGATATTTTCATGATGGGCAATTATTTTGAAGCAGGAAATATTAAAGGAATCTTGAAACATCCCCTACTTTATCTGTGCTCTGAGCATTCTGATTCCTAGAGCTATGGCATCTTCATTTGCGGCCATTAATACAGTTCAAATACCAAGTAAAGGAATAAAATTTCTAATCCCCCAAAGATCTATATCTCTTGCTTGTTGAGCTTTTAGTTGTATTTTTTATTACTAACTCTTGACATGTTTGTATATGCTGAAGATTTCAATTAAAATAGACAGCAGGGTGATATTGAATCAATACTTGTTTTGTATCTAGGGAAAAAGAAGCAATATGAAATATGGAAATTTGAGAGAACGTAAATGCTCTAGAATCTGCCGTGAGACATATCCTCCTGCTTGTCAGACAGACATGATTTTTTAGAGCAGAGAATTTGCTGTCTTAAAGAAGACAACTTGCCAGTTTCATTAGTTTCATATCTTTTTCTAGACAGAGTCACCATTCCGATCATTAAAGTGCCATCCTAAGCTTCTATTAAGTTTGAGCCAAATGACAGCCTTTTAGAAGTGCTTTGTGCAATAACAGTATGTAGCGCAATAGTGCTTATAGAAGAGTAAGCTTGTGATAACTTCACTGTAAACTGGGTTCTGCTCTCTTTTTCATTCTTGGTTATGTGCAGTTTTCATGAGCTTGCCAACAACATCATTATTAGTGCTTCTTATAAAGACCCAGTGGAGATCACACTGAAAAAGAGTCATCTTAGAAGAGTGGGACATATACAAATATAAAGCACCAAAATGGTAGGAAGTGAGTTTGCCCTACCTACTCAGGGTGTGTGAAAAGTTCAAGCAGTGTAGATACAAAGTATCGCTTACACATATTCAAGGTACACTTCAGCATAAATGCTATTAGATCATGGGGTACTTCTTGTCACCAAAATTTAGATGGGAAACCTACCTGTAAATAGCAACTCTCTAGTGAAGAAAATAATATGTTTTCAATTTGAAAAACAGAATATTTCATTATTTTGTCCCATACTGTGTACCAGAGTATCTGCCTGGGATTCAGAAGAACCTGCAGGAAATCTTGTGACAAACATTTAAGGTCAACTAGATAACATTTTCATTCTCTGTGATTCCCTCTGAATTTGCTATTGTTCATTCTGAATCCATTGTTCTCTAAAGGCAAGAAGCAGAACAAACACTAACTGTTGGATATCTTGTCTTGCAGTCTATCTGCTGCCTTTTTTGTTTGGATGCATGCAGTTCTTCAGACTATGGTAGAAAATAGTATTTATGTTTATACATTTTGTGTTTTTCCTCAACATATCATTTTCCTGCAGACTCATTAGATTTCTTAAACTGCTAATGTACAAGAGTTTCCCAAATTGGCATTTATTTTGTAGACTGACAAGATAAATATCTCCTTTGTTTGAAAAGTTAACCCTGAAGAAAAGATAGGATACTTAGCCAGTTACCAGTAGTGCTCAGTGCCTTATTTAAGAACACATGGCATCTTTATAGTTATCCAGAGGCAAGGATTCCTACAAAAGGTGTTGATATATATACCCATGCCTCTTGGGATTCTGTTCCACCAACAGTGAGGAGAGAAACTATAATAATCTGCCCCTGGAGAAAACTCTATTCATTGCTGGGAAGAAGAGTCTGATTGTTTTTCCATAATGCTTGGACTCTGTTTTATCCCTGTTGTTATGATATCCAAGTATAAAACATAGTGTAGTAGATGATTTCCCACCATATACTGTTAGAACATCATCACTGCTATATGCAAATGAAACTGTTCACCATGACTGCAAAAAATGGTATAGAAAAATCATTCTGCTAGGTCAGGAAATAATTAATTCTATGCCATTTAAATATTATTTTTACATGTATGCATTTGTTTCAATAAATACAGAAAGCAAAGTATTTAAGAAAGCCACTTCCCAATAAAACAAAAATGCCAATTAAGGAAAGTTAAGAGAAAAAGAGAGCAGGTCATTTTAAATTTTAGACTATTAGAAATAGCTGATTACAATGTGACCACATCTAGAAAGTATTTTACTTTTCAAAGGTGACTAGAATTTTTGGTTTTCTAAGCCTTTAAGTTCCTGTCACCACTGTAGATATTTCAGTATTGTAAGCTCTCCTAGTGGGTGCTTGCGATTCAAATAACAACCCCCCACCCCTTGTTTTTTTGTCACAATAACCAAACTGTCTCAATAGAAGTTTCAATTCTGGAGGTAGGATATGAGCACCTACTGTGTGCAAAAATCAATGTGAGTTCCTGAGCAGGAAACCTGAGAGTAAGGCAAGACGCCTGCCTGTAAGCTGTCAGTGATCTCAGAGGAGAGGTATAGGCTTTAGTGAGCTATTAATTAAAGTTAAATTGCAACCAAGTTTAGCAGGCCCAGCGAAACTCCATTCAGCACATATTTGTTCTATCCCCCACCCACCCATTTACTGTTACCTTTGTTTTCTCATGCATTCAGATTCCTTTCTGTTGGCCCCCTTCCTCTGAGGCTGAGAATATGCATCTGTGTAGTAGTGAATGCCCTGAGTCATTGCACAGGCTAATGAACACCAGCAGGAGGGACAGAGAGGAGGCTATGCTTTTAGAAACTGGACCTTATTCCCCTTTGCACCTGACAGGTCACTTCAAGTCCTGATCCTTTGGGCTAGGGCTTGTCTTCACAGCTGTTTATGGCACATACATAAAATTTATTGCACCTTCCTGGAAAAATGCAGTGTTTGCAAACCACTTGAGAGAATGACGGATTTATGGAGAGGGAAAAATACACCCAGTCAAGCTATTAAACACTGGTTTCTATGCCATTCACACTCTCTAGGATATGAACGTGGAGCTCTCATGTTAGTCTCTAAGATGTGCAAGTATTTGGATCCTTTCTGAAATAAATTACTTGCCAAGATCTCTTTCAGGGATCAATTTTACTTGGGATCAATATCTTCAGAATCATAGATTTTTGAGGCCAGTGCTCAAAGGATTGTACATGGGCAACACATACAATAACAGAAATAACAGGAAAGTTAGTTTTCAATTACTGAAAAAGAAGTGCAGTATCAGAAAAAGCCATTCCTCAAGTAATTAATTCCTCTAAATTGACTTTTCAACAACTTGCTATGGTATTGCATGTTTTCACAAATATATTTAATTTTACTTAAAAGCATTTTATGCTGTCCCTCCTGTACAAGAGGGAACTGTATATTTATGGAACTGTATCAAGAACTTCTCATGGCGAAATTGTGAACCCAAATTGATAGGCAGCAAAGGGGGGAAAGAAGACCTTCTGGATGTCAATTTCCAATGAACAGAAGGAGTCCTTTGTATGTAACTATATATTTTGCATAACTTAACCTTTAAAGTGTTGTGTGATTTATTTATATATGTGAAATCAAAAGGAAAATGCCACTCCTTTTTCTACTGCAGATGTCATTTGGTTAGAGCTATAATTAGAAATATATAACAAATATTTAGAAAGTGTTTTGTTTTTACTTATGTGGGGTTCTAGGAGAGTGGAAAATGGCAAGTACACTTTAGCAGGTGTTGCTTACAATTCAACTCAAAGATTTCACCCAGTGGAGCCTGTGAGCACCATGGCCTTTTAGAAAAGGCATTGGAGTGGGTGTTAGGAAATGTGGATTCTAGATGGTTTTGCCACTAGTTATGTAACCTAAAGGATATCTAGCTCAGTCCAAGTGCCTCTTCTTCATGCCCCACTAGGATTTCATGTTATATAAACATTGTTGTCCACATGTATCATGTGCTTACTAATGCAGTCATTGTGATAAGTCCTCAACACACATTGCTCTATTTGAAACACCTATCAGATTTTACTAGAGTCTATTGAAATGACTTTTGTGAGTCTGACTCTCCTAAGTGACAGAACTCGCTTAGAAAGGACTATTAAGCTGAACTGACCTTTTATGTACCTCATTTCTCAAGTGTTTGTATTTTCATTCTGCCAAAAATAATAAGATTATATTTTCTCCGATCCATCATATCAAGATTAGGAGGGTTTCCACAATATTTTCTCTATTGTTGTTAAACATATTATGGTATAATGTGTTTTTTTTTTCTGTCGCTATTTTAATTTTATGTTTATAGTTCAAATGACTCAGACTCAGTGAACTAAGTACATTCCCTCTACAGATTTTTCTTAGTGATAAAATAAATGAAAACATCACAGATTTTCAGTTCCATGAGACTGAAATCATAAAGCAAAACCAGTTTCCCAAAACATTGATCATTGTGAAATTGGCTTTAGGTCCTTTAAAAAATTGATGCCTTTTTGTCTTAGCATTTGTCTTTGTGACACAAGTATTAATATATTGCTAATCTTTTTCAGTTCTATTCAATAGGAAAAACAAAAGAAAACTAAACAAAACTGGTGTTTGATTGGTGAAGAGTTGTTAGTCTGTCCCTACCTGTTCATCTACAAACATCTTCCAAGAGTTATTTTCTAAAATAGTCTTAGGGTCCACATCTTCAACTGAGTGTAAAATCCATTAGCAGCCCACACTGAGGTCTAATTTCTAGAGTACAATCTTGGCAACACTTTTATATGTGCTAGTGAAACCCTCATAGCTAAGAGAGTACATTACCTTATAATAATTGTATTCTCAGGGAATTTTTGTTCTTAACATATTATGATGTGAATAATAGCATGGGATATTGCCTAATGATGGAATTACAACCTGTTGAGATTAAGGTTTTCTCCTATTATGAACCATGATTGAAAGTGTCTTGCATTTATACTTGGGGTTGATGGGGTAAATCACATATTCTTTCTTTTTCTTTTTCTCTCTAACCTCTAAAATACCCTAGTACTATTCAGGAGGAGGTAAGGATGAGAACTGATAAAAATTAGGAAGAAGGAGGATATTTTAAGAGTGATATATTTTTGGTAAAAAAAAGGAACAATAAAAAAAGAAGGAATACTAAACAAATAAGGGGTTAAAATTGCCAGAATTTAAAGGAAAATTTCTTTTCCCATGCTTTACATAACCAAAATGAAACTGAGGTTTCACTCATTTTGAAAGTAATGCACAGCATCTCATCAATATTCAATTAAATTTTAGCGGTAGATGTAAGAACATTAATAAATATTGTTACTAGAGTGTGATGAGTTTTTCAATTCTGTGGCTAAGTAACATTTAAAATGTTAGAACATAGTCACCTTCAGCATCATTTAAAACATTGTTTTTTAGTCATAATACAGCCTCTCTTGTTAATCTTCTTGCTGTGCATTGTCATCCCATTATCAAATAAGAAAACAAGTGATGTAAATAATGTAAAAAGGAGGCATAAGGTGGCAAGCAAGACAAAATTTTTGAGTGACAGTGAAGGACCAGCTATAGTTGAGTAGATATGTTGAGATGAGAAAAGTACTAAAAGTACCTTAGGTTATGGGGAGGTAGGTAGAGAAAAAAACCTTGGGAGGAAATTGTATGATAAACAATACAGTTTTGTTTAATATAGCATTTTTGTAAGAAGTGGTAAAGAATAACTTAGGAAAGCAAAGGTTGAGCTATGCTGCATTATAATTCAGACTCAAATGAGTACATTTACATCAGGCAATACAGATGGTTATTATGTAATGAAACACTGTGGACACTGGACAAAAGGTTCTATTCTAAATGTTATACAAGATCTCTGCTTCTTAGAGATCTGGTAAAACTTCTCCCCATTCCTTTTATCCTCTGATGGTCTCAATTTTTTCCCAAAATATTTGACTTCCATAGCCTGGTATTTCTGTTGCCTGCTCCACTTTTGCCCTCTCTGTTTGCACAGACAGTATCTACTTTGCCCAATATCTCTAAGGATATTGGACTTAGTTATCACATTTATTCCATACAAAATCCACTCACAGCAAACATTTCATATTTTTAGTAACTTTGCTAAAGATTTGAGAGACTGTACTTAAGTTTCTTCTTCACTCCCTTCATCTTACTTCCTTGAGAACAGTTTGCCCCTCTTATTGAGGCCCTGATCTAAACTGACATCCATGCCCTCCAGGGACTTCCCCACTCCCTCCATGAATTTGCTCATTTTCTTGAATTATTTATGCTCAGTAAGATTTAGTCACAGCCTTTTGCTACCTCTGAAACTGTAGTGTAAAGTCAGCAGCCTTTGGAAGATCCCTGGACATACTTTAACAGCTGCCATTCCACTTATTATATGTCATTGAAAGAATTTGACTTGTTTGTAAAAGGAATGACCTGGAGCAAACTTAGGGCATAGTTCTCTTGGGGCTAAAGAAATGAGTAAGTTATTGCACTTTGTATGCGTGTGTTCATTTATTGTGTACAAACACATGTTTTCATTCTAATAGATAACATAATGAATACTTTTGAGTAGCACTAAGAAATCCCATGTGGAATTGGAATTTGAGGTTTCATTTTGATAGCCATACGATGTGTGATGTGAATTTTGATCTCTTCCTTCTAGCCACATTAGTAATAGAACAATGCTAGAAGATTTTATTTCTTACTATTTCCTGAAACAAAGGGTGTTTCAAACTTTACTTTTCTAAACACTGCTATTTTTCCCCAGTTTGAGTAAAACTTCAGGATAAAGGTGCTTCAGAAATTAGTCTGGTCATTTTTCTGTTTTATGACATGGTTTTGGTTGTCTGCCTAGTGTTTGTCATCCCAAGCTTCATTGCTGACAGAAGGTCGATGGTGTTTGAATTTCTTTGTCCCAACCCCCCACTCCAGATCTGGAACTTTGTTCAAATAAGCTGATTTTTTAGTACTGTTCTTCTGCCCTTAGATCTTGAACAGGTTAGCCCCAAAACAGTTTAAACTAATTTGTTAAGAAAGTTTATAATGCACTGATTAAAGTTCCTTCATTTTAAAAAGAGTGTAGAAGAGCGACACAATTCTTCTGTAGGATATTGACAAGGTGAAGACACATACACACATTTTTTTTTTTCTGATTTTCATGATTATTCTACAGGGATTCAGTCCATGAACACTGAACACAGCAAATTTATGACAAAGCAATTAGAATATAGAAGTATAAAGCAAGCTTAATTGATGGTAGTTTTATAGCACTCAATCAACCAACCCTGACAATTGCTCTAACTTTGGGTGTTCTTTTTTAGATGAGCCAATGTTTTTTCTGCACTCTAAGCCATTTCTTCTCTCTTTTTAAACCAGTCCAGACATTTTCTAAAATTTTAATCTATAATTCCTGCTGTTGCATATTGTTATTGCATTGTCCCATAAGCCTTGTAATTTTATCACATTATTTCCAATGTCCTACTTCCTATATATCTTACTCCTGCATTTGGCACCACCTTCCTCTGTCACCTAATAGAAATCTAAGATTTTTTCCCTTCCTTTACCCTCTCCCTTCCTATCTCCAATTAACTGATCACTACAAGTCTTACTGACTCAAACTCATATAGCTCATACAGCCCTCCTATACCTACTTCAACTGGTTTGCTTCAGTCGTTGACTAATCTTTACATGAATTGTTGCAATAGATGTCACCACTCTCTCAGTCTTCTTACTCTCCCCATAACAATCCATTTTCAAAATTATTTCCAGAAAGAGCTCTTTTAAATAAAATTTTGGCATGTCATCTTCCTGTTTGAAATTGTAAGCAATTTCCTATCCCTCGAGGATAAAGTCACAAGTCTTTTGCATGACATTTAAGACATGTGTTGCTTTTTTTTTCCCTATTTGTATGCTGTCTAGCTTAGTTGCTATATGAATCCCTTGTGACAATGATATGGAATTTACTAGAATTTTCTAAATATGACTCCCTATAATTTATGATATTTGTACATGGCAAAGTCTTTTTTATCCTTAAAAAATTATAAGGGATTAACTTCTAGGTAATTTTCACCCTAACACTCATTATGATGTATTCGGTATTTCTCTACAGGGATATCACAATGTCATTGCACACCTCTATTATAAAAAGTCAAATTCTAATGGTTAATTTTCTTCTCTGTTTTCTCTACTAAATCCTGAACAAATACACCATTTGTCATTGTATTTCTGATATTCTCATTGTGCCTGGCACATAGTAGACAAGTAATGTTTGTTTTCAAATGAATAGTGAGAAAGAGAATTGCTAATATAAAGACTAAAGGCTATCTGTATATGACATCAGCCCAGCTTTTATAAAGAAAATTTCAGAGAGTTAATTGTTTTTGTTTGCAATTATCTTTGTGATAACACATGACCAATTTTATATGTATTTTGGTCATTTTATTTGTGTTTATCACTTATATTCTTGAGATTACTTTGTAGTTTTGCATTGTTTTTTCTGTTCTGGAATGTATTCAGTAATAGGAGATGAGTTTAACTTAAAAAGGAATTTAAACAACTAACCAGGAAAACACATTTGGAAACATTATTTATCAATTACTTGAATTAAGTGAATGTATATTCTGTTTGACTTAAGGAGAGACTGCAGAGCTTAGACTCAATTCAAGAGATGACTTTTTACAGCTTATTTTAGGTGACGGTTTTGGGTTTTGTAATTATCAGAATAGGCTAGGTCATTTTGTAGTAAAACAAAATAGGCCTCTTTGCATAAAACACCCCAAGATCTCAGAGGATCAACCCTACAAAGCTTCACCTCTCATTGGTGCTACAAATCCAATGCATAGCAGAATACTTCCATTCCACATAGTCTTTCACAAATCCAGGCTAACAATCCCTGCCATTCCTAGAGATGGGCCCTCAAGAACATGGGAACTAGGCAAGAGCAACTCCATAGAAAGAGAGTGGAGAATTGTTCAGTCTACAGCCAAATCTGACAAATCTGGGAAGTGACATGTTTCATTTTTACCAGAATTTAGTGACCAGAACTAGTCACATGAACTTTCCTAATTCTGGGAAATAAAGATTTATGGTACCTATTTTATAGATGTGTCTATAATGATCCAGTTTTGGAAAAGCTAACACAATTTCTAGGGATCCAGGTAGAGAAAGTAAAGATCTTTCTTTCAGTTCTTTCCTTGAGTACACAATAAGAAGTAAGACTTTTCATTTGTGTTTCAATTTAAAAGTTCTCTCTCTAATCTTTCTACTGTCTCTATAAGTTTAATATTGCTTTATTTTACATATTATGCATGTTTTTATATATGCACTTCATTTTAATTACCTATGCATGTTTTTATATATTCACTTTATTTGAATTTAATGAAAAACATTAAATGAAATATAAATAAAATTTTAAAAGCATTATATCATCCTGCAATTTTGTCAGAAGTTTTCCTCTAAGGTACAGTGTCTGACTGTGCCTTTGAAACACAAAAGACAACATATTGTCTGATAACTATGAAAAGTTTCAGACTTAGACTATACTGACTTCAGGTTTATCATTGCTAGTGATGTTATCAGGGCCTGGGATCGCCTTTCAACTCTAGAGCAGTTCTACTCTTTTGGGTTTTATTTCTAATAAGAGTCTTCGTCTCTTAGGGATCCTTGGCCTTTTCTATACCTTATCTATTTGCTAAAAGTAAAGTTTTAAGAAGGTTTATATTAATTTCTATAGGTCATATATAGAAGAGCTGACACTTGATAAATATTTGCTGCGTGTTGATTGTATGTTTGCCCATTGTTCCAACAAGATTCTTGGAATACATTTTACTATTCTTATTCATGTCTTAACTAATCAATGCGGTCAGTAGATCAAATACTTTGAATGGCCAGGCCTATGTTATTTACCAAACTCGGAAGTAGGCAAGGATATGTTTGTTGTTGATCCTATTTGAGATTCTTGGACTGAATGTTGGGAAGGTGAATGTCCTGAAGGGAAAATGGATTCTGGAAAGGCAAATTAAACAGACAATCAAAATGCCTATCACGCTTATTATCGAGATAAACATTTGTATGTTCACTTGGAGATGTCCATATGTATTTAGAAGGTGTAGTGATAAGTTCTCATACTAAAAGGTCTCTTTACTAAAAGTTTTTTTAATGAAAGCTTTTATGCTTTCTTTAAAATTGCTAATTATAAAGAGGGAAATATTTCAGAGTGAATAGATAGTAATTTAAAAATTTTAAGACTCAAAGGAGTTGTCCTTTAAAGTAAAAATAATTTTTATGACTTTAATAAAACTAATTTGTTTTATTTGTAGAGATAAATCTTTATTGTTCCCCAAAATATTAACCTTTTTCCTGAAAAATGTATTATTATTATTACCCATGATACTTCTTCTGCCCTCATTTTATAAAGCAATGTTTAACTTGCTAAAAAATTGGTACACAATTACTAATTGAAAAGCATATTTTTAATATTTCAATATGATCTTGATGTATATTTTTATAATTAATACAATTAATTATATAATTACAATTAATGCATTTATTATTGTTTGAATACTACATTATCATGATGAGGAGAGGATTATTTGACAAGGTTTTAGCTTACCACATTTGAAATTTCAGCAGGAAACTAGATACCATTAGGTTCAAATCTCGCTAAATCAGATTTGGGGCATGTGATTATTTGTTATATTGATCACCTGCTATGTTATTACCTTATCAACAAATATATTTTAAAAAGTAGTTTAACCAGATTGCATTATCCTGAAATCTAAAACATTTTTATCCATATTTAAATTACTTGTTTACAGGAATTATGTTTATAAATCAGTTTAGTTTTAGTCTCAGTCTTTTTTTTTTTGGTAATACAATCAGTTTTATAATATTTTCATTCCAAAATCATTTATCTTAAATTAAGATTTATTTATCAATATAAATCACAAATAATTTCTTAGACTAGCAGCCAATATCAAAGACAATTTATTGGGATTCTGGGTGAGTTCTTGATTCCAAGTGGAATTTTGTGTACATTATTTTACAGTGTTTGCCATTTCTATTTCTGGTCTAATGTTTATTTTCATCTTTGCAGTTTGAGCTGTTATTTACAATTTATTTTTTTCTAGGCAGATATAATGGACTATCCCACAATCATATGTGAACATTTGCCATCTTCCTCCCAGCCCACTTACCTCTACCATTTTTCTACTTCCATTTTAGTGATGTTTTCACTCATTTCTTTAATAATTTTTTTTCTATAAGCCAATATTTTGATATCCATACACTCAAAGTGATATTTATCTATTGGCCATGGATTAAAATTTATGGTATAAAGAAACTACTCCATGTTCTCAGGTTATTTTTATATACCAGAGGTACAGATAATTTCATCTTGCTGAGATGCTGAAGTATAGCAACAATGTATTTTCATTTATGAGAAAGAAGAATCCTGAACCATCAGCCATTTGAGAGTTTCACCTCTCATTCCGATGTTTTATGATAGTTCGTTTGGTGCCAGAGAAAAACTGTCAAACTATTTCTGTCATGTAAAATCTATATTATGGTCCACACAGAAAGATCTGTCCTAGTACTGATCAGATTTATACAAGAATAGCATTATATATACTCAACATAAACTGAAGCATTTCTCTAAGCTTATACATGTAGATCCAGAATCAAGCCCTAAGAATTTTGCACTTATACTTTGGATTCTAAGATTTCACAAAGATAGCCATAGTTACGAACAACAAGCAGCAAAACTTAAAAATAACATTTTTAGAATCGAAAATTTATAGTGGATTTTATGTGTGTCCCTAGAATACCTACAGTAAAGCTGCAGAAAGTGTAAATAGCCCCGGGCTCATGGCCTAGGGTTTAAATGTGAGTCAAGAAGCCAATCTAAAAACTGTTTCTGTGCAAGTCAAGCAAGGAACAGAACTTCAGACTTAACATTGATAAAATGAGCATTTTCCCCCAGTTCCAACCCTATTTAACCTGGAATTGAAAAGGAGTTATACAAAAATCCAAAACCTCTCCTGAACTTATTTAGACTTTTCTTCCCTGTGAAACTATAAACAGGAAATAGGATCGGATTTTGTGGAAAGTTGAAGGGGATGTAATCAGGGATTGAGGGGTACTCCAAAGCTACTTTCAACTAAGCCTGTGGGGTAATCTGAAAACTAGATCCTCCACCCTGGCGTTGGGTATAAATTAAACCCTCCCTCCCACCTTTAATTTACAGTCTGTCAGTAATACAGTTTCTTTGGCAGTGATTCATAAGTCCCCATTTCACCTGACGACTGCTGCATGATAATGGCGGGTTCTCAGGAGCAGTTTCTATCTCTACTAAGCCTGCTTCTCAGAGCACTACAGCTTCCCTTAGAAAATACCTCTCAATGCCAGTCTTAACAAAAACAAGGCTTTACTGAAAATGTTGATGCCTTCTATTGTTATGCAGGACCATGGTCATTAAAATTTTATCATGTAAACCCTGCTGTCTGCACATAAGAGGAATGAAATGTTGGCAAAGGATAATCACATATTTTATCAGAATCTTCTAAAAGGAAAACCAACAGGAAGAAACCAAAATAACATTGCCTTTAACTTAAATATAAAGAAATGTCAATGACCCTAATATTGATGCTTATCTATTACAGTTCATTTTCACATTTTTCCTGAATATCTCAGTTTCCCAAAATTGCATGACAGTTTGCTCCAGTTACACATCTTATGATTTTCATATGTTCCTCTTGGAAAGTAGATATTAATCAAAGGATGCCACTGAGAACTAAAGGTAGCACACTATTGATTATAATGTTGACTTTTCAGTGGGCAGACATTGGTGAGCTTAGATCTCTATATAGGTAAAGAGATTTAATGGCTAGAATCCTGAAGAAACTTGTTCTTTCTATTCATATTTTAACTTTTTATGGGTTGGAACAGTTTTAATAATTTGTTTCTGTAAGTTGTGAAGGTTAAAATCAGAATGTAACCAAATAACATAATGTAACCAGATATATCAGATGAGAAAATCAACCAAGAATAAATGTATTATGGGCTAAATTTTTAAATATTTTAATATTCTGTATCTAGATAAGAGTTCTCATAATTAGCAAGCCATTTTTGAGGAGTTTTATAGAAGTAGTGAAATATTTGCTCTGATTTAATCCACTTCAGCTTTTGAGTTTGATGGGAGATTGTTTGATATCAAGAATAGTTAATTAAATCAATTTTCAAATATATGTTAGGTATCTTATGATCATTACCAGGGACAATAAGTATTTAAAGTTATTAAATATCTTGCTTCATGAGATCGTCTCAGGATGGTTTTTTGGTAGAAGAATACTCAACCAACTCTTCCTTAAGCAATAAATATATTAAATAACCTCTTATTACAGAAGGTGGAGAGAGGTACGGTTCCCAGATGCCATGGCTCAGTAACCTTAGCATATTATTTGTGAGCTCTAACTCACCTGTTAGCAAAACTTTATGTGCAATACTGACATATATTATCTCACAAATTGAATAACAGTATTTTGTTTTACAATGTTCCAGCTTTTATCATCCAAATGCTTAGCAACTCATCTATGACACATGACTCTACCTTTCTAACTTTGCAAAAATACTTCCTGACCAAAGGATGGTTCCTGTATTTCCCCTGTATTTTTACCTTTGCTTGTCTGCTGCTACATATCATTTATATGAAGATCATTTATATGAACATTGGCTTCTCATTGCATGACCCACTGCTCTAACTATGGAAACTATTTTATTATTCTGTTTTAATATTTAATACAAAGTAGATGCATTGCTTGACAACATAAAATCACTGCAAAAAGAAGGAGCAGTCCTCACTCTTATTGGTGTGATGGTGACTGTTATACTCTTCTTACTTGCACATCTGTGTAGAAGGAAAGAGAGAAAAGGTGGACAGAAAGTCAGGGCAAGGAGTTCAGTTTATAGTCCAAGGATTTCCTTAGAGTCCCTTCCCTTCCCTTCCCTTCCCTTCCCTTCCCTTCCCTTCCCTTCCCTTCCCTTCCCTTCCCTTCCCTTCCCTTCCCTTCCCTTCCCTTCCCTTCCCTTCCCTTCCCTTCCCTTCCCTTCCCTTCCCTTCCCTTCCCTTCCCTTCCCTTCCCTTCCCATGGGCCAGTATTAGAAATCATTGATTCAGATTTTGTGAACTATATAAACCATACTACAAATTTGATTCTGATTATACTGATTCCGATTGCTTCAACACACTGCAGTGGCTGTGATTAAGAGAAAAGCTCTTCAAATTGTTTGTTACTCAGTAACTTGCATGGAACAGCATCAATCTTGTTATATGTTAAATATCTCAAATTTAGTGCCTCTTATAAAACATTACAAATGACACTCATGCTTCAGTTTTTTTGTAAACTAAAAACTAGCATGGACATTGGTCCAAGTAATCTAATAATGAACCTTAATGACATTATGCTGATGACATGTAAGAAATTTCTGATTTTACATTTCAACCTTAAGATAAGTTATTTTGAATATCAGCAGAATATTTACATAAATGAAAGGGAATCTTATTTCACTAAGTAGGAAGTGTTTGCTTATTAAATTTTTCTAACTCAAATTAAAGTTTTAATTTCAAAAAGCCACTTAGCAATTGTCATCATACCTACCATATGAAACTGCTGTTTTTTTCTCACAATTTCCCCTGGAAGCTCAATAGCTAATTGCAGAATTCTTGGTACAAATGCACCTGTGCTCTCTATAGAATTGTTCCATTTATTAAAACCCTTTTCAACTTTTATTTTGAAATTATTTTCCCTCTATTTGTCATGGAAAATTTCTATAAAATTATATCAAGTCTCTGTTAAAGACCCAAAGTATGTTATGTTTTTATCAGACATATTTTCAAAAGCTTCTCTTAACTTTGTAATGATAAAAAGGAATCATTATAAAGGTCTTTAAATTAAAAAAAAGTGCAGGGCTTCCCCTGGTGGCACAGTGGTTGAGGGCTGGGTTGCGAAGCTGCCTGCAGCCTCTGCAGTTAAATCCCTGGGCTCCGATGAGGGCCCCACATGGCGTGACAGACTTCTCCTGCCGCTCTTGCTGCTCCCCTCAGCAGTGTATTTCTGTCAATCTGCCTGTTCTGCTCCCTGCTCTGGATCTGGTGAATTCTCTCACCCTCCCACGTTTCTGACTGTACCTAGTGCTTGTATAAATAAATAAATCTTAAAAAAAATCAAAAAAGTGCAATAAGTAGGAAAATATTTCAGGAATAAATAATGGGAAAAGCTACCAAAATAACCAAACAGTAAAAATTCAAATAGATTATATAGCTAGAGTTTAAGCAAGAGCAGATGGATATTTTGGAGGGACATATGTATCATTTGAATTCTACTTTATAGGAAGGGAAAGAGTTAATGCTGTAAGAAATTACTAGTGTAAATTGCAGAAAATATGGTTAATTTTTAACTTCATTACATATACATGTATTTTAATTTTCTGAAATAACTTGTTTTTTTTTAATCTGTTTGCTCATTACAAAAATTATGGATGTTTCCAACTTTAGATTACACTGTGGTTTCATTATTGGTTCTTTTCTTAACACCTGCTTTCAAAGAAGTTTAAGGCTGGGGGGAAAAAAGGCAACATTATAGCTCTCTAAAAGAATTCTATAAATGGTTCAATTTTTTTCACTCATTTATGCTTTGAATACAAAGTTAGTTTGAAGCTGTAATTCTTTTTATTGTACTCTCAAAATGTCACTTTTGAGATCATAGCATATAATTATAGGACAAGTTATTCTAAATTTTCTATATCCTTGTTACTAGTAGTTTGAATAGGCTACTGTGAATGACTTTTTCAAAATACTTAATAAACAAACTTCCTTTAGGACTTGTGGATGTATTAGAGCTACTGTACCTGCTACTTTTTATTTTATTGTCAGTTTTTTTTAATGCTTTCGAAATCATAAGGTAACATTTTAAATCAATAATGAGAGGGCCTCCCTGGTGGCGCAAGGGGTTAAAACACAACCTATGAAGCTATCCGCAACCTCTGCACCCCAAGTTTATTCCCCAGCCAGGGAGATACCCACATGGAGCTGCAGATCTCTCCTGGCTCACCTGCTGCTCCCCTCAGCTGTGTACTTCAGTTGGTCTGTCTGTTCTGTTTCCCACTCTGTCTCTGGTGAATGCCCTCACCCTGCCTCACCCACACACCTCTGGCCTGTGCCCCAGCTTTTGTATGCATGAATAAATATATCTTTACAAAAATAAAATAAATCAATAATGAGAAAAAAAAAAACTTTAGACTTCAATTTCTGAAGGTAATTTATCTGTAAACATGCTAAGGAAATACACAGAGAAAATTGTTCTTTTGATGAAGCATCTGTTGAGCAGAAATTACCTGGATTCTGGGAGAGGGGTCCTAGTTGAAGCAACCTAAGCTAGGATCAAGTGCTGAGTCTAGTGACTTTTCTAAACATTCTGAAATAATCAGAGCCATTACTGTCTTCCAGTTTGACCATTTGTGCCCTGGAGCATGTTTTACTATTTGTCTTAAGCTACAGATCCAGAGCAGGGTATAGCTGGGACATTATTTTTTTCTACTCTTGCATGATAAAATGTACTCTCTTTCTGATAATGGAATCAATAAACCAGAAACAAGAGTAGCTGGCTCAAACATTGCAAAGTTGTGGGTGTCCCAAGGCCTTTGCTAATTTTTACAATGGTTTTGTCAGGAAGATAAAGGGTTCTGACTTGTTTCCAAATATTCATTATTCAATTGAGGGATTTACCTGGAAAGAATGAAATTATATCATATAAAATATCATATTATGTATATATACACACAAATACTTTGGAGTTTGGTAGCTGAAAAACGGAGTAATGAGAGGTTGTGTTAGCTTAGTATTATTATTTATCTTTAAATGTCCTCGCCTGAATTTTGATGTGTTTTCCTGGTTGGGAAAAATGATGAATAAGCAAAGTTCTATAATGCATATTGATCATTCAAAAGCACATTGCAAACTAAAAGGCAAAACAACTTAGTCCAGGCTCTTAAAACACATGCAGGGAATTATGCCAGTAAAGGAAGTTGCTTTCTAGGGAACATAGGAATGTATTCGCTTTTGAATGAAGAGGTTAACCACTGAAAAGCTATTTTAGAAGAGGTGAAAAAACAGCAGATATTTTAAAAAGATAGATAGTTCTCCATGACTGGGAACAGAACCTCCATGATTCTTTATGTAGGGTATTTTAAAGAACAAGTTAATTAGAAAGAGTAAAACTTGCAAAAGACTGCATTGACACTTTTTTTAAGAAACTATTATACTTTTCTCATTTTTTTTTGACTTCACACAGATTTATGCATATGAATTGCACTGAAGAACAAATTGGAGGAAGATATGTTTTTTATGTATTTTATCAAAATTATTATTTTATTTGCCTTGCCTTGATATCGTGAGTTCCTTGATGGCAGATCATTTGTTTTTCATAATTAGTGTTTTTGCAAAATATTTATTGAATAAATTAAGAAAATGAGGGGTGTACATGAGGATATTCATTTAAACTTACAGAGTTCGTATAGGTTATTTTTAGAAGCTAATTTGATTTCAGGCCAGAAATAACTTTCAGATATAATTCAACTCCAGTAGTCTACATTAAATTAAGAAAAATAAAGTCATTTGAAGACAGTTTTCATTTAAATTTTCAGGTAATCCATCAAATTTAAAATTTCATTTATTCTAAGATATCCGTGTATATAGGCAATGCAAATAGATATTTAAATGACATTTTCTTTTTTGTGTGTGCAGAATAACTGGGGTTTAGGTCAGAGGTGTGTGGGGGTGGTGGTGAGAGGACTCACCAGATACAGAGTGGGGAGCAGAACAGGTGGATTTACTGAAATACACTGCAAAAGGGTGCAGCAGGTAAGGCAGGAGAGGTTTGTTATGCCATATGTGGGTTAGCTCTCCAGCCAAGGATCGAACTCAGGACATAGCTGTGATAGCACTGAGACAACACCTAGGCTACTGGGAAGGCTTTAAATATTTTTTTTTTAAGATTTAGTTATTTATGCATACAAGACATACAAGAACTGGGGTACAGGCCAGAATTGTGGCGGGTGAGAGTATTCACCAGAGACAGAATGGGGAACAGAACAGGCAGATCGACTGAAATACACTACTGAGGAGAGCAGTGGGTGAGTCAGGAGAGTTCTGCTGCACCATGTGGGTAGCTCCCTGGCCAGGGGTCGAACTTGTGTTGCAGTGGCTGTGCATAGCTTCATAGGCTGCGTCTTAACCCCTGATGCCACCAGGGAAGCCCTAAATAATATTTTTGATGTAGTGAAGTAACACATACTAATAAAACATTTAGAAGAAAATATATTTCCAATGAAAAGAAAAAGTACAAATTTTTAAAAAGTATAATCATGAGATAGGCTATCTGACTCTTAACAATTAAATATAATAGACTTTTTTTCTGTATGCACATTAAAAATGTTTTTTTTTTTTACTTTTTAAAAAGAGAGGAAAAGTAAATACAAGGTCAACTCACATTTAATAACCTATCTGTTATAATTTAACCTATCATTCTTCATTCTAGAAACTTTCAAAATGGATTTATTAAGGTGAAGCTGACAGGGAATTAAAATGCACATATTTCAAATGCAATTTGATATATTTTGACATCTGGATATACCTGTGAAATCAACACCAAAATCAGAATAAACATAGCCAATGCCCACAGCAGTTTCTTGGAACCCTTGCAAACACTCCCTTCTGCACCTTCCCAGTACCTTTTAATCTACTGGTTCAGAAATGGAATTGCTTTTAACTTATCATTTAGGGTACATTCAACATAAGGAAAAAAAATAAGACAATTTTCAGTTCATGCTTCAATGTGATTCTTTTCAGTGAGGATAAATTAGTTAATTTTTATGCCAATGGCAAGGTCATAAGTACATACTTTATATTGTGCCATGCAATCTGGAGAGAAAAAGATAAAGAGTCTTCCTCAATAGCAACATATTTTTTGTTCACTTCAGGAAGAGCAACGGAACACTTTCGTATTAATTCTTCTTGGACAGTACATGAATTATGTTTGAAATTACTTAGTTTTGATCTTTCACTACATTTGTCCAGTATTCTAGTAAGTTCCGTAAGCTATAGCTTGTTTTTTTTCACAGCAGAATTAAGACAAAACATACTATATTCACCTCTCCAAAGAGAGAAAATTAAGAAGAGAAAATTAGAATAAAGTATTATAAGTAAACAATAACTTATTTCTTAGCATGTGTACACATGCGCACAAACATAAAAACATTTTTGGGTACATTGCATTGATATAAAGAATGTATAGTTTATAATTTTATATACTAATGTACTTCCTGACAAATTTCATATAACCAGCTGACAGAGACTCTTTTCATTAGCTGATTGCAAATGACAAATTAGTGTAATTCTGACATTCATGCTGGTTGGTAATTTAATTTATGTTACTATGTAACAGAAATAAATCAAACAAGTAAGACATTTAAAAACTTCAGTCAATAGTCAACAATGTGGTCACTTATTTGTTTAATCCAGTAATGGTTCCCAAATACTGGTAGAGTATTTCTTCAATTTTGTCTGTTTATGATGTAATGGGTATGAAATGACACATTTTAAAGTTTATTCTGTTATCAGAATTTTCTCCATCACTTTCTTATGTTTAAAAAATCAATGCATCATTATGTCGAGACCTGACATATAACATTTATCAATTTCTGTGTGTAAATGCTTTCACTATGGCCAATATCAAGCAATATCAATATCAACATGATATTATAGAATATGGAGTTGAGAATGGATAGTTAGTAAGTATGCTTTATATGCTATTTCCACCATATAGTTACAATAGATGGAAAACCCCATAGAGATAATAGTAAAAGTCAATAAAATAATATTTTAGTAGTTTATTAAATTATAAGTTAATTTACATTAACTTTCACTAACAATTGTGCTTGATAACTGTTTACAAAATTCCTGAAATTTTAGTACGTCTTAACCACTGTCCTTACTGTGTTCTACTCCTTATCATTGAAACCAATAGTCTTTGAGTATGATGGTAATCTATTTTGATACAAATTTTTCATCTGTAGTAATTGTGATTAATTCCACCTCCTTGTTTTTAAAAGAGCTGTATTGGATCAATCTCTGCTAATCAATTTCACCACATTGTAAAGTTCTACACATTGTGATCTAAATGACTCACTATTATCCTTTTACATTAAATACAGAGATTTTAAGGTAAAATAAAAAATAGATACTGCTGGCTTTCTGATAAAGAAGTTAGATCAAAACATTGACTAACAGTTGCCTGTGGTTTTCACTTTTCTATGTGTCAAGATATGAAAACAATTGTGGCATCCAGAGCTACTATTATTACTGCCATTTGTCCTCCTCCTCTCCTCCTCAGCTTCCACTTTATTCTTTATATTTTTCTCCTATTTTCTCCTTCACACAGAATGCCTTATTACATGGAACATCCTTAAAATACAGCCTAGTCTGTTATTGATATAATTTAATCCATTTTTAAATTTATATCATTTCATTAAAAATTATGTTTATTGATGTTAGGTTGGTTTAAATTATTGCCTCTTTGGGGGTTATAGGTTCAAACCTCCAGAAATGCTTAGATTCTCACCATACCCTTCACCAATTCGGGGGAGTCTCTAGAAACAACAAAGAACTAGGTTTTGTTCTTCGATCTAGGTGGTCACTCTGCCTTTTGATTGATGAATTCAGTCTGTTTACAGTTAGGATAATTATGGATATATGAGTATTTGCTATTACCATTTTGTTTTGTTTTTCTGTGTCTATCTTATTACTTGTTTTGTGGAGTTTATTTTCTTTGGTTTGGGCAGGAGAGTCCTTTCAATATTTCTTATAGGGGAAGTTTGGTTTTGAAAGCTAACTCAGCTTCTATAAGTCTAAAACCTTTTTTTTTTCTCATTGATATCTGAAGAGAATATTGCAATACGTAGTTTTCTTATCTTGCATTTTTCTTGTTGGGCATTTTTTTTTAATATTTATTTTATTTATACAAGCACTGGGTACACTTAGAAGAGTGGGAGGGTGAGAGAATTCACCAGAGCCAGAGGGGGGAGCAGAACAGGCAGACTGACAAAATACACTGCTGAGGGGAGCAGTGGGCATGGCAGGAGAGGTCTGCGCACCATGTGGGACCCTTGCTGGCCGGGGATCAAACCTGCTCTGCAGAGGCTGCAGGCAGCTTCACAGCCCAGCACTCAACTGTTGCACCACCGGACAGGCCCTTGTTGGCTATTTTTAATACATCATTCCATTATTTCCTTGCCTATAGGGTTTCCTCCAGAAATTCTGATGGCAGTCTTCTGAGTTTTCACTTTTAATGCTATCTGCTTTTGCCCATGAGTCACCTTCAACATTCTTTCTTTGTCTTGAACTAATGGTAGTTTCTTTTTTTTTTTTAAGTATTTATTTATTTATGCATACAAGAATAGGCCAGAGATGCAGGGGGTGAGAGGATTCACCAAAGACAGAGTGGAGAATAGAACAGGCAGATTGGCTGAAATACACTGATGAGGGGAGCAGCAGGCAAGCCAGGAGAGATCTGCTGGGTAGCTCCCTGGCTGGGGATTGAATTCATGCTGCATGGTTGTGGATAGCTTGATAGGTTTCGTCTTAACCCCTTGAGCCACCAGGGAAACCCCCTAATGATAGTTTCTTGACTATGTATCTTTGTATAGGTTTCGTTACATATCCATAACCAGGTGTTCTTTTAGCTTCTTTAACTTGTGTGTTTATTTCCTTCCACAGGTTTCTTTGAAGAAATTCTGTTTTATTTGTTCTCTCTTTTCTGATTCTCATCTACATATTATTCTTATGCCCTAATGAAGTTGAATAGGATTCATAGTCTTCCTTCATTCTTTTTTCTTCATATATCTCTTTCTTCTTCTACCTAGCTCCTTTGTTATCATGATTTTCAAGGTTATTGATTTGGTCCTCTATTTGGTTTGTCTGTTTCCATAGGATTCTATAGATTTTTTTTGTTCCTATATTGATCATTTTGCATCTTGTAACTCCTTTATTTTCATGTTTATATCTTCAATTTTTAATTTATGCTCATTAATTATATTTCTCAAGTCATTCATTTATTTTCTACATTTGGTTCCTTTTCTTTAAATTTATTTATTCAATTTTAAACTCACTATCTGATAGGAGGATAAGATCTTCCATATTTTTGTGGCTGAGTTCTAAAGAGGTGTTTCCGTCTTGTGCCAACATCTGTTGTGGTTTTGAGTTGCCTTATGTTGTGTTATTTTTTTCTTCATTTTGCTGTGTTAGATCTTTTCCCCTGGAAAAGGGGACTAATTCTCCAGCCATAGCAAGTTGGAACATTCAGTGGAAACCCAAGGGAACATGTTGTGGGCTAAGGCAGGTACCATTCCTGATACCTTACCCTGGCTACCAGCAACCTTTGTCTGTAGTCTCTGTTCCATGTGATTACCTGTAGTTTTTGACTATTCACTCTGGATCCAGGATCAGAGGTCCTAGTGGAGGGAGAGGTCAGTCTTTCCAAATCCTGGTGTCCAGAATTTCCACTCTGAAGTCTATGTGTGTTAATTTATGCCTGTATTGCTGAGTTTTCCCTTACAATGGAACTAACAGGTATATGTTCTTACAGTTTCCTTGTGCATACATTTCAAAGACTATACTCTGATGCAAAGGGGGTTAAGTGGTTTAGAAGCCCTGTGCTAAAAATTCTATTTGCACACTAAGACCTGTGTCAGCCCTGAATGAGCCACTAAGCTGACCAAGTTCACCTTGACCTCATGTAGCTCGTAGCTTACTCTTATGTGCAGATAGGTGATTCTGAACTCTGATATCTTCCTGAACTCTCCAGGGAAGTATCTATGGGTATTCCTGAGAGCATGAGACCACATCAGGGACTACTGTGTGACTCTCTCCACTGCTGAACCCAGTTCCTGGTTAACTGAATGTCTTGTTGAGCCTTAAATCATGCTATGATCTTACACTGAATTATGTTCTCAACTCCCCAGGGACATGGGAGAACCTGGGGGACTTTTGGCAGAAGTGCAAATAACTGCCCCAGTAAGGGCACTATTTCTGACTTACGTTTTTTCAGCTTTTCCTTCCCTTTCTGATGGTTTTGATTCTTTGTTCAGACACTTGTCCTCACTTCCATAGCTCCATTCTGGATGTGGCTACTCCCTCTAGGTGCTTATGCTCAGTATTTCTTAGTGAAGTGCCAGCTCAAGGATTCTGTCTTGCCACTATCTTCCCTTCCTCCCCGATTTATATTATTTCTGATAGGCTCTGTCTTTGCCTAAAAATCACATTTAAATATGCATGCATATCAGTCCAACTTGCTTTCATTTTAGTATTTCTTTTGTTATTTTTTTTCCCTGTTGATGGCGTGTCGTCATGGAAACAACCTGTGGTTAGCCATTGTGAGCACCTACAACAGGAGCTTTGGAAAGGCTGGCCAAATGCCAGGGATGTGTTGATTCAGAACTTGGAGAGGGTCCATTTTGTTGTCCAAGCTTTGATCCAAATTGAAAGTTCTTTGCTCCGTTTGCTTTTCCTCCGGCAAAGTATCTTTCATTTACTTGTTTCAAATTCTTTACTAGACTATTAGGTGTCACTTCAAGTAACTGTTAAAATGAAAAGATTCACTTCAAGTATATCTTATTTTATGCACTTTTATATTTCCTGGAAGTTGATTATATTGGCATATAGAAGAAGCAGTTTTACTATAGAATTTCTGGTATACCTTTGAAATTTTAGAATTGTGTTACAAAGGATGCTAATGTGATTGCTTTTTTATGAGTAAAGGAAGGCAAGTGACAGTTGGTGGGGAAGAGAGAAAGGAATGTGAGGACTGAAGTACTAATTTGGAGCAGGTGTTGATCATTTTTGCCTAGATTAAGTAATGTGACTATGAACAAATCGTCTTCTAAAATAAAGTCTCAGAGTAAGAAAGTCTGAAAGAAAGGATTTCCATGAGAGTTGTCTAATCCTGTTCCTGGGACAGAACTTTTACTGTACCACAGAAGTTTCAAAGTACCTAAGAGCAGTTGGTTGGAGATAAAAGTTGAATGAGAAAACTGCATTGCAGTGATTGGTTTGATTTGGTGAATAAATTGCTGTTTTCAGATTCAATTTGTATCAATAGGCAAATCTCTGTACTCCTGCAGACCCTGTCACAGTTAGTATTATGGCACTGAAGCAACAAGTCTTAAACAAATGCACCCCCATTTCTGAAATCTCTCCTACAAGAGGAGTTTTTGATGTCTGATTGGCTAGTGACACTCTTTTTTTGTCTCTAAAGAAAAGATCACCATGGTTTATACATTTAGAAAATGTCTCATGAAATTATGCGTCTTTGTACATGAAAGAACCGAGGATATTGAACTGCTAGAAAGATTCACTCTAATCAAATGTAACTGAACATTGGAAGAGTAAGAGACTGTTTCCTGTTAGAAAGTAAAGAAATCACATTTTGGGGATCTTGCATGATACCACTATATCAGTGGTGCCATTAAGAAATCACATTTTGGGCCTCCCCAGTGGCGCAGCGGTTGAGTGCTGGGTTGGAAGCTGCCCACAGCCTCAGTGGTGTCAGATCAATCCCCCGCTGCTCCTTGGCCACGGAGGAGGGTCCCACATGGTGCACAGATCTCTCCTGCTGCCTGCTGCTCCCCTCAGCAGTGTACTTCGGTCCTTCTGCCTGCTCTGCTTCCTGCTCGGGCTCTGGTGAATTCTCTCACCCTTCCATGCTTCTGACTGTACCCAGTGCATGTATAAACAAAACAAACAAACAAACAAACAAATAAATGAATAAATAAAACCTGCCTCTATTTAAAAAAAAAAAAGAGAAAGGAATCACATTTTGGGGCCATTCTGGTGGCACAGGTGGTTGAGCATAGCACTGTGAAGCTGTCTGCAGCCTCTGCAGTGCTGGTTCAAAGCAACCCACATGGCACGGCAGACCTCTCCTGTCTCACCCACTGCTCCCCTCTGCAGTGTATTTCAGTCAGTCTGCCTGTTCTGTTCCCTGCTCTGTGAATCCTCTCACCCTCTTACACATCTGGCCTGTACCCTGGTTCTTGTATAAATAAATGTTTTTTTTTAAAGCTTATAAACAAAAGAAATCATATTTTAGTTATTTGCAATACCCAGTGAAGTGAGCTGAATTAAACTTTTATACATGGAAGTCTTTGTGTAGGTTCTTGGTTAAGAAGTAAGGAAGCAATTTGATTTCACATACCTTTCACCATTGAGGGCTAGAGCATGGGGTAAAACAACTTAGTCTTTCTGATTCAATATTAAATTAATTAAAGGCCATCTACTTGTTCACCCTAGCCCTAGCAGTCTAGAGAATACTTATGGAATGACAAAATTTTCATTTTGAGACCCTAATGCATACACCTTCATTACTTTATATTTTTTAGAGTATTTGATGAATATTAACTTGACAAATTTACTTGATGATATTAACAATAATGCAAGTAAAGTGATATATGCAAATACATATAAATACAGATTTTATATTTGAAGATAACATAATTAGCATAAAACATGTCATATTGTCATCCTTTAATACATTCACTTATGCTACTACTATATATGTCATGCTAATACTATCTATGACTTAGCACTCCATGTAAACTTTTAAACCCAGAGGTATAATAGGAAAATATGTAATTTATTTTGATGATGCAGTTCTAATATCAAAACTTTTCATGAGTACTTCAATAAAATAAAGCTACCCTACCTGTTATATAGGTATGCATGTAAGTATTTAATGATTTTTTTCCCCCCAGTTACATTCATTTGTTAAATATTTATAGAATGTCTGGTAATCAGGTACTGTGATAGGTGAGGAATACAGCTATGAGTGATTTCTGCAGAATTCCACTTAATCTACTAAAGAGGTTATAGAAAAATATTCTTCCTTGTCTTTTAGTGGTTGTATGGTTGTTATTTTTGCTTCTTGAGTTTGCAGTTTGACTAGTTCTGCAATGAGTAACATAGGAATGAGTTGTATGCTGAATGAGAAGAAATGTAAAGGATGATTGAAACTTTGAATAAGAAATGTTTCCTTTATTTCATATAAGAAAGAAAATAGAGGGTAGAACTGCCAAGTTATAATATATAGATATTTATATAATGAAGGCATCTACCTTTAATTGTATATGTTGTATGAATTGTATAATTTCACCTCAGATTTCTCAAACTTTTTCCACTGGTATCTTGATTATCTACAGAAATCTCAAATATTCAGATTTATGTGCTCAAAACATTTCAAATAGCAAATAAAATATTCTATACTCCCATATGATTCAGATTAACAGATGACAGATACATAATCCAGTTGCAACCATACAAATTGTTACTATATTATGATGATGATTCTATTCCCATAACTCTGCATATGATATGTTAGAATAGGCTGGATTGATTTACTTGACCTCTTGTCAGATATTTGTTTATTGACTGAAATCTACATGGCATTTTTCCCTGCAGGGTTTTGGCTAGTATATGAGAGCAACATGCCAACTACATATTTTACTGTTTTGATTTTTCCAGATGCTTTCTTGATGGACAGTCTGTTTGTGAGTTTTCATTTTTCTCTCTCATTTTTAATTTTTTTTGTTTTGCTTTGCAATCAGTTTGAGAAGAAGTGAATATCTGCATTTCATCTTCCCTGTGAATATATATTTTTCAGGGGTTCAATACCCCCTGACCCATATTTTGCCTGCTTAGTAATCCATACAGATATGGTATTGCTTGGGTTGCTATGGATATGACAACAGTTTACTTGAACAGTGAATCCTGAAATAATTTTGTCTGTCAATATACTTCAGCTTCTATTTAACTGCAGCTTGTCAGTGGCTGGTGGGGAGAAGGCAGGTGGTAGGTTACACTGGCATTAGTCACACATGATATGGCATAGTCAAACTGGGATAAGTGAGTATCACACAACTAAATAAAAGCTTTTTTTGTGTTATTTTTATGTATTTTTTTTCCACAGATGGATTATGCCTGTAATCAGTACTTGCCTTTTGGAAAAAATGAAACATACTCTATATACAGAGACTAAAAATAAAAATATAAGATAACTTGATACATGTTCATTTTGAAGTATAAAATATAATGGAAAATCAAAGACTTGCTTGTAGAAAATTTACAAAAGCATCAAAACACTCAAACACAGAAATTTTTGGCTAAAAAAGTAAGTGATTAGGAGACTGTATCCAAAAACAAACAAATTATTAGACGAACGCCAAGTTATACAACTACCGTAGCCATCCAGACACTCCTGTCTCCCAGTTTATTGTCATATGGCCAAAACAGTTAACTCATTGTCCCTGGACTATGCCCAGTGCTCCCTTTCTTGCCACAGAAAATTCGCTCTATCCTCTTTGTTAGTCTCTTGCAGCTTCCTCACTTCCTTCCACATAACCCACACTGCCCTGACCCAACACTGTCTTCTCCAAACTTTTCCCAATCTACCCTACCAAGGGTTTTCCTTGCTCTCCTAAAGCACTTACTGAATACTGACAACAACAAAGGTAATGTTCTAGCCATAGGAACACATTAATAGAGATACTCTTTATAGGTGTTGATGACATCACAGGCAACTATTTGAACTGATACTTTAAAGGGCAGGAGAGTCTCACATGAACATTATGAGGGAGATCCTATCAAGAAAAGACAGACTGAGCCTCCCCTGGTGGTGCAGGAGGTTGAGCGCCACACAATGAAGCTGTCTGCAGCCTCTGCAGCGCAGGTTCAATACTGGCCAGTTGGGAGGGTCCCACATGGCGCTGCAGACCTCTCCTGTCTTGCCTGCTGCTCTCCTCAGCAGTTGATTTCATCAGTCTGCCTGTTCTGTTCCCCACTCTGTCTCTGGTCAATCCTCTCACCCTCCCGCACATCTGGCCTGTACCCCAGTTCTTGTGTAAATGAATAATAAATCTTAAAAAAAAAGAAAAGAAAGAAAAATTAATAAAATATTGACATCAACAATGGGACAGTTCAAGTTGCCACAATAGCTTAGTACTCCCAGAAGACAAAGTGAGCAATATGCAGGACAGATGATGATCGTTCTTAGCAGACTGGATATTTGTGAATTCATGGGGTCAGCAATATTCTGACCTGCCAGATAAATTAAGTTGAAACTTTCTAATGGATTGCAGTACAGGGGAGGGGGTGACTTAGTCATATTTATATTTCCGGAAAAAAAAATCTATCAGGAGGCATTAATGAATTTAGAAGTATAGGGTCTAGAAGAGGGGGTATTCTGATGACTAAGTGAGGGGTGTAAGAAAGCTGAGGAATTTAAGAAAGAAGACCACTATTTGTGAACTTTAAATACATATGATGAATGTGAAGGACTGAATATACTTCTGTGACTTCTGTCTTCCCCTCCTGGTACCCAAGGACACAGAACTAATTATGAGGGTACTCCTTATACCTGAACCTAAATATGGCTGCAGATCACAGTACTTTAGAAACCTAATCTCCCAATCAGTCAGAGGCAAAAAAATGAGGCAAAAAAAAAAAAAAAATTACCTCTGCTGATATATGTGACTCCCAATTTATTGTTTCTTTTTGGGAATCTCATGGGAGAATTTGTTCAATTTGTTTAGTTTTTGGGCCATTCCATTTATTGTCAGGTTAAGTATTACATTTTATTGTTTTGTTAATCTGTTTACTGAAATGCAATATGATTCTTTTTTTTCCAATTTCCCTATCTGTGACTCTTTTTCTAACTCAATTGCAAGTTTCAAATGTCAATGATATTATTTATCTAACACAATTTTCATATTCCAAGCATAATTTGCACATAATTAGCAATTTAGTCAATATTTGATGAATGGATTTGTGAACCATTTTGAGTTATCATAGGGCAATGTCCAAAAAATGGTAGCACAGGAGAACAATGTGCTAGTGATAGATGCCTTGCTTAAAAAACAAACAAACAAACAAACAAACAAAAACAACCCCTAAAACTAAAAGAAAAAAAGAAATCAGATTATTGCTAAACCAGGGAGGTATACAAATATGCTGGGCCCAAATACTTAAGTCTAGCTGAGTTGTACATGTGTGGATCCTTAATGTTGCCATTTTCTCTTACTTATCCCTTTACTTCTAAATTAATTTGTAATTCCTGGAATATCTGAGATTATATTTGCAATTATTTCCTCTGTTCAAAGCAAAAAAAAAAAAAAAAAAAAAAACAACAACAAAAAAACTCATTGGCCTCCCCTGGTGGCGCAGCGGTTGAGCACTGGGCTGCGTGCAGCCTCTGCAGCGCTGGTTCGTTCCTTGGCCGCCACGAGGGTTCCACTAAAAAAAAAGAAAAAGAAAAAAAAACATAAAAACCTTAACATTTTTATCCTTTCTTACAACTATTGATAAATTCATGAACACCATAGTCTTAATTACTTATAGATTATTCATAACACAAATTTTCTTAAATTCCTGAAGATTTTGTAGTTCTTGTTCTATAAGAAGCTGTTAAAAGCAGTCATTATTTTACATTGGAAATATATTTAAATTTAAAAAATACTAAAATAGTAAAAATGCTTTAACTGTGATATATCCTATTTCTTCTTCATAATTGAAACAAAAATATAAAAATAGAACTATCTCCTCAGTAAACCTGTGATCATGGGCACATACACAGTAACAGGTGGGTATTTCTACTTTTCCCCTCATGGTGCCCATCTGCTGGTACCCATCTGCCTTATCTTTGTAAACAGGGATATTTTGAACTGTAAGGGAATATCAATGTCTGTAAATTGCTTAGAGAGGAGATTTATTTAGATTCCCAAAAGTGACGGTTTAATTCACTTAAAATGAAACTTCATTTATAGTAAAACCGAATGGATGTTCAGATATCTAGAATGTATTGTGTTATTTAAATTGCATATTTGGTTTATACAGAGCCACTTTTCTTAGAGCAGGGCTTACTTATAAAATCAAATTGAATTCTACTTTATTTCTGTTCAACAGATCACCGTTCTGCCCTAAATGAAATCATTCTGCTTCTCTAAACAGTGGAAGACAGGACATGGCCAGCTTTGTCTGGCCTGTATGTGATTTGCATTTGCCTATGTATCAGCAGCATCTTCTTCATACACTCTGGCTATTTCAATAGCATACACATTGTTAAATTCAGAACTATTGGAGGTTGCATTGATTGTATTGCCCTTCTGAGATGTTAGAAATGCTCTCAGAGGACAAAAAAATACCTTGTAGAAAATATCATTGAGCATTTAATGGGTGCCCTTGGGTCCTATGTAGTAGGTGCTATTATTGGAAAAGACTGCAGTGCAAGAGGTATACTCTTCAAGGCTTATGGAGAATTCTCATGTAGAACCTGCACAAAAATGTAATAATATGAAAGAGAAAATGCTTTTATATCAAATCAATATTGTTTTATGAGGCTATTGCTAAAATATTAGCCATGAAACAGTAAAATGTATGTGTATCTGATTCTGATGAATAGTAGCTTTGGTGATGTAATGGGTCAGTGAACTATTGGAAAGAATATGGGGAAAGTACAAATAAAATTTATTGAATTGAAACCAAAACTCATTTTCAAGAAGTTCATTTGCTGAGCTCTACAGAAGACTTGTATGATTGTAAGGTTGGATGTAAATTGGCAAGATGATTGGGAAAATGACACAATAACTTCCTCTCTGTAGAGGCTTTGAGCCAATCCACTTATTTGTGAATCTATTTTATCAAATTCATCCCGTAAATTATATGGCCTTTTTTTCTCGAGTGGCTCAAATTGTTTTACAGACATTATCTCATTTGTCCTTATAAAGAGATGGGAAGTTACCATGGAATGAATAGTTCATGGAGTGAATATGCTAATTAATGGAAATTCAGAGTAACTGTTTTTTTAATCCCTACTTTATTATCCTCTGATTTTGTGACAATAAATTAACTCTTAAATTCTCATATTCCTTATACCATGAAGAGCTAATCATATTTTTCACATCAGATCATGGGGAGTATTTTAACAAGTTACACTCATACTTGAGAATTTTTTTAAGATTTATTTATTTATTTATACAAGATCCGGGGTAGAGGACAGAGGTGCGGGAGGGTAAGAGGATTCACCAGAGACAGAGTGGGGAACCGAACAGGCAGACTGACGAAATACACTGTGAGAGGAGCAGCAGGAGAGACAGGAGAGGTCTGCTGTGCCATGTGGGACCCTCACCAGCCGGCTGGGATCGAACTGGTGCTGCAGAGGATGTGGACAGCTTAGAAAATTTTTGACATTCTCCTGAAGCAAAGATATATACTAAATTTTAATAAAATAACATTTACACTAAAGATGTATTAGTATTAACTTCATTTAAGGACAAGTAATTCCTGTAGATATCAGAATCATTTTAATTAGTGAAATTAAATATGAAAATATTTATTGAGCCTCAAATATTTATTGGAAATTGTGCTGATGTGGGAGTTACAGAGATGATTATAATATGGTTTCTACCTTACAGTAACTTTATTTATTTATTTATATATATTTACATCATTTTTCATTTTTTTACAATGTTTACTGTCTTTTCTCAGGTATAGTCTCCATAGAATTTCTACCACTAGTTGACCCATGCACCATCACCATAGTCCCTTGTGCTCTTCCCTCTCTTATTTTGATCCTTCTCCCTGCAGAATGTCTCTGATTTATAATTGTCTGTTTACTTTTGGTTTGTTATGGTTTTATTGTTATTACTTATATATACACAATGGAATACTATTCAGCAATCAAAAAGATAAACTATGCCATTTGCAGCAACATGGATGGAGCTAGAAGGGATTATGCTCAGTGAAATAAGTCAGAGGAAAAATAAAAATATCAGATGGTTTCACTTACATCAGGAATATAGTGTAACCAAGGAACTTTTAATCTAGTTGGAAGGACAGTCTTCTAAGAACTTAATCAAACAGGAAGTGTTGAGAAATATGGCTACTGGTGTGGACGATGATCCAGGGGAAGAGAGTTGAAATAAGCATTTGTGCTGCCTGGTGGAATACAGAGAATAATAATGTAGGAACAGAAAACAGAAAAGGTTTTTGCGTCAAACTTTAAAGACTTGAATGGTAGATCTGTATTCAATCCTATTGATACAACTGTGAAAGGTTTTAATGCTCTTGAATCTGATCAATATATTTAATCTCCTCTAAGTTTTTGAGAGGTAATTGTGATGGCAGTGACAAAAGAAGATCAGGAATTAGTTGTGGAAAGAAACAGCAAAACAAACAAAAAAACTATACCACATGTGATTCGATAATTTCTGAGTTGATTAACTTAGTAGATGGTGATGTCACTAACCAAATATTAAATGTAAAGAGAGGGCACAAAGCTAAATGAAGGAAAGGAGTAATAAAATATGATTTTGTAAATTAAGCTTAATATTCTTCTGTATCCTGCATTCCAACCATCGCATAAAATCTCAGCTAAGTTTTTAATATTCACTTAAATATCTGCAGTTTTCGTAGTTATGTGTTCTATCAGAAGAGCTATGGAGGTCAGTGCAACTCTTCAGGAATAAGGGGAGTGTGGATATGATAGCAAAGACCAAATCCAATAACATTTAAGGGATAATCCATATATGTGGTCTGTGCAGGTAGCAGAAACTAGCTGTAAAAATAGAATCAAAAGTATGTAATGTCACATGATGTTTAGAAGATCATCTGAACAAATAATTTCCTTTTTTTAGTAGCTTTAATGAAACTAAGGATATTTGATTGAGACTTACACACATTTTGTAAAACCATTTAACTTTGATATTGACAATTATAAATTCACTTCAGGATGGACAACAATAATTACATTACAGTAAAAAGAGGATTGAGTTAGCTAATTAATACAACAAGTTTGGTAACTTAGGGAAGGAGGATTGGCCTTGCTTCTTGAAGAGGAACAAGTCTCAAAAGGGACCTTTGATTATGGTTATATTTTTCTCTGGTCTTATTGAGATATGTTTGATGCAATCACATGTGAATTTAAGTGAGCAACATAATAATTTGATTCACTTATATTCTACTATAGAGGATATATTAATGCATTCATAAGCAAAGGAATGTTGGATGGTAAGAATGGAAATTCTGACAGAAAATATAACATTCTTAGAGTAATGCTGTAAGTCGGAGAAGTATAAGATCAAAACACAGCAAATCTAATTGAACTTCTGCTTTCCAAGAGACTCTAAAGTCCACAAAGAAATAGATCACCTACTGAAGTGTTGTTGGTTTGCGTGTGTGTGTGTGTGTAGTTGCATGTGTACATGGGAGGGATGGCTGTATTTTGAGTAGGCTATATTTTATGGCTCAGAAATTTGTAAAAAGGAAATGGGAAAGGAAGCAAATAACTGGTTAAGAACATCAATAGTATAAAAGGAAATACAGACTTTGATTTAGTAGAGCAACAGAGGGAATATTCTATGAGAAAATATTGAAGACACTCATTTTTGTCTTTTATAAGTGAAAAACATTCTAGAGAACACAATACACCTAGAAAGGACGTTGTGCAATGAAAGAGATATTTATGTGTCCGTCACGGTAGTGTACCTGAGCTGCCTATGGCAGTTCCCACTTTGAAAAACTGCCAGTCCTTTGTTTATACAAAGGACATCAATATAAGACAATCTCACTTGTTAGCCAGGCCCAGAACAACTGTCTGGGGATATTCTTGTGGTAAGATGTGTATTTTGGAAGTTATAGAAAGTGATTCTTCTTTTATTGGGGGTGAATAAATTGCCTAGTTTCAAGGAAGGAAAAATAAGTTGCATAGCTCTGACCAGTTGTGATTTGGGCACACACACACACACACACACACATTGATTTGGGTTTTGAGGCCTCAAATATGAGGGATTAAGAAATGTTTTTGCAGAACATCTAAACACAGTTCAAAATGAGTTGATGACAGTTTGAGCATTGCATTTCACACTGAGAATGATAACAGGAATATGGGACCCGGAGAATGCTTGCCTGGTGATGGCATAACTTTCCTTCATAGTGTCTGTCTTCCAACTTGTGGCCTTCCTTCTCCTTCTTTTGAATGTCTTAACTTATTTCTCTTACTTAACATCTTAATTTTTGTCCCTCTTTCATCAATAATGGATAGAACTCACCCAAGGACAACCCAATAGGAATGAGTGGTCTGCTATCTCAGAAATCATAACCAAATAGGCCCCGTCTGCACACAAATCAAAGACTATGGGGTCAACTGTGGGTTTCAAATATATATTTAAAAAACATTTTGTTATGATTATCTTATGTAAAAATCAAAGCTATACTCTATTTCTAGGAGTGCATGTCAATAAATAAAATCAGAGCAGTAGAGAATGAATTCTTCTTAGAGTTTATCATAGATATATGATTACATATTATTGTATATCTGTAGGATAAAATTTTGACTTTTTTTACTTAATACTTAATAATATTAGAGAATATACTAAAACAATAAACAAAAATAGGAAATGAAGAAGGAATAACTGATGTTATAGGAGGGAGAAGTCTGTGAGTGCATGTGTGTGGTGTGTACATATGCGTATTTATCTAGGATTAGGCTTATGAACAATTCTGGAATGGTGTGATTTCTGCACTGTTTATTTCTGAGTGGTGGATTTATGATCTATGCTTTTCCAATATACCCATGTAGATATGAAAATTTTTATTACAGGGACCATGTAGTACTTTTTTTAATAATAGACATGTAACTTATGAAGAACATTTATATGATCATAGCTATAATTTTGCTGTACCAGTTTTGGGGGCATGCACATATACACATACACACAGACACACTTTGACACATTATCTGCATCTTAAATGAATAAAGTGACTGACTTCACCTAGTAATTGGACCTAATTATTTACTGCAGGTCTGGGAAGTGTGTTCTTTTTGCCAGGATTCCTAATGCTAGCCAATTTGCACTTAGGTCTTCTACAATTGATCTTCTGGGTCTTTCATGATATAATAGCACTTTAGAATTTTCTCAAGGGTGTGACTCTTTAATCTTTTTACATAAGGAAGGAAACATTTGTCTATTGTCAAGTGTTTCAATGTTAACCATTTGATTTAGTTGGAGGAGGGTACTGCAGGGACCATCACAAATATGGGGATAGGAATTTGATGAATCAGAGGCTGCTGTCTCTGCTGCTCATGAGGTGGAAAACAATGTGATTCAGCCACCATTCAATTTATTTGCAGTCTTCCTATTCATTAGCCCGTGAATAGTATAAACTGGGTGAAACAATGATGCAGAATTTTCTTATCAGTGTTCATTCAGCAGGAGAAATCTTGAAGTTCTATAGTTTGTTCTGCTTTTTCTCTTTCTTTCTTGCATCAATGATAAATTAGAAAAAGTAATTAAATACTGCTGCTGTTATACTTTGAGAATACAACTTGCTTGTCATACCTTGAAAAAGAATGTAACTCATTACTGAACACCCGAATGCCCGGTTTATACTCATTCTTTCTTTCCCTCATACCTACACATGAGCATCCACACAAATACACTGTGTGATATTTAAACACTGATTTTATGTTTAGACTATCATCTAGATCTCACTAAATCACAGAGTCCTCTATAATACACTAATATTAAATGGATTATTAGAGAAAAGTTGTTGAACTCTAATTATGGGTTAGGGGCTGTATAACATAAAATACATGATTTGTTGGTGGCTTTCAATATTCCTTTGCTAATATTTATCTTGAAAACTAGTTTATTTTATGATTGTATTAAAGATTAAGTTTATATAATTTCTCATAGTTTAAAATTAAATTCAGCAATTAACAGTGGAATTTACTATTACAAAATTCTGTTAAGTCAGCTGTTTCAAAGTCTAGGTCTTTAAAGGTCATGTAAGCAAGAATGATTTCAGAATTACCAAAAAAACAGAAAATGAGAGCAAGAGAGAGATATTTGTTGCTTTGCCTAGAACACATTACCCAAAGCAAGATCCTGTATTTATTCTCAGTTTTATGGTTTACTTGATTTTTTTTTAATATTTATTTATTTATTTATACAAGCACTGGGTACAGTCAGAAGGGCGGGAGGGTGAGAGAATTCACCAGAGCCAGAGTGGGGAGCAGAGCAGGCAGACTGACGAAATACACTGCTGAGGGGAGCAGTGGGCGGCAGGAGAGGTCTGCGCGCCATGTGGGACCCTCCTTCGGTGGCTGAGGAGCAGCCGGGGATCGAACCAGCGCTGCAGAGGCTGCGGGCAGCTTCTCAACCCAGCGCTCAATGGCTGCGCCACTGGGGAGGCCCCAGTTTACTTGATAATTGACCTGATAAATATAAACTTTATGTACTTATAAAACTATAGAAACCAGTAATGATTTTACCATTCATATTATGTAAAATGAATAAAAATATTTTATTAAATAATATCATCTGGGTTAAATCCCTTAATAATCTAACAATAATAATTTCAATTAATATTTAATATTAATAACAATTAAATATCTTAACAATATTTAACACCATTTCATTAGATGTTAGACTGTAAATTTAGGATACGAATGCAGAATTTTCTGTCACCTCATGGTTACTTTGGAAAAAACCTATGCCTACTAAGTATTGTGAATGACAACTCTGTATGTAAACATTGACTTTATTTTATCATGGGATTCATACTAATAATATCATGACTCAAAAGAGGATAAAAATGATGTATGAAGAAAAAAATGTGGCACTATTTAAGCAGAACCAGACATTGTTTTTGCCTATATATATTAGCTTCCTTTTTCTTTAGTTTTATAGTGATGTAGGAAATTATATTAGATACCTCCCCAAGTCATATGAATATTCAAGTGAGTATAGCAGTGTCTGAGAAATTTGTATGAATCCATTGAAGGGCAATTGGCAGGGAGTAAGAACTAAGTATTTAATCTCTTTGGTTCAGAAAAATGAAAATCAAATAATCCTACATTTGATTTTACTCACTAATTTGTAACTCCCACCAAAGATGACTAATCTGAGTCTGAATCGCTTTCCTTTTATTTGATAAAGTCAATGTCAATGTTAACATGCCCTAAGATGTGTCTTTCTCAGTGGGGTCGAGCTATAGCCACATGTATCAAGAGTTATCACAAATTGGGCAATGATACCGGGGTAATCTATTGACATGGAATTCTATATTTAATAATTCTGTCTGTTAAATAGTATTATATCAGTGTGGAAGCTATAACAATGAAATTTCTAATATTTTTCTATGCCATTCTTCTGGCTTCCGTGTGTATCGGTTCTGTTTGGAGTTGGTGTGTTGCTGTTACTCATGGTGCTATTGTGTCAGAGCTCAGTGAAGTTAGCTTCCTTCCTTGCAGTCTTTTGTAGAAAATAGAAGGAAAGTGCTTGATAGAGCCTCTCACACCCACTGCACCTAAACATAATGGATTACAATCTCTAGTTAGCTGATTAATAGGTAAAGTTTTGAAATTCCATTGTTTGGGGTTTGAATCTCTACTCCCCATTAATGGAGGTACTTCAATGAAGTTATTGAATCTTTCTATGCTTCAGTTTTACCTTGAAACAACAGTCATTGCAGCAATAATGGTAGCTTATTTTTTTTTTTTTATAAATTTTATTTTTATATTCCCCATACAATTGCAGCCCCCCATTCTGTCCCCAATCCCTCCCCTCCCGCCCCCGCCCCCCTAAAAGTGTCTCTGGTTCATAGTTTTTTGTTGATTTTGATTTTCACTTTCTTATAGTTATTCATTTTCCTGGTCCCTTATTTAAGTTTTCTAGATTCCTGCTATGAGTGAGACCATCCGGTATTTTTCTTTTTCTTTTTGGCTTATTTCGCTGAGCATGATCCCTTCCAGCGCCATCCATGTTGCAGCAAATTGCATGTGTTTATCTTTTTTGAATGCTGAGTAATATTCCATGGTATATATGTACCACATCTTCTTGATCCAGTCATCTATTTTTGGGCATTTGGGTTGTTTCCAAAGCTTAGCTATTGTAAACAGTGCTGCTATAAACATAGGGGTGCAGGTGTTCTTTGGAATTGATGTTTCTGTGTCCTTTGGGTAAATACCTAGGAGTGGAATTGCTGGGTCATATGGAAGCTCTATGTTTAGTAGGTCCAGAAATCTCCACACAGCTTTCCACAGTGGTTGGACCAGTTTGCACTCCCACCAACAGTGCAGAAGAGTTCCTTTTTCTCCACACCCTCGCCAACATTTGTTGTTGCTAGTTTTTTTAATATGTGCCATTCTCACTGGTGTAAGATGGTATCTCATGGTAGTTTTGATTTGCATTTCCCTGATGACAAGTGATGTTGAACATTTTTTCATATGCCTGTTGGCCATTTGCATTTCCTCTTCAGAGAAGTTTCTTTTAAGCTCTTCTGCCCATTTTTTGACTGGATTATTTTCTTTGTTGTTGTTGAGTCTCATCAGCTCTTTGCAGATTTTTGTGATCAGTCCTTTATCATTAGTGTTGGGTGCAAAAATGTTCTCCCAGTTGGTGGGGTTTCTCTTTGTTTTTGTTATTGTCTCTTTTGCTGTGCAAAAGCTCTTTAATTTGATATAGTCCCAGCTGTTTATCTTTGCCTTCACTATCACTGCTTTGGGTGATGTGTCTGTAAAGATGTCTTTGATGTGCAACTCACGTAGTGTTTCGCCTATATTTCCTTCTATATATTTTATGGTTTCAGGTCTTATGTCTAGTTCTTTAATCCATTTTGAGTTGATTTTTGTGTATGGTGTGAGGTGGTGGTCAAGCTTCATTCTTTTGCATGTAGCGACCCAGTTTTCCCAGCACCATTTATTGAACAAACTTTCTTTGCTAATGGTAGCTTATTTTAAGAAAGATTTGAGGTTAGAATGAAATATGTGTAAAATCTTTAGCACAGTCCCTGTCAGTTAGTAAGTCTTAATCAAATATCAGGTGCTATTGATATAATTCTTTTCATTAACTTAGCGAGCTATTCTTCACATATCAATTAATTGATAGATCTATAGCTTGGCAAAGTAACATCCAAAATAATTTTACGTACTTTATCTTTAGGGAGAAACACACATAAAGATTGAGTAACAACACAAGGCACTTTGAAGTTGATAAAAATGAACTCAATTAGTAAATAAATAAACTGTCTTGCTAGTTAAGGATGGGTATAATTTGCTGAAGAAATAATCAAGTGCAGACTGGGGGCTAACAGACTTACTAAGATTGGGCACAAATCAGACAGGTTTCATAAATGAAAAGGTGTTTATAACTCAAAAATCAATGAAAAAATATAGATGCCTAACATTAGAGGAGGATCCAGGTTCTGTGTGACTTGTTGTATAGATAAATTTTAGGATTCTTTTTTTAGGAAATTAGTACAAATTAATTACAAGAACTTCAAAGAGCCTGAACTGAAGATAATGTGTTAACTTCACTATAAATCCACATCTGTCAAAGAAGAAAGTATTTTACTAAGTGTAATGAAATGAGGAGGAGCCTCAAATTATGATCAGCTATGACACCCTAAATGAGGAGTTTAAAATTTTGTGTTAAAACAGTTGTTCTCAATGCATGGGAGTTTCTCAAATGATTAAAAATGTAACTGTCCTATAGACACAATAACTCCTAGGAAACTACCAGAAAAATTCAGAAACACTAATTAATTCAAAAGGAAACCTGACTCCCATGTATTATTGCAGCACTATTTACAGTGGCCAAGCTATGGAAACAACATTAGTTCCCCCCATAAGATGAATGAATCAAGAAGAAGTAGTGGTACACACAAGAGAATATTTCTCAGCAATCAGAAAGATAGACTCATGTCATTTGCAGCAATATGGCTGGAGCTGGAAAGAATTATTCTAAGTGAAATAAGTCAGAAGGAGAAAGATAAATACCAAAGTGTATAGTTTGTAAACAGAATATAGGGAAACCAAACAAAGGGTCAGATAAAGACAAACATCAAAACTAACCATAAAAGCTGATCACTGAACTAAGGCATCTAGGGGAGGAAACACAATGGAATCTGGTGGTGTATTAGGGGTGATTTAGTGGCAGTGACTATACCAGAAGGGGGAGCCTAGACTTCCAAAATCCAACAATGATGTATGCCAAGTTACCTTGATTAAAAAAAAAATAAATAGCGCAGATCAACAGGGAAATAAATCTGAAGATGAGCAAACCATGGAATCACTTAGAGGAATCAAAAAGTAGAGTCTGAGACTACAACAGCACAGGTTTATTTTTCTTGTTTTTTTCATCATTTATCAGTAAAATGTAAAACATCAAGGGGAATATTTTACATGGAGATGTATAGCATTTTCTATTTTCTCAAAAAAATTCAAATATATTTTTTCTTTCAGTAATTCCATGATGTAGATAGGGCAGTATTATTATCCTTATTATTTTCCTTATTTTTTGAGATGAGATTGGTGATCTCCAGAAAGGGGAAATGGCCTCCATTGTGTTAAAAACAAACAAACCATTTTTGAACAAACAAATGTGTTGACTTAGAGATGTTAATGAAACATCAAAATAAAAAGTATCCACTATCTATGGTACTACACCTGAGGGGAAAAATCATATTTTGTTCAAAAATTAACAACAATGTAAGAAAAAGTACTACATTCAAAAATCGGATAAAAGATCATCTAGTAGCCAATGGGATAAAAAGAACTGGAGTTAGTTGCAAGGGTTAGAAATAAAGCAGGTTCCTCCAATAATGTAGTTGCATTCATTGTAACACACTCATTGCTGACATTATTAGAGGGTTTACCTTTTGTGCATGGAGAGGCTCAATGTCAGTTACCAAAAACCTATAGATGATGTTAAGTGAGAATTTACTATATAGAACTGGCATATTTCCTGGATAACAATATAATGTAAAACAGTATGTAAGTATATACCCTCCTCACTCCATAAAAATAAACTAACAATTTTATGGATTGTGTACTAGCTGATTTCTCTTTATTCAAATTGTTTACATACAAAAGAAATGTGATACAGTTCTTTTCCCAGTGGGTAACTAGTACTTAAAAGAAATTTCACTATTGGTTAAAGTGTTTTTTTTACTTTCCAGTGACTTTGAATAGACTCTAGCAATTTTAACTGCTAGAAGAATGTAAACAAACAAAAGATTCCTTGAGAGTTTTTTTTTATTATTGTGTTCCATATTATTATGGTTTTATTTCATTCTCTCATTCCCAAATGTACATATTATATTAAATGTTGATTGGGCATTATTCGAACTTTAATAAGATAGGCCTATTTTATTTGTCCTTTTATAATATATACATTAATAATATATTTCCATTTTATATTTGCTTTATAATATGAATGATGAAATAAGCTTTTTTTTCTGATTATAAGCTTTCTCTTTGTGTACAATCACATAATATGACAAGCATTTTCCATATCCCAGTTGTTTTCAAAGCACCAATATAATTGCCTTCTGTGTCTTTAAGGGTACAAAGTTGATATTATTATGGTTGCTCTGCCATTCTCAAATTGGCTTTTATCCATGTCAGGAAAGTCACCTGAATGAAAATGTCAGCCCTTGAACACAAGGACTCAGAGGTTTGTAGGTCCTGGAGTTTGGTCACTTAACTAATTAGCACTAGTCAAAATGAGGATCATGGAAGCAAAAATGGAGATCACCTTCATGGGCACAGGAGGATTCAGGGACACAAAAATGGAGATTAGCATCAAGGTTACAGCAGGGCTTGAGGATGATGCTATGATTTCTAACTTTCAAATGATTAAAAGGACTTTATTTATTGCGTCTCTATATCCCATGCCATCAACTGCTCAGGAATGGCAAGGGTAGAAAAATGAGTGTTTTCAAATATGTGGCAATTGATAATAAATTGAAACTAATTTCAAGTCAAATTAATATTGTTTTATTTTTCTATATAGTTTTTCTAAAATCATTTTACTGATAATTTTCCTAAGTTGAGAAATAAAATCAACATTTTAAAAATTAAAGAAATATTTGAACGCCCTCAGAATCCCACTATTTAGTTATTTCAACTCATATATACATTTATTCAAAAATATAGAGGTGTAGAACCTTTTGTTGTTTTTAAGCAAAATTACCTCTTAAGAATTTCCAAAAGTTTTCGTATTTTTCATTATTGTTTTGATGACTGAATAATATCCTACATATAATTCTGAACGGATAGTCTGAAATATGTGTAGCCATTCCAACTCTTGTCATAGATATTGTTGCTGTTAATCATTTCAAATAATGGTCCTTTCTACAGTTAAAAAGTTGAAACATTTCTGAGAAAAAAATATTTCAGAATAACTTTTGGTATTCTCTGAAATATGTCCATGTAATATATTCACATGTTGCTATTAATTTGAAGTTTGAGTTCATATAAACACTTTAATCTTGACATTGGAAGCCAATTAACTTAGATAGATTTTCTTTTTTTTAAAGTGTATTTTTTCAAGTTATATCACTTTCTTTTTGAAAGACTATATCACAACCTTTTAAAATAGAATTACATATTATATATGGAAAAATTATAAAATGTTTCCCTTTCAAGTTACAAATTTATTATTTGTACCTTATCAAAATATGCATTATATAGTTATATATAACTAAAGTGTATTACACTAAAGTGTAATACACTAAAGTGTATTACATAGTAATATTTGCTACATAGTAAAAGTCAAATAAATGAAAATTATAGTCAAATAAGTGACCCCCAAAGAAATGCTTTAAAATTACTATTAATTTCCCCAAGTTTTTCAATAGCTGATATAGAGCATTATGAAAATTTAAGGTGTAGAAGATCTTGATTTGATACATCTATACACTGAAAAATGAGTATCACCGTGGTATTAGCTAACATCTCCATCCTATCACATATTTATCTTTTCTTTGGGTGGTGAGAACATTTAAGATCTGCTCTCTTAGAAACATTCAAGTGTATAATATAATATTGTTAGCTTTAGTCACTGTGCTATACATTAGAGCCCCAGAATTTGTTCTTATAATTGGCAATTTGTACCCTTTGTACCCTTTGACCAATATCTCCCCATTCTCCACTCCTGAAGCCATGGTAACCACTACTGTGCTGGATATTTCAGTGCAGTTTTTTCAGATTCTAAATATAAGTGATATCATCTAGTATTTGCAAAGAAATGCTTTTAAAATAAATGACCTTAATCCAACTTATAAAGCTAAAAATCTCTCAATTTTAAATTATGTTCCTTTACTGATCTTCCCTCTCCTTCCATGTCATTGAGTTACAAAGAATGGTCCAAGAACCAGTGTGCTATCATTAGGGATATAGCTAGCCTTCACATCAACCTAGCCTTCAGAGGTTGAGACTTGGGAATCAGTATTTTTAATAAGTTCCCTAGGTAATTCTGATAATTTCAGACAGGATTCATAACCAATCAACTCCATTTCCAGAGATGGCTGATCATGTCTATCCTGATTTTATATTTCTTACCTTCATCCAGAATCCATCCTCTGTGCTTCATATGCACCCCACTTTCTCAGAGCTTGAACTGAAGGTATTATATTTCTCCCTTTGAGATTTGATTTTAATCCCTTTATTTAATGATATCCATTACTACTTTTTGATTTATAAATTAACCGTTATCTAAGGTCTGGATATAGGGCAGGATTAAATACTCTGAAATAAGCAGAAATAACTTACTTAGTTGACTTGATATACCTTGTTCAATCTTTGCTTTCATTGGCAAAAGGCGGTCAACACATAATACCTAGCTAATTTAATGCCTTAGACATATGCTTATTGTCACTGGAACATGTTTTAAAATGCACATATTGGACATTTTTATATTTTAATATGATTGTCACTATAGGTGGCACAATGGCCTGAGGAGGAGATCGGTGGCAAATAAGCATAATGATCCACTGGATATGGGTCACCAAACACAGGGGACACCCATGGAAGGTTTGAGGGAATGAAGGGTCCCTTAACTTTCGTAAGTGGGTGTGTCGGGAAGGTATAGAGAAGGCATTCTAATACAACATGGTGAATAGTACAGATAGAGTTGTGCAGAAAAGTCCATCTAGCTCTATCTTTGGTGTACTGCTAGCCAGGCACACTTATTCTACCCTCAAAAGAGAAAAAACAACAATCCAAAGAAAACTCAAATGATAGAGAAAAGTCCCTTTTCTTCATCTAGTCAATTTCTCCTCTTTTTTTATATTGCTAACATTTATTTTTTTTAATTTTTAATTTTAATTTTTTCAAATTTTATACATTGTTTACATCATTTCTCATTTTTGCACAACATATGCATTGTCGTCTTGGTTTATAGTCCCCATCTTGGTTATAGTCCCCAATTCCCACCCCCCTTGTTTGATTTCTCTTTCTACCTCTTTTTTTTATTTTTTCATAGAGAGCTGAGTTTTGAGGATGTGAAACTGCTTCTTTATTTTATTTATTTATTTGATTGTTTGTTTGTTTGTTTATTTATTTATACAAGCACTGGGTATAGTCAGAAGTGCGAGAGGGTGAGAGAATTCACCAGAGCCAGAGTGGGGAGCAGAGCAGGCATGCTGACGAAATACACTGCTGAGGGGAGCAGCGGGCGGCAGGAGAGGTCTGTGCGCCATGTGGGACCCTCCTCCAGTGGCGGGGAGCAGAACCAGCGCTGCAGAGGCTGCCGGCAGCTTCGCAACCCAGCGCTCAACCGCTGCGCCGCTGGGGAGGCCCCTGAAACTGCTTCTTAATCAGTAGGGAAAGCAGCCTCTGCAGCGTGGATTTGATTCCAAACTGGTCAGGGAGAAACCCACATGGCACCATAGACCTCTCCTGCCTCGCCCACTGCTCCCCATGAGCTGAAATAGCTGTGACTCTGCTTGTCTTAGTTTTTCAAATTTCCTCTAATATCCCGTGTAGTTTTAAAACAGGATGCACTTATTGCACAGTTTCTTCAACCGGTGACCATCTCTTTCCAAAGGTGACCTTTTCAACATCTAATAAATTATAAACAGAAGAAAGATCCCACAAATATTAAGAAAATAGTTTTTGTTAGGTGGACCACATCAAAATACACTTCTTTTCCCCCTCAGATTGTGGCATTCGCAATTAGAGATCAGTGACATGACAGGAGGCTGGGTAGTGCTAACAACAGGTGCTTAAGCCTTTATCTCTCTGTTATTATTTATCAGGACTAAGAGAGACTTATATAAAATATCCTATTTAGGCCTCTCTGGTGGCGCAGTGGGTTGAGCAACGCAGTGCAAATCTGTCCACAGCCTCTGCAGCATGGGTTAGATTCCCAGCTAGCCAGGGATAACCCCACATGGCGCTGCAGACCTCTCCTGCCTTGTTTGCCACTCCCCTCAGCAGTGTCTTCAGTCTGTCTACCTGTTCTGCTCCCCGCTCTGTTTCTGGTGAATTCTCTAACCCTCCCGCACCTCTGACCTGTACCCTAGTTTTTGTATAAGTAAATAAAATCTTTTTAAAAAAGAAACACAATTGATTAAAAAAAATCCCATTTAATCATTTCCTAAATCCCCTGAAATAAATATTATTTCCCGGGCCTCCCCTGGTGGCACAGTGGTTGCGCTCTGGGCTGCAAAGCTGCCCGCAGCCTCTGCAGCGCTTGTCCCATCCCCGGCCACCAGCAAGGGTCCCACATGGTGCAACAGATCTCTCCTGCCTGCCCTCTGCTCCCCTCAGCGGTGTATTTCATCAATCTGACTGTTCTGTTCCCCGCTCTGGCTCTGGTGAATTCGCTCACCCTCCCGTGCTTCTGACTGTACCCAGTGCTTACATAAATAAATAAATAAATCTTTAAAATAAATAAATAAATATAATTTCCCTACCCATTTATGCTAAGAAAATTAAAGAACATATAATTCAAGAAAAATCGCCAAAATCACTCAAATACCAAGTCGGAGAATCTGTATTCTACCTTAACTCCATAGAAGTCTGAAAGTTACTAAGGATGCCAAAAACAAACTTAAATATTTGTTTTAAATGTTCTATGTAATGAAATTCTTGCAAAAATTCCCTTTTTTAAATTTAAGAAACCTATTTTGAGTGACTATTTTAAAAGAATCATATTAGTGTATAACATTATAAGTTTTTCAACCTATAGTGTGACTTTTAAACATGTTTGCACTACCTAAATATATACCAAAGAAAAATGTTAATTTTTCCTTCTGTGACCTACTCTGTGCTATAGAATAAATCAGACCCTGATCACACCACACTGCAGAATAGAGGCATTTTTCAAAAGGCATTTTTCCCTTCTCAGTTTCTCTAAGAACTTCATCAAAACTAATGGGACTATAGAGAAGATTTATCAGAGGCTCGGTCAGGTCTGCTAGATCCCCCTGCACATGGGAACAGTCACATCCATCTGCCTTCCCTAGAGACTAGCAGGATAGAAGAGAATTTGTGACAGATAGTATGCCTTTTAAAGAGAATATTTTTTTAATAATTCCTATGCTGTTCTCTAGTAAAGAGTAGCAATCATTAAAATAGTTCCTATAAAGTGTTATTTAATATTGTCGCTATAATGAATGGACTAGAGAGTGAAATATCCGGAGTGTATCATGACTAATTTTACAATTGGGACAGACTTTTTGGCAGTATATGAAGTAATAAAAGTTCCTGCTTCATACTATATTGGTTATCTTTTAATTGTCATTTAAATAATTGGAGGAGATATTCCAAATCCAGTAAAATTAGGTCACTTCAATAATACAGGCATCCATCTGTTGATTGTGTGAAGAAAAACATTTTGTGTAGATACCCTCTGATAGAACAAAGATGAAAATGTGAGGATAAACTTCTGTCATTGTAGTTACTTAAAATAATACAATGGTAATATATAGTAATAATAAACATGCTTTCCCCCTAGTTCTTAAATTTAAACTGTTATAACCATAGAAATCTGACTGTGGAACTGAGGCTGCCAGAGGTGGTGGGGGAAGAGGTGGGTGAGAACAAAGTGGGGGAGGACAATGGACTATGGTGGTGGAGTAGGGGGTGCGTGGGTGGTGGGTTAGGTGTGGTAAGATCACATGAAGAGATCATTTAACTCTGAAACACAAAGAAGTTTGTAAACCAGCATCACCTCAGTTAAAAAAAAAAAGTAACACTTGTTCAAAATAAGGGAATTATTTGAAGTTATTTTTTTTTTACTACTCATACCTTATTTTTATTTTATTTATTTTTTAAAGATAATTTAATGCTTTCAGAAATATATTGCTGTATAAAATGCATTGGGCCTCCCTGATGGTGCAGTGGGTTGAGAAGCTATCTGCAGCCTCTGAAGCACGGGTTTGATTCCTGGCCAGCCAGGGAGATACCCACATGGTGTGGCAGACCTCTCCTGTCTCGCCCGCTGCTCCCTTCAGCAGTGTTTTCGGTCCGTCTGTCTGCCTGTTCTGTTCCCCACTCTGTTTTTGGTGAATCCTCTCACCCTCCCATGTCTCTGGTCTGTACCCCAGTTCTTGTACATAAAATGCATTTCTAAAGAAAGTATACTTACCATGTATGAGTATGTGTGAGCACTTAAGCTCCATAAATGAGTCAGGTCAATTAATTTGATTGGGAGGCAGTGGAAACAAGTCTGGTAAAGGCCACTATGAAGCAGCATGTAGTTAATAGACTGATGCGCAACTCTGTTAAAAACCTGTATGTCTAAGGGCCTCCCCGGTGGTGCAGCAGTTGAGCACTGGGTTGCGAGGCTGCCAGCAGCCTCTGCAGCACCGGTTCGATCCCCGGCTGCTCCCCGGCCACCAGAGAAGGGTCCCACATGGCGCGCAGACCTCTCCTGCCACCCGTTGCTCCCCTCAGCAGTGTACTTCGGTCCTTCTGCCTGCTCTGCTCCCTGCTCTGGCTCTGGTGAATTCTCTCACCCTCCCGCGCTTCTGACTGTACCCAGTGCATGTACAAACAAAGAAACAAACAAATAAATAAATAAAACATGCCTCTAATAAAACAAACAAACAAACAAAAAAACCTATATGTCTAAATAGAGTTGTTATATATATATTTTTTATTTCAAGTAAGCTTGTATGAATTGTATTAGAAAATAGGTCATGTATTATTTCAAATAATTAGATCTATTTGAATAAACAAAATTAATTTAACTTATTTTTTCATATACTCCGATTTTATTTATTTTTAAAATATATGTTTTCTTTTCTATTGAGGTAACATGGGTTTACAACACTATATACAAACAGGCTCCATGTCTACATAGAAACTGCAGAAAGACCCAGAGGTGAATGGCTGAAAAGGAAAGATCTAGATGGGCTGATAATTAATGGACTGATCAATATGTCACTTTACAACACCATCCATAACATTCATTAGAAACAAAAAAAAAAATAGCACAGTAAATCTGATAATTAAATGCAAAGTCAGATGGCAAATATATAAAGGAAAGAAGTTCATGGAAGATTAAACTCCTTTAGTAAAGCTAACTTGATTTCAGTGATAGTACTGAATAATTAGATTTGCCCCTTTATTTGACCTATTTTGAAGCTACACAGAGATAATATTTGGTCTGTAGAATTTGGTAGTTATCTTTTTAAAAAGTGGGAAAAATGCATAATGCTGAAAGTGGTCATTTTAGACTCATGACTAATTGTTAAATTCAGTTCAAAAAGGAATTGTGACAGGACTGGAAATGAATTTAAAATTTCAATCATGAACTTATTTGATTACCGTTATAGCTTATATAAAATACAGTTTCACCCAAACACCTAAATCATATGCATTTTGACATAATTTTTGAGAACTTTATCATATCTCTTTTCATTTGAGTTAAAATAGAAATATATTAAATAGCTTATGAAGTTGTTATTTGCAACTTAAGAATCTTTAGTAAAATTCAGTGTAAGTTCAATTGACATAGTAAATTAGATTTTTAATAATAAGGATTTCTGTTAATAATTGCTATGGTGGCCCTATATCAGTGATTAATGGAGTGGGATTTTACATAAAATAATTGTTTTGAATCTTTTACAAACATATACCCAAAGGAATTCTGAAGACAAATATATACTATAGGAAAATCTATGTTGCTTTCTTTTAGAATTAAACTAGTTTGGTTGTAACTATATCTAGGAACAAGAAGAACAATTTCTTAACATTATTTCACATAATAAGTATTTGTTACACAAATTATATAATATAGAAAACCTACATTAATTTTGTATGAGAACACTGAGGCATGATAAATAAGCTGAAATTTCTTTCTGACAATAACTGAATTTTTACAAACTTCATGCAGAGTAATCACCTGTACTGATGGGACTCAAAACTAGAAGAGCTAAAACAGTTTAACATAGCAAATGCATCCATGTTTTTGGATTGGCAAAAAATATTCCTTTGGAAAATTCTCTTTCTTGATCAGGGTACTTGGGATTCACTATTACCATGGGGACTCTCCTGTCCCCTCCTTCCCACCAGGAGTACAGGGACCTGTCTGTTCCATCTACTTAGATCCCATGTTGCTCTCTCTCTCTGTCTTTCACTCACAGCCAAACAACACTGGTCCTAATTAAACCAAGGGGATTGACATTCTCTCCTAGGTACTTAGAATGCTGTACCAAGAGCATTCTCAGACCATGCCAGCCAGGGAACAAGCCATGACTTTTCCCATTTTGGGACTTCTCTAGCCTTGTTTTGTTAGCAGTAAGAAGTGAAGTGAAACTTGGATTCCTGGCACTACGGCAGAGCGCCGTACTCTAGTCTGTGTGTCTGGTGAAATAATTTTCAGAGACATAACTTCTGAAATTTTATGGTACAGTTTTTCAATGCTTTACACAGTTTTGAAATTATTTTGTTGTTTTATTCTAACCAATGTGGTCAATAGAAGCATGATAATGATGTCCTTGAATCTTTGTTCAAATATCAAGTCTTCCACTTTTATTTCCTTATAATGATTATAAAACTAGCTTGTCAGCTTTGTAGTTGCAAAATAAGCATTTGAAAAAAATTAAACCTAGCTGTGTGTTGAATTTATTAGCTATGTGATTTAGGCAAGCCATTTTTCTTTCTAAATCTCAGTTTATAATAGTACAATGTGGGTAATTATAAAAGCTACTCTTCACTTTTTATTTTGTTAATGAATAAACAATGTTGAATACTTAGAAAAATGACAAGTTTATATGGATACAAATAAATGCAAATAAATGATGTGTTTATCTTATAAATGGGTATTAGCTTATATAAATGATTTTAATGCTTTAAAAGTATCAGAAATTAATATTTTCTACTCTAGGAGATTTGAGGTATTTTCTTCCTACCTTAAAACTATTTAAAAATATTGGAAATTAAATCAATTGGTCATGAATTAAGTCTGAAATTCACATATTAGCATGGGTAAAAGTTCAGAGTGCTACCTTTCCTTCTGCATAGAGAGAATTTAATTCTATTCCTATAAATTTTATTTTCTCAGAAATGTGATTCAAGAATGAAAATGATGACACATTGCTTATTTGTTTATCAATTATATATTTAATTTAAACTTTTAAAGCATTTGCAAGTAACTTGAAAGCATAACATGTGATTTAGAAATATAAATGGGTTTGCTTTTGTCCCTTCACTTATTTTTTATGTTTTTCTTTTTCTACTTTTATTCTTTATCAGCATTTCTATTATTTGCTTCTGAGGAGAGACAGAAACCTGTACCTCACTCTTGCTTGACATCTCAGGCCAAAATATTTGAATTTGAGCTTTAAAGATTAAGTAGGAGTTTGTGAGACTGCGTACAAACGAATAGAAAGTATATCATGATGATGACAGAGTAGGGGGAGAGAACCCCTTTTATTTGAAGAACATGGCAATGTAGATGATAGTTAGCTGTGAAAATGGCTATGGTTAAAGAATGAAAAAGAAGCTAGTGTAGATTACATAGGACTGCTAGTTTTCTAAGTTATTGCTGGTTTGTCTTGGTTTATATTGTATTCAATAATGATTGTGTATTTTGATTTTAGTTTTGGATTTTAACTGAGCCTTAATGATATGGCTTTGTGGGGGGTGCTCTTAGTGAATAAATGGGTAAGTTTCTTTTGGATACGGCCTGATTTACATGTTCCAATATCATAACTTGAGCTTTAGTTTGTACTATCCCTTGCAAGGAATATCTAAGGGTCCCACTTCCCTTATCCTTGGCTTTGTCAATATCTAATCTAATTCAGCCACCCCTTTAAAACACTTCTCTGCACTTGACTCTGGTTATAACTTTATTTTCAATTGCATACCAAATTCTTATAAAACCATTTACCTGTGAATTTAGAATGAGACACACTACCCTAACATTTTTGCTCTTTCTACCATGATTTTACAGTAGGCACATCGATTTCAAGCTAAATGTGACTATTCACATGTGGACAAGTACACTATGTACTTGTATTTCTTTATTTATTTATTCAGTATATTTTTCTGTTAGTGTAGTACTAGGTTCTGCTGATAAAGATTAGAATGAATTGTAATTTTGATGCTATTTCCTTTTATGAGACATTCTTCCCCACGAGCTTATACAAATGCTTCATTTTCTCAATGAAACCTGTCTTAACCACCCTGTTAAAATTGTAGTCACTCATTCCGAGCATGGACACTCCAAATCCCAAATAACCTCCATAGCTATTTCCTTTTATTCTCAGAAGTACTGTTCTGACATATAACTTATTTAGTCTGCCTATTATAAATTATTTGCCTCTTCCACACATTAGAATGTAAGCTCTGTAACAGACAGGATCTGTGACCATTAACCAATGTATCCCAACTGTAGTATTCATTACTATATCTAGCTCCAAAGACACTCTTTTAATGAAATTTTCTCTGAGGACCCAAGCTAAGAGCTATTATTGCACTTTTTTGCGTGCTGCTCTGATAAGGCTTAATATTCTCCTTTACTATATCTTTCTGTTAAATAAAGAGTTCTGTGAGGCTAACCAATGTTGTTCACATATTTGTATCTTCCAAAGCATGTAGCTCATTAGCTTAGTAAATAGCAAATAATTATTTACAGAAAATAAATGAGTATTATATACTCTGAAGTAATATGCTATGGAATCCAACCAATTTGTTATTTCAGGCTCTTTCAATTTGAATTCATTATATCAGAACATTTCAAGATTGCAGTAATATGGGGGATCTGTACTCTCTGACCTGGGTGATGTTTGACATAAATTATTTTCCAATCATTTCATAGAATGCGATTGAGCTCTGCCTCAAAGAAGAGTTCAAGAAGCTGCAGTGTTTGCTGTAGGAACATGGCAATATAACAGATGTTCTTTTCTTCTTTATAGTCACAGAAAACCATCTTTACTTCGCAAAATTAAAGGGTAGAAATGACACAAATATTGAACAGTTCTCCTGACTTCTTAACCCAACCCCAAAACTTAGGGTTTGAAAATTGGTCACAGCTGTGCCTTTCTCTTTCTTAAGGATTTTTCTTCCCTCTTAGTGGTGGACACATTTAACGCACCAGCACTCAAGCAGAGCCGCTGCCTGCAGGTGCATTTACCATTTGGGGCGCATTCTGCCCTTGTTTTGTTAGCTTCAGCATTTTCAAAAACCTCACTTCGCCTGTGGTGCATGTGAATATATCATTGTCCACCTCTTTGCCTTTTGTATTTACCGTTGTCTTATGCTTCAGCGTTTTTCATGCCCTTGAGAAGTCGTAACCCTGCTTTACATTTGAAGGAGTGCCAGTTTATTTAGTCAGGTGGAGTTTGAGAGGCATGGATGAATTTGTTCTATCCAACATTTAATAAAAAATAAATTAAAAATGTGACTTATGTCATGACATGCTTAGCATTACCCTTCCAGGTTTAAATTGGAGAATGGTCTGCACCCTCCCTGGTCTGGAAACTGACATGTTATCAATCTCCTGCGTGGGTGACAAGGCCGCTGATATCTTCCCAAGGCTCTTGTTTAATAATTAATTTTTCATTGCAGGCATGTTCAATAAATGGATTACAAAACTTAAGCCCATTTAAAAGGTTTTAGAAATTCATTATTAGCTTTAAAAGATGAATGCACAAATTAACTGTCCCATGATAAATGAGGCATACCAAATATAGTCAAGTCCTATGTGGTATTAGCCTATATTTATACACAATATAGAGCAGGTATAAATTTCAGTTTTGTAGACAAAGTCACTAGATCGCTGAAGAAGTGATGACTTCCAAAGGAGACTCAGAATGGGAGATCAGAGGACAACGTCGTGCTTTGAATGTTTTCATCTTTGCTCTTGCTCTCAAAAGTGCTCCACACCTGGCCTCTGGACATGCTTAGTGCTATTTTTAGAGTCAGTATCTCATCTCAAGTTCTTCAAGAGAATAACACTATGATAAAAGAAAAGGAATCTTATTGTTTATCACATCCAGATTTCCTTGATTAAACTTCAACACCATTTGTTAAACTGGTTATCTGGCTTCTGGTTCCTTAAGTTCTGCTGACTAGGTCTGTTAAGTGCTGGCTGTTCTAACACCTTCCTTGCATCCCACCTTCCTGTCTTACCCCAGCAATCACCAATCACTGTGTCCTGGTAATATTTGTTTGTTTGTTTTTTAGCTTTTTTTGGTATCAGTCTCTCCAGGCCTGCCCTTGTTTCTTAAGCTGTTTAGCTGTTTCATCCTTCCCACAATTATAAATAACTGTTACCTCATACCTTTTCTTTCTTTTCTCTTATCACATTTTATTTGCATCTTCAGTCCTGCAACATCCAATTAAAATTCCTATGTTCAATTGTCTTTGCTAAGACAATACATTTTGTGTTTTTCCAACTGGTTCTTGACTGGTACAAATGCCATAGACCATTAAATTTTTTTTTTTTCTCTAGTTCCTGAAGATATTCCATATAAGTGAATGACTATAGAATTCTGATCTCTTTGTCTTACACCATGAAAATGTATTTTATGTAATCATGACTAACTTAAAAACGATAAAATCTGAGTTTTTAGCAGGTCACTTCACAACTTATTTGCCAATGATTCCTTTCCTTCCACCCTCCCCAGTTTTTGGTGTCTCTCTTGCATTTCAAATCAAGATTTGAGAACGAAAGTGCTATAATAATGCTGTATCTTTGGTAATCCCTTCCTGTTAGTTGTTGTGCTGGTGAGAATGTCTGCTATTTAGTCCCCCTGCTCCTTATAAGTAAAACTGAAAATTTTCAGTCAAAAGACAGAGTCATGGCCCATCTTCAATTATTTTCCTTTCATTGTGAACTTATAGTTCAGTTTTCTGAAATGGTTACTCTTACTTCATAGTCTCAAATTATGCTGCAAAAGGCTGTTAGGAATTTCTCTAACTTACACCTTCCCCCAAATGAAATTAAACTGAGAAACCAGTAGCAAATGCTTATTTATAGAAAATTAGAAAGATTGATGTTGTCTTATTTAGGTAAATATCAGGTAATTTCAGGAAAAAAAATCCTGATTAATCATTTTTTATTATATATTTATTCATTCATTTTAAGAGATGTTTCATAAAATGTATATAAATACAGGTTATATACTAAATGCAAATTGAAGGTTATTAGTGGGAAAATCTTTGTGGAATCACTCTTTACTAAAATATACCTAGTGTGAGCCAAACAGAGAAAACTATTTCATACAGACAGAAAATTATTTGTTTCCTCCACTAAAATTCATGTTATAGGAAATCTAAATTTTGGTGTCTGCCCTTTCATGTAAATACTTCTTTTTCATGGTAATGGCAGACAGGTTTTCTCTTCTGCTATTTTCCCTTTTATCTGAATTCCATTTTGTACTATTTTTAAGTTCAGGCTTTGTATGATCAGAGACTTACTCTTTAGCTCTGATTTGCATTCTCATAAAGACAATTGATAAGCAATAATAATGATGTACTTTGGTCCTAGAAGATCCTTGATGAAATTCTTTGGCTTATTTTCTCTGGTTTTCTGTCTTTGTCTTTTGGAGCATGCATTTTTATCTGTTCAGCTTGTTGGAGTGACTAGTCCAAACTCCTCCAGGGCTTTATGTCTGGAATAAGCAATTAATTAGATTTTTTTTAACACCCACTGTATTCAACTAAAAATGTCAGTGAGCTGTGAAATAAAAATAGATACTGCTTTGCAATTTGAAAAGCTCACCCACCAACAAGAGTTTGTGATGGTATATTAAATAATAAATGAATTGATATCACAAAGAGGTAGAGAAGTCAAAGAAAAGAACACTGTTCAGATGTAGTTAAGCTGGTGTTTTGGTAAGGAAAACAATGAGATTGCATCTCTGATGACTAGATGGTGTTTTCAAGATGCCTTACTCCACTGGAGAAGGTAGTTGTCCAACATCAAGTTAGAACTCTTACTTGTTCTTGAGGCAGTGACAGTACTTATTCTTGGGATATTTGTCTCCTTTCTCCTCCTGAATTTTAGGTCCATTCACAGAGCAAGAGTCATAAAATATGTATGTAGATATCACTGATCACTCTCAATATATTTTCCTAAATCTGGAGTTTATGGCATTGCTTTTCATTGAAGCATTAGACAAAAATAGGCATTCTACATTATCATATAGAGGTGTTAAATAAGAAATATACTTTAACATAATCATCTATCATTTTTACCTTCTGAAATATTAAGGTATGCAATCTCTTCTAAAAGTCAAGGACTATCATCCACTGATTTTTGCATTGCCTCTTTCTCTTACTCCATTTATGTTTATGCTAGTGAAAAATATTTCTTCATGAAAACACTATTATTTTCCCCTAGGAAAAGAAATATTTTATTTCCTGCATGAAAGTATCCTTTGTTTTACTTCTGAAATAAAGACTTTGTTTTGGTGTTTCTTTGGGAGTTTTTGTTCTTTTTGTTTGTTTTCATTAACGTCGTTCTTAATATTCACACAGTATATTTACCAGACATGAGTTCAGATGAAAATGTTAATGGAATTGGAAAGCAGTTAGTCAAGTGAAATTACAATGAATTAATTAAATTTAAGCAAACTGAAATCATATAGAATGCTAAGTTTATTAGAGAAGATTAAGTCAAAATTAACGCCAGTTTTTTTTTTTAAGTGTGAAGCTAGTAAAAGTAATTTCATTGAATTGTCTCACATTCTTTGAAGAACATGTATATGTGTATACACACACATGTATTTCTCCCTAGAGAGTGCTCTTTAGGTAACATATAGGAGACAATTAATTTTGGTAAGACAGCATTAATTGAACATTTGGGTCTTGACATACATGATCAAATACTTTACAAGGAATACTAATCTTGGCCTTGCCCACTGCTGTGGGAAAGTAGTGCTTTGTCTGTCCTTCTCTATTAATAGTTTCTAGGTATCAATGGATTTATCTTGCAAAATTGAGTTTACACCTGCTGCTGTCGTAGAATTCCATCTTGATTCTGTCATATATACTGATAAATTATGGACCATTGACAGATTCAAAGCCCTGTTTCACAGACAAGAAAGGGTAAGAAAATATATTATGAAAGCTGATCATGGCAAAATATATAACTGGTAAGCAGGTGTCGGGGACATACTAAAAACAAATGCTAATATTAAAAATCTTTTCATATGGATCTTCTGAGAAGGGAAATTAATGTTAAACTATAACAAGAAGTCAACCTCTGTGAAGAGATAACATCAATCCCCTTTTTATTACATTCTCTGTAGTGAATTTATTTGTTGTTGACTAGAAAAAATATTTCCTTATTATAAAAGAAAAAATATCAAAATTAAGATGATAGCATTTGGAAGATGGACATTTTATTGGTTCTCCAAAGGATAATGAAAACATCAAAAATAATTATCTAATTTATGCTAGAAATCAAGTATGGAGACATTTATACTCTTCAGAAAAGTGAATGTTCTTTGAAGATAAATGAGAAATTGCTGTCAGTTTTGTTCCCTTCTAAATTTGTTTTAGATATCAATTTCTTCTAGTTTTCATATTTGCCTGTGTCACAAATGCTGACTTCTTTGGTGGAAAATGGAAAAGAAAGATGAATGATAGATTGTCAGGTACTATCATTTGAGTTTTTACCAAGCCAGATATTGCTAGTGCTTGAGGTTTACTGCGTATAATTGTTTTAAGTATTCTGCACCCTTAAACTTAATCCTACTTTACCTTTCAATACATATGGAGGTATAAATTATCATTTTAACACATTTTCAGTTTATTCTTTAAAACAGTGACTTTCTTTGCTGGACTGTGATCAGTCAAAGTTTGTTAAGGAGTTAGAAAACTCTGTAAGCAGTTATAGAAAAATCAAACAAAAATTAATTAAAAAAAATACACAATACCTTCCATCTAAAATAATTAAAAAAATGCTAAAATATGTTGTCGATATACTTATTATACTGTTATGTATGAAAACTTATTTTTCATCAGTTTTTGAAATGTGCTATTAGGGAATGCTTAATTTGTTTCTTCTAAAGAAATAGCCTAGGTGTGTAGCAGGATAGCAATTTTGAATTGTATAATGCAGGTAAAAACGCTGCCAGTCTTAAGTATTCCTGCTTGTTCAATGTTTTATTTCCCCATTGTGCTAATGGCTCACTCTGTTCTTTAATATTCTGTGAGAGTCTGAGGAAGTGGCTGCTATACCAAGTGCATAGTCAATTAGACACTCTGTCACATGAAGTGAGAATGTAAATTTTAACAATAATTTAGATATCTAAAATAATTCACAAGTACACAGGATTGTTAGTTCATTATTCATGAATAAAGTGATTTAGAGCTGAAACTGAGATGAAAGTCTTTCTGGTAAAGAGGTTGAATAAAAAAAGACTTAGGAGCAGAGAGTAATTTCATAAAGTGCTATTTCTACAATCAGGAAGTGGCATTCATTACTTGATAAAATTAGTTGAGGAATAAATTTCAGTCTGTTTCTCAAATAATTGTATTAGTAAGATCATAGGAAGTAAACCATTGGAAAGATGAAAGTAAATTGTAGTCTATTTAATGGCTACAATCTCTATATTAAGGAACTTGTCTGTTCCTAATAGCAAAGTTATTCTCTTATTTCTTAAGGTCATTTGGGAAGTTGGTGGGTCAGATATGGAAAACATTTCTAACTAATTTAGCAAGTGATATCCATAAATTAATTAAAACATGATTTTTAAATGTTCCACATTCTAGGTGCTCCACATTATTTCAAGTGGAATCACAATCAGTTCATAATTTGTAACATAAAGAATATTTACACCAGTACTTATTCACCATGATTGGAAAGCAAGTGTAGGTCTTTAATTTATACCCTCAAAAATCCCTTCTCTAAAACTCACCTATCCTCTTAGTAGTGCCACTAATGATTGCCTATATATTGAACTCTGAGTAATATTTCTACATGGGAGTCTCCTTGATATGCCAGCATATCATTTATTTCCTGTGAAAGGCCCTGAATCTCATTCTCTTGCTATTGCAATCAATAACAAAGTTTTGGAGATGTTATGAGACCACTTAGGTTTAGACCACCATTGCACTGCCACTAATGCTGAAGCCAAACACAAGTCATCTAAATAGCCTGGGAATTCATTTCCTCATCTGTAAAAAGAAGTAGGGATAGATAATTCCCCCTAATGCATCTAGCTCTGAAATTTTAATTCTCACTAATTCTTTCTTCATCCTTTCATTTGCATTCTTGCTCAGTTCCTTCATTTGCATTCCATGTGGGAAACATTTTATTTTCTACATTCAAAGTATTTTTAAGCACTCAGAACCTATATAGACTACTAATCTACAATAATGAAAATTAAGTAAATATCCCTAATGTCTTTGTCATCCTTTCTGTCATGGAATTTAATGCTTCGTCCTACTTCTTTTTAGAACACAAAGCTCACGAACTTGCCATGTGGTGTCTAGTAAGGGAGAAATTGTGTGACGATGCATTAAAATTTTTTCATAGCCCTTTGAGGGTAGAATAGAAATGGGGAAACTGGCAAAACTACTTTATGTGAGATTTTATTGTGTAAAAGTGAGACTGTATGTTAAAAATTTGCCTTTTATATACAGAATTTTATTTTCATCCCGTCCCATAACCAACTTCCCATGGCCTCTATTAGCTGATACTAATTTTCCAATCAACTTTCACTTTTTGAGAAGCATAGGGCTTTACTCAGATTTTAGAAACAAGAGTTCTATTTAAGAAATATTTTTGAATAGATATTTATTGTTCATGGAGCATGTTCTTAAAGCGTTTGATGTTTTAACATGAATTCTATTTAAACTTTACATTTTAGAGTTACTTCTCTTGCTTCAAACTATGAGTATATTGCCAGCCCACTCATCTGGTAATTATTATTTAAAGGAAAATAACATTAAAAAATGTGGAACATCTTCTGTAATCATAAGGCAGTAGCATTACAGTTTTGTGATTATGCAGTTTTTTTTGCAATATAAATCCTGCCTAACAATGATTTAGTTGATTAAAAAAATAATGAGGTGCATATCATCTGACTTTTTTCATTTTGTAAATTTATTGGTATAATATACAATATGTAAGCTGTTGAATGTGGCGTATTACTAGAAAAGTGCAAAACAAGGTCAAATTGGAATGCAGATGAGGTCATAAACTTTTAAAATAGTCAATAAAGCAATTAATGTATCAGCAGCATGTGCTATTAAGCAGCAATGTAATGATGCCACTGATCACACCAGGGTCCTCTGCTTATAAACAGGCAAGAAGATAGGCTCTGTGGACATTTTGCATGCATGCTGTGGAAAAATACCAACAAGCAGCCCTTGAATCATTAAAAGAACTCTATTTCAAATGTTTCCAAGAAGCTCAAAGATATGCATAATACAAAAAGCACTTTGAAGGAATAAAATGGAAACATGCACAATATGTCACAGAACCTTTTTTTAGTTTAACATTTTTAATTGCAAAGGCATATGCAGTCATTGTAATTAACGTAAGTATGGAAACTAAAAAGCAAAATTTCTGCCCTTTCTAAATCTATTTGTGGAGTTAGACCCTGTTAACATTTTAGTTTGATTATTCCTTTAATTTTTCTACCTGTGATATTAATCATTTATTGATATAGATATGTGCTATGTGTGATACATATGCCTTCCCTATAATATATTAACGATATGATACTAAAATCATGCTATATCTTTTCTTCTGCATGATTATATCTTCTCTGTTTCCCCTATTCTGTGGTCATTATTATGTATATTTTATGACTTTAGAGAGTATTAAAAATGATTTAAATCTGTGTAATATTATAGAGTTTAAAATTCTATGAAATGACAATATCTTATTAAATATGTTTAGAAATCTCAGACCACCATGGTTTTAGTACCCCTAAAAACTTACTGGAAAATCCTGGTGAGATTTTGGAATTTCATTATAGAAATTTTAATAAGTTACTTAGTTAATGTAAATACCTATAATAAAACAAGTAGCTAAAATTCACTCTTCTCACATCTGGTGGCAAATGGACTGTCTAGAATTCACACTTTATTTATTTCTAATACCACATCTTAAAGATAGTATCAGGTTATCCTGACTTTTATGCTCTAAGTGGAAAGCAGGTGAATCAGTTGCATTTGTTTTGTGAAGGTCATTTATGCATAAAGTGCCACAGGAAATGCTTATGATTCTGTTTAGTCTGGTATAATGAAGAGACTGTACCAATGAAAACTTGGCAATGTGTGAATTTATGGACTATTAGTCATATTCATGGCTAAAGGAGTAGGTACAGTGGCTATTGAACAGATACGAATTCATAGGTAGGATTTACTATCATTTTTCTGTATATTCCCCTCCCAGACTATAAGAAGGATACACATACTTGCATTGAAGTGAAAACATATATACCCCAACTCAACATAAACACACACGCACATACAAGTAAAGATCTATTTTACTAATCTACATGCTTTTGTAGTAGAGAGGTGATAATCCATTATCAGTCAAGCACCCTGCAGTTATTTTTACAGAGCTTGAAAACTCAACAGCAACTGAGCATCATTCAATGAATAAGTAAAATTTATAATCAGTCATGCAAATAAGCTATATTGTTGCCTAGTCAAAATCAAAAGGGAACTATAGCCTGTGCACTGGTATAGTCTATGGTTGAAAGAAAAAAACAATATCAACAACAAAACTTTTGTCTTGTTAAGACCTGCAATTTCAAGTGAGCTTTAAGAGAAAAAAATATATCTAAGATTTAACTATATGCACAATGCATTTCACTATGTAGATACTTGTTCAAAAACCATATTATGAAAACAATTTAGAGTTACGGCATAATTCAAATTATTAACTGTGAGTATGAGTTCATTTTAACATTTTGATAATCATTTAGCTTTGTTTCTGTTATAAATGACCAAGTGCACTTTTGTATTCCTTCAACAGTGATAGGGTTTATTGAGAGGAAATGATCTTGGCATTGTAATAAGAAGATAGAAACAATATATAGTCTTGTCAAGGGAAAGATGCCTAGTAAGTAAGAAAACACACAAAAATTACTCCATCTTGTAAGGGGTGCCATGAAAAAGATAAACAAGAAATGTTGCAGAGATTTTAATAGACGATAATAACTAGACAAGTCAGGAACAATTTTGTGAGACTATGAGAGCTGGATTGAGATCTGAATGATCAGGGAAGCGATGTTTTAGAGATATTTCAGTCAAAATAGCTACAATTGTAAATAACTCAGGGAAAGTTGGAATAGACAGCTAGCCAATCATTCAGGAAAAGGAAGGGTAGGTGAGGTGTCTGCCTGCAAAAGAACTTTTCAATTCAACCTTTAGAAACCATATATGAAATTACTAGCTATCAACTTGCTGTGAGAAAATATGCAAGTATGATATTTTATGAAATAATATATGAAAGGAAATTTCAATAATTTTGGTAGAAATAATTTTGATAGTAAATTTTAATTATAGTTCCATTTTAACCTTCATAATTTATTCTATATAGATGGATGATATTCTATTAATTTCTTGAGTCCCAGCAATACATGCTTCCATTTTAGAATTAGAGTGTTGAAAATATCTTAGGGGCCTCCCTCATGGCCTAGTGGTTAAGTCACAGTGCTACCACCATGAAGGCCTCCCTTGTTGGCATGAGTTTGATCCTGGCCGGGGAGCTAACCCACATGGCACAGCAGACCTCTCCTGTCTCGCCCACTGTTCTCCTTAGCAGTGTATTTCACGGGGTCTGCCTGTTCTGCTCTGCACTCTGTGGTGAATCCTCTCACCCCCACCAACCTCTGCCCTATACCCTAATTCTTCTGTGCAAACATAAATAAATAAATAAAATCTTTTAAAAAATCAGTGTTTATCAGATCTATACATTGCTTCTCTTCCTGATTACAAAGAAACCAAATATTGGTTTCAGTAATTTTCTCCCTACATTAATCAAGCAGTGCTGAGAAAGACATTTCAAGTAACATTCCTCAGCACTCAGGCCAATGACCATTTTCCCGATGAACTGCATGTGAATCTTTGTATGGAAATACTTAAGAGGTGGAAAAAAAGATGTTGGTTTAAAAATATAATCTATAGATTTCCAAAAAATGCACGTGACAATTTTCCTGAGTAAGTTTCTGATTAAAATCATTCTTAAAGCAACCTTAGAAGATGGAAAACATTTCCTTTTTAGAAAGAAATGTTTAAACACATAAATAGTGAATTATATCCTTGTTCTCGCAGTTACAATAAATGACATCTGAGCTTGAAAAGAGATTCCCTCAATCCTAGTCTAATATTTGATAAAGTTTCAATTTTATTTACATGTGTCTTTAGGAAAATTTGAATCTTGTTAATTGGTGTGGATATTTATTTGCATAGTATGAATGCATAATAAATGTATATTGATGATAACAGAATATCTACAATGCTAAGCATTTATCTCTTGTTCATTTAGCTGGTATTTGTTAGAAGATAATGTTCAGGATGAGAACTTTTACAAAAAGTAGTTTTTCAATAGAATGAAATTCTTATTTACATTAGATTACATCAGCAAAAACAAGAGTGAGTGTATAAAGTACATTTTTATGATTTCTGTTGCTAGAGCACACACTAAACTCATGTTTTAATTTGAGAATATTTTTAAAGCCATCTGCTGCATCTCTAGTAATTCTGAGAATGCAATCAGTTCCCAATTACCTTCTCAAAAGAAGGATAAAGTAAAGCAGTGAATTATCCAAAAACTATTTATATTTGGCTAATTACCTTTCTATGATCTCTTTCTTCTTGATTTTTTTCTTTCACAAGTTTTCTCACATATACTACTCACCTTTCACATACTCACTTTTTTCATGAACTAACAATGAAGTTCTTTTTCTCAGTGACCCAACTCGGATAGATAATAAAAGGATATAAAGCATTTTTTCATAGTGATTAATCTGCAAAGTTTCTTCTACAAAGTGTTATCATTTTTATGTTTCTTTTTCCTTTAAAAATAGTCACAGCTCTGAGTAGAATCTTAAGTACCTAAAGGAAATAATAATGTATATGAAATCAGAAGACATTCCATTAGAAACAATGGAGTGTCTCATTTCGCCTTCTTTACTTAGCATATGATTTTAATGGAAATATGCACATGTGAAGAAACAATATATATCTCTGCCTGTTATAGGATGGCACAATTAACTCTGGCAGAAATCCCATTCATGTTGGCCTTCAATTCCATAGCAACTTTTTTTAATTTGCATGCTTTTGAAAACATGTAGGAGGTCATAGTAATATGATAGATCTACTTGGCTATAGGGAACATAAATCCATCTCAAGCTCCCTGAAAAACAAGCAAGCAAACAAAATATATTTGTTCTCCTACCTGAAAGAGTAGGATGTCTAGACTTTAGGTATTATTTGATCAAGGATTCTGTTCCATATCTCTGCAGTTTTCTATCTTTATTTTCATTGTGTCTTAAGATGTATGAACTGGATGACTTCTTTCTACATACCAAAGTGTGACACAATTTTTTGACTTTATATACTACATGCTACCTGAGACATCAAGGATTTTTCTTTCATTAAACCGATATAGTTCATTGGCTTGCCCTGAAACACTAACTGATATCTATGGTATGCCATAAGTTAATTCACTTAGGATTAGGTTATATATCTGTTCTTAACACCAATCACTTGGTAAGTGATCTCTGATATGTGTATTGGTAAAGCAGTAAGGGACTATACTTATTGTCAGGAATGAAATAATTCTTCCTAAAGTATAATATTTTGTGATGTCCGAAAATAATCAAATACTGCAATTGACCTCTTTAAGGAAATGACAAAAGTAGTATTTTTATAATGACAATGACTGTAGGGAATTTTATTGTTTTTAATAAAACTATATGTTGCATGCAAATATATGGATTATGCTTTTAAAAGTATTTTAATTATGATCAGTGTTATGTTATAATAAACTTGCCATGAAATAGTGACAGCTCTGTTTTATAGTCTTATTACTAAAATGCATGCATATGTGTATATGTATGTATTTATATAAATATATATATTTATATAATTAAGGGAAAGTTAAAGTATAACACTGTATATTTTAGGATAATTTGTTCACACCTCTTAACATGTGTGTTACACCACACCCACCACCAAAATACCAATAACACTCCACCATTGGATCCCATCTATACTTTGTTTCCCCCTCCCTTCTCCAATTCTGGTAACCACTGCTCTATTTCGGAATTTTAGGGGTATTTTTCCTTGTTTTTTATCTATTTCTTTGCTTTCAGCAGTATTTTATAAGTCATATTTTTAATTATTGTAATTTTTCATATTTTGCATGAAAAGCGACATCATGGAATACTTTTTTTTTAAAGATTTATTTATTTATTTATACAAGCACTAGGTACAGTCAGAAGCATGGGAGGGCAAGAGAATTCACCAGAGCCAGAGCGGGGAACAGAGCAGGCAGAGTGACAAAATACACTGCTGAGGGGAGCAGCGGGAGTGGTAGGAGAGGTCTGTTACTCCATGTGGGACCCTTGCCCCGGTGGCAGGGGATCGGACCAGTGCTGCAAAGGCTGCGGGCAGCTTCGCAGCCCAGCGCTCAACCACTGCGCCACCAGGAAAGGCCCCATCATGGAATACTTAATATTGATATTCTATTTAATATAAAGTACATTCTATTGCATTCTATAGTCTATTTTATATTAATATTATAATTATGTTAATATAATAGAGTACTAGCACATTAGAGAATATTTGATACAGCACTGTTATAAGTGTGCTTCTGTGGAAGTTCTACAAATATAAACAATCTAATAGTTATATTTTAATTGAGCTATTTGTTGAATTCTGATTTTAAGCTTGTACAACTGGTGTCACTATGATTACTTAAACCTTAATGCTACTAGGTACATAGGGCCAACGTTTGACATGACCAAGGATTAGAGGAAAAGACCAGGGCAACAAACCAAATCTGAAGCTCTCCTGGTTTATTTCAGAGTGAAGAGGGCTATAATTAGGGGTAGAATGTAAAAGATTGAGGTCAGGTTCCACAAGGTCTGGAGCTTGGAGAACCTGATAGGAAGTCCAAATTCAGACTTTAAATTTTAAGAAAGCAATTACCACAAAACATTGAAGATAAAGGTGAGCTGATTTGACTTATTTTACAAGGATTGTCTGGGCTACTGGATGAGAAAAAGCTATGTGGGATTAACTATGTTTTTTATGCAAATATTTTCAACTTTTTTTTTTTCTTGAAGATTTATTTATTCATGTATACAAGAACCGGGGTACAGGCCAGATGTGTGGGAGGGTGAGAGGATTCACCAGAGACAGAGCAGGGAACAGAATAGGCAGACTGACTGAAATATACTGCTGAGGGGAGCAGGGGGCGAGACAGGAAGTCTGCCCTGCCATGTAGGTGTCTCCCTGGCCGGCCAGGATAGAACTTGCACTGCTGAGGCTGTGGACAGCTTCACAGCACTGTGCTCAATCACGTGCATCACCAGGGAGACCCAATATTTTGAACTTTCTATATACCAGTCATTATTTACCTGAACTATCACACATAATTTTTGCAATTTAGGAGACCCAGTATTTTGAACTTTCTATATACCAGTCATTATTTACCTGAACTATCACACATAATTTTTGCAATTTAATGAAGTAGAAATTGTTTTCATCCCAAAATTACATATTGGCCAGTAAGACTATGAGAGAGTAAGTAAAATTTCTGGTGCTAAAGCAGTAAAGTCATAGGTTACAACCTGTGTGTACTTCCATTTGACTAAATACCAAAGTTGCAGCCGCTGTGTCCCATCTACCTTGTCCTGTGCTGTTATTTACGGCCCATTGAAAGTGTATTGGTCTTGGATAGTACAGATATAATAAAGGGATAAAGACTTCAGTATTTAATTTAGTAGACTTTTATTTTTTGAAAATAAAACAGATCATGAGACCTGGTAAAATTTAAGTACCATCAATTCTGAGAGCTCTCACTAGTTTAGAATTGTTTTCTTTCTTAAAACATAGTAAAATGGGAAAACTATAGAAACTCTATGAAATGAACTTCTACTTAAATAACATAAAATCAAACATAAATATATAACTATGTAATTGTAATTAACATGAAACAATAGGTAACTTATGGTATCTATACTATACTTAAAGATTTATTTTTATTTATACAAGTTCTGTGGTACAGGCCAGAGTGAGAGTATTCACTAGAGACAGAGCAGGGAGCAGAACAGGCAGATGGACCGAAGACACTACTGAGGGTAGCAGCGGGCGAGGCAGAAAAGGTGTGCCATGCCATGGTATCTCCCTGGCTGGCCCAGAATCAAACCCATGCTGCTGAGGCTGTGGACAGCTTCACAGTGCTATATTCAACCTGCTGCACCACCAGGCAGGCCCTCTATAACCTACTTAAAACTAGAAAATAAGATATATTCAGCAGAAGCCATTGAGATATTTTTCATCATCATTATCCTAAATACATGCTCTCATGAAATTATTGAACTGCTTTATATTAGCCAAATACCATAACCTATGGTCTAATTCATCTTAGAAAATACACTCCTTACATCAGAATGAAAGGGTGGAAAACAATATTTGGCTCATGACTTCTCAGTCCCATTTGCAATAGGAACTTTTTCTCTCTCTTAAGGGTTGTTATTGTAAACATGCCACTAATGGTGGGAGATGCTAAATTAGTCAATAGATAGATAGGCAATCACTCCCTGTACTTTTTTTCAATACACACATATTTTTGAATGGTATATATTTATAGTGTGTGTATAGTATATTATGTGGGTGTGCTTGACTTTTTAATAGACCATTAAATGACTTCCGTCCCCCACAAAAGCCGCCTATTGAACATAAAATGAATTTTTAAGTAACACAGTTTTGACTTTTATTTTTTTTAATTTTATTTTTGTATTTATTTATTTATACAAGTACTGGGTATGGTCAGAAGCACAGGAGGGTGAGAGAATTCACCAGAACCAGAGCGGGAAGCAGAACATGCTGACCAACAAAGTACACTGCTGAGGGGAGCAGCAGGGAGCAGGAGAGGTCTGTCGCACCATGTAGTACCCTTGCAAGTGGCCAGGGATTGAACCGGTGCTGCAGAGGCTGCCAGCAGCTTCGCAGCCCAGCGCCCAACTGCTGAGCCACAGGGAGGCCCAGTTTTGACTTTTAACTAAAGTAATAGGAGTAATGTTCTTTGAAAAACTGTTTTTCTGATCCTTGAAAATATGTGTAACCTATCAGGTAATTAAAATGCCAGTGGTGACTAAGGCTTTTGGTTTTAGTGAGTGATTTTGTTGGATCATCATTTTCTTCACTTTTATTGATTGTCACTAGCAGAGGTTGGGATGGGATTTCTTTAAAGAGAATTTGTAAATGTTCAGTATATAGCTAACACTAAATATACAAATCTGCCCATGTGCTCTCATACGCACACAGCCATCCATGTAGTGTAACTGGTAATACACTACTAAGTTGCAAGTGTTTGCCAAATAAAAACATCAGAAAACAGCCTGTTTGGAAATCACTCTTTAATACCAATAAAGAAATTGAAGTGTACTAGATTTTATGAACAGATGTGCATTCTTTTCCTCTGGCATTTGGACAATATAAGCATGTAAGAAATTGAAAATGAGGGAGAGAACAGCATAATGTTTACTATATAGTAGATACTGAATAGATGAACCAATAATTGTTCAATCCTTCTGAGATCTGGTTCAAACCATTCAACAACATAGGAGGAGGTACTCTTACTGCTTTTGCCATAAGGAAATTGGTTAACTTGCCCAAAACACTTTAATCCCTAATCAATCTGTACTCAAAGTTATGATAGTCATACCACATAATTAAAACAATTATGTAAAGAATGAAGTGCACCTTTCAGGCAATTACAGGATGTTATAGAAATCCTATAAGGTTTATTATATGCAAGAAAGAGAGGATATTATTTGATTTGATTTGATTTGCCAGATTCAAAAACATAGTAATTAACTGAGAGTTGTTAAGAAAGAATGGGAGAACATAACAGAATGATTTCTAACTATAAGCATATACATTGAGTCGAAATTCCCTTTAGAGGACTACCCTTTTCAGAAGTTTTACAGAAATCTTAATTGATAAACAAAAATAAACTTCTTTTTTCATCCTCTAATAAGTTTTTCAACTAAAGTTTCATTGAAACTTTTACTCTTGAAGTAATGTAACATAGAATAATGTTCTATCAAGATATTTAAATTACAAAGGTAAAATTATTATTAAAATTTCTGTTTATAACAATTCTATTTGGAATTTTTTAAAGATTTATTTATTTATTTATACAAGCACTGGGTACAGTCAGAAGCGCAGGAGGGTGAGAAAATCCACCACAGCCAGATCAGGGAACAGAACAGGCAGACTGATGAAATACACTGCTGAAGAGAACAGTGGACATGACAGGAGAGGTCTGTGCACCATGCGGGACCCTTGCTGGCAGCCGGGGATCTAACTGGTGCTGCAGAGGCTGCGGGCATCTTCGCAGCCCAGAGCTCAACTGCTGTGCCACCAGGGGAGGCCCTCTATTTGGAATTTTAAAATGAATTTAGCTGGGGAAATTGAATTATTCATGTTTTCTTTATTTTCTAGGGTTTTTTTCTTAATGTGTAGATACTAGAGTTGGTAAAAATGAACAAAGATATGTCTGAGGTGGAAGTAGAAGGAATGAGTGGGTAGAATTATCCTTTTTCTCCAGATCCTAGACATAGGTTGGACTTAAAGCTAGTTTTCATATATTTCACAAACTCAACCAAAGCAAACCAGAAGATTATTTCTAATCCTGTTTTTGTAGCTAGAAATTGAACTATAATGTAGCTTCTATATTTTAAGTATTCATTCATGTCTACCTTTATATACCATGTGTAATTCTACCTTTTTGTTGTACCTTGAGAGCATGTTCTATACAACAACACATGTTTTATTTTAGTGGTGATATAGTGTATTATCATATTTTGTTACTGATAAATAAGTTACTGTTGTAGTTTTGTTTTGTTTAAATGCTTTCCTGCTATAAGTTTTAGTCTAAATTCCTATTTTATTTTATCTTTACATATTTATTAATGTTTACAAGCAGCATTATCAAAAATAAGTGCAGTGGTTGGACATATATTGTATTTAGTAAGTAGAGAACTTTATAGAATAGTAATAATTCTCTTAATATGTAATAAAACAAGCTTTTTATTCCTTTTGGTAGAAGTTGTATAATTAACAAGGTTTTTAATAAGATGTAAGAATTTGATACACTTAAATTGAATCAAGTTTTAGATAAGTAATTATAGTAGTAATAAAGATAACATTAAATCCTTCTCAAATACATTTTGAGTATAATTGACTACTTTTTACTTTTATATGCCTTAGTCTTATTTTAGCCTTTTCTGCAAATTTCTTTAAGGTCAGTACATTATATATTCTGTTAATAGATATAACACCTAGCATATAGCACATGTTTAAAATAGACTGTTAATAGCAAAACACATGGATCTTACTTTAATAAACTTTGTACCAAGACTGAATGTGATGGGACAAATATAGCTTATAAAACAGCTTGGAACCAGCTTGTGTGTTTTTATGCATTTTTTGTTTATTTTGTTTTAGATTTATACTGGATTTCACCCTAATGGTTTTACTACTGAAATAATTTTGCTAAAAAAAACTTGTTATTTTGCAAATATTTATTAAGCACCTACTGAGTGCCAAGTACTAATACAGGCATTGGCTATAATGTAGTAAAGAAACTATGGTGGAGGACTCTGGGTGCCTTGGCAGTAGGTGAAATAGAGGAAAATACACAGTGTCTTAAACCTATAATAACCTCAATAATGAAAAATTAGGTAGTAAAGAGGATATATAGTAACATGACTTCTTCTAATTCTTAAAAAAATAACATTGGTATAGGTTTAAATAAGGAATATACAAAGGAATGTGTAATTGCAAATTTGATAAAGATTAAATGGAATTTTTTTTTAATCATGGCTTTCTTTCTTACCCAAATGTGGATATTGATCATATAGGAAAAGATAATTTTACTTAATGCTATAAATAAAAATGCGTATATTCTTTGTAGATAAAATATGGTGTTTGGGCCCTTATAATTTAAATAGCTATAGATATCCTCACAGAAGATACTTAAAATAAGAAGAAAAATCTATGTATGGATTTTTGATCTATGTCTCATTTTTACACTAGAAGATTAGATATTTTGTAGATGATGTGGAAAAATACAATAGGAACATACATTAAGGTCTCATTATAATTGTTGCTTTATAAACAAATATACCTGTACAACAGGTAACTCTCAGAAATTTGTAATATAACCTACCAAGACTATGTTATATTTTTTACCATGCAGAAATTATAATTGCTTTTATTTATAATTGTGTAATCTTGAACAAGAAGAAAATTAATGTTGTTTCCCTCCCATATTTTATTTGCAGAAAAACTTTATTCTAAATAATTTACAAATTATCTGAATATTCAAATGAAGTTAAATTTCGGTATCTGAAAATGACTCCTGTTTTCTCCTGGTTAATAACCACAATAATAACAGAAAAAAAATCCAAAAACTAATTAAATTAATATAAGATAAAATATAATTGTCAAATGCCTGAATAAATGCATCTAAATCACTGTTCTCATATTTGGTTTATTAATCTTTAATATATTTAATGAAAAATTTACTCAGCTTTTGGGTGTTCTTTCCATTCATGTTATATAAAAGATTAGGGTACTTTAGGTTTCAACAGGTTTGAGTAATTATTAGCTTGGCACACTTTTACATAGCATTAATGACATCTGTTTGGATTATATGCTGACTTCACACATTGTAATTTTGTCTATAAAATTAAGATTCTCTTAATTGAACCATAGCTATCTTCCATAGGAAATCTGGTGCATGAACCATTTCCATGGAAGATCAGATTTCACCAGAAGCAGTCTCTCCCAGCACTCCTTTCTTGTAGAAGCTGGGTTCCTAGTAGAAATGATGCTACTATTAGGGATGATCTGAGGTATTCTGGAGAGAGACCTTCTGCTCAGTAACCATTCAAGCTGGAATCTGCTATGACAGTTGTCAACAGTGCCCTTTTTGATGTCTCCCAGTTGTGTTCCATTTAGAATAAGTACTTAAAGAGACACCTGCTAGGGAAGCCAGAATAGAGAAGCTGCATGATTCTGGCAAACATATGTAGACAATAATATCCCTTCCCTACCTTGGGCAATAAGTTAATAAAGCCTTTAAGACAACAGAATCTTAAGCAGTCATCCTTTTTGTTGTTGATGAGAAGGAAGGGTATGGATACCAGCATCAAAACTTTGTGTGCCTGCAGCTGTGATCTGGGCAATGGCACTCTTTCCTGCTGCGATGACTCTCCTGCCATATGCTGCCGTTTAAAATACAGCCTATGATTCAGACTCCAACACTTGTAAAATTGGCATGGAGGTTGTCATCATTGTACTTTCAACACCATGCAAGTCAGATTTTTCTTCTTCTTATGAAAATTAGACAAGATCCTTTAAGTGTCATGTGTATAGTTGTTATAGGATGTAAAGATATGAAAGGATGCATACTACTCAAGAAGAGTAAAATGTTACTTTTTAATTATTACTTATAGGGAAGTATAAACTCTCAGAAATTTATACATGGATTGAGAAATAAAATGACACAACTCAAGCTTATTACAGGTTCTCAATAAATAGGAACCTAGTATTCAAAAAACAGTCATTTCAAAATTACAGCTCAGGTATTCTAATCACTGGTGACCATGATCTATTTTCCAGAATTTGTGATGTCTTTAAATGAATGAGAAATATGAAAAAGTAGATTCCAATGTTCAACAACAAAGTCTCATTTCACGTGTTTATCTTTACTCTCAAGAAATATGAAAGGAATGCATGATAGTACAGATAGCTCTATAGATAAAAGTAAAGGTAAATAAACTCTCCTGCAGCATCATACTTGTTTTTTTTCTGTTATTTGATAAATAATAATGTATGTATACAAATGACAAATGACAGTTTGTACTAGGTTTCCCTACCTTCCCTGATTTCCACCTTACATACTTGCCCCCAACCTTAGCACTGTCTGCCTTGAGTAAATAATGACTTCTATTGTTTCTGTTGGTCTTGAGTTTGTCTGGGTTTTGCACAATTGCTACTCCCAGTAAGATATAGTTTGCATGGGAACAAGGTGTATTTCTTGCCTGGGGAATATATAGTTTATGCATTAGGCCAAAAATCATTTGAAACTCAAGGAATTATTTTACTGGTAAAATTTCAGGCAAGGAGTGATTCCACAGAGGAAATGAATTTTAGCCAAAGGGCATGTATAGTCCTTTTCAAATTAAACTCATATAAGTTCTGCCTGGTGGAACTTTAAACACATATCTAGTTTATTTCTTCCTTAGACTGACTGTTGAATAAATAAGAACCATAGTGTCTATATATTTGTTTTACCCATTATTTTAATGACTAATTACCTTTATTTTCCTTCAGTATTTGAAACTAAAAATAAATAAATAAAACAGAAAAAAAAGTTTATAATTGAAATATAATTTTCAGTGAAGGAATTTTAGGATGGAAAGATACCCATTAAGTTATTGAAATTTGCAGTAAACACTTTAATTTGCATACATTTACTCAAAGGACATAGGGAAAATATATTTCCTGTTTTACCTTGTATGGAAGGAATACCTGTCTTCTTTTTTTTTTTTTTTAACCAGTCTCAGTTACTCACCTTTAAAAAAAATTGTAGCAAAAAGTCATCTCTTATAAATTGTTTTATGTGATTAACTATATCACACTGATTACTGAATTGCTGTTCTGAACAAATTTACTTAAAAATAAATTATTTTTCATTCATTTTAAAGTTGCTTTTGGCAGAGGATGATATCATAGCACTTGGTATAAAAATAGATTGTCTCTTACCATATCTTATTACAATTATTTATATTTCTTTTACTGAGATTTTCCCAAGGTCAAGTACATTATTTTTTAAATCTTGACACCTAGTAATCTAGTTCCTGGCACACAGTGTGCCCTTGATAAAAGTTTGCTGCATGAGAGTTGATGAATATAGAAATTATGTTGAATAATTCTTCAGTTTGTTTTGCTCCTCCTTCGCCTATCTCTTCTTATCACTGCTATGAGTAAAATGTCCAGCATTAGCTAGATTCTTGAACTTCTCTAAAGACCTTTCAATTTCCTCAGTGGAAGTTGTTCCTTATCAATGGGTAAAAACATGCTGTCCTAATTGGGTTCCCATGGGCAATATGCTTAGCCTATCAATGTTTTTGTTTATTTACCTATAAAATGGAAATAATTACATCATCTATCCAGTGAAATATTTTTTTATATTCAATAACTTCATACATATAAAGCAAGTATGACATGCACTATTAAGTCAATGTAGGAAATTATTGTTAATTCTTGATTTTTAATTTCTTTCTTTTTTTTTTTTTTGGCTACAACAGAGGTTTACATCATTATTTGTGTATTAGAAGTATAGAATCTCTGGGCTTACCTGGTGGTGCAAGGGGTTAAGATGCAGCCTGTGAAGCTGTCCCCAGACTCTGCTGCAGGAATTAGATCCCTGGTCGGCCAGGGATCTACCCACATGGCACAGCAGATCTCTCCTGACTCACCCGCTGCTACCCTCAGCATATATTTCAGTCAATCTGCCTGTTCTGTTCCCCACTCTGTCTCTGGTGAATCCTCTCACCCTCCCACACATCATGGCCTGTAGCCCAGCTCTTGTATGCATAAATAAATAAATCTAAAAAAAAAACTGTTATAAAAAATGAAGTATAGCCTCTCCTCCCTCAGGTGTTTTACCACACCACACCCACCAATAAGCCCCCATGACCCACCACCATAGTTTTTCAGGATTCCTTCTAACCTTGACCTTTCCCTTGCCCCTCCCCTTCCTCCTGTCCCCTATCTCTTTCCCCTCTGGTAGCCTCAGGTTTATAGTCAACTTTTTGATTAAAAAAAAATTGAAATATTTTACATTAAAATTGATTGTCTGTTCTTCCTCTAAAATTTATATTTTATTGACATCTCTTCAACTGAGAAATCCTCTTGGTATTAGAAATAACTCTGATTCTTGTAATTCACTCGTTTGAAGTAATTTATATTCCTGGTTTTCACAATATAGCCTATCCATATCTCTTCTGTTCATTGTAAACTCCTCTGGGAGAGACAAAGGTACTTCTCAGGCATTCATCATGCTAGTTCATGGCAAAGATACGGACTTTTTAATGGAAATTTTAAACCTACAATTTTCTTTTATTAGTTTAGTACAATGATTAATATTCCCAAAATAAACAATGGAGTAAAAGCTTAAGCATCTCTAACATCTCTAACATCAGACAGGCTTTTATTAGTGTCATATCAAAAGTCATTTAACTACTATGTGGTTAAAACTGTCTTATTTAAACCAGGTTATGTCATAACACTGCAGCAGATAAGGTGAATAGTTCACACCGTACTGTGTGTTCAGTCTCTCATAATTAAACTTCACAATAAAAAAAAAAAATCACTTTAGATCTGTTTTAGAATCTCAATTGGCATCAGACCTGCAAATATCTACATGCACAATTTGTCATTTATGAGTGGTTTTTGTTTCCAAATTGTGTGGTTAAGGTCAATTACTTGAAATTAGAAAGCTGTTTTACTCTAGCAATAATGAGTCTTATGAAGAAGTTAGGTGAACTGACTAGCCTATGAGCAATTTGCCCATGAATTACCTCAAGAAAATATTCTGTAGAGTGTTGCTAATGCATTATCGTTATACAGAAAAATGCTTTCAGAAGTTCAAAGTGGGATGCCAAGGCTGCCCCTCAGCTATGGACTGGAACTTCCCTGCCTCTTATGTAATCCAATTTCTGTACAGGGTCAAGTGTCCTTCATTTCAAGCCTGTTGTTTGCAGCAAGAAGTTGAACAACGGCTCTGAGAAAGGAGTTGTCACCTTAGTGAAAGGAAGAGAATGGGGTTGGCTTAGGGAAAGCAGAAATGAGATGGCCTTTCCTATAGAAACTTATTGCTGTTTCTTTACGTCAGTAGCCTCCAAAGTGAGGAGACATTCCCATAGAGGAGTTGAGATGATGCATTGAGTGTAGGAAAAAATCTTTGATATCCCAATTTATGTTTTCTTAAAGAAAAATAAAGTATAACTTTCCAATATTTAATATGTTGGTTGCATTTAGAATATATAATAGATTCACTATATTGAGTATTTGAGAATCACTACCATTACCAAGACTATTGTGATCATACATAACTTTGTGAGGTAATCTAAATGAAAACTGTGGGAACCATATCATGGGAAGATGAACAGTGGAATCTTTAATTCTTCATTGCTTTCATATAATGTATCATGTTTTACATATACTTTTGGTTTCATGAAATAAATTATATTATTTTGTTATAAGTAAACTAATCAGTAAATGGAAACTTGTCCATTTTCAGTTGGACAAAGCACAATGCAAGTAAGTGCAAGCAAACATCAAAAAATGTCAATTTACTCTTAGAATAAGCTTTGGGTTAAATACATTCTTTTTTCTAATCTAACTGATGATCCATATGATGTGATAAGAAGTCACACAAAAAATTGAAAATGTACAAGATATTTGAAATCCAATTATATTTCATCTGTTATTAATGCATTTTACCCTAGGTTTTTATTGTCTCACTAGATTAACAATATATATAGACATTTATATGCAAAATGGATAATTCTATATAGTAGATTCATATCATAGTTTTTAAGTTGATGACTTACATGACAAAAATAGTTTAAAATAACTACTCTACACTCTTCTCACTCCTCTATTTTCCTTTGTGAACCTCCAATGTCAGGGTTTCCTCTTCTCAACTGTATGGCTTACAAACACAGTGTCTCTCCTTTTGTAGCTGAGTGTGGAAAAGGGCCCAACCTCATGAGTCTTTTGTTTAATAAAATAACCATGGTATGGTATTTTATTATTTGAGAGTTTGCTTTTGTTCTTTCTTAAGACAATTACATATGAGAAGGGGAAAACAAAAATAAAGATATATATTTAGGTTTCTGAAGGACTAAAACAATGTTTCAAAATATTCGATAGGTTTAAGTATATGAGGGATGGGGTTTATGAAAGAGGTTAACACTGGAGTTGGATGCAAGGACGATGCACTGGGAATGTGGCAATAAAGAACAAAATGTGAGTTGAACTGAGAAAGACAAACACCAAACACCATATGATTTCACTCATATGTGGAAAATAAAGAAATAAAGCTAAACAAAACAAATGCAAAGTCTTAGAATATAAGAACAAAATGATTGTTGTTTGAAGGGACGGGAGGAAGGGGTAAGTAAATCAGGCCAAGGTAGTCAGCTGAATGGTGGATAATGGAAACCAGACTTTTAGAGACAATCATCATGTACTACATACAGGTATGGAATTATAATGCCACATACTTGAACCATATATTGTAAATCAATATGTAGTCAATAAAAGATTTAAAAAATTGTGGAGCTACACAGCGGGCTAATTCCCCCTGTGGTGTTCAAATTCTGTAAGGTAAGAACTACATTCAAAGAAAGAAAGTACAGTATCCTATTTTCTATACAAAATGAATAGTTGCATGCAATAGACTCACATTATATGATTACAACCAGGAATGTTAACTAGAGCATTGAATGGAACGGAGCCTTACATACCACATAGGAAAATAGAGAATGAAGTTCCTGACATTTGTTGTCTGTTTGATATCAGATGAAGATTTTTTTTTTTTTAATGAGAACATGAACAAAGAAAAGACAATGACTACTTTAGCTTGGTTTTATTTTTTTTGTCTTACTTTACTGTTTTACAAGAAGGATGGTAAGGCAAGTATAGGTCATCTATCTCAAGTTTCTAGTGGAAATACCAGTGACTCCATGGATCTTGAGGTGTTTTGACTATCAAAACCAGAATTGGAATTTCTATATCAATGTGCTGGCTATTAGAACCTTGTCACATCATTCTAGTGAAAAATAAATAGGATAGTGAAACAGATCTGAGGAGTATATATTTGGAAATGGTCTTAGATCCCAAAAAGAAGGCCACAATTAATGATTAGGGGACATTGTGAACTATGTTTTAATAGTTTGAGATAAGCTAAGTATTGCACATGAGATTGGTAAGCAGAGTGGCCAAAGACCTTTTTTTTTTCTTTTTTTCAAATTCATTCTTAAGCAGAGGACTAACTGCAAAGGCATTATTGCCACACCTAAGCCACACCCCTCTTGGGGGTTCAAAGTAGGTTGTAGTGCAAGAGAAAGAAAGGTCAACAAAAAGAATGGAATGGTATGTGGAAAAATACTTTTGAAACAATTTTTTCTTCTGAATTATATGACACTATCTTTTATCTACCTTTTTTCTGCCACTGTTTATATCTGTGATTACTCTCATATATTTGATAAGAAATATGATTAGTCTATTTAGCATGGACGTGAATCTGGACTTGGATATCTTTTACTAGAACTAGAATGATTTACTTTGTATAAGTAATTGGATTACTTGAATCCTCTGTGTGTGTGTGTGTGTGTGTGTGTGTGAGATACAGTCAGGTGTACTTCTCTATAATCAGTGCAGAATAATATAAATGCTACGAAATAAATAGTCATAATAAGTTAACTCTGTTTTCTTTACTGGCATTAGGGATATTTACACTCAATGGAAGTTATATGCCTAAAATGAAATTTTTATCACATCAATTGTGAAGATCACATTTAGTGATCTAACACTGTCTTTTGGTATAGTACATTATTGTTTAAGAATAGCCTGAAATATTGACTGTGATATAATTAGAATGATTCCTTATGAAATGTGAAAGAACAATAAGCTGTTTATTTTTATTCCTTTCACCCAAAATATCTTTTGGGCTTCTAAGGTCTCTTGGATATATTATTTGAAAAGGCTTTCTCCCATTTTATTATTCTTGTTTTGTTTCTGCTTTTCATCAGGACAAGCACATGTTCAAGGACACATCTGAAGGATGGAATTTATGGGCTGCCTGTTCCAGTGTGCATTAGATTTGCAGTCATTGAATAGATTAGTTTAAGCAATTAAAAGAGACACCATATAAACCTTACACAAGCATATAATGATGCCAGGAGGCAGTAATGGCCTTGGGAGAATATAAATCAAATAATCAGAATAAGATTATATTGCAGTTCCTCTTAAAAATGCAAGAGAGAAAACATAAACTTTTCCATGCATTCATCCTTGATTTTATTTAATGTTTCTGAGAAGACAAGAAAAATGTGGTTTTAAGGAAGGAATTTTTAAGGACACATCAGTAAACATTATTGTGGAGGTTTGTGTTTGGTTTTGTTTGTATTCATTTGCATATTATGGACTGCTGTTTGCATAATAAGACCACTGTTATTTCTAGTCAGTCCATGGATGATTACACATATGAATAACACAATCGTGTTTCCTTGTGATATACATTCTTGTAATCTATAAAAGTATCCCAACAATTCTCTGTGCTGAAGACCAGTGAATCATGCTATAATGTTAGATGAAACTCCACAGTATAGTAATGTTATTTAATATGAGAAAGATTCTAAAAACACATAGAATTTATCCAAAAGCAATTCAAACCTGTAGTGCTGTAATGAGAAAGCCGATCTCATGCATGGCCAAAGAGCTGGACAACTTGGCCCCCTTTGATCAATATCTCTGACTGACAGCAATGTGCAGTGATCTGCATAGATAAGATGGTCAAACAATTAGACTGAGTAGGTGGTAATTCTGACACTGATCATTACAGGCTAGACAGAAAAAGTCGATATAGGCCAGTTTTTTGTTTTTGTTTTTGTTTTTAATAAAGAGCTACTATCAGAGATGTATACCTATAATGGAGAAGGGGGTTAGATGAGGAATAAGCAAACCTCACTGAAACACTAACACATGGAAATATTAGGATCAGTCTCATGAGTCTGACAACCCTAGTCTGAGACCTCAGGAGAAAAAAGCTGGACCAGTATGGGAAACAGAGCTAAGCTTTTTTAATGTCTTAATTTTTTCTTAAGGTTGCCAAAGACAGGCTTCATATACATGCTATTCTCAGTATGCATGTAACCTCACCTAATACTACACATTTCAACAAATTATTATTTAGTTTCTTATGCAGTGAAAATTATGTGAGAGTAATAATCATCACACTATCTCTAGTTGTTATGCCTCTAGATTTTATGAAATTCTAATCAGCGTTTCAAGATGCGTTGACCTGGAGCTACTTCCATAGGTGTGAGATAATCTAGTTTTTCTTTGCAGGAATATCTGAGGCAGATTTGCTTTTCTATTTCCTCTTCTTTCAAAGAGAATGTATTTATAACTACAGAAGAGAGAGAGGGAGCATGGATCCTAGAATGATACCTTAATATCACACAGATATGCACATAGGTTGGTCACATAATTAGAAGCTAAAATATCATTATCAATGATTGTATTAGGCCAATTATTTTTTCAGAAAACACATTTGCAATTAGCTATTATTCTCCAAAATTAAAGTGTAGCTAATAATATCTCAAAAGTATGTGCATGCCTTATTTCATAATTATATAAGAGGAAAAATTTCATAGCTGATATTCAGAATAGATTTAGCTTCCGTAATTGATAATTTAAATGTCTTTATTACAATATTGATAAAAATACCATTTTAGAATCTTTAGGTCAAAGCACAAATATTTCTGATTTTTTTTTAAGATTTATTTTTATTTATATATGCATACAAGAAGTAAGGTACAGGCCAAAGATGCAAGGGGTAAGAAGATTCACCAGAGACAGAGTGGGGTGCAGGACAGGCAGATCTACTGAAATATACTGCCAAGGGGAGCAGCGGGCAAGAAAGGAGAGGTCTGCTGGGCCATGTCGGTCAGATTCCTGGCCAGGGATCCAACTCAGGCCGTGGCGGTGATAGCGCTGAGCCTAACCCCTGAGCCACCAATGAGGTCCCCTTTCTGAGATTTTTAAAACAATTACTAGACTGTAAATCTAACAGTATTTGTTGTTAAAAATTGTTTGAAACAATATTTCATGTGCTTTGTTCTGTTTTATGCAGAAAGTGCTGACAAAAAAAGCCAAATTTAGATTTCTCAATCATGCTATTGACATTGAGAGTACTATATGATTTCATCTGAAGCATTATGCTGTGAACATAACTGTAAGCACAAGGCTGTAGTGTTTCAATTTATTATGACTTTAGAAGTGACTGGATGTAACAATGAACAATAACATGTTGAAATACAAAGTATCTACATATATCATTTGCATTTGGGGGTCAGAATTTCAAAAAAGGTTAGATGACATAATTTTAAAAATAAAAATTAATAGACAACACTGCTTTATAGCCAAATATGTGATGAAAAATGTTCATGTTGCATTTATGAAAAGAAATCACTAAGCAGTGATTTCAGTAGCTCAAATGCCAACCAAAGTTGATGTTTTATTTTGAAAAAGTAGACAGTAATATACTGGAATTCTTTCTAAATAAATTAGCAATGTCAGCATGACTTTTGACAGTCTATTATATTTTGAGAAACTGAATTGATGAACAACCTCTAGATGTCAGTTTTAAGGACAAACAACTGTACTTGAAGGGAACAATTGTGTCATGTGTATCATGGAGGCTTTGTAGTGAGAAGGGCCCAGTTCCAGTTCCAGCAATGTCTAGTTCAGTGTTCTTGATTAAATATTTCCATTTTCCATTCATGTCTCTATAATACAGATTTCATTTAGTAAAGGGCTATTTTAGGAGCTAACAATCATCATCTGGGAAATAGGTTTCTGTTATTATGATCTGAACATTTGACCTTGGACTATTTTTATAACTGACTATGATGTAGACATATAGTTATCCTTATCATATTTGCACTCAAAATAAAGCTGAAGAGATAGCTAATGTATTAAGTGATTGACATATTTAAAGTTTAGGGAATCTTGACTGATGGAAACAACATGTTCAAGCCATCAGCATGAAATAAAACCCTCCTCTCAAATACGAGAAAGCAACTAAAGGCACTAAGGACAAGGGAATCATGATTTGACAACATCTCTTCTTAAGGCTTAGGAACTCTTAGCTGATTGTAAGTAGGCTATGAGTCACCCTGTGATGAGAGTGCCAAGAAAAGCTAATGGAATCTTAGGCATCATTAATAGAAGTATACTGTACAGAGGCATGGAGGTAATCCCCACAGTTCTCTGCACTGATCAGTATGACTGGTAGTTAATGTAGTGTTTAGAACATTGCACTTAGAGAAACTCAAAATTAGGAGAGGCAAAGCAGTATCTGAAATGATGCCTTATAAGGATGGTTGGTAGATAAAGCCTTTCAAGCACTTGCAAATATTTCAAGATTTTTATTTGGGAAAAGAAATAAACTTTTGTTCAAACTTTATCAGATAAAATGTAGGATTAATGGAGGTTATATAAGCAGGTAAATTTGGATTTTTCTGTAATGAAGTAATTTCTTTTTAACTGAACTGTTAAAAATGGAATGCTTTCCCTTATGAGGTGGTAAATCCCTTGCCAATGTAAGTGTTGAAGCAGATGCTGAATGATTTCCTGTTAGAACTGGATGAGACTCTCCCTCATTCCACAAACATGTACTGAGTCTATGCTGGATACTAGAGACTATTAAATGGCACAAGTTTTAAACTAATAATAAATATTTGAATAAAATGAAGGAACACCTAACCTGCCCAAGACATTTAATTATTAAATTGAAATTCTAAAATGAATTTTCACATAAAAATGAAATGATAAAATAAACTCTTGAGATCAAAATACTTACTTTGATTTAATATTTTTGTTTGATATAGCTTTTATCTTGAGGAAAATTGTCTCATTTTTTTCATATTTGTATTCTTTGTTTTTATATTGCATTTGGTATTATTGTAATGATATATAAGGCTTATTTATAATTTGGGACAGCTCTGTTACTTAATGAAATATGCATCTGTGCCTGAATATTTGGGAAAATGGGAATACATTAAGGCAGTACTCTCCAAAAGAACTTTCGGCAGTGATAGAAATGTCCTGTTATTGGTCATCCCGGATAGCTCAGGGGGTTGAGCGCAGTGTTGTGAAGCTTCCTCAGCCTCTGCAGCTTGACTTGGATTCCTGGCCGGCCAGGGAGATTCCCACATGGTGCAACAGACCTCTCTTGTCTCTCCCACTGTTCCCCTCAGTAGTGTGTTTTGGTAGATCCACCTGTTCTGCTCCCCGCTCTGTCTCTGGTGAATCCTCTCCACCTCCCCCACCTCCTCTTACCTGTACCCCAGTTTTGTATAAATAAATACATCTTTTAAAAAAAAGCAGGCCTCCCCGGTGGTGCAGCGTTTGAATGCTGGGTTGCGAAGCTGACCGCAGCCTCTGCAGCACCGGTTCAATCCCCGGCTGCTCCCCGGCCACCGGAGGAGGGTCCCACATGGCACGCAGACTTCTTCTGCCGCCCGCTGCTCCCCTCAGCAGTGTACTTCAGTCCTTCTGCCTGCTCTGCTCCCCGCTCTGGCTCTGGTGAATTCTCTCACTCTCCCGTGCTTCTGACTGTACCCAATGCTTGTATAAATAAATAAATAAATAAATAAATATTAAAAAAAAAAAAGCAAAGAAATCTCCTGTATCTATGCTAATGGATACATTATCCACATGCAGCTATTAGACACTTTAAAAGCAACTGGTGTGATTAAGGAATTTTTTTTAATTTACTTTATTTTCTTTAGTTTAAATACATAGCTATGTGTAGGTGTAGGTAGTAGCAATAATATTAGACATGATGTTTTAAGCCACAGAATTAATTTGGTATCACTTAAAACAATTGTATTTGTCAATAGGCACACATACAGGACTAAATAGGCACACATACAGGACTAAAGGAGATAATTATTTGCTTCATGTTATGAAGATTTAAGTAGGTGCTATTTGATGTGATATTTTCCTCTTGCATAACTGAAATCTGTCATATTTTTGAAAAAAATACAGTACACCTGAAACCTTATATCTCATTTTTCTAATGTCAGCTCAAGAGCTGTCTTGGGGTAATCCTTCTGCCTATTTCCTTTCTTTCACATTGGTCTCTAAGTGACACATGGAAATGTGGAGTTGATACGTTTACTTATATAGTTGGGAGTCAGACTAAGGTCCAGTTTTAGTGTACACAGTAGGCTTCATGCCTTTGCATTTTATTTGCTTACATTTTCTGATTCTAAGTTACTAACAACTCTATAAAGAAAAAAAAAATTCCAGTTCTATTTTTCACAGTTTCTCATTTTCTCACCTCTTCATCATGGAGTTCATTTCTGAACATTTCCTTGAATGCACCACTGCATCTGTGAACACTGTCTTATCTCCATGGCCCTGCAACAAAAGATGCAGGGTACTGAAATTATTGTGAATAAGTTTCCCCTCACTATGAACATAATAAACTAAAAAAAAAAACTCATATAAAATCATAACTTCATAGAAATTTAGAGCAATTCTGACCTAACGGATATTTGAACTTACTGCTTTGAAATTGAACTGCTTTATTTTCACTTCTTTATATTTTTAATATTTGTTTTATTTTGGCCTCCCTGGTGACACAGGGTTAAAGTCTCAGCACTATTAAGCTGTCTCCAGCCACTGCATCCTGAGTTTGATGCCTGGCCAGGGAGCTACCCACATGACACGGCAGACCTCTCCTGTCTTGCCTACTGCTCCCCTCAACAGTGTATTTCGGTAGATCCACCTGTTCTGCTCCCCACTCTGTCTTTGGTGAATCCTCAAACCCCATACCTCTGGCCTATACCCTAGTTGTTGTATACATAAATAATAAACAAACAAATGAATAAATAAGTAAATAAATAAATATCTTTTAAAAATATGGTTTTGTTTGTTGTTAAGGTAATGTACACTGTATATGATTTAGGGCATATGTTCACATCTATCACCAAAACACCAGTGATCCTCTACTATAGCTCATTAGGCCCCAACCTTCCTTCTCTCCCCCCTTCAAACCTCCAAATTGTTTTCCAAAGGTGCTGGACCTGTCAACATTCCAACAACAGTGTAAAAGAGTTCCCTGTTCTCACATCTGCACCACACTTGCTTCTGATAATTCTATATTGACCATTATCATGGGTGTGAGATATTAGCTCATTGTGGCTTTGATTTGTATTTCCCTGAATATAAATAATGATGAGCATATTTTCATATGCTTTTGGCTATCTCTAGCTCCTCTTTAGAAAAAAAAAATGTCTTTTTAGCTCTTCTGTCCATTTATTGATGTGGTTATATTTTTCTTTTGTTGAGTTGTATTTTTTTATTATTGATGAGTCTCCATTATAATCGCATCATAATCACCCACAGTCTAATTTACATTAGGGCTCTTTCTTGTTATTATGCATTCTATGGATTTGGATAGATGAATAATGATGTATCCATCATTAAAATAGTACACAGAATATTTTCACAGCCATTAAGATTCTTTGTACTCTCACTATCCATGTGTTCTAACTCCCTCCCAACCATCAACAGTCTTTGTTTCTTAAATTTTTAAAGGTTTATTTATTTATACAAGAACTGGGGTACATGCCAGAGGCGCAGGAGGGTGAGAGGATTCACCAGAGACAGAGTGGGTAGCCGAACAGGCAAAAGAACAGAAAACACTGCTGAGGGGAGCAGCAGGTGAGACAAGAGAGGTCTGCCGTGCCATGTGGGTTTCTCCCTGGCCGGCCGGGAATCGAACCCATGCTGCAGAGGCTGTGGACAGCTTCACGGTATGACGCTCAGCCTGCTGCACCACCGGGGAGGGCTCATTGACAGTCTTTTTAATGTCTCCACAGTTATGCCTTTCTGGAACACTGTACGGTGGGATTCATTCAGTTTGTATCCTATTCAGATGGGGTCCCTTCACTTAACACACATATATGTTTTCATTGTTTGACACCTTTTCTTTTCATGCTGAAAGTGATACATTCCATTATTGTATGTAGTTTGTCTCCTCACTGAATGACATCTTGGTTGTTTTCAAGTTATGGCAATTATGTATAAAATCACCATAAATATGGTGAAGGTATTTGTATGGACAGATTTTCAACTCCATTTCATAAATAGTAAAGAGTGTAATGGCTGCATCACATGGAGAGGATGTACTGGATTACATAAAAGACTGCAACACTGTCCTTAAAGTGGCTTAATATTTTGCGATCCCACTCACCCAAAATATTTGTTCCTATTGTGCCACACCCTCACCCACATTTTGTGCCATCAGTGTTCTAGATTTCCACCATTCTAAAAGGTATGTTTTGGCATCTAATTGATGTTTTCATTTAACTTGATTTTTTTTAAGATTTATTTATTTTATTTATTTATGTACACAAGAACTGGGGGATAGGCCAGAGGGGTGTGTGTGTGTGGGGGGGGTGAGAGGATTCACCAGAGACAGAGTGGGAAGCAAAACAGGCAGATCCACTGAAATACACTGCTGAGGTTACCAGTAAGTGAGACAGGAGAGGTCTGCTCTGCCATGTGGGTTAGCTCCCTGGTGGGGAACTCAGGCTGCAGTGGCTGAGATAACTTGATGGGTCTGAACCTTTACCCTTGTGGCATCAGGGAGGGCTCACATTTACCTTGACTTTTCATAAAAATGCAGTTTTGCTGTCATATTTGATACATAAAACAACTTCAGAAATAAGTGGCATGGACTGGGCAAGCATTATTATTCCTTTTTGTCAGTGTAGATAACTAATGCTTAAAAGCATAAGGAACTTGAAGGGAATTACTATGTGTTGACCTATAGCTATGGTAGAACCAGATGCTTACTTGCTTAATGCCCTGATCATCAGGTCAAGAAACAAGAAGTACTATGTCAGTATATGATAAATGTTTTTATATATGAAGTTCTACTCAATTATTGCCTTGTTCATGTCATAAGTTAATAATGCAAGTATTTCCAAAGGATTTAGGTGACCTGGATTCAGTTTTTAAATTTGTACTAATTTGAGGGACCTCTCGGGTGGTGCAGCGGGTGGAGCACAGCACTGTGAATCTGTCCACAGCCTCTGCAGTGGGGTTTGATTCCCGGAAAGCCAGGGAGATTTCCACATGGCGTGGCAGAACTCTCCTGTCATGCCCGCTGCTCCCCTCAGCAGTGCTTTTGGTCCGTCTGCCTGTTCTGCTCCCTGCTCTGTCTCTGGTGAAACCTCTCACCCTCCTGCACCTCTAGCCTGAACTCAGCTATTACAGAAATAAAAAAAAAAAATGGATCTTTAAAAAAAAATATTTAGGGCCTCCCCTGGTGGCACAGCGGTTGAGCGCTGGGCTATGAAGCTGCCCGCAGCCTCTGCAGTGCTGGTTCGATTGCTGGCCTCTGGTGAGGGTCCCACATGGTGCGACAGACCTATCCTTCTGCACCCGCTGCTCCCCTCAGCAGTGTATTTCATCAGTCTGCCTATTCTGTTCCCTGCTCTGGTTCCGGTGAATTCTCTCACCCCCCCGCCCCGTGCTTCTGACTGTACCCAGTGCTTATATAAGTAAATAAATAAATCTTAAAAAAAAGTTAAAAAAATATATTTAAAACTGTGCTCTTTGAATTTGCATTTCCAGCTTCTACTTAATTTATAGATTGACCTTGATTTATAGGTTGTAGTGAAATATCTGATATGTCTTAATATTATATGTATTGACTTATCATTAGTTTACAATAATATATATATTTTGCAAGTATAATTTCACACCAGCAAAGTTGTGGTGCCATTTATACTAATTAATTTCCTCTACCTTGTTCCTCTTGCCCCCTGATTGCCATCATATTTTAACATGGTCTATAAGATACTTATGCTTTGTTAGTTTATTTGTCTGAAATATCTTTTATATAAGAATTTACACATTTATTTTCACATATGTATCTTCTCTTCAATAGAACAACTATAGCTGACATTGCAACTAATTACAGATTATTCTATTAATATGTTAATAGCCTTATCACCTTCACCATGTTATTAGGGCATAATGAGTTGCTGTGATTAAAAATATTCATTCATAAGCATTACAATAAATAAATTATGAAACCTTCTGCAATCAATTAATAATAAATTTTTGATTTAAGGTGTGATGGCCCTAAGGGGAAAAAGAAATAGAAAAATTTAATATGAAAAAGGAGTAATAGATATTTGTAAAAGGTCACGGTTGGAATGTTTGACTGAACAGGTTGCTTTTTGGGGATATATGAAGGAAGCTGCAATAGCTTGATGAGTGTAATCTGGAAGTCTTCCTAGGCATATGGAGTGGTGAGAAAAAGTGGCACAGAAATACTAGCGAGAGAAGATGAATCAAGGAAAAGCCTGGGGGAAGGGAAATGCCTGAGCAAGGGGGATGCAAACAGATGAGGAGGTGGTCACTAATTTTGACATTACGAGATAAATATGAATATGCTGTTTAAAAGAATAAGCTACTGCATTAATTCAATAAGAGGCTAAGCTGGCTCGAATGGTTACAGAAGATTTTATACTATAGCAGTTTCTGGTTTCAGCAGCATATTGATTAAAGTAGAATTTAAATTAAGAATGTCCAGTAATGGGAAAACAGTAGTTTTTTTTTTTAATTTTATGCTTTGCATAACATCATAATGACTTTATTTTAGAATGTGTTTTTTATGTCCCTTTTGAATGTACCGGTGTTTACTATGTATGAAATATTTTTATTTTTTTTTTATAAAGCAAACGTTTGAAAAAAAAAATCCCCAAATGAGCAGAAACTTGCTTGCTCTGATTATTTAACGAATTATCTTAATTCAAGGAAGAAAACACATGATTAACACTTAAATGTTTTCATTGATGATTTTTAGGAAGCAACAAGGTTTATAGTCCTATAATGCCCTTAATTTTACATGTGCCCCAGATTGCTCACTGAAAAATAAATTTTCAATGTTAATTAACCTTGAGCATTCATTTTTACTCAGAATAATATTTATATAGAGAAGCCTGTTCCAGATAACTGAAGAAATATTTTTGGAATGGTATCCTGTCTATCATTCTGAAACAGGACAGTAGTTTTGCCAAGAAGGGACTCATGAAATTAAAAGGAAAATTCCTTATTGAAAGATCTTTTAGAATCCTGAAGGACTTTATTTTCACATTTTTTCCCAGGCAAAATATTCCATTCCAATAGTGAGTCATAAAGAGTACACAGTCGTTCCACATTATTTTTCCACAAGCTTTTCTTCATTACTTTTATTGAAGTGACAATGGTTTACAACATTGTTTATGATTGAGAGGTATCGATTCATTAGTCTTCAGACTTATGTTACCACATGACACCCATCACCAAAGTACCCATAATTCTCCACCATAGTCATTGTAAGTCAAGGTGTTAGAGTTGAAAATGATCCCCCAGGCCAAATTCAGGGAATTTTCTAGCTCCAGGTCATATAGATACACTTTATTTGCTGTCATTACTAAAGTACACAATCATCACAATCCATTTCCCCTATAATTGTGGTGTTTGACATTATCTTTAGAATCTTTTTGTCTGTCTTTTTCTTGTATGGCTAGCCTTGTCTCCTTGGAAACAACATCTAAATATGGTGAGAAATATCAATATTATATTTGAGTCTGATAGTTAAATGAATTAGATATCATTGTGTTACCTTCAAAGTGATAAAGAATAAGATCTTACTAGAACTCTGTTTAGTGCTTACTAGCACAAATAAAGATAGCCATGTTACCACTGATTGTCTGAACACAGGCAGCAACTCAGTTTGCACTTGACATATTCCATGCAGTTACAAAGCTCATGAATTATCCACTGGAGAGATAATATATTGTTGCTTTCTTTATTAAATCCAGAGACTATACAGTATTATTAGTAGATTTAGTATTTCTAGCACTATAATTTGAATGCATTCTTGAACATACAGCACACACACCCCAACCTTCTTTAAAACATTGTAACCTTTTTTTTTCCCAATTTCCAAAAAATAATGTTGACTTTCTCAAGATTAATACTGTGTATAAGAATTGAAACATGCAAGGTCCTCTGCTCTTTGTTTGATGAAATGAATTCATTTGTTCATTATGTAGTAACTATTGTATTCCTGTATTGACTCCTTCATGTAGTATTTTCACATGGAGATGCTTCCCCTTTTTTGTCACCTTTGTACCCAAAAACGTGTGTGTAAGATTACTTAAATATTTTTATGGCATCATCTATACATTACTAGAAAAAAAAAAATGGAGCAAATAAAGAGTGCTAACACCAATCGTAAAAACAAAAGTTTTGTCAAATTAGTACACTTAGTGCCGGAGTGGCTCATTAGTAAATTTTAAAACTTTTTTTGTTAAATATTTTATTTATTTATGCATATAAGAGCTGGGGTACAGGCCCGGAATGTGGGGGGTGACAGTGTAGGGAAGAGAAACAGAAATACAGTGACTGAAATACACTGATGAGCGGAGTAGTGGGTGAGACAGGAGAGGTCTGCCGCTCCGTGTGGGTTTTTCCCTGGCAGGCACAGGATTGAAAGGGTGCTGCAGAGGCTGTGGATTGCTTCATAGTGTGGTGCTTAACCCCTTGTGCCACCAGGGAGGCCCATAAATTTTAAAACTTTCTTGTACTCTCTTTGGGTTAAAATACATTTGTTGAATGTTCAGTAACTAAATCAAAGTGCAAATATAAACATTTTGAGATGAAACATTGTACTAAGAATATAAAAAGAAAAGATAGGCTTGCAATTGATGAGAGTAATTGTGTGTGTGTAGTATCTGCAAAAGTTGAGAAATTGTTCTGCCTCATATCATTAGACAGGCTTGCTCAAATAAAGACAGCTACTCATGATCTCTATTTATTTTAATATGAATATAACAGCAATATATGTTTTCTTTTAGAATATTGAAACTCTAGGTGAATGCATCACCAAATTATCTTTATTAAAGAAACTCTTATTACCCCTTTCTTTTATGGAACCAATTTTATCTAATGGGTTGTTAATTACCAACTTTCTAATTTTTGTTAACTAAAGACATCTATAATTTATAATCAAAGCCATTGATCAACATAAAAAATTGGATATTACTTTTCTCAGCTGATTTACAACTTGATATTTTAGACTCCGCAGGCTTACATGGATAAGCATTTAATACATTAAATTGATTTCTGAATTTTTTTTAGATTTTGGCAAGGTTTTAGACTTCTAGCACTTCTTTAAGGACCCTCTTAAGAATTCCACTTGTTTTGTGGAATTATGCATATATATTTAATATATGTGTGTTGAATGTACATAATGTATATAAGTGTCTAAAACTATGATTATGATTTATGAAAATTATGATTTATTCAGAATCAGCAATATGCCTGGCATTGGGAATATTGTTGACACTAAAATGACTTCTTTGGACATCATTGTGCTCAAAGTCTAGTGGACCTTATTTCAGGGATATAATCCTCATGTTACTGGGCTCTCTACTTGCTTCTATAATGCTCTTTCAAATTACCTACCAATGTAGTATTTGAGCATATGCTTCAAAACGTATCACAGTGTTTCTTTTTCAGTTCTATTTAAATGGTATGGTTGTTTTTTTTTTTTTTTTTAAAGATTTATTTATTTATTTATACAAGCACTGGGTACAGTCAGAAGCACAGGAGGGTGAGAGAATTCACCAGAGCCAGAGTAGGGAGCAGAGCAGGCAGAAGGACCGAAGTACACTGCTGAGGGGAGCAGCGGGCGGCAGGAGAGGTCTGCGCGCCATGTGGGACCCTCCCCCGGAGGCCGGGGAGCAACTGGGGATCGAACCGGCGCCGCAGAGGCCGTGGGCAGCTTCGCAACCCAGTGCGCAACCGCTGCGCCACCGGGGAGGCCCTGGTATGGTTGTTTAAAGAAAAGAAGAAAGGGTAAAATTTTTGTACTACAGTCATGTTAATGTTGGCACAAATGAGAAGATACCAGAAGTTTTAGACACTTATATACATCATGTACATTCAACACACATATATTAAATATATATGCATAAATATATACCCATATATATTTACTGTTGCATCAAAAAATTAAGAAACCAGTTACGGTTTTATTCAGGAAAAGAAAAACAATTTGGACAATAGAGTCTCATGGTGAAACACATACATACTTTCCTAGAGCAAGAGAAGGAGCACTCTAATACAAATTTTAAAGGGACCATACCTTTTTTTATTTTTTTTATTTTTTTGCTTTTTTTAAAAAATCTATTTTTACATCATTGTTCATTTATGTGTGTTTTTTTAATTTTATTTTTATATTCCCCATACAATTGCAACCCCCTTATTTTGACCCCAATCTCCTTCCCCCCCATAGTGTATTTCTGGTTCATAGTTGTTTGTTGATTTTGATTTTTTTCTTTCTTATAGTTATTCTTTTTCCTGGTAGAGGGACTATACTTAAAGATGAATCCTTTGGAGGGAACTGGGAATTTGAAATATAGGGCTTTCCATATGTTGGATTGTGGCATTCTCTCATTGGCTGACCTATTTCTGGACAAGAAGGGGCCTAATCCTTCCACTTGAGTGGCAAGGCAGCCTCAGTTCCTTCCATGGAAATGGAGGGTATCTCCTTTTGTTGGATTCTGTAGTGTGTAGTTAGTGACTATGCAAGAGAACTCTCTTCTAGGGTCCTGACCTCATTTAAATATAGCCCCCATATGTTAATTTGCATATTATATGTATTCTATTTTTATATTTAAATGGATTCTCCACAGCTATTACCCTTTAGAGATGGCCAATGCATAAACTGTGTAATGTTTTGGTTATTTCATCAATTGATAGTCCATGTAGTTTAACCTTTCATAAAAACCAGATTAGCCTTGTTAAATTACAACATATTGTTCTTGAAAATTTAAAAAAATAGTCAGCATTGTTTTTAAAAATTTTTAAGTTAGTTGAACACTGTTATCAAAAATTGGTGTAATGATCCTATTTCCCTATGAAAAATACTTTTTATTATATATGATACATTAAATTATAATGAATACTGTTTTCTGTTTTCTTAGCTGTCCAATTATAAATTGTGTTAAAGTAATAATTGCAACATCAATACTTTGAATATTATAGCTTCCAAAGAAAAATTATTTATATTCTTAACTTTTACTTCATGTAAAATCCAAAGAAGTAAATAATAATGTGAGAGTGACCTTCATTATTTCTTGGGTAGAATTTAATTAACAAGGGACCATCTCCTTCCATGAACTCATTGTGGCCCTTTGAAATTCTTTGGAGTGGTTGAATTTGTATCATAAATTCTTTAAAGGATTTTTTAAATTACTGGAGGAAAGAAAGTAGATAATTCTAGATATATAACTTTGATGGTAGCCAGCAGAGCACTCTGATTCACATGGGGTTCAATGATATGGCAATATTTAGAAATGTTTAATTATATGTCACTTTTAAAAATTTAAACTATTATTTTGTGATTATTTTCTTTTAAATTGCTTCCATAAGATGTTTTCAGAACACTGACACCTAATTCTGGCTGATGACCAGAAGCTCTGTTTGCAATTAAATACATTTTTTTAAGTGAACATGAGGTCAGCAGAGGTGTTTTGATTTCTATTCAGTTGCAGAAGTTTAGCAACTGATCTTTATTGATTGTGAGTCAACTCATAAGCACAATCTTCAGATAATTTTCTGGGATTTTTTGATTTATTCTTCTTAGTGTCAAAATCACTCCCTAAGTATTCTGGAAGATTAGATGCTGTCTCAAAGTTTTGAGCCACAAAGTTCCTCAGTAAGGTAAATGGGCTCAGAAACCATCTCAAGCATTTCAAAGAGGCTGCTAATTTCTATTTCATTGATCAAGAGTCCACCTTGTTTGTTAATTTTAACTATTAAGTTAAAAGAAGATTATCTTTTCTAACTTAATTCTTGTCATTTTTATTATGAATTATTAACAGTTAGCCAAATACATTTTAAACTCTTTTTGCATAGAATGTCCTTGTTGGTAGATTGAAATTATCAAACACCTTTATAGGAAAGAGTGATAACGCTCTCTTAAGTGCCTAATATTAAATGAACAATACTATATTCAAATATTTGATTTTATCATGATCTTTAAATGTTTGATTGTTTCCTGAAATGTTTGTATACAGGAGCGTGCAAATCTATTACTTAAAATATTATTAATCCATAGGTGCTCTTACTTTAAACTTTCCCAACTTGCCACAAATTGGGAAAATTCTAAACGAATGTTTAAAACCCAAGTGCTAAAAGTCAAGGAAAAGATTAGGGTTGTGATTAGGATAGAATTGACAGGCAGTTTTCAAAGAAAACCTGTAGTCAGAAAATAAGCAGAGAAATTTAAATGGTTTCATTTCTGAGAAAAATGTCTAAGTATAAAGCACAGCATGACAAATCTCTATGGAGAGAACCACCTCCTCGCTAGCGTGGGTATTCCACTGAGTGACACTTCAATGGAAATGGGGAGAGCTCCTATTTATGTTTAACTTAGCTTAAAAACAGCAGCAAATCTCTGTGCCTAATATAGAAATGCTCTCAGAAGATATAGTTCATTTCATGAAAAAATAAAAGAACAAAAACATTAAAAAAAAATGCATCAATGAATAGCATGTCCTAGTTGCAACTGTAAGGGGGAAGTTGTGAATGGAGAGATCTTGTCTTTTGTAATGTTGTGTTGTATGAGAAAACAAATATGGATCCTTAAACATTAATTTCTATATATTGCAAATTAATAAAATTAAAATAAAAATTAAATCCATATTTCTGATTTCTCATCTTTCTCAGTTTATCTCTGAGCCCATACATTCTAAGGCATGACATGAAATAAGTGAATAAATTAGCCTTATTTCAATATCGATGTTATAAATGACTATTTATCTGGAGCAAGTTATTAAATTACTCATAGAATTCCATGATTTTTCCAATCTCCCTCATAATCCCACTTTCCAAACACTCCAATCCCAAGGTTTTTTTTTTTATGATTGACTTTTAGTTCATCCATACCATGCTGACCTTTGCCATTGTGTACACATTAAGTATTTTTACTGATTTCATTTCTTCTCCCTTCAAGAATGGGTGGGGGTCTTAAACACACCTTCTTTTTCTTCTCCTAAACATCAATTATATTTCTCAAGCAAAAGTTCTCCAGTTAGATTATATATAACAGATGCCTCCATCATCTTATAAACATTGTATTAATTCATCATCAAATGTCAACATCTATTCTCAAGTTTGTAAGTAACTTGATTTTTATTTTATTTTGTATTAGTCAGTTCAGGGTACCATAACAAAATACCACAGACTAGATGGCTTAAACAGCAGTAATTAATTTTCTTACAGTTTTGGAGATAGAAGGTTCAACATCAGATTACCAGTTAGTACTATGAGGTCTGTATTCCTGGCTTGCAGAGGGCTTCCTTCTTGTTATGATCTCTATGGTGAAAATAAAGAGATGGGAAACTCTCCACTGTTGCTTTCTGTAAGGGCACTATTCCATCACAAGGGCTTTGCCCTCATGACCTTATGGAAACCTAATTATCTCCCAAAATCAACATTTCCAAATTCCAAAACACTGGTGGTCAGGGTTTCAACATACAAATTTGACAGGGTGAGTGAGAAGACACAAGTCAATCCATAGTAACTTTTTTTTGACATATTTAACATCTCTGACACATTTCTATAGGTAGAAGATGTGTTATACTCATGATATCCTGCCAGTGCATCTTCATTTAATGGCTCTATCAAAAACCTCAGTAAGGTCATAGATTCCTAATAGGCATCACATTTGTAGCTTATGTGAAACTTGGAGGTGTAGTACTCTGTTGGAAGGCGATCTTATAAGTTGGACAAAAGTAAGGGTGAAAATAGAGTTCAGTGTAGCTAAAGGCACAAGTATAGTTTGAGGATTATGAAGCTTATCAGCACATGTCAGAAAGATGTTGGGATTTTAGTTGCAGGAAGTTGCAGTATTAGTCAATAGTGTGATGTGACTGCCAAAGTGCAAATGTAATTTCAAGCTACTTTTAGTCAGCATAGACTTCCAAAATAAAGGGTATAAAAACCTCACTCTGTATTCTATCTCACTAAGAAGCACTGTTACAGTGAGTTCTGGTTGCCACATATTCACTGATATATTTAAGGGTGGATCAAAATCATGTCTTATGAGTATCCGCTCTGGAAACATGAAAGTTCAAATTTAAAAAGACACCAACTTGGAAGTCAAAGTTTAAATATCTTATAATTTGTAATATGGTGTTATACCAGTTAACATATTTTTTTTTGTTTTTCTGGCAACAAACAACAACAAAGTATGGCTTATCTACATATATGAACATAAGGATGTAAGACAAGTCATATCTACTTATAATTTTAAAGTTATAGCTATTACCTTTTCAAAATCATGTTGCATCAAAATTTTTAAACTCAATTTAAGCCTCATCGTAGTCAGCATATCCCTCATCACTATCATAACTGTGGGGGCCATTGAACACTTAATATCCATTTTCAAATTGTTAGTGAGATAGAATTATAAAAATAGTAATGCTAGTAATGGTAAGGCAGCCAAACTGTAAGGAAGAGAATAAAATGTAAAGTTAATAACTCAACCTCCCATCACAAGTCCTTATTTTTCCTCCCAGAAGTACTCTCTAATAAGTTGCTTATATATCCTTCTTAAAATTTCCCCATGCATGTAAAGACGTATGAATAGGGAGTTATTACATAATTCTTTAAATGTAAAAGCAGTATGTTTTATTATTTTAGCTATTTAATTATTTAATGCAGGAAACATTGGTTTATAACACTGTATGTGATTCAGAGCGTAGAATCACACCTCCCAGAAACATTCCCCACACCTCACCCACCATCAAGGTACCCCCCCAGTCCTCCACTGTGGTGTATTGTGCCTTCACCCCTCTTTGTTTTGGCTCCTTAACCTCCCCATCATGTAACTACAATTTCACAATCAGATTTCTAGGGTTTTTTAGTGGTTTTGTTGTGTCTGACCCTTTATTTCTCTATATTCGACACATAAGTGATGCCATCTGGTATTTGTTTTTCTCCTTCTGACTTATTCCATTTAGCATTATACCCTCTACTTTCATCCATGTTGTTGAAAATGGCAAGAGTTCATCTTTTTTTTTTTTTTTTTGATTTAACTTTAGGGCATTCCCTTGTGAATACATACCACCTTTCTAATCCACTCCTCTGCCCTTTGGTACTTAGGTTGTTTCCATAGCTTGCCTATCTAGTGACTAGTACTACAATGATCAGAGTGCATATATCCCTTTGAATTAAGACTTTTGCATTTGGGGAGGTAAATAGCTAGAAGTGAAATTGTAGGATAAAATAGTAGATCTATTTGCAATAATTTGGGAAAGCTCCACATTGTTTCCTAGAAGGACTGGACCACTCCACATTCCCACCAACAGTGTACAAGGGTTCCATTTTTTCTGATCTTTTTTTGATAGAACCCATTCTTACAGGTGTGAAGTGTTATCTCATTGTGGTTTTGATTTACATTTCCCTGATGAGAAGTGATGATGAGTACTTTTTCATGTGTCTGTGGGCCATCTGTATGTTTTCTTTAGAGCAGTGTCTATCAAGCTCATCTGCCCACTTTGTATCAGGTTCTTGGTTAATTTTGTTAAGTTGTAAGTTTCTTTAAAGATCAGCACTTTGTAAGATGTATGATATGATGTGCAAATATTTTCTCTCATTTCGAAGGCTTCTGTTTCACTGATAATTTCTTTCACTGTGCAGGGAGTAAGTACGTTTTTGAAGTTGATGTTCTCACTGCAAATTTTTATTTAATGCTGCCATTAGCCATACATTCATTAATTCCTTCAGTCAACAAATGTATTTCAGCACCTTCTTGTGATTGTAGGTAATAGAATATTGCCTATCAGTCAAAAAGTTTAGAATACTCCACCCTTGTGTTCTACATTCACCTACCAAGGAAACACTTTTGCATTCATCATTTAAGTTTATATTCCTCATTGCCCACATTTCTTCAGTGAATTTTTGAAGTGATCTTTAAAATGTCTCATTACACTGAAATTTGAGACTGCCAGAGGTGAAGGGAGCATTATGGGTAACTAAGTAATGGTTATGATATGTTAACCTATATCTGAAGAGGAATGACTCTGTACCTATGTATCAAATACAGTGCTATAGACCAAAGTTAGCTCAACAATAAATAAATAAATAAATAAATAAGCAAATAAATAAATAAATTGTGTCATCACAAGAGTATAGAAAACTTGATTTTATTCATCTCTAGTAGTAATTATTAAACTGTGTGAAAGTATTTATAATTTTTAATGGTGACCTCTGTAAGTATCCAACACAGGAATTGATCAATGTTCTCAAAGACTGATTAGTGTTTTTATAATAGGGCTCGTAATGAGGGTTTTGAAGATGCCAGACACAATATGGCTCCTTTTGTTCTAAGAGATAGCGTTTTTTTTTAAGATTATTTATTCATTCATAAAAGAACTGGGGTACAGGTCAGAGGTGTGGGGGGTGAGAGAATTTACTAGAGACAGAGCGGGGAACAGAACAGGCAGACTGACTGAACTACACTGCTGAGGGTTGCTGTGGGCAAGACTGGAGAGGTCTGCTGCACCATGAGGGTAGCTCCCTGGCTGGCCAGGGATTGGACTTGTGCTATGGAGGCTGCAGATAGATTCACAGTGCTGTGCTTAACCCCTTGCACCACCAGTGAGGCCATCTAAGAGATAATTTTTGGAAAAAAAATCACCTATCACTCAGTCATGCATGGTATTTGATAACTCTTAAAAAAATTAAAAAGAGCAAGATGAAATATGCCCTGCTCCAAAGGACCAGTGTTTGGGTGGCAGATTTTAACTGACTTTATTTATTGGAATAATATTTAATAACTATTCCTAAATTTTCTAATAATTGAAATTATGAGGAGAACAAGTTGACTACTACTACAAGGGAAGTTCTAACATCTAGCTGGATGACAAAATCATTCTTCTTTCTACTGTTCTTTCTTTTTAAAGTTCTACCAGTGAATTTTCATTCCATCCAAATTCTACTGTTTCATAAACTTTAACCTGGAAAGTGACTTTGAAATAATTTGACCTATGGTAGTTATTGACATACTGCTGAACAAAGGATAGGTGGCAATCAGAATTGTGATTTAAGGTGTTTGTGCTGACTGAGATGGAATTTAGGAGGGAGCCTTCCTAATCTAAGGGACCTTAATCTTTGTGTAAAAAGAAAGAGGGCACTGAACTGGTATTACTCTCTGTGGCTAGAGCATGTACAGTGCCCATGAGCTGTGATCTATAGTAATCCACATCTCACAGGTTTCAGTTAAAGAGATGTGGAAGAAGCCAAGTTGTTTCATGGATATATTCTGGCATCCTTGATGTGACTCATCATTGAAGCTAATATTATACAGAAATCCAGAAAACGCCTTTCTAATATTTAGGCGAAAACTTTGTAGTAGGCAATGCAGCAAGTGAAGAGTAGTTGTCTAGGTTTGAAACTCAGTTTCTCTAATCACTCACAGGATGGTTTTGTACAAATGACTTAATCTCATTGAATTCAGTTTTATGAAAAATGTGGAAAAACTGTTTTTCATATGGTAGGGTTAGCAGCAGTTGGATATGTTAAGAAAGAGGTAATTGTGTTATTTTAAGGTTGCAACAATTTCTGACACTTGCTGCTATTCAACCCCACTGCTCTATTCTTTTGGCCCAGAATTTTTCCTCTTGGTATTGTATCTGACCAAATTACAGTACTGAGTTTGGAGCTTCTGTACTCACATGTCCTTGAAATTTCAGAACTACTATATTCTAGTTAGAAACAAAGGGGAAAGGTGAAGTAAAGATGACTATTATGTCTTCCAGTTTCTCCACAGTAAATAGATTGTGTTTTTCTTGGTATTCTATGATTCAATTCTCTTATCCTATACTTTATTCAAACTCACCTAGTGGAATTCTGAACCCATGGAGAAAATACATATACTAGATACACGAGCTAAAAATGTGAAGAACACTATTTCAAACATGTGCTGAATGTTAGGTTTGATGGTAACAGGAGTAGAAGCATAAATGAGGAGTCATAAGGACATTACAATAACACCACCTGTCATTATTATTAGTGGGTATAGGGTACAGTGTTGACTTGCAATGAAAAGGAAAGAATGGAGACATGGATGTAGTTTGTGTAATATTTTTACAACAATATATCTGAACTCTAAAATATTTGTCAAGAAATAGCAGGAGTGAGTTTATAAGTCTTAGAAATACTTATAATTCTATGTCATATATATAAGGCATATAATAAGAATTTCAATGACTAAACTTGTGATTAAGAGATGAAATGGAGGCCCTCTCTGGTGGTGCAAGGGGTTAAGTCTCAGCACTATGAAGCTATTGGCAGCCACAATAGCATGAGTTTGATACCAGGGAGTTAACCCACATGGCACAGCAGACCTCTCCTGCCTCGCTCACTGCTCCCCTCAGCAGTGTATCTCAGTCAATCCACCTGTTCTATGAACCACTCTGTCTCTGGTGAATCCTTTCAACTCCCCCCAACCTCTGGCCTACACCCCAGCTCTTGTATGCATAAATAAATAAGATAAATTAAAAAAAGAGATGAAGTGGAATGTTTACTCATTGATTCAGAAAGTATTTTTTGATTATGTACTGTATTCCAGGCATAGCAGGCACTGGTTATGAAAGAATGAACAAATCCTACTAGGTCCCTGACTTGAGACAACGTACAGAAAATTATTACAATATCATGGCATTTGACTTCTGTGTTAACATTTTATTTTAAGAAATGTATGTCCTCATATAATGATTATTCTTCACTATCAAAATCTTATAAGGTAAAGTACCTACAACGTGTTCATATATTTGTGTGCACATTCTGGTTATAATATTTTTGGCTCAAAAAGCCACAGATCTGGTGACCATCTTTCAGACTGCAGGGTGGAATAATTAGCCAAGATATACTAGTGGTTGTGGCGTATGATTACTATCCTTTAATCTAAAACTTTACATTTAATACTTGATATTTCTTTGGGTTCACATTACTACCTAATCTCTAGATAAACAATATCACTTTGTTATGAGAAGGTTTTATTTTGGATGAGATGAATTGAAAAAATAGAATATAAGTAAAAGAAACTCATTTCTAGAGGACCTATGCTGTGCTAGGTACTTTGCTATACTTGAAATAAGCTATTAGCATACACCAATTTTTAAACATGTCTCTGAGGCTGTCAAATAATACAGTATAGGAAATGTCAGCTTGAATAATTAGGACAGTATTGTTTTAGATGGAGGAGGTTGAACATCATTCAGTAAATTCAGGGAAGCAGGATTTGTATCAATTACTGCCCAAGGTGCCTTCCACAATCCATCTTGCTTTTGCTAGAGATGCATATGTACCCTACAGTGCGCTGTCAGCACCCTGCTATTTCATGAAGGAGAAACTAACCTGTGCATAACATGTGAGGTGGTCATCTATAGCAATGCAAGCTTAAAAGATGCAGCACAATTCAGGAAATGACTTGCAGAGTTACCAGGCCTTTGATGAAGTCAGCTTGCTTACCTTAGCACAGATGCTCACCCTTCTTTAGTTAAAATTGTGTGTAGCAACAGATGAAAAAAATAATTACAACAGACCCCATGTTTATTTTATAGGGAGAGGATTAACATACAAATTCACCTTCTCCTTTGAAAATTTCTTTTAAATCACTAGATCCCTGCAGGCACTTAGAAGATAGAAACTGTATCTACATATAAAAAGCTTATTAGGAAAATAAGGTTGTTATCTGGAAAGTGTAACCCCAAATTCCCCTCTGTTCAAGCAAATGCTATCGAAAGTTCCATGAGGAAGATCTAGATAGCATCATCAATTCAGCCTGCTCTTGTTGGGAGACTGAGCTTTGGTGTTTTGACATCTGTGTCATCATGGATACTGACTCTATTAGGAAGTGACAGCGCAGAGAGAACATTTTGCTCAGACACACATATCTTTGCTCTCTTCTTTCCAGTTCACTCCCCCCAACATTTAAAATGATCACCAGGTTGCTTATATGAACACAGGATCTTTGATGACATTTTCATTCGTGACTGCTGCTTATTTCTTTCCTGAAGTTATGATTTCAATTAAGTCAGCATTCACTCTTCCTGATGTGAAAGAAAACTCTCTGTGGCTCGGGGAAATATATTCCATTCTTCTCATCTTCCCAGCACTGCTCTCCATGCTGCCTTGATAGACTGTCACTCTGAACATTTGAATTTGTCCTTGTGTAACTTTGCCTAGTTTATACCATCAGCCACAACCATGAGCAAATGGTATACATTTTGGTGGCACTGAAGAGTGAAAAACAAAAAGAGAAATGAATCAATACACAAACACAAACCCTTCATTATTGAAAAGCATCTGTTAATCTACTACTATGTGCCCTGGACTAGAGGCTTTGTAGAGGAAGGTAAGTGCTTCTTGCACAATGTGCTATAGCTTTGGTGATAATAAAGACACAGGATAGGATGGAAGACATTCATCCAGTAAACAGTGAGAAAAATAAATTAAATGATAAAATTCAATATTTTCCTTGCTTACAAGCCAAGGGTTAAATGTATCTGATAGAACATTCACATTCAACCAGCTGTCCTTAGTAATGAGAAAAAATAAATACACAATGGGAAAACCTGTCTCATGCCATATGACAGATGGATGGATACATAGCTTGTGGAAGCAGAGCTGTTTGTTGTTAAGTAGACAATTTTAAGCTCTTCACATGGTTTTAATCATTGAAAAAAAGTGCACATGATCACCTGTCTTGATTGTTTATTTTCCCTGTCAAGGTCCCAGCATTGCTGAGTAGATATTTTTCTGCAAAGTATTTTCTGTGTATGCACGCCCAAGGTTTCCTGTTCTATATTTTAAATTTCTGCCACTGATGATTATTAAAAATTAAGGGGACACTGTTTCATTTTAATTAAATTTATGCGTTGACCCAGTAGTATACAAAAAGAAAACATTTCCCCAGAAAGAAGCTGAAATTATGATGTATTAATACTAAGTAAAAAATATCTGAGCCAACTACCCATTATTATGTATCTACCCAGATCCCAAGCTTAAATAATTTACTTAAATTACCTCAAATTTGTAAATGAAACCTAGGTGGCATGGCCTGACAATGGTGATTTTATAGATAAGGCAATTAACATTTCTAAAGCTTGAATATAGTACAACAAATCTCACAGCTATTAAGTGACAGAAGGTGGATTCAGATCTTTTGATTTGACTGAATTGCTGTAAGATGTCACAGACAGGGAGAGAGAACCAGTAACTTCAGAGGGAATTCTGTATTGAAGCTGAATATTTTGCACAACTATTTTTGAGTTATAGTTGAATCTAATTTTCTTTTAATGTAGTCATCTTGTGTCACTTTGTATATCACCTAATTTAATATTTACAGAAATCCCATGGTAGGGATTATTATTTTCCACTTAGCATGACAATATTTTTTACCAAGATGAATCAATGTTTTCATAGCCATTTTGAAGCAAATGGAATATGATATAGAACCCAGACCTGTCAAAGTCCAAAGATGTTTTCTCTAACCTCCAGATTCTTCTGTTAAATTGTTTAAAATTTCTTGACTAGCATTTTAATCCTGACTTTAAAAGCATTTCTGTATATTTTTCTTCTTTCATGCATATGCACCCAGTTTACACAGATCTGGCGCCAGGCAAAATTGTGAAATAAAAGTTTATTTCAGGGTCTTCTTTCCCCTCCAGTATCGTTTTCCCCTTTATCTTGTTTCTCTACTCATTTTCCCAAAGCTTTATTCTGTTTCTTGTTTCATTCCAACTAGGCCATAAGATGATAGTTGATAAAAGATTAAGGCATTGCCTCTCCCAGGAGTATTTACATTTTAATGGGGGTCTCTTACTGATCAAAAAAAAAAAAAAAAAAAAGCCTCCAAGAGGCAGAGGAATAAATTCTAAAGGTAACAGGCGGGAGAGATATTTTTAGATAGGAGCATCTGGCTTGCCCCTCTAATCACATCCCATAAGCTGCCTACTCCATTTATTTGTAAGACCTTGGCTTTGCTGTTTACAGTGAGAAGTTTCTCTGTAATTGCACATGCTTTTTCAAAGGTTTGAATCCTGTCTCAGAGATGGTGTGATATTGGTATCTCAATGTTTATTCTCTCTCTTAGTTCTGCATTTTTGATGACTGGAACAAATTCTAAAAGGCTTTTTAACGATGATGTAAGGCCTTGAACAAAATGAAAATCTGTTGTTTTAGCATATTTGGAAGAGAATAATTCAGCTGTCACAGGATGAAAGACTTGTCTGGAAATGCCATATTTCCTTCGCTCTGTTATGATGCACACCTAAAAGGGAAATACCATTTTGTATAAATGCTAGAGTCCTCTTAGATATAAAGAAAAGAATGTATAATAAAGCATCCAGCAAGCTTTTGTCACTTCACCTGCAGAACTCTCTTTTTAAAGCATATTTAGCCAAACTAGTACGCCTACTTGTTTTATCAACTGAAAGAACTGAAAAGATTAAAATTGTTTTTTTTTTTTTCCTGTTGAGTATCGATTTAGCATATATGCTAGATTAAATTGGGTGCTCTCACATAGTAATTTTCTACAAAAAATAGACACCCTACTGAGTAGTTTCAAACCTAAAATGCTAAATAATTTTTGAAAAGGCTTAGTAATTAAATGTGATGATAATGCATTAAAAATGGAAAACAATTAAAGGAGGCTTTCAAATACTTTCTTGAAGTGAAGAAAGTTGAGAGAAATATCCGGAAAATCTTGGCCTTCATTTGGTCAGTTAATTAATAGTATAGTATCTGACTGCTGAATAAACCATTTCTTGGCAAAATGTTAACATTTGCCACTCATTTTAACATTTGTATAAAATTCTGTAGGCATTGCTTATTTCCTGCTTTATGCTTTTCATTTCCCCAAACATTCTGAGGATGCTTTATGGGACTTACAATTCCAATTAAGTTCCATTATGAAACTTACAATTAAAGATAAGCTGTTCAGTTCCACACATTTTTTTTCTGCATCACTGTACATACTGAAGAATGAAGTACAAAGAAAGAGGCATATAAATCTGCACCCTAAATACAAATTCCTCATTTCAACTTCCTGCCCAAGAACAGGCGTGAATAATTTTGAGAAATAAAAGGGCAAGACAGCATAAATATAATAGTGCATACAGCAACTGAATTTCTTCAAAACCCTTAACTGTTATTTTGGTTTACTGGTCAATTATTAATCAGCAGCAATTCATTAAGTTTCTACTTTGTGCTAGGAACTGTGGTATTATGGATTATATCCGTTTCTCTCCAAATAAATATCAACATTTATGCAGTTTGAAAGTCACCAGCTAACCTGTTAGCATGTCCAGATGAGTATGATAAACAGACCTCTCTCCATGTCAATGGCATTACTGTTCTCTGAGTCATATAATTTCAAATTATGAAAGTGTTTTTGAAAAATCCATTAGACACACTATTCCCACATTTGTTATATCTGTAGTATTTCTCAATGACATATTTTTTCTGATTTTTTTAATTCCCAACCATACTCTATTTTCCTGTAGGTTAGACAGTTCCAGTAATGATTACCATTAATTAAGTCAACCCTCAAACCATACTGCTTCCCCAAAAGGCACAAAAACATTAGCCTGGTCATGCATAGTTCTTTACTATTTTACCCTAGACATAACTTTCTAAATTTGTCTCAAATGTTTCTCCTAAACATAACCTAATTTCAAGGCAAAATGAATTCAGAGTTCTTCTAGAAAATTAAAAAAAAAAACCCATACCTTTTGGCTTTCAGACAGGTTGACATGCTGATTCCATCCCATGGTTCTATCCTATGATCTTCATTCATATCTGTTTCCATGAAGTCTTTTCACACCAACACCTCTGTCTACCTTAAACAACAAGAACCACAAATAAATTGTATCATTGTGTGCAATTTAAATTCTTCAGGGTTTTATCTTCATCTTCCTAGTGGCAAGTATATTCTCCCTTGTACTGCAGTAATCTGTATACTTGTATAATGCACATACTTGGGAAAATTTTGGAGGGAGAGCATTCTTCCTCATTCATTTTATTTAATTTTTAAATTTCATTTTGTTGGAGTAATATGTAGGGTCATACCTCTTCAGCCACTCCAACACCAAGGACCCACATTCTTCCACCATAAGCTCCATTCATTGCTGTCCACACACTGAGTGTTCCACATTGAGTGTTCTGGTGAGTATATACTGCTCCACTGCTGGGCCAACCCACTGCCCACCAAAAAGATTCTTCCTGGTAGAACAGAGTTGCCCTGAGCAGAGTTGAATGATTTGTCCTAAAATCTTTCTAGTCAAAATGGCTTAATTAGCATTTTATAACCTTATGCTAAAATGTGACTTCTAAACTGTTTTTCTCTTTGTTTTAAAGTTAAGAAGACTACTTGCTTTAGGACTGAAAATTTAGTGGCAAAAATAGTACAGTTATGGAATATATATTTTGTATAAGTCATAGTTTTATAGGAAGGTGTACTTTTTTGAGAAATATTGAATTCATATAACCAATATATTATTCCCTTCAGGCTACTAAAATTCCATTAGGAATTATCTCTAAAAGGTATAGAATTTGTTGTAAGGTCAGAAATAAACAAAGAAATATTTTTGCCATAAAATCCATAAAGATTTTATAGATGACTCTTGGCTTCTAATTTAGGATTTCTAATTTAGGATTTATATATAAATATATATATATACATACATACATATGTATTTTTTTCATTGTTACTATTAATTTATCAGTACCATAGCATGTGTTCTTTTCAGAAGTGAAGTATATGACCATTTGCAAAATATATTTATGAGAGCAAATTCCATACAATATGGGCCCATAAATGTACAAAGTGTGATGTTCTTTGTATTTTCATGTGTCTCCAATGTGATTTAATTATGCCAATGTTAAATGAGTATCTATTGTGTACTCAGCTACTCACCACTCTATGGATCATCTCTTCACTTAACATTTTATATTTGTATGCTAAAACATGGATCCTATATTTTTTAATATGTTGTAAAGTTAGGGAGGTCATTCCATTAAAGGAAGAAAGATTTATGAGAAAACAAGAACATTTATTGATGGGTATTTTGTGCAAGAAATAAAGTATCTCAGTTGTTGAAAAGTATTGTGGTTTTGAGCTGTTCTTGAATTATTCATAACAACTATTATTTGAATATTGCTTAATACTTTTCCAAGTGATATAATAGTCATTATTTCATTAGATTTTCAAAATAGCCCTAACATATAGATATAGAATCAATCTTATTATTATCTAAATCTGCCATTGAGAATAACGAATGAATGAGTTTTATTTATTTGTTTGTTTATTTATTTATTTAATTTATATAAGCACTGGGTACAGTCAGAAGTATGGGAGGGTGAGAGAATTCACCAGAGCCAGATCAGGGAACAGAACAGGCAGACCCATGAAACACACTGGTGAGAGGAGCAGTGGCGCGGCAGGAGAGATCTGTGCGCCATGCGGGACCCTTGACGGTGGGCGGGATTGAACTTGCACTGCAGAGGCTGTGGGCAGCTTTGCAGCCTAGTGCTCAACCACTGCCCCACCAGGGGAAGCACAATTGCTGAGTTTTTAAAAGAGAGATTCAGTTTCTTCAATTTGTACATAGTGTGTACAATGAATTAGTATATTACCTCTAACTCATGTTTTTACTTTATTTGAAGCAAATGTCTGACCCACATTGATGACATTCAGAGCAAGAAGTTATAGCCTCCCTCCCCTTCTCCCTCCTACCCACACAGTAATTGCCTGAGGTCTTCTCATGTCCCTGTTTTGATATACACATTACACCAAACTACTCTTCTTCTTTGAATATAAAACATAAACATAGAAATGGATAAATACACTTTTTTTTTTTTCAGCGTAGAGATCTATATCAATCTCCAGGAGTCTCCAGAGTAAGCTATAACATGACAAGTGTATAGTCAATTTCAAAAAGTTTTCAAAACTTTTTTTTTTGAAATTGTATTTGAATCTAGTGGAGTTAATTTTAATGTAATGTAAAAGTTATAAGCTATGTAAACTGAACATTTCAAGGAACAAGAATTGTCACTAGGGAAATTATTGGCAACAGTGGAGTTTAGAAATGTCAGTTCTCTATAATTTCCGCAAACCTTGATTATAATTCTAAAAAAAAATTAGAGTAGTGCATCCAAATAATCTTTTTAATCTTCTTCCATTGTCCTATTTCAAACAGACAACTGTGCCTATGACCAAAATTAACCCTACAATTAATTCCATGAGGGAGTTGTGTAGAATGAGGGGGTAGGTAAAAGATGAAGTATATAACTGAAAAAAAAAAATAAGTTCATCCTATTGTGAAATTGCAGGCAACTGGTGATATGCATATAAGAACTTGATATCATGATTTATTTTTTTTCAAATGCATAAAGAAGACATGGTGTGATAACTACCTTTGTTTCCTAGAAAACAATGTTTAAACTAGTACAACACTTAAGTAAATAATGGGTTGTTAGAAAAGTCATGATGCATTTTTGCACAGAAAATTGTAAATCATGACATTTCCAACAACACAAAAGTCGTGATAATGTGTCTCAACTATCAAGGAGGGTAATTAATATATTCTATTTTTTCTTTTTATTTGCAAATATGATGCAATTATAGGAGGGGTATATAAAATTCCCCATAGGGAAGACCTTTTTGTTCTTCAAGATATGCTCCAAGCACTGTTAATCTTTAACTTCCCTGATGACTTTCACTGATACTCAGATACTTGGCTCAGAACACTTGACAATTTAACCTTTAAACCAATCCATCATTTAAATTAAGAAATTAAGATCCCATAATAGATGTTCACACATTTTCTCTTTAGACTAGAAGTAACACAATTCTGAATGTTTTAACATTCTTTTTGAAAGAATAAGAAAGATTTGAGAGAAGCTTAAGAAGAACATTCCCATCTTGCAAAGTAAAAGGAAGTAGCTTAGGTACTCAACCATATGCCTCATCTTAGTGGTTTAGCAGTTGAGATGCAGTCATTTCATTTCTTCATCCTCCTTAGATAGTTTTGAAATATGTATTTGATTGCCACAAACCAGATAGACAGAGAATACAGTATGGAACTCAAATATGGACACACAGGCTTGGTTCCAAAAAAGAATGGTGTAATACCTCATTATTCTTGGATGGCAAATGAATGGTGAGTTAAAAATTTCCAAAACTAAATTAGATAACTTGAATGTATGCGGTGAGTTGTATGCTCAACCAATCTTAACACTTTTGTGTGTTTTTTTTTTTTGTGGCAGGTATTAAAAAGTGTGTGTTTATTAAGGTAACAAATCAAATACAATGATCATATGAAGAAACACATCACAGATGTATGTGAAGAGATCGACAGAAACATGTGCTAGTCTCCCACATACTTTGCAATTTTCCCAGTTGATTAAAATATGTACTGCTCATAAGGAAAACACATTAACAGATGAAATAATGTCATTATGCACAACATGAACTGTGACATGTCAATAGTCCATACATTAAACATGTTTACCCATATTTCCAATTACTCTTTTGTGTACTGAATGGTAAATTTACAGCATTTCCCCTTCACACATAAAGTCTCTTTTATCAGGTAATATCTTGGCAACCGTATTTTTAAAAACTGTTATAAAAATATTTTCCATAAAAAGAAAATTTATAATGAGAGATTGTATTATTTTCCAAGAAGTCAAAAGAAAATATATTAGAGATAATGATGAATTGTATGCCATAAGGCATAGATGCAATATATAAAAACTATTATAATTTGATACATGTTTCAAGACATGAGCATAGTTTTATTATTATTGCACTAGCTTTTTAAAACTTTTATATTTTCAAATGTTTAATTGAGATTTATTGAAGTAACATCACATTATGACATTGAAATTTCAAGTGTCCATAATTAAAAATTAACATGCATATACAACACACTAAGTTCACCATTAAAAAGTCCAATCCTGTCCATCTTATCCAACTTACCCAACTCCTTTACCACTTCCCATCTGTTGTAACAATAATTGATAGTATAGTCTGAATGTTTATTTTTGTTTTATTTAGTTCACCATTTGTTTGGCCTCTCTGTATATCACATATGGATGAAAACATGATATTTGTCTTTTTCTGTCTGACTTACTTCACTAAGTATAACACACTTGAGTCCATCATTGTTGCAAATGGCTGGATTTCATGTGTCTTTCATTGCTGAGTAGTATTCTATTGTCCATAAATGAATTCATACTATTTTTCTAGTTCTTGGCTACTATCAAAAATGTTGCAATAAACATGGGGGTGTGCATATCTTTTTGAATTAGTGTTTTATATTTTTCATGTAAATAATAAATGAAATATGCAGAATTCCTATTTTTAATTCTTTGAGGAATTCCCATACCATCTTCCATGATAGCTGCACCAAATTACATTCCAATCAATAGTATGCAAGGGATTTTCTTCTTTTTTACATCTTCTCCAAAATTTCTTGTTTCTAGTTTTCTGGATAATAACTAGTCTCAGAGGTGTGAGGAGTATCACATAGTCATTTTAGTTTGTATTTGTCTAATAATCAGAGAGAGTGAGCAACTTTTATTGGACCTCGTGGCCATCTACATATCTTCGGAGAAGTATTATACAAATCTTGTCTATTTTAAAGTTGTTGTTGTTGTTGAGTTTTAAAGTTTATAAATATATTTTTATATTAACTTTTGTCAGACACAAAGTATCTGATATCTTCTCCCGTCTAGTAGGTTATTCTTTTTGCTTTCCAATAGTTTGTTTCCCTGTACACAATCATTTTATTTTTTTAAGATTTATTTATTTATGCATAGAAGAACTGGGGTATAGACCAGAGGTGCAGTAGGGTGAGAGGATTCACCAGAGATAGAGAGGGGAGCAGAACAGGCAGATCTACTGAAATACACTGCTGAGGGGAGCAGTGGGCAAGACAGAAGAGGTGTGCTGTGCCATGTGTGTCATTTCCCTGGCTGGGGGTTGAACTCATGCCACAGGACTGCCGCTAGATTGCTAGTGTTGAGACTAACTCCTGTGCCACCAGAGATGCCCTACAATCAGTTTAGTTTGATATAGTTCCATTTGTTTAATTTTTAACTTTGATTTGATCCTAAAATTATGATAATGGAAAATTTATTATTAAATAAAATATTTTTGTTTAAAAATAATATTTAAGAAGTATTTTTCTAGTAATCACCATATATTCATATTATTGAATACAAAGACTTTGTTGCTCCTTTTATTATATTAATGACATAGTTTTTCCACTTATTTATTTATTTTATTTTATTTTTTTATAATAAATTTTATTTGTATATTCCCCATACAATTGCAACCCCCCCATTCTGACCCCAATCCCTCCCCTCCTGCCCCCCAACCCCCAAAAAGTGTCTCTGGTTCATAGTTTTTTGTTGATTTTGATTTTTATTTTCTTATAGTTATTCATTTTCCTGGTCCCTTATTTAAGTTTTCTAGATTCCTGCTATGAGTGAGACCATCCGATATTTTTCTTTTTCTTTTTGGCTTATTTCACTGAGCATGATCCCTTCCAGTGCCATCCATGTTGCTGCAAATTGCATGTGTTTATCTTTTTTGAATGCTGAGTAATATTCTATGGTATATATGTACCACATCTTCTTGATCCAGTCATCTATTTTTGGGCATTTGGGCTGTTTCCAAAGCTTAGCTATTGTAAACAGTGCTGCTATAAACATAGGGGTGCAGGTGCTCTTTGGAATTGATGTTTCTGTGTCCTTTGGGTAAATACCTAGGAGTGGAATTGCTGGATCATATGTAAGCTCTATGTTTAGTAGGTCAAGAAATCTCCACACAGCTCTCCATAGTGGTTGGACCAGTTTGCACTCCCACCAACAGTGCAGGAGAGTTCCTTTTTCTCCAAAACCTCACCAACATTTGTTGTTGCTAGTTTTTTTAATATGTGCCATTCTCACTGATGTAAGATGGTATCTCATGGTAGTTTTGATTAGCATTTCCCTGATTACAAGTGATGTTGAACATTTTTTCATATGTCTGTTGGCCATTTGCATTTCCTCTTCAGAGAAGTTTCTTTTTAGCTCTTCTGCCCATTTTTTGACTGGGTTATTTTCTTTGTTGTTGTTGAGTCTCATCAGCTCTTTGCAGATTTTTGTGATCAGTCCTTTATCATTAGTGTTGGGTGCAAAAATGTTCTCCCAGTCAGTGGGGTTTCTTTTTGTTTTTGTTATTGTCTCTTTTGCTGTCCAGAAGCTCTTTAATTTGATGTAGTCCTAACTGTTTATCTTTGCCTTCACTATCACTGCTTTGGGTGATGTAAATCTATAAAGATGTCTTTGATGTGCAAATCACGTAGTGTTTCGCCTATATTTCCTTCTATATATTTTATGGTTTCAGGTCTTATGTCTAGTTCTTTAATCCATTTTGAGTTGATTTTTGTGTATGGTGTGAGGTAGTGGTCAAGCTTCATTCTTTTGCATGTAGCAACCCAGTTTTCCCAGCACCATTTATTGAACAAACTTTCTTTGTTCCAATGCATAGTCTTTGCTCCTTTGTCAAAGATTAGTTGACCATTAATCTGTGGGTTTATTTCTGGATTTTCTATTCAATTCCATTGGTCTGTATGTCTGTTCTTGTTCCAATAGCATGCAGTTTTGATGATTATGGCTTTGTGGTATAGTTTGAAGTCTGGGAGTGTGATGCCTCCATTCCCTTCTTTCTTTTTCAGGAGAGCTTTGACAATTCGGGGTTTTTTGTGATTCCATATGAATTTCATCAATAATTGTTCTATTTCTTTGAAGAATGACATTGAAATTTTGATTGGAATAGCATTGAATCTGTATATTGCTTTTCCACTTATTTAGAAGCTAAAGAACAAAATATTCATTCAGGATTCTGTGACTATAATCAGAGATTTTATATCCAAGAACCATTTTATTTTAATTCATCCTATCATTTGTACTTGTCTAGATATCTTCTGAATTTTAATTTTCTCACCCAAAATGATGGTATTTCTGTTTAAGTTTTTTTTTTCCCAAATATGACTTAAAAAAATGAAAAAAATTCTTTGATCACCCCTTTCATGCACCTGGTTTTGGGATTCACAATATTCATTGGAAAACAAAATAAGATAAAAATGAAACTAAAGCTTATCAAAATATAATGTTACATTGGCAAACTAAAAAATGATTATGACTAGAATATATGGATCTTAGACATGAAACTCTCTAAAAATATATTCCAAATGTGATTGATTGAGTCTGCTAACACCTCAAAGCTTAAACTGCATAAGATTAGAAGAAACCAGGAAGCATTTTAGATCCAAAGAAATACTTATCCATTATTAATTTTACAAAGTAGAAGTTTTTATGGTATTTCAAAGGATGATTCTCTGTTACTAACTTTGAAAGCAGTAGGCCTGTTTCATCAGAATTTACTTTTGTTTATTTCAGTTAAAAACATTTACTTTTCAGTTGTTTCTGTGTTAAAGTCAACGTTGTAACCAGAACAGTGCACTTCCAGGTGAACAACTGTTATGTACTATTTCTCCACAATAAAGATTCTCTCTTCATTGTTTTATTGGAGCTAATAGTAACTGTTTACCTTAACAGAACTTATTTCTCTTCATTTTATTTGTACCGTCTGTCACTATGATTCTATTTGTACAAAGTACATCTAGTTTATTGCAATATAAATAGGCAAGCACAGAGAACACTGAGTTCAATTTAATTCAACTGAATTCAATTTAGTTTTGTATACCTTAAGTGCTCAATTAAAAAAATCCTGAATGAATTAGTGAAGTGTAAAAATGCAAACACATAAAAATTGAGCACAAATATAAAAAAAGAATGCTGTAGCATAAAACACTCCCTAAATATTTATTCTCAACATACAACTATTTTACTTTCTCTTTGTCTGTTTTTCCATTCAAAAAAGCCTCACAGAACTTTTTTTTTAATTTTTCTAAGATGATTTATATTGGTGAAGATCATTGTATAGCAGTCAACTTAGTGAAGTAGCTGTGGTGTAATATTGTCAAGTCACTATGCTAAGTCAATATCAACTTGAATTTTGGGGCACCAATAGCAAAGCAGACAGTGGGTAAGCAGTCTGCAGGTTCTTGAGGTATCTACTTGTCAAATATGACTTATGTTTATATAATCTAACATTTTGAATTTTATGACTTTGGTGGGAGTGACCACATTATATGTGGATCATTGTCTTGTATTCTTAGTTCAGTTGAAATCCAATGTCTCTTCTGCCCCACTATTTTCTGCCTAGCTTGTGTTTTTATAAAATTACTAGATTCTAAATGTTTCATACACAAAAAGTGTCATGTTTTGAGCTGTTTAATTAAAGATGAAGCAAATTAATGGAATTTTTCTAAATAATATTTACAGAATCTCAGACACTTCACAGGATTCTAAAATTTGATTGATGACACTTTCTCTCTCCCTTGTTTGCCTGACATTCAAATTGTTCAAGATCTACAGGAGAACTGAACATTTTGCCTTGACAGAAAAATAACAATTGCAAATATCTCTTACCCTGGGTTGAGTACAGTACCTTTATAAATCTAATCTATGAACCAACTAGGGCATTTTTATTCCCAATTTAGGTACTTGGGTCTAATAAATCTACTTTAATATTGTAGCTGTACCAAATTTTAATAGTGTTTTTCTCATTGGGGGTCAAATTTGACTGTATTATTTGGATTACTAAAGAGATACAACTGCAACTTGATAATATACACTGTTGGCAAGTCATCTTAATCACTCCTGTTGAGTTTTACAAACAGGCACTTACCTTTTTGGGTGAGAAACTGAGAGATTTATTTTCTCTAAACTGAATTTTTATTACTCTTTTTGTTGAGAATGCTGAAAATATATTGATGTTATAGATAAAAGTCACTTAGGTCACAGGTTATTAAGAAAAAGTCCTTTATAGAAAAAGAACATTTGCTTTCTGACAAAAGACTCATATGATATAAGAAATCACAGATGTCTCAGGACACAAAGATTAGACCCTAGAAAGTAAAAAATATTGTGCTAGTATTCTGTGAAGTTGGGTAGTACTTTGGTTGTCTGGGTGACAACATAAAAAATATGTCGGGCCTCCCCTGGTGGTGCAGGCAGTTGAGTGCAGTGCTTCAGTGTGGGTTCAATCCCGGCTGGCTGGCAAGATACCCACATGGCACGGCAGGCCTCTCCTATATCACCCGCTGTTCCCCCCAGCAGTGTATTTCAGTCAGTCTGCCTGTTTTGTTCCCCACTGTGTTTCTGGTGAATCCTCTCACCCTCTCGTATATCTGGCCCATGCCCTAGTTCTTGTATTTCTGGTGAATCGTCTCACCCTCTCGTATATCTGGCCCATGCCCTAGTTCTTGTATGCATGAATAAATAAATCTTAAAAAAAATAAAAATAATAATAAATATATCACATTACTAACATATTCTTGTTATTTAAATACACCTCATATACAGCTTAAAGAATAAGATTTCCCAGCAACTCAAATTTAATAATTTTAACTTTTTCTATATTAGCATGTGTTTGACATATCTATATCAACACAAAGCTATACTATTCTAAACAACTGGCTATTTTCTAAATTTTTGATACATGGCTGGATATTCTAGAAATGATTAGGTGGTCATATTTCCCTCAGTTATATCACAATAATTTTACAATATTCTGAGTTAGTAAAGTATACTTTAAATAGCTTTATACATGTAATATATGTGTGTGTGATATTAGCATATTTATACATTTGAACCTAGATAAAAGTTTTTTTTTCTTACCAAAGAAAATAACAACTTATTTATTTTTAAGATTTATTTTATTTATCTATGCATATAGGAGGAGAGGGACCTCCCTGGTGGAGCAAGGGAATAAGTCACAGCCCTATGAAACTATCCACAGCCACTGCAGTTTGAATTAGATCCCCGGCCAGGAAGCTGACCCACATGGTGCAGCAGACCTCTCATGTCTCGCCCTCTGCTCCCCCCAGCAGTGTATTTCTGTAGATCTGCCTGTTCTGCTCCCCAGTCTGTTTCTGGTGAATCTTCTTAGCTCCTGCACCTCTGGCCTGTACCCCAGTTCTTGAATGCATAAATAAATAAATCTTTAAATAAAAAAAGAGCTGGGGTGAGGGGGCCAGAGGTGAGAGGGTTGGGGTGAGTGAATCACCAGAGACAGAGTGGGGAGAAGAACAGGCAGATCAACTGAAATACACTGCTGAGGGGAGCAGAGGGTGAGACAGGAGAGCTCTGCTGCACCATGTGGGTCAGCTCCCTGGCTGGGGATCAAACTCATGCTGCAGTGGCTGGCTGAGGGTAGCTTCACAGTGCTGTGACCCCTTGTGCCACTAGGGAGAGCCCACAACTTATTTTCTTATGAGTGGGAGTAAATTGTGTCTTTATAGGAACATAAAAATAAGAATATATTACTGGAGGTTATTTACATAGGGAAGTCATTTCTTTCTTTTTTGGTTTTGCTTTGCTTGGCTGATGTGGCTTTAGAATATGTTCATCATGAGCTTACAGTTATAGAAGAAATCTGTTAGAAATCACTTTGGAATAAAAAAATGAAGGATTTAAAAAGTAAATTTCTTTAAAATAATTTAGGACTGCAAGAAAGTTGAATGAATGTTCTTAGCAACTATGGTATTATAAAGAGGAAGAAACAGAGACACAGAAATGCTAAGTGAATTTACTTTAATATTAAATACCTAGCAAGTGGCAGAGCCAAAATTTTTACTCAAGGCTGCATCCTGTGAATCAAAAGTGCTCTGGTACTCTTGCAGGAAAGAGAGATCATGAATTATTCCTTGAGGTCTCCAGATAAAGAGACTCAATTTCCTTTTTGCTATAATAGAGAGTATGAATATTTGTGCCTATTTAACTCCTGATTTTCCCTACCTCACCTTCCATATACCTTATTCTTAGCAATATAATAATTTTATTCAAAAAAGGAAGCAAGCACATACACTTATGCATACAAACACACCTGGATATTCTATTGCCCTTACATCCTTTGTCACTGCAAATGCAAATTCTCTCAGCCACTCTGTGCTACTTAGCTATAGAGTCAATTGTTCCTGGGGTGCTGTTCCCACTCATCATTAAGACATCATTAATTTCATAATAAAATTAATTTAGTATACTTTCCTTGACACATCCTTTTATACTTTTCTGAGGATATAGTAGAATCCATTTGATTGACCATAGGAATTTTTTCTTCAGCCCTAGTAGGATGAGCCACTTAAAGGTTACATATTAATTGTTTCTTGGTCTTTATATTTTGTGTGCTGTAGTGACCTCATTTATCCTCAGAATATTTTTATATTTTCTGTTTTTTACTATTATGAAGTTAGCTCATCTCTGAATATTGAATGAACAAATAATAAAATGACAAAGTAGCATTTATTAATGGGATTAATATAAAGAAAATTTAAATACATATTTGGTATTAAAATATACAGTTTTTACAAAGTGCTAATCTGATATGTTTGTTTGAAATGAGAAAGGTGAGAATGTGCCGTCAGTGAGCTGCAGTTAGTCCACAAAACAGAGCTGGGAAACATTAGTTGATGTGGGCAGAAAAGAAAGGTTTCCCTTTTGAAAATTTTAAAACCCTGAGCACATTCAGTGGGTGCTGCCACTTAATGCATTGTCCAAGTATTTCCTGCACATCCAATTTTTATGAGAACCTTAAAAGGTTTCTAGTAGACAGTTTAATCACATTTCCTCTCACCACTTGTAAGTGTGCTTCTTATATGGAGGTCATTGTCATAAAAAGGAAATTTGTTTGGTTTTTCAATGTGCTTTTTCATTTTCATGCTTTTTTCTTTATTTTGGGAGAAGAGCATGGAGCCCTGGTAAATATTTTGAATCAGATAACATTTTATAAATACATGCATTGCTTGCTTCTTGGCAAATATGGACTTAGCTCCACCCTCTCCCCTGTCCTCCAAAGGAATTAATGAGTGAACATTAATAAATGAATGACAGCAAGACAAATGTTCATAATCCCTGTGATGTATATGTAGTTAGGTGAAGTAATCTTCTAAAAATGGCTTAATGAAATTTTTTGCTCATATTTCTTTCAATGGTCTTTATACCTGATACCCTACATTTATAGTTGAAAGGATGTAAGGAATGAAAACAGAGCTTTGAATCAGAAAAACAAGCAGTGTCCTCTACAGGTCTCATTTTCTACATGCAAACACTGTTTAGTTGAAGTGTTCACTGCCGCTGTCACTGACAGGGCATAAGAAAGTAGTGGATCAAAATTACTCTTCTTGAGAGATATTTTATAACAGGAACAATGGATGAAATAAATTTTGGTCATTCTGTGAAAACTTCTCTAAATGATCTTTAAGGTCACAAATGGTGTCATAGTTTTGAAACGCTGTATGATTGGAATGATAGAAGAATGTGAAACAGCATTACTTTTAGGGAAAGTGATTATACATATACCTTTGATTTGAGTAATACTCTCCATGCCTTTTAGAGCTACATCATGCTAGAGGGAATACATACATCAATTACTATCTTCATCAACACCCTACCACCTTGTTAAAATAGCGATTATTGAAGTTTCCTTTAACTTGGAGAAATTTGAGAGTACTTCCCCAAGTTTTATATTTTAAAACTAAGATAACTGAGACACCACTAGCTGACCTGCCAAGACCACACAGCCAAGTGTGTAGGAAACTGGTGAGAATCAATGACTCATTACTTCCAGTCTAGTGTTCTTTCCGCATAGCTATAATTGTAGAAAATAAATAGCAAGTGCTTTTTTGTGCTAACGTTTTCCCACCCCTATTCCTGTGTGGTCTGTTGTGGCTAGAGGATATGAATTTGAATATAATCTCAATTTAGTGAATTTTGTCAGTGGTGATTATTATGGACATTTATTTTTATTTTCTAGATAAAATATGCACATTTACTAGGTCCATATACAGAATTGTATTCCCCCAAAACCCATATGTTAAATTTCTGTTATCTAGTAACTCAAAATTTGGAGACTAGGTTTTTAAACAGATACTTAAGTTAGAATGGGGTCATTAGAGTGAATCTTAACCTTATATGGATGGCATCTTTATAAGAAGAGGAGGTTGTGATGTAGATACAAACAGACTAACCAAGCTTAAACAGAGAGTCCTTGTGAAGATAGAATGATAAAGACAATCTATTGATTGATTGATCTTTGATTGATTGATTGCATCAAAAGATTGATGCATCAGAAGATACCCTCCCTGATGGTAGCTTGATCTTTGAGAGTTGTAAGAAAATACACATTTGTTGCTTAAACCACCCAGCATATGATATTTTGCCCTAACAACACTAGCAAACTAATACAGTAGACTGTTGTGAAGATTTTATCTATATCAGAGATGATATTCAAAACTAGCCATTTCAACTGTAGTGGAAAAGGTTAGGATCATTTCCCCTAATGAAGATTTTGTTCTTTTCCTTGGAAAAAAACAGCCATCCAAGAGTTAGAGGAAAATGAGGATACCTGGAAATCCCCCATTACAAAACTGCCCAAATGTCACACATCCCCCTGTCCTTTGGCATCACAGTATGAATTTTTCTTCGAAAACTCTTTATGTGGAATTTTACTGATCCTTTGTGTGTCTATCTCTCCTAAAAGAATGTTAGCCTACATAAAATAAGCCTGTCCCCAAGTACTTAGCAAAATAAGTACTTAGTGTGCAACACACGTGGATACTTGATAAATGCTCCTGGGCTTACATAGAAACCTCTTCATAATGCTGATCTGAACACCTCTGCTGTGTAACTGACTGCCTTGGTGGAGAAACATCCTTAGAACATGATCTTTTAAACACCTCAATAATTAAATTTGTTTGGATCATCTCCAGGAAGGCCTAACTCATGCCAATGTTATTATAGCAAAATTCCAAAATGGTAATTCTGGATGTTGGTTGGAGAGATCATCCTTGGTACCTAAAATTAATTAGCACAGCAATGCAACTCTTAATCCATGCAGCTTACAAGAAGAAAACCCAATTAAAGTGACATTATATTAATTAGAGAAAATAAGAAGTCTGCATTGAGAGCCCGGTGACATAGTATGAGTTACAAATGGGACATGAATGAGAGGGAGGGCATAAAAGGGGGTGCTGCCCACACAGAGCAGCTTCAAACTATTATTCTGAGATACTGGGCAGGTTATTTTGAGGGTACTTCAAACTGCTTTCAACTCACTGAAAGAAGAGACAACATAAAAAGTTGGTGATTTCTTCTTTTACTCCCTCTTAGATACTGCACAGTACTCAACAAAACGAACAAAGATACTATATTCAGGGGAAATAGTTCAAGAACACCTGCTTCCCCATTGCTCCACAGCCAGGTAACTGCATGTGATGCTAACCTGATGTGAGAGAGGGCTGCCCTGATGGCCCAGGGGTTAAGTCTTAGTGCTATAACCCCTAAGGCCTGAGTTCAATTCCTGGCCAGGGATCTAACCTGCATGTGGTACTGCAGACCTCTTCTGTCTCGCCCGCTGCAACCCTTAGCAGTGTATTTCAGAAAATCATCCCATTCTGCTCCCCACTCTGTCTCTGGTGAATCCTCTCTCCCTCTGCACCTCTGGCCTATACCCCTGTTCTTCTACACAAAATAAAAATTTTAAAATATATAAACTCATGAGGGAACTGGATTCATTGAGGGGAATCATTCATTCATTTAATGGCACTCCACTGGCAATATAAGGCTTGGAAAACAAAATCATCTTTGGAAACATATCGATGCAACTCAGATAGTTCCATTGCTGTTTCATGGAGGTGATTATGTGTAGATAATAAATACATGAAACCCTGCAATGAATGAATAGTGATTTAATTACCATATGTAGAGGCAAAGGTTTAATAATTATCATGAAAACTTGTTAGAATGCTATTATGGTGTTATTGTCTATTTTATTATATGTTATTCTACTGAAATGCACTTATATGTTATAAGGGATTTGATAGAGGGTATGCAAATAATTTAAAACCAACCAGATACGCTATTAACAAGTTATTGAATGTGTCATAAGGAGAGAACTACAAAATCTACTAAACAAGGTTATATAGAGAATCCATAATAATTGATAGCTACCTAATCGTGTCAACTTCACCTAAAAAAGAATGGGAAGTTGAAGCTAAAGACTGTTTTAATGAGAAAAACAAACTTAGATTTTAGTGTGACATAGTTAAATCTTTTCATCGTGACCCTCTACATAGAGCTACAGAAGGAACACACATAGATTTTTAAAAATATTAAATAATTTTATGGTAAAGAACACATATGCTGAGTATGGGCACAAATGGGCACAAATGTAAATATAAATGAAGGCTTTTGGGACTCTGCATGCAAAGTGAGTGATTTTCACCATTGGAGGGATTTAGATTTTATAAATAAAATAGCCTACATAGAGAATGTTTAGAAATAATATTTTTAAATTCCTGAATGGACAGTCATCTATGTATTATAACAGTATATATTCTTAGTCCACTTAAATTATTTTAGAATAAAATATTGATAGCTGAATTAACAAAAAATAGACTTAAAGTTCATTTGTAGGTGGCTTATGCAGTTTAGTTTTATGACTTGCATTCTTTGTATTCCCCCCTTGACAATTTCAAATCATTGGCTGAGATATTTAATGCTTCTTACAAAATTTTTTGTTTATATTTGTGCCATTCATTTTTATATGCATGCTACTTGGTGAGTTTTGAAAAGTATTAAGAGCTTATGTGCTAAATTCCAGGGTGCCAGTTTACCCTGTGGGATATTGCATTCTCTTAATCCAAATCCTTGTAGACTTAAATAATAATATAACTATGCTAGCCAACTTCTAAATTTATAAAACACTTTAGCTCTGAGCTGTGAAAATCCTCTATTATTTAGCATACCTATAGATAATTCTATTTTTCTTCATGTGTGCATGTGTAATGTGATTTTCTGGTTCATATATGTGTTAAGAATGTCATATTAAACTTTCTTGAGACTGATAATATACATGTTTATGCTATATTTTCATTTGTTTTTTTATCAGACCGTAATGGAAATTTTTATAGATTTTCTGTAAATGAAGAGTTTAAATATTTGTAGAATCACTTTTTAAGTAGCATTACTCATATCATCAAAATTCTTAACTGGTGTTCAGACCAGATTATGAAAAGCAGTTGACTTAGAATATATAAAATCACAGACACTTTTTTTTAAACATTTTTCAATTCACAGAAAGCCTGTATTTACTTGTGTTATATATCTCCAAACATAAAATGGTAGGGAAAATACTTTAAAGTGGGAATATTTTATTGTACTTAGAGCAGTACTACCTGGAAGAGTAAATGTTTTTTTAATCAATCCTGCACTGTCTGTATTTGAAGACTATCTGAGACAAGATGTAAATATATCTGAAAATATAATACTGGCAAACTGATTTGATGAGAACTAAGAAGAGTGGCTTATAAATTACAGGCATTTGTGAAAGAATCATTTCCTTTGAGAAACAGATGGCTACTTGCTCATGGATTGTTGTCCACAAATGAGTTCAAAATCAAAGGAATTTCCAGACAGCTTTTAAATAATGCAAGTTGAAAATAATATTGCGTAAGAGAGTAAATTAGTGGCAGTAAAACACGTTAAGGATAAAAAAGGTTTGCAAATAGTAGTCTTTTAGTTTGCAGGATTTGAACATAGGTGATCTCTTTACTTCTCTAATGTCACTGTCTTTTCTTGGCTTCCTGTCTCTTGTGTTAATTCTGTGCCAATATGAATGCTTGCTTTTGAAATATGATCTCGGGTTGAAAGCTTGTTGTGAGAACAAGATAAAAAAGGAGGGTCCAATATCTTAAAAGCCTTTTAAAACATAAAATTATTAACTTTCATTGATACATTAAGTGCTTCATGAACACCAGTTCATGAAGCAACAGTTTCATGAAATAGGTTAATGCTAATAAAAGTATAGTGGAAACACATTATTATTATTTTTTTATTATTGGACCCCCCCTTTGCCCTCATTTGTTAGAACAGTATTAGAGTGCAATTGCCAACACTTGGGCTTGATAATCAATGCCAAAAATTTCACATTTACATTTTTTAAACAAGTAGCTTGTGACATAAGCAAGTTCATCAACATCTCAGTTTCCTTATCTATTAAAATAAAGATGTAGATTCCATACATTCTGTTGGTTGGTTGTGATGATTAAAATAAAACTAAACATTTGAATTACTGAGACCAATGCCTGCCACACAGGATTTAATGTTGCCTATAATTATATGATTTTAATTTGTATATTAAAATAGTCCCAATCATAGAGAACTAGCTATGTTGATGGGCTTGGTCAAGATGGAGTCAATTCAAATTAAAAAGTTAAAATATTTGAATCCCAAATTTTCAGATATAATGTGTGAAACAGAGATTACAACTAATTATGTACATAATTCAAAGATATGCTGTAATTTTCTCATTCCACTTATTCTCTATATTCACGTTTTGGCACAAGTAGTTCTCAGTCACATGCCAAGTATACAGTTGCTTATGTATATAAACCCAGAGTAGCACATCTTAAACATTAATTTTATGAATCCTAAAAATTTGTATGATCACACCATATTCCACTCTTCAGATAATGTGCATACGAGAACTTTTTTCTACTCACCAGTTATTTAATCTATTTGGATTTATGCATAGATGTTTAGTTTTTGAATCATGAGCTATTAACTATGTTAAAACCTCAATTTCTGTCTTGAGCATATAAATATTCTAATCTCTTCATACTCTAGAGATGCCAGAAGTAATTTAGATAATATGTAACTAAGAATTGATAAGCACACTCTTCTATTTATTTCTAAACAATTAGTTTTTTTAAGGTGAAAAAATAAATGAGTTAGAAAAACATGACTATTACAATAAGATATTTTTGGTAGTGATATTCTTTTTAAGGAGAATAGAAACAAGATATATTTTGATCAGCTGTATCACCTGAACAAACACTAAACTATGAAACTGAGCAATGTCAGCTTGCTCATATCTAAGTCAAGTGTGGCAAATTAGAATTATCTGCAGCACTAGCAATATGAAAAGATTGCATTATAAATCATCATATCATTGACAGACAATTACATGTAAAACTTTCCAAGCATGAGACTGTTGCAATGTTTGTCCACCAAAAAAGTTATTCAAGCCAAAAGCTCTCAGCAAGGATGTGAACTTAAGGAAGTTACCTTTGGGTGAGTTGTTGGAATTAATCCTAATACCTTCCTCCTACACATCTCTGGAGAATCATGAACATTTAAGATAGAAACCACCTAATAGTATTCATTGAGTGTGCTCTCCTGTCCATTTAGAAACAGTTCAAATATACTATCTTTCTTTGTTAGGTGGGAAATAGAGTCTTTTTAAAAGTAAAGCAGAGAAGTAGTTCTGAAGATGAAGAAAGATTTTGATTTTCTTTTAAATTCCAGTGTAACATTTTGCATTAACAACTAGATACATAGCTAACATATTCAAAAACATTTAGGTAAATATTAAATTAATATTTTACTTATAAACTTGCATCATATTTAATTTTTACAGCATTATTTCAAAAGCCTTTGTTACTCACAAGATTGAGTGTAATGAAATGAAGAGATGGCTAGGTTTCTATCTATTGGTGTTATTTGTATTTTATACAAGTTAATCCATGTAGGAAGCCAACTCACAGTTTAGTTGACAAAGTTTATAAAGCATTTTCAAAATTTATATATTGTTTTCTCTTTTTTTAAAGATTTATTTATTTATACCTACAAGAACTGGGGTGCAAACCAGAGGTGTGGGGGGGTGAGAGGATTCACCAGAGACAGATTGGGGAGCAGAACAAGTAGATAGACTGAAATACACTGCTGAGGGGAGCTGTGGGCGAGACAGGAGAAGTCTGCCGAGCCATGTGGGACCCTCGCAGGCTGCTGGGATCGAACCCCCACTGTAGAGGCTGCAAACAGATTCACAGCACTGTGCTCAACCCCCTGGCCACCAGGGAGGCCCTTATTGTTTTCTCTTAATAGCGATATTCAAGTGGCAACATTTTAGGCTTAATTATCCTATGAATTGATTAATTTATGAAAACTGCTACTGAGTATAATAACCTTAGTACATTTAAGGATATTTTATTTATTTATTTTTTAAGATTTATTTTTATTTATTGATGCATACAAGAACTGGGGTGTAGGCCAGAGGTGCAGCAGGGGAGTGGGGAAGGGTGAGAGGACTCACCCGAGAAAGAGTAGGGAGCAGATTACGTGGGTCCACTGAAATACACTGCTGAGGGGAGCAGCAAGCGAGACAGGAGAGGTCTGCTGTGCCATGTGGTTAGCTCCCTGGCTGGAGATTAAACTCATGCCAGAACAACTGGCAATAGCTGCATAGCACTGAGACTCTAACCACTGCCCCAACAGGGAAACCCACATTTAAGAACATTTTAAATGAGTGTTAGAAAGTATCACTATTAGACTAATTTTGTATATTTCCCCAGAAGTTCTACTAACTGCCCAACACAGATCCATTGGACTGAAATAATGGAATCGTTCACATAACAACATGCCCTGTATTGCTCTTTTCTGTGCATGTGGTCTTCCCTTGAGGTTTGAGATTCCATGAGATACAGCAGTTCATTTTCAAGAAAGGCCTCTCCACATTCTCCCCATGTCTGTGTGAGGTTTCTCCAGGTAATCTGGTTTCCTCTCATGTCCCAAAGGTATGCAAGTTAGGTTATCAGTATGTCTTAATCGTCCCACCTGAGTGGGTGTAGGTGTGTTGCATCCTGCAATAGAAGGGTGACCATCCCGTGTTGGTCCCCAGCAGGTGCCCTGAACAGGATGAGCATTCGCCTCCCACAGTCTGAATTGATGTAAAGTGGTTGGGGAAATGAATGAATGAATACAAAGTATTGTTTAATATTATGAGTGTTTTGGGCCTTTATTTAGAAATTGGTTGTAGTTAGAAATGTGCCACAGGAATTTAACTCTTGATTATATCAAATAATGTATGGTAAAGTGATTTTATTATAATCATTTTGTTTAAAGTCAGTTTCCAAGAACATATCACAGATGTTCAGTGAGCATTTACTGTACTATGTTTAGTCTTTTCGGTTCTGATAGTTTTTTTTTTTTTTAAGATTTAATTATTTATGCATATAAGAACTAGGGTACAGTCCAGAGGTGTGGGTGGTGAGAGGATTCACCAGAGACAGAATGGGGATCAGAACAGGCAGACAGACCAAAAGCACTGCTGTCTGCCGCACCATGTGGGAATCTCCCTGGCCGGGATTGAACTCTTGCTGCAGTAGATGCGGATAGCCTCATAGGTTGCGTCTTAACCCTTGCGCCATCAAGGAGACCCACTTCTGATAGGTTTGAATGTGTGCTTTTTCCTCTGCTTCATATAAAACAGTATATTCGTGTTATGTTAGTTTATTCATGAGATAAATTTTAGTTCTATTAAGTCTTCAACAGATATTGACTTTGTTTTGGTAAAACAGATATTACTTACCTAGCATAAGAGGGCCAGATACAATAAATGTAACACTTGGTGCTAGTTCTGTCAACTGGATAAGACGTAGGACCTGTTCAAGGTGACTGAGTTGTCTGCCTAATAAAAGGGAGGGTTTTTTTAATTGAAACCTTTTTTTAATCTTTAGAAATATCTTATTTCTTATGTAAATAAAAACTCTGATTTAATAATTACTATTATTAAAGATAGCAAAGAAAATAAAATTTTAAATGCTGTCCAATATTCTTAATTTAATCATTTTGAAAAATATCAATTATCTGAAACCTTTTAACTGACATTTTTTGATTTACCAGGGAATTTTCTGGTATAAATTATCTGTTCTAGGTTTGTTTTTCAGGTAGAGAATTTCACAAGCTGAACTAAAAGCTTGCAGTTTATCGAGTATATATTTTAGGGTCGCCATGCTTACTGAAAATCCAGGATAAATGTTCATCAGTCTGACTTAAAGAGGAAGCCTCTATTACTAAACTCTGAGATTCACTTTTAGGTAGTATTTAAATACTGTATCCTTATAGATTCCCACAAAAACCTATAATCTAGCTTCACCATAATTGCTGAGTCATTTTATATGAAGAAACATTTTTTTAAAAGACTGATTGAAATATAAAAACATTCAGGAGGTTATTGTTTTAGGGTGCCTTTGATTTTGAAAAATAATTTTTTTGTTCTGAAATTTGTTTTTATGGCTCATGGAAACAGGAATTCACTCAATAGAATTGATTTGGAATACAAATGTTACATAATTTTCAATATATCCGTGTTACTTAAGTGCAGAAAGCTGCATAATTTTATATTACATAGGTTGAGGATAGAGGATCTGTGTTTTGTTTCTGCTTCAACAATTGCTTGTAAAAAAGATGATGAATTGCGAGGTGGTTACAGGCTTTAATTTTTTGATTGAATGAAGGGATGGATTGTATTTATAGAAGGTCATTCAGCTCCTGTGGGGAAAGTTATTAATATAAGAAATTATGTGCTGAGGTAAACCACCTTAGTCAGACAGTGAAATTCATCATTCAAGACTTGTTTAGGGACATGCAAAATACACTGTAAATCGAGTGTCTTCCTTTCAAGGAGATTAATGGTACATCTCAGGGATCTTCAGAAATTTGTGATGAGTTCTGAGTATTAGTGACTATCAGAATGTAGTTAATTTTTCTTTTATTTACCTCAAAACCAAAATCAATTTGGGGTAACTCCTTTCATTCTTGTTCTGCATATCTTGCTTAAAAACGATATACACGCAGATACACACATGCATATATACATACACACATAGTATATACAAACATGTGCATATAGACCTAACAAGAACACATACACATGTACACACACCCATTCACATACATGCACACTGAAAAAAAAAAAAACACGGGAAAACTCTCTGCTCTGTTTATCCCTCAGTAAAAGTTGAAAATACGCATCTTAAAATATGGGTTTATCGAGTCAAGTCTCTAAGCAGGCAGAGTTTTATATACATATACATACACATATATGTACGCATCTTAAAATATGAGTTTATTGAGTCAAGTCCCTAAGCAGGCAGAATTTTATATACATATACATACACATATATATAATATATACATTCATATATAGTGTTTAAATGTCAAGCATATGATTTTCTGAATAATAGCTTACTAATATTTATTTTTGGAATGATATAGTAAGAATCACAGCATATATTTGAATTAGTTGAGGGGTAGTAATGTTATAAATTATATAAATATGTTAAAGAAAATAAAGAAATGAAAAATAATGTTGAAAAGCAGTATCCTAATGGATTATTTTAAAAAATGAACACAGGGCCTCCCCGGTGGCGCAGCGGTTGAGCGCTGGGTTGCAAAGCTGCCTGCGGCCTCGGCGGCGCAGGTTCGATCCCCGGCTGCTCCCCGGCCACCGGAGGAGGGTCCCACATGGCGCGCAGACCTCTCCTGCCGCCCGCTGCTCCCCTCAGCAGTGTACCTTGGTCCTTCTGCCTGCTCTGCTCCCCACTCTGGCTCTGGTGAATTCTCTCACCCTCCCGCGCTTCTGACTGTACCCAGTGCATGTATAAACAAAACAAACAAATAAATAAATAAATAAATGAAAACATGCCTCTAAAAAAAAAAAAAAAAAAATGCTTTAAAAAATGAACACAAAGCTGGTTTTTAAACTTAAAAAGGAATATAGTAATGTTATATATGATTGAACATTTTAATAGTAATTAACAGAACCCAATTTTTGTATTACCCCTTAAACTTGTCGAATTCTTTCACATTGAATAATTTCATTTAAATTTCCAAGCCACCTTTCCTGACAAGCAGGGCAGAGATTTTTATTCCCATAGGACACAAGCACTCACTGGTAGCTTTATAGTGAAACAATGCTTTTTCACTGCAGTGAACTGAAGACTATGCTTGCATGAAACTTGTCTGAATTAAACAATCCCAAATATACAGTACTTCCAATCAGCTATGGTAGATCTATGGGATCAGTGAATGCCAATTTAATGTGTGCTTCAGCAGAATTCAGATTTGAAAATACTGAATTGTTTTATTCAAAACTAATCTTAAGAATCTACTACTTGCTAGACAGTACACAGCAGTTGGACACCAAGGGGAACACACACACACACACACACACACACACACATACTTTTCTACAGAAACAATGTCAGCACATTTGAGGAAAGAAGGATAGACCAACGACTTGGACTTTAGAATTCATGATGTTATGATGTGTGAAGGAATCCTAGATGGAATATTTATCAAACATTCAAAAATGTGGAAGGTAGCATAGCAGAATAGTTTGTTCTGAAGCATTAAATTTGGCTATCATTATTTATAAGTATATGGGAGATAATTATCTTCTGGGATTGCTATCCAAGAATATAGACTTGAAATGCCAGCATCAAGGATGCTTCCAGTAGGAAAGGAACTGTCAAATATACTTAAATGGAAAGAGCTGTTGAGGAGTGCAAGATTAGTGTTATGTAAAAAAAAAAATAAACAAGAGTGATAGTTTTTCTGGAGTAATCTTTTTTCAAGTGTTAAGAAGGCTGAGTTATAATGGAGAAGCAAAGATGCTGAAAATTCCTAAGTGCATCATGAGAGAAATAGTAGAAAACAGAGGGTTGAAAATAGCAACAGTTAGATTAATTATAGGTAAATTCATTTTACCATGCTCAAAAACCATCCTCATAAATCTTCTACAAGGCAAGTGCCAAAGTTATCTCATTATTTAGGTTTAAACACATTTAGCATGTCAGGAGTACTTAGTGGTCTTAATCATGACAATAAGGAAATAATGGGACATTGATTTGATACTTGGATACATATACTACTTCTCTACTTACTTTTTTTCAAGAAGGAAAATGGTAAAATTTATTAATAAGAAATTTATTTAAACTGTTAAAATGGTAAATTAAGACACATCCTTTTTTTTTTGTTTTTCTCTTAGCAAAACTGAATTTGAAAGTTTGTCTTCTTTTACTATCCTGTCCTGCAGAATAGCAAAGTAGCATAAAACATAATTGAAAAAGTAGTCTTAATACAGTCATATCTGCAATTATAAAAAGTTGAAGAAGACATTTTTTATAAAAAAAAAAAAAAAAACAAAAAAAAATACGGGCCTCCCTGGTGGTGCAGGTGGTTGAGTGCAGTGCTGTGGAGCTGTCCGCAGCTTCTACAGTGCAGGTTTGATCCTGGCCAGCCAGGGAGCTACCCACATGGCGCAGCAGACCTCTCCTGTCTCACCCACTGCTCCCCTCAGCAGTGTATTTCAGTCAATCTGCCTGTTCTGCTCCCTACTCTGTCTCTGGAGAATCCTCTCACCTTCCTGCACCTCTGGCCTTACCCTGGTTCTTGTATGCATGAATAATTAAATCTAAAACAAGCAAACAAACAAAAACTTGTATCAACTAGATTGAAATAGAGATCTTCTAGAATCCAAGGGGAAAATTGAAAACACCGAATCCTTTCCAAAGTAGAACAGAGAAAGATAGAGCAGACACTTGTGCGGCACTACCTCATGTGTCTCTCTGGCCTTCCCTCTCTGCTTCTGGCCATGTCTCTTTTTGTCCTACTGTCTTTATTCTTTTTTGACTCAGGTGACTGCTGAGTTCTTATTGACTCCAACCCTTCAATTTCAACTTTATCATCCAACCAAGACTTTCTTTTCTTCCTCTTAGTTTAAATTTCCATGAAAGTACTAGGGGAGAAGAATTCATCTCTGAGCATAGCCACCCACATACATCAGTTTTACCACAAGGTACTGGTTATTTCAGATGCTTGTATGGCTGTATGAGCAATCGCTTTCCTAAAGTTCCATGTTGAGAGAGGAGCAGGCATGCGACAGAGGAGATTGCTGGGATATATTTTCAGGGGACTTGGATGTAGCAGGGAGAGATGTAATTTAATATACATCTATCTACTAATATATATTTTGTATATAATGTGAAAATTAAATAAAAACACCTTTAAGATTACAGAATTATTCATAGAAATAAACAGAATTATTACTCAGGAGGTATTTTAGTAAGAAAATATTACCTTTTTTTTAATCTTGAATGAAATTAAAAAGGGTCTTCTGGTAGAGTCTATCTTACACAATGTTTATAAGAAATTCTCACATCACGTATCTGTTACTTCTTTTTGATAAACTTATTTTGCATGGAATCATAATGAATAACTATCATAAAAACAAATAACATGTCAACACATTTTTTTGACCAGAACCCTCTCGAGATAATGTCTGAATTCTCATCAAGACTGCAGTGATTAGTGTTTCTGATTATGATAATCAAATAACTCATTAGTGATTATGCTTGATAAAGGATTTAAAATATTAAATGTCTCTAGAATATGAAAAATCATTTGACTCAGATTGTTGAATGATGGAGAGAACTGAAAAGATAATTAATTATCATGCACCAGGAAAAAATATTTGTAAGGTAAGGATACCCTGCTTTTATACGCCACACTTCCCAAAAGCCTAATTTCACTGCAGTTCATTATAAAGTGACTTCTATTTATACATGAAGATCAAATTGAGCAAAAGTTATGGTCTTGTCCAATTTAACATCAAATGAGTGGATAAAAATTTCAACAAGTATATATTTTATTAGTGGATGCTCAATACATGAAATAGGCCATTGAAATATGGGAGAGTAGATAGTTACTTTATTTTTCAAAGAAATCTTATTTACAAGTTGTTTCAGTTTAATGAGCAGCAGAAAATAAGTTTTTGTTATCTTTCAAGTGTATTTTCTATGGCTTGTTTAAAACTTAGTAAATATTTGCTGAATGTGCCCTTTATTAGTTATATGCATGTGTATGGGTTTTCCTTTCTTAGGCAAAACTTGCTTATTCTGTCTAGCTATTTATTTTAATAAGACTGTGGGGCAAATTCCCATACTGTGTACTTTTGAGAGCTCACTAGGGAATGAGGTTAGAAAGAATGTTCTATGATTTGAGACGATATATACAATGTCAATTAGCTTAAGAGCACAAAACACAAATTGGTGAAATTTAGTCAAGCCTTGCTCACAACAAACTGTTAATACAAAAGTTTCTTAACTATATGGATAATTTACATATACAGTTGCTATACTTAGACCTTTAGTTTTGGCCAAATTCAAAAACACATTTGTGATAGTATTTACCTTTAAGCTTATTAGACTCTTCTTTTTTAGTTGAGATTCTGTAATATCTGATTAGTCCTTTCAATCTCCCAGATTTTCAGGATGGGATTTTTCACGTAGAACTGAAAAGGTGTGTTATTAACACATTTGAATATTGAGTCAAGCAGATGGTTTCTTAAGATTTGGTAATAAGTCCCTTCCAGGGAGAAATTTTCTCTCCTGCTAAATTGAATGGCCATCTGGACTGAATGAGCTAGAGGTTTTAAATCTGGACTATTCATGAATCTTTGTTACTAGCCTTTTGCATGGCAGTGATCTGGCAATCTGTGAGAACATTAATAAAATCAGTTCCGTTAAACTCTGTAAACCTTTAATTTTAAATGTGGGATTAAAATATTGCTGAATTTTTCTTTATTATATTAAAATAAATTAATTCTACCCTGTGTCAACTAAATAGAATAAAATACATTATACATTGGTCTCTAAGTACATGATGTGGGCTAGTCAGTCTCTGTGCCTTAATTTCTCAGCAATAATAAAATTTATGAAAAGAATCTCTAGCATCTTTTTCAACTGTGTTATTCAACGAGTCTGTCAAATGCTGACTTTACCCAAAGGGAAGGGAAATGCTACAAATCCTTACTTGCCAGCACAACTTTAAAGCCCATATTCCAAGTTCTTAAAGTGTTTCAGTGTTACAGAAGGGAATGAAAAAACAACCTAATAGAACTTAAAAAGAGCAAAGGCTGAAAGAAAGGCACAAAGGGATTCAGAGCAACCAAGCCCAGTTCAGGGGTATGAATCATATTTACTCAGATTTCCCATTTCTTTTCATGTTGATTCTCAAAAGATGCCAGCTACCTTATCTGGTTGCTTCTCTCAGCTCCTACATACACACACACACACACACACACACATCACACACATCACACACACACACACACACCACAAGCTCCTATCCCTGACAAATTGGAAAAATGTGTTTTGTTTTTGAGTGTGCTCCATAGCTCTTTGGATTACTGCACAATATTATAGTTTGCAAGATAGATTTAAACAATAACTTGGCACAGTGATGCCCAAAATCCAACACAAGTTAGTGTGGATGGTCTCATTTTCCTTTTATCTTAAGTCTCTTGTCAATAAAAATGGCAAGAAATAGATATGCAGTGAACAGTCTGAATGTCTGAATAGTCTAGCAGAAATAACATTTTTTTTTCCCTTCACTGAAGGGGAAAGAAAAAGCCTACTCATTCTTGTCATCTAATATTGAATAAAATATCTCCTGTAAAATAGCTTCAAATAGATAATTCTTTTTTTAAAGATTTATTTATTTATACAAGAACTGGGGCACAAGCCAGATGTGTGAGAGGGTGAGGATTCACTAGAGACAGAGTGGTGAACAGAACAGGCAGACTGACTGAAATACACTGCTGAGGGGAACAGCAGGTGAGACAGGAGAGGTCTGCTGCGCCATGTGGGTATCTCCCTAGCCGACTGGGATCGAACCTGCACTGCAGAGGCTGCGGACAGCGTCACAGAGCTGCGCTCAAATACCTGTGCCACCAGGGAGGCCCTGAGAATTCTATATTATACCACAAAGACCTATGTTTCAATAGTATTAAATTTTATGTTGAGGCAATAATGTGTGTGTGTGTGTGTGTGTGTACTCTTCTCCTAGCTTCTCCTAGTCGTTTTTTTTTTTTCCAGAAATTGTATATTAGATTTGGAAGTGAATATATTTTTAGTATTACTAAAATGAAGAGAATGTTTTATAAAATATTATCTAGTATGTTGTTTAATCACCTTTATATGTTGTACCCCTTCTCCATTTCATAAAAAATTTCATGAAGTTAAATACTAACACTTGTTACCTTGGAGTAAATATATTTCTTTTAATATCACTGTAGGGCAAAAATATGTTATTTTCTAACAGTTTATGTCATTCTGTATTCTTTTCAAGAATGGTATATAGGGAAAAAAGTATAAAAATCCTTTATTTACTCCTGTTTTCACATTTTATTCTTTTCCCCTCCATTTTGAGATATATACATATGTTGCCAAATATATTTAGAAGACATAGAAAGTTCATTAAAATATCCACATTCATTTATTTATTTTAATGTCCACATTTAATGTGTTGTCATCTCTGAGAATAAGAATTATTTTATTTCATCCTTTCAACTAAATCAGTAAAATTAATATTTACATTAAAAATCTTTGTTGAATAAATGAAACGGTTATTTTGGAGAATCTTCATAAAAACTACAGCATTTTTAATGTTCTTTTTGAAGAGAATATACCATGTTTTAAACATATGTTCTCCTCAAAAAAAAGCATTTCTCAGTGATACTTCATATTACTATACACATTCAAAAAAGATTTTTGCATGTTTCTGTAATCCATTTCTGGTTCATTTTTACACTTCTCATTACCAGGGGAATAACTCTGTAAGGATGAATTAGAAAAGTGCTAGTGTTTTACAGAGTCATCTAAGTATCAAGGCTCTCTGACCTGAGGATTAAAAGAGAAACATTAAACTGTTGTCGCTGAAGTTATATTAGTTTGGAGCTTATAGACAAAGTAATTCAAAATATGAACTTCATTAGCATTGACTATGTCTATAGATATTTCCTTATTTGTTAAAGTGCATTTCTTCTGGAACTCTCAGCCCAAATCTGTAGAGAAAACCATTTTTATGACCTTGAAAGTGGTCATGTTTCTTGTGTAATTTATTTTGTTCCTAAAATACACAGAACTTTAAGTTTTAGAGTAGATTTTAAAATGCTCTATCATTGTAACATCCACAGACACACTGAAGTGTTTCCATACAAATTTGCTGTGATTAGTTTTCTCAGTTTGGCTCACTCTAAATTGTGTTATTTTATTAATTTTTATTGAAGGATCATTGGTTTATAACACTGTATATGATTGAGAGATATATAATCTCACACCTCCAAAGTATGTATTTGATATACTAGTTCTTTTTCTGAAAAGTAGAAGTTTAGTCAATGAACATTAGACCTTTGACTGTGATATTTTTCTCACCATGAATAAATAAATGTATATGGAATATGAGAGTTAACATTTATATGTTGGTTTTAATAGAGTGAGACCCATTTTCAAAGTTTTCAGCTAGAACAAATGTTTATGAACAAAATCAGTGATAAAATTTTAGCTTTCTTGCAGTCCCTTTACCAGTTAAATTATTTCTAATATTTTACACAGGGCTAAAATTAAATATTGCTATTTGGAAAAAAATTCAAAATATTATTATAATTCTTACAAAACATATTTCACCTTAAGCTTTAGATACATTTGCATTAATATTTTATGTATGTGTATATATATCCATATAAATATGTATGTATTTTTGAAATACTATAATATACAGATATTTATAGCTCATTTATAAATATTTATATAATATATAATTTATCTGTAAATCATGTGAATTGTTTAGAGTTGTGTGTGTATTATATATATATATATAACTTAATATAATATTGATGAAAACAAACTGTAATAAAGAAATATTCCTTTTAACAAATAAGGTTGACCCTTGGGCAATGTAGGAGCATTAATCCTTCTGCAGTGGAAAATCCAAGCATAACTTTTGATTTTCCTCAATCTTAACTATTAATAGTCTGCTGTTGATGGAAAACCTTGTCAGTAACATAAGCAGTCCATTAGCACATATTTTGTATTGGACTTTCATTAAGTGACGATGCATCAACATTTAAGTCTTTATTACTGTCATCCTTTTCATGTTGCATAAGATGATGAGGAGGACAAAGATGGGGCATTGGTCTTGCTGTTTCAGACTTAGCAGAGGCAAGAGTGGTTGAAAGAGTGGAAAGGGAGGTAGGAAATGCAGACAGCTGGTGCACCTTTATGGAAATACACTTTCTATCTGAACTTCTTGCTTTTTTTTTCTTCCTCTGAAAATGTTTCCACATGGTAGCAATCCTTCCACCATTTCCTTTGGTTTCAGTGCCCATGTTGTGGAAGAATCCCTGTTGTAAAAGAAACAACAGCAATCTTGAATAATCAGAACACTTCTGCCCTATTTCCTTATACAGTTTGTTTATTGGCATAGTTTTTTGTGTGTCTTTTTTCTAGTCGTGTGGCACTTTTTTGAAAGCACTCATTTCCATATAGTAGTCTTCTGTTGATTAGTTTTGTATGGTGTCTGTCCACATAAGTGGTCCCACACAGCTTAGACCCGTATTGCTTAACAGTCGACAGTATACACAATCATCTACATTGAAAATAAAAGTGAATCCCCTACATGAAAAATGTTTGCACAAGCTTGGTTTGTGTGTGTGTAACACACATTTAGATGCAATTCACAAATGACTATCTTTCCTTACGAGAATATTTACTGTGCAGAGAATTATTTCTTGTATCTCTTGACCCAATTCAATCAGGAAATAATCCAAAGACTTCATCCTCACATTCCCAGTGAACATTCTAAAACAGGACCTCTCCTGTTTTGTTTGGAATTTTGAAACTATTTTAGTCATTCTATTTTTAATGTGTTGAGAAAAATTTACTTTAATGTTTTCTTCAAGATATAAATATAATTATGCAATTATATTTTAAAATCTCAGGAATTTTGTAGCAGCCGTAATAAAGTAAATTTAAATAAAGTGTAAAACAAGACCTCCCTGGTGGTTCAGGGGGTTAAGGCACAACCTTTGAAGCTATCCACAGCCACTGCTGCATGAGTTCAATCCCCGGCCAGGGCGACACCATGTTGGTGTCTCCCTGACTCTCCCGCTGCTGCCCTCAGCAGTGTACTTCAGTCACTCTGCCTGTTCTGTTCCCCACTCTGACTCTGGTTAATCCTCTCACCCCCACACCTCTGGTCTGTACCCCAGTTCTTGTGTGCATAAATAAATAGATCTTTAAAAAATAAATAAATAAAGTGTAAAAAATCCTCTTGAAGAAAAGTATATAATGAGTAAACCTGATTAAATGTCTGTTATTGTATTCCTTGGAATATATTTGGACAAAACTTAGTATCTCTCCTCAAATGTCTGTGGAGCTGCAAAAACCTGTATTGCCTGCATCCATTTATTTAAAATACAGAGTTAAGTTGCAAGGTGCAATACTGACTGGCATTAATAGGGCTTTGCCCAAGCAATATAATGTGTAATCCTTTTGTAATTTAAAACCTTTCAATGTATTATTGCTCTTGTGAAATGGCTTTACAGTAAGGTAATAATACAAGGAGGGGCCCAGTGGAAAAATTGTAAAGTATAGAACATTAGTGTTTTAAGTATACTTTCTGAAGAATTTTATTTCTATGCATGCCCATAGCAACTGGGTCAAAGAAGTGCATATAACTCTAATGTAATGTCCATGAAACATTTAAGCAAAATGAGGTAATGTGCACAGAGTATCTATTATTTGTTGTCCTCATAAAGGTAGTTTTGCATTGTTTTGTTGTGGTGAGTAATGACCTGCAATTGTTTTCAGTTTGTCAATAGTAAGGGAGCTTGGTAATAATTGCTTATAAAGGAATTTACAGATGGATGTGGGAAAATATATGGGCTCATCCATGTGTTTATTTAGCAAAATTGCGCTTACCTGGATTACTTAGCACCCCAACACTGCTTCCTGGATGAGCCTTTGGCACACTTAATTGCTCAGTTCAGAGGCTGGTTGTGTTAGTACAGATATAGAGTGAATCTGCTGAGTGGCTTTGACATTGAGGACTACGTCTTACTCTTAATTGAATTATCAAAACTTTTACAGGTTTCCAAAATTACTCTTTTTTTCCTTTCCTCTCTCCTTAAATACTTCCATTGACAAAAGAAGACAAAATTTAGCCTAATGTAGCCCTCTCAAAAACCAAATGATTATTTTTTGAAAATACCTCTATTTTCATTTATATTCTCATATCTTCATATATCTCCATTTCTCCATTTGAGATTAGTCCCTTTAAAAAAGGTTTTGAGGGTCTCCCCGGTGCCGCAGCGGTTGAGCGCTGGCTTGAGAAGCTGCCCGCAGCCTCCGCAGCGACGGTTGGATCCCTGGCCACCGGGTGAGGGTCCCACATGGCGCGCAAACCTCTCCTGCCTCACCCGCTGCTCCCCTCAGCAGTGTACTTCGGTCCTTCTGCCTGCTCTGCGCCCCGTTCTGGCTCTGGTGAATTCTCTCACCCTCCCGCGCTTCTTCTGACTGTACCCAGTGCTTGCATAAATAAATAAATAAAAATAAATCTTTAAAAAAAATAAAAAAGGCTTTGAAAGTCATTGAATAGAGAGAAAATCAGCTGAGCAAGCATGCTTGGAAAATGGATAATATACAGAGTTGGTAAAACTTTATTATAATCAGGGACATTTATGGCAAAAGATTCCTCTCAAATACCACTTACGTCATAAAACATAGAAAGAGAGCAATTTCTTGGCTACAGTACTTGACACCTACAAACTTTATTAAATTGTTTCAATTGTTTGAAAAATGTCAGTCTACCTTTCATAGAGGACATCAAATTTTTGCAATAGCATATGACAAAGGAATTCCTAAACAAACAAAATAATATTTCATCTGATAGTTCAGTTTGCACCACTTCCTGAATTTTCTTAGACTTAGTTTTTATTTTTCAAACCTCTTTTTATTTCGATAGATGAATAATTTCCCTTGCTATGAAGTATTCCTAGTGTCTTAACTATTTTAGAGGAAATTAATTCCATTTAGCATACCCTAAAATAGAGAACTGAGGTAAATATTATAGTAATGCTTTAGAAGTGATACACTTGGTACATATACACAATAGAATATTACTCAGTTGTATAAGTAAAAGGAAGAAATCTTGCTATTTGACTCAACATAGATGAAACCGGAGGGGATTATGCTAAATAAAATAAGCCAGAGGGAGAAAGATGAATGCCAGATGATTCCACACATATGTGGATTAGAGAGAAACAAAACAAAACAAAAGGCAAAAGTAAAACAAACAAACCATAGATTTCGCACTCCAGAATTGAGGCTATCAGTGAGATAGGATTGATGTGGGGAGAATGGAGAGAGGAGACCCAATGAACTATGGTAGAAGATGATTGGTGCCCTGGTGGTGGATATGATGTTCAAAAATATATCTGAAGAGGCATGGGCCTATACTTCTAAATCATATACAGTGTTGCACACCAACATTATCTAAATGAAAAAAAAAATACAATTAAAAAAAAAAGTAGCGATCCACTTGCAACAACAAAATACACACTAAGAAAAACACCTTTGTTAGTTTCACTTGATCACAGAAAACTGTTATTTAGGAAAGTCAACTCTATTTTTTTTAAAGATTTATTTATTTATTTATACAAGAACCAGGGTACAGGCCAGATGCGCTGGAGGGAGGGAGGGTGAGAGGATTCACCAGAGACAGAGCGGGGAACAGAACAGGCAGATTGACGAAATACACTGCTGAGAGGAGCAGCAGGCGAGACAGGAGATGTGTGCCACGCCATGTGGGACCCTTGCCGGCCGGCTGGGATCAAACCTACACTGCAGAGGCTGTGGACACCTTCACAGGGCTGCGCTCAACCACCTGCGCCACCAGGAGAGGCCCTTTTTATTAACTTGTACCTAAACACTATATAAACCCTGCTTTTGTTTTTTCATACACCCTACCTGGTAGATACTCATCTTATTTTTCACTGAGCGGTAGTAACTACCTCCATCTCCTAGTGTATTGGTAAGCCTGGATTAAAAATGGAAACACTCTTTAGGATAGAGAAAAAAGCACTACTAAGGAAAAGAAGAGGCATCCTTGAGATGTCAAGAATTGAGAATAAAAAGCATCTCTAGATGAATGGAGATCTGAAATAAGGATTGGGAAATGGAGGAAAATTTAAACAAAGTTAGAAAGTTTTTATTCAGTTCAAGGAGTATTCAAGCAGATCCCAGTCAACTTGCATACCAATGGGATCTGTTGCTCTGGAAGAACCCAAAAGATGGTTTTGGTAAATCTACCTGGGTAGGAAAATGTGCAGGGCCCATAGTGGAACAGGAACTAATTGGTTTGAATGTATGATAGGCAAATTCAAATTTGTCCAGTTTATTACCCAGAGAATTTCTCCCTTCCTGATGACTCATCCCACTGTTTTGCTCACTTTTCTATTGCACATATTCTCAATGTGGTACTAATGTATATATCTTTGAGATAACATTTGTCACACAAAATGTAGGTTTTGAGAGTGCAACATTTGTAATGAATTTGTCTGTTGGGAATGGATCACACACACATAAGCACACACACATGCAAAGAGAGAGCAATAGTGATATCACTAAAAGAAAAGCAAAACAACTTAGGTGAATATGGCATTGTAAAAGTCTTACATTTATTCATTTATCCTTTGATTCCACTCAAAATTTTCACTTAAAATATTTATAAACTACCTAGCAATGCTACAGGCATTGTATTCTATCCTTGAGATAAATTGTCAACAGGCAGTTCCCATCTCCTTGTGAAGAGTAAGAAAATAAATCCATGCGTAAAGAAAGTGGAGAAAGATCTTTAAGTTGTAGTATTGTAGAAGGAAAACCCAGCATGCACTTCATTTGGCTTTATCAATTTCTGCTCAAAAGGGGAGGATTGACCTTGAGCTAACCAAAGGGACCCAAAATTTGCACAATAACTTTACTTCTGAAGAGGCACAATTTGAAGATTTCATTGTTTATAAAGCCCTTTCAAAAGAATTATCAAAAATCTTGTGGAGATGAATGTAGGAGATTTTTAATAAAGCCATGCTAATTCTTTCTCTATGTGTTCATTCATTTTCAGGTATTGGTAAAGAAAAAGTAAAAACAGATAAGGACAGAACCTACTTTCCTGGCACCCGAATTTAACACGTGCAAATATGTTGTCATATTTCTGTCTCCAATTTTTATTTTATTTAATTTTTTTAAGATTTGTTTATTTTTTGGGCCTCCCCTTATGGCGCAGGCAATTGAGTGCTGCACCGTGAAGCTGTCCTCAGCCTCTGCAGCGCAGGTTTGATCCCAGTCGGCTGGCGAGGGTCCCACATGGTGTGGCAGACATCTCCTGTCTCCCCTGCTGCTCCCCTCAGCAGTGTATTTCATCAGTCTGCCTGTTCTGTTCCCCGTTCTGTCTCTGGTGAATCCTCTCATATTCCTGCAAATCTTGCCTGTAAATAAATCAGATTTATTTATTTACTTATACAATAACTGGGTACAGGCCAGATTCGCGGGAGGGTGAGAGGATTCACCGGAGACAGAGTGGGGAACAGAACAGGCAGATGGACCGAAATATACTGCTAAGGGGAGCAGCAGGCGAGGCAGGAGAGGTCTGCTGCGCCTTCTGGGTTTCTCCCTGGCCGGCCTGTAATCAAACTGGTGCTGCAGAGGCTGCTGACAGCTTCACAGTGCTGCGCTCAATCCACTGTGGCCTCCCTTCTGGGGCCTCCCTGGTGGCACAAGGTGTTAGGACACAGCAATATGAAGCTATTCAATTTTTAAAGAAAATAAAAACAAAGAAGAGAGGCAGCAATTTTTTTAGAAAAATAGACTCCATGCACACTAAAGCACACTGATATTTTGAAGCTTTCTATGTTCCACTTTTTTTCTCATTCCACATTCATAACCTCTACCTTAAAATTGATAGGTATTCTTGACATCTATATATCTATTATTTGATTAGTTATTTATATAACATTTTTAAACATTATTCACTGCATTTTAAGTGAAGTATAAACCAAGTTGAATACCTAGGTATTAACCAAAGTTTGATGAAAACTTTAGCTTGCTATCAAATTGATGATGACAGGGAAATGGTCAATGGAAAAGAATAAAGATCATCTGGAAGAAACCTAAGTTTCAAGACTTTAAATGATTGTAACAAACTTTCAAATATGATAAAAAACCTACAATATGAGTCCCTGAAAACATAAACACATTTTATTCGTTTGTGGAAATACTCATATGTGTGCATTTTAGGATGGTTCTATTAAGTTCTTTCTTTGCTCAGATGCCTGATAAAGTATTTTAATGTCAAGAGCCACTGAAGAACACACTTTTTGAGAAAGTTCTCAAGTCTCATTTTCTCTTAACAACTGTTAAATGATTCCAGAGAGATGTACAAGAGAAAACAAGAGGTGAAGAGAAAATCCTGAGTGTGTGCTGTCCTGGAAGCTGTGACATAAAATATGCCCAGCTAAGAGGCATTGTCAGGGGTGTCTAGTAAGATGGGGTCTGAGAACTCTTTCTATCACTAATGGGGAAATCATGGGTTTTCATGATAATGCAGGTTAAGTTGGAGGGGTGCAGTGAATACCTGATACATTTGGGGGTCTTCAAAAGAATGGATAGAGAGAAGTTGAAGGCACCAGTACAGACAATTCTGTTTTTTTTTTATTATTTTTGCTTCCCCCCCACCCCCTGAGGTGTAGTCCCCATAGAGTTTCCATCACCTATGCACCTGTGCACCATCACCTCAGTCCCCTGTGCTCCTCCCTCCCTCCCTCTCATCCTTTTCCCTCCTCCTCCCCTGCAGTAAGTCTCTGATTTATAATTGTCCATTTTCTTTGTTGTGTTTTGTACTGTTATTACTTTTTTACACTGATGTCTTATTTGGTTCCCCTATATTTCTGTTATAAGTGGAATCATCTGGTATTTTTCTTTTTCCTTCTGGCTTATTTCACTGAGCATAATTCCATCTAGCTCCATCCACCTTACTGCAAATGCAATGAGTTTACCTTTTTTGATCGGTGACTAATATTCCATTGTGTATAAACACCACATTTTCTTGATCCAGTCATCTATTTTTGGGCATTTGGGTTGTTTCCAGGTTTTACCTATTGTAAATAGTGCTGCAATGAGCATAGGTGTGCAGGTGTTCTTTTGAATCAATGTTTTTTGTGTCTTTTGTGTAGATCTGTAGCAGTGGAATTGCCAGGTCATATGGCAACTCCATTTTTAGTAGACTGAGAAATCTCCAGACAGCTTTCTAATGGTTGTACCAGGTTGTACTCTATTACTAGTGTTGTTTTTTTTTTTTTTTATTGTGGTAACATTGGTGTGTAGTATTATATAAGTTTTGGGTGGCAACTATGTACATCAACATTTGTATATAATAACTATACAATTCTTTAAAATAGATTATTTTCTAACAATGAGGATCTCTAAACTTTAGTGATTTTTTAATCAAAAGTTGTAAGGATGTTTTGCAATCCTTCCTAACAGAAATCCTTAGTTTCATAAAAATTGGTAGGAATGGTATGTTCAGCGGGAAGTTTTAACAAATAGTATTGTTATTTAATGAAAACTTTAGCACAAAAAACAAGGCTATTGCCTCTATAATGATTGCACAAAATGTATAACAATACCATTGATTTTTAGCAAATAACCTTGATTTTATAAGGAGGTAGGAGGAGTAATAGAATAACAGGGCAAATTGCTGCTAGTACAAGTTGGGTGGAAAATGTAAAGAACCCTTTTTTAAACAAGGAAAACAACTATGTCTTATTTGTGGTTATGTGTTTTTTCATGAATCTTTTGTTGCTTTGCTTGCTATTGATATTTTTCTCTTGATATCATGCCTATGAAATACTTTTTTAGGGATTTATGTAAAAAAAGAAATAATTAATATTCTTGATTATGAGGCAAGTTTGAATAGGCAGTGAATAAAAATTTCCCAAAGACATATAATGGGTATTTTGGAAGCAAGATTAACACACATTTCAAAATATAGGTTATTAATTATAGAAAATGACAAAACATCAGATGGATTTTATAATATAAAAACAAATGCATGTATGGCGATTTCCATTTAATGATTGTTGTTATTGGACTTTGGACCTCTCAAGTTTGATTACATATCTACCCTACAATATTATAATCTGATTTAGCAAATCCATCTTAACCATAATTTCATATATAGCTATTTATATCAAATTTAGCAAATAGAAGATTTTTCATTGGGTGAAATCTTGAGACTTTTATAATAAATTTTCTTTCCATATCAGGCTGCAACTCTCCCTGAAATAGAAACTTGTTAGGAAGGATTCATAGTGATTAAATTGTTTTTCCCTTAAAAACTTGTTTCCTTCAAGTTTTGGCTATTTATAATATTTGATCTCAAAATATTATTTAGTGTCATTTCTCTCTCTCTTTTTTACTGTGATTCATAGATTTGTAATTCCCAGTCTATTTTTATCATAACACTGAACAATTTTTTTTAAAAAAACAAGGAAGTAACAAGTTTAAAGTTGATGCTTTACTACCATACGCTGTTCTGTAAACAGAGATGCTAGAGAATTAGCCGCAAGGGAGACTTAAGGGTGCAAACTTGTTGAGATAGAGGCTCTTACCTGTGTCACACCCAGAGTGTAAAATGTGCTCATTTTGTTTATATTTTATTTTTCTAAGGTGGTTGAAAGAGAAGAAATGGTGATTGAATCTCACCATTGCCACCACCACTGTATTAAAGCACCTGTCTTAGTATTTGGTAGTTATTCATTATATTAAATCATATTCAAAACTCTCATCAGTGGATACACTGTTAAATTTATTATTTTTTAAAGATTTATTTTTATTTATGTATATAAGAACTGGGGTGTAGGCCAGAGGTGCAGGGGGTGAGGGGATTCACCAGAGACAGAGTGGGAAGCAGAACAGGTGGATCTACTGAAATGCGTTGCTGAGGGGAGCAGCAGGTGAGACAGGAGAGGTCTGCTGTGCCATGTGAGTCAGCTCCCTGGCTGAGGATCAAACTCATGCTGTAATGACTGGAAATTGCAACATAGCATTGAGACTTTAACTCCTGTGCTACCAGGGAGGTCCTCCTGTTAAATTTAATGACTAATAACTTCTGGCCCTGTCTGCAAGTGAATCCACATGAGTTTCATGATTAAAAACCCTGTTGGACTATTTGTAGTTCATTGGTCAGGTCTTAAGAATTTATGTCTTCTCCTGTTCTTTCCTTAGGCATGAATTTGTGCTAACCATGATTCTCTTGTTGGCCCATCTCTCAAGACTCTGCCCATGTACCAAACCCAAGATTTGGGCATTTTCTCTTGCCTCTTTCTTGGCAAGGTGCCCATTATATCAATGTTTTGTTTTCACACAGTATGGTGGTAATTTTTCCATGTATGGTTTCTCAGATGGAGAGAGTATTATAGATATTAAATGTCATATCTTGGTGAACCAGAAAATCCTAAAACATAGCAAGCAATGTATCATGATTAAACAAATGAATGAATGAAAAAAAAAACAGAATTGTGTGAATAAATAAGCAAAGAATGGCCTCCATGGGGAAGATTTGGCAGAGTGGAAATAGTCTGAGTCTTGTTACTTAGGTGTGCTTCTACTGGAAAAATCCTTGCATTAAGAGCACTGGATGTATATAGACCTCTGGCTTCCTTATCTGTTAAAGGATTATCTCTCCTACAGATGATTCTTGTGAATAACACATAAAATTGATGTAAAAATATAAACTGCTATGTAAATATAGGCTTTCTTCAGGCATCATAATGCCTCTAAATATCACCCAACCTAAACATCACAAAACATCACCCAATCTATGATAGATTAATAAAAGAAAAAAATAACAGATGCTAGTGAGTAAGAGACCAGACTGGAAAAGGAGTGAAACCAATATTCATCATAGTGTCCAGAAGATCAGGCAAGGATAGTAAACACTAACCTAAGGATTAGGACTGAACTCTGGCTGCACATTAAAATTATCTGGATGTTTTAGAAATATTTCTGCCTGAGCTCTAATATATCCGGTGTGTGGTGGGGCTCAGTCATTGACATTTTTTTGAAACTCCCCAGGTGATTCTAATACACACGCAGGGTGAGAGCCACTGCTGGGCCACAGGAATTGAGGAAATGTTTCTAGGGAAAAAACTGCATAATACATGAGATGTTTTAAAAAGATTAATCAGCATGAATAGATATGAGAGGAGGTTAGGGACAGGAATTGAATGATTAAAATGTCTGGGAACATCACAGATGAAAATAACCATTTTAAAGTCTAGCTTTTTTTTTCATTAAAAAAAAATAAGGATGCTGCTGTGGAGAGATATGAAAGATAGTCTTTGTAATTAACAGTGATTTGTTCAGACACATGTAGGCACATTCTAAGAATAAATAGTGGCAGACCAGCATTTTTTAAAAACAATTTTTATTTATTTATGCATACAAGAACTGGGGTGTAGGCCAATTCACCACAGCACAATAGGGGGATCTAGTGAAATACACTTCTGAGGGGAGCATCTGGCTAGACAGGAGAGGTCTGCTTCACTATGTGGGTTAGCTCCCTGGCCAGGGATCAGACTCATGCTGCAGTGGCTGACAATAGCCTTGAGACTTAACCCCTGTGCCACCAGGGAGATCCAGATCAGCATTTTATAAACTACACCTTAAAGTTACTGAGGCTGTCTGCAGAGGTTAAAATGGCAATCACCCTTTCTTTCATAACCCAGGAGAAGTTCCTGTAGGAGGAAAATTTTAAGCAGAACTTAACTGATATTTACTGTAGTGACAACACACCTAAAATACATTTTTTTTTCATGCCCAAAAGGCTACTACTATGGGTTTGGATTCAAAAATCATGCCTTCCTGCACTGCCATATGGCTATTTCTCTTCTAAAAAGCAAATATAAATGAACAAATTAACTTATATCTTTGAAATGTTATGAAGGGCATCTTGGATTTCTTTTACATATTTTGCCCCTTGTGTGCATTTTTAATTTATATCAAAGGAAAAAGATTTTTTTGTTGTTGTTTGTTAATATAATAAAAATGTTTTAAAGTGTATTTAAATATATAACAAGGTGGTCTGGAATGAAAATATCCCGATCTCAGAGTCCTAAGCTCCAAAAATTCACTGCTTTAAAGATGTCTTTGATAACAATTTTCTGACTTATTTTGCTTCCTGTTGGAAAGTAAAATTTCATTAGTGAATATAAAACATGGCACACTATCTTCTTATGAATGCCATAAATGTCAGTGCATATTTTGTAGTTTTATTATGAAAAAGGAAAGGATATAGATCAACAATTAAACATTTTGTAAGCACTGCAGTATCTTTTATTAAAGCAGAAGCCTGAGAAATTTCAAACTTATAATAAATGTTCAAACAGCAATATGTGCAAATATTCTTTGCTTTGAACCTAATAAGATATAAAGAAAAGAAAGAAGCAATACTAACAGGAAGTGAGTTATGTCTTATGTTGACATAAAAACCCTTTTGAAGAGTATGGAAGATGGACAATTTAATATTTTCAGAGAAAAAGTCCAAGCCATAATTTGGTGTCTTATGTTCTATAATTTCCGTCTATTTCCAAGTGAAATATTCTAATTAATCTGTTTATTAAAATACTTTATATTTGGTACAGGAAAAAATGAACTGACTTTATAAGACCTTAAACATTTACTTTTCAGTTTAATCTATTTCATATATATCATTTATAATTATTGGGACAAGGTAGAAAATATATGGGCCATAGTCTCAGGAAGTCAGCTAGCAGTCAAACTTGGAAATCTTGGTCATTTCACTCATCTGTAAGTAAGAATGATAATAATACTATGGAACAGGTTATTATGTGTATAATACATACATATTTATATGTATTTCAAACACTTGAGTCATATCTCACACAAACTATAGCACCAAGTTTTGCCTACCAAAATCCTAAATGTGTAAGTCAGTATTACTTCGAAAAAAAAAAAAAAAGACAGGTAAAAATAAAATAACTACATCTTTGAGATTTCTTTAGTTTCAGTTAATATATTTTGACAATTTGTTAATACTGGGACATTTCGTATCCCTTTGTTAAGGCTCAATAGACTGCATGTAGCTATGAGTGTAGACCTTTGTTGGTGCAAATGATACTCCTTTATTAGACTAAGCAAACAACCATGTCTCTCAGTAGACACTCAAAATGTGGAGTAGTTTGTCACAATTATTTGGTAATCTCTTTCAGTGTAACTCACACAGCAAAAGTGACAATATTCCTGTCACTCCTCAGAAATGTCCCAGCTCTGCGGGTTTCCACATTCAGGAGAATGAAGAAGAAAGCCATTACGAGGTATGATATATCGCTATAGAGACCATGTTAGTACTGAACAATTTTTATTTTCCTAGTGATTTTAAATAAGTTAACTATTATAAATAATTTCTTTGATGACTACATTTTTGGTCATATTTTTAAACAGTGCCTATTAGTTGCACAATTTTAAGAAGCAGCTTTAGAACAAAAGTTAATTGATCCAATCTAAAATATTAAGTCCTTGTCATTGAATGTTAAGTATAACTTTTACCTATTTGTGGAGAAAGTAGTGACCAACTTTTCTTGTGGAGTTAAATTTTGACTGATCCATTTTTAATAATTAACTAAAAGATATATAAAGCTTTTTGGTGAAAGATTACTTTGTTTCATCCTTACATGTGAAGATAAAGAGGACGAAACTGTTGCACAAATTGGTTAAGATGGGTTTTTAATTAAGCTTTTCCTTTTTTCCTACTTTTTCTGAACTTGATTGCCTATCTCCTTATATATTGCAATTAAAAATTAATTTTCTTATTTTCTTAATTCATCTACTGGATGTAATTTTTTTTTGTTTTTTCTTTTTTTTTATATATGTTGGAAGGATTCTTGCAGTAGCGAATATTATAATGTTGTTGTTTGAAGAGAAAATTATTATCTTCCATTTCATTTTTTAAGATTACAATGTAAAATACATAAGGTATATCTTTTAAATAATTTTTGGTGTATGATTCAGTAGTGTTAAGTATTATCAGATTGTGTTCTTGAAGACCAGTATTGTTAAGGTGTTACATTCCCTTATTTTGGTAAATAATGCATGCATAATTAGTCATAACCTCATTTGTAGGTAGATGACAGATAGAGGGATAATATGTATGTATATATGTATGTATGTGTTTCAGTGGATTGGTGTGTATACTTTATGGAAATACAATTGATTATTACTAGCAGTGTGGACTTTTTTCTAACTAAAGGCACCTATCAATCTCAAAAGCCTATATAGTAATCTATGTCAGAAAAAAATAGTTTTATTAAAAGAAATTTGATCAAGTAAGCAATTTATTTTCTGAAAACCATTAATTGAGGTGGAAAAATGGACAAAGTGATACTTTGGAAAGATTTATCATTTATTCTTCCACCACATATTTCTCTCACCCCCCTCCCCCATATGTAGATGGAGCTATTCAGAATCATTCTTCTAAACTACCACATATATACTTTTTCCTATTTTCTCCTTTATTACTTTCACTCTCTCCAAAGTCTGCAACACTTGAAGGGTAAGAGAACCATAGTTTTTTTTTTTTTTTTTTAATTATCACTGGATATAATCAAGTAACCTAAACCCTGACATGACTGTTAGTCACCCTTAATTATTCAATGAAACAAAAATAAACCTTAATCTATGGCAGGAAAAATAGATTATACTCATAAATAAAGGTTCATGTAGAAATTAAATTATAAATGTTTAATATTTGTATACTAATGACAAAGAGAATATTTTTAGTAATCATTACCTTGAACATTATTAATCCCATTCTTAATCAGTCTTGAGAATTAATAATGGAAGGCAAATATAAACTACAAAGTCGGTGGCTGTAATGTGCGGTTATTTTATTGAACAAAATGTCAAACGTGATAAATGTATATATATCACAATTTTTTAATTTTTCGTATTTTAAATCTTCTTTAATCATGTTATTTAAGAACTTATTCTATTTAACAAAAATATTTAACTGCATAAAACTGCACTGTTATTCAAGTGGAAAGTCATACTCTGTGTCACTTAGTGTTGATATCTCTGAAAGAAGTTATTACATTTATATTATGACATTAGATTGAAAATAAAACCAAAACTGATTTGATTAACAAGGTCTTAATCTTTTTAAATAATCATTCTGATACCCAATACTCTTAGGTTAGATGCAACAACCATTGTTTACTTATAAAACAAAGTTAATATCAGTTATTGAGCATTTTTTTGTTTCATAAGCTATGTTAAGCACTTTGTATGTATTATCAAATTTCATCTAAATAATACTGAGATGATTTCATAATAAAGAGATGGAGTGGCTTGCCTTAGGTCACAAGGCTAGGGAGTGAGCACTAGACTTAGATCTAGGTTTTCTGATCCTGAATTGATTTGATGATTGCCTTTAAGTTGCACAATATCTTTTCAAGAGAGTGATAAAGAAAATAGTTCAAAATTGAAATTTGTCGGGCCTCCCCGGTGGCGCAGCGGTTGAGCGCTGGGTTGCGAAGCTGCCCGCAGCCTCAGCGCCACCGGTTCAATCCCCGGCTGCTCCCCGGCCACCGGAGGAGGGTCCCACATGGTGCGCAGACCTCTCCTGCCGCCCGCTGCTCCCCTCAGCAGTGTACTTCGGTCCTTCTGCCTGCTCTGTTCTCCACTCTGGCTCTGGTGAATTCTCTTACCCTCCCGTGCTTCTGACTGTACCCAGTGCATGTATAAACAAAACAAACAAACAAACAAATAAATAAATAAACATGCCTCTATTAAAAAAAAAAAAAAAATTGAAATTTTTCTAAAGTCTTAAATAAGGAATGGAGTTTAAACTGTCATGTTGAAGTTTTCCTTTCCTGGAAGGCCTTTGCTCATTGAATGCAAACAGCTGCATAATGCTTAAAACAGAAGTACAGAAATGAAAATGTACACATCATTTTCATACCATTAATGCATATTACCTTTACTAAAATATTTAATATATAAATTTCATTGTCAAATCATTTCCATTATATTCACTAAACACATACAACGTAAGCAGATAGAACTTACAGTGTCTAAATTCTGCAATCTGTAGGAAAATGTCTCTTAGTTATTGGAATTCACACAAGACTGCATCTCAGTATGAGTAGCTGTTCCCTGTCACTGTTTTTGATGCTTGAGCTTAAGTATTTTTACAAAATGGTCTAGTGTTCAGTGTATGAATTTTTGAGATAAGACTTTTTCCCTTATAGCGATGAAATCCAAAAAAATCAATGTCAGATGGAAATCTTAGCTCTCAGAGTTAGGGAGATTGGTAGAAGAGTTTTAAAATAAGTGTGAATTTTAGCCGCCAGACTTTGGAAATGTGGCAGTTATCGCAAGTATGAAATTCATGGGTGCAGATGGTTGATTAAGATATCCCAGGGTGGACCACTGCTATAAATCTCCAGACCAAGATTGGGAAAAACATTTTGATAAGGGAAATATTTCTGAACTTTAATGCAAATTTATAACACAGGTTTTTCTGCATTTATAAACTCAAGAAGTTAAATTATCATTTGTTTCAAGAACTTTCCACTGTGTCATTTGATGGAAATATTTCTTAGAAAAATACATGTCAAATGAAGTGAGAGGAACATGTGGGGAGAGAAAATAACTAAAATGTAGTAAAGCACTAGATTGTTATGTGTCTTGCATGTCACATATCCTTAAACTTATTTAGGACAACCATCTTCCTATTATGTCTAAAGTCTTAAATAAGGAATGGAGTTTAAACTGTCATGTTGAAGTTTTTCTTTCCTGGAAGGCCTTTGCTCATTGAATGCAAACAGCTGCATAATGCTTAAAACAGAAGTACAGAAATGAAAATGTACACAAAATCTTCCATCGTTAAAGACAAAATTATAAATGCACCTTGAGTTTGAGTCACCAAAGCAAAGGCACACTGAGAGCTGAGAATACAGTAGGAGTCTATGTTTGGAACATAATTGAGAACATTCCTATTTAAATTAACAATACCAAATGGATTGTTAATGGTAACATTAATCTGCTCTTTGCAAATATAAAGGAACCATAAATCCAAGACACATTTAGTCTGGGTGTTTTCATTTTCCCCTCCTCCATTCCCCTCCTCTCCTCTCTTCTTCTTCTTCTTTTTTTTTTCCATCACTTATAACATATTAACCTTAAGTTACTCACTCAACTTACAGTCTAGATCTAAATAATTTCACCTGTGACTGATATACTACATGCTTGCATTTCTTTTTCCTGTTCATTATTTATAATGTAGTTGTCTTACCCAAGTATATTTTAACAAATAAATGTATTTAGTCATTAGAATAAGTATTGTGGTTGATATCAGGTTTTAGGTTAAAATAGTTAAAAGATAAAACCATTTAGTGATCATTTTTCATGTGCTATAAGGCATGGGGGCAATAAAGGTAACTATAACAGATTTTCACTGACAATAATCCTTTCACAAGCCAGTGAAAGGCTTCATAAAATTTTATTTATTGCTTCATAAAAATGAATGGCAGAAAATATTTAAACACATATCTATATAACATAATTAGTATATGTACATAATTAGTATATATATACACATAAACACACATTAGTACATATATACACATAAACACACACATATAAATATGTATACATATACTCACATATCACACATACATACATATGAATTTTGGGAATAATTTGTAATATATCATATTTAAATTCTCAGTGTCATAGGGAATTACCCTCCAAGTCAATAAATCATCAAAAAAGGGGGCCTCCCTGGTGACGCAGCAGTTGTGCGCTGGGTGGCGAAGCTGCCAGCAGCCTCTGCAGCGCCGGTTCTATACCCAGCCACCAGGCGGTGGTCCCACATGGCACGTAGACCTCTCCTGCTGCCTGCTGCTCCCCTCAGCAGTGTATTTCGTCAGTCTGCCTGTTCTGCTCCCTGCTCTGGCTCTGGTGAATCCTCTCATCCTCCTGCACTTCTGACTATACCCAGTGCTTGTATAAATAAATAAATCTTGAAAAATTAAAAAAAAAATATATCATCAAAAAAGGATAAAAAAACACATTGCACATCTGTTATTTATTATGAAACTTGTACAATTAACAGCCAGGTGATAAAGCATGCTGTAGAACAGTCTGGACCACTAAGACTTCCCCGCTCCATCCTTTGTTCTTCAGGAATCCAACTATGTACTTCAGCAAAATAAAAAATTCCCATCATGAATTGCAACATTATTAAAATTAATTTCACATATGTCCAACTGGGAAATGCTGAAGTTCTTACATACCATTTCATGTAAAATTGGTCTTGCAACCAATTTCTAACAAACCACAGGACAATCATGGCTACCATTCTAAATATTATTTAGAAATTTTTGTAAGGACAGGTTGAACGTTTACTAGATATTTATTTTTATGTGTAATTTTTATTAGATAAGGATGGATTTTCCCTAAAGAACAGCAAAACATAAATGTGCTAACTCTCTACTAGCTACCAGCTAAGCATATACAAATTTAAAAGCATATAAAATTTTAAAACAAACTACTAAGAATTCAATTTATGATATCATAGTATATGTGATATCATATATACTCATCCAAATGTATAATGTTTTCTAGAAACATATTTTATTTTATACTATTGAACTTATGTTTGAAAAATGTAGGAATTATTAGAAATGTAGGTTTATATAAAATCACACCTATGTGATGAACTCTATATGTACTATTTAACTCTACCTACTAATGTACATTGCTTTAATTTTTTAAATGTTATTTTAAGTGCATAAGATAAATCAAATAATTAGGGATTGGGTGCTAGACATTCCTTCCTCTGTTTCTTGTCCACAAAGTAGTCTTGAGACTTGATCTTGAGGCTATTCTTTAGAGTGGAAACAAAATACCTACCTCTTAACTGATTTTTTTCATAATGATGCTGAAATCCCTCTTTGAGTCATATATGGACAATCCATCCCTCTCTCTAATCCCTTCTCTACCCTCCCTTCCTCCATTCTCTCCTTCCTTCCTAATTTGTACAAATATTTATCCAACAAATGTATCAGAGACACAGTTGTGTTGTAATCTATGCATATCATGATAAACAGGCAAATATGGATATTAGCTTTTAAGGGGATACCACATTTGTATTTAATAAATTACCATAAAATATAAGCAGTGCTGAAATGATAGATGTTGAGTAATCAGTAAGTAGCCAATAGGAGTAATTTAACCTACTAGGAAAAAAATATAGCAATGTTAGTGTCAGACATAAAGTTGTCTACCAGGTACATGATAAGCAGTGGTGGGATGAGCGGCAATTGGATAATGAGAATGCTCCTCAAGTGAAATGTGTATGTGATGGCTGAATATTAAAAAGAGGCATCCCATATTGGAGAAAAAAAAATCCACTGGTTATGTTATTCCTCTCCTTAATTCAATTTCCTTTCTGTTTCCAATATTAAGTCCTTATACTGGTGTGAAATACAGAATGAGAGCCTCCCTGGTGGCACAGGGGATTAAGCACCACACTATGAAGCAACCCGCAGCCTCTGCAGCAAGAGTTTGATCCCCAGCTGGCCAGGAAAAGTCCACATGGCAAGGCAGACCTCTCCTGTCTTGCCCGCTGCTCCCCTCAGCAGTGTATTTCAGTCAATCTGCCTGTTCTGTTCCCCACTCTGTCTCTTGTGAATCTTCTCACACTTCCGTGCATCTGGTCTATACCCCGGCTCTTGTATGCATAAAAATAAATAAATCTTTTAAAAAAAGAAATGCAGAATGAGAGCTATCAAACTTTACATTCATAGTTAATGTGATATCTAGACACATTTTTAGTTATTATGAATGATCACTTTATAATCTTTCTCAATGTGTCTTCAATATTGTTGGCTTTAAAAATTCTAAGCACTAACTATAAACACAGATGAGGATATTTATATACTCCTACAAATTTGGATTTTAATGCATATTTTACATATAAAATGTTATAAGTGCTATATATGATATATTATCATATACACACTATACATTGTGTAAAATAAATCTGATATAGGACTGCATCTCTATGCAAACCTGATTTCTATATAATTAACAGTCCTCTATTACTAAAGAAAGTGTATGTTCATGTTTTCCAGAAACTAAATAAATATGTTCAAACACAGATGGCTTTAAAAATTGCTCAACTGGAAATTCATAGAGAAGTTTTCAGTTGCATTACCTGCGTTCTAGCAATCGATGTATTGATAAATCAATAATCAAATTTTCTACCAACTCAGTATATAGCATTCAATTACTTTACCCTGTATAAAAGATGAGCATAACCTTTTTCATTTTATTAAACACCTTATGCCAATTCCTTCATCACCACAGAACACGTAGGCTTGGTTTTATTCACAGGAAGAGCTACATTTGACAGATCTGTTGATGGTGTCAGCAATGGTCACAGACTTGATGGACAGCACCAAACCTTGCTGTGGCACAGCTCCTTCTAATTAGTTGTTTGAAGCCATTCTATGTGCCACAGACATAGGCTTATCAACCAAAGACATCTTTGCCATTCAGAATGACAGCTGTTGTGCAGCTGTTCATGGGGAGAACAGAGTGTACAAAAAGAGAGTGACAACCATAGTACCTTTCACTGAAGGATCCTGAAGATATAACAAAACAACCAAAAAGTAGAATACAGGAAGGTATGAATCCATATCTGTTGGATCAGCGTGGGGGCTACACATGAAATGACAATGAATAATATCAGACTGTGACAATGATTGAAAAATGTAGTTGCTTCATAGCCCTTTTAAAATCAACTGAAGCCACATGTTCTTGTGATTCATACTGATCAGGCATTTGCTTGTGGCGTTACCATAGATGTCTGGAGTTTTCAGCATATTCTTCACAGTTGCTTGGTTATTACTGAGGGAGCTTGCCAGGAATATTTAAACTCGTGTAGTCTCCATAGTCATAAGAAATTTATTGGGATAATAAATATCTCAGAATATTTGGGCATAATGGGAAAGGAAACATATAAATAGAATGTGGAAGTGATAATTGGTTTTTAGCAAAATACATTGAAATAATGAATGAAATTATTTTCCTCTCATTGATGATCTTGAATTGTGAAATTCATTTTAACTACTCTTCAAAGGATTCAGAAATCTTTAGAAAGTCAAATTATCTATTGTTTGAAGTGCACATTGACAATTAAATAAATGTTCTTATAAAAATATATCATAATGGGGCCTCCCTGGTGGCGCATCGGTTGAGCGCTGGGTTGTGAAGCTGCCTGCAGCCTCTGCAGCGCTGGTTCGATCCCGGCCACCGGGTGAGGGTCCCACATGGCACTCAGACCTCTCCTGCTGCCCGCTGCTCCCCTCAGCAGTGTATTTCGTCAGTCTGCCTGTTCTGCTCCCTGTTCTGGTTCTGGTGAATTCTCTCACCCTCCCGCGCTTCTGACTGTACCCAGTGCGTGTATAAATAAATAAATAAATAAATCTTAAAAATAAATTAATTAATTAAATTAAATTAAAAATATTTCATAATGTAAAATCTTCAAACTAACATCTAAATGTAACAGAAGATAGCTGATATCTTTAAAACAATTAGAATTATATGTATCAATTGTAGGATTCATATATATGTTCTAAATTAATATATATGTTGTGGGAATTGAGATAATAACAAATATTTCAGATTTGAGATAGATTGATTTTAAGAAGCTGTTCCCTACCTGTAGAATGTGGAGAGCCCTTGGTGGTTAGGAGTGATACTCATCCAAATAATATCACTCAGTTAAAGATTTAAAAGTTTACCCAAAAAAAGGCTTACAATGCATAGGTTTGGTAATGAATTCTAAAATAACAAAGTTTATGCATTTAAGATATGTAAGTGTGTATATATATATATATATATATATATAGAGAGAGAGAGAGAGAGAGAGAGAGAGAGACATGGGATATGGACATGGATGGTTTGGTGGAGGCTAAAATAATAAGAAGAAGAAAAAGAAAGAAAAAGAAAAAATATATATATGTAAGTTTAATACTCTTAGTAACAACAGGAATTTTTTTAAAAGCATACTTCGGGGAAGAGGTTTTTGCACTTTTTTTCAAATTGATCTCATCGCTCTCTGCTGTCTAATGTCCTATTCTATTGGTTTATAATTATTTTCATATTTTTAGCCAGGAAGCCAAACTGCTTTAAAGTGCACTTTCTGGCTGAATTATCTCAATTTTGATCTTAATGTGTATTTAGAACATAACATCTATCTAAAACAAATGGATAGCATAAAATTTCTGCAAAACTCATATGGATATTTAGGCAATTCATAGACAAATATAGTGTCAAAATTTTATAAGTGATTTGGTATTGTTTTCAAAGTGGTGGCTGATTGGTTTATTAATTCATTGACATATATATTATATAAGAAGTTTTTCAGTTGAGAACATGGAAAACTTCTGCTCAACCTGGGAAGGAAAAGCAAGAATTTGGGGAGCTAGTCTAATATTGATTATATTCAGTCAATTTTTTGATTCATTTATATATCTAGAAAAGAAACTATGAGGGTACCATCTTTAGACAAATGTTGATACAATAAGAAGAGTAAAACACCTTCTAAATATTGATCAAAAATAAATTGTGGTAGTAGACAATAAGATACAATGTAGGAGTGAAAAGAAGAAACCTCTGTACTTAATAGCACAGATTAATCTTAAAAGACTTAAGCTAAGAGGGATAAAAATACAAACATAAAAGTCTACCTATTGCCAGGATTTAATTTCTGTGACATTTGGAAAAGCCAAAGTTATAGAGACAGAACTCACTAAGAGTTATAAGGAATTGGGGCTTGAGGAGATATATTAAATACAAAGGGACTTGAATTTTTTGGAATGATAAAGCTGTTTTGTAAGTTAATTGCAGTTGTTTGCCAAAGAAAAATGGTTCTAGATGAACTTAAATATGCAATGAAGAGTTTATGAAAGGTTATTAAAATAGGGGAGAAAGATGGAACTCAACTCCTTTGAAGCAAAATGCAAGAGAGGTTTAATTACTTTGGTGAGCTTGTGAAAAGATTGAAGATATTGGGGGTGATGGTGAAAGTGATAAGACCATCTGTATTTGCTAATTGGCCCTTACTAACAGGAAACTCCTCGCTTCCCACAGAGACTGGCAGATATGGGCTCCTTTATTCTTTTTTTTTTTTTAAAGATTTATTTATTTATTTATGCAAGCATACAGTCAGATGTGGAGGAGGGTGAGAGAATTCACCAGAGCCAAAGTGGAGAGTAGAACAGGCAGACTGAGGAAGGACTCTGCTGAGGGGAGCAGTGGGCAGCAGGAGAGGTCTGAGTGCCACGTGGGAACCTCGCCTGGTGGCCGGGGATTGAACCGGTGCTGCAGAGACTGCGGGCAGCTTCATAACCCAGCGCTCAACCGCTGTGCCATCGGGGAGGCCCAGGACTCCATTATTCTTGATGAGTATATTTCAAAAGGGAAAGTACTTGGTCCTTGAGAAAGACATTCCTTATTTGTGACACAGATAAGAAAAGGGAGAAAACAAAACTTGCAATTGTAATTTTCTAAAGTATAAGCTCTAAGAAAAGTGAAGCCAGGGCCTAGAGTCAGAGCCTAATGGGTAGTACCACTGTTATCACAATTAAAAGAACAAATTATTATTAAAAAAATTACAGTTGGAAAAATATTTTCATTGGTCTAGAAAGAGAACAGTGAAATCATGATATCATAAAGAAATGCAATCATGAGATTATAACCCCACAGTAACAAGTCATTTTCCATATATGGAACATCTAACATCTTTTGTTAGTGACATAATTCATAAACCTAATATATTCATGAGGCAGCAGGTCTCCTCTCAGAATTACAAAATAGAAACCCTACCTGCTATGCATAAATGTGTTTTATGCATGTCTTTCTGTTTACTAAATTATTAAGAATAGCCAGAAGCTGCTACCCCAGAGGAACATGTTTGATTAAAATCAATACACTGATATATCTGAATGTCATACCATGCTCTCTATTCCAGCTTCATAGAATTGGAGCGATTGTCCTATTCTTTCAACAGCAACCTATGTACATAGTTAAGGTGAAAAGCTTCTCAGCGGGAGTGAACTTTGCTTTATGTCATGTGCCTGTTTCTCAGAATGTGAGTCTAGTGACAAAAAGATCAGAGTTTCTATATGTTGACTCCTGAATGCTTTATTTTAATTCTTGAATGAGAGAGTATCTACTCTTCTTGTAGTGGCAATTGGAGGGCAAATTTCTCATTCACACCAGGGAGTAAGTGATAAGGCTTTGGGGATGCAAGGAACCAGAGTCTCCAGGGAGCAGCAAGCTTTATGTGTCTTGTTAACAGGATTCATAAGTCTCTCTCTCCCCATCCTATATTTCCAGTTACTTTTCTGAAAATACAAAAGGCTCATTTTGCAGCACCCCTTGTCATAAGCATCACAGAACCAATCAATTCAAATACTCCTGTATGAGGCTCCCTCCTGACCTTGAGAAGGATGGATCAGGCAGAAATTTCATGATAAACCAAAAAATTATGTTCTGCTGCATGATGAAGAGAAATAAAGTGAAGAGAGTGAGATATATATTTAGTTTAAAGACAACTCAATAAATTCTATAACTGCTTTGAGCAGCCCTGACCCCAGATCAGAGGTACTCAGCCTGCACAGTAATCAGGACTTTCTCAATAAACCTCAGCCTGTTACGGTTCTCAACACATTTACTTTCTCAATATGATAGTACTTTACAGCTATCTACTCGTTTCTGGCCAGAGTTCCTGGTACTTATTGATAACTATACCATAGACTTTATATCTCAATCAGCACAGGCTGGAGGCTGGCAGTCAGCACAGTGAATTTCCTAACCTGGATATATCTTCCTGAAACGCGAAGATGATGACTCACTTCTACAATTGAGCTTGTGATTCTCACTGTGGCTAAACTTCTTATGTCATTTTTATTTTTAGCTCTTTGGCACAATTATAGAAAATTATTGTAGGAAAATCACAGCTTCCATAAGGAGGAGAACTGGTTGCTTTTAAGAGGTTCTAAATATTGGGAAAACTCATATACAGTGTGCAGTACATTTTTTGGTGGAAAATGAAGAGAAAAATGTGTTTACTAAAAAATGAAGCAAAATTACAATATAGTTTCAGTTTATCTCTTCCATTCTCTACACCTCTCCTTCCGAACTCTGCCTTGTATATATTTTTCCTTGGCTACTATCAAAAATCCACACTCTTCCATGGTCTGCTTTTATGTTCAAAGATCACCTTTTGGTGATTCAAGTGTCCATTTTCTATGTGTGCAGCTGAACTAAGTTAGGTGAACATACAGTTGATGGGAATGACAATTTTGAATAGCCACTTTCCCTCTTCCCTCTCACTGAGTGGAAAGTGGGCAAAATAAATTAATATAATAGCAAGAGGTATTTGCAAACTGAATTTAGTAAAACTATGTCATATTGATTTATATGTCAGGGTGACTTCAATAACACAAAACATGGAGCCAAAATTTCAAAGTGCCACCCATATAATTTATTACATGCAAGCATGTATGCACATATATATACATACATGTGTATGCATTATGTCATTAATCTTATTAAAACTAATATTATGTCATTCATCAATATAATAATGCAATTCATAGATATTATTATGTAACAAATGTCATTTTGATTTTGCAATTAGGTTTTTGGTATTTTCAATAATATGTATATGCTTTTCCTTCTAAGCCAGTATATGATTTACTTAAAATGCCAGAAATAATGATGCAAATGCACTATCTAGGTAACATTCAGTAACACAGCTCTTACATGACTTCTCATAGTTCATTAGTAATTTGTACATTGGTTTTAATATAGCTAGTAATGAATTATTTTGGGAACTGGTACTAATAATATTCTTAATTATTTTATTTATTTTGAATTTACGCTATTCACAAGGGCATGCTATATTTGCAAATCAGTACATTCCTAATTTGAAAGTTTCAACTACACTTATTAACATCTCCCTATTGCACAAATGTACTCATGTTTCCTTTCCTATTTTATATTTGTTAAAATGTATCTGCTGTAGAAAATAGAACATAGCACTTTTTTTTTTCCCATGGAAGAATGCACTTCTCCGTTTTTAATGCATGAGCAGGCGGTTTAGTTCATTAAGCTCAGTGGCACTGATAGTAAACTAAAGAGGAATGAAAGGAAGAGGAACTGAAATACCATCATCCCACTAATGATATTGAAGCTGCTCAGCTTTATTGGGAGACTGCCCAGACATCTACTAATAGAAGGCACAGTCCAGGATGTGAACTTGGTATTGGAGTGCCAAAACTACAAATCCAGAAACACAGCATGGCCTAGAAGAATGTCTGGAATAATTTAAGAAATTGTCCAGAATCATGGTGTGTGTGTGTGTGAGTGTGTGTGTGTGAGTGTGCATGTGCATGCACGCGCATTACTATATTTGCAGGTAGGAGAATTAGAAAAAGAGAGAAAATACAATTGCATATAAGACATTATAGAAGAGAGACATGTTTAATTACCTCGAGATTGTATGGAATAAGAAAGAGCAGTTCTATCACAGGAATATTGCATGTCAAGAATGCGTGAATTGGAGATTATCTAGACAGCTTGGTGTCACATTTTGACTTAAAATATATAGTCCCTGAATGTTAAATAATCTCTGCAAATTGTGCACTTTCTTAAGAAGGGACTGGAATCTATGGCTCTTCAGATACCCATATATTTCCATATCATAATGCTATGTAGATATTTATTAATACTCAGTTATAATTAACACTATGATTTCAGTTATAAATGAATATAAATGAATATTGTTCCCAGTTCACCCCTACACATGAGGAAGTATACAGAAATGTGCCCTTTGAAACAAGAGAAGAAAACAGATTCTCTGTTCAAATTGGGTCCATGCCCAGTTTGAACAGAGAATCACTCAGCTGGGGATGGCAGCTTTCGTGGCCTTTGGCTAACACAAACCCCTCAGTGGCTTTTCACCACCACTTAGAATCAAGTCCCAGCAGGCTCAGGATGGAAGCTGCAGCTGCAGACACTGGGGAACACCTATGTGGACTCTGATACTTATTCACGGGCCCCATTTGGGTTTTAATTCTGCTTATATTTTGTGCAGGAGGTCGAGAGGCAAATAGAGAAGGGACATTCCTCTCACACACCTTTGCCTTTTTTATAAGTCCTCAGGGAGAGTTAAACCTTTTGGAAATTGCTCAGGCATGTTCTGAAAAACAGAGATCAGAGTTTGTTCTCAGGGACATCTTTACCCTTTAAGAAACATAAAATTAAATACAAAAGTCCCTTTCATAAGTTTAATGGTTCAACAAAGGCAAACAAATCAACAGGATTGAAATAGAAAGAAGGCCAGGTTTTGTAATTGTATTTGAATTCACGCTGAACATTTAAGCATGGTTCAAGTTTTTCCTGCTCAAGGGCTTTATGAGAAGAAAATGGCATATTTTACAATACCAAGAGGATCCAATAGGCTTGGGACATGCAGCATATGGAAGAAATGGAAAAAGTCCAGCAGCATGTCCTTAAGTAGATATGAATATTTAGATAAAGAAAATACTTTTATATGGAAGACATATAAGTTATTTCTCCATCCAGATTGTTCACAGCTCAGCAGATATCTGCATTCACTTTTATAGGTAACGACAAATTATGTTATTATAATTCCTCATATTTATTTTTATCCATATTCCTATATGCTTTAATGTAACTATAGAACAGAAATAAAGTACTCTTAACTAGGGGACCAAAAGGCCTTGATAAAACTAATAATATATCCAGTTCAGTGACATCAACTAGTGAATTGGAGTATCAGCAGATTAGGCAATATCAATGCATAAACTCTGTTTTTTTTTCTTGAAACTTCTCTTCTTCTCATCAGTGCCTCTTCCATTAAATCATAAGCCCAGGAATTTGGTATTGTTAAAGACACCCAATAAAGAAGAAATGTGGACCTTAAAGCAAAATTTTGATAGTGATATACAATAAAAATTGTTATTATATAATATCATTACTCAAAAATGAGCAAATATCTTTCAGACTAGCCTAGTTTATTTAGCACATTCTTTTTTATATTGATTTTTTGCATATTCATAATAATATATTGCTTATCTACATTACATATTGCTTATCTATAGTACATTGCTTATTCTATGCATTTTGGGAATGAACATTTTCTCCCAAAGTTTCTATTTTCTACATCCAAGTTTCCTAGAACTTGAGCCAAATCCTACCTACGTATCAACACTGCAACATAAGTTGAATATTATGTTGTGATAGGGCATAAGGTGAAAGAAGGGTGGAAGGTGGATGAGATTCAGCCTGACATATCAAATAATGACTCATGGAAGAATGGAATTTAAGTAGAGCATCAGAAACTATTGGGGGGTTAAAGCACAAAGAGTAACAAAGTAGCAAAATCAGGACAAAGGATGGGAAGATTGTAATGCAGGGAATGCTGTATTAGGAAAGACACACTTTTATACTTGATCTTGATCAAGAACCAAAAGGTCATAGAAAAGATCCTTTTTAACTTCAAGAACCAAGAGGTAATAGAAGAGATACCTTTTTAACTAACTTTATTTCTTTTTTGAATTTGTAAACCAGTACTAATATCATAATACTATAGATTTAACAATAGACAATAGAAATCAAGAATGTAAATGTTTTAAAAAATTTTGAGTCAATAACATATAACCTGGCATTATTTTAATACACTAAGCTTATCATAAAAGATATTTTTGTCTTTCATGTGTAATAGTTTGGGTGATGGGAAAGAAAAATACAAAAATAAGATAAAAACTATATTAATTACTTTGATATGGCATCATTTACTTCTCCCACTTGTCAAATGCATGTCTTCTATTTGATCACTAAAACATTTATTTGATCTGTCTAAAAAAGACTTTATTTTATAGATGGTCTAGTCAACTATCAATATCACATTTCCTTACAAAAATATTGTAAGGAAGAAATCCCAGTTTAGTTTTGGAATCTTATGCTACCTTTCCTATTACTTTTTCGTCCTCACAAATAAACATAACCACCATTAATTCACCTCCCACCAAATATCCACAGAAAATCAGCCTAATTCAAAGGAGTCTTTCAATGCTACAAGCATCTTAGATCTCCTGTTGAGTACAGGATATTGCATTCACATGCATTATGAATCAAAGATCAGCATTAAATAAATAACAGTGATATGGTATCTACTATATTTTAGGTGCTGTGAGAACACAAAGAAGGAATTAGATTCTAATAGAGGCTGTGTGAAAAAGCAGTAGACAGTGATATTTAAAATCTTTCTTAAATGATGATTAAGATTTCAATAGCTGTGAATTAGGAGAAAACATCCTCATAGTGGAGGGGCAGCAATTTAGAAAGGGGCATTTAAGTTGGAAGTGTGTGGTTATGTTACTAGAAGAGATGGTTAGTCATAGAGAGTAGAATAGTATGTCCCAATCTATGTCCCATGAGCTAGTGTTCTAGAAAACAGGAGCCACAGCAAAACAGGGGAGAAAACAATCTTGTATTAAAAAATAAATATATAAACCTCCAGGGTTCTTTCCTGGAGGACTTCTTTATGCCTTTAATATGGTGGTATTTCATTACTCTCCCATATGACACTACAATTACTTCAGGACGCATGTAATGTGGTTCGTGCTCCAAGGAAAGACTATCCTTAGTCATTAAAATGGTCCTTCTTTGCTAGAGGAAGGAAAATGGAGCTTTTCAAGTTTTATTGGATGCTTGTAACCAAGACAAATTATTTCAAGTGCACATACATCTGTAATGAGTATACATCTAGCAATTTATCTAACCTCCCCTGGTGGCGCAGGTGATTGAGTGCAGTGCTATGAGGCTGTCCGCAGCCTCTGCATCGCCGGTTCGATCCTGGCCGGCCGGTGAGGGTCCCACATGGCGAGGCAGACCTCTCCTGTCTTGCCCGCTGCTCCCCTTAGCAGTGTATTTTGTCAGTCTGCCTGTTCTGTCCCCCGCTCTCTCTCTGGTGAATCCTCTCACCCTCCTGTGCATCTGGCCTGTACCCCAGTTCTTGTATAAATAAATAAATAAATATTTAAAAAATTATATTAAAATATAAAATAAAAAGATTTAAAAAGTAAGAAAACAGATGAGCCAAACAGTATAAATCTCCAAGTCACTGACCCTATGTCCACATTTTACAAAAGCGTAAATGACTGTTTCCAACTGTTGGATGAGTTGAACACTCATGTAGCATTTGACATTTGATCAGTGCTTTAGAGGCCATATAGATGTACATGAAGAGCTTTCTAGGTACAGGGGATAGTATGAACCAAAGTTCTGTGTAGATTCAGGTGATAGTGAGGAGCCGTGACCTAAATGTATGTAGCATTCTTTGAAAAAAGAATGATTAAAAAAAAAAAACTTTATGTAAATAATGAAAGATACTGAGTGTTATAATAATGAGTTTGAAAGTCATTTTTTTAGAAGTTTGATGGAAATTTATCAATGGTGACATTATCATAAGGAAGAAGAATCTGAGTTTTTCATGAGGGCAGCATTGCTTATCTTTAATTAATTAGCTATAGAACATAGAACCTATGCAGTTAGATGATTTGAGAAGAGTTTTGCTTCATGAAATTTATATGTTGTTAAATTTTGTCTTCCCATACATGGACATCTTTTTCATTAAAAGGCTAGTTTGTCAATACCTTGTATTGAAAGCAACAAACACATTACCATTAAGTATCTGCTTTTCAGATACACTTTGAAGGCATAAAAATTGAACAATTATTTACGACTACTAGTCTGATTGAGGGAAGTTACAAGTGCATAAAAGATCTTTTTTGAGCATAATTACATGCTGCTTTTTATAGAACTAAAATGTAAGTACTATAACTTAAAGTACGAAGAGAGGAGTACAACTTGTCTATAGTAATTAAAGAAATGGAAATAGGACCAGAACTTCAAGAGTGAGAAACATTTAGAAAGGAAGAATAAACACACTGAGTTAATGTAGTTGGAGAAAGAATGAGTAAAACTTCACTACCACATTTAGTTGTAACATTTTCCAAGAATTTGAGAGAATAGACAGCATTCTGACAACACAAATAAATACTGTTTGTGGAGTAAAAGTACAAATAAGGAAATGTAAGGAACAGTATAATAATCAAGTTTCAATTCAATGCCCAAAATAGAGGCCCTACACTTCAATAATGGAGACAGCCATATCAACCAATATGACAGCCATGTAAACCAATATTAAATCAATAAAAAATATATTTTTAAAAGTTTCAATTTTGGGCCTCACTGGTAGTGCAAGGGGTTAAGTCTCAGCAGTATCTAGCTATTGGCAAGCCACTGCAGCACAAATTCAATCCCTGGCCTAGGAGCTGACCCACATGGTACAGCAGACCTCTACTGTGTCACCCACTGCTCCCCTCAGCAGTGTATTTCAGTCAGTCTGCCTGTTCTACTCCTTACTCTGTCTCTGGTGAATCCTCTTACCCCCTGCACCTATGGCCTATACCCCCATTCTTCCGTGCATATATAAATAAAATATTTTTAATTAAAAATAATTTAGAGACTATTTTTATATTTTTAATATTTTACATATTTTTGAAAATATTAATCACAGTTCCACAGTTTCTCCTTGGCATATAAGATAATATTAATTTCAAAAATAATTAAATTGCCACCAAGAGAAGTTCTCAGGAACAAATGTTTCATGAAGATAGAAAACCATTTGCTTTTTAATTTGGTGACTTTATTTTCCAGTCCAAATATCGGAATACAATAGTTAGTTATGTTTTAAAACAATGCAAATTTATTTCTTTGTTGGAATTTTTATCTTTTTTTGTTATACACAATGGTGAAAAACTGAAAATGTTCCCTCTATATTCTGGAAAGACAAGGGTGTTCATTCTCATCACTATATTCAAAATAGCATTGGAAATTCTATCTTAGAGCAATCAAGCAAGACAATGATATAAAAGGAATCCAAATTAGGAAAAAATAAGTTAAAATATCATTATTTTCAGATGACATGATAATATACATAAAAAATTCCACCAAACAAAAACTAATGGAAACAATAAATAAGTACAGTACAGTGGCAGGTTACAAAATAACTTCACAAAAATCAGTTGCTTTCATTTATATATGCAAACAAACTAGAAGAGAAAGAATTAAAATAATACGATCACACAAAGAAATCAATACCTATGAATAAACTTAACAAAGGAGGTAAAAGACATGTACAATGAAAATTATAAGACATTGTTAAAAAATAGAAAACAATACAAAAAGAAAAAATATCCTCTGCTCATGGATTAGAAGAATTAACATTGTTAAAATCTCCATCTTACTTAAATTCATTTTTAAAAGTGGATTGCATTACATACAAATTTAATAGGTTATGCATAAAATACCACAATGGTTGATTTAAAAATGGGCCATGTATTTTTAAACTTTTGCTTAATATTGTTGTAGATAAATCTATTAAACTCTCCTGTTTTACCCAACTCTAACTGTGGCAATATTTTATTCCTCAAATTTCACATACACAAATATTTCTCTTCTGTCCCCCTATTTCTGTGACTATGAATTCAAGACTACATACAACTTGTATATTTATAAAAGCCGTTGGCAATAATTCTGGAGTTTTAAGACTAGAATGCTCAAAACTGATATTATTTGTACCCACCTATACAAGTATACATGTTCGCATGTGTATCAATATTTCTTTTGTAAAATATCTTCAAGTAATATGCTTTAGAATCACATATTGTTATATACCCTTTTAAAACTCAAAGCACTTCCCTAATCACAAATCCAAATTGCAAATTATAATATTCTATTAATAGTTCAGTTAGTTTCATACATAGATAGATATCATAGGTGACCTAACCACTACTAATTCATAAGTTATTTTCAGGCATGCCTGATGAATTATTTCTTTAAAATTCAAAATATTATTTTCCCATTCATTAAAAGATAATATTTACTGAGGTGTAGAAAGACTTAACAATTTGTCCAACCATAATTAATGTTGGCATTTGAATTGGTCTTCAGAACGTAAAATTTTTACCACATTATTAAACCCTATCATCAAGAACTTATAATAACAATTTATTGTACTAATTTATTAAATTATTGTGATCTACTGAGAAAAATATCCAAATAAATGCCATGGTCCCACTGTCCATTATCTTCTTTACATGTATTATTTCAATATAATCAATACCTCATCAGTTAATTTTTATTATGTTGCAAATGGGGGTCATCTTTGTTGTATAGACCTGAAAAGGCAGTCAGACTTTGAAATAGCTTGAGACAATTATTCATATTCAGGACTATAGAGTATTAAGTACAATAGAGCCTGGGAAAGATATATGAATAACATTAGATTTTTTTGTTTAAATTGAAGTGTTACTTTACTGCTTAGTAATATAATTTATTTTTCCTACTATATTTTGTAGTCCAATGAAGTTTCAATATCTCTCTGCTCTAGATTGCCAGCTTTCAATTACCAACAGTGGACTATCCACTTGAAAGGCACATGTCTCAACCCTCATCGATTTCCCTCTATTTCAGAGTTGTTGCTGTCACGAGTGATGATGTCTGATGTTTCATTTTCATAGGATGATTGTACCCAGGGGCTTTCTAGCAGTTGTATTTTGTGTCTTATGGACATCAAAAGTTATGCCCTCACCGTAACTTCCTAACAGAGTACTATTCATATACTAACAATTATGAATCCAATCAGTACTTTATTATTATTCTACTTACTTGATTTAGTCATTCATACTTCGGGAGTATAATACATCCAGTCTCTTGTTTGTTCTATGCACTGCCACTATGCATTGAGTTGAGTGCTTTGCAGCTATTTTTCCTTCAATAATAACATCTCTTTTCTCATCCTGTATCCTGGAGCATTTTTTGGATTTGTCATTTGGCTCCAGGATCTGTTTGCATTAATTTATACTAAACTGAATTTTTTTTGTCTTCAAGCCAAGCCACTTAAATTATCTAAATGTGTCAGTAAGTTCTAACGGATGTTTTCTTACATTTCCTGTTCTGCTTTTTAACTTTAGAGTATTAATAATTGTGCAATCTATTGTAAATCTAATTTGAATAATTTTTAATTCAATTAGATGTTTGATGTGTTTTCTCACAAATGTATTTTTGAGAATTCCTTTCATGTTTCCTTCCTGTCTCTAGGTCCCCAAAAAATGAGTACAGTCATCTTTTCTCCAAGGTACCTTTCAGTTGAGGTTATTTTTTTAAGTGATCTCAGTGGAAATTGGACTTCTTACATATTTGGCTTATTTACACATAATTAATCCTAAATTGCCATTTGATACTTGCATGTGCTTTTGCTTATTTTGTGAAGCTACCATACCATCTGTAGGAGTGGAGTGTGTGTAAGTGTGTGTCTCACCATGGGGAAAAAAAGAATGATAATTTGTAGTCAACCACTGGGACCCAAGTGCTCATTTTTTTAGTTTCTTTCATCTGTAGGCAAATTGTTTTTATCCATCTACTTTTAATATAAGAATGCATTTTAGAGTAAAGGCTGTTCCTTGACTGTTGCCAAAGCCATTAAAAAGTCAGCTGTAAAATTAGCTTAAGATTTGTACTTGTTTGCTTTCTACCACACTAGAGAATGCTTCCACTAGTTGTTTTAATAGTGGGATTCCCACTATTCGACACGATAAAGCTCAAAATAGGAGGGACATAATTATTAACTGTGAGTTTTATATATATATATATATATATATATGTATATAATTTGACTTGAGAAAAAGTAACTGTTCTCTACACTTTTTAAATTAGCCTACAGCAAATCTTCTAAGTGTTTGTTTTCCAAAGAGACTTGCCCTCTCCATGGGAAAGGCACAGCTTTTCACAAATAACAGTTTGACTGTTTCTATAGTGATACCTCCTACTTTCCACACTGAATGGTGACAGTGTATTGCAGACTTAGGTTATCCACTGTCATCATACATTCCTTCACTTCATCATTTCCTATGCAGTATGATGCCCTGCCCAATCTGTGGACATCATTAAAAAAGAAAATAGAAAAGCACTAATATAAATTTTCAGTGTTAGTGTTTTTTGTGTACTTCTTTACCTGCCCTCTTGATTATTGTACTTTGAAATCACCAAGATTCCTCCTTATTCTCAAATTCCAATGATTCTTGTTCTTTAAAAATATCTTGTATGTAAACAGATCTTTCTTCTTAAACTTTATTTTGTTGAAAGTTATAAAGTATATAATATGCCAAATATTTCACATTCCATTTTCAGGTACACGGATATTAAACTCTAGTTGTTTCTTTTATCTTAACTAGGTCATAAACCATCACACTCTAAAAGGAAGAAATTTTGAGACAAAATAATGAAAAGGCTTTAAAGGCAAAATGTTACATTACCTCTGTTTTTACATTGAAACTCTTTGTGTGTTTAAGATTTCCCTTGTTCATCACCCTTTTTTTCCTCTGCATCTTCTTACTTTCGAACCAGCCCGTATGTTTTTATCTTACATTTTCTGTAAAGATATTTCTGAAGATACTTAAAAATCTCTTAGAAGACGGGTAACAAATACTGATCATAGAAAAGGGAGTTTTAGATTCAAAGTTGAGAGCTGTATCTTTTCTACTTTTTGGCTGCTGATTATCAAGTTAGAAGTTAATATGAGCACCCATGGAACAGACCTGTGGAAGTCACTGAAATACAGAGCTGTTATCTATTCTTATTGAGTTTTGAGGAATACAGTTCCAGATAAGATAGTTGAATTCACAGGATACACCTGCCAGAAAAAAAGAAAAGTGTAGGTTCTAAGGATGTGATGAATAACCTTTTTTCCTTTGTAAACATCAAGCATTATGTACTTGAAAGTTTCAGTCCAATGAAGATGTTGTTTTCTGTCTAAGGTGTTGGTTTAAGCCTAAAACTAAACTTATGGTGCCTAGAGGGAAAAACTGTAGTAGAAATGATCAAAATGCTTTCACAAATATCTCAACTTGGAACAGCAGAATGTGGGTACATACTCCCAGAGGAAATCCCCTAATCTGAGACTCCAAGCTGAGCATCTAAAATTTCTTCATTTTCTGACCGCTTCTGATTTGAGATTCTCTTTAGGAAGCATGTGAAAGCTTAGGTACAAAGCTAAATTCGCCAAGAGTGAAAGTTATCCAATAGTACAAAAATTTACATTTCCTCAAATTGTATTTCCTTTTGTTTCTAGTACTAATATTTATGTATAGATACAGTGTCACTTTAGATAGAATTCTATTTTTGTGCTCAAAAGGGCATACATCTGAATTTCCAGTTTTTCTACTTAAAGAATTTTTCAATTTGAGCATGAATTAAATGAAGATCAAGCACTTTTATCAGCTTTCACATACAGTATCTTACTTAATCATCTCAATTCTATACATGAGTGGTTATCTTTTAAATATTTAGTCGGGCCTCCCCGGTGGCACAGCGGTTGAGCGCTGGGTTGCCTGGCTGCCCGTGACCTCTTCAGCACCGGTTCGATCCCTGGTTGCTCCCCGGCCACCAGAGGAGGGTCCCGCATGTTGCGCAGACCTCTCCTGCCGCCCGCTGCTCCCCTCAGCAGTGTACTTCATCAGTCTGCCTGATCTGCAACCTGCTCTGGCTCTGGTGAATTCTCTCTCCCTCCCACGCTTCTGACTGTACCCAGTGTTTGTATAAATTAATAAATACATCTTTAAAAAATATTTAGATTATGTGTAATGTAATTATATTGCCTAAAAATGATGTCATAAGTTTAGCTGCATTGCAAGACAAGGTTCCAATAATACAACTTTTAAAAAATTGGAAAATATCATCATATTAATAAAAATAGAATATGTGAAACTATCCAGTGTTTTACTTTAAAGTCTGGTGACATTTAAAACATTTGATATTTTGAGGTCTCTTTACTGATTTCAAAAATAATTCCTCTAACATCGTTATACTTCATTATAATTCATTTTAGTTTGACTGCTAATTAGGCTATGCACACTATACTTAATTAAAAAATAGTGATTCATGTTCATGTCCATGAAACAAAAAGGAAAATCAAGTAATATGAATACCAAACATTAGAAAAACTAAAATTTCTCCTGATTTATTCCTTTGAAAATTAACTTTAGGAATCTCTTTGTTGACACCCTGAAGAGCAAATAAATGCATCTGAATTTAGAGACCAGAAACCAAATTTGAAGTGTCAATAAGACATTTATTTGTTTTGTGATTTTTTTTTTAACTTGTTAAGTTGTGCCTTCATTCTTAATCAACAGTAAGTGAATCTCTGATTTGTAGCCATGCTCTCATTTTTTTATACAGAGAAAGATAATTGTACAATAGTTGGGTATTATATATCTACATATAGTATTTTCTTATTCTCTGATTCTTAAATTCATAATATGAACTTTAATTCACATTACAAAGCATTATCAGTCCGGGTCATTGGCTCAAGGAAGTGTTGGCAATACTATAGTGAAAAATTTTATCAAGTACTAAACACTATGATAATTCACACCAGGTATTAATCAATTGATTCTACTCATTGATTATTCACAGTAGGAATTAGTCAATTTGCTATCTTTCATATGATGACAAGACAGGAAGGCAGAATTTTCAATGAAGACATTTAATGCCTTGATGAATAGTTTCGATAGTCAGCAATATCTAAATTTAAAACCCAAATGCAACCTTTTATAACAAATAGATTATATTAGAATTGGCTGTCTTTCAAGAGGAAGGTAGGACTTAGGGACCTGGCATGCTGCCTGACACATAACATGTGTTTTACAATATTCAGAGAGAATGAAAGTATATATTCCAGGTCCTCCAAATTGCTCCACTAATTTGCATAATCTGTAAATTCCTGCATAAACAAATATGAAGTTCCTTGGCTCCTTAGAGTTTGTAATAATGTCTGTGAATTATTAGTAGTAGATTATAAATAAAATTGGGAGATATTGATTTTTAAAATGTAGGTATCAAAACTGAGATCATATGGAAAATATAGGGCAAATGTGATTCTTACGTAAGTGGAAACTTCCCTGGTTGACATTTAAAAATATACACTGCAGTCTTTTCACTAAAAAAGACACTGGAATGGAAGCTGCCCACGCTCTCTCATGTAGAAAGTGGGAAGATGTTCCCAGCAGCCTCTCAACCTTGCTCTGTATGCTCTGTGTATCTTGCATCATATGCACTCAGTGAGAATGCAAGCGTGCGGATGTTTACTAAACAGCAGGGTACACACTTTCCTACTGCAGTCATAAGAAGAAGAGCAGAACATATGCTTGAATGTTCCAAATAATTTGTTAGACGATACATGTGGATCTATATCTAATATGAAATTAATTTTTCACACACTTGCAGAGCTCTGTAACCAGATTTTTACACAGTGGGTTGTGATATTGTAATCCCTCATTCATGAGCCATGTGTTTGAATTACACTACTTGAATTATCAAAGTCATCTTGCTGTTTGAATGCCGCTGGCATCATATTTGAAAAAAAATCATAATCAAGTCTAGATCCTTTAGGGGAGATGTTGATACTGCCCCTGTAGGTGGTACAATAGATGCTAGTTAGTGACTTGAAGCTAATTTTTCTATTTCAAGTACTTATGAAACATTGTTTCTCCAAATGATACTGTATTTCAAACAGATCCCCCCACCACACACACACACTCACACATATATACATTCATGCTTTTGCACCTGGAATGTTTTAGTTTCTTCATTCTAAAATACTATTGGAAAAAAATAATTCAAAGGACCTTTGAAAATTTGAAATATTTCTATAATTTTATAGAGGATTTGATACTTAGGGAATCTTTAAACCTCTAGATGCCCTGCTAAATGAGTTTTAGCTAGTTAACTGAGTCTTATTTAATGATTTGGCCTCAAAAGAATCTTACAAAGCATATTTTATAGAGCACCTATTTTAAGCCAAATATTTCCCCAGGCATCTTCATTTATCTCATTTACGTCTGACAGCTTTATAATATAATTTCCATGGGATAGCAATGAAAACCTATAGGAGTTCTATGTATGGTTATACAGCACAGTGCTGTTCCAGATCCAAGTTTGATCTAGGCTTAGTTTATTGCCAGCTTTGATAAAAATTCAGAGAGTATGTTTATCATATATTCAGGTAGTATGAAGATCTGCAAGGCTAATGACAGAATATGGATAAAGAAAGTTTCTTAGTGATTGGAAAGATAAAAACAGAAATGAGTGAGCTTGTGTGTGATGTTCTATATGGGTTAATGTATATATATGTATATGTGAATATGTATCTCTATATATGAATTAACTATTCAGTGAATCAAATAAGATTCAGAGTGTTAAATTGATCATGACTTTATAATCAAGTATATTTAAAAATTACTGAAAAATGGTAGTATTTTCTTAGATCAGATTAAGGAATTTAATGATTTGACTATATATATGGCTGGGCAAGTCATATCTAGAGGTTTATATTCAGTTGTGTACACTAAACACTCATTGCTAGTTAGAGTATATACAAAGGAGAGAATCTTGGATAGTGGCAATGTGGACACTATTCCCTATGGCAACCAGGCTTGATATATCTGGTAAACAAGACTTGGAAACCCTGGGTAGAGATGGGGAAGGAGTGTGTATGTTTTCTATACTGGCAATTAAATGACTGTGAAATGATCAAAATATGGCATTCAGTAGATACTCAGTGCATGGGGATTAGGAGAAAAGCCTGCCACATTAAAAGGAAAATTATAAAAATGAAAACTGTTCAACAGTAGAAAAGATTGAAATGAATTTCTTGTCCTTGCAAGTACATTTTCCATAATGAAAGGTAAATTGGGCTCTTTGGCAGTCATTCCTTTTATTTTAAATACTTAAGATTTTATACTTAAAATGTGGAATTTGGTAGTAAGAGAAAATAACTTGTACATGTTTGAAATGAACACAAAATGCAATTTCTTCTATAATGTAGTCTCTTAAAATTTTATGTATATATTATGCTACTATTTCATACCAAGTCATAATAACATACAGTAACATAAAAAGCTGACTCATTAATATGGTTTACTCAAAATAAACCATTCTCTTCAGATGAAGGTAAAGTTGACATTAGCTTTTTCTTATCAATGTGATTTTTTTTAAGAATAAATGGGAAAAAGGGAAATGGTGCATATTACATAGTTATTTAATGGTAACTCATCATTTATATATACATTAAGATAGTAGAACTCAAATGTTAGTCTTATAAATTTGAAAACATGGAACTACCTGCTTCCTAGAATGATTCATGAATATGGCCTAGTATTTTTGTTTGAAATTTCTTCATATTTAATTAATCATATATTATCATCATCCCATCAGTCATTTTATACCAAGGTTTAAAGATTATATTGCAAAAAACATTTCTGATTTTCAAGCCCAACTACAGAGATGAAAGGAAGAAATTGCACTGGCCAATATATTTGAATGTATTTGTTTAATTTTAAAGGCCTAAAAATTGAATCCCAAAGAATTTGATCCATAATTGTTCTCAGATATCAGATTGAGTTTGATATATGCAGTTGGATTCCCTACAGAAATAGTACTATTTTTTTTACATGATATTTTATTTTTATTTATTTATTTTTAATTAATAAATTTTATTTTTATATTCCCCATACAATTGCAATCCCCCCATTCTGACCCCAATCCCTCCCCTCCCGCCCCCCACCCCCCAAAAAGTGTCTCTGGTTCATAGTTTTTGTTGATTTTGATTTTCACTTTCTTATAGTTATTCATTTTCCTGGTCCCTTATTTAAGTATTCTAGATTCCTGCTATGAGTGAGACCATCCAGTATTTTTCTTTTTCTTTTTGGCTTATTTCACTGAGCATGATCCCTTCCAGCGCCATCCATGTTGCTGCAAATTGCATGTGTTTATCTTTTTTGAATGCTGAGTAATATTCCATGGTATATATGTACCACATCTTCTTGATCCAGTCATCTATTTTTGGGCATTTGGGCTGTTTCCAAAGCTTAGCTATTGTAAATAGTGCTGCTATAAACATGGGGGTGCAGGTGTTCTTTGGAATTGATGTTTCTGTGTTCTTTGGGTAAATACCTAGGAGTGGAATTGCTGGATCCTGTGGAAGCTCTATGTTTAGTAGGTCCAGAAATCTCCACACAGCTCTCCATAGTGGTTGGACCAGTTTGCACTCCCACCAACAGTGCAGAAGAGTTCCTTTTTCTCCACAACCTCGCCAACATTTGTTGTTGCTAGTTTTTTTAATATGTGCCATTCTCACTGGTGTAAGATGGTATCTCATGGTAGTTTTGATTTGCATTTCCCTGATTGCAAGTGATGTTGAACATTTTTTCATATGCCTGTTGGCCATTCGCATTTCCTCTTCAGAGAAGTTTCTTTTTAGCTCCTCTGTCCATTTTTTGACTGGATTATTTTCTTTGTTGTTGTTGAGTCTCATCAGCTCTTTGCAGATTTTTGTGATCAGTCCTTTATCATTAGTGTTGTGTGCAAAAATTTTCTCCCAGTTGGTGGTGTTTCTCTTTGTTTTTGTTATTGTCTCTTTTGCTGTGCAGAAGCTCTTTAATTTGATGTAGTCCCAGCTGTTGATCTTTGCCTTCACTATCACTGCTTTGGGTGATGTGTCTGTAAAGATGTCTTTGATATGCAAATCACGTAGTGTTTCGCTTATATTTCCTTCTATGTATTTTATGGTTTCAGGTCTCATGTCTAGTTCTTTAATCCATTTTGAGTTGATTTTAGTATATGGTGTGAGGTAGTGGTCAAGAAATAGTACTATTAAGGGGTTGAATAAAAAGTGTTGGACTAAAAAAAGGCATCTTGTTTTATTAAATCACCCATCATATTGTTTTCATTTTAATTTTCCATGCCCAGTTTTTCCCTAGTATTGTGATTTATGAAGAATCATTATATGCTTAACATTTTAATCATGTTGTATGTATGCTGGTGACATGTGGATGGCCAGATATAATAAATTATTTTAGCTTTATTCTTCAAAATTTGAATTTAAAAAGACAGGTCAACATTCTAAAAGAAAAAAAAAATAGAAGCTGAATTTATTGCATGAATAAATTCACTAAAGTATTGCACATAATAATTTTTATATTTCTCTACACCCAGTAATAGAATAATTGTGACATATAGTGCAAGGCAATAGAGATAATGTTTAAACAATCAAAATATTGTGTTAAAATATGCTATTTTATGTATAGAAAGAATTCTCACTCATTCTTTTTTTTTAGATTTATTTATTTATGAAAAAAGAACTAGGGTACAGGCCAGAGGTGCTGGGGGTAAGAGGATTCACCAGTGACAGAGTGGGGAACAGAACAGGCAGAGTGACTGAAATACACTGCTGAGGGGAGCAGCGGGCAAGACAGGAGAGGTCTGCTGTGCCATATGGTTTGCTCCCTGGCTGACCAGGGATTGAACTCGTGCTGCAGAAGCTGTGGGTTGCTTCATAGTGCTGCTTCTTAACCCCTTGCACCACCAGGGAAGCCCAAATTATCACTCATTCTTTTCGGGGTTAAGAGATGAGTTTTGGGGTCTCCCTGGTGGCACAGTGGTTGAGCGCTGGGCTGGGAAGCTGCCTACAGTTCCTGCAGCACTGGTTTGATTCCCCGGCCACCTGGCGTGAGTCCCACATGGCACGCAGACCTCTCCTGCCGCCCGCTACTCCCCTCAGCAGTGTACTTCGGTCCTTCTGCCTGCTCTGCTCCCCGCTCTGGCTCTGGTGAATTTTCTCACCCTCTCGGGCTTCTGACTGTACCCAGTGCTTGTAGCAATAAATAAATAAATCTTAAAAAAAAGGAAAAAAAAAAAAGAGATGAGTTTTGACATGTGCCCAGATGGCTGATAAGTGTGCCATGTAATAATAAAGATAATGTGAAAATTTCAGACCAAAGGGATAAAAAATGAAGGGAAATAGGAGAAGAAATAGCATTGACTAGAAAAATGATTTGATCTTTTTCTGAGTGTGAAGAAGTAGGTCTATAAGTTGTACTAAGGTAGATCAAGAAATGTCTCATAAAAATATAAATAATATGAAATCCAAGCTGTTAGTGACAGGAACATACAGCAGTATGGTAAAAGATAATTTTGGCAGCTGTATGGTAGAGGGATTCAAGTATAAAAAGTCCATTCCAAAGTGATGAGCAATAGTGACAAACATCAGTAGCTCTCTTAGGAATTGAAGAGAATTGTGTTTTCTCTGGACTTCAGTTTCTCTCACAAGAGTCTGCCTTCCTTCTGTTTCTCTTCCTTCTTCCTATCTTAAAAAAAAAAAAAAAAAAAAAAAAAAGAGTTCAGTGCTTATCCCCAGTCTTCTAGTTACTAGAGAAACAGTAGTGAATGAAGAAAGGAGAGAGTAACATAAATATGAGTTTGTTTGTGTATTTTTCACAACTGCCCCCAACTTCAAAGTTGGGGGAAATTAACAAGGTTTTGCAAATGCAAGTGCAATGAACAAATACTGAATTCAACAAGATATTGAATAAATAGCAGGTCTTACAGAAAAAGCAGAAATGGAGATAAGTATGCAAAATGAATTCTCACTTTTTCTGCAACAATGTTATCATTTTTAAAATATCACTATGCTTCAGTTTTCTTCCCTTGAAAGGTAGCAGGTATAAAGTATTCAGCATCTGTTCTAGTCTTCAATAGTGTTAGTCATCACAATGATGATGATTAAGGCATGTTTAAAGGACATGATTGAAACTCCTCTTTATTGTTACTGGTATCAATTTTTAAACTCTGTGTTAATTTTTTCATCTTAAAATCACCTCTTTAAATGTTCCATCTTCATTAAGAGAGCTGGAATTGTCATGAAGGGTTTCTATGTGGGAACAAGGACCGTTAGTTGTGGGTCAGACCTAAAAGGGAACAGAATCTGTGGTTACTGAGGAATGAAAATCATGTGTGGTTTGATTGAATCTAAAATTCAGTGAATTTAAGTTGAGCAAGAACTAGTTGAAGGCACATTTTATTTTCCCACAGAATAACAACAATTTTATTTACATTACTTTATATCAGTCTGTATCAATGTTTATATCTTTATTATTATTATTATCTATATCTAAACTTTAATAGTTTTAAATATATTCTCACCATGCTAATTTATAAGTTCTTAAAGACAACCAGATATCCCCCATGTTTTTAAAGCTACACTTCCCTAGCATGGTGACTGTTATATGGTAGCCATATAATAACTGCCTATTCTACTAAGTCAGATATAAGATATGTAACATATCTTTTAATGTCCAACTGTTCCTTTATGTGAATAGAAATTACCAACTCAGCCCCTGCCATATCATTGTCAGCACCTGCTTCTATATCATTTGTCCCTTGATAATTGCATGGCTAGCAAATTTACTTTGTAAGTAGATTTAAAAGTGTCTAGTATCTATCTTCAGTCTTCATTTATTCTGGGTTCATGTTGGTGATGTTTTCCAGAGAAATTGTACAAACACCTTCTATAGAAAACACAACGCAGTTTTGTTCCCATCTTTCTTATATTTTTCTTGTCCATGGTTGGTATTCCTCAAATGTTTATTAAAAATGTGTAAAAGAAAGATACGTTTATATATATGGGTATATCTTCTATAAGAGAATATGAAAGCCATAGTTAATATAAAGGATTATAATATTCTATAAAGTTGCATATGAACTTTTAAAAATTTTGATAATGACTTAAAAATAAGTTAGTATTATTGAAATTCACCTTGTAAATAAACATAATTATAAAAGTAATTATAGAATTTTGTCATAGTAAAATTACTTAATTTGCCCAGTGGTACTGTTATCTTCATAAACTAATATTGAATTTAGCCTTGCTAAATTTGTATTGCATATTACATTTTAGAAGCAGTTTTAGGAACCCATTTTTAACTGTCAGATGTCATATTATATCAGTGAAATTTGAATCACTCATTACATTTTGGCATTTACGTTATGACAGAAAATCAGTCTAAGAATCCTATTTAGAGACTGATTTTAACTTTAATTTATTATTTAATAATGTCATATTTTTCATCAATCTACCAATTATATTTATGTTAAATACATACTATAAAATAAAATTGTAATTAACCATGATAAAATTAGTTGAAATACACATTTATTTTTTCAACAATAAGAAAAATAACTATAACTTTTTTACACTTAAGTTTTTACATGGAAGTGTTTTGTTTTGAGGTAATATTGGTTTATAACACTGTATATGATTGAGAAGCATAGATTCACACTATTTCATATGTGTGTGACCACACCCCTCCCAGCACGAAGGCACTCATAATCTTCTGCCACAGTCCATGTATCCTACACTTGATTTTGAAAGGGAAAATGAAATGGAAACAAAAAATATCTAGATTTTTTTTTAAAAAAATCATAATACTTGACAGATGTCAGAAATTTTTCATCTCAATTTTTTTTTTTACTTGACCCCTATAGATTTACATTATAAGTGATTTTTAAGCAGTTTATTTTTTTGGCAGTAGCAAAAACAAAGTCACAAAAGAAAGATGAGAGCTTGTTATACATTCCAGATAATATATTCAGAATATAATTTTAAAATAGCATGACCTAACAAATTATTTCTCCTTTACTTTCAGTTATTTATCATGTTTCTATTTTTTTTTTAATTACAGCTATATTCTCATCACACATCTATACCTCTGCTTTGTCTTTTACATTTTATGATTCACATAAAAATATTAAATCATTTGCTATTGAGTTACTTAGCATTGCACACTGTAGTCTCCCTTAAGGGATGAAATATTACTAAGAGATAAGCAATTAGGTATTTTAAATATTTAGATACCCAAATATCATTCTACAATCTTAGTCTCTCTTATTGAGACAAATTGTTCCCTGGTTCTGCATCCATAAACATCACCAGAGAGAACATTAATAATCATTAGGTATGTGCCTCAATAGAAATTGGAAAATAGTTTAATGGGATTTTAACTTAAATGAAGACCAAGCGTGAGTAACTCTTATTTTCCATGTATCCTCAGGGTCTGAGAGATAAACACTAACAAGAAAATAATCACTTATCTGTTAGTTTACTCTTTCTTCCTGAGTGAGTTGAAGAATAAAGGACTCAAAAATCAAAAGTAAGACTGCAGTCCAGCCTTCTATTATATGTTGAATACAAAAAAATCAAAATAAGAGACAGACTCATTTTACTACTTCTATAGACAGAGAAACATACAGGCTTAGTTTTTGGATTTTCAATATTAATACCTATTCTCTAACAATAATTATGTCTTGCTTATACTCACTAAACCTTAGAAAATGTCAGAAATTAAGTATACATCTCTACTGTCATATGATGGTATCCATACATCTGTGAGTGTTTTCTCCAAGATCTCAAAGAGCAATATCTGTAGAAATGATAAAGTAGAAACAGATTCTCATTTAACAAATGCATTTATTCCTGTCTCTTCTGATTTTTTTTTTCTTTCTTCCTGCAATAGCAGAGTCATCTACTCACACTATCTTCAGTTTTGTTTTGTTTTGTCTTGTTTTTTTTTTTTGTTGTTGTTGTTGTTGTTTTGTTTTTTTTTTTTTTTGGTTTTTTTTTTGCTTAGAAATGAAGCAAAATATCAAAGTGAGGACATTACAGAGAAACTTTGCAGACTGGAAAAAATAAGCAGTGTTGACTCTAGAGAAAATTACTTTGCTCACAAATTTTGGATACTGTTAAATATAAACTAATGTTTTCAATGTCTAAGTGCATTTTGAATGTGTTTTGGTAGTTATATGATGAGATATTGAGAGTAAATCATCCATAATCACTTTTTTTATTAAATGACTTTAAGTATAACAACAAAAAGGAAACTAACTTAGGTTCTGAATAAAATTGATCTTCTTTCAAAGCCTCTAATATCTGTTTTTCTATCTTTCCACCACTACCCCCAACCCATTTTGAGGGGAGCATGGAATAGGGAGTCAGCCTCAAGAAAATGAATGAGCCAATGACCAAAGAAACTCAGAAATGTTCCCATCCTTAGGAAGAAAATGAGAAATGCCAAACAGGATGTTTGCATTAAAATTTGCTAAATACCACAAAGTATGTTTTGTGTTATAGTTTCTGTCAATTGGCCTATAGTGCCAAAGGCTCCCTGGAAATTTTGCATGTCACATAGTTTGTACAGCAGATTATTACTATCATCATAGTCGTTGTCTTTGTTGTCATCATCATCATCATCATCATCATCATCATCATCATTTGGTGTTATCGCAACAATTTAGCTTCAGAATCTGCTTCACCATCTTTTATGTTGGAAAATTGAAAGTCAAGTTGATTTCTTGAGATTTGTCACAATGATCACTTATTATTTTGAAAGCAGTATACTAAATGTTCTTTTCCCTCAAGTATCTTAACTCTCAAAACCAAAATCTGAAGTTATTGTTATTATTACCATTGTTTTTCAAATATGCAAACTGAAGCCAGAAATTTTAAATATATATGTATTATATATATAATACATATATTAATTTTAAACTGAGGTAACATTGGTTTACATTGCTGTTTCTATTTTGGAAGTATAGGACCCCCCTTTATATGGAGATGTCATAATGTAGCCACCACCCAAGTACCCACTGTCCACCACCATTTTCCATTCTCTCCCCTTTGTCCGCCCACCCCTTTCCCCCTGGTTGTTAAGTAACTTTTCAAAGGCTGCATGGCCAAGGAGGAATGAAGGAAAATCAGAATCTAAGTGGTATGTTTTCAGACCTTGTTTTTGCTTGTATTTTTAATCTTCCTATAGTCATATGTGACAACCAAATTAACCTCTCAGTAGGAATAGTTTCCTATTTGGATGACACCAACTACTTTTATAATAAAAGGATATTGTGGCTTTGCTTATGCGAATTTCAACATCCCACTGTTAAGACAAATAGACTATTGTATTTATAAGTGTGTCTTACTTGTGGAGGACTGCTAAGACAAATTTAAAAAAGTTGCATTTTCTCCAAAAATATATATTTTCTCAAATGTCTAAAATTATTTAATGAATTTTCTCAATGTTTAGTGTTTTCTTTCTTATAGTTTTTCCTCAAAAATATTATTGCTTCCCACTGCTGTTTCTGCTGTGATTTGCTCTATGATGATAAAATAGAGACTGAGTATCAAAATGCATATTAATTGAAATCTTGGACACAGCAATGATGCAGGTCATAGCACACCTTTTCTTGATGGAGATATGCTCATTTCATGAATCTAGATGGTTCATGTCATATGATACAGTAATAATTTCTGTTGCCAAATTATCCAGTCATTTATATTAAAAGTCACTGTCTTGAAGGAATTTATAGAGTAGTTGAGAAGAAAAATTATAGGCGGATCATTATAATAGAGAGTGACAAAAGCAATGAAAATTATAGGCAGGATGGATTCCCTGCATACAGATGAATCAAACCAACCTGGAACATCTTAAGAAACTTTTCAGAAATGGGAAGCCCTCAACTGAAAATTAATGAGTTAGGGAAACAAAAGAGAGAGACAGAGAGAGAGAGAGACAGAGACAGAGACAAAGACAGAGAGAGAGAGACAGAGACAGAGACAGAGACAGAGAGAGAGAGAGATTTTATTATCAGTTTACATTTCAGATTGTTTAAAATATTTAATGAAATGAATAGATGACAGATTTTCTTCATGATAACATAATAAGACTTGGCAAAAGCTAAAGTCATCTCTCAATATTAAGTTCCATCAAAGGATGTACATATAATAGTAATTTGAGTGCTGGCTTTCTAAATAGCAGAATGTAGGAATATGGGAGTTCCATGTTAGGCAATGATATCATAAATTTAAGTCCTGTGTGCCTTCTTAACAGGAAAATATATGTTCAGTTAACTGCACACATCTGTTTATCTTCAAAATCACTAGAATTAGTATGCTTTGCAATCCTACTTCTATTTGCCATACACATGTGTCACTGGATAGATACTTTCCTGGTTTAAAATTAAAGTTTTCCATGAGTGATTCTATTTTGCACTCACTTTTGAGCTAATAAACACCTGCAAGTTTTGGGGAAAATTACTTAGACATGTACTATTTCTTTTTCTAAAGAATGTTAATATCAACAATTGAAATTTCAAAACTATTGTTTAATGGCTATAAAACTAATTTGAAGGTAATAGAGCAATGGTGGTGATGCTGCTTAGAATAATATTGCTATAAATAATGATGACATTTGCTATAAAGTTGAACACAAAAGAGACAATTGATGGAAATTTTAGAGTCTGATTGGTGATAGAGTTTTTATGTGGTGGTGTTTTCACTTTGGCTGTCCACCTTCTATATAATTCAGGACCATCATTAAAGGTCTAGGGGCCACCGGGCAGTCAGGGAGAGAAATTGAATTCAATTTCCAAATACGGCAAGAGCAAGTGGGAATCTATAGACAAGGAGGATGGTGGGGTTGGGGGGAGGGGGTCAGTGGATAGAAAATTACTAGGAGAAAACCTCAGGAGTAATATAGATGGGTCTGATCCACCCTGACTTGGATGCTTGCTGAAGACAGGATAATCAGCCATCACCTGAGAGATGGTGGAGGATGAACAATTTGATAAGATATCCAAGCTGATCTGAATACCCAGAGTGAAATGTTCTGTTAAAGTGATTTTGTGGGCTTCTTGCTAAAACTGAATTTTATATGAAAGTGCATAGATGAGCCTCGAAGAAGGTTCAGAAGCCTGGCTAAAATTTGGCCAAGCAAAGAATGTCACAAGAAAGAAAGGAAAGGTTATAAAAGTGCTTTAAATCCTTCAAATCCCTATAGATTTGAATTTCTTGCCTTGTTCTGTGATTTTGTTAACGATCATATGCAAAGTACAATGTCTGTACTGTTTCATTTATTTAGAGACAATTCCATTTTATTTATTTACCAATAGGTACAGCTGTGAAAATATTAAATTCTTTTCCTAAGAGTTGAAGATAATAGTTGAATTGTGTGTAATGGAAACAGCATGGCTCACTGGAGGCATTTTGTGTCCAGAGTGGAATAGCCTTTGACTGATTAAGTGGGCAGACTTTATTGACTACATTATTAAATATGAAATCTATTAAACTTAAGTACAACCTTTCCCCCCTCCAAATGTTAACATCAGTGCCAGTGTGAGAGTAAAACTCGTGACATTTAGAAAGGAGAGAGAATCAGATGAGATTTACCAGAAAGAGGATATATAAATAATTGAATAGGAATGTCTGTAACAATACAGCTCTTTTAGATTATGTGTGACAAAATATTTCTCTATTTTCTGATGGGAAAAAGTTTCTAAGAGGGCTCAATCAGTTTCTTTAGGTTCTGCAATCAGGGTAATTTGGGAGGCTTCCTTCCAAGTTCTGATTTATCACCCCAGTATCCCAAGGGTACTCTGTGTGATTGCCTTGGCACTGATATTTATGCTGGATGAACTCAAAGTGCCACTATTAACTTGATATTATCCTTCTTTAGGTCACAAGGGTGCTATCTTTCAAGAACATTTGGGTGATTTTCACACCATTCGATATCTCACCAACACTGGATGTGTCTTTTCTTTGAAACTTAGAAGGAGCCCACCAGACCTGTAAATAAAATTCAGCAAGTCTCTATAAACATTCCTTTTCCCAGCTGGGATGCCAGTTCACAGACGAGGAAAGTGAGTGCAGTGAAGTAGGGTAAATTAGTGCATTGGCTCCTAGTACCAGCTTTGCAGCTGTGTCATGGTTTCCTTTAGGGCTCCATGAAAATGTAGGTTTTCATGCCTGATATTCTTTCTATTATTGTTATCTATCCTCTTCAGAGGTGTAAGGAATGACCTTTCCCCTAGAAATGCCAAACTGATTCTTTCAGAGAGACTGCTGTTGCTTCTACAGAGACAGGCCTCTGTTTCACTCTTTTGAAGACTCTGCCATTGCAATCACAGGTAAACTACTTAGCAGGAAGGAGACAGTTGCAGGAGTCTCCAAAGTAGGCTCACTCTCACAGTGGAGCCTAGGATTTGCCACTGCCTTGCTGCGTTCAAGCTGCCAGAGCACTTCTTGAATGCTGATATCTTTAGATAGCAAGACCTTCACCGTCCTTGTTTACATTCTTTAAGTGAGGCTTTTCTTTCTGCTGAAAGTTTGCAAGCTGACAGCTTTGGAATGTGAATTTTGCCATGTCCTTTCAGATCAAGTACAGTAGCAATGACAGGAGTTTCCTACACTGTGCAAGTTAGTTTTCTGCAAATCATAGCAGACTTGGGCTAGAGACTGGTGTCAACTCTGCTCACCAACTAGCAGAGACTCTGGGCCAAAGGCAGCAGGCCTGCTACAACCCCAAAAGGCACAAATGTGCCATTCCACCAGGGCACTTTGCCCATGCTCACACAGTTTTTGATATAGGGAGGTCTTTTACATTGTAGGTCCACTGATGTAGAAAAAGGTTAGGAGTGAAAATTTTCTCCTTTTGACCCCTTGTCAAAAATAGATGCCACTTAAGATTTATATTGGTTAAGTATTGGCATTGCTGGGAAGTGGAATGATTGGTTAGGACACTGGGTTTTGAGGAACAGGAGATTCTTTACTCTGGGAACCTTGACACTGTCACTTCTGGTTATTTGCATAGTGCTCAATGATTAGCAAACTCATGATTTCCATATTCTTCTTTGTAATACAATATACCTTGTACTGAAATAGACTGAGGCCCTAAATCCATCAGCCCATAGTAAAAGTAGGCTGTGGATGTTTATAAATTTTTAATAAGATTTATTTATTATTTATATAAGCACGGGGTACACTCAGAAATGTGGGAGGGTGAGAGGATTCACCAGAGCCAGAGCGGGGAGCAGAACAGGCAGAAGGGCCGAAGCACACTGCTGAGGGGAGCAGCGGGCAGCAGGAGAAGTCTGCATGCCATGTTGGACCCTCGCCAGCGGCCGGGGATTGAACTGGTGCTGCAGAGGCTGCGGCAGCTTAGCAGCCCAGCGCTCAAATGCTGTGCCTCCAGTGGAGGCCCTGAATCTTTATAAATTTTTAAGATCCATTACATTCAAATGATTTTGTGCCTCTTTAAGTGATAACAAAGCTGTGTGTTTTATTTCCTTAAAGATAAAGAGTGCAAAGCAATCAGCGTCTCTCTGACATTGACACCACAATATATCCCTTCATGTACGTTCTTCATGGTATATATATTTTTTTTAATAAAAGATTTATTTATTTATACAAGAACTGGGGTACAGGTCAGAGGCATGGGAGAGTAAGAGAATTCACCAGAGACAGAGTGGGGAGCAGAACAGGCAGATGGACCAAAGACACTGCTGAGGGGAACAGTGGGCGAGGCAGAGAGGTCTGCCATGCCATGTGGATTTCTCTATGGCTGGCAGGGAATTGAACCCACGCTGCAGGGGCTGCGGACAGTGTCACAGCGTGGTGCTCAGCCCGCTGCGCCACCTGGGAGACCCGGTTTATATATTCTTATACTGTATTGTCTCAAAATATTTTTGAAATTCCTGTTTTAGGAATATCTGCAAAAAGAGGTTAGTAATTAAGGCAAAAAGAAATTACTTCATTTGATTTTAATAGCATTTCACCAGAAACAGTATTAAGATTAGTTGACTAAATTTGTTCTCTAAACTTGCACTCAGGTGATTTTTATATGTGTCTGAAAACATGCAGGTTTTGTAATTCTAAGAGCATTTAAAAACTGATTATAAAACTTAAAGATGTTTTTTATGAAGTATGGCATAAAAATAACTAATTTACCTATTTAACATTTTACCCATAAAATGTGTTTTAAGCTAAAGTGTTGGTTAAGGGTTGGCATTTCAAAGACTCTTCATTTGAATACAGACATTAACAGAAATTAATATGAGGAAGTGCCAAGCAATGTAACAGTGAATAAGAGAACTTATTTACTGCACCAAAAAGAAAATGTTAAAATGGTGCAACAGAACTCTAAACGCCTTGCAAATAAAAAGAATTCTCAGAAATAAAATATAAAGTTTGGATATCTAAATAATATTTAACTTAAGGAAGGGTCTTATTTAAATTGACTACTTAAATTTCATAAACTAGCTAAACAGCCCTTTGTTATTTTTCATAAAATCATAATTAATTAAGCTCAAGAATTTAGGAAGACATTATTCATGGGCACATGAATGAAGGTTTTGGTTTTGAGAAGAATTACGAAAGTAATTGATACTCAGAGCACTGAGCAGTAGACTCTGAAAACTCATTTTCACTAATAGTTACCATAAAATATTAAATAAAATTATGTCGTGATTATGTAGACATAATAAAATTGATATCAGAGGAAGTAAGAGAGAGAATGCAAAAGCCCTTATGAGGCATTAGGTGTCTACTCAAACATTCTCCTAAGCATGGCAAGACAAAAATCAATGGAGGTGTGAGAAGTTGTTAATTAGGAGGTAGACACATAAAAAATAATTACAGCATGTGAACATTATTACCAGAGAAGGCAGGAGGGAACTCTGGGAACACCCAGGAAGATTCACCTTTGTCTTGTAGAGATTTTTCTCTTGAGGAGACTTCAGCAATGTATACAAATTTGATTGTTAAAATAGAAGCTGAGTCAGGCAAACAAAGAAAGAATCCAGACAGAAGGAAAGTGAATAGCAGCAATGATAAGCCTATATAAATATAAGCCCTTATGACTGGACCCTACATTGTGAATGAACGTGAGAAAAGGTGGATTTGGAAAGACAAGACTACTAGTTATGTCCAACCTTTACATCACGCTAAAGGAATTAACACATTTTGTTTATATCAAAGGAAGAAAAAATATTTTAAAAGATCAAAATTGAGGCATCCATGGGGGCAGAGGGGTTAAAGTCTCAGCATTATTAAGCTATCCCCAACCACTGTAGCATGAATTAGATCCCAGGCCAGGGAGCTGACCCACATGGCGCAGCAGCAGACCTCTCCTGTCTCACCTGCTGCTCCCCTCAGAAGTGTATTTCAGTAGATCTGCCTGTTCTGCCACCTACTCTGTCTCTAGAAAATCCTCTCACCACCACCCTGCCCCGTATGTCTGGCCTACACTGCAGTTCTTGTATGCATAAATAAATAAAATAAATCTTTAAAATATATATAATAAAATCAAATGATCAAATTTGATTCTTAGAAAAAAAGATCATTCCAGCAAGTGTTTGAAAGTAACCACCCCAAATTTGTGAAGTTCCCCAGCTATAATCCCCTCAAGTAACCAAAAAGGAAGTCAAATAAAATGAAAGATGAATAAATGCACCATGTTTAAATTTTACATTGAGGCAGAGGTGACATTAATGATTCAATTGTGCTATTCATCCTGGTAAAGTTATTATTTTGATGGAGCATTAACTAATTAGATTGAAAGAAAGGTTCCATATTCTAGCCATCCCAGAACTTTGATAATGTTATGATTCTTGCATTATTAGGTACAAGGTGAGGAATAAACAGACCTATTATTTAGAGTTTGTTATTTATTTCCACCCATTTTGAGGCTCTATGGCTATTTCTGTGGACAAAGCAAATATTATGAGTCTGTCTATGAGTTTAGAAAAGAAAAACTGTAACTTCAGTGTGTGCATCATATTTGCAAAGCCATGAACACATGTGACAATGAACTGTGGAACATTAATGTCTGTTATATCTTTTCCCTGTCAGATAAAATCTTATCTAAAGTTACTTATTTAGTTGGAGCTGGATGGTTATAGTAAACAAGAGCGAGAGCAAGAGCGAGAGAGAGAGAGAGAGAGAGAGAGAGAGAGAAATAAAGAGGAGAACAAATAAACATACAACTCAAAATAAGGAAGAAATGTTTTTAAACCATTGACATGTAATTTATCTTTTTTTTTAATATTAGGGCTTAAGTAGAACACTGTGAATGAAGATTTATGTGTGCTCCCTAGTTATCTTCAGAAATCCCTGCTATTAACAACATAATTTTCCATAATGTTAAATAGAGCAGCTGCTTTTTTACAGTCTGTGTTCTAGTCACTTAACATTCTTTTTCCTTATCTTTTCAAACCCCCAGCTCAATACACATCTATTGTTAATCAATACAATGAAAAAAAAATCTTGACTGCTCATTTATTTTCTAGGAGATTTCGGTAAACTGAGTGTATCAATGGAAAAATGCTTATTTGCTCAAAGGCAAAGCAGTCGTTTGAGCTTCAAAAGTAAAACATAGATTGTGAATTATGGTAAAGCTCAAGTGTCTCCATGGACTTTGGCCTCTTCAAACACTTTGCTATAAAATAGTGTTAATGTTCTGATGTTTCAGAATTTAAGACAGGTGTGGATAATTAGCATATGGGCTAGAGGAACATAAATGGTGTTGAAAAATTCTTGAAAAATTGAAACTTAAATTAAAAAAAGAGTAAAAGATTATATAGAATTATTTTTATTTTTATTTTATTTTTTTATAGAAGCATGTTTTATTTATTCATTTATTTGTTTGTTTGTTTGGTTTCGTTTATACATGCACTGGGTACAGTCAGAAGCACGGGAGGGTGAGAGAATTCACCAGAGCCAGAGCAGGGAGCAGAGCAGGCAGAAGGACCGAAGTACACTGCTGAGGGGAGCAGCGGGCGGCAGGAGAAGTCTGCGCCATGTGGGACCCTCCTCTGGTGGCCGGGGAGCAGCCGGGGATCGAACCAGCGCCTCAGAGGCCGCGGACAGCTTCGCAACCCAGCGCTCAACCGCTGCGCCACCAGGGAGGCCCTAGAATTATTTTTAAATAAGAAGTTGAATGGTTAAAGGATTGAATGCTTATACAGGAATTGCTAAATTCCTTATAATCACCATGTGTAATTTTAAAAGGAAACTATTTGCTTCACATACAAAAGAATAAATAAATAAATCTTCAAATATATGTGTCCCATCCACCGCAAGGAAATCCCTTCTCTCCCCACCAAGGTAAGGCTGTGTGCACCTGGTTTTTAGATGATGTGATTGTAGAAACTACCTTCGTGGTGGGACCACAGAGCTATAAAAAGAGCAAATGAAGAGTATCACACTTTTGATATAAACTTTGCCGATATCTATGTTAAGATGTTTATCAAATATCTACATTTACAATGGATGTTTCATTCCCATGAACCCATTTTCAGCTTTCATCACTTACTAATGGGATGTCTGTGGCAGTGGTTCTGAATCAAAGGGATGGGGTAGATAGACCACTTATGAAAATTATAAGAAAGTTTATGCTGTTTCAGGAAAAGGGCAATGAGAATGCACATAAGATCCTGTCTCTAAAGAAAAGCAGGGGAAAATGATCTATCACCATTGCTACAGGTTTTAGAAAGTATTTTCTAGGAAGAAAACCATTATTTTCAAAAGAAGTAATTTTTTGTGGTTGATAACCTATTTTCAGGTGATCAGAGAAACTAATTACTACTCTCATATTTACTTGTGAACAGCAGTTGTCTGAAATGCATTTATGCTCCCATTGCTTTCATAAGTTAAAAAAAAAAAGTTTACCTTCAACTTTCTCATATTTCTCTTCTTTTACAGTCTCTAAAATTGTGATAAAAAATTTTATTTATACCAGTCTATCATCTTTCAAGTCTACTTCAGTGTGCGACAAATTATCAAATCGATCACATTTTATATTTCTAATATTACATGTTATTGAAGTTGGTGCACTATTTACTTATTATGTAAAAAATCAAAGAACTAAAATATGAAAATCTTCTATTTCTTGCATTCAAAAGTAAAACAGTATTTATTAAGCTGAAAACTCATACCTACCCTGTATTGAAATGGTCTAACTTTCCCATATACTTCTTTGTAGAAAGAAACAAATGAATTATTATTTTTTTTAAATATTGTATTTATTTATTTAAGAGCTGGGGTACAGGCCAGAGGCATGGGAGGGTGAGATGATTCACCAGAGAAAGAGCAGTGAGCAGAACAGGCAGACAAACCAAATGAATTATTATTATCAATGTTTTTAATATTATGGTTTCATCTCTTTATTTTATTGTGGGTAACTTATAGAAACCTCTATGTTTGTCTCTATAAACAGATCTTATCCTTAATAAATATCTCACTTTTGTTTGAGTAGATAATATATATTGTGTATGTATGTTTAAACATATATAAATGCACATTTTCATTCTCTGTAAGGATAACAGAAAGAAGATTAGGCAGGTACATTCACCCAGGTTTGAGTTCCCAGCTCAAACACTCACTCACTTTAGAAGAGTGGTTCATTATTTACAAATTCAGAGCTTGAAGTGACTTTATAGAACATACTACTGTGAATAATGAGCACCAAAATGTATACCTTTCTAAATTGAAATTGTGCATGCGGAGTGTCAAAATTTAGGAAACACTAAAGTCCTCCTAGTTGTTCCTTGGTGACAATGTAGAAATCAATTATAGAAGAAGTAAGAGTAGGTTTGATGTTGTGCTAGTAATGATGATGATATGGCTTATGTCCTGGAATCCTGTCCTTCTGAATATCTTAAATTTGGTCATATTGTAGGCTTGCTGCATGAAAGAAAAATCATACCACCTCTCACCAAAAAATGGTAACATGTGATTACATGGGAAATCAGGTCTGACATACAGACCTTTGCCTCACAACTCATATATAAAAAATGAATAATGGATGAGGGAGTGCTGTGTTGTAATGATGTCTTGATTGATTGTTTCCTTAATATGCTCTGAGTGCTGACAAAGTGTAAATCTCCCAATCTGCTGTGATGGGACCATGCTATTAAAGAGTACAATTATGCTTCTGTAGTTTTCACTCAAATTCTGATTTCACTAGACTTTTTCTCCAAGAAATGTAAACATCTTTTCAATTGACATGGGATTAATATAAAGCCAGCATTTATTGAATTGTTATTTCAGACACTATGTTAAATGCTACACACAAATACATATCCGTATACAAATGAAATTCGTATACAAATACATACGTATTTTTAAATTCCATTAATAGGTATCATTTGGGTATAGCTGATCTGCTCTGGTTTTCTTCTATAATGATGCCTCAAACACTGAAGCCCTGGATACTGAGTATTTTCCTAGGGGAAATAATCTGTTATGTCACACTAATCTGAAAGACTTGGGTCATGCATTTTATATATTATCAAAACAACCTTGATTTTGTGTATGTTTCTGTTTAAAGACACCTAACTAAATAAATACTGTTAAGTCATTAATGTGTAACTCATGACCAGACACTGTGACTCGGGCTTGAGCAGTTTATTTAATATATGTGTTTTCGCTGTAAGACACGTCAAAATCTTTTTGAGCTTAGGCATTAGCAGTGTACTTGGAACCCCTTTTAAAAAAAAAAATATATGTATATATTTATGCATACAAGTGCTGGGGTGCAGGCCAGAGGTGGGGGTGAGAGGATTCACCATAGACATAGTGGGGAACAGAACAGGCAAACTGACTGAAATACACTGCTGAGGGGAACAGCAGGTGAGACAGGAGAGGTCTGCTGTGCCATGTGCTGCGCCCTTTTTAAAGCAAAATCACCAACAAAAGTACAAAGATGTAAAAACTATTGCACTGAATATACTGTAAAAAAAGACTTTTGTTTTGGCAAGAGAAGACTGAAACAAGAGGGATCACTATGTTTAACCTCAGATGGTAATACGTACATTGGAAAACTCAGATTTGTTGGAGCTCTGATCATGACCACAGAAATGCTGTGATTATTGGCTCTGTGGCTGTAAATAAATTTAAACAAGTAGGCAAATTTAGAAATATGCTTTCCATGAATAATGAGGACTGAATGCACCTATAAAATAATCTGTAGTCTTAAAAATATTTTATCCTTACCCTAGGATAGCAAAGTTACAGATATGCTTTATAATAATAATAATAATAATAATAATAAAAACATTCATTGAGCTAATGTCAGGTCAGGCACTAAACTAAGTACTTTATATTCATTTAACAACTACATCTACACATTTCTTTTATAGATAGGAAATAAAGACTTAAAGAAATAATGGTAGTGTCACACAGCTGACTAGCCAGGATTCAAACCAGTCTGCTTGAATCTAGAGACTATAAGCTCTTAACCACTATGTTGTACTTCTCATTATAAGCAATACGCTATTCAATTATTCACAATAGAGCAACATTAGTGGCTAAAAGAACACCATGTTCTATTTTAGTGCTTCTTTGATCTTTGAATCTCATGTTCAGGGCTTTACTTCTTACCTTTGAACATGCTATTGAAGTGTAAAATAATATTTCCCTCTGAATATTTTGCGAAGCCATATTCTTTTCCATTTTGGACCATCTACTAATTTTGTATGTTTCTCTCTATATTCCTATTAAAAGGAATGACTCATATTCCTAGGGTGCATTTGTGAGTCATTCAGAAGTTTTCTGATTTAAACAATGCATAATGGCATTGCTGCTCTCTCAAAGACCACTTATCTTACAGAGAAACTGGACCAACAGTACTTTTGGGACCATCTTCTGTCACATTTTCTGGGGAAAACACAATTTCTGGTAATTTGTTTTTTTCCTTTCCTCACATCACTAGTAATTTGTTCGTCAAGTATCTTACCTTGATTTGGTTTAAACAGAAAACAGCAAAATTAATATTGGAGGAAGATAATTGATAGTGCTCAATGAACAGATTGCAAGGGAAAGTAAAGTTAGCTACACTTTGTATACAAGGATACATCACTGGGTGGCACTTTCTGGGGGACGTACCTATACTGGTGGGGGGCTACCTTTATCATTATCATTGTTATGATTGTAATGGCCACCACCAGACTTTGCTGCCATTTATTCAGAATTAAAGACTGCTTAGATCTGAGCTGTGTCCCTTCAAAACTCACGTTTTGGGCCTCCCCTAGGGCACAGCGGTTGAGTGCTGGGCTTAGAAGCTGCCTGTAGCCTCTGCAGCGCTGGTTCGATCCCTGGCCCCTGGTGAGGGTCCCACATGGCATGACAGACCTCTCCTGTCTTGCCTGCTGCTCCCCTCAGCAGTGTATTTCATCAGTCTGCCTGTTCTACTCCCCACTGTGGCTCTGGTGAATTCTCTCACCCTCCGTCACATCTGACTGTACCCAGTGCTTGCACAAATAAATAAATAAATAAATAAATAAATAAATAAATCTTAAAGAAAAAAAAAAAACTCACATGTTTTCCCTTAATACCTGGTGTGATTTCATTTGCAGGTAAGGGCATGATGGAAGTAATTAAGTTTGAATGAAGTTATGACAGTATGACTCTTAACCAATAGGATTAGTATCTTATGAACAAGAGAAAGAAAGACAATACTCTCTCTCTCCATGTCTATTGGCCATGGAAAGACTATGTGCCAGACACAGAGAGAAGATAACATCTGCAAGCCAGCAGGAGGGCTTTCATCAAAAACTGAATCAGCCAGCCCCTGACTTCCCAGCCTTCTGAATTGTGAGAAATAAGTATCTATTACTTAAGTCACCCATCCTATGGCTTCTTTGTTTGTTTGATTTTTTGTTTATGTATTTATTTATTTTAAGATTTATTTATTCATGCATACAAGAACCGGGGTACAGGCCAGATATGCTGGAGGATGGGAGAATTCACCAGAGACAGAGCAGGGAACAGAATAGGCAGATTGACCAAAATATACTGCTGAGGAGAGCAGGGGATAAGACAGGAGTGGTCTGCTGCACCATGTGGGTATCTCTCTGGCCAGCAGGGGATCGAACTCAAGCTGCAGTAGCTGGGTATTGCTTCATAGTGCTGATACTTAACCCCTTGTGCCACGAGGGAGGCTCTGCCTACAGTATTTTCTTATGGTATCCCAAAGTGACTAAGATAATGCTTTCAGTATATACTGATTTTATTGTCTTAGGAATGTGAAAAGATTCACTGTGATCCATTTGTTATCAAGAGCTAAGTTGAGAGAAGTCAGGTAACTTGTTGAAGATCACAGTCAGTAAAAAGTTGTATATATGTTGTTGGTTAGAACTAGACAGTCTGACATCAGAACCAACCTTAAATCCTAATGTTGAAACCATACTCATTTCCCATAGATGCTGGCAATTTTATTTTTTGTTATGGAGTTAGAATTGACATAGCACTTATATGTGCATTATTTATATAACATAATAAATATATTTAACTAATATTTTATATAAAATGGATTATTTATGTAGTATATTTTTCAAATCATTTCTCAGTATTTGTATTAATCATTGTATAAACTTACTTTATATGTTGGATATTTCTTTTGTCAATAATTTATTATTATTTCTGTTTTATGGGGTTTTAATTTTTTTTAAGATACAGTCAGGAATTTTGCAATCTATTCAGTGAAGGTTTTTTTTTCCCCCAAATAGCTTAAAATATTTCTAGATACTACACTTTTTGTGGCATATTTCAAAGGAAAGTTGTATAAGGGCAGCGCGTATTTTAGAAGAGTTTCTCAAATGCTTTCCTGGCCTTTGTTACATTATGTATTTTCAAGTTCTTTGAAAGTAGGTACAGTGCCTCATATTCAAAAGATGTTAGAAGAATCTAAACGAGATTTCTATTGGTTTAATTCGTTATTTCTTTGGAAACATGTAGTTGGCAGAGACAGAATTTCCTCAAGGAGGTCCAAAATTTCAGTTCAAAAAAGACTGGTTTGTCTATAGACAAACTGTTTCAAAAGCATTTAACTCTGTGATGTGACTTTAGAAGAACACAGGCCCACATAAGACATCTGAAAGATCAGCTGGGCATATTTTCAAACAGAAGAATTTCCTGTTAAGGTTGACTTCTTTATTTGAACTAAAAATTTCTAATATTTCACATCAATATATAATCATATTAGAATTTGCAATTGTTGAAAATAAAAAAATAAGAAATATGTGTTTCAAACATTGTAATATAATTTTGCTTAAGGGGAAAGAATCATATGTGTTATCTTTTTTCAAGTTAAGCTTCAGTAGATTTTAAAGTAATTTATTTTAAATAAGTTCCTAGACAAAGGAAATAGTAACCATATATTGCTGTTTATGTATTAATCTTTTTCCTTTGCTCTTGAACTACATTCTGAATATGTTCCTTACCACCCCCCAAAAAAATAATAAGAGGTCTAAATTTCTGTAATGGTATCTCTTTAAATTCTGGAGCAATCAGGCATGATTTTTTCTGTGCCTCCCTTTCCACTACCACATTTAGCAGTACAAAATTAATGTCTATCCTTGTGAGGTAGGGACAGTACAGAATGGAAAGAATAGCTATTTCTAGACTAGAGGACCCCTCAGATCTTATGCAGCCATTAGGAACTGACCCTCTCTTCCCTGAGGAATATCTTAATGCTGAAAAACAATAGGCATCTATCCACACATGTCTGACATTTCTGTTATGCTAATCTGACAGCTTCTGTTAACTTTGTCCCTGGTAGCTCTTCTTGAAGATATGTGGATGCTAAAAGCAGCACCACCTGACAGCTCCTTCTCTTATCAGAGGTTTCTTCCAATCTCATTTCTTGTTGGCAGCGAATCCCAGTTATAATTACATACCTTTGATTCTTGCTTCTTTGCTTCCTCCAATGGACTCAATCACATGCTCTTCCCTGAGACTAGATATAGACTCACTGACTCAGAATCCATTACCTTAAAGTGGCACAGCTCCCCCATCCCATCTTGCCTAAAAGGCATTGCCAGGTAAGACTTGCAATCTCTATCTATCTATCTATCTATCTATCTATCTATCTATCTATCTATCTATCTATCTTTCCTAATTATAATAAAGATCCCCCAGAACAGTTACCTATATACTAACCAAGTACAATATTATTAATCAAGTCTAGTGTATCCTATAGAAGGCTACCTAGCAAGATACATTTTTTTAAAGATTTATTTATTTATTTATACAAGATTGACTGATTAATTGATTTATACAAGCACTGGGTACAGTCAGAAGTGCGGGAGGGTGAGAGAATTCACCAGAGCCAGAGCGGGGAGCAGAGCAGGCAGAAGGACCGAAGTACACTGCTGAGGGGAGCAGCGGGCGGCAGGGAGGTCTGCGCGCCATGTGGGACCCTCCTCTGGTGGCCTGGGAGTAGCTGGGGATCAAACTGGCGCTGCAGAGGCAGAGGTCAGCTCCGCAACCCAGCGCTCAACCGCTGCGCCACCGGGGAGGCCCCCTAGCAAGATATATTTTAACAAAACTGCTATCACTGTTACACATCACTTATATGATATATGCTGTCACATTGAACAGAATGCCTGTGTATTCTTGTCTTATTTAGTGGGGTGGTGATAATAGCAATTATTCTCGTTGTCATCATAATAGATGAAATCATAATATATGACAAACACCATGGATAGAAACATAAGTAATATAAATCTGTGTATTTAATTATTGTTACTTAAATGATCAAAGTAGTTACAAATGTATAGTATACTAAATTACTAATGTATCAGAACTTAAAACTTAAAGAAGATCTCTTGTAGAATAATATTTGTTACTGAAGTTACTGCAAGTTCATTGTAACAAATGAAAGAAAATTTAATCATGTCTCCTTTCATATGTTCTAGAAATTAGGACCCAAAATCTGTGGAGTTTTCTGAACTGCATGCTTATGAAAGAATTTGAGCTATAGAGCACTATTTGTATTTAGCAGTTTGTGACAGAACACATTTATTAATACTCTTTCATTAAACCAACTTAAATTATTCTTCTCAATATCTTCTATTATTGCTTTTTAGGGCAAATGGTTGACTAATGATATCTTACACACCATTTGTATAAAGCTGATTTTTCCTCTCCCCACAACCTGCATTATCTTTGTGTCTATAGGTTCCACTCTAATGGCCCCAGAGGAAGTATTATTGTCCATCTCATTGATAATCCATGTTTTAAATGCTCTAAATACCAGGATCATATTATGAGCTATCATTCTACTGATCTCCATTTTAAAAAGTATCTAAATACATATTTACCAGTTTAATCTGTGTCTTGCAAGGTCCCTAAGTATCTATTTAAATGATAAAATGTGCTGACACAATGCAAACTGACCCTTTACACACTTCTGTAACTGTGGGTTTGTTTTATTATTATTAAAATAAACTATAAAGATCTGATGTATTTAAAGCACACTTGGAGTTGTAAAATTTGAATTTTTCCTTCTGGGGAAATTGTTCCACAATTTTCAACAAGAAAAGATTTTCATGGTTTTTCGGCTTTCTATTAACTTTTTATTTAATAAGTGTCTTAGAATGAAAAACTTTGAACAAACTGCCTAAGAATCTATAAAACATGAGAAATGCTTTGTGAATTTTCATTTTCACTCTTTTTTTAACTGAAAAACAAAAGTATGGAGATATATAAGAGGTACAGCCTTTGGCAGAAAATAGGATTTTTTTTTTTTTAATTCTCTATTCCATAAAATATCCCTGCAGAGTAAATACTCTAGGTTAACATGTTACATAGTTGGTATGATCTTTTAGGGACTTATATACAATTGTGAGTTTTTGGAGTCTTTTCTTCAGTTTATTTCTTGAAGCATTTTCACCCTGATTAAAATGAGAAAACAAGTATGTTTATAATGTTGGATATGAAGAAATTACAAAATGTAATTAAAGTCTGAAGTAAATAGCAATATATATATGTATGTATGTATGTATATATATATATATGAGTTTTTCCCTAAATTAAGAACTAAAATCTATCATTTTTTTTACTACTCCCCCATCTCTTCATCAATTATCTTTATCAATTATCCCTTTAGCAATTATCTCTCTTTATCATTATCTCTCTGATGTGTTCTTAAAAGCATGTATAGGCAACTAGACTACCTCTTTGTTTTATAGTCAAGTCTGTTGCACCATACAGTAAGCACCACTGGACTATGTTTAGCAATTCATGACATAAATGCACTAGTGGTCAAGATATGTCCACAAAAGGGCATTTTTAAGGGCATACGTTGACTAGTACTTTGGCTGTGTATCCATTTAAAATCCAAGCAGTGGCATCAGATTCCATCTCTCAATCCCTTTCTCCAGTTTGTTCCACTGACATCTCCTCCTTGTAATCCCAGCAACAGATTTAGCTCATGTGGTTTCAGAACACAGTCTTGTCCAGGAGTTTCCACATTAGACCTGGGAGAGAAGGCCATGCTCACATGCCTGAGCAGTCATTATGTCCAGGAGGAGAATAAGTGCATTTTAAAAAGGCCGTTGTCCCTGATCTCAGACTCAGGATTGAAAATTGGGAAGAAGTCTATCCAGAGCAAATTTGGGACATTGTGGTCAAAAGAAGTAGACCTGAATTCCAGTACGAAAGCAAAGACAGTCTGTACAGTCACATAGTACAGGTATATTTGAGATTTTTTAAAGATTTATTTATTTAAGTGTCCCGACCCGCGGGATTCGTAGGCACAAAAAGAGAAGGGCTGAGGATTGAAATGAGGGGCTTGAGACAACTTGACGCTAGCGTTTACTTCTTTATTTTTCCTTTTCCTTTCTTTTACTTTTCCCTGGCTTTCTACCTTCCCTGACCTTCTCTCTGCTCCTCTCGCAATAACCTCTCTCGCAATAACCTCCTGACCTTCTCGTGGTTCTCTTCTTATATCCTGGTAGCTCCTCCCATCGTACCTCCCAGTCTCATTTGATTAATAGGAAACACCTGTGGTTTCTCAGCAGGCAAAACCGTAAAGCGAAAACTAATTAATGGCACGTGTGTTGCGCAACACGGCGCATGCTCCAGGCGACTCCAGACATTTAACTATACAAGAGCTGGGGTGTATGCCAGAGGTATGGGGGTGAGAAGATTCACAAGAGACAGAGTGGGGTGTAGAACAGGTGGATTGACTGAAATACACTGCTGAGGGGAGCAGCTGGTGAGATAGGAGAGGTCTGCTGCACCATATGTGTTAGCTCACTGGCTGGGCATCTAACTTGTACTGCAGTGGCTGTGGATTGCTTCGTAGTGCGGAGACTTAATCCCGTGTTCCACCAGGGAGGCCCAATATTTTAATAATATAGACACTAGTGTGTTCTCCGGAGAATACTGGGGGGGGGGTGTTGGGTGTTTAGTGGTGTATAGTGATGCGTGTGTGTGTGTGTGTGTGTGTGTGTGAAGCACACCTCTAATACTATAATAGACTTGTTCTTTAGAAGAATTTCACCTAAATCAAGTAGATATTTTTGTTGGTTTTGTTAGGAAGTTTATAATATTTGGGTTTCTCCATCTGTCTCTGACTACAACCACTTAAAATCTCAAAGCAGTGAATGCAGTAGCACTCCTACTTAATGAAGGCTTAGTCAGAACTATCTTTGCTGAGGGCACACACCTGCCTGTAGCTGGCATCTCAAACCTGGGTCTACCTGAAGTTCACTGCCGATAGTAATTGATTTCTTTCCTTCAGTCGATTTAACAGAGATCAGAATGAAGTGGCACTTGGCTACATACAGTCTCAGCAGCTGCAGTTTTGCTGTTGCCTGTCAAATGGAGTCCTTCTTTTACAGTTTCCATAGAGTCTGGGCATGTTTTTGAATTTAATTTTGAAGCACTGACTCCCTCTGCATCTGGGTTAGTGAGACATCCATTCCCACATCCCCAGATTTGCAAAGAAAAGTGTCTCCATTACATCATCATATTGATATCTTCCCCTCTTTATTAAATGATTATAATAGTTTTGTAATATTTCATTCTCATCAATCAAACATTGGGAGGTAATTTTATTCTTGTTTCCCAAATATTAGAATTAATAATTAGGTATTCTCTTTACCAAAGCACATGTGTACACAACATTGTTCCTGTTTTGTTATTTTATGCTCAAACTGGAAGTTGTTTTATTCCTCTTCAGTTTGGAAAAATAATGAAGCTTTCTTATATCTATAATTTGAGGAAAGTAACACACTATCTTGGAGACTATAGCAGATCAAGGCCTCTATGGACTCATACTGCTCTTATTGGAAGTGTCATTCAAGGTCTGAAACAATTACTGAAGGAAAGCTCAGGAAGGGGTGAGTGGCCAGAAATTGTCCTTCCCTTTCCACTGCAGGTGACTTTAAAGAACTTGAATTTGAATCATGTTAGAATTTAATATGTATATATTGGGAGAAGTATTGATAAAATATTTTTTCTTTTTACAGAAAAATGTTTCATACCCAAGTCATTGGTTAATTACTTTTTTAGCAGACACTGACCTCAGATCAATGGTAACTATATAGAATTTAATACTTTCAAAAATAATCACACCATATAGACAAATATTAAGATAAAACATCTATTTTTTCTTTAATAAAGTGCATCAGAACTTGTTAAAATTCATCGTGTGTCTATTCTGGACCAGTACAAGTCAAATTCTATCCTTCACCATATCATTGTCTCCTTTGTCCTGATTTGCCAACCTCTCCTCACCACTTAAGGCTTCTGGTAGCCAATAATTGGTTCTTATAGTCCAAAAGATTATTATTGTTTTTTTTTTAATTTCTTTTGTATGTTTTCTTTATATGCCACATGTAGTGAGATCATGTGGATTGTCATCTTCTGTCTGTCTTATTTTACTAAGCCTAATTCCCACTAGGTCCAACCATGTCATTGGAAATGGAAGTATTTCATCTTTTTTAATCACTGAATAATATTCTGCTTTGTACATTTCCTTTATCAATCTGAGGTCACTGTGTTTTCAGTTTTTGACTATTGTAAATAACGCTGCAATAAATATGGAGGAACATATATTTCTTGAAACTAGTGTTTTTGTGTTTTTAAGGTAAATTCCTACAGGTTGGACAACTGGTTCATATACAATTACTATTTTTATTTTTTAAATAATATCCACATTGCTTTCTATAATGTCTACAGCACACTACAATCCCAGCTACAGTATAAAAATGTTACCTTTTCTCTACATATGCTCCAACAATTATTGATTCTTTGTTCTTTGGATAAAATTTTGGATAATGGTCATTCATAGGATGTGAGGTGATATCTCATTGTAATTTAGACTTTTGTTTCTCTAATAATAAGAGATGATGAACATCTTTTTATGTGCCTATACTCCACCTGCATGTCTTTGGAGAAGTGCCTAATCAGATCCTCTGTCTATTCTTAAATTTATTTTTTATTATTGTTGAATTTTCTAAGTTCTTCATATACTTTGTATAGTAAGCACTTGCCTGAAGTATGATGAGCAGATATATTTTCCCATTCAATAGAATGTATTTTTATAAAGCATAATTTTAAACTACACATTTAAATAAAGCTACATTTGCTGTTGTTGAAATATCATATTGTCTGTCTGAAAGTCCCTAGTGCTATGCCAATCTCATTGTCCTGCATTCTTCTCAACTCCTACTTTGTAAAGCTAATAAATCTCAGGATTTTCCTTAGTGCAGGAGATCCCTTCTCTTGCACCTTCGCTGTTCTATAATTTCTGTCACTCCTACACTTAGAATTGCATTTTTCCCATACTGTTTTAATTGAAGACATAATCATCTTTTATCCGAAATAATGTATTGACTTTATAACTTTCTGTGTAAATTATGAGTTAGAAAAATAAATTAATAAATATATTAAATTTGGGGGTGCTCCAGATTAAACATCAGATCTATGTTCAAACTTCCATCTTTAAATGCAGGTTTGTGTGCACTGAGTATTTTTGTGGTGTCTCCATTAATATTTATAAAATAATAATTGTAACCAATGTTGTTTATTATTACTTAAAATGAGATAAGTGAATTTCCAAAGAAAGTAGGTGGAGTGAGTTACAGATCAGGCAATTCAAATATGGCACATTTCTAACATTTTAATATTTTTTTCATCATTATTATGAGATATATTGATGATGAATGTGACAGAAAAAAATGTGTTTTGCTGTAGAGTTTTAACATTTTATGACCGGTGGCTAATTCTTAACTATATTACTAGATTCTAACTATGTTACAAAAGAACTTTAATTTATTTTCAATAGCATATTATGCCATTTTAATTTGCATTGCTTATAGTTCATTTAATTAAACATAAGAAAAATAGGCATATAGGGAAAAATCTCACAATTGTCATGCAGTGAACAAAGCAGAATGATCCTTGATTTTTCCTAAGATGAAGTTATTTGTCAAAAAAAGGCTTTTATATGTGCCTATACTTACTATTTTTATGCCTTCTTTATTTAGAGAGCTGCAGGCTATTGTAAAACTCATTATCATAATTTTCAGTATTTTACTGCCTCTTAAAGATACCCCGTATTTAAAAAAAATTGGATATGGTCTAAATTCCCAAATATTTTTACATTTAATATTGTGAATAAGTTATCTTATACTTTTATGCTAGAGTTTTCATTGAAGCTGCTCATGAGGCAACAATTACATGAGAAATCTGACTGAGACAAGCCACCAAGGTACTGTTTTCGGTACCCAAACGGTCTCTGTGAAGCAGAGCATCTAGGGGTATATTTTCTTTTAACTTGACTTCATTTCTCTCTAATTAGTAGTGTGCAATGTACCGTTGTGATGCCTGCTTCACCCCCTTGGTTCTTGCACCTCCCCTTGGGGATTTCCCAGCTGTTTTGCTCTCCTGTTGTAATTGAAATCCTACTTGTTCCAGCCTGTAATTGATAGTGAACCCAACCATTTTATGTTTGTCATGCAACAGATGTACAACAGAAACACTCAAAGTGGCATATGGAAAAACTGCCCTACTAGAGAGAAATCAGATCCAATCCTATATCACAATTCCATTCTCTCACCAGTTTGTGGTGCTTCCCTGCTTGCTAGTGCCGTGTTGCTGCACAAGTCTATATATAATAGTAATAATCATTGACTATATGGTGATTCTTCTTGAGCCTCATTACATGATTCAATGTCTATAGTAAGGGCTTCATGGAATAATGTTGATTAGTTAGCAAATGAAATAGAGTCCTTTGTATTATTTTTAGTCAAGTCTGGTCACCAGTTTTAAATAAAATAATTAACCATACATGAATATGCCTATGTCCATGAATAAACTAAGAGATATTTGAATTAGTTGTCTGTATTTTAAAAATTAAAAAAAAAAAAACAGAACTACTGGCAAATGCAAAATGAAAGTCCAAATCAATTAATTGTTATTACACCTGTAATTCAAGAGTTAGCACCTTTTCTTCAAAAAGAAGTATTATTTTCCAATCCAGTATGAATAAAGTTTGGCAATGGATTCCATATATATATGTTGGAATCCATACATATATTCCATTTTCTTTTTTTTTAAGATTTATTTATTTATACAAGAACCGGGGTACAGGCCAGGTGTGCGGGATGGTGAGAGGATTCACCAGAGACAGAGAGGGGAACAGAACAGGCAGATCAACTGAAAAACACTGCTGAGGGGAGCAGCGGTCGAGGCAGGAGAGGTCTGCCACACCATGTCGGATTCTCGCCAGCTGTCCGGGATCGAACCAGGGCTGCAGAGGCTGTGGACAGCTTTACAGTGCTGCACTCAACCGCCTGTGCCACCAGGGAGGCCCCCATACATTCCATTTTCTAAATGAATATTAGATGTTTTGTAGATTATTTAAAAGGCTTTTGTGTGGCTATATTGGGTGCTAGGTGGTTGGCGAATATGGAAAAAAAAAAAAAAACAGGGTTTCTAGGAGTGAACAAGAGTCTAGGGAATTGAGTTCTCTTAAGACAGCAACACCCTCTACAGGTAGAGATATTCAATTACAATTATCCACTGTGCTAAAACTTTTTTTGATAAGTGCCTAATGAAATCTGATCCAGAAGGCAAACTGTGGAAGTAAAATGTTTGGGTAGTGGTGAAACAGGAAATATAATGAATGGCGACTTCATATGCAGAATACTCTTTTCAGTTTTTGACAGAACTCCAGTGAATCTCTGAAAATGTGAGCAACAGGATGGAAGGGAAAAATAATTGGCAAGTGTTTAAGGATGTGCTAAGGTACCAATTACCAATCAAGAGACTTAGAATACAAGTCAGAACTCTTAGCCCCAGTGCAGACCTGATGCTAATTAGCTAACTGAGGCAGGCATTGAATGACTGATGGCATCAGAAATAAATTTGTGAAAAATGATTGATGATATTATAGCCAATGAATGTGAGTGTAAAGAAATAGAGGCAGGGAGATGAGTTAAAGGAAAAAAATCTAGGTAAGATAGTAGAATTGTACCCACAGCATGGGCTGATTGGCATAACACTGTATTATGAACAAATCGAAAAGCAGAAAGTGGCTCAGGTATTTGTAGCTTGACTGAAAAGATGGGGGAAGAGGTACTTCAGAAAAATTCATATTTTGGAGATAAAATAAAGAAATTAGGCACAGAATATCAGTGCCATTTTGTTGATATATGTAGCTACAGTATAAAATGAATCACTTGCAAACAAGGATATACAGAGAAGTCAAATCGGTCATGGATATTAAAAAGTGATTCTTACATTTTAACCGGTTATATAATATTTGGAAATGTTTTAAAATTGGGGCATTAATAATTTTTAAAGTAATACCATTTTTTTGAAATAAATCATGTTTACAAAATGTATTAGATAACAAAATGATTAAAACGTCTTTGTTCTATTTTGTAGTATGTAAAAGCACAGATTGAATAGATTCCTTGCACCAGTTCAATTTTATTTCCAGCACCATTTTTTTTATTTTAAATTATTCAAATAAGTGACATTGTTTTTAAAGTGATCACTTCTCCCTTTTGAATAAAAGTGTGTTACTGGAGATTAGTGCACCAAACATTATAAACAGAACAGATAAATGAGTTGCTCTAAATAATTTTAGTACATCATGTTTTCCTTTTAAGTGAAAAAAAGAATAGAAACATGACACTTATATTTAGCTATGTTTGTAATAAGATGAAGTTATAAACTCATACATTTTATTTCAATTGTAATATTAAAATGCAAACATTCACATGGGTTTTTATGTACAACAGTTTTTCATGCCAGCATGAAAAATTGTGTTAATATTGGTTCAATTTTAATGAAGTAGAACAAAAGGTTATAAAATATATCCAATGCATTTTAGCTATTAATATTGTAGCAAGTTCTCACAACTGAAAATCTTGCTAAATTTTACATTATTCTTAATGTGTATATAATAAATACATACAAATAATTTATTTTATTTTTACTCAGAATTTACTTTTTTCCAAATTATCAACATGTCAACAATGGACATATATAAAATATGAATATTTTTGAAGATTAAATTAAATTAAAATGATTTCATAAACAAAATTTTATAGAGTATGGTTCTGTTGGTTTGATTTTACTAGGCTACATATCTCAAATGACTGAAATGTGGTTAGAGAAGGCCTTTGGAAAAAAATTGGAAATGGCTTTCTGGTTAGATTCTAGTGAAATGCTGACATTTACAGAAAAGTGAAAGATGAGAAAAAGATAATGTGGAATAAAATATATGTTCTGTAACATGAATATATATTTAGAAACCTATAAGTAATAGTAATGAGTAGAAGGGTAGAAAATTTGGCACAGTGGATTCATTTCATTTTTAATTTTTTATGCTTTAATTTTAATTTTTGAGGCTTAATTTTCCTTTATGTTTCAGTAAAGATTTAATATTCAATTTCTTTTATACCATCTTCTCGTTATTGCATTTTCTGGCACTCTGATTAAAATGGGAGAGGAAGAAGCTCTTGGTGTTAACTCCCGTGGGTGTATATTTGGCAGACTTGTAGTGTAACTATATCTATTGCCTGAGGATTGCCTTTATCTTCTTGAAGTTTATTTGATGAAAATATTACCAAACTTCATAGCCACACAAAGATGGCTTAGAAAATTGCTATTTATAGTGAAAGTCATTTAAGCATAAAAAATTGAAACATGTACTATCTTGTCCATGTTTTTAGGAGGTTTTACAGCAGGGCAAAATTTTAAAGCAAGAATGAAGAATAAAAAAGAATGCTTTCTCTCTACTACATAGTTTTCTTCTCCCCCCTCCCTTCCCTGCTACTTAATTTGGACAAAGAAAGCAGAATATGAATCAGAAAGAGAAACAAAGGAAGGAGATAGATCAGGCTGAAAATGGAAGGGTGATTAAAGGGACTGTGACAGGCAAAAGAAAGCAGTGGTGTCAAGCATGATTCAAGGATGTACACTGCTTTGCCCTACCCATTAGTTTTGTCTCATGTTGTATAGGTCAGTTAACTGCTCTGTTCCTCACTCTCTTCACCGGTAAAATGGAACCACAAATGGTACCTTAGTTCACTCAGTGGTTTAGTACATGTAAGATATTCAGAAAAGTCACTGACATATTAAATATATTGGGTATTTGTTAACTACAGAATAAAGTGAACTCAATAAAGCAATTATTTGAGAGTTTTTGGAGTGAAGTCACAATTAAAAAAATTTTAATGTCACAGTTTACTTCAAAAGTATTATCTGAGGCAGTTGACCTTCATAATTCTGGTATATCCTGTGACCTAGCAGTTCCACTTCAGTGAGCACATGCCAAGGAAATCCTCACAATTCCCCAGAATTTTCCCAAGCATAAAGATGAAGATTATGCTAATGATTAGCTACTTAGGTTGATAGGATGTGCTGAATAATTTTGTAAATATTTTTTGTACAATATTATTAGCCCTCTGGCCAAGTGGATGAGGTGTACTTTTTTGTTGGTGAAGAAGTGAGACCCAGAAAATTGTTTTGTCCAAGGTTACATAGTTAACCTATCAGGAATTTGGAATTCAAGTTCAATTTATTTTTGAAAGATTTATTTATTTATGCGCACAAGAACTGGGGGATAGGCCAGAGATGCAGGGGTTGAGAAGATTCACCAGGGACAGAGTGGGCAGCGGAACAAGCAGATTGACTGAAATACACTGCTGAGGGGAGCAGTGGGAGAGACAGGAGGGGTCTGCTGTACCATGGGTGTATCTCCCTGGCCAGTGTGGTTGGAAATTGTGCTACAGAGGCTGCAGATAGCTTCACAGTGCTGTGCTTAACCCCTTGAACCACCATGGAGGCCTTCAAGTCAGGAATTTAAACCAGGACATTCTGACCTGGAATCTTGATTTTACCTTCCAGTTAGTGCAAATGGAAAGCCTCAGCTTATCTGCTTGCATGTGTTGGGTTCAGAGGATGGACTGTTAAGCAAACACTGTAAGTGGGATTACTAAGAAAGTCAAGAAGTTTGATAAGTAGGCAAGACTATGCACCAGGATGACCTTCCAAAATATAGGAGTGGTCTGTAACATTAAAAAAAAAATCATATGAAAATGATATTCAAGCATGAAAAGAATGTGATTAAGAGGACAATTTACAAAATTTGCATAACAAAATTGTTGCTATGCCAGTCCTCAAATTTCACTAGAAAGAAGATATCACCTTAGATTTTTATTCTCTTTCATTCCTAAGATTTGTAGAGCCAAGAAAGAGGACCAAGGGTATAAGAGAAAAGACTTTTCATTTTGAACTTCAGTGTTCAGTATCATGGACAATATCAAATTCAGACAAATACAAAGTTTCTTTCAACTCCGTTTCCCCATGTGACTAAATGTTCTTTCACTTTTATTCTTATCTGTTCTGTACACAGCTGCTGTTTTCTTTGTTTCTGATGTTTCCACTCACTTAACATTACTTTTATGCTCCAACCTCAGTATTTCCCCACACCTGGAGTAAGAAATGCTGGTTCTTTTATATTTCAAATTGATACTGCTTTTGATTTTCAACTTTTATCTCAAATCAGATGTCTAGGGTCATATTCAAATATTTTTTCCCCTTGTGATTTAGAACTTAAGTAAATGACTTTTTTTTTGTCCTTAAATGTCTTCTTTAATAAGTATATTTAAATGACTTGGGGGACAAAAGAACAACCCTCTTTTTCAAAGTTATGATTGTCTCCTAATGTTTTCTGTGTAAGAAAATTAAGTAACATTGACTTTAAAATCATTATTCAAACACTTCTAGGCATTCAACTGTAAAAAAGTATCTGTGAGACGGCCAGAAGGGAACAAGCTTTGTAGCGCCATAACAAACCCCCAAAGAAAATTTTAACCACTTCTAACATAGATTTCAGAGGAAAAACGGCACTGTAGATCATCCATCACTTTGTGGCATGACCTCGGCTGAATCCACTAGCACATTCTTGGTTATTGAATCACAGTGACAGACCCAAATACAAATGTCACGACTTTGCTATGTTCCCTGGGTCTTGCCACATCACCATTACTATTTTCTATTCCCTTCCTGGGAACACTTTGGAAGATTTAGAGGCTTTCAACCTAATCTGACCAGCTCCATACAAACAGCTGGAGCTTTGCCAAGAGCCAAGCCTGATTATGTCAACAAGAAGACCTCATCCACAGGGGAGCTCCAGAGAGAGTGCGGGAACTCTGAGAACCACCATGAATTAACTTTATATGCTTCAAGAGGCAATTTCCTATAAAAACAAACTTCAAAAGCAGCCAGAGGAAATTGTTTCTTATTGGAATCGGGCCTAGCTGGCAATTGTCTTTAGCAACTGTGTCACTTTCGTAGTCAGTCCTCAGGACATACCACATTTAGTCTTGGACTTCAGTTTCAAGACAGAACCAAAGCCCAATTAACACTGCACATGTCAAAACACTTCTGTAATAATTGTGGAACTGCTGTACTGCACCCAATTATTTAAGTTGTTGTTTTTAAGTGTAAAGTAAGCTAGCTAAACTGATATTTTCTGACTTCAACTTAAAGAAGTTTACTCCTATAACTTCAGAGAGGTCATTCTATAAAGCATAGCATCCAGATTAAGAAGAGAAGCACAAAGCATTCTGCAGTTCATTAGCCTTTTGCTGAAGTGTTAAACAGAAGGAATGAAGCTTCACTTACAGGTATATTTAAATAGTACTGGCATTTAAATAAGGGTTATGAATTTTGACTCTGGGTTACATATCTTTTGAAAGAGAGTGCTAGCCAGAAGTCCACCAGGAATGTTATTTCTTAGATCTCCTAGCATGTTATAAGCGTAGCTTAACATCTTACAGAAACCAGTAAGTAAAAATAGTTAAGTATCTGACCAGCACAATATAATGACTTTATGTGATGAAAAGCAAACACCTACAGACAGGATTCTTGCATCCTTATAGGCCTCTACAAAATTTAGAAGTAGCTGTTAATTATAATTTGGGATACAGATTTATAATATGCATGTATGCATTTGTAAAAATGAACTTAGCAATACAGGCATATCAAAATTATATTCAGCACAATGAATTGGCAAACACATTGAGAAGACACCAGAGGATAAAGAATGTGTATATAAACACTTCCATGTTATTGCAAAGGAATGAGTTTGTCAGAGCTAAGATTTTTTTCATTGTATCAAAGTGTTCTTTTCTTCCATAGAATCAGATATATTAACAGCAGTTTCATTGAATTTAAATATTTGCTAACTGTCAACATTTTAAACAGCAAAAAGTGAAACTTGATTATATTATTTCTATAACTAATCACTCACAATCCATGTTTTCCCACACAAACCAATGAAGAATTGATTCAAATTTCAAATTAATGGAAATAGTTTCTTCTCCCTATCTGTAGTTTTAATTTGAAAACCAATGGTTATATACTTATAAATGCTTACTCTGCAAAATTTGATATCACTTACCTTGCACAATTTGGACCTTTTTTCTGTATGAAATTGCTAACTTAAACTTGAAAATTTACATTGAAATAAAGGGAGATTTAATACACATCATATATTCAATTAGTCACTCATTAAAACCCATCAATCATGTATCCTAATTAAAACAATCCTCCAAGCTTTTCTAGGAACACAAAGGTAAGAAACAGTATCTATCCCCAATGTAGTTGTACTTTCTAAGAAAGGACATATGCACAGTGGATGAAGAAAAATAGTTTGAGTGGCCTCCCTGGTGGCACAGGGAGCTGGGACTCAGAATATGGGGCTGTCCACAGCCACTGTGGCATGAGTTCTATCCCGGCCATGGCATAGCAGACCTCTCCTGTCTTGCCAACTACTCCCCTCAGCAGTGTATTTCAGTCTGCCTGTTCTGTTCCCCACTCTGTCTCTGGTGAATACTCTCACCCCCACACCTCTGACCTGTACCCCAGTTCTTGTATGCATAAATAAATAAATCTTAGAGAGAAAAAATAGTTTGATGTTGACCACGAGGAGGAGGAATTTTGGGTAACAAAACAAGATTGTGATTCACAATCTTAGCTAGAGTAGAGGGAGAATCAGCCAAGATGTTATGGAGGAGCTGGCAATGCCAACAAGTTGAATTTACACATGTGGAAATTTGAATAAAGGAGGGAAAGAAGACAAAGGGATTAGTATGAGCAAAGAAAACCTGAACTCTGAAGAAAAGTTTTGGTTTCATTTTGTTGGGAAGAAAGGAAATTTGGCGAGGCGTATTTCATGTTACTGTGCGACGACAGTAAAGACCTTGGTGCAGTGAGGTGAGAGCATCAGACCCCTCTTTTGGGTAATTCCTCTGGTGTTGTTGGGCAGGTTTGTTGGAAATAGGAGAGACTGATTGATTGGTATTCCATGGTCAAGTGGTTTAAAATAGGGGCAATAAGGATAAAATGAAAGGGGCACTTTGATATACAATAGACTTGCTAACTGATGAGGCAGGATATTAAAAGTCTGAGCTAGAATGATGTGGAATATGTTGCTTCCATCAACAAGAATAGGGAGTAGAGAAAAAGTACAAGAGCTCTTAGAAATAAGTCCACTGCTGTGAATGAATACTGTAACACGTGTATCATTCCAGTGACTTAAGGCCTTAGGAGAATGCCAGGGCCAGAGAAATGTTTGGTAATTATCTCATTTTAGCTGATGTTTGAACATCTCTCAATTGATATTAAGAGCTATGCTGTAAGGCTCCAGTAAAAAATATATATACACAGACATAATTTTATTTGATTATGTGGGAAAGACATCAAACCATTACAACCTAAATTTAACCAAATGGGATGATTCTATAGAGAGAGATATAGGCAGGAAGTTTAGAGAACTGAATAACCATATATATATTAATTCATGTATGGTGCATATTCAATATGCATACATATTGATGTATGTGAACTGTGTCTATATAAAATATCCAGATTTTCTATACATTTGCTTTTGCATGGATGTCTTTGAAAAATATTAATAATTGTAATTAGTTATTAAAGATGTTTGGGGGAAACACCTATGGTGTTATGAGTTAAAGTGTTTAAATTTCTGTAAGATATTTTAGATAGTTCAGTGACTGTAAGGATGTTTTAATTCTCTTTTAGTTATTAAGTACCTTTAAATATCCTAAACTCAACTCTATATAAAATTTTATATGTCAAAAGTTTATCATAAGTTTAGTTTTATTAATTAGAATCAGACAATACAATTTTTATTTATAATATCTAAAGAAAATATTGTGTACTTTCAGTTGGATTGTGTTTTGTCAGCTAGTTATACTCTTATACTCTTATACTCTGTGTCATTACATCAAAAAGAAAGTTCCTTTTTAGGTAGTTGATCAGTTGTCATACTTTACCTCTGAAAATTGTGTTGTCCTCCTGCATTGTAGTCTGAATTCAATAACATATTTAGACAGCTGTAAGAAAGAAATTAAATGTAAATATTTACTATAATTTTATAACTTAAAATGGGAGACATACAGTAATTATGCGGACTTTTTTGAGTTTTTGTCTTTCCCACTGAGGTTTTCATTACACTACTCAATTGCCAGACATGTAACTCTATTAGCAGTGTTTTCCCAGATGCCAAGAGTCATGTTCTTATAGTAGCTAAAGTCTATGTTTAAATTTCCGCCACACATTGTCACCACAGTATACTACTGTGGTGACTCATAAATCAGAGACTGAAAGCCAGCCACTCATCATGACAACAATTAATTTGGACACATCTTAATACACAGGCCTGTTTTTCAGTTTCAGAGTTAATTTGGTGCTTCGGATGAAATCCTATTTGTGAAAATCAAATAGAGGTTAACTGAAGATTAGGCTATTCGCCTGTTTAAATGTCCTTAGCTTTGATATGACACCAATGTGACACTAGGTTTTATTTCTGTCTCCATATTGTTCTACCTTCCTGTCTCAGAGATCATATCCTCATGCCAGTTAACAAAGAAAAGAAATTCACAAAAATTAGCATGCTTGCCACAACTGATATCATTTTGGAATTCCCTCATAACAACTCAAAATATCAAAGACAAGGAAAATAAAACCTGTTTAGCATAGCTTGATTTCTAGGAAAGGCTGGTGTACAGAAGCTGCACCTCATGCTCTATACTGTCAATTTTTTAAAGATTTATTTTATTTAGGGCCTCCCCTGGTTGCACAGGCAGTTGAGTGCCACGCTATGAAGCTGTCCACAGCCTCTGCAGTGCAGTTTTGATCCCGGCCAGCCAGTGAGGGTCCCACATGGCGTGGCAGACCTCTCCTGTCTTGCCCGCTGCTCCCCTCAGCAGTGTATTCATCAGTCTGCCTGTTTATTCCCTACTCTGTCTCTGGTGAATCCTCTCACCCTCCCACGCATCTGGCCTGTACCCCAGTTCTTTTTTTAAAAGGTTAATTTTTATTTATTTATGCATACAAGAGCTGGCCTATAGGTCAGAGGTACGGGGCAGTGAGAGGATTCACCAGAGACAGAGTGGGGAGCAGAACAAGCAAATCTAATGAAATACACTGCTGAGGGGAGCAGTACAGTGGGTGAGACAGGAGAGGTCTTCTGCACCATGTGGGTCAGCAACCTAGCCTGCGATAGAGCTCATGCAGCAGCTGCAGAGAGCACTTCATAGTGTGGAAACTTAGCCCCTTGCGCCACCAGGGAGTCCCTTTTTGTTTAATTTCTATATGTTGATGATATACACTTAATTGGGACAATTTCTTATAATTCAACATCGGGAAATTAATGACTAGTGTCACTAATATGTGGGCTTAAAAGTTAACCCTTGATAGCTGATTGTAGAACTGAAGCAACAAGTGAGGATGGGATGGGGAAGTGGTAAGAACAATGAGGGAAGGAAGTGTCTGTCTATGGTGGATGAATTGGTGGTGGGTGCACTATGGTGGTACTTGATCAGAGTATTCCAATAATATCTCAATTAAAATAAATAAATTAACTTAAATTTAAAAACTAAGTTACTTGCTGGGCATTAAGGTGTTTCCGTAACTTGGCTATTATAAATAGTGCTGCAATGAAAGTAGGAGTGGAGAAAGAAGACCTGGTATATAAACAGTGGGATACTACTCAGGTATAAAAAGAGATGAAATTTTGTCATTTGCAGCAACATGGATGGAACTGGAGGGGATTATGCTCAGTGTAATGAATCAGAAGAGAAAGACAAATATCAGATGATTTCACACAAATGTGCAATAGAAAGAAACATTAAAAAAAAGGGAATGGACAAAACTAAAACAAAAGCACACTAGATATTTGACTGCAGAATTGAGAAGCCTAGAGGTGGAGGAGGGCTAGGGTAGGAAGGCACAGAGGGGAGACACCCACTAGATTACTGGAGGATTATGGTGCTTTGGTGGTGGGTATGCTGTGGGAATAAATGTCTGAAGAGGTATGAACAATAAATCATATACAGTGCTCCATACCAATATTACTTCAATTTAAAAAAAAGTTACAGAAAACAAAAAGAAATGAGTTATCTTTTGTCCTTTCTGATGTCCTCTATCTATCCCTTTGTCTTTTATGTTGTTCACTAACTCTGCTGTGAGGTTGGAAATACAAGAGGCTATTACCCTCATTGACTCTGGTTGTTTTCTTCAGATGAATCTATTTGCTACCCATGAGTTCAGATTTAAATCAACTGCATTGCTAAAAATGGAACATGGACATGATGTGAAATGTTTATTCTGTTCCCACCATTCCATAACATGTTGCCTACGTTTAGCCATCTCTCATAAATGGTGGACAAGTTCCAGTGGCTTCAGACTTTTGAATGACATTTTTCCTTAAACATCCTAACCACTGGTAAGTCCTGTCAGTACCACCTTCAAAATATATAGCTATCCACCCTAGTTCTAACCACTACCTTAGTCAAATTCACCAAAATATCCTTTTTAATTAGTATTATATGAATTAATACTGCAACAGATTATCAAAAACTTAATGGCTTAAAATAACACACAGTCATCTTATAGTCATTTTGGAGACCAGAATCCAAACTCATTTTCATTGGGCAAAGATCAAGGTGTCATTGGGGCTTGTTGCTTTTGGAGGCTTATTGCTTTTTAGAGAAAAAATCTGTTTCTTTGCCTTTCCTTGCTCCTGTACTCTTTGTGATCCATTCTTTGTATAACACCCGCCTCTCGCCTCACATCTCTTGCTGCTCTTCTGTAGTGATAACTCCCTTTGCCTCCATTTTATGAAACATGTGTGATTACATGTATATTCTACCCTGGTAATCCAGGATAATTTCCCCATTTCACCATTTTTAATAATACCTTTCAAGTCCCTTTTGCCATTAAGGAAGCATTTGCAGATTTAAGGATGATGGTGTGGATATCTTTGCAAGGAATTATTTATTTTGTTGAAATCAAAGCTGGTGTCTTGAAAAGTCAACTGCCTTTGAGATTTTCTACATGTTGTTCCTTCTGTCAGAATATGGCCTCTTCTTACCATTTCAGTTTCTACTCAAAAGCCATTTCCTCAGTACATCTTCTCTAACTCCATATTTAAAAAATCCTCCCAGTCCATTTATTCTATAACTTTGTATTATTTTGTTCAGAGTCTGTGTAATTCTTATATCATGCTGTTTATTGTCTAATTGAATTCACTACCATAAGTTAGGGAGTTTGTCTTGCTTGTTGATCCATTATCTGGATTTGCAAGAACACAGTAATTTTTTAAATCTATATCTAAAAGAACATATGGTATTCAAATTATATAGATGATTAAACTGAGACAGATGTTAAATAAATTGTTTAAGATCACAGATCTAATAGTGGAAAACATGGCCTTGCATCTCACATTTTCTTAGCTTAAAAATTCACGTTCTTTATAGTACCTGTTTCTCTTGCTTTAATCGAATTTCATTGATTTGCTGTTTGTTTACCAAACTATATCATCTTGGGAGTACATTTACACATCTCAACATGTACATACGCTTCACAGGTCCTCCACGAAAGCTCCAATACCAATATCTCTATCTTTCTAATGGGATTTAACTTTAACCATGATATTTATTTGTATACATTTAAATTAGCCATAGGAAGAAATGCCAAAACCAGCATAGACATCATTTTGCATTTTTTTCTGGGGTCTAGGAGAGTAATAGCCTTATAAATGCTTTTAAAACTTTTTGTTTATTTCCTGACATCGTGCCATTTTTGGAATCCATTCCATAACCATGTGGTAAATTCAAGTTCAGGGAATGATTTATATAAGTCCTTGAATATGTTATACAATATGGTCCTTAAATGAAAGTTATCATTCTGTCATCCTAAAAATGATTCTGGAATGTTAAATGGAATCATTTTTTATGTAGTTTTATTGAACTCCAGGTTTTCATTCATTAATACAATTTTATATATGTAATATTTTCTTTTTACCTGCTATTTATTTAAAGTTAAACATTAATTCCCTACTAAATAAGTGATTATGATAAATATGCAAGCAGTTGCTATAATTTTTATATTTCTGTTAAGAGAATGGTTTCATTCTATAATGCCACGTAGTAGTTTGTGATTCCTTTTGGCACCATTTATCTTATCAAGCTGTTTGTCTATCAGCCAAATTCTTGAATCACTGCATTCATGTGGAGTAATTGCTTGGGTATGTGAGAAAACAAGAATTTTATCATGTTGATTTTGTTTTGAAACGCATCGACTTTTGTCACTACTTTGGCAATTGTGATAGAGCTGAACTGATAGCCTCATGAAAGTGCATTAAGTTTTAAGAGCTTTTGTAACACTTTGCTCTTAGTGTTATTTAGGATTAGTGCAGTAAAATTTAGGGCCAGTCCTAATGTTCCCCCAATATGGTTTGAAAGGAACATGCAATGTGTCCAAAGGAAAGAAGCACATTTGCATTTGTTCCATGTGTTGTCAACAACCAAATGGACTCAGAGCATTCTGGGACCACTTTTTTGTTTTCAGATGATCAGGAAATTATAGTACATTTGTTATTAAGTAAACTTAAAGGATGGTGTGTCGTTGATTCCAGCAATGTGAACAGAAATATTTTAAGCTTTTGGAAATATTTTTTCCTGAAGTGTTCAACCTTCATTCTTACTTTCTTGGCTATGCTGGTAATAGAAGCATCTTACAGCTTGAGATATCTGGCATTGGGATACAAAGACAGCTACACAAGCCTATCTCCTCATGCAAGTGTAATCTCAGACAGATTTTATACTTTCACTTCGGATATTTCTGAAATACGCTCCATTCTCTCACCTGGGTCATTTTTGAGTGTATGGAAAGTTGAATATAATAATCATATATCTGAAGGACTTAACATTTTTGAACTAATGAACATAACTGAATGAACATAACTAATGAACATAACTAATATATGTATTTTTTAATGAACATAACTAATATATGTATTTTTTTTTAGGCAACTGAAGGTAGAATTAAAAAAAAAATAGTCCTAGCTCTTTTCGAAAAGTCAACAAGAATAAATTTATAAATTTTATTGAAAATATGTTAGTATATTAGGGAAAGGCTTTTAAAAACACATTTAATATACTTAAATAGATCTAATAGATATAAAGAGATTTTTTGTATTAATAAGCAAATGTTTTAAATGATCTAAATTTAACTGATTGTGCTTGACTATTTAATAAGTTATAAAAGGAATCTTTGTATATAAAATGACTAAGACACGATAAAAATAGTTGTTCTGGCCTCATGTATCTTTGTATTCCACATAAATGCTTTCCTAAGAAGAATACTTTATAAATATTACACGTTTTATAGGTTTAGCTTGACTGGATGAGCACATTAGATGACAAATTCATAGAAAAGGAAATCAGAAAGTCTGACAATTTTGATAACTGGTGTAATATAGTATCAGAGAATCAGTGTTATCCACTAGAACAAGCCTTTTTATGGTCTGAAACTAAAATATACCATGAACATCTTGAGCAATTCTACAAATTCTGTCTTAAATTATTTAGACTGTTTAATATTAGAGCACCAAAGTACGCTTTGAGGATAAGGTGAGATTTTAGGTTTAGCTCAGGACCAGTCATGTTCCTGAAAAAATCAATACATTATCATTTATAATTAAACTATTTCAAGATAGTCTAAGGAAATTCTTTATTTAAGGTAGTCATTGGTTAACTTATATGTATAGAAGCAACTTGCAAATTATCACTTTTATTCAAACTATAAACTGCCTCTCGTTATTTAATCCATGCTTTTTAACTATAGTGTGTTCATAATTTTTATTAAAATAGCTAATTAAATATATTGAAGGAATTATTTTGATACTATGCATAAAGTCTGGGACATGTTCATTTACTGGTTCTTATTTTATTTAGTGAGACATGAGTCAATGTGCTACTGTTATTAAATATATAATATAAAAACAGAGTCATCATCAAAAAGACAATTTTTGTACTTTAGTATTTATGGAAAACCAAAACATATAAATACATTTAGGCGTGTGTTTGTGTGTTTTCAATGAATTTCACTGTATATTTAGTATTTAGAAGTCATTATGCTAATTGAAATAAGCCAGAATGAGAAAGACAAATACTCTATGTCATTATTCACATGTAAAATCTAAAACCTAAATAAAAGTTTCATAGGTAGGATGCTAATTGTCAGGGACTGGAGGAAGGGGGAAATGAGATGATATAAAGGCTCAAAGTTTTACATGTAAGGAGTACAAGTAGGAAAGATCTAATGTATATCTTGGTGACTATAGTTGATAATAAGGTACTGGTTACTTGAAAGATGTTGTAAAAAGATTATCAGAATCCTCACCACAGAAAAAGAAAAAAAAAAAAAAACAGTAACCTAGGTCAACCATGTGAACTTATGCAATAATTACTTGATCTTGGTAATCATTCTATAATGTCCCTGTGCAATAAAGCATCACACTATACACTTTAAGTGTTCACATTTATATTTGTCAATTATTCCTGAATAAAGTTAAAATATGAAAAGCACAATCCATGGACCCGTCCATGTTACGTTATACTGAAATGTTAAAAATAATGATATTGATTGAAGCATATAATTCAATAATATGGAAACAGTGCTCACCATTTTACAAAAGCAGTGTTCATATAAACTGACTGCAATTTTGCAAATAGTTGACATAAAATCATATAGGAAAATTTGGTAAAAAATCTGTGAAAATAAATGTGCAGGATAAAAAAACAATCTCTAGCCCAAGTTAACATGTTTCTTAGCAAAATCTTCCAGACATGTTGCTAATTATTTCTAGTTATAGTAGTAAGGCACATGGGGAATTGAATGTGCTACAGACATCCTCACATCAGGATAACAATTTCATACAGGAACAATTAACAGATGTTTTTATTTTTAAGTTGGGATTCTGGTCACAGAATCTGTAGAACTGCTGCAAAATTAGGATGACTTAATAAAAAAAGTTCCTGCCTCATTTACCACTCCAAATTTATTTCTTCCAGAAAATAAATGATCTGGCTTACTCTCCTAAGGATGCAGTTTAAAATACTGCCTTTTTCTATGAAAACTGACTAAGTACTTGGTAGAAGCAATGTTGTGCCATTGCTAGTGAAGTATGACTCTTATGAGTTTGGCTTCCAGAAAGTCTCAGAGGGATATAAAATGGTCCGTTTAGCTTATGTTTATATAAACCCTATTACTCTTTAAGGTTCAAAAAGGAATAGCTACTATATTTCTGTGATTCAATTTTCCTCTTGTTGCCTATTTCTTTCTGATCCTCTGAAGTGTCTTCATTTTTTTCATAATCCAGAGGTCTAAGAAAGATCTGAGTGGGAAAACATGATTGTACTCATTTATCTAGTGTAAAGTACTGCTTTCAGTTGAACATAAAAATTGAAATGAATATTTTCACCTTTAACTCACAATTGCACAGCAGAAAATTCAAGTTCACTAGAGGCATAAAAGGTTTACAAAATATAAATAACTAAAAAACATAGGGTCCGATGTATAGTAAAACTATAATTAAAGTATGGTATCCATTGCTTATGAATAGAGTAGTATTGTCAGAGGAGAAATAATTTTAATACTTAATAATTTGCATAAATTCTATAAAGTTAGGTGCATTGACAAAATGAAAACTTAATAGAAGCAGGACCAATAATATATAAACCTATGTGTTTGTACTTTTAAGACTGAATTTATTGTCAGCGAAAAGCACATAAGCATTTGGACCTAAATGTTTAGAAAATACTTGAATAAGATAAATATTCAAATTTGTTGATTATTCATTATATTGAAATTGCTTATTTGAAATACTTTTTAAGTAAGGGGTAACAAATAGTATTATTTTTGTTGATTTTTAAGTACGCATTTTCTATTGTACCTTGTTTGATCTTCTAGTGAATCAAAATAAAGAGAAATTGCAAAAGTATATTTTAAAAGATATGGCAATTACTCTGCTAATGTAAGCTGTTTTAGGAATTCCATGGAAGTCTAGCTAGAGTGTTGTCCTTTAGTTACTTTCAATAATAAAAAAGTCCATATTTCCTTTCTTAGCTAAGTCATTTAATTTTAACCAATCTGGATTAGACAGTAGGTAACTAATACTATCCAAAGCCAGTTCTTTCAAGATTGCCTAAGTAGAATCCAGCAAGAAATAGCTCTTGGAAGGTTTGCTTTTCCTCTTCATCTGCAACTTTGAGAGAAAGTAAACAAAGTTCTACACTGGGAAAATTAACCAATCAATTAATTAGTTTTTTAATAAGCAGCTGTGTTGAGATTTGAGAACCCAGTAGAATTTGGCTAACCAGTACTTCAGGTAGCTTTCTCTTGTATTTGTTCAAAATATGTACTCTAGTGCCAAGTGTTTTATCTTTCTATGCTCAGTTGGAGGAAGTGATGAGCTGGAATACATTTGTTGGTTTTGGCTGCCCTAAAGAACCTCTTCTTTGTAGGGTACTTTGTTGTAATTATGCATATTGACACTCATTTTAAGTTTTACTTTAAATCCTTTGGCTTTTCATTTGAAATAAATCGTTACACCTTTTGACAGGAAGTGCTGATGCCTCTCTCCGTCAGCTTAAGTTTCTGACTTTGTCAGCATTTCAAACTAGAAGGGAAATAGTATGAGTTATTAATTTGTCTATTGATATGATATATTCTTGGCTTATTTTTTTGCTTCCTTTTCTGCTGATCCTGTGCCACAATATATGCATTTACACTTTCTATGTTTATTCAGCATATATAAAGTTAAATACTGATTAAAACAGGAGTGCAAGTGTTTCTTCCTCTCCTTAGAAACATTTTCAATTTTTTTTAATTATAAAAGTAAGCAACAACATAACTTAAATGCCAATTAAGGGGAGAGATACAGCTATAAAAGGAAATTTGGCTTGCTTTTTTTGGGACACATTTTAATTAAAGTATATCTTTTGTCATTTGCCTATTTTATGAAATTTCTCATGGATAGTAGAAGGGGGTGTAATCGTCTACCTGTGATTATGATGATTCTCTTTCCTAGTGGAACAGTATGCTGAGACCCTGCAAGCTTTCAAACTTCCATAATAGGTATTTGTTTTCAAGCAAAAATGTTAACAATGAAGAAACTAGTTCTGAGCCACTGTTTTTTAGGAGGTAGAAGTCTGAATATTTTATATTCAGCATCAGTAATTTATTCGGATATATATTTGTTTTGGTCTGTAGTGAAACAGTTCTTTAGAATGTTAAGATTCTTAGGATCAATTATTTATCTATATAAAAATGACAATCTAATTAAATGTATAATATCTTTCATATGAAATTACTAAGTGATCTTATTAGAAAGTCAATAATATTACAATGTTATGATGATATTCTAATAAAATCAAAAGTAAACTTGAGAATGGTAAAATATTTAATTGGATCATTTAAGCTTTTATTTTTTAGGTAGTATTATAAAACATTGTGCAGATTATTACAAATTGTTCTTTAGTTAGACTGTGTACAACAATATATATCAAACAGATTGAGAGAAAGTAGGGAGAGATTTTATACAAATTAAAATTCCTAAACAAAGCAATATCCTTTAAAGCATTGGTCTTCCATACACTACATTTTTGAGCACACATTTAGGAAGAGGGAGAGGTTATAGGTGATATTCATCATTTTAGGGGCTAATAAACTTGAAAAATTTTGTGAGTTCAACATGTTAACAATGAAAATGGTAATTACTGTACAATTGGCTGAGTGCATAGTCTAAACACAATACCACAAATAGACCAAGATCCAGAAAACCATGGCTTGTTTAACACACACACAAATTACATTTTATTTATTTATTTATTTTTTAATAGAGGCATGTTTTTCATTTATTTATTTATTTTGTTTGTTTTGTTTATACATGCACTGGGTACAGTCAGAAGCGCGGGAGGGTGAGAGAATTCACCAGAGCCAGAGCGGGGAGCAGAGCAGGCAGAAAGACCGAAGTACACTGCTGAGGGGAGCAGCGGGCGGCAGGAGAGGTCTGCGCGCCATGTGGGACCCTCCTCTGGTGGCCGGGGAGCAACCGGGGATCGAACCGGCGCTGCAGCCGCGGGCAGCTTCGCAACCCAGCGCTCAACCGCTGCGCCACCTGGGAGGCCCAAATTACATTTTTTTTTAATTACCCATAGAGACTGAAAATATTGGTGAAAGTGTACCTGGCCTTTTGAAATACATAAGAGGATTTTCTTCTCTTATTCTCTCCAGGCTGTACACACACCTGGAAAGAAACACTAATGCCAACATAGGTGATGAAAAGGAATCAAATTTAAAATTATTGTGAATGTGATTATGTGGGGGAGGGACAGGGAGAGAGGAGCTGTGTGTGGGTCCATGCACTTGATTTCTAATTTTTGCTGATTTATCACTTCATCACAATCCTAGACATAGGCCTGGTTTAGTTTTCTTATTGATTGTATAGCTACTTCAGCCATGGTATCTAGGTCCACAGTACAGTTTCTGAGAGACAGTAGACAGTCTGCCCTCAGCAAGACATGCTTTATTTTGTACATCTAGCATTTAGTTGTTTTTGAAACACATTTCTTCACATCTTAATTTTCCAGTTTGTAAAAAGAAATTAAAATAAGATATGTAACTTAGAGAATTCAATAAACTTTTCCCCTAAACTTTGAAATAAGATTATGGAAAGTAATTGCTTTTGCATTACTCATGTTATGTCATGGGAACAAGCCATTAAGTTCAATTAATTGAACTAGTGCATTTGAAGCTGATGTTTTTATTGGGAGTCCAATAATGGAGATTTGTAACCAGGTAGATCAATGTGAGCAGTTTTTTGTTTTGTTATTTTTTTTTTGGTTTTGTTTTTTTCTGTGCATAAAATCAGGCTTACTACAGATGTGGGTGACTGAAAGGTTTATATTACTGTCTAATTTGATATGGACTTATTTCTATGAAAACATGATGCTTTTAAAATAATAGTGCAACCATTTCATAAATATTATCCATATGAATAACTAAGGAGACATTAGAATTAATTAGAAAATATACATCTATTGTCATAATCGTCATTGATTAATAACAATTCTAAACATTTCTGCTAGAGAAAATTATAAGTAGAAGAAAAAAATTCAGTTACAAATAGGGTACACTTGTTGGGGGCTTATAATTTCATGGTGCTTGCAATTGCTCTAAGTTCTAAACAAGTATTTTTGTTTCCTTCTGAATATTTCAAAGTGTTTAACTTTATTTACTAAAATATGTTTTAAATTCCTCCATGAAAAGCTGTGTGTTGAAGGTAATAGCTCTGGGGTCCATCATTTCCTATAACATTCTACACATTGGTGGCATTTGTATGTTTTGCTTCAGTGCTACATTTACACATTAATATGGCTGTGTTTTACTAACTAGGTCTAAATTTCTGGTAGCTTGCTTGTCTTTTGCTCCACTCCTTCCTCCTGCTATTTATAAAGCCTGTGATTTGGTAATAGCCTCCACTATTTTTTTTTTTTTTAAGATTTATTTATTTATTTACACAAGCACTGGGTACAGTCAGAAGCGCTGAAGGGTGAGAAAATTCACCAGAGCCAGAGCAGAGAGCAGAGCAGGCAGACTGACGAAGTACACTGTTGAAGGGGGCAGTGGGCGGAAGGAGAGGTCTGCACACCATGTGGGACCCTCGCCTGGCAGCCGGGGATCGAACCGGAGCTGCAGATGCTACGGGCAGCTTCGCAACCCAGCGCTCAACCACTGCGCCACCAGGGAAGGCCCTGCCTTCACTATTTTTTTAAGTGGGCCTCTGATTTTTTATTTAGAATTTTTTTTAAAGAGACCAGGCTAGTCTTGAACCTGAATTTCACTCTGTTGTGAATAATAAAACACTCATCTTTGTCCTTTTTTCAAAAACAACTGAATGGGCCTCCCCTGGTTGCTCAGGCGGTTGAGCGCCATGCTGTGAAGCTCTCCTCAGCCTCTGCGGTGCCAGTTCGATCCCGGCTGGCCGGTGAGGGTCCCATATGGGCGGCTCTCCTGTCTCACCTGCTGCTCCCCTCAGTAGTGTATTTCGTCAGTCTGCCTGTTCTGTTGCCCACTGTCTCCGGTGAATCCTCTCACCCTCCCGCGCATCTGGCCTGTACCCTGATTCTTGTATAAATAAATAAATCTTTAAAAACAACTGAAGAACAATTTGTCAAGCAGTATAGTATGTTGAGCAATAACATGCCCTTCTTTGATGAAAACAGAATAATAGGCAAGTTGTCTCTGTACTATCTTTAAAAAAACACCATGAAATCAGTAAAATATTCAAAGATGTCTATGATTTTGTCTTTTGGATTTTATTTATATGTGATGTGATGGGTAAATAAGATCTACCTTAATTCTGATAACTATTTCTTCCTTTCCTACTTTTTCTTCCCTATTCACTTACATGCAAAAAAAATATTTATTGAATATCAACTATTCACCAGAAATTGTTTGGTCATAATCTGTTTTCATAATTCTGTTTTTTTTTTTTAATTGAAGTAATATTGCATTGTAACATCGTTTTCTGGTTAAAGAGTAGGATAAATATACTTTAATACATGCCTCTTTAGCTCCTGGTCAAATGAGTTACTATTTTTATTGCTTTAGGAGCTGCTTTTGGGATTCTGAACACTAGAATGTCTTGAGGCAGTCATCTCTATTCTAGTAATACTACTTGCATTAGCCCATGGTCATGAGCTTCTCATTGCTGACATGTGAAAAGAGTTAGTCCTTATGAAAAATCAATCTCCACAACCATCACTGACTCCATTCATCATGCTCCTGCCAAAAAAGGGGAAAGTGAACAGTTCCATGTCAACGGTCTGAATTTATAGGTGTGAGGAATTACATTGATTGTCTATTGATTGCCTATCACCCTGTAGGCTGCTAAGGAGTGACTAGCAAGCATGAACACAATTATCCCTGGGGTTGGATAGTGTTGGAATAAGCTGTGTCCGTGATGGTCGCCACTGGAACTATAAATACTAGTGAGTGGTGTTACCATTTGGCTTTAACAGGATTCTATAAAGCTTAAGTCAAAGAAAAAGTAATGGAAATGATAAACTTGTTCTTAATTATTGCTTAAATATTAATTTTGATCCTGTAACAAATGAACTGTGGTCACCTTCCTAAGACTAGTCATTTTTTATGTGTTACTGCTTATGCAAATTGTATCCCACAGTTATGCATTGTTCTGCACTATTCTATTTCATGGAACTCAGTTGTTTTTTTCCTTGAACATACTACTTGAAATCCCCCCAGGCTCCATCAGTGCCGAAGGCTGTGAAATCGGAATAGAAGATGAGTTGCTCCTAGACAAATCAGATACACTTTATATGCAAATAATTTCTTTCTCAATGTCATCAGAGTACAATAATTTGAGCGTCTGACATAATGATTTATCAGTGTCTATAATATATCTCTTAAATATTAGAGTCGTTCTGACCCACCAGGATTTTATTGTCATATTGATTAAACCTTCCAAGTTTTTCTTCATCTTTATTGTTTTTCTTTAGATGCCAAATTTAGCATTATCTAGTGCTTATAAAACATACTGTATAATTATGTTATGAATTTTTGCTCCCACATTTTCTGTTTTGTATTCTTAGATATTTTGTACTGCCTTCCAACAAACTACTTTTTAAAAATCTTTATAGGTAGCATGCTTATCCTGAATGTTCTATCCATAAGAACATACTGAAAGAAAGAACTCAATCCATGAGGATTTTAATAACAATTTTCTTTATGCTTTATGATTTTCTCTAAGATTCTGAAAATATTTAGGGCTGTGAATTTTATAATGAATAAAAAAAAGCTAAGAAAGAGAAGCATAAAGGGAGGAAGAGGAGAGTAAGAAAGTAGAATATGAATAATAATAGAATTAAATTCCTATGATCACACATATTTACATATAGTATTAGCTTCAAAAATATTTTAAACATAATGAAAAACAGCATTTTTCATGAAAGTTGGATGAGCACAATCTGTAAAATGACCTGCAGTTATTTTACCCATGAGCGTAAAGTCTGTGCACATCACATACCCGGTACGTAGGAAGGTGCTTGCTGCAGGACCATTGGGGCCTCATTAGCAGATACTTTAATAAAACCATTCTGTCCTATGAATCAATTAGAATTTCATTGTAAAATGGCAAAAATCCCTCTTTACATGTGTTTTCCCCTTTGGTGGACAAAATACCCAAGAGGCTATGAACTTATAATTGAAATCAACATTTATAATATCTAGACTTTCCATGTTTGAATAAGTTTTTGTTTCTCTACTAAAGTAAAATAAAATTTTATTTGCAAACAAACTGGAGGCAGAATTTGTATAGGCATGGCTTATTTTTAATACAGAAATGCCCATATTAAAATGCATTCACTGAAAATACAATCAATTCACCAATGGTGTTAGTAGTAGGAGTTCCATGTCATTATCAGTGTTAGTTAAGATGACGACCAGTGGAAAGAATAAAGGTGTAAATACCACATTTATATCAGCTTTTAAGTGGAATTTTATATTTGTTGATTTTCCTCACACATAAATGAAGACAGCAGCACACTTCTTGGAGTAACTGGTTCTTATTCAGCTTTCATCAAAGTGTTCACTTTTCAAAGCTTGAGTAGTTCACCAAAAAATATTTGCTACTGGAAAATTTTTTGCTTTCTGGCAGTTATAATATTCTCCAAATCTCTTTTTGCATCTTTTAGATATAGAATTACAGCCTAACAGAAGCTCTTATAAGAAGATAAAAATAGTGATTCTATGTTAGAGATTTAATTTGATCATGTCATACACATGTGGTGTCATCATACATATAAGTGCTCGTTCTTGTTTATATTAAATGCTGTAAATAATGATAGTAGCTCCCGCAGATCGAACCACTACTTTCCCCGTTCTTCAGTTACACTATTCCCAATAACACTAAAACTATATTTTTCTAAATTTTAAAAGACAAGAAAATCGGAACTCCAAAATTTCATATAATGTACCTTCTATAACATAACTAATGAATACTAAGGCTTAATTTAACATTGAGTTAGATGAGATTCTAAGATTTTGTATAAGACATGGTTGTCCACTTTTACCACTACATTAAGCATAGGATTAGCAGTCTAATCTAGAGCAATTTATCAAAAGAAATAAATAAAAGAAATGCAAAAAAATAAATAAAAGAAATACAAATAAAATAAATGCAAAGTTCAATCCCCGACTGGCCAGGGAACTACCCACATGGCACAGCAGACCTCTCCTATCTCGCCCACTGTTCCCCTCAGCAGTGTATTTCAGTCAGCCTGCCTGTTCTGCTCCCTATTCTGTCTCTGGTGAATCCTTTCACCCCCACACCTCTGGCCTGTACCCCAGTTATTGTATGCATAAATAAATGAATTAAAAAATTAAAAGAAGAGATATATGCACTGCTATATCCATTGCAGCACTATTTACAATAGCCAAGTTATGGACCATCCTAAATGTTCAAAGACAGTTGAATGAATTAGGACAATGGTGTATATATACCTAAGGGAATAAATACTACTCTTCTATAAAAAAAAAAAAAAACTATTGCCATTTGGATGGAACTGGAAGAGATTATGCTGAGGGAAATAAGTCAGAAGGAGAAAGACAAATACCAGATGGCATCATTTATAGGTGTAGAAAATCAAACAAAGGGTCAGATAATCCTGGAAGTTACCATATATTACTATTTATATTTCTCATTATAGGAGATGTATGAAGGTGGATTAACTTCCTACTGCTAAAAATATTCGATAAATCTCCGATTCAGTGATGAACTGAACATGAGATTTGACTGTATTAGTGAAGACTGTTTTTACATTACTAGGAAGAAAGTAAAAGCAAAATGCCTGCTGTGATACATTTCTAATTTAATTTGTAGATATTTGGGGTAGAGAGGGAGATATGATGGGAGACAAACTAACTATAGGATTGTTTTTAATGAAAAATGAACACAAATGATCCTTTTTTTCCTTTGCAAAATGCAAAAATAATAATTGCTACTAAATATTATGTATGTTTTAGTTGATAAGTTTTCATATTAAAGGAATTGCTTGATGAATACTCACTATGCTAGGTATGCTACTCATTTGTCTCAGTAGAGATGGTACAATAGGCTTATTATCCCAAGTTTATAGAATTGTTGTCCAAAGTTTATATACAAAACTTACAGAGATGAAGAACTTCACTTAAAATTGAATAGCAACTTTGGAATGGTAAACAGCAGTCAGAAAATAAACTCAGAAGCAGTAGTCCTAATAGCTATTTAAATATGCTAATGGTATATGTAGGTAGTAGGAACTGTTTGCAAAATAGATGACTAGTTGTTAGCTTCCATAACAGCTATGAAAAAGGTAATCATATATAGTTAAGATTATAGTGGGCAAATGTGTTTAATAGGTGGCCCTATTATAGTCTGATTTGTGTTGGATACTTGCTTCAAATTTAAGTTCTTATCAAGAGATGGCTATATATACTTGAAACATCTACTAAGTTGTGAGTTAGTCAATGTTAGTTCATACTACCTGGGGTCACTCTGTATTAGCAGAGCTCTGAACTGCTACTGAGCTACCTATAATATGAAACTTCAAACAAGAAAAATTAAGTTGAACTGCATCTGGGACTTAAAGTAAATGTTAACTACTTTTAGCAGAGATACTTATACATAAGTAAAGACATATTTATGTGTGTGTATAGATAGATATAGATCTGCACACACACATTCATAAATAAGATTCTAAAATTTGACATTTTCCCTTGAATTTGAACTATTAAAATATTTTTATGTACATAATAGACATGCTGTCAGCAGCTACAGCCACATTGGCAACCCATTGAAGAAGTCATATTTTTTCTTGAATTGATTGATGGTTTGCTGAGGAAAAGAACATTGGGCTTTGGGAAAAAAATGTCATAAAACAGAAAATAAATATGAACTACTGTGGTATTTGGCAACCTTTTATCAACTCTGCTAAGCCAAAAGGGCAGTCTGCCAAACCTCAAATATGATTGCATTGCATCCAGAGTGCATAAAGATACTGCAGCAAAATAAATATGAAAAAAAGCTATAGTATCTTCTTAGTCTGAAGGAAATATGAGGAAATTGGAATATTGACTAACTTTATATTAACAAACCTATTCATTTTTGTTTTCTTTCATAAGATGTACAGTGTGGGGAAGGAGAAGTTGCATCCCCAGTGGACAAGGACCTTATTGGGTGACTTTGCGCCTGTTGCTTAACGACATTGGTCTTCATGAACAAAAGGGGATTAAAGTATATCCCCACTTATTCCTTCTAGCAATCAAAATCCATGATTCCAATTTTATAGATTTAACATAAAATTTTACTTTTTTCTTACTTAGTTCAAAAATTACATCTTTCTGGAAATTCTCTGTGGTACAGGGTAGTCACCTTAGATTCTCCAAAATGTTGCCTCGAGTTTTAAATTATTGTCTTTGGATCAGTGCTATTGAGTATCCTGGATAAGTTTGACTGTAGAACTAATTCCCTTGTTTGGCAATTAGGACATAAGACATTTCTCCTGAGATCTGCTATATATCCTGTAGGATTTCTGTGGTATTTGAGCTTTAGAGAACATTATAAGATTGAATTTTTAAAACTTAGAAGTAGTGACTTGGGCACCTCAACAAAGTTGATCATTTGTGGTATCATTGTCAACCATGTAAAGATCCAAAGGAACATTGTAAATAAGGGCTTAAAAATATACATAAGTGATTTCTGAGAGAAAGGGACAGGGGGACAGTAGAAGAGTATATGTTCTACTTATATTCATATCAACATATCCCTTCCATGGAACCCCTATGGTCAATAAATTTGGTCAATGTCTTTAGAAAATTTGAAGAATTGTTTGTTCAGAACTATGTTGAGTATCTTCATGTTATCGTTAACAGCAATCTGTTGGGCAAATGAATATTTTATCATCCAACCTATATGAAGGATAAGCTAGCCCTATCTATTTTCTAGAGTTGAATTTCAGGTCTTTAAAATACTTTCTTTTACATTCTGTGGAAACTGAGGATGTATCAGCTATATTCCCAGCTTTTCAGAAAAAAGAAATAATAATTTTCATTTAGGAAAAGAATGTATGAGTTATAAATAAGAACTAATTTGACTCTTACCAGAATGATTCCATTTAATTAAGAACAGATCCTTTGATGAGCTATAAGGTAAAAAAAAGACTTTCTATTTTTTAATGTTTATGTATTAATTTTCATTTATTAATATTCCCCTCTTGCAACTCTGATGTGAAAACATAAGTGACCACTGGCAATTTTTCTGCAATACTTGAGAAGCTATGTATCCTTTCAGTCTTCATTTCTCCTCTAACCAGGAAACTTTGGTAAAATAATTTAAATGTGATATTAAAAGTTAAGCAATTTAGGTATCATGCAAAATGTCAAGAAACATATATTCTTACTTTGTTTATGCCAAGTGCTAGTCTCCTGTACTCTTCACATGTGTGGTGAGTGTGGAAATACTTTCTATCTTCTAAATAATAACTAATTTAATAAAATAGCAATGAAATAAAATAGCCCAGTAGAACAGCTGAATTACTGGAGCATGTTTGTCCAGAATACAGTGTAGCAATGTGTGATGTCCTATTGGGAGAGGTGGGACAGGGGGAATTAGATGCATATAAATAAATTAGAGTGCAAGACTCTTGAGTGATAACAGTAGAGTCACATACCCAAGTGCTGGTATTACAGCAGGATTCCATTGCTGTTAACCAGGAAAACAGCTGCCTGTTACAAAATCATGTTGTGGTCACTCAGCAGTCTCTGTCAAGCTCAAGGCTGAATTGTTCAAGAAGCCCCTGGCACCTAGTGATTCAGGGATAACTGGTTATTACACCAGGCTAATCACACAGATCACTTAACAGCATGTCTGTCTCAGTGGGTTGGAAAGTGCCTTCATATTTTGTGGATTATTCCACACACCAGAACAGTGATGCCCCACATATTTCCAGATACTATTTAAGGTACATTTCCTAAGCGAGGGGATTTAACTGCCAGTTCCTTTTCATAGGTCAACTTATCTGCAATATCACCCGCCCATTTGTACACTGAGTCATCTCTAAGCTTGTTTGCCATATGCGTATGAAATGAATCATTATTGTAATGAAATCCAAAACGCCCTGGAGTAATCGAGGGAAAAAGGAAATAAAATAAAAATCTGCTACTCTGGTATTGAAGATTGCCAAAGATGAATGCTTCAGTGAACATGTGGTTTTGTGATTTCAGATAGTTGCTGCAGGAGCTCTGGTGGGGCTGGTGGTAGAAAGCAGGTGGTCTCTGCAGGGGACTCAACAGTAGACAGTCAATGTGCGGTGAGGGTCACTGAGACTATGAAATAGTATGAGTATCATGAATATTATGAAATTGTTGTGTTTGAAATGAGAGATAGCTGAAAGTGGGCACTTTCTTCACTTAAATGAATGTTACCTTTTGACCTTGTCATTATTGCATAGCTTTCCTCAGTAGCAATGAACTCTTCATCTCCATTTTTTATAGCTTTATATTATAACCATTTATTGTATTGGAGATTGCATGTTTTAAAAAAAAGCAAAGCAGGGCCTTCCTGGTGGCGCACTGGTTGAGCGCTGGGTTGCGAAGCTACCCTCAGCCTCTGCAGGGCCGGTTCGATCCCCGGCCACCAGAGGAGGGTCCCACAGTGCGTGCAGACCTCTCCTGCTGCCTGCTGCTCCCCTCAGCAGTGTACTTCGGTCCTTCTGCCTACTCTGCTCCCCGCTCTGGCTCTGGTGAATTCTCTCACCCTCCTGCGCTTCTGACTGTACCCAGTGCTTGTATAAATAAATAAATAAATCAAAAAAAAAAAAAAAAGGCAAAGCAGAGGAAAAGTATGCTTGTTTTATAGCATAAAGGCGGCAAACAACACACATTAGTTGTATTCCTCTAGGGACAGGATGTTCCCTCTAGAGAGACTGGCATCATAATTAATTATACCCATTTGTTTCATAGGAATAATATTCAGACTTGACTCTGCTGTGTACTCAGAATTGATCACATTTATAAAACTGTATACTACATTTTGATAACTAAGTGTAGAGTTAAATTAATAACATTTTCTATACTTCATGTTCTGGCTACTAGTTGAAAGGCAATTTTGGTAGAGTCCTTCAGCACCTGGTAGAATGTAGAAGAAGTAAGATTCTTTGTAATAATATATTAGTGCTGTTAGAGTGCTGGTGATCCCGTTATCACTTTGTTTAATCAGCAAATTACCTCTTTGAAATAATTGAAAAAATTATGACATGAAAAGCGAATGGTAAGAAATGGATAGATATTAGGAGTTTTTACCTGCCTTAATTATATTGCAATGCTACAGAAAAACATTTTGTAAATCATATATTAATAGTTTTACTATTTGGGTAGAAGTTTTAAAGTTTAATGATACTTGTGAGAAGAAAAATTAAATACTTCAAAACTTTATAATAACCTATAGATATTCTTTTGAAGTAACCAGTGGATATGGAGAGCATATACTATATTTTGCACTTGAAAAAGGTCTTTAAGATTTTACATGATACAAAATAAGTAGTTACAATGTCAGTTATTTATTAATGAAAATTATGACTAGGATTTCTACATTAAAATTTTCATTCTTTTAAGTCCTTTTAAAAATGAAAAATTAACTTCATGTATGCCAGAAACTGTTCATAGTCTATTACATTGCAGATAACGTATATTGAAAAGGAACTCATACTTATGAGAAGTTTTATCTGGATGACAAATATTCTTTTGCTTAACCATCTTTAGTCAGTCTTCTAAACATTCTCCAAGGCTCGCCTCCTACTTCCTTATAAAACACAGTTATAGCAATGACCCCACTAAGTCACTTTAACAGAACCCCTAATTTTCAATACTCAGAATATGTGATGAGGTTCCACATCCTCTACCATTGCCTGGGGGATGAAGATTATCCTGCCTGTCTTCACCCAAAATTCCCTTTAGGTGAGTTTTTTTAGAACACTTTTACTCATGTTTTCCTCTTAGTAATTTTCTGTCCACTGATCCCAACCCTGACTGCAGGCTCCTACAAGAATAATTCCAATGAGCTGACAATAGTTTATCACCACTTGCCCACTTTGTGTCTGGAGTTGAGCCCAATCTCTCTCCCCCAGTGCAGAGTCCTTCTGCAGTGGTTCCTACACCTGTCATATTGTAATGGTCCTGAATAAAGGCAGCCTTCCCACCGTTAACAAATGTCACTGAATTAATTTTCTTTAACAGTCTGTGAGTTCCTAAAATTTAAATCAATTATGAGAATTATATTTTTGACTTTGATAAATACTGACTGGAATTAATTTTTAAGAACATACAAAAAATAACAAATCTCTCTAGGGAGAAAAAGCTGACTAATGAATTCTGTTCGAAGTTGACCCGTTTAGAAGTGTTCTTACCATTGTTCTGTATTTCCTTTCAGAAACTCTTATTAAAACATTGCATACCCAATGTTATGGAATTCATATTTGATACTTATGTAAATATATGGTGTTTAATCCTGACTTAAGGCCTGGTGAATTCTTTGGAAATATGCTCCATTAAAATAAACTATTTTTTCTAAATTTAGCATTGTCTAAAAATATATAGATAGGCTATATGAATTTTATTTTCAAAATGTTCAAAGAGTTTTTTTAACCTCACAGGACTATTCTCCATTTGCTTAATAATGTATCTTAACCTTTCTGCAATTTGAAGAGCATATACATTGAATTAATATATTAAAAAAATAAGACTGGCATGACAATTCTGAACAGTGAGGAATTACATACCATTTTCTTGCTTGAAGTCATGTATTAATTTGTAGAGATGTCTGCTTGATTTTTAAAAGCATTTTTCCCCTTAATCCTCAACCAAATAAAATGATAAATTCTGGCACTCTGATAATTTACATAACAATTGGCCACAAAGAGTAATTCATTAATATTCAATGAAGCTCTAATTTGCACAATGCCTGCAGCAATATGTAAACTTCATTTTCCTTTAAGATGGGAATTTGTTACAGTGCAAATATGAGTAAGTATAATTTTATTAATCAGGCCCAATGAGCATTTGATTCCCTGACCTTGGCATTGTCTTATATTTTGTCCTAGAACACTCACACATAAGGAATTCAAGGTCACTTTGTTTTCTTTTGGTTGCTTAGTTAGTTTCACATAGTGCAAGGAGTCTTTATTATCTGCAAATAAGCCATGTTATTTGTTAACCTTCACTGACAAGATTCCGGTTTATTTTCAATCACATTCATTAATTTAGCCAAGTATCATTTGTTGAATGTTGGTTGCTTTCCAGGCCACTTGTGAGGTACTGGGGATGGCTTCAGACATATTTCTACCTCCAGGAACTTTACATTGCACATTTTGAGTTAAGAAATCATAGTGAAAATGCTGCAAATGCATTAGGTTTGAGTCAAACTTGACAATAATAGTAATAGTGGTAACAAGATTGAAAGCTTTTGATTTGTCAGGCACTATTCAACATGCTCAATATGTATTAGTTCATTTAATTTTTAGAGCATCTGTAGGGTATAGGTATCATTATTAACTCAATTTTAAGTTGGAAAATAAGGAATGATAAAATTTTAAATAGGTTTATATATAGACCAATTTGACTTTATTCCAATTTAAAATCAAAGTTTGATTCTTACCAAGGTATTCTGTCTAGATGCACCAAGACAGTTAAACAAAATTAATATGCAAGTGATGCATCTTAATGACTGAAATACTGTTCTCAATTTTGTTTTTAGTTTAGCAAAATACTTTTCATTTATGCAGTTGACATGCACTTACATGTCTAAGCACCTATATATTTGTGTGATCTAAGTACTGAGGGTAACTTATTAGCCAACAAAACAAAGTCTTGTATTCTTGGTGCTTACCTGAAATTGTTGTAGACAAATGACTAAGAAGATACAAATATATTCATAGTATATTTTCAGGAATTAGTAAGAAAAGCAAAGTGGTACAAAGCAGATGACATTGGGTTAAAGTAAGATTAAATTTTAGTGTGAGTACTAAGGAATTGGCAAGTTGAACAAAGACCTGGATAAATCTGGAGGTTCTCAGCAATATGGAGGAAAGAATTTCATAAAGAAGGAGTGGACACCAGGATCAGGGACAGCAGCCTAAGGGACAATGGTAGAGGATTTTGTGATGCTTTGGTGGCAGGTGTGGTGTGGAACCACACATCTAAACAGGTTGGGATCCCATATCCCTAAATCACATAAACTATTGTAAAACAATGTCACCTCAAAAACAAAACAAAAATATATACAGTTTAAAAAAGCATGACTGGGCCTCCCCAGTGGCGCAGTGGTTGAACGCTGGGTTGCGAAGCTGCCCGCAGCCTCTGCGGCGCCGGTTTGATCCCTGGCTGCTCCCCGGCCACCGGAGGAGGGTCCCACATGGCGCGCAGACCTCTCCTGCCGCCCGCTGCTCCCCTCAGCAGTGTACTTCGGTCCTTCTGCCTGCTCTGCTCCCCGCTCTGGCTCTGGTGAATTCTCGCACCCTCCCGTGCTCCCCGCTCTGGCTCTGGTGAATTCTCGCACCCTCCCGCGCTTCTGACTGTACCCAGTGCATGTATAAACAAAATGAACAAACAAACAAATAAATAAATAAATAACATGCCTCTATTTAAAAAAAAAATAAAATAAATAAAAAAGCATGACTAATCATGTAGTCAAACAATTCAATTTTTTTCCATCACTTTCTATCATCTTCACACTGCACATAGCACAAGAATTTCTGATTAAATGTCCCTTCTTTGGAAAGACAATATTTTAGGTCTCAGATGAATGTGTTTGACTTTAAGAAGGTGATGAATTGAAATGAATGAAGCCACCCCGAGGTCAGATTTCATGTCAGACAGCTGCCCAGTATAAGTTTCCATAGGCAAAAATCTTCCAGAGGATACAGGCTTTCATTGCAAGAGACCATTTCAAATATGTCCATCCTGACTTATGTGCTGAGGGAACCAACCTTCCTTTTTCTAATTCTGATGGAGGAACTAGACTTTTTTCTCTGGGGCAATTGTCTTTTGTCTAGATTCAATCACTGCACATGCTTAAATCTTCAACCAAAAATGTGTGCACTCCAAAGGAGAAAGGAAAATGAAGGGAAGGGAAGAAGGGATTAGAGACTATTCTAAAATATTGTTTGATTCTAGAGAGTCACAAGCCTTGATACGATGGTAGTTTTAATTTTCAAATCACATCCTATAGATAATTTAGAATTTACAACTTGGCAGAATAATATGGTTAAGTTATATTTAGAAATCACATTTTGAAGAGACTCTCATACATTTCAAAGGACTGTATTTGTGTTAAAGAATTTAGTGAATATCTAATATTTTTGTTATTATTTTATTAAGTACCTCTGATTGTGCTTAACTCCCAACAGTGGTTTTCTAATTTGCTTTTTTTCTTCTTCCTCTCTTTTCCCCTCCTTCCCTTTATTTTACTTAAAACAATATTGAATGTTTTCTGTGTGTATGAGGTGAGAATAGCAAGTTGAGAACAGATATGATCAGTAGGTGGCCATAGAGGAAATGTTTTCTGCTAAACTGGAAAGGATATTCAAGATCCTGTTAGAGTGCCAATCTCCTGTTCTCTACATGGAATGGCACCCATTACTTTTTAAAATCCAATTTACATGTTTATTTTTGTGCATGCTCTTTAAATATAATAATATTTAGGGCCTCCCCTGGTGGGCTGCGAAGCTGCCTACAGTCTCTGCAGCGCCGTTTCGATCCCCAGCCACCGGTGAGGGTCCCACATGGCATGCAGACCTCTTCTGCTGCCCGCTGCTCCCCTCAGCAGTGTACTTCATCAGTCTGCCTGTTCCGTTCCCCGCTCTGGCTTTGGTGAATTCTTTCACCCTCCTGTGCTTCTGTCTGTACTCAGTGCTTGTATAAATAAATAAATAAATCTTTAAAAATAAATAAATAGATATAATAATATTTATGTGAGAGATTAGAGTATATACAAAAGAAAGACATAACATGCAGTGGTGCTTTAATATTATTTATAAGAAGTAATCTTATGTGTTTTATTTACCATAACATACATACTGGTGTGCTGATGTCTTTACTTACTACCTAATGCAAAATTGCTTTGAAAATAATTGCATAGGTGGTTTACTTAGAAAGTTTGTTACAAGAGGATTAATAATTTACATTTTGCAGTAACTTTACTCTCAAATTTGAAGAGTCAAAGGTTAATACAATCCAAGGAACCATGTCCCTATGATAAAAGGGTAAATGCTACTTTGAAAACTATATGCATTTGGATTATGGGATAAAAATAATTTCAAATAGACATACATAATTACCACTTTGCATTTTCAGTTATTTCTTCTCCCACTTTCCCAATAAATCTAAGTAAGGATGAGATGAAAAGATCTTTAAACCAATACAAGTCTAAGGCATTAGACTACTAAAAAAAAATAAAAAAATACTTTTTATTTTGAAAGTTAACTCCCAACTTACAGATCCCTACAGCCTCTGAGGTAGAATTTAGATTTTTTTTTTTAAGATTCATTTTAAGCATCCAAGAACTGGGGTATAGGCCAGAGGTGTAGGGTAGAAAGGTGAGAGGATTCACCAGAGAAATTGGGGAGCAGAACAGGTGGATCTACTGAAAGACACTGCTGAGGGGAGGAGCAGCAGGGGAGAGAAGAGAGGTCTCCTTTGGACTTTGGACTTCATGAAGGCAAGAACTATTTTATTCACCATTTTTACTGAGTGTGATTGGAACTCAATAAATGGTTGTGAATAGATTAATTCCCTAGAGCAAAATCATTTTTTGATTCATAATAAAATCTTTGTGTTTGTTGAGTTTATTTATGTTCACTTTCAATGCAGAGCATTGAATTAGGTTTGCCTTTTCTTAATATTACCCAGAACTAAAAAATGATTATGCTTACATAACTTTTCAAACTAGAGAATCTGCCACTATGTGCAAACAGGGCTACTGCTTAAATGGCTGTAACTAAATGAAGACAGAAGACTTATGGTTACCAGAAACACCACTACAATAACAAGAACATTATACTGACATTATCACACCATTCCACGGTAGGTTCACATGTTTTACAAACAAGGGACCGCAACACCATTTTTCTCTAGCTTCTGTGAACATTAGAAAAATGCCATCGAACAAAATAGAAACAGAGCAGGATGAAGAAATAAGCTTCCTTCACACAAGTTTGAATGGATCAGGAGTAGGCTCGACATATAAGTGCAGAAGTGCCACAACAAATGACTAGTGATAACTTGTGAAAATGCTCCCAAAGGACCATGCTAATTTGAAATGGAAAATATCATATTGAATTGAAAGCCTAAACTATTTCTTTTGTTGAATAAATCACTGGTAATCCTGCTAATGTTGCCTATAAAATTGAGGAGAGAGCATGAAGACAGCAATCCTAGAACATTACTGGCCAATAGTTACTGTTTCCCAGAGGAGAGAAGAGCTGAATCCTTCCAAAAGCAATGAGCAAGCCCACAAACAAATCAGTGGGGAAAGCAAGAGGATAAAGCAGAATTCACTGTTAGTAGTAGCAAAGAGATGCTGTTTTATAGCCACAGTAAAAGTTCAGTTGTAGAACAAAATAAGCAAAAACATTTTCCCTTGTAATGAGCTGCTTTAAATCGACATTATCATGTTTTACCATCTTTGCAAAACATTTTTATTAGTTTGATTGGCAATGAGTAAACAGAACCCTCTTCCTTCCCTTATTATTAGAATGTGGAAGAATGCCTTATAGAGAAATAATGACAACCATGGAAATACAGGAGCCATAAAATACCACTAATAATCTAGAAACACATCCTATTACCAACAAAGAAAGTAAATTAAGAAAGAATAGGGGTATATCTCACTGTGGTAATTTTCTCATGTCATGTATTGGCTAGAATTATTTGATTAAGCATATTTATAAATTATATGTTTGATAGTACCATTGGTAAAATTGTTAGTGATTAACTATTGGTTAATCAACTTATAACATACTTTTATTCATGGCATCAGTTATTTTAGATTGCAAAGGAAAAAATAATTGACATCATCTTAAATAAGCTCTTAAGAAACTCGATTACCCTTTATTGGTTAGCTTTTCATACAATACCCTATTTATTTCCTTATTTCAATCTGTGTGTGTGTATCTTTAATTCCATTTGTGAAACTGACTAGTGTTCCTTGACCTGAAATCTTATTATGATTCATTCTTTTTACATTATTTACTAAAAAAACGCTATAGATTTAGCTTTGAGTGTTTTAGTGAACAGGAAGCACAGAAAGGATCAAAAATGGTTATAACAGTGCAAAGGATTTTTTATATGGTTTCATTGCTTAATCAAGAAATTTACAGTGCAATATATAGCAGGATGAAAAGGCAAGTTAACAGGCTGCAATGCAGTATTGACAGCAGGAGAGTTAGGGTCAAGCAAAGTTGAATAGCAACATTACTGCCAGCCATTCTTCCTTGTAGATCTGAACTTTAATCCTCAGAGATTGTTAAAGCCTCAGGTGGAGGTTGGTTGATAATGGTGGCTGTTATCCTAAGGAACAGATGGTAGAGTGAGTGACACCTATAAATGTGCAGGCTGTGTTGCTTCGGTGACAAGATGCTAAACCCTTCTGGCACTGAAGTAAAAAGACAGGTGTCTTGACACAAAAAGAAGTATTGAAACTATGCCTCTAGCCATGTATAATAGTGTAGCCAATTCTTCAAGCCTAAGTAACTGCAAATCTAAATTGGGCTGTATTCATATGGAAAGATTGCTCTTGGATCTTTCCCATAGCATTTTCTTTCCTCCTTAAGTCCCCCTTCCTCCCTCCCTCCCTCTCTCTCTCCATCTTTAGTTCCTTCCTTCCTTCCCTCCTATTACTTTTCATCTAATACAAGTTAGCAAGTAATCTTTGCAGACTAAATTTCTGATTTTAATGCAGGGTTATTCATTTATGTAGAAATAGAGAACCCTTTATTATCTGTATGACAAATAAAATAGCTAACAGGTTTTTGGGGGGCTAGATTATACATGACAGTGGAGTTCTTCAATTACCTTTATGTCTGCTCTAAGTGTAGAAGTTAATCACGTATACATATACCGTTTATTATAATTATAATTAGTAATGTCAGGACTAGAGATTCATGTGGCCAACAGGGAAACCACAGTAGTGTAAAAACCAATTTAATGAATGTACTTACTTTAAATTCCATTATCACTTCAACAGATTACTTGTTTTAAAAGGTATTAAAGCTAATAACATTTAATCTACTTGCTTGGATGTAGCAGCATTTTTGGGGGAAACCAATGAAAATAAAGCTTCAATAATCACGTACAACAGATGTTAAAGTTTCCAGCACAATTCTTTCAGAACGAAATTAGGTTCTAATAGTCAACTCCTCATTCCCTCTTTTTCTTCCCTTGGATTTTAAATGATGGGCATATATTTTGCTACAAAGAGAGATAAATGTGATGGAGCAATGAATCATTTCATAAAACTCCAATTAAGCGTTTTGGCACCAGTAATGAATAAATAAAGATATTACAAATGTTGAAAGACAACACAAGGGTCATTTAGATATATTTCAGTGCGGTGATAACGTGAATGAGTTATACCACTAGAGTCAATGTAGTAGTGGTGTTTAAAATTAATTACATCTTGGGCCCTACTTTTCCACACCTGTAAAATCAATGGTCCATCTAGCACTAATTTTTTCCTAGCTCTGTTATTTTAGACTGTATCTTAAAAGAAAATTTCTCTTTCCATATACTCATAGAAAAATGAATTCACTCCACCTACTCTCGCAATAAATCTAATGGTTGATTAATATAGGTAAATGTATACCACATTAGGTTTGAAGCATGCTTTCAGTCAAGGTTAATTGACAATAAATCAGTACAGTTTGAAGTAATCTGATGATGAGTGTCTAATCCATAGTAGATGGCCAGACTAAATGGAGACCAAAATTCCAGGTCTTCTGACTATCATGTTGTGAGGCATACTAAGGTACCTTATGTCTATTCATATGTTACACATGCAGTATTGTGAAATTGTTGAACTGGTGGCAGAGGCCAATTTTAATCTTTTTTTCTTTTTTGATTTATTTGTTTTGTTTCATTAAGAATCCCACTATAATGTAATCTAATCAATTAGGGGGAACCATTCTTTGATATGTTATTGAAATTAATTATAAACTATTTCAGTGATTCTATTTAAAATTTTACATACAAATATAATGTATGTAACCACTGAATGATCTTATTTAGAGTTTGATTTATTCTGCCATCCTACCAGGAAGTGAAAAATCTACCACTATTTATGAACAAAAACTCTGATCACAAAATTAACTTTATATGCATTGCATGCTATCTACGTACATAAGACCATTCATAATACATAGGTTAGATGACATGTATACATGGAAAACCTATATAAATGCATATGTAGTTAAATATTCATGACCTATATGTGTTTGCATATACACACTTAATATACATATGTGAATAACACACATTTATATGTATAGGGTTGATTTAGTGATTCAAAGTTTTCAAGGGTAACATATTACTGTAACAAATTATCACATGTTTGGTTTATACTGAGCCATATGTAAATTACCTGTTTTTTCATAACTTCATAGAATTAGTATGTGTGCATATATTATATATTTTAAAAAGTTTATGCTACATCATTTTTTACTGGCATGTCATTGTAGTAATTTATCTAGTTGTATATATTAATTCAGTTGGTTTCCTGCTGGGAGAAATTCTCCATGTGACCCTGGAATAAACACTGATGGTGACAGATTGACCAACAAGAAAAGTGTTTTCAATGATTGCATAATATAAAACCACATGGATATACTTTAATAGTAGAACATTGGAGTTTTGTGAAGTGAGATTTGCAATGCACACTAGTGGAGCAAAGTAAAGCTTCTAAATAGGAAATTATTGATTTCCATTGTGAAATTCATAACCCAGGTCTTTAAGAGTCCTAGAATAAGTATCTATTGACTTTTGGTCAGTAGAACAAAAATTTTAGAGGGTATAATTCAATATATTTGGATAGTAATTGAAACACTATAATATTTATAGTTTAGGAAAGGAAAGCCCACATGATAGATCAAGAATAAAGTATGGTTTATATAAGATTAGAAAGCTATTACTAACAAAATGTTATTATAAGTGTACATGTATCTCAAAATCTTTCTAGTTGTACAGAATTAGTGATTTTATAATTGCCAACAGTTACAATTTTTTAATTGAATGATTTGCCAGTGTAGCATAGTAACACACTCTTTTTAAACTACCGAATTATTTTATAAAACACTGTTTGAGCTATTATATATTGACTATTTCACCACCAATTCAAAACATAAGATCATTGTCAACTTTTGAATTATTGGTATTTTATACCTCACCAGGCTTGATTTTGCTGTACTTATTCAAAATGTATTAGTTTCTCAGTGTGTTTATGTGCAAAAGCTCATTCTCGCATTATTGCAGATTAGCAGAGTTACAATAGAAAGTGAAATCACTCCACCTACTCTTGCAATAAATCCAGTGCATGGTGAAAGATGATAACTAACTTCACACAATAGTGTATGCCTTGCTACAGGCTTGGAGCTGGATAATTTGCATAGCAATAGTGAATTGCCAATTTAGAAATTGTCTTGAATATGAGTATTAACTTCCCTACATTATGTTTGATTGATTATTTATTGAAATTTAACTCTCTAAGAGAGTCTACACTGACTGACTAAGATAAACTGCAATTTTTAAAAACAATTAGGTAATTAGATTCTTGTGTGATGTGAGATTTCTTCTTTTATTCTGTATAAAGTTTCACAGGTTTAAATATGGCTAAGGATTTCTGACCATATGGAGTTATATTGTTTGAAATTATATAAGATTGCATACTTAAAAAAGAAATAGAGATATGTGGCATATGAGAGAAGTGGTGTTCACATGTCTCTGGATTAGGACAGAATTTTCAACAAATAGTTATGGGAGAGCTGGTTATTTGAACTCAAACATTAAGTAGGCCCTCACTTCACACTGCACATAAAAATCAGTCTCCAATAAAGTAAAGAACCAAACATAACATAAAAATAGCATGCAATATGGTATTCTCTTTGAAAACAAATAAAAATTATAAACCATGCATAAAATAACTAATAAATTCGATTACAATAAGACCCTCTCTTTATGAAGAGACAGAAAAAAAAAAAATGAGAGAAAAGTCAAATGACTAACTAGAAGATATTAGCAACTTATTTAAACCTACAAGTGATTATTATCAGAAGTATATAATGATCACTACAAATCAATGAAGACAATAATCCATTAGTTTAAAAAATGGCAAAATTACTTTAGAAGATAAGCATAAAGGGTTATAATTATACAAAATGATGTGCCACCTCATTATATACCAGAAAAATATCTACATAACCAGAGTGAAAAAACATGCTTATCAGATCAGGGAAAAAAAAAAAAAAAGCCTTACTATACTTACTATGCCAAGTAGTCTACATGTGATTTCAGTGAAATTCTTTTTTTTTTTTTTAAGATTTATTTATTTATACAAGCACTGGGGTATAGGCCAGAGGCACAAAAGGGTGAGAGAATTCACCAGAGACAGAGCAAGGAGCAGAACAGGCAGAAGGATGGAAATGCACTGCTGAGGGGAGCAGCGGGCAAGACAGGAGAGGTCTGCCACGCCATGTGGGAATCTCCTGGGCCATCCGGGAATCGAACCCATGCTGCAGAGGCTGCGGACAGCTCAACAGCACTGCAATAAACCCGCTGCACCACAGAGGAGACCAGTCAATGATCTTCTTAATGGCTGTGGGAAACAATTTTGTAGAACCACTTTACTAACTATGAAATAACCTAAGAATGACTTTATAACCCAACTATTCTACTTTCAGATAGGTGCCTCAATATAATCTTCATTGTTGACAGTATTGCAGACTTTAGTATTACTTACATGTTCAGATTCTTTACCAACGAATAGGTAAATCTCCCCACTGTTCATTTTATTCCATTAAGTTAGTAAATGTTCATTAAATACCTACAATGTGCTGGATACTTACTGCTCTAGAATTTGAAGATATAGCAGCAAATGATACCTGCAAAAATTCTGTCCTCTTGTGAGCTTACATTTTGAGAGAGAGGCCTGATTGTAATATATATATATATATATATATATATATATATATATATATATATATATAGTGTATTACCTGATATATTCAGTTATAACAGTTTACAAGACAAATAAAGCAATAAGTTGGATACAGAACAAAATTGCAACCTTAGATTTTACTTTAATGGAAAATACAGAGACTGGAAAACACATAAAATCCACGTTGGTATGTGGAAGTGGTTTCACTTGCTTTGAAAGTAGAGGCTAGGTTGGGAGCAAAAAGCTTTTTAGTTTAAAAAAAAAAAAAATGGCCTCCCTGGTGGTGCAGGGACAGTGCTATCAAGCTATAGGCAGCCACTGCAGCATAAGTTCCATCCCAGGCTCACCAGGGAGCTAAGCCCACATAGCACCACAGATCTCTCCTATCTCACCTGCTGCTCCCCTCAGCAGTGTATTTCAGTAGATCTGCCTGGTCTTCTCCATACTCTGTCTCTGATGAATCCTCTCACCTCCTCTGCACCTCTGTCCTACACCCCAGTTCTTCTATGCATAAATAAATAAATCTTTTTAAAAAGGTAAAGAAATCACTGTGGATAGAATAGTGTCTTATAGTGTTGGCACTATTTCGATAATTTGTTGATAAAAATTTGTTCACCCAATTGCCCTTGAACACCAGGGAGTGGTGACAAAACACTCTTACAACATTAATGGCCTGCCTAAAAAAAAAAAAAAATAAATAAAAATAAAACAGTAAGGTGATTACTTTGAGATGAAAGAGTGTTGTTTACAGACTGAAACAGCCATTTATACACATTTTGGCTTTGGCAGATGTCACCCAGATGAATTTGAGCAAACTCCTTGGGGTCCGATCAGTCATAATCCATGGGGACTTTGTGAAGATTAAATGGGCAGCATTCATCTATGTCTTGCTTCAGGCCCCCACACCCAGAGAGCACCCATTAGTGGTAGATGTCTGTTGCTATAACTGTTGCTTGGGTGTAAGGGTGTAAACCTTCCTGGTGAAGGCCGGAAGAGAAAGAATAGAAAGATTTTAAAAATCCAATGGATTTGTAGAGAAATAAGTAAATTGTGGATGCACTTGTTAGAGCAAAAAATTTAAGTCCAGGAAATTCTGTCTGTATCCTTTGTTGCCAAGAAAAAGAGAAGACTAAGCAGGGAAATAACAGGAGTTGACCATTGATTTCATATACTAAGACTGCTGTGAGAACAATAGTAGGATAAGTTTAGTTTGCCTGTGTTTTTGCTTTATTTTGTTTTTATTTTTCCCTTGAGCCTTTAAGATATTGACTTGAAGCCCAGAAAGAAAAAAAAGTGTTGTTTCTTTGTTATACCTTGGGATATGACAGACCAAAATTTCAACCTGAAATTCAGTCGGTGAGACCACAAGCAATTCCCAAACTTTATATTAGGACAGTAGGGAGATGCTGAAGGCGCCAGATATTATTAAACATCTTTACAAATGTTATTCAACTTGATAGTCACATCCTTATGACATGTATATAATTATTATTACCCTGTTACATGTGAGGAAGGCAGAAGTCAAATGAATTTATGTAACTTTCCCAAGGTTGCTAGAAGGTAATATGGTAAACAGGGATTTTTTTCCCAAAAGCTGGGTATCTTGCCCCCTTGCTGTCTCCCTGACCTCTTCAAACATGAGCCAAAACGAAAAATAAATAAATAAATAAAATGACATTGTTATTTCCTAATTCATTACATTTATAATTTGAAGAATCCCTCTTTTTTAAAAAAAAGAAAATAAAGAAGTTAATTTCCCTAACATATCCTTTCAATAAATATGTTATGGCACATCGGTAATATGAAGGAATATAATTCCCTTGACAGTAAGAAGTTGTCCCACTGGGCTCCTAAAGGTCAGTGAAAAACTCTCCCCAGGTGACATTAAAGGCTTGCTAATTTTGAGGAGCACTGAGTGACAGTTCAAAAGTATCATTCAATAATAACAAAAATAAGCAGTAAATGCAAATTTAGTAATTTCTTTAATATGTACCTTTTAAAATATTCACTTTGGAAAATAATACTGCAAAAATCACATATAAAATATTCTATTCTTTTTACTGAGTATGTGCTGTTCAAACTTGTATGTCATAGGAATTAGCTAAGTATCTAGGTAGACAGGAGTTGCACCAAATAGCTCTGGATGTAGCTGAGATTCACATAATTAACCTCAGCCATACACAAAGGAACAGACTTGATTCATCCCTATAGCAGTCATATATCCATAATTCAGTCCACTTCCCACCTGATTTTTTTGGTCCGGATTGACTTTTGACTAAGCTTTTGTGGTTTGGTAAAGTATGCCTGGACATCAGATACATATTTTGATTTACTTTTGAGAATCTGCCATTATCATCTGTTCTGTCTTCTTAATCCTTTTAATGTGTTGCTTAAACATCTTTTGTAATTCATCATGGGTTGTGATATTTTTTCCCTCTCTTTAATATTCATGTCAAGGTCTTTTTTTTTTTTTATTTGAGGGGGGATTTAATCAAGTTGTTTTCTCAAGTATGAAAAACTTTACTCTTGTTACTGTCCATCTTAATAGACAGGGTTTCCAATTTAAAGCATTAAGCGTTGTGCAGCCGTTAAATCACACATTTATCCAAGTATGCTGTTCTCCAGATGACGCTAGCCCTGCCTTCTCACAAAGGAAGGGCAGTTGAAAAAAGATGATTGTTGACACTCATAGGCCGGCAGTGCAATTTTGATGACTTAGATTGCAAATAACAGAAAACTTGGTTCAAACTGGCTTTTGGAAAAAGAACAATTCTGCTTCAATTATTTGAGACAACGAGACTGACAATAATGTCAGGAAGAAAATCTAGACCATTCTTTTCCTATATTCTGCCATTTAGCATCAGTGCTGTGTTAGGGAAGGTTTGTTATCCTCATGATTATAAATGGATATAAGTGTCAGCACAGTTTCTACCCTATGCCAAAGGAGTCTATAAAAGCTAACGTCTTCAAACACAAACAAAGGTCTTTTCCTTTGTGTTAGGACAAGCTTATATAAAGAGTCTAATCCTTAGGAGCAGAACCAGGGCAAAAGCAATATGGTTGATTCTCAGGTAAATTTACTTTCTGAGAATAACATTATGCCCAGTATCCCTCCATGCTTGTGAATACATGTAGTGAAGGTAGACCCCTCATGTCATATTAAATTCTTTAATTAAGTGGGGATGGGGTAAAAAATGATATTGAATATTCAGCCAACTTAACTCTGGAACTAATTAGCAGTGTGACCAAAGAAACTGATTAAATTCTCATAGCTCTAAGAAAATAGAGATGAAAATATTGCTCGTAAGAAACTTAGAAATTAAATGAGGTAATGCAACACTAAGTGATAGTATAATTCCTGGACTATGATCCATCATTAAATAGTTATCTAGTAGAATTACAACACTATTATCTTCATATCACTATTGTTTTTTAATTGTATTTTTTTATTGAGGAAACATTGGTTTATGACACAGTATGTGATTTAAGGACATGGGTTCATACTTTTTCAGATGTGTATTACCACATCACACCCAGCACCAAAGTACCCATAATATACCGTCAAGGTCTACTGGACCTTCTTTGCTCTTACCGCCCACATTATTATTTCTAAATCTCCAAAATAAATCATTGTTTTCTCTCCCTAGATTATTAGCTACATAAGTGACAATCTAAAGTAGTTGTGTTTGCTTTTTGTAGAAATCACAAAATCTCAAGCGTAATCAGTGAGTGAAAATCATAATGCAGAGTGACCTATACATGTTCTGTGTAATGAGGAAAATAGTGAGTGACCTAACAGTCATGTTTTGCTAGTGGGTTGCTACTGAATTACAGAATAACAGACTAATGTGTTATATTCGTTCAAGAGATTCAATTTGAAAATAATTCATTGTACATATTAAAAATACTCATGCCTGGGCCTCCCAGGTGGCGCAGCGGTTGAGCGCTGGGTTGCGAAGCTGCCCGCGGCCTCTGCGGCGCCGGTTCGATCCCCGGCTGCTCCCCGGCTACCAGAGGAGGGTCCCACATGGCGCGCAGACCTCCCCTGCCGCCCGCTGCTCCCCTCAGCAGTGTACTTCGGTCGTTCTGCCTGCTCTGCTCCCCGCTCTGGCTCTGGTGAATTCTCTCACCCTCCCGCGCTTCTGACTGTACCCAGTGCATGTATAAACAAAACAAACAAACAAATAAATAAATAAAACATGCCTCTATTTAAAAAAAAAATTAAAAAAAAAAAAAAACAGTTTAAAAATACTCATGCCTTCCGATTAAAAATCCACTCAACTTTTCTAGGGTAAAACTATATTCTGCCATGCAACCATGAAAACATGTATTGAGTTACTTGTTTTTATGGTGTACTATAGTAACACACTAAAAAAAAATACCAACAAAAATAGTAAAACATACACTATCCAATGATAGACGAATCAGTATGTAAACCCATATGCAAATTTAATATGCTTGAATTTGAAATGGAATATTATATATACAATATTGGAGGCTGTTTAATATCATGGCTAATGCAGCTGCTACCATGGTAAATGAATATGGCAGGTGTAAAAAATATCTTAAGTGTTACATTTTATAGAAAAAAATACACTTAGTATTTAATGTTTTCCAATTATAACTTTTATAACTGTTTCAAAAAATGAGAGAAAAGAGGATATAGTAGTATGCTGCAGACATCTTTAATATGTAGAAATATTACTAAGATGTGTGTTAGAGAATGCCTATAGTTTATGAGAGTATGGACTTGGTAATTAAATATTTTCCCCTCAAAAATAGTATTAAGCTGTAGTGACTTCAGGAATCTATTTTACCTTAGCTTTTTAAATAAAGACTATTTGAGTCTAAAAATTTGAATTGATAAATAATATACTCTACTGAATGCAAAATTGTTTCATTTTTTCTAATACACAACATTTATAAGCTAGCTTTAGAAGTATATTACATGCATGAATTTTGGGAGAAATGCCCATATGAGTTAAAATAAGAGCAAGATTTAAACTAAGAAACACTATTAACTGGCATTAGATGCAGATACATATAATAGAAAAACACAAAGTAGGAGTAACTTAAAATGCATCAGGGCTTACTTATCTGAACATAAATTAGCCTGGGGACGTGTGGTCCAGGTTGTCTGGGTTGACCCCTCATGTGCCGGGACACCTGCTAACACATCCCACATAGGCCTTCTGTTCTTAAGCTGGCCATTGCTCCTAGAACGCTGTTAGAACTCTAGACTGCATTCCTCCATTCCAGGTAACCTGAAGCACAAAGGAAAATGGGTGACTCTAATCTCTTTTACAAAAAGCTTCCCAGATGTCTCATACATTTCAGCTGACATCCTACTTTCCTAAGTATAGGTACCTGGTAATAGATATATTCAAGGTATAATGGCAGGTCTATTATTTTATGTTTGGTGGTAACGTGCTAGTTAAACATTATGGTACTATTACTAAAGTGAAAGAGAAGAGTAACTTTTGGTGTAGCAACTAGCAGCTTCATCTGTATAATTAAATTTCCACCATCTATGCTTGTGATACCACAATCTTTTTCTTAATGAAATTTCTGTTTAATTTAAACTGTTCTAAACTGTTTATAAAGTTCACTTCAATTATATAATTCCATTTTGAAATTGGAGATTTTCTGTTATATTTTAGCCCTTAGATAAATTAAATCATACTCAACGCTACAGCAATAATTAAAAATGAATTTAAGTAAAACTGAATTCAAAATGAAAAAATATGCAGTCTTACATACAGTTTTATAATACTTAGAATATTCCAGTACTGTCATATTGTACCTAAAGTAAGTAAAAATATATAGGAATAAATAGTTTGATAATTTCGGCTGAATTAGTATATCAAATGAAAACATTATCTTTTTCTAAGAAGTATGAGCAGTAGATTGAGAAGCAGAGCACTGATTATCTCCTTCACTTTGTTTCTTCATTACTCAGTATAGGCAGAGATTTATTTTAGTCTGCCCTCTATATAATTTATTTTTAACTACTCTTGAATCAATTAAAACAATAGACATTAAAATTTATATATGTTCTTGAGAAACACCAAAGTTTCTGAGTTTTGTAGGGGGCACTACTCATTAGTTTTAGTTATATTTTATTTCTTCCATGTTTCATTACAATATTCATGATAGACTTGCTTAACACGGTGCTTTTGGGGAGAATTATCCTGTTTATAACTTGGCCTAACGTATGATCTGCATTTTTTTTTTTTCTTTTTACCGAGGGACCTTGTCCCTGATGGTTGCAGGACACAGAAACAGCCAGTTATCTCTCAGCTGTTACTGGGCACAAAATTTTGAGGAAGGACAATTAGATTTTCCATCTAGGGAATGTGGATTTTGAAATAAAGGGGGAATCCACTGATTACAAAGGTAACGTAAGGAAACAATTTTGCATGTAGACAAAGGCAGAAGGAGCAGACCTCTAGGACAATGTAATAGACAAAGCTCAGAGGAATAAGGAATAAAAGAGAGTAGGGAGTCAAAAAACATGTACTTGAGGCTGTGTTTAGAGAGAAGTGAAAACCCTTGGTGTGAATAAGACTTGGATGCATCCCCTCAGGGAGTGAAATGGATGATGGAATTTCTTTCATTCTAGTCTTCAACCAATGCTGCTGCTTTAGAAAATGTTTGTGTTGTTTCAACGGGAAGAACAAAACTAAAACACATAAATATGAAATTGTTTAGATTAAATTATGTTAAATGAGCCATAGCTGTATAGTGGGTCATTAATTTAGAAATATTAATAATATCCATTATCGTATGACAGAAAAGAAAGCTTATTTATCTGACTTAAGTTATGTGTAATTACCTCTTACAGGACACACTATTTCAGATATTCTTTCTAAATAAATTCTAGACTGGCACTGTCTAATAGAAATGGAGTGTGAACCACAAATGTAAGCTCCATATAAACCTTCAAATTTTCTACTAGCTATATGAACAAAAGTAAAATAATAATGGGGAGGGAATTAATTTTAATTACTTCACTAGTTTATTAATTAATTAATTAATTAATTCACTAGTCACTAATTTTAATAATATATTTTATTTAATTCTATATCCATTAAACATCCCTTCAACCTTAAATTTACATGAAAATATTAGTAAGATATATTAGTTTTTTTAAAAAATGTGGTGTGTGGTATAGTAAAATACATAAGAATCATATATAACTTTGTAAACCTCAAATATTACCTCAAAAATTGTAAAAGAATAAAAAAGTAACTTAAAATATCTAAAGCATATTTTAAATTTCTAACCTTTCTCAGATTGTACTAATCACATTGTAATTGCTCCAGAGTCACATGTGCTGACTGGTTACCATGTTCTGCAGTCTGGTTCAAGAGCTTGCCATGATTGATGTCATTAGTATGAAATTCTCCCCCTACAAATAAATAAATCAGCCAGCTGACATTCAGAGCTTCTAAAATCACTTTGTTTCTTTAATTATTTTATTAGACTAGAAAATAACTATGTTAAGTATTTTTCTGCCATTAGAATTCTCCCTAATTTCTATGAAGTAGGAATTTTCCATTTCATAAATAGAATGAGCATAAAGTCTTAACAACATTTGCAGTTGGTAGAGGAGGGATAGGAGTGGGAGGAAGGAGATCTAAAAAGGTAAAATGTAATGTCAAGATTGTAAGATGCAATGTTAAGAATGTAAAATGCAATAATGTTAAGAATGTAAGATATAATGAAATGCTATATGTCAATGTTAAAAAATGCAAAAAATGTCCCTTAAAATATCAAATTTTAAATTCTTGAAGTTTAATATATTGTGGTTTACTTGAACAGAAGAATGCAAATATCTTGTCTCATGACTAGCTTTGTTTTTCCATGGAGAAAATAAGCTCATAATAAAGAACCACAAGTGTCTGGGGCAAATTTTCAAATATTGCCTAGAGGCTGTTGATTGTCTGAGCTCTAGATGCAGTTATTTCATCCTAAATGTATTATTATGCGATTTATTTTATTGAAATTGCTAACTATATGAATAAAATAAGTTCATAAGTTATGTGCCAGCTTAATGGTTGTAGTACTGCTGGTATTATTATACTGCATACTGGGTGGAGTTTTAAAATTCAAAAGACTGAAACACATTTTAAAATACATGGAGGGGCCTCCCTGCTGGTGCAAGGGGTTAAGATGCAACCTATTAAGCTAGCCGCAGCCACTGCATCATGAGTTCTATCCCCAGCCAGGGAGCTACCCACATGGCGCAGCAGACCTCTCCTGACTCTCCCACTGCTCCCCTCAGCAGTGTACTTCGGTCAATCTGCCTGTTCTGTTCCCCACTCTGTCTCTGGTGAATCCTCTCACCTCCCACACCTCTGGCCTGTGCCCCAGTTCTTGTATGTATAAATAAATAAATCTTAAAAAAATAAAATACATGGATTTGTATGTCCTACCAGTTTACCATATTTCTTAACTTACTAAGACCTTACATTAAAAAAAAAAAAATGATGTAAAACCTGAGATCATGCAAGCTAGTGTGTGCTTTTTAATTTATCTTCCCAAATATATTTTCTTTTCCTGCCAAGGACAAAATATAAGTGCTGAGTTAATATGCTCTTCAGAGACCAAGTCCCTACTAATTATAATTTCCTATGCTGACTTTTAATTCCTTTGTAATATCAGTAACAGTTTTAACACCTTGTCAGGCATTCAGGAACTTCCATCTGTGCAGCATAGTGTATTCGCGAAATAAACCCATCTGTACAGCTGATTAAAAGTTGGATTCAATCCATGTTATGACTTTGCCCTGGAAGAGGCAAATCCTAGTACAGTTGTTGCCATTAAGGGCAGACTGTAGTGAAATGCATAGAGCTAATAGTACCAATCATCCTTTTCTGTTTGATTTTTTTTGTTAGTTAATTTAATTTAATCCTATTTTAAGTAAAATCAAATAAATAATATCTAAATAAAGTCAGTATGATAACCTGACCCATTTAACAGTAGATTTTCTTACATGATTCCTTTATAGTAAAAAAAAAAATCTATAGCAAATTTCACTGAGTTTTTATTTTTTATGTTGCTTAATAGCAGTTGTTTCATATAATGAGTTGTCTGTGGGGCAAGTTAGAATGACAAATTCTCTGGAACTACCTCACCCTTTTCCATAAATCAGTATGTCCTAAAATTCCACAATTAGAAGCTCATGCCATTACTTCAATTAGGTTTTATTAGTTTTTTAATATGATCTGATATGGCAAAAAACAAACAAAATTTTAATTCACTTAGTCAAAAAAGCATTCATTGAGTTCTTATTAAGTAAAAGTAATATTCTAGACTTTGGGGATAAAACACTGAGTTAAATAAGAGTCATTTGCTTTTCTAGGATGTACATCTGTTGTGAGAGGGAACTTAGTGATAAGTAATATATGGATGTTTTTGGCAGTATAGTTAGCGACTCATAAAAGTTTTGGAGAATTATATGCAAAGACATGGGTCGGGGATTGGGAGAAGATGCATCAATTTTAATTGGAATCCTCTTGAATACAATGAAGTAATAGCTCTTGAATGAAGATCCAAGTAAGGGAATAAGTTTACCCTGTGGATTATATGGGAGAAGTGCATACTAATCAGAGGAACATCCAGGTTTCCAAGTCAGGAGCGCACCAGTTTGCTTGAGGATGGTATACAGTTAGGATTTGAGCCTGGGAGATGGCAACCAGGATATGCAATCTTCAATATTCTGCATGGCCTAATATGGTCATATTTAAAGGATAAAGATAGTATTCCTAGAAAAATCCAAAACCACATCTTTAGAACATATAGTTAAAAAAATAAAATTTGATACCAAAGGTCATTTTTTTTTTCCTATGGATAATATTTTTAAATACAATCAATATTATGGAAATGTAAAAAACAATAGTGTACTTGCATTAATAATCCCAATGAGAAAGGGATCAATGGAAAGGTGATGAAATAAAGGTGACTATATAAGCAGCTCTCTACCACATTTCAATTATGAAATATTGATGGGATAAAATGACAGTGAACAACCAAAGATAAATAGAAAATATTAATTTAATTTGTAAATATGTTCTTAAAGCACAAATTTTGAATGCACTATAATATGATGTCAAGAAAGCTAAAAATGATGTATTTAATCTATGTTGTAAATAAGGAATTAAGCAAGAAGGCAAGGTTCACCATTCAGGGAAGATAGTTAACTTTAATAGGAAATACTAGAAGGAGAACCACACAAAGTTGTGGGTTATAGTGTTGTGTTTTATTTCCAAAAACAGCAACAGGGCCTTCTGGTGGTCAAGAGGGTTAAGTCTCAGCACTATCACTGCTGAGACCTCAGTTCGATCCTCAGCCAGGGAGCTGACCCACATGGCTCAGCAGACATCCCCTGCTTCTCCTGCTGCTCCCCTCAGCAGTGTATTTCAGTATATCTGCTTGTTCTGCTCCCCACTCTGTCACTGGTGAATCTTCTCCCCCTCCCCCACCCCTGCATCTCTGGCCTACACCTCAGTTAAACCAAAAAAAAAAAAAAAAGAATAAATTATCTATACATAGTGTTAATTTTTGACTGTCAGATTCATCAGGGCATATAAGGTGTGTGTAGTTTAAATTAGAAATGAAATAATATTTCAGAGCATCCAGCACAGCTCTTCAAACTTAGTAGAGAGTAACTGGAGTTAGTAATATAACTGTAGGTTAATTTCAACTTCCTCACTTACCTCTTAGGCAATCTATTTCATAACTCAATAAACGCAACATACAATCATGGCCAACCGAACATGAGAGTGAAATACTGGGATGGCCAGCCATACTTGGAAAGCACTTCTCCTGATATTGTGGAGAAATTATATGTAAATAGGTATCTGGAACATGAGGGAAAATGCTTAAAAATGAGAGGTAAAGTATACAGTCCAAACCAGGAGACCAGAGGAAATTTTTTCACAGACTGAGATGATATTGGGGAGAAAAGAATTCACATTAGTTGGTTCAGGCTGCTTTAACAAAACTCCTGTAAACTGGGTGGCTTATAAACAACAACTATTTATTTGCTCACAATTCTTGAGTCTCAGAAGTACAAGATCAAGGTACCTATAGATTCATAAAAAGTTGTATTTTGCTGTCTCCACAAGGTAGAAGGAAAAAGGGAGGTATAAGGACACTAGTGTAATTCATGAGAGATTTTCTGCCCCTGAATTACAACCTGAATGTGCCATCTTCAGATACCACAACACTGGGAATGAAGATTTAACATATGAATTTTTTGGGGGGAAGGACACAAATAGTAGAATATTTGAGTAGGAACTTGTAAAAATAGAGAGAATTTTTTGAAGTGTCATTTGGTCATGGCACTTCAGAAAATAAGGTAAACAGAGAGATATACTAAGCAAACACAATGTGCCAGAAGACTAGAGATAAAAACAGAGCAATGTGGCCTCCAACATGGTAGAACAAGTTAAATCAGTATAGACAGAAACTCAAGTCTCACTTAGGAAAGGTTTGAGTTACTCTGACACCAGGCCTTGTCTCCCACTGAAGAGGCATTCCCATGATATTTTCAGATATTTTTAAATCCAGGCTCATTATATCCTGGTTTGCCCAGGAATTCCTGTTTATGACTGCTGGCCTAGCTTAATTAGTAGCAGAGCCTTATTTCACTCTTAAAATTGTCCTATTTTCAATGATAAATTATATAGACACGCTCCTTAGGTCTGAAAGCAACATTGGCATATTGAAAATGTGAAGTAATTTAATTTTACCAGACACACACCCTGTTTCCTGAGACACTGATAAATCTCTTTATTCCACTCTTTATTCTTCAAAAGTCATCTTTTTGAAAAAGCAAACAAATGTTATGTCATTTTTGAAAGAAGCTCTGCCTTAGTTCATAATCCATAAATCAAAGCTGCTCAGGTGAAAGGCTCTTCCTTTTATAAAGCATTAGCAGTAATCAGCATAAAAAATAGCAACTTAATCATCATGCAGATAGAATCTGATAATTATAAAGGATTTCAATGTCATATACTTAGAAAATAATATCCAAATTAAATCAAGTGAGGAAAAGTACCAAGCTAGTTGATGGTAAAATGGAAATTTTTCCCAGGGAGCCAAGGACCCAAGCTTGACTCGATAAAGCAAAGCTGTCTGACTGGAGGTGAGTGATTATGAGCATTGGCTAAAAGTTAGGAGGGCATGGGTAATTGTAATTATACACAATAGAGTTATTGCCCACTGAGTACTGATTTTACTTGAATATAGGCCACTTTAATGCTTAGGTGATAATAACAATACGTCATTTAGGGGATTGCAAATCACCTCAAGGGATCAATATGAAAACTCTAGGGGTAAACAATACCCAAGTGTTAGTACCTGATGTAGCACAATAAATACATAGGCTTCTTTTTTAGAACAAGTAGGACTAAAATATAAACAGTGCATTATGTTTGCCCATCTTATATGCTTTAGAAATATGTTAAATACCTCTTAGAAGTTACTGATTAGTGAAAAAATCTCCTGGAAGAATAGGATGGAGAAATGACTCTATCATATCTCCCCTCTTTCTTCTGCACAGTGGTAAACCATCTGTTTGGGAGTTGTCTTCTTCCACTCTTCACAGAAGCAGACGGTGATTCACAAAGGGACAGTGCAAGCACGTTAGGTTTGCAGGTGGATTTTTATTCCCCCAGGTAAAGATGGGGTGAGTCAGACATTGGCTCTCATAATAGCAAGTCTGTCTCCTGTGATCTTCAGTCTCTTATGAATTTAACTAAAGTGACTTAGGAAGAGTCATATTCTGCAACTTGAAGCAGATCATTATGTATATGTTTGGACATATTTGACTTGTTTCTCAGTACAAATGTTAATCTAAGAAATTGCAAGAATAGGTGTTGTGATGATTATTTAGACCATTCTCCACTGTGTAATGTGGTCGTTACTAACTGCATGTGACTCTTTAAATTTAAATTAATTAAAATTCAATAAAATAAACAATTCAGTCCCTTAGTCACAATAGGCACATCTCAGCTGATCAATTGCCACATGTGGCTAGAGACTACCATATTGGAAAGCACAGACATGAACATTTCTATCGCTGAACAAAGTTTTATTGGAAAGCACTGACTAAGCATATCATTTTCTTTTGTATTTGCTCTGGGAACAGTCACACACAAATGACACACCAGCTGGTTCACTTAAAATCAGTCATGTGCTTGAATGGATACTTCATATTACCACAAACAGTGGAGTGCTACAACTTATACATTTAGTTTAATTTATTCAGTTCATCTCTAATCAAGATAAACTTAAGAGGGTTGCTGGCATCCTTTGTAATCAACTCAATTTAAATGACTGAAACTATTTTTGTGAGGCATTTTTTTCCCCTGGCTTACTTTCTACCACACAACATGAATCTATGCATAGGCAGCGGTGAAATAATAATGATTAATGTTCCAGGTATAAATATTGATATCTGGTGACATTGGCATGCTTTGTGATGTTGTGCCAGAGTGTTAGATACTTGGGGATTTGTTCATGAACAATCAAATGTGTCATTTTCAACTTTAGGTTTGAATTTGAGTTTTTTATGTGTTTTTGCTATTTACATTTTATAAAAATGTTCTATGTTGACCTCCCAGTTTTGTGACATTTAAAAAATTATTATGCAAACCAAGGTAAACACTGTAGTATGAGTTATTTATATGTAAGTTTATGTAGCATAAAACACAGGAAATCAAAAGATAATTTATGTTTGGTACAGTTTTCTCAAAGTTAATTCAAGTGAACACTTTAATCAGTCTGTAGTATAAAAAAAGAATATTGCTCAGCTCTCATTTGCTTACAGTTTATCAGATATAAGTAACTTTCAAAAATAATTTTACAAAGGAGTCAAGAATAATTCAGAAAGTTACAGGTAAACAAGTTCTGCAACTTACAGAGCTATGATTTAACTTTGGATAGCAAATTAACAGTCAGCAGAGGCCACAAAGGATGGGAGTTTAAAGAATGTATAGAAATATGATTTCTTCTCCTTTGCAGGTGTCTTGAGGCACTGAAGATGATTACTAGAGCAAATCTGATCAGATTTATGCATGAAACATACTGTATTAATAAAGCTGTTTTCATTGCATTTGCCAGGTGGTTCCTAATACATAAAGCTGTATTTCTGAGGCCAATATAGTGTTTTTATTTTTTTTCAAATTTCTTATGCCAGGATGTTGGTTACCTTATGCCATGTGCTTAAAATTCAATTGCTCTGTTTTTCTGTGATGTTTTAAGTGTGATTAATTTAAATTGTGATAGTCTTCTAAAAATAACAAAGATATGACTAGGTTTTTTCTTTTTTAGTTTTGTTGTTCTTCCTTTTGTTACATGTCTGTATTCATAGTCAAATATATATTTTTCTAGAGATTCTGCCATAATGCTAGTTCTGCATGCCTATCAGATTTTCTTATGGGTAAATTATATAGTTTTTCTCACTTAATACAATAGTTCCATAGGGAAGATTTTGCAAATTCTACTTATAATTAGGAAACTGAGAATTAAGGAGGCAAATCGATTTACCTAATGTCTATAAGTAACAAAAGTCAAAGTCAAAAATTTTAATATCATTAGAACAGATTATACAATTCTCTGTTACTTGTCAAAACTCTGTACCACCTGCTTGCCTTACAGCAGGCAGGTCTATTTGTTAGTTTCAGATGTTGATAAAGTAATGATGGAATCTGACCTTAAATCTGGTCCTCTAACATTTATTATAATTACATGATTATTATGACAATTAGTAGTTTAATATCTGCCTTTCCTGTCAAAATGTAGTATCTAGGAGGACAGGGATCATGATGAGTGCTTCCTGAATAGTTAAAAAAAGAAAGAATTGAAAGCAAAGGAAAGAGGGAGGGAGAAGGGAAGAAAGGGAGAGTAGGAAGGAGTCAGGAAGGAAAACTGAGTGACAAAGCCGGAAAAGGAAGGAAGGAATGGAGTGTTGCTTGCACAATACAAGTAGACCCATTTCACTGTACATAAAGACTGATTCTCCATTTGCCTCCTCCACATTTCTCTTAATAAAATTTTTGTTAAAGTAATATTGCATTATAACATTATATAATTTCCAGGTGTAAATTGTAAATCAATACCTATATATACTGAGAATATTGCCACTAGTGGTCCAGTTTTTTGGGCCTTTTTTTTTTTATGTTACGATGGCTAAAATTATACCCTACTGGATGAGAGATTTTTATTTGCACACTATAAGTATGACAGATATAATCACTAATATCCAGGATATACAGAGAATTCATACAACTCAACAAAAAGAAAACAAAGTACAATAAAAAAAAAAATGGGCAGAAGGGGCCTCCCTGGTGGAGCAAGTGGTTAAGCACCACACTATGAAGCAATCTGCAGCCTCTGAAGCAGGAGTTCAATCCCCAGCCAGCCAGGGAGAAACCCACATGGTAAGGCAAATCTCTCCTGTCTCACCCACTGCTCCCCTTAGCAGTGTACTTCAGTCAATCTGCTTGTTCTGTTTCCCACTCTGTCTCTGGTGAATCCTCTCATCCCCCACACCTCTAGCCTGTACCCTAGCTCTTGTATGCATAAATAAATAAATCTTAAAAAATATGGGCAGGAGAACTAAAAAGATATGCACATAGTCAACAGTCACATCAAAAAATGTTCATCATCACTTATCATCAAGGATATGCAAATCAAAATCACAATGAGATACTATCTTATGTTCATGAGTATGGCCCAATATCAAAAAGACCAGAAACAACATGTACTGGCAAGGGTGTGGAGAAAATGGAACCCACATATCTGTTAGTTGTAATGTAGATTGGCTCAGTCCCCACAGAAAATAGTATGGAGATTTCTCAATGTGTTAAAAATAGATCTACCATATGACACAGAAGTTTCAATCCAAGTATCTACCTAAAGAATGTAAAAATACTAATTTGAAAAGATATATGCACTCCTATATTCAGTGAAGCCCTATTTACAATAGCTAAGCCTTAGAAACAACCTAAGTATTCCAATACAGATGAATGAATTAGAAAGATGTGGTATCTATACATTAGTATATATGCAATGGAATACTACTCAACTATAAAAAATAATAAATTCATGTCATTTGTAACAACATGGAAGGAATTGGAGGGGATTATGCTAAGAGAGAAAGAGAAAGATAAGTACCAGATGGTGTCACTATATGTGGAATATAGACAAACATAACAAATGGTCTGATACAACCCAACCAATAATAAATCCTAGAAATTCTGACTACAGAATTGAAGCTACCAGACATGGATGGGAAGGAAGAGAACAGAGTGGGAAGGGATCACCAGTAGGGTATATTTTAATTTTAGTGGTGTATGTGTATGGGTTGCTTGGTGGTGTGTATGGTGAGGCAACATATCCTGAAATGTATGATCTTAATACCTCTAAATCATATAGTGTTATAAACCAATTTTGCCTCAATTAAAAACTTAAAACACTAAAAAAATTATATAGTCACAAGCTGTTGAGATCTATGGGAGTGACTACTGGTTTCTGTCATTTATTTTCAAAAGAAAATCGCCTCCCTCCTCACCAAATGAGCCCCACGCTGCCTAGCTTTTTTCTAGAACATTCAACCATTTGTCTTCATGCAAACCTTTCAACTGTAAAATTAGGAAGTTTGACCAGATAAATGATCAATAAGTTTCCCCCAGGCTCTACAATTCTGTGGTTCTGCTTCCTGGAAGATCATCTAATTGAAAACCAGTATTTGTTGCAGTGAACACTTGAGAATATCATCTTCAAAAAAAGCAGCATATTTTAACTTCAATCACAGAGTGATGTGATCTTGTTGAATTTCTAATTGCAAAGCAGCTACATGTGGTCTATAGGTCAACTTTTAATAGCATAAGTATATTTTGGCTGATAGAATTGTAACCACACTGTTATCAAAGTGGCTCCAAGAAACCTAGAGAATTGCATTTTTGAAGGGAAAAAAAAAAGCTATTAATGATGCCAGAGAACTTCAGGAGATTGCTTTCCCAAATATTAATTTTTCTATATTATCCCTACTTTCATTGTAGTGCTACTCCCAATTAAAGCATCAAGCACTTAACCTATACTTGTGAAAAAAGCAGTTTATGATGGGTGTAATCATACTCCCATAGGTCCAATTATCTCAGTTGGCTCCCAATTAATCCATGGAGTTGTTAGGGCCTCCTTTTAATTAGATCTCTTCCTCTCAAAGAACATTTTTTTTTTCATATTTCACTTTATTATTTCCTTTACTGGAACCCTGCAGAGTGGAGATACTACTTTGATATGTGCTTGTTTGTTTGATGGCCAGTTGAAACTTAATAAAGTTGATGTTTTCAGTCAAGTCTGCTTCTGAGTAGAGATTTAAAAGCAAGTCCTTTTCTATAAATATTAAATGCAACTATGTACAAAGTGAGATGAGGCATAACGTGTGTATTTTAACTTTAATATTTTTACCATTAAACATCATTTATCTTTTACATTATCACCCTGAATGTGAAAATTAGCACAGAATTAGTTTGTGGTTTTATTTTGTTTGTTTGTTGTATCATTTACATGTTAAATTTATTATTAGATGATTTAATATAATGTGTTATTTATCCCTTAAGGATAATGATTTATGTTTTAAAATGAGATATAAGATGAGCTCTAGAAAGAAGACATTAGATCTACAGTGACATTTTGCCTGTTAAATCTCCTCTAGGCCATAGAAAAGTAGTAAGGATAAAAGGTTGCTTTGTCAGCAAGGGGTTTCTTTTATATTCGCTTCCTGGTTGATGATATACTTTTGCATTCTTTATAGAGTTCATCAAGAAAACTCTGAAATTATAGATTAAAATCTAAAATCTCCACAGCAGACTCTCTAAGCTGTTAAAAAATATTGCTTTATGTATGAGTGAAACTTTTTCATTGGGTTCAGAATTGACACAAGTTTGTAAGAATAGAATTTCTTCTACCACATCCTGTGTACCCTATTCACAAGCACAGTATATTTCCTTGAAGAGAAGGAAAGTAAACACATTAATCTTTGTATTTATTGACATTACAGGAATTTAGGAAATTAGGTTTCATGAGGACAGAATTACCTCAATTTTTTTAATATAAGCTTAACCACATATATAAAAATGTATAGTCTTTTGTTTGGAAAATCTAACTAAACATGAAGGATATAAATTTGACTCAGTTTCTTTGATATTTACAGTTTTTATAAAGATTTATTTTATTTATGTATACAATAACCGGGGTACAGGCCAGAGACATGGGAGGTTGAGAGGATTCACCAGAGACAGCGCGGGGAACAGAACAGGCAGACTGACTGAAATACACTGCTGAGGGGAGTAGCGGGCAAGACAGGAGAGGTCTGCTTCGCCATGTGGGATTCTCCCCTGCTGGCCGGGATTGAACCTGTACTGCAGAGGCCATGGACAGCTTCACAGCATGGCTCTCAACCACCTGTGTCACCAGGGAGGCCCCTGTTTGCACTTCTGAGTGTGTCTACTGTTGCTGTGGGGGACTTAATGGAGATCAATATTCTTCCAGAATGCCAATGAATAATAAGTCATAAATATATAAAGAGCACCATATGTAGGCAATTGTATTAAAGTAGATCTTTCTTAACTAAAAGATTTTAGAATAATTAGCTGAAATCTTGACTAGAATTTTCTTAATCCTAATCTTTTCCACTGCAAAGTTGAGTTGTCAGCCCATATTTTCCTTCTTTGTAGCAATCATCACACTATGTTATTATTACTTTTCAAGACTGTCCAGTCGCATAGACTAAGTCCAAGGAATTTGTAGTTCCAGATCTTTTTGCATTACCTAGAGTGTTTACTAGTCTTTTAAAATGTTAATGAGGGAAAAAAGAGAGAAGAAGAGAATAAATAAAGAGGGTCATTTTTAGTATATATGTGGGGGGTTGCTACAGATACAAGATCAACTACTACAAACATTCTTTTAATACTTCAGATTTAAAACAGCTTTATTGAAAGAGTTCAACAGAATCCATTTTATTATGAATCCCAGCCTCTAGGAACATTATTAGGAAGAGATTCAAATCATTTGTAGCTAAGCTGGTCAACATAATTGATTCTTTTCCTAAAAGGTAACTACTGTGTGTTTTAGTAGAATTTCAAAAGGATCAGTGGATATATTGTTATTAGTGTGGGTGTTGATTTTTCTCTCCATCTAACATGAACGAACAAAATGCATGTAAACCAGTATCTCTAGTTATGAAGCATCAATGAGAAACACTTCAACAAACATTAAATTAGGCACCATTCAGATGGACCCAACTCACAATTTGTCTCAGACAGTAAACTGAATGGAAAATAGATTGCCAGGATGTTGCTTAGTGATCAAGGAATTCCAGCAGTGGGATCTGTTTAATGGATTTAGCCAAAAATACTGCTTTAAATGTAGTGCATCTACATTCCGGACAAAATCACCCCTTCGGTCTTACGGAATACCATCTCCCCAGCAGAGTACCTGGAGTACAGTGCCTATGTGTATATCAGTGACTTCTTTTTTAGGGTTCCTATATCAGCCATGCCCTATCAATAGACACAGCCTTTCTTTACAAAGGTTTCTGCCTCAATTATATTTTTACACTCTAGGCCAGTCCTGAGAGTCTTCATTCAAAACTTTAGGTATTGATTATATAACTCATTTTGCATGAAAACAGTGCTATTTCCATTCTTTTGCATATAGAACACCTACCATAGCTTTAATTGGCAACTACATACATTAGATCTTCAAAAACTCTTCGAATGACAATACTAATACCATGTTATAGTACCCGACATCATTTTTGAAATATGTTTATCAAAGAACTAAAATCTCAATTTGAATTTGGACAACCTGTTTTACTAATGAACTTCAGTCATCTAGCATTATTGACCCATATCAGTTACTGAATTTCCCAAACACACAGGAGTTAAATGCTAGAATATCAAAAGCTGTTAAGACTGACAAACACTGTTTTTAGTATTCTCCTTTCTGCTTCTCAACTCTGCCTTTTTCTCTTCTTCCTTCTTTCCTCCTCTCACTCTCACTCCTCTACTTTCTCTGTATTCTTTTTTTTAAGGTTTATTTATGCATACAATAACTGAGGTGTAAACCAGAGTTGCTGGGGATGAGAGGACTCACCAGAGAGATAGGGAAGACAGGTGGATGTACTGAAATACACTGCTGAGGGGATCAGCAGATGAGACAAGAGAGGTCGGTTGTGACTTGTGGGTAGCTTCCTGGCTGGCTAGGGATTGAACTCATGCTGCAGTGGCTGGAGATAGCGTGATAGCACAGTCTTTAACACCTGCGCCACCAGGGAAGCTCCTTTCTTTGTACTCTTATTTTAATCTTTTTTTTTTTCTTTTCTGAAATGTATAGTACTATCTCAGCTCTATAGACTGATGCTGTGCTACTTTTCATTATAATTATATCACAGTTCAATTTGAAAATGCTTATAAGTACTGTGTTTTGATATATCTAAGTTTGTGTCTTGAATTATATTTCCTTGTAATGTTCCATTATGTTTGGGAACAATACAGTGTGTCCTATATTTGTATCAATATAGCAAATCTTCAAGAGAACTCCTTGACACTGCTCTATTCTAAGCAGCAAATTCTACTACCTTGGCAGGACCATAGTCTGGTATATCTCATTTCACTACTGACTCTCTCAACAGCCCAGCTACTAGTATACATCCTTGGAAGAGCTGCCACTTGCAAATTCCTCTGAGCTTTCCTTAACTATGTTTCTTCCCTCCCCTCCCCTCTCCTCCCCATCCCCATCTTGTATTCTCTAGAAGTCATTTATGTCTCTTGTAATATCACAGTTTCAAAATATCATCTGTTTATGACAATCAAGTAGACTTACTATTATTTTATCATTGTTGATGAGCAACCCAATTATGGGACTGGAGCATGATCATTAGAGTCTTAATTCATTTTTGCTACTCAGGAACTGGTGTTTTTCAGAATGTAAACTCTGAGGATTCTTGAAGACTGATCTCAAAGTAAGACAAAATAAATTGCAATAGATTTTAGAAAACTCATACTGACATCTTCACCAAATATTTGTGGGCTGACACTCTTTATCAGACCATCCAAAACAATTCACATTCATGATTTCAGATTTTCATAAAGCCTGAAAGAAAAATGCTGATATTACAAATGCTGATACTACATTTTACAAAAAAAAAAAAAAAAAAAAAAACTTCAAAAGTTTAAATAGTGAAACTGTAATCTCTGAGCAATTAAATGTAAACAAGTTTAGAAGTGCATAAATATATATGCTTACTCAGAAATCACTGATTTTATACTTTGTGAAGCGAGCAACTGCAGCTTCTGAAGTGAGCAACTGCAATCTCTGTGAGCAACTTGTGCTGCTCATGACTTTGAACTCCATAGAATAATTATGTTGCTCCTTTTATTTTTTTTGTCTCTTTTACATCTTGGAATGTAGACATTTTAAAGCTAAGTTATAAAATTATATTTTATTATGAGAATTCTTGTCACTTTCTTCAAACTACTTAACCTTTAACTTAATAGAGGTGTAATTTAATGATTTATGGTTGTTTCAAGGTCTGGAATTGGAACATCTCATATGATCTATATAGAAAGTTTTACATGCAAATGTTAATGGCTGTAACCCAAAGGAATTGAAGTAGGTTAACGCCTGTCTAAGTCACACACTCCTTGTTGCCCAGGTCACATCTTTAAATTCAATTTGACTTTGTTTAATGCCAATAAAACCCTCCCTAAAATAAAGATAAAATGAGATTCAAGAGCTTTTATTTTTCTTGGTGTATACATGCATGTTTGTATAGATGCATTGGGGTATTATGCCTTCATATTCTTTATGAAGACCTTTCCTATATGCTGTCTCTTGAATAATATGATACAGTAGGCCCTATATACAGTTACCCAGTTTTGACTGTTGAAGAGATTAAATTCATAAACCTTTGGCACAGAACTCCTTGGAAACTTATATTGAGTCTCTTGATTATCTTCCACATGGGATCTCTGTAGTCAGATTGACACTCTCCTAGTAAATATCACATATTAAATAAGGAAGATTTCTCATCCCTCTCTATTTAGCCTGACGACATAATTTATTCTTTTTTTTCTCCTTATGCATCTATAGGAAAATGGGTTAGGAAAATGTCACAGGTATGAAGTATTGAGATATATCAGCATTATTTTACATCTATTGTTCTTAATGGAACCATCTTTATCCTAATTGAACCTCACTTTCCTCTTTCTTGCATTTACATACTTTTTATCCTCCCCACTAAATATTCTATAAATGTTGTGTTTTGTGTGCCTCTCATTTTGTCTTTCAATCCAAGTACTACATAGTTAAATATGACTTGTTCTTGTTTGTATGTTGTCTTATTTGAAGTCTGTTTATTTTCTCCTTTCATGTATGTATGTATAAAACTTTCCCTTAGCCATGCATGTAGATTATGGAGAAAATATCTGTGTAACTTTAAAGAATTCATACACACACAAATGAGTACAAAATATATCTTTAATTTTGAAAAATGAATTGCCATAGATTTACTTTAAATTTTGAATTCTGAATTTAATTGTGAACTTATTCATAATGTGTGTTTATTAAATCTCTTTTTCAACTCCTATTCTATACTATAAAATTCTGTACTAATGAATTTGGATATTCACATGATAAAGACTAGCTGAATGACTTGCCATAATCTATGTTTCATTATATCAAAGAAATACATTTTAATATACAAGTACCTTACAAGCAATCTGTTTACTTTTCATATTACTTATCTTTAGGATTAGGCCTATAATATGTAATAATGTTTGATCTTTTAGAGAGATAATTATTGACATTTTAAATGTCTAATCCATTTAAGAATACATCATGGGATTCAAATTAAGTCTTTGAGTTACTTCTGCTTTGTAATAATAGACTATTGGGATATATTTCTCTATTCCTGTTCTCAGAGTTTGGTAAAATGCCATTTTCTGCTCTCCTTTACACTTTCACCTAAAAAAAAAAAAATGCTTTAATTGATATAAATTTTCTTGACACTACCTGTTGCATATGTATATGTTGAATAGTTACTGTTGAGAATTTTTGTCTACAATAGTCAGATTTCTCCATTTTTGTGGAGAAGGGAGTGAGATAGTATTTTTCCCATCTAAACTGTGTAGGTTTCACTATCTATATGTCATGCTAGAATTCAAATCCTATATCCTTAATTCAAATCCTATATCCTATTTTTCATCATTTATACATTCTAGGAAATTTTCAAATTTAAGTGAAACACATAGAAATTGATTAAATAAATAATTATTTTAAGATTTATTTATTTATACCTACAAGAGCTGGGGTGCAGGCCAGAGATGCAGCGGGGGCCAGGGGTGATGAGAGGATTCACCAGAGACAAAGTAGGGAACAGGACAGGCAGACTGACTGAAATACACTGTGGAGGGAGCAGCGGGCAAGACAGGAGATGTCCACCTCACTATGTGGGTTGTTCCCTGGCCGGCTGGAATCAAACTGGTGCTGCAGTGGCTGCAGTTTGCTTCATAGTATGGTGCTTAACCCCTTGAGCCACCAGGGAGGACTGATTAAATAAATAAATTAATGAAGCAACACTGTGGTGATTATCTACACAAATCTGTGCTGTAACACTCAGAAATTTATTAATATAGTGATTCATTTAAAGTAAGTGTTAGCAAAGGATCTAAATTAATTCAGTGAAAAGAATACAATCAAACAAGAATAAAGTAAACAAGCAAATTATTTTAACTCTCCAAAGTAGCAATTTCAGGTCAATGAGTGTTTGTATTCCACCAATTCACTCAAAGATCTCAGGTAAGGAAAATTCTGCTATCTTTAACTGGTATGTTCTAATGTTACCCAGGAAAAAAAAAGAGGGGGGAAAAGCATTGAGACTTTTAATGTGACAGTGGTGCAGAAATCAAACACAGAAACATACCTACTTAGAGGGAATTCTGGAAATTATGATCCCTGGATGCAAAATAATTCCTAGATACACCTGCATTATTGTAACATGAGTAGAAGATAGAATTTGATGTACAATTGCTTATATCAATCATACTCCTTCCTAGACCATGACACAGAAACAAATATGAAAAGGAGGATATGAAAAGGAGTATAAGGTTCAGAAATTAATTTGTGGAGACATTGGAATTGGAAGTAGAATTTCCATGACATGCTGCATAGATTCAGATTGCTTTTACATCAATTATTCTGTGAAAACTCTCATTGCTTTCATTAACATCAACTTCAGATGTTATGGATTTTTTAATCCAATGTTGCCTTACCTTTAAAAAATGAATAAGGGTATATCCTCTAATAGAATTCCAAAATTCTATAATACCTATAGATATTATAGATCTAAATTGTATATCTATAGATATCATAAACTAAATTTTATAATTTATATCTAAAATAAATTATCACTTTATATATAATAAAATTCATGAAACTATATATTCAAACCTTATAGCATTATATGATAATTTTAACTCATGATTAAAAAATATCCATTTATCTTAATCTTATTCAAGATTCCTTGAGATTTCTTTGCTCTAATATATTAGGATTTGGTAAAAATATTTTTATTCATCTTGCTTATATGTTCCTCACTATTTTAAAAATATATTAGTTCTGAACTCACCAGCTGTTTTGTTTTCTCTTAAGCACTAAACACATTGCTTTACTCACAATAGGCATTTAATTATGAGTTTGCAGATATAAATAAAATTCTGGACTATTTCAAATAGCAGCCATATCTTCACTCCCTTGATTAATGTAACTGTTTACTCTAGGCCTTCTAATCCACATAGGGTCACATTTCCTGGGCACTTCTTAGTAATTAGACACCGTATAGAGAGCTCAAAAGATACATAGGATTTTCATATGCCCAGAAAGTCACTCAGATGCAGAGTTTTCCTAGTCCATATACATTGGGACCCATGAGTCCAGGAATCATAACTGTGCTCTTGAGAATTTCTTCATTTGTGTGAATTTCTTACTCATGGAAGCATTCTCTTTGTCCTTTTCTTGTTGTTGTTCCTGTCTTTTTTTCATGCATAACATTTCCAAATTCAGAGCATATACTTTTCATTTCATCAATTGATAACTTTTATAGGATTCCTCCACTTCCATTCCTCAACACTTTACACCTAATTTCAGATTGTATTATAGGAATTTGTAAAAATATAGTTATACATGTCTGAAAAAAATGCTTTTCACACATTAAAGGTGGCTAAGCAAGGGGATCTATAATATAGTAGGCAACTATATCTTGTAACAAAAGAACATTCCTTCATTGAGAAGAATGTTATGTAATGTAGTGGAAAGATGAGGAGTTTTAGGGCCAAAAAACACTGACTTTTATTCCCAGTTCTGATACTTCATTTCATTTGAGCAGACATACCCTGCATACCAATGATATGTCAGTCAGTTTACTTCAACACAAACTCTGTTCAGAAAAGAATAAGACAGTGCTAGCTCTCGAAAGTATTTGTAGCCCACCTACTAGCTGTGTGACATGGGCAACATAATTAATATGCATAGATACCAGTTTCCTCTTCTTTAGAAAGGGAATAACATCTGTCTCCTAAGGATGTTATGAAAAATTAAATGACTTTATTTAACTCCAATAATTATAATGAAAATGAATTTTTATGTTTATAATTTGGTATCAGCAAATTTTGTCTTCTATGTGTTAAAGTAATTTTCAAATTTGAACAATACAGTTTGGGGGATTATTTGAATACTGACTTTGTACGGAGGAAGCTAAAAGTAAATACCTCTAAAGTACATTACAAGCTTGGAGATAAGGAATGTATCATACATTCCTTGTATAATATTTTAATTCATATAGTTCATTACTCATTGGTAAGGTTTCTTCACATAAAATGAATTCTAGAGTTAAATTCATTTTATATAAATTTTAACCAGCTTATATATTAATATTACATATATATGCAGATATATTTGTAAATGTGTATATGTAATTTCTTTCTTGCTTAATGCTTCTCATTAATAAAAGGAGCAATGGATTACCAATATGATTTTTAGTTTTGATCTAAGACTAGTCTTAGACTAGTCTTTTCATTTTAGTTTCTAATATAAATGCTTGATGTATTTCCACTTATCAGATTCATTTAGTTTTTTTATTTAAAGATTTTATTTTTATTATACAAGAACTGGGGTACAGGCCAGAGGCATGGAAGGGTGAAAGGATTCACCAGAGATAGAGTGGGGAGCACAACAGGCAGAATAACCAAAGACACTGCTGAGGGGGGCAGCAAGTGAGACAGGAGAAGTCTGCCATGCCATGTGGGTATCTCACTGGCTAGCAGGGAATCAAACCGGCACTGCAGAGGCTGCCAACAGAACAGCTTCACAGCACTGAGCTCAACCCACTGTGCCACCTGGGAGCTCCAGTTTCATTTAGTTTTACATAGTTATAAAAATTGACTGCCAGAAATAATGCTTCTCCTTGTAATTCTTAAGGATGCAAAGTTCCTAAAACATGCATACATTAAGTATAACATAATGTATTATTTAATCCCTTCAGAAAATGCTTATTTTAAAGCTCTACTAAATATATGATATACTTTAGTAGCAAGGTGACCCCTTCTCTACCCCAGTGACTGGCATATCTCTCTCTCTCTCTCTCTCTCTCTCTCTCTCTCTCTCTCTTTCTCTCACACACACACACACACACACACACATGCATACACACACACACAGACACAGAACTCTTCCAACAAAATGACTGAAGAAATGTTAAGAAGGTATATTTATTAAGAATGATAGTTTTGCGATGAAAGGGGAGACAATAACATTCTACCAGAAGTCAGAAGAAATATGATTAAATTTACTCTAAATAATACATTTCTAAAACTAACAGAATTCATATTGAAGACTGAATATTAAAGATTCAATATTGTTATCATGAAAAGTTTTTGCTCACAATATTTTTATGTCCCCATGTCTATTGTGATTGTCTAAATGCCTATATTTAAACAAATATGGCATATTTTGTGCCTTTTTTTTGCCATAGTGCTTAAAGCAGAAGTATAGTGACACTTATCTACAGTGACTAAGCAGTGTTGAGCTTTGAGTCAATACATTTAAACCTTTTAGACACAAAACTGATAACAGCAGGAATATATTCAGGACAGGAGAAGCAGAGAGTAGAACAGAGAGTCTCCTGTGAAACCTTATCCTTCACTCAGCCTCCTTGGAGACAGCTTTCTTGATTGGAAGACATTTCCCATTAATTTTTATTTTAAGTGGCAAACTCCCTCAACAAAAGTCATACTGAGAACCTACTAAAATGTGTTTGAGAGATACACTAAAGATGTAAAAGTTTAAGAAAAGGTTGAGTTTAGGCAAAAAATATGGAACTTAAAAAAATAGCAAAATATGCATTACTTCAAATGCAGTTGTTTCTCTTTGCAATTTAAATAATACCCAAACTCTTTAATCATAATCACGATCTGACTAGACTGCTTACTTCTTACACTTGTTCTTTGCTTCTTCCCACACATTCTACTCCAGCCACCTGTTTCTCTTAGCTCCATGGAAAAGTGAAGATATTTAGGTTTTGGCTTTTGTGAAAGCTCTTCAGCTACACATACCACTTCTTTGGTTAAACTTCTCATATCATTCAGGTTTTGCCATAAATCTCAAACTGGCCTTGTGATCTTCACTATCCCCACATGACTGTCGTAGAAACATTACCTTTTTTTTTCTCAATCATTGCTTTTTTTTCTATCAATTTTCAATGGATACTTTTTTTATTCCTTTACTAGTTCATTGTTACCAGCACTAAGCCATCAGTTCCATTAGTCTAAGATTTGGTTTTATTTGTTCAGTGAATACCTGCCTAACAAATCTGTAGTTGTGACAGTAGAATTGGAACTGCAATGTCCAATATGGTAGTTAATGGCTACATGTGGACTTTTAGATTGAAATATTAATTAGTTAAAAGTTAAATGAAGTTTGAAGTTTAGTTTTTCCTACCTGCCAATTTTAATTGTTGAATAGATGCATGAGGCAAGGGGGGGGTAACATATTAGACAGTATAGGGCATGTGTCCATGGTTATATTGAAAAAAAAAAAACTGCCGTTGACTAGTGTGACTTTAAAATTAATAACATTTCATCTGCTTGCTTTGAGAGATCACTTTCTCAGTCTAGGAAACAAAAATATTAATGTTTCACAGAATTGTATAATCATACATTATTAGAGCATGAACTTTATAAAATGTCTTTTATACTAAGGCAGAGAGATTGTAAGAATCAAAGTTCTTTTTATAAAATTTGTTTTTGTTGACTTTTTGTTAAACATGTTTTACTGTTATTTAATGTTTTGATATCAACAACAACAAGAGCAACAGCAACCCTTGTAGATTTATACTTTACAAAACTTGCTTACTTCTCCCAGAGAAAATTTCTCTTTGAAGTCTTTGGGAGATCCGAACAGGAATAGGAGATAGAAGAATTGTGCCCTAGGCAAAATGTTATTTCTTTTCATGTATCTATAAAATGAAATAAAATATATTTGATGAATTGCCAGTCTATTTGCTCTACTTCAGATCTTGCAAGTTGCCTATGTTATTATGAAATATAGATGCTTAGGAAAACTGAAGTCCCTGCAGAGTGGTGGAGATGATAGACGGTAGAGCTATGGGGGAACTCAGTAAAGAATATAAAGTAAAAGGATTAGACTGTTTGGGGTCATCACTAGCTAGCTCTTTGCTATAAGCTGGTGTTTGATGCAGAATTAAAGTGCACCTGAGTTTCTGATTTTCTTGTCTTAGGAATCCATCATTATGAATATGTACTCATTAAGTCTTTATTTTTTTTTCTTTTTTTAAAGATTCATTTATTTATTTATACAAGCACTGGGTACAGTCAGAAGCGAAGGAGGGTGAGAGAATTCACCAGAGCCAGAGCAGGGAACAGAACAGGCAGACTGACAAAATACACTGCTGAGGGGAGCAGCGGGTGCAGCAGGAGAGGTCTGCGCGCCATGTGGGACCCTCGCTGGCAGCCGGGGATCGAACCGGCGCTGCAGAGGCTGCGGGCAGCTTCACAACTCAGCGTTCAACCACTGTTCCATGAGGGCAGGCCCTTCTTTTTTTTTTTTTTCAAAGATTCATTTATTTATGCATACAAGAGCTGGGGCACAAGCCAGAGATGCCGGGGGGGGGGGTGTATAAGAGGATTCACCAGAGACAGAGTGGAGAACAGAACAGACAGACCGACTGAAATATACTGCTGAGAGGAGCAGCAGGTGAGACAGGAGAGAACTGCCTTGCCATATAGGCTGCTCACAGGCCTATAGGGGATTGAACTCATGCTGCAGAGGCTGTGGATTGCCTCATAGTGTGGTGCTCAACCCATTGCACCACCAGGGAGGCCCCCCCATTCATTAAGTATTAAAGAAATGATTAGCATTATAAGTAAGAAATCATCTGGTCTCAAAAGTTTTATTTTTTTTTATTTTTATTTTATTTTTTTATTTTTATTTTTTTAAATAGAGGCATGCTTTATTTATTTATTTGTTTGTTTGTTTGTTTATACATGCACTGGGTACAGTCAGAAGCGTGGGAGGGTAAGAGAATTCACCAGAGCCAGAGCGGGGAGCAGAGCAGGCAGAAGGACCGAAGTACACTGCTGAGGGGAGCAGCGGGCGGCAGGAGAGGTCTGCGCGCCATGTGGGACCCTCCTCCGGTGGCTGGGGAGCAGCCGGGGATCGAACCGGCGCCGCAGGGACCGCAGGCAGCTTCGCAACCCAGCGCTCAACCGCCGCGCCACCGGGGAAGCCCTCAAAAGTTTTAAATATTAGTTATGTATTACTATAATCACTCCTGCTTCCCAATTGCTAATGTTTTGTGGCTATAACCATGTTCATTTTATTTTTATATTCATTCTGAAAATTTATACTAATCTTCATTATATTTATTTTAGGCAAAATATATTTAGGTCAAAAAATCAGCCTATGACTTAATAGGTTTATTTAAATTGATTCTGTCATATTTTGTTATAGTAGCTGATTTTGCATTTGATGTAATTTAAGCTTTTTATTGTTCACCTTTTGTTTTTATTTTTATAAAGATAGATTGGGAAATGTACATAGATCTTTTATCTTTTTCACAAAATCAATGGCAGCTTTAGTGATAGGAGGTAGAAATAACTTCTCTAGCTTTCCACACATTTTATTAGTAATTATACAGCATTAGCCTTCCTTTTTTTCTCTAATTCTAGCTTGGGAGTTACTTACCTATATCTGGAAGTTTCCTCTTAAACTCTAACAGCACAGGTCCTATGTCCCAGTACCCTCTGCTCCATCTGCCTATCCCCCTATAAACAGAGAAGTCCTTTCTGTGTTTAAAAGCTGTCTCTCTCTCTCTGGGGAGGTAGTGGGTATCTGTTGTTTGGAAAGGGGATATGCTTAGATTTTCATATTGGAGTGATGACAACAAATATACAGTGTTGTCTCAGAACCTAGTATAGACCTAGTATTGGCCACATATCTTCAAGCCTAAGAAAGCTTCCCCACCTCTCTTGTATAACATCCTGTAATCAGGTGTCAACTCCAATGACAGTCACAGAATAGGTCACACTGAGATGATTGCTTTCATCCTGGCCCCAGGAGGCGAGGAATTGGCTTCCCACCCACAAGCACAAATCAAGCTTTTGAGGTGAGGAGTAAAACCTCAGCTTCACCAGAAAAAGAAGATATTGAGAATGCAGTGCTGAAGAACTCTCACACTCCTTTACACACACACACACACACACACACACAGGTTTTCTCTTGCAAAGGCTCTGAGAGCAGATCCAGGGATCTCGGTGAAGGGGCAAGACTCAGCCACTCACCCATAGAGCCAGCAGGAGTGCAGGTGACAGGTGCCAGATATTGTCCCCTGCCCTGGGACAAGGGGTGAAGTTTATTAGGGAAGGAATAGCCACCGATGTTAGAAACCTAAATGGGGGCAGAGAGGAGGCCCTGTAAGAGAGTCGGTGTTGTTTATCCCGTTTTTCTAGAATAAAATGAAAATAATGATTGACATATATTTTCTTAGATTTATTTATTTATTTATGCATACAAGAGCTGGGGTGTAGGCCAGAGGTGCAGGGGTTGAGAGGATTCACCAGAGACCGAGTGGGGAACAGAACAGGCAGATTGATGAAAGTACACTGCTGAGGGGAGCAGTGGGTTAGTCAGGAGAGGTTTGCTGTGCCGTGTTTGGTGTGTGTTGCTCCCTGGCCAGGGATCGAACTCTTGCTGCAGAGGCTGTGGATTGCTTCATAGTGCAGTGCTTAACTCCTTGAGCCACCAGGGAGGCCCTCAGAGGGTTGATTTGAAACCTATAGTTCAACAAGGATTAAAGCGTAGGTTCCATCTTCTAGTTTAGATATTCATCATAACGAATATCTATGCGCTGTGCATTTTTACTTCAAAATATGCTCAAACTCTTGCAATGTCAGTGTTGAGTAGAAGTGAAAAATACAACTATCATGGTTAAGATAAACCATGGTTTATCTTGGAGTTAAACTAATGTATAACAATTAATAGTAACCCTTTTAAATATTATTATGTCCTTGATCCCTAAATCATAAATCTCTCATGAGCAAAATCTAATTGCAATGCTTATGCTACAAGGTTGTTCTGAGGATAAAGTGAGATACTGCCTGACAAGTGGTAAGTACTTCAGAAATGATTGTTGATTATGTTGTAGTATTTGTTGTTATTGCTCCTGGAGTGCAGGAAGTTGCAGATGGATTTTGATCATCATATCATCATAACTGTTGATTGTCTATAATACTGGCAGAGTTTAAAACAGGTACAGTCACTGTTATATATTGCAGATGTTTCTAGATTGCTCCCCACATTCACATCATATTATTGGTGGATAATGAAGTTTAGGAAAATGAATTTCTTTGTGCTTTAAACAGTCATTAATCTAGATGAGCATTTTATGTATCTATGTTTGCATAAGCATTCTTTGGCAATATTATGACTTTTTTGTTAAGGTAAAATTGACATAAAACATTGTATTAGTTTCAGATGTAAAACATAGTAATTCAATACTTATTTAAATGGCAAAGTGATCACCACAATAAATCTAGTTAACATCCATTATAACACCTAATTACATTTTTACTTTTATAGCTTTTTTCTTTTATAACTAGAAGTTTTTACCTTTTGAGCAATTTTGTATTTTTGTAATGATTACTGTAAATGGTGATCCAGGATCTTTCAAATAAGTGTGCAATTTTACTATTAGTTTCTTTTCTGAAGTTACTTAAAGTGAATTTCTGAAGTTACTTGAAGTTACTTAAAGTGAAGTCACTTAAAGTGAAGTCACTTAAAGTGAAGTTACTTAAAGTGAGATGCTGAAAATGGGTGTGCTCTACTGACACATTATAACCTGTGTGATCAAGTACAAACAGTTACAAAATTTTAAAGTACAGCTATGGAATAAACAAGATGAGAGCAAATGCACACCAGCATTCAAAAATACATTACCACTTCTAGAGGATCTGCTAGTGATACTTGATTAATCAGGGAACTTTTACAATGCGAAAATTGTGAACCATCCTTTTTTGACGACTTGTCATGGATTAGCAACTGAGCATTTATTCACTTTAGGAATGAATTTGACTTGACAACTGCATAAATCAACCAAAATATATATAAAATAAACTTTATCTCATTAAATGTGTCCAATTAGAAAACTTAATTCTAAAAGAAATGCATTTGTTAAATTGCGATTGGTTTAGATTGCTATATTTCCTAACAGCTCTTTCAATCATTATCATAGACTCATCAATATGTAATCAGTACTCAAAAGCTATAGTACCTCTTGAATTGCAGTATCTTTGGGATATATCAGTGATTTCAGCTTCTCTGCTTGAATGTGCACGATTGGTACCACTGAACCCAAAATATGAAGGTCTGATGAACTGGCTTTAATGGTTTTCTTATCTCCTTAAGTGTTTTTGTTTTAATTGGTTATATCATACTCTATCCTGAACTGCATTGAAAAGTTCACAGCATTGATGCTAATGGTCTCTTTCTAATTACTGCATAATGAACAAGATCTGACAGTGCAGTTTTAGAGGTTAGACACCACAATTAGTAATTATCTTCATATTTTTATGATTCAAAAATCTTAAGGCTATCCTTATAATGTGAAAATTATGCATGCGTATATGCGCTTCAGTGTATATGTTTGTGTCATTATTATATAAATGTCTGGCAAAATTTATATTTAGGGTGTTGTATTTTCAGGTTATGAATATGTATATGTACATGTATACACATTCATTGGAAAAAGCATTTTTTTAATAAATTCTCAATTTTATTTTCCAAAAGATTAATTTCTAGTTTAATGTATTCTCTCATAAGAATATCAAGTACTTATGGATCATCTCTGTCTCTCTGGTCTGGAGTCTGCACAAAATATTCATATTTCCATGTTGGTCACAATTAAAATAATGATAAATGTAAGAGTCATACCATAAATTTAAAATATTAAGATATTATGTTTTTATTAAAAATACATACCTATGCATAAATTTCTTATCAAATTACTTTGCATATTGATATTTAGGGAATCATTCAAAAATCTAATAAATCATGAATGTTGAGAAGGAGAGGAAACCACATCTAGCAACCTATAGCACTGATTATACCAATGGAGCCAAACATTACCACTTCTCAGATTGGTTTTCTGAAACATTATTATTATTTTTTTTTTTTAGTCAAGCAGGTGAGAAAAATTTAATCTGCTTTTGGTAATGCACATTTGACTTCAATTTGCATTTCAAAAATGAAAATATTACTATATACTCTTAATAGTTTGATGCAAATTACTTTTAAAAAAGGAGGCAATGATATGCCAATTTTAAAAAAAATGACGCTTAAATATCTTTTATACAAGTTAAATTGTATATTCTTATATTCATTTTTATCAGAGCTTTTCAGGAATTACAACTAAACTTTTAAGCTTATTTGTTTGAGATATTTTACTTTTGATTTTTTACATTATCATGCCTTTTACTTTTTATTCTGTTTATTGTTATCCTACTTAGTATTATTTCAAGAATAATAAGCAGTTGTTTTAGAAATTCTTTTCATAACTGATAATTATTATTGCTACCAGCATTTTAATATTTTTAGTGTCACAACACAAAGTACACTAAGGGAAACATTCCCAGTCTATCATTTGCAATACAAAGTTAAAAATTAGACAAGTGAAAAGAGTGTGACAACATATGGACAAGCCAGTGAATAGAAAGAAAGTGAAATACGAAAAAAATGATTTAAATGAATATCAAAGTGTTAAGGAAAATGAACAGAAATGAATCAATTCGTTGTAGCAATTTTTGAGAAGAAAAAGGCTCCAAACAGATGTAGAAGAAACATTTAAATTTTAAACAGGAGGTGACTGGGAACCAGTGAAAGGATCTAAGGGGGAAATAATGTGTTTGAGCAAAATAAAAATGTGCTCCATGTTGGCAAATCTTAATCATTTCTTGCTGTGATAATTAATCAGACAGCTAAGCACTAGCCACTCACCTGCTTCAAAACATAAATTTTACTTTATGTGCACAACAAATTATCCTTTCATGCACGCATAGAAAATATACAAATTCTCTATGGGATGGAGATGTTCAATATCTGCCTTTGGTGGAAATAATTGTTATTAATTTAAGATTAGCATACTCTAGACTGTCTGTTAGCATTCGTGTTTTATCTAAACACTGCCTTGTGAGGGGCACAAGGCTGTCAGTGTGTTGGTGGAAGCTCTCCCACTGTTCCCAACAGCTGCTGAAATCACAAACATTTCAATCCTATTAATTCAACATGAAAAAATCATTAGCATTGCACTGAGGTGTTGGAACCAGCTCACTCCTGCTTGGTTGATCTCTCAAGTCAAATTAGGATACCTCCTGCTCAGGAGCAATTTACTGTTTGTTGAATAAAGCCTATTATTCTGTTCACATTTTGAGATCCTGTTCCTCTTGCTTGCCTTATAAGCAATGAGGAATTTAAGGTAAGAAATAAATTGAGTATTAGGAGATTGATAGGAGGGACTATTTAGGTCTCCTGAATTTCTTCCATTGTAATACTTAGAAAAGAATCAGTAAAGAATGACACATCATCATCATCATCATCATCATCATCAAGAGTAGCAATACTTAGTCATTATTTAATTACCATTAAATTAAAGATATTATCTAACTGTTGAAGATCTACTAACATGCTTGAACCTCAAAGCACCTTTATAAATTAGTCGTTATTATTACCATTTTCCAGATGAATAATATGAGACACAAGAGGAAAAAATATCACTGAAGATTATATAACTAATATGTCATGAGATTTGAATTTGAATTCAAGCAGAATTTGAATTCTGATCCTGAAACATATTTTATAATATAAAACTAAATACAAAAATAAAATAAAACAGACACACCCAATTTTTTCTCCCTGAAATATTTATAGGCAATCTCATTTTATTCCTATAGGTGAGGGAAGTAGTTAGTAATTGCCAGAGCTAATATGAATTTGAGATGTCAAATTTATGGAAGTCAGTATCTTAGTGGTCTCACTGGGATGAGAAGCCATATTTCCTTTCAGCCTAAAACTCTGTCCATATTTGCCTTGAAAAAATAACATAATGAGCAGACCATGATTTTTTATAACTGGATTTCTTTCTTATGTTTATGATGGTTATAATAAAGAGCACAGAGGAGTCAATATAATAAATATCTGTCTATTATATAGCATTAGTTTACCATATACACTTGATTTTACATGTAATTAAGCAAGTTTTGGGAATCTATAATGTGAACGTGTATCTTGTTTGATGGATATTGGATGGCAAACACAATTATACTGACAAATATAAGAATAATTTTGTTCTCTGATTTGAACTTAGTTTTAGGCTTCTCAAATAACAGTAATTCACTAATTTCCCTGATTATTCTTTACTTCAAAGTTATGCTTTAGGATCCATATTCATAATTTGGGGTATTTAATCCAAGAATATTAATTACTATTCCACACATTTTTTTTTTGCTTTATTAGCCCTATTTAGCTTTCATAGAGTCATAAAATATTTTTTTTCTTGGAAATCTGAATTAAATATAATGAAAATGAAAAAAAAATGTGTCTCAAGAATTGACTGTTTATAGTTCAGGGAATTCAGGCCTGCCCCAGTCAGAATCCCATTACCCAGACTTGTAGAGCTCTTTGCTTCCATCCATAGTGGTGGGAGAATTTTTTTAATGAACATATGTCTGCCTGGCACCTCGTATTGCCTTTTCCTTTTGCATTTTTGATTTGTGTGTGTGTGTGGATATGTCTATTTTCCCAGTCAACTGTAAGCTACATTAAGGGTAGGCATTATGTCTTAGACATGTTGAAGTTAGTTGTATTTCATGACCTCACTTCTTTCTTTTTTCCTAACAGAAGATGTTTAAAGATTTTCGTTCAATAAAAGTAAAGTTATGTGCACATATGATTACAACAATGAAATGAAACATGTCAAAATAGTATCTATGGAATTAATTTATCATAAGAGATGGCCTATTAAGACTTTTGCAAATTTGTAGGTGTTCATTCAAGTTATATCTGCACCAGAATTAAGGTGTGCTGTGTCTAAGGCATGGGTCCGTCTCTCAAGCCCTTACCATACATTCCTTAAGTGGAAACATGACATTCTCGTAATTCCCTTCCAGTGACCTCCAAGACAATAGCATATTAATCACTTTAAGATGAAAGCGTTAAAGCAATGTTCATAGGGCCTCCCTGGTGGTGCATAAGCTATCACCAGCCATTGCAGCATGAGTCCTATCCCCAGCCAGGAGACCCACATGGCACAGCATACCTCTCCTATCTTGCCTGCAGCTCCCCTCAGCCATGTATTTCAGAAGATCTGCCTGTTTTGCTCCCTAATCTGTCTCTGGTGAATCCTCTCTTCCCTTACATCTCTGGCCTAGACCCCACTTCTTATATGCATAGATAAATAAAATGAATCTTAAAAAAAGGAGAGACTTATGAATTTTGGGAAATCTGTAAACATCTGACTTTGATTTCAAAGGGGTGTGTGTATGTGCGAGAGAGAGAGTTTGGGGGAAGAAAACAGCTTTCAATCAGATTCTGAAAGAGACACTTCATGAAGTTGCAAGAACTACTCATCTATAAGTAAGGACTAGCTGACTGTGTGTAGACTGTTCAAGTAGTCAGCTTGAATTACTATGTTAATGGCATAGTAAGAAACTAGACAAAACTAAATGCAAGCAGTTGTATGTCTTTATATGGCAAAGAAAATTAAGAAGAGAACTAAAAGGAGTATTTGTTAATTTTTAGTGTAATCTCCATAAAATAATTATTTGATGCATGAATACAAAATAAAAATATTTTAATATATCATCACTTGTTCATATTTTATTTTTCATTAATTCAGCTTTACCTTTGTTCCTATTTTATACAAGGCACTATTCTGGATCTTGTGTGAGATATCAAAAATGGAGGCTGCAGTGGTTTTTACTCTTAGGAAATTTCAATTTCCAATGCTTGATAAGTAAGAAAATGATCCTGAAAAGTCACTAAGTAAAGAGAGTAATAGTTAAGGGTCAATTCAGGGGAATGATCTCTGGGGAATTGAATCATTAGTTATTTCTTTAAGGAGAGAGCTACTTTCTGCATGACAGATTCAGACAGAGAGGTAAAAGAAGTGTAAATTTCAGAAATGGGAAATCTAGGCACACACATAAATGCAAGGCTCTTTAGACATCTTAAAGGTATAGGGAGTAGACCTATCTGCTCATGTTACATGATTTATATTTCTGTGCATTGAACTTTTGTAGTGGCTACAATTTTCAATGTTTGAGCAAGCATTTGTACTACCAATTGCAGATTACACTGGAAACTATTAGAAGACTAAATTAGTTTCTAGGGCTGCTATAACAAAATAAAAAAAAATGTGTGGTTTGACAACAGAAATAGATTTTCTCAGACTTCTGGAGGTTGGAATTTATGATCAAGGCACCAGCAGTTTTTTTTTTCTCTTTTTGTCTTGCAATTGGTTGTCTTCTGTCTGTCCTCATGCAGTCTGGACCCACACAAACATGTCTTTCCATGTGTTCAAATTTCTTCTCATATCAGTCAGATTTAATTAAGTTCTACACCAACAGCATCGTTTGAACTCAGTCACCTCTTTAAAGGTTCTCCAAAAACATTCACATTGTGAAGCACAGTCCAAAATTAAAAAAAATATATTGGAGGGGTTCAATTCAGTCGATACAATGCCCAAAGTTCAAACTATAAGAAGATACATATTTTAAACATATTTTAATAATATAATATTTTAATTAGTAGGTAATGTAAAAACAAAATGGTACTTAAAATTTAATGTATTCACCTTTTACTATGTTTCAGCATATGTACAGTATATTTTACATGTATTGCATCTCATTTAATCTTTACAATTACTACATGAGAAAACAATAGTTGCACACTGACAACCTCAGATTCAAAATCATGAAATTCTGACACTAGATGTTCTGTGTTTTCTATATTAGCTTCCCTTGTACCTAATATACTTCCTGTATGTGCTTGAACTAAAAGATTTATGATTCTATTCAATTTAGTTTGCCTAAGCCCCGCATTCCACGTATATACAGTCATATACTTCTAAATCTGTGTAAATTATGTTATATGGTAGTCTTGTGTTTGATATCAAATATACCCAATGCATATTTGAGACATTTTCTGCTATCTCAGTAGCTTTTCTCCATTGCAATAATTTGAAACTTACCTCTCTCAATACAATGAGCTTTAGTTATGCAAGATCTTGCAAATGTTTGATAGTTAAACTTTACATTATATTTTGAGGCATCTTGGCAGCATTTTGAAATGAAGGTAGTGGAATTCTGCTTGAGATTTCACAGCTGCCCTAATTAGCTGATACTCTTGAAACTTTGAGAAGTCAATAGCACAATCTGTTGTAGTTAGAATTTTGCAGTGAACAATTGTATAATATTTGGGGTTCACAGGAAGAGTCCAGCACTATTTTCATATAACTAACATGGTATTTCTGTGTGTTTTAGCTCTTCATGGAAATTAAAACTACATGCTGTTTTGCCTTGAAGATAGTTCAGTCTTAATCGACTGAGTCTGAAAATAGATTTAGGAGCTTAGTTCACAAGGAGAGGCAACTTTCATAGTCATTCTGAATTCAGGATTTAAAATGGAGTTGTCTTTTGAATTCTGGCTTATGTCACATTAGGTGTTGTATCTTTGTTTCTTTATATCTTAGGAAATGGGCATAATGATATGCATTTCAAAGACTTTTATGATAAATTGAACATTTAGTACACTTCTAACTAATGTGCAGTTAGTACTCAACCCAAGGAGCTACTGCTGTTTATTTTACCAGATAGATATTTTAATTTTTTTTTTAATTTGTAACTAAGCAGGGGTGGATATAAATTAATGTTGATGTCTAGTATAGAATACTGGCATGCTAGAAGTTTAGCAAACTGACAAACTACAAAGGATAAGGGCAATATTGCCTTCACTTCTAAAACAGCTTCCAAGTTTTGGGAGCTTTAGAATACCACAAATGGGTATAGTGATTATAGCGCCATCAAGCACATGGCAAGTTCACTATGGATTCGGGCAAATGGATAGCCCTTATAACCATGGCCTCTAGGCTCAGGTATGCATTACACATGCTCACACCATTCTCCAGGTATTCACAATCAGCACGCGGGCCGAGTCCATGCTCCCAAGCATCTTCTGCATCAACACCATCAAGGCTGCACGTGATAGCCATAGAGGCTAGTAGCATAAAAACCCTGATTAATCCATTTTTTGCCCTACAGTGATTCACTGGAAGACTTATAGGACTCAGTGAAAACTATTATACTCGCAATTGCAATTTATTATAGGGAAAGGATACATTTTAATATCAGTCAGAGAAGACTCCTAAGGCTAAGTCTGTGTAAGGTCAGGAATGGCCACGGAGCAGGTTTTCTATGATCCCATGCAGACAGGGTAAAGGAGGAGAGAGTCCTGGAGAACTTGGTGGGTTTTCAGGCTTTTATTGGGATTACCAGGTACACGGCAGGCAGGGGCGCTGGGGTCCAGGAGGCTAGAAGGCTTCCCAGCCTCCCAGCCTCACTCTGGGCTCTCCAGCCTTATCTCACATTCTCTCTGCTCTTCTCATGGCTCTGCTTTTCTCTCGGCTTCTCTGCTCCTCTGTTTCTTTCTCGGCTTCTGCTGGCATCCCGTGATGCCACCCTTAAAAGCCCAGTCTTAGCCCAGGTGAATCCCATTTACATATGCCCATACCCTACTCCAGGTGCCCGCCATCAGGCATGCATTTGGGACCACAGGGTTCCGTCATCTATCCTAATGGCGGGAGGGCAGAAAGCCTCTTTTTTCCTTACCCTACATCTGGGAAAGTTCCAAATGCAAAGCTTCCAATTCCAATGTCCAGAGGTGAGACATGAAAATATGGAAAGAGTATTGCTAACCAGAGAAGCACACCTAAGAGTTCTAATGTATAGAATTTTTATTTTGGTATTCTTTAAATAGGCTTAATTGATTGCCCTCAGACTTGAACTCTGACCAGGTTAACTGATGAGATGTGACTCAAAGGTCCCAACTGAAGTCACATCACTGATCTTACTAGCATGACCACCACTCCCTGAGACTCCTGGGTATGGCCAGCATCATCAGAAAGTCTAGTGTAGGCAGTTCTCCTGCTTCCCTGTGACTGTGCAAGTGTTTCTTCTTATAAACCTTTTCCCTTTGCAAAGCAGCAGTGGCAGCTCTCCTGCCCACCTGTGACTAAGCAGGTGCCTCTCTTTTTCTCCTGTTCCTAATTAACCTGCCCTTTGAAAGCAGAAGGAAAAGATCTGTTGTAACCAAACCTGCCCTTAACAAATTCACTCCTCTCTATCATGGCAAGATTACCTCCAAAAAGTCAAGCAAAAGTCCAGGTTTCTTTTGGAGTAAGGTCGGATTATTTAATACAGAGTTATTTTGCTTTAATTGCACAAAGTAATTTAGTTGTTTTTGTAGCATTATTGTATTTAGGAACTGTAGGGTAAATAAAAAGTATCAAGCTTTTCTGCCCTCCTGCCATTAGGATTGATGATGGATCCCTGTGGTCCTGAATGCATGCCTGATGGCAGGCACCTGGAGTGGGGTGTGGGCATGTGTAGATGGGATTCACCTGGGCTAAGATTGGACTTTTAAGGGCAGCATCAAGGGGACTAGAAGAACCACAAGAGAAGAGAAGCAGAACAAGAGCAAAAGTGAAGCAGTGAACCAGAGAACGCCAGAAAGTCCAGAGTGAAGACTTGCTGAGGGCTGGGAGGCCTGCCAGCCTCTCAGCCCCCCAGCCCCCCTGCCTGCCGTGTACCTGGTATATCCCAATAAAAGCCTGAACAGCCATTGAGGGTTCCAGGACTTCCCCTTACCCTGTCTGCTTGGATCATAAAGTTCCTGCTCTGTGCCCATTCCTGCCGCAAAATGGTTAGTGAAATAATATATATGAATTTATTACAAAATATTCCTATTCTTGTGAAAAATTTAAAAGTATAATCTGCAATCGTTAATATTATAATGAGGTTCTTAATATTATAAAGATACTGACAAGCTATATTGACAACTAGTGGCCTTCAGATTTAATACTACATTAGGACTATTTTCATACACACACACACACACACACACACACACACATATATATATATATATATATCATTGACTTAAAAATTACTATACATCTATAAAGATTAGAACATCATATACCTAATAAGATTTTCCTAAGAAATTTATTGAGATCTCAATAGAGAATTGAGCTATCGGCCTTAATTGTTAATTTATAGTATATAAGGATCTATTTGATAGCTTATACCTGCCAATTTGGGCAGTACATTCTTGGCATCAAGATGTACTTTGTGTGATTTTACTTAAAACACTAATAAAAATATATGTCAAAAATGATCAGTTTGGATGAAGGTGATCTAAACAATTAATTAAAGGTGATTGAGTGACACTTACTCCATTTAAAAATGTGAAAGGAAGAATTTGTGACTACATGCGATAGACCTGTAAGGAGGAGTTTTAAGTTTTTATCTTATTGATGTCATAGCTAAAGACACATTGTGAGAGATGGAAATATCCTCAATAGGATAATTATGTAAATGAAAATACTCCCTGATCACTAAGTTTATAAAATTATATACAGAAGACTTTCAAGGTTAGATTCAAAGTCATAGAGCCAGGTTTCAAATCTGAATAACTACTATGATCTACATCATGACCTTTAAGGGTTTATTTGTTTACTAAATGGTGTAATCAACACCAGTTTCTGTGAAAATAATTTAGTAAAATATAAACATATACTTAAGCTGTAAGTTCAATTTTAGTGTCAGTGACAGTACTTCAAATATCCATGTGAGGTAAAATGAGCTTTAAGAACTAACTAGGTTATATACCAAAATTAGTACCTGTCAGAAAGTGCATCTCAGAGATCACATTTCTTGAAAGATGTTGAAGTTGGGGTCAATTACAAAGTTTAGGGTAAATTTCATATATTCATAACAAATAACATTTCAATTGTCAAATTGAGCCTAAAGTATTATGTTACTATTATTTGAAAATATAAAAGAAATAAAAATCAGTTATTAGGTATGAAAAACAAAACAAAATAACAGATGTATTTTGTAGATAATTAGGATTTGGAAATTTGGGTTCAATAATAGGAATGTAAGTATTTTTTTAAAAACTCAATTTGTTTCATTTTGTGGTGATATTTTGCCTCTTCACTCAAACATATATTAATAATTGAAAAACTAAATTATTTTCTAACTTGGCCAGGCCCATAGATCTTATCTAGGTACTATTTAAACTCTGAATATAGCTGTTATTTCTCATATTACAGCACATATGGCTGTAGCAGGTTGACTTTTTAAAATATCATCACCTAAAAAGCTAATATTTATTTTATTTAAAAATCACAAGTTGTATCTTGGATAAAAAATGAATACAATAAAGAATACCTTTTCCATATTCTGACTGTTAAAGGCAAATGTACAAGTACTTGTAGCCTTCCACATATGGTGATATTCTGATGGTTCACAAAAAATAATGAAGCAACATTAAATGGTTCCAAAAATAGAAAAAAGTATATTCATAATGATATAAAATATGTGATTTAATTTAGCATTGATATAAAATATTTCAAATTGGATATTTAAGCTTTCTTGGGTTATGACATTTATAATATATTTTCCCTGACTTACTTTGGGTTTTGCTGCTTGTGGATTATTGAGACTTGATTCACTTATGAGATATATTTTTCTCAATTCAGTTCAAAGTGAATTTCCTTTTTCTCGCCATGCAAGTGCTCATATTGAATGTGCAGAGGGACTATAATCCATCATGTTGTGGTTTAGGAAACATATTTATAAACTCAATATTGAACAGATAATTTACATTTCTATTACTTAAGAAACACAAAGTTTTATTTTATTAAGCTAACAAAACAATACAGAATATTATCTGAACATATGATGCAAAAGCTCCATAATCATAAGTGAAATAAAATGGATTCAAAATCTACAGGTTAAAAATAACTCTAAAAAGCCATCTTTTCTGTTTTCCCTAGAACCATGTTCAGGCGCAAATTGAATATAGACTGTCTGACTTCAATACAATCCTATATATAGCTATGATGTTTGTATAAAAGAAATTCCAAAAATGTCCTTAGCAGGTTATTTCAATATCTAAAGTGTTCCACTAGAAATAAATTAAATCTCTAATCAAGGTTTTAATCCTCTGATTGCTACCATTAAATGTTCCATATACTTGAGAAATCACCAGTCATTCTGTTGGAAGGATTACTTTCTATTCTAAGCCTAAATGTTGAGTACCATTTAACCAATCCTCTTTGGTGATACATTCATCTATTCTTGGAATAGACATATTCTTTCAAAGAATATGTGTGTGTGTGTGTATATATATATATATATATATATATGGCCACACATTATGCCATTTATAATGAAATGTATAGGATATAGTATGGAGAGATAGAAATAATACCCTACCCTCATGGGGATATGGGGACTAGAATTTATTAATGATACAGTTATACAATTGTAATAGTTGTTGATTTATACAATTGATGTGTGGTAACCTGGAAGTCTAAATTAAAGGAATTCAGCTTAAAACAAAGGCAGGCAATATATTCTTGGAAAGAGATTCTTAAGCAGCAATCTAAAAATTGTATAGAGATTAACTCAAGAAGAGATGCAAAATATTCCTAAGAGTGTTACTTTTATCATGTATACTTATGCAGTAGATGTTTAAAACAACAAAAAAAAAAGACACAATTTGCAAATATACTATGAAAAAGTAAGTATATAAAAAATTTATCCTTGGCAGAAGTCTTTTCAATATCTCCAGTTTTAAAAATAAATACAGAGGGATAAAAGGAAAGATTCTAGGATATTAAATAATAGAATGAATATATAAACAATTTGCATAAATTAAATAGTAAAAGATAGATTTTGAATAATGTAGAAAATCAAATCTCTTCAGCAGAAACAAAAAGGACAGTTGAACAATAGGTCCACTATGGTTGAAGAAATATGTTACAAAACTGAATATGGGTTACTGGCTTGACAGTCATAGAAAATGATTCCAAAACATGCATTACTTTATAAGTTTTAAGGTTATGGGTTGTAAGATGGAATAAGTTGCCATATTTTCTGCTCTCAAACATTTCCAGTTTACTTAGCAAGTGAGTTAAACAAAAGGACTGATTTATTTTGGCACATTGTATTAAGTACTAAAATATTGGTTAGTGGAAATGATCACCAATCAATCAAAACTGAAGACATTTCAGGGAAAGTTTCATGGAGGAGTTAAACCTTAAAAAAAAAAAAAAATTGGAATTAGTCAAGCACAACTGGCCTAGTTCATGATTGGGTTTTCTCAGGAAGAAGGAGCAACATAAAGAGCAATGGTAATTGATAGAATAAGTAGTGGTTTTTTTGGGGTAGCAGGAAGAAAAATGTGCAGAAATATTAGAGATGAGGGTTAGCAGTTAAAATTCAAGGCTGAAACAATCACCAGAAATTGTATAATATTCAAAAAGTTTAGGACTTCCGACTGAAGCCATAGGGAAGGACTGACAGTTGCTAAACAGGGAATTAAAACAAGTTGATCTACAACTTTTGGAAATTTATCTGGAAACAGAAAAATGGTGAATTTTTAAAAAAATGAATACTCAAGCACCTACCTTCACATAACTAAAGGCAAGGAAAACACTTGATGGTTAATTGTAATATTTCCAGCCTATGGAAATATATGATGATTTTTTTTTTCTGGTAGAGACCATGCCTCCCTCTTATTTATTTATGTTTTATTGTCACACCACTACTTTGCATCCTTGTTAATATTTTGGAATTATAGCACCTCCCTGCCAACTTTCATCCACCATAGTCCATTGTACTCTCTCTCCATCATGATCTCACACCTTCCTTTACCCCTTCTCCTCTGGATGCCTCAACTTTCAAGCATTTTGTTTTAAAGTTCCTGTTTGTCTGACCCTGTGTTTGGTTTCTCTGTAGTTTGAACTAGAGGGAAATGGAGGATTAAAGATGAGTAGAAGGATTTTAATTTGGGTATCATGTAAATAGATGGATGTGATCCAATCTTCATTCACATGTCAAAGGAAAACAAGGGTAATAGGTTTGGAAATAAGATTTTGAGTCTATCTTTTGACATATTGGATGTTAGTTCTAGGATATTTAGAAACATATTACATATACATTCAGGTCTATAAATGTTAGATTTATAATTGAAAACTCAAAAGAAATATCTAGACTGATGATAGACACACATCATTAATAAAAAATATAGTAATTGCCAATCTTGTCATTTGTGAACAAAGATGGCTTTATTTCTTCCTTCTAATCTATATGTCTTTATTTCATTTTCTTGCCTTCTTGCTTTAGCCAGGAGCCCCAGTGAGGTATTGAAAAGACTGGTGAGAATGTACATCCTTGCCTGTGTCTCATCGTAGGAGAAATCATTAAGTTTTATAGCATTAGAAATTATATTAGCTGTAGAGTTGTTTGTGAAACTTCAATCATATTGAAGAAATCTCCCATCTTATGATATCTTCTTAGTCAAGTAATTAAAGATTGAAAATCTGTATGTCGAAAAAGAATCAAACTTTAATCATTGCAGGATAAATGCAGAGTACCAAATTTATTTATTTATTATTTTTATTATTTTTATATAAATTTTATTTTTATATTCCCCATACAATCGCAATCCCCTTATTTTGACCCCAATCCCTCCACTCCCCACCCCCACCCCCATAGAGTGTCTCTGGTTCATAGTTGTTTGTTGATTTTGATTTTTGCTTTCTTATAGTTATTCTTTTTCCTGGTCCCTTATTTAAGTTTTTTAGATTCCTGCTATGAGTGAGACCATCCAGTATTTTTCTTTTTCTTTCTGGCTTATTTTGCTGAGCATGATCCCTTCCAGCACCATCCATGTTGCTGCAAATTGCATATGTTTATCTTTTTTGAATGCTGAGTAATATTCCATGGCGTATATGTACCACATCTTCTTGATCCAGTCATCTATTTTTGGGCATTTGGACTGTTTCCAAAGCTTAGCTATTGTAAGCAGTGCTGCTATAAACATAGGGGTGCAGGTGTTCTTTGGAATTGATGTTTCTGTGTCCTTTGGGTAAATACCTTAAATACCTAGGAGTGGAATTGCTGGATCATATGGAAGCTCTATGTTTAGTAGGTCCAGAAATCTCCACACAGCTCTCCATAGTGGTTGGACCAGTTTGCACTTCCACCAACAGTGCAGGAGAGTTCCTCAGAGTACCAAATTTAGATGAAAGAATCAATTGCACAAAGTAAGAGTAGGCAAGATAACTGAAGAGTATTAAAGCCTGTAGAAATTACTTAATTATTATCTCCTAAGGGACAGCAGTATACTATGATGGTAAAGTGAAAGACAGAGGCTGGGAAAGAGAGGTAGAGAATCCAGGAGGGAGGGAGAGAAAGAGAGGAATGAGAGAGAAAATCAAAATTAACTCCAAACAAAAAATTCCCTAATGTAGTTTCTAGATTTCATTAATTAGCATAGCGACATATTTCACAGGCCGCATAGATGATGGGAATGTATGTATTTTAGGAAGAAATAACTATTTGAAACTCTGCTGTACAATGGGATTTGACTAATACAGCATCGGTGTCCTAAATCACAGGTATTGCTGAAAAAAATTAGGGTTATCAAACATTAAAATTAAAAAAGTGAATTTTATGTACACATTACTATGAAGAATGATTAACTGAACGGAAATACTTAAGAAAGGATATAATAATTCTCTTTAAGGGTTTAACATGCATAAAAGGAATTCTGTTTATATTATTTTGGATAACCAAATGGGAATTATAAGGAGGTATATTCTGAATTAATGTGAAATTACAGGGAGATATATGTTGAAGTGATATATAAAATAAATTTGTAAGACTTACAGTTGTCAATAGGTAAAATACCTGTCTGTCAAAATAATGAGTTATTTGCCACTGTTGAGTATTGTAGAGGTGTTTTAAAAATCAACTGCTAATGGTTTTATAGTCTAAGATGATAAATGCTTAAAATTATTTGAATTCAGTTATAAAATAATTCCTCAATACTGGTATCCCACTGGAAAAATGAATCTTAGTATTATCTTCTATTTTTACAAAGTCTTCATTAATTTTAACATCAAATATCAATGTTGGAGGAAAATGGAAAAGGTAAAATGAGGAAGTAGGGAAAGGAAAAATTCAGCTTGATCTGTCATTTCTATATCAATTTGTCTTTCTTTAATGCCATCCTTACTACACACACACAATCACCCTGAGTAGAATACTATCTAAAAAATATAATCTATTCGACTTTCCTTGATTATTGGGTAAAATTCAGTATTTTGTAGTACATTCTGGTGGGATTTCCTTCCTCCCACATTAGTCTGTAATCATTTGTTTCAAATCACCTCGCAGTTTTATTTGAGAGATAGAGCATAGAGGGAAACATAGATAATGAACAACAAAGATTTAAATCTCATTATTAGGCAGAAGACAAATTAAAAACCCTTATTTTACTCTGTGAGAAGAAATAAGTTCAGTGTGTAAATAAATGTTAAACATTTTTGGACTTTTTAAAATAATCAAAATGCAGAAATTGAGGCCAACAAATAAACTGATATGCAAATACAATTTTTTTTTTTATCATATTAGTGAATCTGGTTGAGATTCTCAGCAATCCCTAAGAGGCAGATTGACCTCTTTTGAGAAATTTGGTTAACTTTGCTTTCATTAGTTTAGTTTTCCAAACTTTTTTTTTAATGTATAGTATATTCTAGGATGTGTGCTAGAAACTGGATTCTGTGGAGAAACAAAATTCTGCTACCCCAAAATGTCTTTTTGGAAAGAGGTTTATTTCTTTTTGCTTTTTTTTTTCTCTTCTCAATCTTATTTTTTTTTATAATAAATTTTATTTTTATATTCCCCATACAATTTCAACCCCCCATTTTGACCCCAATCCCTCCCCTCCCTCCACCAATCTTAAATTTTAAGAGAAATACAATATCTCTAGTCATTGGATTTTCATTAACTTTCTGAAGGAGGAGAGATCAGGAGGCTGATACGGTTAAAATTTTTACCTTGCTGGCCAGATGATTCAGATTCCTAGATCTTACTTCTGCAGTCATCCTGGGAAACAAGCCGCATCCAGCTATTTTCTAGTTTCCTGGCTGTCTTGTCAAATTGTTGGAGCACGGAAGAAATCATCTCAGAGCCTTCAGGGTTCTTCGAGGCTGGCAAATAATCAACCAAGTATTAGACAGATTTATAAGAGAATTTAAAAAGAAGTTAGATAGTAACAAATATACATCCTGTATACAAGGGAGAGATCCAGCGTGTCTGAATAACTGGCTTCAGAGGCCATTAAATAGCTCAACTAAAATGAGTTGAGACAGGGAGGTAGGGGGGTAAAGAAAGCCAGTTAGAGAGGTTATCAAGGAAGACACAATAAATAGAGTATGACTGTTATGCGGGTTTAAATTCTGCCTTCTCCATGGAAAAGAGTTAAGGAGATTAGGTCTTCCAGGTACAGCAAAGGGGATCCTTTTACAGAGACAGCTCCTCCTTAGTACATGTGTTTTTCAAAAGGAAGCTTTACCTGACCTTCAGGGTTCCTCCCATGAAATAAATCCTTTTGCAGTCTCTATTTCTCTTTCTTTTGCTAGGAAAACTTTTGAAAAAAAAATAAAATAATAGAAAAATTAGGAGATACCTACCTAGAATATCTCTGTTTCATCTAGAATAATTCTACCTTTTTTTTTGGGGGGGGGGTATTTTAAAACTCAGAAGTTGTAAAGAGGTAATAATGAAAATAATTCTTATATAGAGAAAATTAATTGTTCCTATAGAATGGTAGTTGATAAGTGCCCTTTGGGTAGTGCTGGTCTGCCTTTCTTTGTAAATTCACTTCAGAAAACCGTGTATTCTGTGTGCCTCTGTACTTTTGATTCTCCTTTGAACAAGGTGTATCATCTTACTGGTTCCCTCATTAATTAAGCAGGTAAATAAATAATTTGACACATTTATTTCATGCTTGTACAAGATGGAATTAATTCCTCCTTTAAATATATCCTCTTACACTCTTTTTTTAAAAACCGTACTCTATTAAAAGTCACAGCCCAGCCATGGTGACATAACTACCACAATTCAAACAGTTGTAGCACAGAGGTAATGGAGGACAGATGATGCTAGTAACTGGATTGTGCTCGACTTTACAAATGTTTTAAACTTTGACATTTATTCTGAGTGAGAAGGGAAGTGGAGAAGTGCCAAACTGATGCTTTAAAGGGATCATGCTGGATGTGTTTTTAATAGGAAAAAGAAGGTCAAGAGTAGAAGTAAGAAGTAACTTAAAGGCTCTTACAGTTAACTGGATGAAAGATGATGATAGCTGAGATAATCAACAAGGTAGGGAATGGTTTAAAAAAAAAGTGCAATTTAATCAAATTCTGACTGTCTTTTGAAGGTTGAGCCAACAGATTTTGTTATTGAATATCGAATCACAAGCAAGGCATGTGTGCATGAGATAAATCAATAATTATGTTATTATTGAACTTAAGAAATTGTAATGATGGAGCATTTGAGAGAGTGCGGGAGGAGGTGGGTATTTTTGCACATGTTAATTTTAACAAATTCATTAAATTTCCACATATAGATGTTGCACAGGAAACAGGTATTTAGGAGAGAAGATTATTTGGCTTTTTCTGTTCGATCTCCAGTTGAAAGGAAGGTTACTGGTAGCAAAATAACAAGTTTTTGCCCTGCCTTTTCTAGGATAATTGCTGCAGAGATTGTGGTTTGTCTTCCTGGGCATCATATGTGGGTCAGAGCTCTATTGTCACATACAATGTGGCTATTGTCTATTTGCATATTCACACACTTACACGAGGTAAGGTGACCATGGCATTAAATTTAGAAAGAAAAGATAAGGAATTGTCAAGATTTACGTGCATGTCACTGGCTAGCAAATTATTTTGTTGCTACATTGGATAAGATAGAGGAGTTTTCATGACTCCTAGTGGCAATTCCAAGCCCTGTGCTTTTGGAAGCTTCCCATGGTGCTTCTGATCCAACTTTAACTAGTCTCTGCAGGGACACAGTTAACTTAAATATTGTTGTTTTCTTGTTAAAATGATACCTGTAGTGAAAAATAATCAAATGAACTGTGTGTAAATCCTAAGCACTTGATATATGAAGATAACCTAACTGTACGTCAAGGTCATTTGGAAAGAATTGGAGGATTTCTAAAGAGAAACAATTCTGGGAACTGTCAACATCGTAATTGATTAGCTTTGCCCTTATTGTAATTTTGCCCACTTTTGTCTTTCATCTCTTTTCTTTCATGGCATTCTGTTGTCAGATTTTTTCTTCCCTCAACCTGTGGCCTTTCTTTAAAGAATGACTTCCAATTAAGCAAAGCCAGGTACTTTAAATTTTAAAGGATTCCGTGAGATGAGGCTGCTGCAAGCCTCTGGCACAAAACTACTCTTAAACTGTACAACTCTTGTCTGGCCTTTTACTCTTGCTCCTTAGCTCTTTGCTCTCCAGTGCTGCAGCTTTTCATTAGGATTCTGGGCATGTTGCATCTTGTTGGCAGCCCTATCCTTCCCTTTATGACTCTGCCCTTCCTTTTACCCCCTTCTCTCTTTCACTTCTGCTTGGCTCCTTTGTTATCCAACTTCTTTTACCCTCCTTGCCTTGCTTCCTTGTCTTTTGTCTTCACTCTTATGATTTATGATTATGCCCTGCTCTTTCCTCCTTCAGACCATCTGCTTCCAAGTGAATTCTCTACCCTAAAATATCATCAGTATTTTGCATACCTGCTTGACTCTATTTGTTACTGAATTTCTAAACAGAGCCCTGAGATAACTCAAATTTATTATTATATTAAATGCACACACATCCTTTAGTAAAGTTTCCTTACACTATTTCCCTGAGTTTGTAAAATCTAGTGCTGTCCCCTTTCTGAAAAATGTTTTCTCAAAGTTTTGATTAGAAATGTTTGTGCATTTCATCAAAGATGACTTTTCTACAAGTTGTTACTTGTGGATCCTTTTGTTTAGAAATTCTCTTAATTACAATTAAGGTGGTGGTGTTGTAAAAGGCAAGGAAATCACACTAAGGGGTCAGCCACTTAATATAAGGCAAAAATATGGCTGGACTTAGAATATTTGTTAGAGATTATTTGGTTGTATAAACTAGAAAGCAATGCCAAGTTTCTCATGCAAATAAAATTGAGATGCAATTTGTGATAAGAATGTATGGGTAAGCATTATGATGCTAGAATTACAATTAGAAATTTGCAAGCCACCAAATACGCATCTTCCATTATTTCTCATCACATTTTTTTCCTGTTTTTTCGTTTACTGTTCTTTCTCTGAAAGAAGAAAAGGGCTTCCTCACAAATCATACATTCAAAAGATCAGCAGAATTTGAGACTGGAATCTGCCCCACAGGAGAATTTCAGAGGGAAGGAACTCTGTTTGACCTAACTAGACCAGCCAAGTATATTTAATAATTGTTGGTGTGGAGGAAAGGTGTCATTACAATAATCATTTATACCAGACACGTCTGTCTCCACCACTTACTAATTGTTTAATTTGAACAATGTGCTTAATCTCCTTAAGATTTAGTTTTCTCATTTGTAAAATAGAGATAATAGTCCTTACCATATTAATATGGCCAATAAATGCTAGCTATTATGATTGCTAAAAACAATACAATAAATGCATTATATTATAACTATGTAATTATTGTGGAGCACATTCTAATTTGGTATACTCACATACCTGATTTATAGTCACAGTTTTAATAAAATGTACACTGAAAATACAAGTAGCACTTACCCCTTAATCTTCAAGCCATTCACACAAGGATGACAGAACTGGCAAATGCCCATGATTATGTAGGTCACCCTAAGTACTGCAAAAGTAGTGACAGTATTGTCTGTCTTAAAACAAGTGTGTTTGGATAATGGCTGAAGATAAATGACATCCCATAGGAAGAAACAGCCTAGGATGACTTTTTGGTGCTTAGATTTCTACATTTATTCCTGAAGAAAATGTTAGAAGCTCCAGTAAGGATATGAATTGGAAGCTCATTTTGTTGGATATTTGGGGAAAACGAAGTATTTCTAGCACTTGAGGTAGAATGAGAACAGTTTTCATAAGGATGTGCAAGGGCATCAGGAAAGAGTCAATATTTTTAGAAAATCATTGCAATAATATATCTAATATTTTGTTTTCCTGTCTGATATGTCCCCTAATCTTCCTTATCTTTGCATGGTAAAAGAAATTTGTGTGATATGTTTGTTAGTAGTCTAGTGGTTCTTAGAAAATAAGAAAATGGTATATAATCAGATTTTTTAAATCTGCTGGTATGGTATCTCTAAATTAATGCCTTATTTTCTTCATATAGTCTAATGAGTTTTTTTAAACAAAATATAACATATGGTCCTAAATTAAAGACATTTAATAATATTTAATATTAATCCTTCCCATTCCTGCCATGAGTGTCCTATAAGCTCAGGTATGGTGGCTGGGTAGACAAGAATTGCTCAGGAAGTTGTGAACAACTGAGGATAAAGAGAATTCAATGGCAACCTTAGGTTCCTTTTTAGTCTGTTGAACAACCATACTTATCTTTACTAAACCATAAGTGCTCTCTTCAATCCCTGTTTCCTTATTTACTGTTAAGTATGTTACTAACAAGAGTTAACTGCATAACTTCACTATAGTGACTTAAAAAAGATCTGGAATCATTTGAAGGGATTTATTTGCATTTGATGCAGAATAACTTTAGTATAGCTGGTAAACAAAGGTCTAGAATCTCATTCAAATTATTTATTTAAACAAACTGATACAAATGTTTACCTGTCTTCTTCATTACTACTATCATATTATATTAAACACTTATCACGTTTCATGTTCATATTTAATATATATTATAATTTAAAGGAAATGAGGGACCTTAAAAATATGTCTAAAACTATTTAGCTTCAAAGTAGCAGAACTGGATTGAAGCCCATATTTGGTTATCTCCAGGACCAAATTTCAGTCTGTTAAACCACTTTTTATCCAATACATCTAAAACTTTTATATTGAAATCTACATTATATAATGGGTTCTTATTTGAAGATAAGAAATAAGAAGTTAAACAATATAACTAAGTTTGTAAAACTTAGATAAAAGCAAAATTTGCAGACAGGAAATAAATCACCAGCTTTCATTATCATCTACCCATAGGTTTGGTGTTTATCTTACTAATATCTAGGCTAACACTTGAAATTGTCCTGCACCCATGATTCCAGGGCAGCTACAGTATGCTCCCTAAAGGTACTTTTAAGGCTTTGGGATGATAATAATAAATTTGCTCAAGCAAATACTAAAATTCTTCTCTTTCAAGTCATAATTAATCTCAGAGTTTTCACCATAGGGCAAGCCTAAATCTAGTGTTTATTGTGGGGTCCAACTCATTTTTAGTACATTTGTCTCATTGTAATATTTGAATCATCAAAACCATTTGTGGTTGTTCCCTGTACAATTGCTTATAATTTGCATGACAACTTAATCATAAGCTTTTTAGAAATTATCCTCTAATGATGGCTTTTATGCCTTTTTTACCTTTTAGCACTTAGCAATTTTAAGTCAAGTGATAATAGAGAAATATTTTATTATTTTATTTATTTATTAATTTATTTTTGTGGGACCCTCGCTGGCGGCCGGGGAACGAACTGGCACTGCAGAGGCTGTGGGCAGCCTCACAGCGCAGCGCTCAACCGCTGCGCCACCAGGGGAGGCCCTATTTCTTTATCTTTTAATTCATAGTATGAAGACATATACATGATCATAAGTCATTTCTTTAAAGATTTATTTATTTATGCACACAAGAGCTGGGGTGTAGGCCAGAGGTGTGGGGGGTGAAAGTACTCACCAGAGACAGAGTGGGGAGCAGAATAGGTGGACTGACTGAAATACACTGCTGAGGGTGAGACAGGAGTGGTCTCTGCTGCACCATGTGGGCCACCTCTCTGCCCCGGGATGGAACTAGCGCTGCAGTAGCTGCAGACTCCTTCACAGTGCTGATGCTTAACCCTGGAGCCACCAAGGAGGCCCCAAACATTTTCTAGCGGCTTGGGATAGTGAATTATGGAATCAAATCCAACCACATCTGAAGTCCTAATATTCCATCTCAGCAGACTATAGGGGTATTTCTGATGTGATGTAACCCATCTGAAACTACCAAAATTTGACATAATCGGATGTTGTAAATTTTAAATAATATGTGTGAAAGCATTTTCTAAGGAATTATATATAGTACCTTCCCTAATAATTTTAATGATTTTTAACATAAACAAGCTAAATATAAATCATAGCTCTTATACTTGCCTCTTAATTCTGCTAAGTATATAGCACCCTATTTATTAATTGACAAAATGCAATGGTAAGAAGATGTCACTATACCATAATGCAAACCTAATTGATATGCGCTTCTTCAACCCATATTTTCTCCTAGCAAAAGACAACATAAAATTATTAAAGTTTTTAAACTATGAAGATACTATTTTGTTACAATAATTATACTAGTTAATTACAAATTATATTGAACATCTTACTATGCACACATCAGATATTTAAGAAGTTTTGCTCTAAGATCTAGGAGGAACAGACATTCACAGTATATGTACCTATTTTAAAAATATTGAAATGAATAATATTATATAGATTTGATATGGAAGAATGACAGAAATATACACTGTTAGCTGATTATAAAATTTTGTGTGGCATATTAAAAATGACCTGCAATATTAAGGACATTTAAAGAGCAGATGGAAAACAAATTGAAGTTGATAAAACTCAAGCAAAGTTTCACTAACATGCCAGACATATCCTGCAATGCTTAAATTTTAACTTCATTTTACTTTTAAAGTTGCCATATGGTATAAATACAAAACACCTTGAAAAGTCCCCTAACGTGAAAAATAAAGAAATAGGATAATTGTATGAAACTTAAAATTTAAGATCAGAATACACATAAAGTGAATCACAATGATGTAATGATACCCAGACTAGGACTGTCATATTTAATATAATCAGTGACAAATGCAAATTTTGTGGGGCTTAAAGTTTATATTAGAGACTTTCTTTCAGAAATAAATATGTCTTCAAATTTCATACAGTATGTTACCTGGTGGGCACTTTCTATAACTTCTTTTCAGGCCCTGGAAAAGACTGGTTTAATTGAGAAGTTTAAACTTTTTTAGCGGCAGGGTTAGCTTTTCAGTCAGTAGAGCTGATTGAATGCATGAACAGATGTGAAAGGAGAACATATCAATAAGAAAAAAAGTGGGACAACTAGGAGATTGTATAACAAGGAGAATCCCTGAGAAACATATTGACATCATCCATCCATGCAATGCCAAGGAGAAGAATCATAACTAAAAGATTTGAGAAACTGTGTTTGAGATTTATCAGCAAACCTTTCTGTTTTGTGAGATGGAGTCACATATTCCTTTTAGACTCTCACAGAGATATCATCCCTTATTTATAAATTTGAGATTGGATTTCCCCCCACCCAATTCTTTCTACTCCCTTATACTCTATACTCCATGTAGGCCAGTTTTCCTGCCTACAGGTACAGGATGAAAGGCAAAATGAATCAAGCACTCTGATCTAGACTGTAAAATGAATAAACAGGTCTACTGATTATATACATTAATTTATCTAAACTTGAATATTATTTAATTATCTATTGAATATATTTGTTAGACAGTTCAAACACTGACTAATACATAATACTAATTTCATCAGTTTTTCTGTAGCATTATATTAGCAGGGGGAAAAATGTTTGTCAAAATAAAGAGCTCATCATGAAATTTAAAAAACAGCAATTAGAAATCAATGCTATAAAACTATTCTGGAAGCTTTGCAGCCACCCTCTTGCTTCTCTCTGATAGGATCAAGTATGTTATTTATTAATCCTATTTTACACAATACACAGTGATTCTAATTCTGGGAGCAGTTTCTATAACTATTGCAGACATAAATAACCCATTATCCTTATTTTCTTCATGAAATATTTTAAAAATTTCAAGTGCTTCTTCATACTAGCAGATCTATGAAAGCAGATCTTGAAAGAAGGAAGAAGGCAAGGCATAAATGTGAAATAGAGCTTTTCTTTAAGTTAAACCACCGCTAAAATGCAGACACTAATGCACATTCATATTGATCTATTGGTTCGTAGTATCTGTTTATTGTTGCATTTATTTGTCTGTGCATTATTTATTGACATTTTAATACTCTGATGAATTGGATAAAGACTAGACTTTTTATTATGGGGAAGTAGATGTTGTGGAAACCAACAGCACATTGCACACAAAGATATGCACAATAATGAATTAGATATGTACATCATTTGTAGTATAACATCTTACAGTGCCATGTAAATTATTGAGTTAATTCATTGAGTTGGAACCCAATTATAAAGTATCTATGACTTAAGCACACTATAAATACAACACGTTGACTTCTAAATTATGCATCCTCTTATTTTCAGGTAAACAAATGTCTCATTATTACTTGTTCTTATTAATCACTTCATTTTTAAGTCATATATCTCTGAAACCTAAGCAAACCCATAATTAGTATTAGTGAAGCATCAACAAAACAATATTTTAAGATGAAACATATTGATCACTTTGATGAGGAAGTTTAACATTTTAAAGTTGAAAGAAAAAATATATCAAAGAGAGGAGAAAGTATTGAGAGCATATGCTGCTTAATAGGAAGTAATTTAGAATTTTTGGCCACATATATTATAAAAGTTGGAGTTCAGGAAATCTCTGTCAGTCTAGGATAGCATAAAGATTTCACAGGATGATGATTTGTGGCTGAAGTTAGTGTGCTTTCTATGACAAGAGCAATTTGAACATGCGTTTATTGTTCTGTGCTCCAAAGACAGCAATTTGTCCTTATATCCACATTATTTTACAAAACTGCAAATGTCTTATTATTCTTTCTCTAGCTTATAGAGTTAGTAAAAGTATAATGACCACTGTTTTTGGACAAATTTAGAATCAGTTGCCTGCACCTGGCTTAATTATGCCCAGTCATAATCCCTAAATTGCTGTGCTGAAGCTGGGGAGAGGTAATAATATTGAGTTGCCATAATTTAAACAAATTTAAAATATTTGATTATTTAGTGTTTCCTTCATTCTCATGAAAAGGGAATGCAATATAAGTTCCATGGGAAAATTAGAAGAAAAATAGGTGTGTTTTTTTACTAATTAACTCTAGCCACATAAAATACAAAATATTGTTCTTATCATAAATTTCAGAACATATCTATTAATATTGTCTCATTTTAAGTGGTTGTATGATAAAAACAGAATAGATGACACAAACATCTAGTCATCCAGATTTGAGAGATGAAAGAATGATAGATGACAGATGAAAACTGATAGATAATACAGGTATATATCTAGATACATGGAAAGCAATGTTTTCATATACTATTAATTTATTGATTATATGAGTAACTTGATTTTCATTATCTCATTGCTGGGCTGTGAAGTTGCTCTCCATTCATACAACAAATTATGTAATGTTTTCTTTCAAACATCCTTGAGAAGCAATATTTCTTTATGCACATTTATATTCTAATACAAAGTTTTAATTTCATTTGCATTATATAGCATTGACATACTTAGAGTCCCATACCTACAAATCTGCTATAACCTTCAAAAATATATTTAACTCCCGCAGAATAAATCTTTGGATGATGGTCAAACTAATTGTTCAGTCATTGGCAAGTATTAAGTACCGTTCAAATAATTAGTTTCAAATAGAATATTTAGCAAGATTCACATTCTGTGCCCTTGCATTTCAAAGAGATGTTATAGGATATGAGAACTTCAGCAAGTCACATGTATTTCTTATCACATAAAGCTTAATTTACTCTATCACAATGTGATTGACACTCTCTCATTTTATTCATTAAATCTTGCTTAGGTCAGCCCTTTCCTTGACATCCAATCTATAATTTCAAAGGTCCACACTTTGCTTCATTGTACTTTTAGTTTTTACATTATTTTCGCAAACACTCATAACAGTGTAATACTCATCTATTTTTACTTAATTATTATGTCTAATGTTTCCCATCCCCAGTACAAAATAAGTTTCATGTGGACAATATTTGTGCTGGCTTTTTTTAAAAGCTGTTTTTTTTTTTTTTTCCCCCCCATGGCTTAGAATAAGGTACATAGTCAATGATCAATAAATAAATGATAATAGTGTTTCTATGTGTTGTCAAATAAGTGAAATGGAGTACAACCATATAACAAAATATCCAGCCTTGATTTTGTTTATTTTATATTTTATGCTGAAATAGGGTCCACTGGTTAGAGAATGGGACCTCACCACCTGCAGTAGAATGGGCACTGTGATAAACAATGCATGCTACCTCTTACCCGCACCACAGGTCCACCAAATGATGAGGATATTGAGATTCAGAGGTTTAAATAAAGAATCCACAATCACACAGCTACAGAGAAAGAGTGACAACGTTGGTTTTCATTTCTTTCTCCAGAATTCACATTCTTCTTTGAAACAAAACAAAAAACTTTTTTTTTTCAATTATCCTTTATTTTTGTTTTAACACTTTCCTCAGAGTGTTGATGATTTGTTATGGCAAAATTATAATGTAGCTTATTCAGAGATATGAAAAAGATTTGAGGAAGCAGTGACTGGAAAGGATGAATGAAAGGAAATTCCTGAGAGGGTCCTTTCCCTGGTCACTTGCCTGTATCTCATACTGCTCCTTTTTTTTTTTTTTTTAAGAAGATATAAAGCAAGTTCATTTGAAAACTTAGTAATTGATAGTAACTTTGTGACTGATCTGTATCATTTGTATTTGTAGCCTTCTTAGACAGTGAAATTTGATTCTATTGACATAGGTGTTTTTTGTCTTATTTCTTGAAATGCAGAATTATGACTTATTTATGGCTTACCAGTATTCAGACTCCATTTCTTTTAGCTGGTTTCTGTAGCTAAGACTTCCAATAGTTGGATAGTAGTGGTGAAATGGACATACTTGTCTTGTATCAGATCTTAGGGGAAAAGCTTCCTGTCTTTCACCATTGAGTATGATGTTAGTTGTGGGTTTGTTTGTATATGGTACTTAAAATGTTGCAGTATGACCCAATTATCCCCAGTTTTTTGTGAGTTTTTGTTATAAAGGGATGTTAAATTACTTTAGAATCTTAACAAAAACAGATGAAATACTCACCTTTTAGTATTTCCAGTATCTATATGTATAACTAAAAATTTAGATTCCAGTAAGGATTTTAACAGCAATATTGCTCTGTAAGTCATAAAAGAAGAACTAAATGAATAAGAGTGAAAAAAGCATGAACTAGTAATGGATAATCAATTTCATAAACATCAGAATTAGGAGACATAAAGTGAAAGTAAAACCTTCATTTAGCTGTATGTTGCTGTCCAAAACAGAGCCAACAAGGGCTAAAAAATCAAGTAAAACTATTCTAGCAGATGTTCCTTGAAACACTGAGTGTACAGAAGTCTCCAAAAAGCTCAAGACTAAGAGTATATACAATTCAAATAATATGACCATGATTTACACAAAGGATAAGTAATTTGTATAAAGAATGAACCTATTTTAATTATAATTTAACTCCAATTTTTATCAGTTATAAAGCTATCAGCAATGTCTACCAGTCTTGGATTTTATACTCTTTCATATGTCAACTATAAACACTAGATAACACTTTTTTTTTAAGTAAAATGCTACCTAATGTCTTTGTTATTTTTGACACTTCGTGATGCTCAAGAATAAAGCTGAAAATATACACTGTCAATATAACAAGCTCCATGTGATATTAAAAAATATAGTCTACATTACATTGGTTACTGTATTTTAGGTTAACTAATTTTTAAATTTTTTCTACATCAATACACAGATTTTCCTTTCTATAAAATATCATTGTACAGGTTCAGATCTGGGTCTGACCATGATTGGCCCAAATCTTTCAAGCCAATAGCATTAGCAAATATACTTGAGAATGTGTATTGTTATTCATATTTCTATGCGATCATATGTAGTTGCTTGTTCTTTGTAACAAGTATGTGGTGTTGTATTACACGTATATATATTAGTAAATTCTCTGTTAATACTTTCCATCTTAGTGTGTAAAAGCATTATTGTACAGTTTCATTTTTATGGAGACAGAAGGAAATAAGTGTTTATGAATTCTAAATAATTATTTTTATTTAATGCAATTGTTTGTAGTATATTTAAATACTATTAGTATATTTATATACTGCATTTAGTATATTTAAATAGTATTTATATATTTAAATACAAATATATTTTAAAATATCCATGTGCAATGAATACATAAATATAGTTTATATTTAGGATAAAATAATTATTTCAATGTTTAATATTTTACTGTCCTTTGCAGTACCATGATTCTCTGGTAATGCTAATAATAACAGTAAAGAAAATATTATGTTTTTTTTAGTGAATGGGAAAAACCTCCTTCCAGGAATTTGTACAGTAAATCAATTGCCAAGTCAAGTTTCCTACAAGCACATCTTGATATATCCCACAAATGAAAAAGCCTGCAGACTATCTTATGGGGAAAGCTTTCTATCTCAATTCTGATCTTTTCTCTGAACCAAGCTCTTATTTAGAAATGTCATGTTTCCCAAAGATATATCAGACCACACCATAACTGCTATGACGCTTTGGGGTAGGTATAGTATCTCCCTAAAACCAAACCCATAAAAATTTGACTGGGGACAGAATGATTGATTTTTATCAAAACAGCAGCTGAATGTCATGGATTTTTCTGGGTGTGATTTTCTAAGCCAGGGACTGTTTTGTCCACACTCTACTTTAGAGCTATAGAATCTGTGTCTTAATTATAAATTTGATTCTTCTGACATTGAGAGCAGTGTCCATGCTATTTGGGTCATGTACTTATACTGAGGAAACCATGTCTTTTAAACATTTCTGATGTAGAAATAAACTTCATGATGCTGTGTTTTCACAGTCCTTTTTCACATACTAAAACTGGAATATTGACTTAAACTGTCACTAAGAGACATCTACATCATTCTATGGTTTTCTGGAACTTTTTTTTTTTTTCCTGAACATGATACTATGCCTGTGGAAATTGTGTCTAAAGGAACATCCCCTGAAATTTCAATTGCAGCCCAACTGTTTCAAACAAAAACATAAAAAATATCTTGGGTCTAAATCACCAAATACACTTGTAAGTTTTAAAGAATTAAAACAAAGTGTTTCCTTGTATTTTGTTTGAATATTTACTTGTAAGTAAAAATCTAGAATAAAAAGATGAGAATTTTTTTTTGGTAATCTGTGTGAACAGGGTGGTATCAAGAAATTGGTGTAACGATAAGCAGAATAATTTTCCAGGATGAACAAAAAGTGCTTATCTTGGCACATCAAAGGGATTATATTAAATCTTATAGTTTGACTGGTAAATTATTATCACATTGCTTGGCAATTCAATAGGTAGTGATATATTCATGAAGTATTCAATAAATGTTAATTGATGGTGATAGATAAAATCCTGGCAAACATCCCCCTTGCACACAAAAGATAAGAAAGTGACCTGAGCAAGGAGGGAAACATGTTTCCTTTCCACTGCTATTAATTTGTCCTCCTTAAAATCTTGATAATCTCTGGGTTATTTCTACTGATGAGTTAATTAATTAATGCTTATTATCTGAGTTCAGTAAGAGTGTATGTAATCGCATTTATCCCTACGTTGATCTGCACCAAGGAATAAAAGAATGAGCATTTCTCTGTTAAGTGTAGAGTGAATTAACTCCTTTTAAGCTCAGACAAATTCATTTTAAACTGCCAGCATTTGAGAGTGTTACTATAGCATCATAGATGAAATTATACAAATTTTTCTATTTGTTACTTTTTTTCCCCCCAATAACATTATCATCATTGTATGCCCTCATTCAACACTTTGAAGTCAATGAACCACGCTTTAAAAAACCCTGTCAAAAATGAAATGGGGCCTCCCCGGTGGCGCAGCAGTTGAGCGCTGGGTTGTGAAGCTGCCCGCAGCCTCTGCAGCACTGGTTCGATCCCTGGCTGCCAGGCGAGGGTCCCACATGGCGTGCAGACCTCTCCTGCTGCCCACTGCTCCCCTCAGCAGTGTACTTCGTCACTCTGCCTGCTTTACACTTCTCTCTGGCTCTGGTGAATTTTCTTACCCTCCCGTGCCTCTGACTGTACCCAGTGCTTGCATAAAAAATAAATAAATAAATAAATAAATAAATAAATAAATAAATAAATAAATCTTAAAAAAAAAGTTTAGAATGGCAAAAGAACTTTAAAGTATCAGTCTGATCCTGCCTTAAGTAGCAACTGCTTAATTTCCTAGACCATGTTATTGCTCCGTGTTTTTCTTTGTACATCAAATATTGTGATGCTAAGTTTACATCATTTACTGCAATGTCATATTTCATGGCAAGGGTGACTGAAGAAGGAAGGATTCTTATATGAAAATATTTATTTATTGGGGGACTTTAAAGAAACCTCACAATACATTAATTGAAAGATGTCATTCATATCTGTCACTACATTTTAACTCAAGTATGTAACCCCAACCCTATGATCCTCCATCTTCCTAAAGACTTAGGATGTTAAGCACAATATCTGGATGTGATGCCCACTCAGCACTGAAATTATGAGCGAGATGTTCCCCCCAAAATCCATTTTCTTGGCTGAATAGGCAGCTCCTGTGAGCTATTTAATAACTGCCTCTTTTTTAGTTTTAGCCAAGACAACTAAAGCCCTTGCTTCTTAACCCTTTCTATCACGATTCTGCTTTCTAAAGTTCATACTGGGTAAGGAATAAAAACAATGACTTTCCTCTTATCTTGATATCCATCTAGTCTTAACTTGTCAGCCAAGACTTCTCATCTATTTCTACTGTTGAAAAGATCACTTGGGACATGAAGTTGCTTTATGTCTTGGGTTTATAGAATTCTTACATTAGCTAATAAATATCACCCCCATCATCAATGACAGCATTATAGTGTTTGTCAAAAAATATTTGTCAGTTATTTTACTACTCAGTTGATAAAGTCCTAACAAAATCCTGTGATTGATTTTTTTTTTATTCTGTATTGTTGAAGAGATGGAGTTTCAGAGAAGTTAGACCTCATCAAATTTGCATACCTAGTCAATGGTGGAACAGGAATTTGAAACATTAGACTGAGTCATAAGAACTTTGAAGAGAGTCTCTGAATCTTGCTTAATATCTTTTTATCCCTTTTAGCCAAATTAACTCATAATACATAGGGACATTCTTATGATTTTTTTAATACTTTTTTAAATAATTTTTTTTAATAGAGGCATGTTTTTATTTATTTGTTTGTTTGTTTTGTTTTGTTTTTGTTTGTTTATACATGCACTGGGTACAGTCAGAAGTGCGGGAGGGTGAGAGAATTCACCAGAGCCAGAGCAGGGAGCAGAGCAGGCAGAAGGACCGAAGTACACTGCTGAGGGGAGCAGCGGGCGGAAGGAGAGGTCTGCACGCCATGTGGGACCCTCCTCCGGTGGCCGGGGAGCAGCCGGGGACTGAACCCGCACCGCAGAGGCCGCGGACAGCTTCGCAACCCAGCGCTCTACCGCTGCGCCACCGGGGAGGCCCCTTATAATTGACGATGATGATACCACTGAGTTTCATGGTCTTGCTTTAATTTCCAGGTTTCTAGTCATTCCTAGGTTAAATTGTTTCTTCTAAAAATATTTCTCTTGTCTAAATAAATATATCGACATGTTTTGGCCCAGCTATTATTAATGACTCTTCATTTACATAATGTTAGCTGTCTTTTCGCCCCAAGCATGCATTTTATTCTTCCCCAATCAAAGTACATGATTACAACTACTCAGTTTTGATCAACAGCTGATGAATAACTTCAAAAGAGATTGTCCAAAATTATATGCCTACAGGGCCAAGGAAGTAGCCCTGAGATGAAGGACTTTTCAATGAGAAACAATTGGAAATATTTATTATTTGTAAAATTTGAGTTTCCTGTAGTCCTCTTATGTTTATGATTATTTTATGATTTATTGAAATAACTCCTCAGCTAAGTTTTAACTTGCTATCTTGCTTTATGACATATTAATTTGTCCACCTTAGCATATGCACTTCTCATAATTATTTCTGTAAGTAGGAAAAGAGGAGAAAAAACTGATCTTCACTTTCATTTTTTATGTATTTCCATATACAAAAAGAGGTCTGTCTGCAAAATTTTATGATATATATGGAAAATAAATTTGCTTATGAAAAAATGTCATGCATTAGACCAATTCTCAGGCACTTTCAAGCTTCTCTTAAAATAAATGAGGTGAACTTTATTTAGGTGTGATAGGGGATTGGGTGAGTTGTTTTTCTCTAGCTAACTGTATAATTTAGGAGGAAGTCAACATGAACAACAAACATGTTGAATCAACATATAGTTAACCTGGGAGAAATGTGCTAGCAACCAAACTTGATTAATTCCAGCATGGAGAACAATCTTTCCCAAGTCTCCTATAAACATTATTACAATAACAGCAGTTTATATGCTACATATTTTGCCTTCTTCATTTTAGAAAATGTTGTTCTGGTTTGCACATGTATTATATATAATATTCCTATGCTGCAAAGTTATCCCAAGAAACCATATTTGTTTTTATGAATAGAAGGGATTGAGTTATCTCTTCCATAAAAACTTTACTGTATAAACCATCGCTATAAATTTAACCCTTTGTAGCCATTTCCAGGATAATAATTTCCTTGGTTAGAGAAAAGGTGGGCAATTTATAGGCCCAGTTTTAATGGGGTGTGAACAGCCATAAATAAAATTTGCAAATTTAAAGAAAATTTCAGATTTAAAACTTACTGAATACAAATTGATTGCTATAAACTATAAATCAGTAGTAAAGTTTGTAGCATTAGAAATAGATTTCAGTGTACTGATATTTCAATAATAGCATATTTATCCAAATGAAGAAAAGTATATTTTGAGAGCTAAAAAGAACAAAAGTGAGTAAATTTGGTGGTTTATGTCACGCATGTTGTCTTTTCTTTTTTAAAACCATGCTTTTGAGGCATGATCTACATGCAAAAATCCATGTGGATTTATAGATATGCACACACATATACACACATGTGTACATGCATGTGTATATATGTATACATGCATGTGTATATAAGCATTTATGCATTTATACATGTGTGTATAGATGTGTGCATATATGTGTGTGTGTGTGTGTGTGTGTGTGTATTTATATAAATCTTGATGAGCTTGGAAATAAGTATACTTTGGTGAAACCATCACTGCAATGCTTGCCAGAAACATATCCATCACTAACAGGCACTGTGTGATAGCCATAATATGAGGAATCTAAATTGTTGAATTCACAAAAGAAAAAAGAACAGTTGTTCCTCTGGAAAGGGAGGTAGGGACAGGTTTTAGTCAAAGGTCAAATTTCTGTACATAGATGACAATATCCTGGAGTTCTACCTACAGAAGATAGACGGTTGGATTTTTTAAATTAACATCAAGAATAGCTTACCTAGAACATGATTCTCTACAACTTACTATTATGGAAAAACTACCAGACTTTTTTTTTTCTTTTATGACATCATTTCCATTGCCATCATTCTGTCTTACTGTATTATAATAAGTTCCTATAATTTATAAACCAATTGTAATGCTTTATGTCCCTGCTTCCCAAATGCCTTTTTCATTTACTTTAGTTTTCTCAAATGCTAGAGGCTACCTTATTGTCATTTTGACATTTTACTTTTAGGAAAGGATAAATCCAACTAAATCTGCTTTTATTTAGACTCTTAATAAAACATGAATTATCTATGTAAGGCAGAAATGTTAGAGAAAGAAAAAAGCCCTAAGAAATGTCTAGTCCAAGGCTCATATCAGCTTAGCCTCAGGCAACTAAACTATGTGTCACATGTAAGACATCACTTTATGTTTTAAATATATTGAAGGATGTTATAAAATCTAGGCTCTGTTTTTCCCTAAAATTCAAGATTATTTTATTTCATAATTGAACATATCAAATTTCATTTCATGAGCAAGCTAGTTGTTTTAATCAAAGTTAAGCATCTATTCAAAATTTTGTTTCTGCATGTCTTACATGCCTAAGTATATGAGAGTAAATCTTCTGCCAAACTGATTTTTTAAATCAGCATGATACCCAAAGTATCATTTTTAGTGTTGTTCAAAGAAAAACAGGTCATATCTTTTTGGCATTCTTACTTTTCATATTTTATGAACTGAATCGACATCAATGTATGGTCACAAAAACTGTACTGCATGGAAAACTTTTTTTCTTAATTTCATTCATGCACTTGCCTATCAAATTGTTACAGACTATATTGAGAAAATAAATGATCTTTCTTTCCCCCCCCAATCTTCTGGATTCAGGGGTACGCAAGGTCAAGAGATAATTGGATATGATTGAGGGCTTTAAAACAAAATTTGATCTATTCCAAGCATGTAACTATTGTTCATTAGGTCACTTATTAAAAACCTGGCACTTTGTACAATTATTATGTAATCAAAACAGTGTAATCCTTTATGATAATGTGGAGTAGAGTCAGTTATTTGTGGTATTGCTTGTATTAACAAGAGAGAGGGAAAGACAATTCCTAGAAGGAAGTAATTGGGTCAAGTGTAGTGTTGAATAGAATAAAAGACATGTAACAAAAATGCAATGATAATACAATATTTTGTGTAGTAATAACTGAAGTATTAAAATTTGGAGTATTTTATATTAGCAGTTATTATAAGACTTTTTTAGTAGCAATAATAATCACTATTTTTGGATTCATTGAGTAATTCCATTGTTTATTCCAAAGTTCTCCTGAGAATAAATAAACATAAAGACATTTAAATTTATATTTGTGCATATGTACAGACATATTTGTTTACATATATCTATATATGTAGATTTCTCTATACATGCACATTTAGATATGCACATGCATGCATATTTTGCATTTCATTTTTCAAAACTGGTTTGTTTTCCTATGACTAAAAGTTGTGTTCTATTATAGTGGTGATAATGAAGGTGAAACCATTCAAATGAATTTTATATGACGTGTTACAAATGTCTGCTTTCCTTGGAAAACTGAAAATCTCATCAATATTAGCTGAAATCTCATCAATATTTCATATTTCCTCTACTCACAGTATATCATTCCAGCTATTTTCTTTTTTTTTTTTTTAAGATTTATTTATTTATTTTTACAAGCACTGGGTACAGTCAGAAGCCCGGGAGGGTGAGAGAATTCACCAGAGCCAGAGCGGAGAGCAGATCAGGCAGAATGACAAAATACACTGCTGAGGGGAGCAGCGGGCGGCAGGAGAGGTTTGCGCACCGTGTGGAACCCTCACCTGGTGGCCGGGGATCGAACCAGCGCTACAGAGGCTGTGGGCAGCTTTGCAATCCAGCACTCAACCACTGTGCCACCGGGGAGGCCCTCCAGCTATTTTCTAAAACAAACAAAAAAATCTGTTTTATAAGACTTACATCTTAAGTTTCTTTTAAATTACCCTCAGTGATAGAAACGATCATGCTGAAATTTAAAATTATGTTTCTTTAGTGCTTCATAACTTTTGTTTTTCCTGCAATGTTTTTCATGTGAGTACATTTTTTAAAGTTCTTAAGTAGTGAAAATTTAAATTTTGCTTAACATCATCAATGTTTATATGAGTCAGTGCTGCTTGTATTGCTATTTGAATATGAAACAATAATCAGAAAAGGGTACAAAGTAAAATGCTCTCTGAGGAGGACAGCTTTCCAGTTAAGGGTTTGTGTTTCAGAATCAGAACTAGGTACTTGTGCTTTCTTCAGACTCCTGACTTTGGGTAAATTACTGATTTTGTTAGAATTTAGTTTCTTCATCTGTGAAAAAGGGAATAATAATATCTACACCATAGTATTGCTCATTCTCAAGATTAAATTAGAAATTATGCAGTGTTGTACATATAATTCACATTGAATGAACACTTTTTGCTATTTTCTTTACTGTATTTTTAATTATTATACCTCAACACAGATAATCATAGAAATACAATTTAGCTCACCAAAATCTAAGAAGTTACTTGTAACTGATAAAAAATAATAATATAAAGCATTAACAAATTCAGTTTTTGATGAAGACTTTACAACCTGCCCCTAAAACAATGCAGTTCTTTTTTTTCTTCTTTTTCTGTACATAAATAAATCAGCAGGTCAGACAAAACAATCACAGTAATTAGGAATTTCATGGTTCCTTAACTTTTGTTGAAATAATATCAAGGGAAGAATAGTGTGAACATTAACAAAATGTGAAAATACACAGACATAAACAAATCTATGTATAAACATATACATAGATACAGATATAGATGTAATGTTATTCACAGAAATGTCTGTGCGTAGAGAAAGCATGTAGCTCAATTCTGCTGAAGACTCTGCCTGAGCATGTTACACGTCTTCACGTCTTCATTTCAAAATATGTGAAGTTTTTAAATAAATCTGTCATTCTGATGCAAGTTATAGAAGGCAAATGTGTCTAAAGAAATCAGTTAATTCACGAGCAGAAAAAAGGGGTGGCAAATTCCATGTTTATGAAATGGAAAATAATATATATTCATTTATAACACACATATTTCTCTGCTCAGCCCGGATATATGTGTGTATGTATGTATGTGTGTATATATATATATATATATATATATGGGTATATAGATCATATATCTATATCTATATGTATATATATACACACACACACAATCACACACACACCCATGGATTTCATATAGAAATATGGGATAGAAAATAATTTTTCCATGTGCCAGAACTATTTCTGTTAACATATGTATTTTAAATGTCTGCATGAGAATCTTGCTGCATACAAGAAAACAGCTTCATTGTTGGTGTAGCCTAGCACATTTTGCCTATTCAGCGTGTTTGACAGAACAAATAAGTTTGCTTTTGAAAGTCTCATCCTGATTTATAAAGAACACTTAATTTGTTTCCTTTTGTTGAACTTCAGATTAATCAACCCAGTATTTTCAAGCTGGCCTTTGAAGGTTCTTCTCTGCTTTTCCTTCAACTGTAATTACATACTGGGAATTCTTGTGTTCTTTTGAGAGCTTGCAGAAGTTGTGAATAATGGGTTCAGATTGCTGCTGCTGCTTCTTAGCTCATCCTTTCCATAACCTTTTGTAAGTTTACAATCCTGTGTTTTATCAGTGACTTATATTAGTTGTTATCACAATTATGTCCTAAGAAGCCTTGTAAAATTAAAGGAAAAAGGGAAAGGAGTGACACCAGTCTTTTATGCAGGACCTCTTTTAGGCTTCTGTCTCATTATGTTAACAATCTGCCAAGAGAATGGAGTCAGATCTCGAGAGCAGACTAGATTGATTTACTTTACAGGCCTTTCCACCCAGCCTAATTATTGCATTACAAATAGCAATTCTTTCACCCCATGAAGGAGCACTTTGATTAGTGCCTGCAATACAGGTGGCGGGGTCTGCTATGGTAAGTGCATGCTAACTAGCTCCCCGCATCACAGTCAAAGGGCCCTAATGGTACAGTACAGGAGCAGATGCTTTGTTTTACATATTCTTGAGGTCTGTAAATGAACGTGTTTAGAACAGTTGCAGATAATGATATATGTTACTTTTATTGTTAGATAAAAATACATCCACTACATAGCAGTGTGCTTAGAAGTTAAGTCTCACAGTCTCTCAGTATGATCAAATACAGATATGGTTAAATATTTCAAAGTTTATTTTAGAGAAGAGCATATTTTACATCATAAATCCTAATTGCTTTTTGCATTAGTTTTCTGTGACTTCTGTAACAAATGACTAGAAGCTGGGTGATATAAGTCACAGAAATGTATTCTCTCACAATTCTGAAGTTAGAAATCTAAAATCAAGCTGTTTACAGGACTCCACACTCTGTGGAGGCTTGAGTTGGGAATCCCTTCCATGCCTCTCCCCTACCTTCTGGAGCTCAGCAATCCTTGGATTATTGATGTCCACTCCATTTTCAGCTTCTGTTTCTATATCACATCCCCTTGCATTGTCTCTCCTCCTGTGTCTCATGAGAAAATCTGTCGTTGCCTTAAGCCCACCTGAAAAGTTAAGGATGATCTCCTCTAAATGTCTTTAATGTTAAAACATCTACAAAGGCCCAATTTTGAAAATAAATTCACATTCAGTTTCCTGGTATTAGGATATTGATACATCTTTTTGGGGAACACCCTTACCCACTAATCACAAGAATTGCCTGTAGGTCAGTGTCTACAGTGATTCTTCATCTATTTGCTAATCATTAGAAAGTTATTTTCTGTTGTACAAATTAAAGGCTCATTTTAAAATGGAAGCCATTGCTCATCAAAAATGTGCTTGAGGGGCCTCCCTGGTGGCGCAAGTGGTTAAGCACAGCACTATGAGGTATCCGCAGCCACCAAAGCACAAATTCAATCCCCAGCCAGGGAGGTGAACCACATGGTGCAGCAGACTTCTCCTGACTCACCCACTGCTCCCCTCAGCAGTGTATTTCAGTAGATCTGCCTCTTCTGTTTCCCACTCTGTCTTTGGTGAATCCTTTCACCCTGCCACACCTCTGTCCTGTACCCCAGCTCTTGTATGCATAAATAAATAAATCTTTAAAAAAAATTAAAAAATGGGCTTGAAAGGAAAGTAATACTAATCAGTTAAAAAAAGGAGAAAATTATTTGCTTTATAGGAGACTGATATATGAAAGACATAACAATAGTGTTTTGCGAAATAAAATGAATAGTTGCTTAACATTAGAGTATATAAATATGTTTTGAAGTCATGGTTCTCAACCACGGATGAATTTAACTCCTCTACCCATCCTTGTGTGAACATTCTGTAAGTCTAGACTTTTGAAACAAAATACACATAACAAAATTCCCCATTTTAATGATTTTTGAGTGTACCACTCAGATGCATAAAGTATGTTCACCTTGTGCAACCATCGCCGCCATTGGTTCTAGAACGTATTCCTTTTCCTGAACTGAAACCTGTACCCCTTTAACAATAATTGATCATTCCTCCCTCTCCACAAACCCTGATATTCTTGATTCTAGGTCCTTCATTTTGGTGGAATCATACAATATTTCCCCTAGCATAATGTTTGCAGGGCTTATCATGCTGTAGTATGCATCAGAATTTCATCCCTCCTTGAGTGCTATCCTATTGCATATATATACCACTTTTGGGCATTTGACTTATTTCCATCTTTTGACTAGTATGAGCGATGCTGCTGTGTTAGTTTACAAATATCTATTCAAGTTCGTTCTTTCAATTATTTTGGTCATATGCCCAGAGGTGGAATTGGTGGGTAATACAGTAATTCTCTGTTTATTTTTTTAAAGAATGGGCACACTATCTTTCTTAAGATTTATTTATTTATGCATACAAGAACTGGGGTACAGGCCAGAGGTGCAGGGGGTGAGAGGATTTGCTAGAGCAGAGTGGGGAACAGAACAGGGAGATTGAAAAAATACACTGCTGAGGGGAGCAGCAGGCAAGTCAGGAGAGGTCTGCTGTGCCATGTGGGCAGCTCCATGGCCGGGGATCGAACTTGTGCTGCAGTGGCTTGGTTTGCTTCATAGATTGAGTCTTAACCCCTTGTGCCACCAGGGAGGCCCAAGAACTGGCACACTATTAAATCAATTTTTATAGTCATACTGTGAGTGGTAGTGCTACAGGACCTAATAGACAGAAGATACTGTTGCTGCTAAAAAAACTGAAATATGTAGATCAGCGGGCTCCCCTATGAGTAAAGGATTCTCTGGTCCAGAATATCAATATGTAAATGTTACTGCTGGGGTCTTGTTTTAATGCTATCTCAAGTTTAATGTATACTTAAGCTATTATTTTGACTTTTCTAAATATTGGCAGAGAGTTATGGAATGTTACATTTTATAGTTCTGTAAATAATACTTCAGCCATAAAACATTATATGGCATAATTTATTCTTCCCTATGAGAAGAAAACTTTCCTTTCTAGGAAAAACTTTCCTTTCTGGTTTATTTAGTGGTCAGTGAGGATTGCTGCTCAACTATTACTTCCCCTTGTTTTTTTTTTTTTTAATTGCAAATTTCAGAAACTAATTAAATCATGTGTAAGGACTAGTATTATTAGTGTCTTAATTGTTAAATTATTTGTCATTGACATGGACATAGCTTAATAACTTCTACCTTACCCTTACTTAATCAATATATTCTTAATGATAAACACATAGGGTTTCTCAAAACCTTGCAGGAAAAATTAATTAACAAGGTTTAGAAAAGAAACTACAGAAAATAAATCATTTAAAATCTCTAGTGGTCAAACATTTTAGATCTAAAAGACATGTCAGATTGTAGAAGGCCCAGGTATGCATGGAACTGTGTAAGTGTTACTGCAATGAGCCCACAATCCATCTTTCATTGCTGAGAAAACAGATGCTCAAGAAGATTTGTTATGTTCCTCAAAATCAAACAGAAGTGAGTAATAGATCCAAGATTCTATAATCCATCATAGTGAAGAGGTCCATTTCAGGACCCCTGATTTAACTCTCTTTTTACAGATGAAAGCCCTAAGATCCAAAGAGTTTTAATGTGTCCAATGTTGCCAAACAAAGACCAAACTTAGCTTCCAGTATTGTGTGTTTTATGCAGGATGTGAATCAGTAGAATCTCTGCAATTCACTTCTAGATCCAGGCTAACTGTCTACTCTTCCTCAGACATCCTAACTGTCTGGACAGATAACAGAGCTTCTCTTTTAAAGTCAGAAGTACAGGTTGCCATTAGATCATTCCCTTTACAAAGTAGAGGTAAAAACAAATTGTGACTACAAACATTTGACTACACAAAAGTAGAGTTGCTTTGTATATTATTAAATAAACATCTTCCCAAGCAATCCAGATTTGCTGTTGGAAAGTCAAATTGTTGCCCAATAAAAGTGATTTTTTTTATATAAATGCAAATAGATAGTGTGGAAGACCAAGTATAGGAAAGAGGAATACTTCCTTTTTAGAGAAAGGTTAGATTATATTTATTATGTCCAGCATGACCATAAACATGGAAAATATTGTAAAATGGCTATCTTATGTCTTTTCTAAATAGAGGATTGGTCTCCCTGGTGGCACAAGGGGTTAAAACACAACCTATGAAGCTATTTGCAGTCTCTGCATCAGGAATTCAATCCCTAGCCAGCTAGGGAGCTACCCAGATGGTGCAGCAGACATCTCCTGTCTTGTCCGCTGCTCCCCTCAGCAGTGTACTTCGGTCAATCTGCCTGTTCTGTTCCCCACTCTATCTATGGTGAATGCCCTCACCGCCACACCTCTGGCCTGTACCCCAGTTCTTATATACATAAATATTTAAAAAAATAAAATAGAGGGTGACAAAAGAAAAAGCACAGATTAACATTTCAGTTATTTTTATAACAAAGATTTCATAATTATCAAGAAAGCACAACATCAATTACTGAAATATTGAGTTGGAATTAACAGAAATAAAATTTCAGTGATGATTTATTACAATTGAAAATCATCTTTCTTTCAGTGTTACAATCTCAGAAATGTGAGTTTAAAAAAAAAACAACCTGATTCACATAAAATTCACTAGTGAGTTCTAATCAGTACATAATGTTCTTCTTTTTGATCACCAACAATAATATTTTATTAGTTTATATAATTTAAAACATAAAGCTTTTTAAAATACAAGATGATAACAAGTTAAATCTCTTGTATTCATCATGTCTTGGTTCCTGAGTCATGATACGATAATAATGCAAACAAATTATGTTCTAATTGCTTCTTTAATATTTATTTTGGAATATAAATTATTTAGATTGATTTTAACCACTTAAAGGAAATAGGAAAATGGTCATAACAATATAATAACACATTTAATAACCTCACATTTAAATTTATGTGAGAACTACATTTAATCTCACTTTCAAGCTCAGTGAGGACCATTAAAGCATTAAAGCAGACACTTTTTTTTGTTTTTAAAGCTTTATTTATTTATGTATATAAGAGCTGGGGTACAGGCCAGAGATGCAGTGGGGGCGGGGGATGAGAGGATTCACCAGAGACAGAGTGGGGAGCAGAACTGGCAGACTGACTGAAATACACTGCTGAGGGGAGCAGAAGGCGAGACAGGAGAGGTTTGCTGCACCATGTGGGTGTCTCTCTGGTTGGCCTGGCTTTGAACTCGAGCTGCAGAGACTGGCGATTGCTTCATAGTATGGTGCTTAACCCCTTGCACCACCAGGGAGGCCCCAAAGCTGACACTTCTTAATCTGTCTTCTAACAGTGGGCATTTAGGTGGCATTCATGACCTAGCATTTATAAATTATATGGCAATAAACATTTTGGAACATATAAATTTTGAGTTCATGCATTCATGTTCTTTGTATAGAAGCTCAGAGTGGAGTTTCTGGGATATACAGTATTTCCAATTTGAATTTTTTAAGGTAGGTCCAAAACATTTTCCAAAATAGTTTCAACATTTTACATCCCCTCCTCTTTCTCTCCAACACTTGTTGTTAGAGATCTTTTTAATAATTTTGGATCCATTCTCACAGGTGAGAGATGATTATCTCACTGTAGTTTTGACTTGTACCTTCCTTATGAAAATTATATCAAATAACTTCCATGTATTTTTTCAACTTTTGGTTATCCTCTTTGGATAACTGTCTATTCAGATGCACTGCCCATTTATTATTTGTTTTTTTTTTTTAATTGAAAATGTTTTTGTATATATTGGATGCTAATTCCTTGTCTGTTTTGCATAAATATTTTCTCCCATTCAGAACGATATCTTTTAATTCACTTATAGTTTCTTTCCCAGCATAAAAGTTTTTTAATGAGGTAACCCCAATTGTTTAGTTTTGTTTTTATTTCCCTTGCTGTAGAAGAGTCCTTCCCCAGAAAATCTTTATCCATAACATCTGGAAATAAATTTCCAGTATTTTCATTATGAATTTCATTGTTGTGAATCTTATATCTAAGTCTGTGAACTATTTTAATGTTATTTGTGTGTGTGGAGCTAGAGAGTGTTTCCACTTCATTCTTTTACATACATTAATCGAATTTTCCTAGCAACATTTGTCAAAAACACTCCTTTATCCCTGTCATAATTTGGATATTGATATATTCGCAATTTGTTTCTGGGCTTTTGAGTCTGTTCCATTGACCCATGTTTCTAATTTATTCCAATACCATATATATACATTTTTTTTAATTTTAACTTTTTTAGGGTATAGTTGAAAGTCAGGTAATATGGCTTCCCTGTTTTACAGTGATGTCAATATAGTACAGTTATTGATTAGCTATTTAAGTAATAAAGATGTATTCTTTTAGAAGTGCTCAGATACTTATTTCAGCACAAAGTTATAGGTCATCTGCTATGTGCCTGTTATTGTTTAAATTGCTGGAGATGCGGGCTTCCCGTGGTGCCGCAGGCGGTTGAGTGCAGCCCTTTGAAGCTGTCATTAGCCTCTGCAGCGCCGATTGGATCCCAGCCGGCTGGCGAGGGTCCCCCATGGCACTGCAGACCTCTCCTGTCTGCCTGCTGCTCCTCTCAGCAGTGTATTTCAGTCAGTCTGCCTGTTCTGTTCCCCGCTCTGTCTCTGATGAATCCTCTCACCCTCCCACTAATCTGGCCTGTACCTCGGTTCTTGTGTAAATAAATAAATAAAAATATTTTAAAAAATAAATTAATTCCTGGAGATACAAAGATGAATGGGAAAGACCTTTAAAATAGAAAAGTTTCTAAAAAAACTATGATGCATTTTACATGTGGCTATTTAACTGAAATATCTTCCATAATAACAGCTTAAGATAATTAGTTAACATGAAAATCTTTTTTTTTTAAATGCAGCTACTGGTACCTCTTATTTGTATGAGAGTAGGTATAAATTAATGCCTAGTATTACCTGAGGGTACCCATGACACAGTCAATATAAACCAAAATACTTCCTATGAAGGATAAACGCAGCTTCATTTGTGTGATGCCGTCTCCATAACTGACCTTATAAAAATAACTTGCCTGTCACCCACACCATTGTTTTCTGATATTTTGCTTTATGTTGATCATCTGACAGCCCCTTAGGCCAAATGCTGTGCACAACCACTATTAGCAAGGTGTTTGTGCTCTGGTAATGCATTTCTTGAAGTCATATTGCTCAGGATTTTATTGCAGACATCTATTATAGAAATTCAGATAAGATCCTTTCAGCATTGAATTGCAGTATTACCCACAGATACTTTTTTTCATTTATTGAATACTTTCAACTGATGGTTTTAAAATCATTTTGTAAACAACAGGACATTTTTTAGATTTTTCAGCTGGCATGTCCTGATGAATGTGTCTTATATCCAACCAGCAAGGCTGCTAAATGATATGTGTAAATTCTACCTTCTTTTCTTTTTAATTTTGTGTTATTTCATAGTATTGGTGAGGTAATGGATGACTGGAGACATGTCAGTGTGTTCTCTTTTTTCTAAATGATTAACTGCAATACTGCCATCATTTGAGATACAAAAGAGTCTTATAACTAGAAGATGGATTCCCTAGCTACCACTTCATGTTGCTGATATTTGAACTAGATAGCTAGATCCAACTACAAATATATTTTCAATTTATGATGTGGCTATATTACATATTTATATTTAGGAGGGACAAGTTGACCCATTCCACACACAATTTGAAAAGGTATGAAGTCAGGTAAAACAATTTTCTTAATGAGAAAAAAGTTAACTCCAGGGCATTTTGATATATGAACAATTAGCAAACTGACCATGAAAAGCATCCTCAGAAACATTCAAACTTTTTCAATTAAAAAAGTGAACTTAATAAAATCATGAGTAATGAATATTTAATAAATAATTTTATCTCCAAGTATTTATTGGTAGTAACTATGTTCAAGTCAAGGTGATATATACCTTCTTAAAAATCCTTTTAACTTTCTATTCTTGTATGTGGGTTGTAAGAATCTTGGGTGAAAGTTATTTTCTTGGTGTAATAATAGAAAAATCTTACTGAAAAAGAATGCAATATCTAAGAAATGATTTGTAATCATATATATTTGAGGCTGAGAAATTTAAAACTATTTGAAGTTTTTGCAAACAAGTATAATGCTACATATCTGATCTTAGCAGGAAAATGTTATTCAATCACAGATGAAGAAAATAATGTTCATAAAGTATAAAACATTTTGACAAGATGACATGATTTTTGATAGACCTGGATTAGAATATGTGCCTCCCGATATCTGGAGAAATACACTTGATAACTTATTACTTTGAATCTGCTCTATGCTTAAAAGTAGTCCACCATGGAGAGTTTGATTTCTTTTGAATGCTTACAATAGATGTTGGCACCCACTTTTACTGTTTTCAGGATTTCATATTTACTTCCTTGTAGTATAAACATGTTTGTACAGATCTTAAATAATTAATACCCCCTTTATATCACCTAATGTGCCCAGTTCAATTTCATGGTGGTAACTGTCTAGTGATAGATTTGTATACAATGCTATTCTTCTTGATTAGAAATTATATATGATTGCATTGTTAGTATATCTCTAAATTATGTAATGCTTGGCATATTTAAAAAAATAAAGGTACTTCTAAATGTTATTAAAACATCTATAATGTCTAAGTTATATTGCTATACCATAACTAAGGGAATTTGTGAAAAGTACTATATGATATCTTACACTGAATTAAAGCATAACATGTAAATTGATGGTTTTTATTTATATTGGATTGAATGAATGTTTTCAAATACATAAGTGCATTTGACTTGCAATTTAATATCTTAGAACATAAAAAATATAGCTCAGAATATCAAATTCATCAATATCTTACATGTAAACTTTAATCAGCACCTGTGGAGTGAACATAATTATTTCTCCTCAGAAATTCTTGAGTGTTTTATTGGAGATGAAAAAGACTGGATCATGTAATAATATGATGCTTCTAATCCACCAAAATTAAGAAGTGTTCCTTCATTTTTCAATAATTTATAAATTATTATCAAGGAAATACTTTTCTTTGAAATTCTGGCATGTCATACATTGACAAAAAGATTATAGTTTTAAATTCTTTCAAGGATAAATGATGTTTATTCAGTTATCCATGAAGATTAACAAAATTACTTCTATGATAAATGGAGGCTTATATCAAAGGAACTATGCATAGGTCAGACATGTGGGGAGTGAGAGGATTCACCAGAGACAGAGTAGGGAGCAGAACTGGAAGATCTACTGAAATACACTGCTGAGGGGAGCAGAGGGTGAGAAAGAAGAGGTCTGCTATGCCATGTGGGTTAGCTCTCTGGCTGGGGATCAAACTCATGCTGCAGTGGCTGGTGATAGCTTGATAGCTCTGACACTTTAACCCCTGTGGCACCAGGGAGGCCCCTGTAACTTTTTTGTTAGAAACCATTTTTTAAGCCTTGAATAGAAATTCAGGAGACTAATACTCTATGACTCAATGACCTACCCAGAACTTTGGATGAATTATGCGGGCTATGTTCCACACTCACCAAATGTTGTTCAGGTCTGAAAACATGACTGGCACAGCATCTTGCCCACCCTCCACCCCCAGCGAAACTCTTACCATTATTCTGAAATATGTCATATTTTCAATGAAACTAAACAAAACGAACGTTAAGAAATAAAGATACTGATTATTATATCAAAAAATGACTTTAATATGTAATTTGAAAACATATTGTTATATTTTTGAATGTTATGGCATTGAACACTTTTAAAACTATAATGCATGTTTTCTTTCTCTTTTCTTGTTCTTTTCTAAAGAACTCTAATTTCAATGAGTATAGAATATGTGGGTTTATTTTTCCAACCATGATTATAGTGATTAAGTTTATTTTTCCTCTGAGATATCAAGACAGATATTATAGTAATTTTCAGATGCAAATGCATGTATGTTTAAGTAGTTCCTATTGCTTATCACACAAAAAGTTAAAATAATCAGGAAACATCATATATAGTTGTTTACTATATCCGCAGCAACAAAACACACAGGACAGTTGTTTTGCACTCAACCAGGTGTTATTTCTTTGTATTCTTTAAGCACTCCATAGGAAAGGGATTCCATATTTTCTGGTTATGTCAATAGAAGTACATAACAGCTCAAAAATTATTTAAATTTGCGTAAAATAAATTGTTTAAAGCTTTAAAATTGTTAATAATTTAAAAGACTTTAGTGCATTTTATCTCAGGACCAAGTTCATAAAGTACTGATATATTCATGAGATTTATAGTTGAGGACAGATGTCCTGCTTGTTTTCTAGCACCTGGTTAGACTATTCATTGGGCTGCTTTAACTCTGAGCAGATACTAATATACTTTACTAAGAAATGTGTTTATTTGTTGAAAGAATTCAAGAAAGTAAAAAGAAACTCATTTATGTCCCTGGTTTTGACACCTGTCAGTCATGATGTTTTGCAAAGTCAGTTTCCACTTCTATAAAATGATAAATTTTCCTCAGTTACTTTAAAACTTCAGCTAAAGTAACTTTTTAAATTGCCATTTCTGATATACCACAGCACATGTGGCTAGAGCTCTTCCCTTTGTTCCCATAGTCCTTTATGCTACCTTAAATCCATTGATGTGTTGTTGTATATCTTAACTGTACTTCAGGAGAGCAAGAAATAGCTTAAATGATTATTTAATCCTAATACCAGCAAAAATATAATCAGTCACATAAAATTTGTATTTGTGGAAAAAATAAATGAATGACCACTAAGTTATCTTCCAATTTTGAAAATCTGCTAAGTCCTGTCTGGATTATCACCAGAGTCCCTTCTAATTATAAAACTTAACAGAAAAAAATAAAAGTCTCCATTCATTTACTACAAATGTAGATTTCCTTGGGTAAGATATGTCCTCTGACTGATATATGGTGATGAGGTACTATTTAATACAAAAACAAATTATAATCCATCACAAACAAACTTTGTTTGACTATCAAATTTTAAATAACTTTGTGTCATGTACTGAATTCCTACTTAGAAGGGAATGATTGCTAGTATCTGTTAAATACAGTTGTTTCCTATGTCACATAGTCCATCCAAGTATTTGAATGACTTTTTACTGACATCTCTCTCTGTTTTATTTATGTTGATTTTCTGTGGTCCAATTTTGTAACCAAGATAGTCATCAAATTTTGAAGTTGCTTTTAATTTTTACACCATAGTTTCATTTTAATTGAAAAGAAAATACTCAGAATATATCTTGAGGCACAGTCCTTAAAAAAATGAAGAAACATTCAATAAAATTCAATCCTGGCCCTGTTTTTTCTCAAGTGGATAGTACTGTTTTGTCAATAGCTCCATCTGCAGACCAGGGATAGCTTGTGAATCTTGCTTAGAGATCAGATTATAAAGAACGAGCTCTCAGCTAGCAGTTCTCTATTAAAATTTGATTTGAAAAACAACACTTGAAGACACCTTCTTGAGTCTAATTTTTTAGCAATGTCAGGTTTTATATGATCTGAGAGGATAGCTGTAGGCTCTGTCAATGGGAATTCATTGGGAGAGAGGGAGAGAAGGGAAAGGAAGCAATAACTATTGCTGAAGGCCTGCAATCAAGCATAATAAACTCTTCAGTCAGCTGTTTAAATAAGTACACAGAAAATTAATTTTTTTCCTTTTTTCCTTCAGAAAATTGATTTATCTGAACATTTTCCCTCATGAAGGCAGTTTCTAAACTGTCATGTATTCAACACTCTTTCTTTAGTGATGTGAGAACAGTTCAGTTTTCACTGCCAACACTATAATTTCAGTGGTTTAAATAATATGTGCTCCTAAAAGAATTGTCAGCAGTGATTCCATAGTAAAGGAGGTGGGTGAGGGGATAACTTTAAGCCATGCTCAAATGTATTTTCTACTGGGGGGTCTCCAGCTTTGGAACACTAGAGGGCTGTATAAGTCCTTTTTTTTTTTTTTTTTTTTTTTGTAACATAATGGTACTAGATTGCTTGAGAAGGTGGGGTTCACATCAATTAAAATCAAGCCTCAGTCTTTGAAAATACAAATATAACAGCAGAATTCATGAAGCTAATATATACTAGTGGCTAGATACATCCCTGTGTCTTTCCCTTTTTATAGTATATTTCAACACATACATTCTGTATTGAAAATATTTGTTCATTGAATCTATGCAACCTTACCCTAATTTTAAAATTTCTATAGAGATTTTACATATAGCCATCAGAGACAGTATTTCTTACATAATTAATATATTTATAATGGAATACATTGAGTACAATGCAAAAAACAAAAACAATGAATTGCTACTTCCTGTGCCATGTGTATAACAGCAGGCCTGTTATAAGGCTGAAATGGGATCATAGCTGAGAAAATGCTTTGAAAATAAGTAAAACACTGGGCCTCCCTGGTGGCGCAGTGGTTGAGCTCTGGGCTGCAAAGCTGCCTGCAGCCTCTGCAGTGATCCTTGGCCGCCAGCTAGGATCCCACATGGCTCACAGACATCTCCTGCCAAGCTCACTGCTCCCCACAGCAATGTACGTTGTCAGTCTGCCTGTTCTGCTCCCTACTCTGGCTCTGGTAGATTCTCTCACCCTCTAGCGCTTCTGACTATACCCAGTGCTTGTATAAATAAATAAATAAATAAACAAACAAATAAATAAATAAAAGAAAATATGTAAATGCTATTAAATCGTAAGACTATATTTATTGTTATTAATCATTAAATTTCCATGGTATAATGACTTTGAGACAGTGGCTTCTGGACCAACAGACTGAATTAGGTTAGGGAAAGTGATGCTGTTGGTGGAGCAATTGATTCAAAACAACAAAACAACATCACAAAGAAAGATTACTCTCATATACTTTTATTTTTTTCTTAAGTGCTTATATATATCAACTTTAGGTTTCAAACTAATATGAGCATTCTACTTTTATGCTCATGATAAGTAGGTATCAATACTTTGTACACCTCTGTACTTAAATACTGTTTCAAAAGTGGAAAAGCACTTCACACAGACACCCACACATATAGTCCCTGTTCATTTGTAAACACTAAGAATAGTGGTGAGATAAAAGAAAGCTTTTGCTAAGGAGAAAGAAAAACATGAGCAAAATTTCCCAGGCAGAAAAGAAAAAGACATGCTTCTACAACATAAACTGTGAATTCAAAATAAAGAATTTTGAATGTTATCCTGTAGAGCCTATACTATAAACAATGGGGACAGAGAAAAGTTTAGATCTCTTAAAGAGAGTAAACTGGCAAAACAAATTGAAATGGAGGGCCTCCCGGTGGTGCAGCGGGTTGAGTGCAGCGCTGTGAAGCTGTCCACAGCATCTTCAGCATGCTGGCCAGGGAGATACCCACATGGCATGGCGGACCTCTCCTGTGTTTTCAGTCTATTTCTGCCTGTTCTGCTCCCTCTCTGCCACTGGTGAATTCTCTCACCCTCTGGTGCCTCTGGCCTGTACCCGATATCTTGTATAAATAAAATAAATCTTTATAAAAAACAAACAAATAAAAAAGCACTTAAAAGCTAAGTTGAGGGCCTCCCCGGTGGCGCAGCGGTTGAGCGCTGGGTTGCGAAACTGCGCGCGGCCTCTGCGACGCCGGTTCGATCCCCGGCTGCTCCCCGGCCACCAGAGGAGGGTCCCACATGGCGTGCAGACCTCTCCTGCCGCCCGCTGCTCCCCTCAGCAGTGTACTTCGGTCCTTCTGCCTGCTCTGCTCCCCGCTCTGGCTCTGGTGAATTCTCTCACCCTCCCGCGCTTCTGACTGTACCCAGTGCATGTGTAAACAAAACAAACAAACAAACCAGCAAACAAATAAATAAAGCATGCCTCTATAAAAAAAAAAAAAAAAAGAAATAAAAAAGCTAAGTTGAGAGCTCTTGGTCATTTTACTAGGATTTTTTTTTTTTTATTTTTAAGTTTTTTTAAAGATTTATTTTTAGTTTGATACAAGAGCTGCAGTACAGGCCTGAGGTATGGAAGGGTGAAAGGATTCACCAGAGACAAAGCAGGGAGCAGAACAATCTGATGGACCAAAAGCACTGCTGAGGGGAGCAGTAGACAACACAGGAGAGGTCTGCCATGCCATGTGGGAATCTCCCTGGCTGGCTGGGAATCGAACCCATGCTGCAAAGGCTTCGGACAGTTTTACAGTGCTGTGCTCAGCCCACTGTACCACCGGGGAGGCCCCTTCACTAGGATTTTAAATAAGTGGTGTCACTTCACATGGGTGGATATTAGAGTGACAAATATTAGGGAGTATGGGGGCAAAAGGCATGTGACTTTGCTTGGTTTATATATCTATTAATTGACTCCAAACATATTTGTTGCACAATAATAGATAATACATTTGTAAAAATGAGTAGAGTATATAGCTGTGGGTGTTCAATAGGCAAGGGGAAATTAAGTACTGAACTTGACAAATAAGTCAAAATTGGGTACTTAGATGTGGGAGAAATCCATGTAGAGTGATAATTGAGCTTAAAGTAGATGAAAAATGTGAGAATATGTAAAAACATCAATGAAGGGAAAAGGCCTCAGGAAATATACTTTTGCAGGATGTGGGAGAAAAATCACTTTAACACAAAATAAAACAGTGGGAGAGAAAGTGGGAAAAATATAATGGTAAAATAGACATCAATGAAGCAGAATTTTTAAAGTTGCTTTATATTTTTAAATTCTAAGGAATGGGAAATTCTTATCTCACAAAGCTCTGAAGGTATCTCAAGATTGTTACTATCTATCCTGTCATAGTACTTCTGAGCTTGAATCAAGTATGTTTTTCCATTGGGTCACATCAATAATGTTCACATTATTGGAGCTTGTGAATGGCTCACAAGAATTGTTTGTATTCAGCCATGATACCCCGTGTCTCATGAATAACCTGTAGTTCACTTTATAGTTGCTCAAACTGAATTTGACCTTAATTTTTTTTAACATTTATTTATTTATTCATACAAGCACTGGGTACAGTCAGAAGCGCGGGAGGGTGAGAGAATTCACCAGAGCCAGAGCGGGGAGCAGAATAGGCAGAGGGATTGAAGTACACTGCTGAGGGACGCAGCGGGCGGCAGGAGAGGTCTGAGCGCCATGTGGGACCCTCACCCTGTGGTCAGGGATCAAACTGAGCTGCAGAGGCTGCGGGCAGCTTCACAGCCCAGCACTCAACTGCTGCACCACCAGGGGAGGCCCTGATCTTAATTTACATGGGAGCTCTTCATGTCTTTCTTTGGTCACAATTAGAACACTAATCTTTTTCTAAATAGTCTTTTATAATATTTCTGTTTTTCTGTATTCAGTCTTTTCAGGTTTATGACTGGAAGTTACTACAGTTTGGAAGTTATCACAGTTTGGCAGTATTTTTGAGACTTTTCTTAGCTGAGTGATGACTCTTTTGCTACTCCTGCACTCTGCCTGAAATGTTGCTTCCAAAGAACAGACTTCTGGCTTAAGAGTCAAGGAGACCTCTCTTCAAATTCTGATCTGCCATTTATTAATAAATTACTCACTTAGGACCTCCCTGGTGGCCTAGGGGTTAAGTCTCACCACTGTTACCACTGCTGCCTGAGTTCAATCCCTGGCCAGGGAGCTAGCCATCATATGGCACAACAGACATCTCCTGTCTCACCTGCTGCTCCCTTTAGCAATGTATTTCAGTATATCTGCCTGTTCTGCTCCCTACTCAGTTGCTGGTGAATCCTCTCACCCCCTGCACCTCTGGCCCACACCCCAGTTCTTCTACAAACACACACATGAAATTACTTAATAAAAATATTAAGTTGTAGGATGTACAACTGCACTCCTATTTACATAGCACTATGATATGCACTCCTATTTACATAGACATAGATACATAGACATAAGATAAAAGTATATTTTCTAGAGGATAAATAATATTTATTTGTCCTATTCTTGCAGCATAAGGAAAAACTGAGATTAAGAGTTCTTTTAATTGTAAACATTTTTAGTTTATGGGTTGACTTCTTAGGAGGAACTCCTCTAAGTATCTTAAGTACTGTTGCATTAATTGCATGCTCTTAGAGTATTAAATAAACCAGGCATCTCACAATTATTTAATTTCAGCTATTGTTTTAAAAAGACCTTAACAAATTTCCTACAAATAAACGTGAGTTAAATATTTCAAGGAAATAAAATGCAATTATATTGATAAACAAAGTGTGTTTCAAGCTCTCATAACTACAGTTAGAGCTAATAATATTTTTTAAAATATGAAATGCAAAGTAATGTCTTTCTATCTACATAATCAAAGATAAGACTTTAAAGGAACTATATTCACATAAGTCGGGGGCTATTTGTGACACAGTTTAGGAAAAGCCTTTTTCCCTCCCTTTTATATTGTTTTTCATTAAGGGTAATGCTTATTCAAGTCAATCACAAAAAAATGAAAACTACATGATAAATGAAAGCGTTCATGAGCAAAGCTTATAACTCAATTCCTTTTTCAAATTAAAAAGACATCTACCTCTAACTTCAAGAATTTTCATAGAAGTAATTTAATTGCAATTGCTCAGGAAAATACCAATCAATGATGAAAATATGTTAAAAAAATGTGTATCACCAGGTAACACTGATGATGTGACTGTAAACATTTTTGGAGACTAATTTGTAGTGTTTCATTTTGCTTTTTTGTCATGACAATTCATCAAAAGTCACCTTGAGAAAAATGGCAATGTTTAGTGATAATGATGACCATACTCATGATGATTTTTTTTGTACCAATAATTTGGAATATAAACAGTCATTTACATATAAATTATATTTACATTTACAAATGAAAAACTAAAGTTTGAGAGAGTTATATCATTTGTCAAAAGTTACAACCATTTACACGCAGCCATGTCGTCTAACATCAAGCATGTGACTTATCTATTTTGGTAGCCAGTTTTTCATAAAACTTTTAAAGCAATTTCCATCTTTATTATTAGATAGTCATTATTATTCCTTTCAAAATAGTCATAATTTCATTCTGCTGTATTTCTTGGCATCTTAGTCTGTTTTCATATTCTCATATATAAATACCCATATATAAGCAACACATGTTTTGTTTATATATGTATTAATATTTATGTGCATATATTTATGTATGTATTTATATGTATGTTTATGTGTGTATACAGAGTATATGTATATGTATACATGTATATAGTATAAATAATGCATATAGTGTGTGTGTGTATATATATAGTGTACACACATATGTACTTATTTTCCAACAACAGGAGAGAAAACAGCAAACACATTTTTGAGGTACAAATGCAGTAATAATTATGGGTAACTGAGAGCTAAAGACAGGTAATCCATCTGGTCAAAACTACTTGACCCACTGCTTGATTTTTATTGCTTCTCATACTTGTACATTTATTTGATAGCTTCACATTTTATTTTCAGTAATTAGGAGTTTTTCAACAAATTCTTTGATTTGTGCAAAGAATTTCAAGTGTTTGTTCATTTATTGATAAGTAATATTGTAATAATAAGTGGGTGAATTGGAGAAATGGTCAATTACACAGAATAGCCAAGGCACAATTATAATTAAAATATAAGACTCTTAATTGGCTAAGCTTTAGGATTCAAGTAAAATATTAGAATCAGATGCCCTGTATATTCTTGGACTGCATAGTAGCAGCAGGTATTTCCCAGTTGTGAACTAGATCAAGGTGTTTTTTTTTTATGTTTTTAAAATAATTTTATAGTATTTGTGAAGCATTGTGCTAGTTAGAATTAAAAAGCACTAGAAGTAGGCCTCTCTGGTGGTCTCGGGGTTAAGTCTCAGCATTACCATCATGAAGGCCCATAGTGAAGGCCTGAGTTTGATCCCTGGCCAGAAAGCTAACTAACCCATATGATGCAGCAGACCTCTCCTGTCTTGCCAGCTCTTCCCCTTAGCAGTGTATTTCAGTAGACCTGTCTGTTCTACTCCCTCTGCTCACTTTGTCTCTGGTGAATCCTCTCACCCCCCACAACTCTTTCCTGCACCCCAGTTCTTCTAATGCAGAAATAAATAAAATCTTAAAAAAAAAGTGCTAGAAGTATCAGGAAAAATGCCTTTGTTTATGCAGTGAATAAGTATACCCCATTTGCAGCTTGTGATCTATTTAGGCATGGTATATTTTTTTTTTTGAATAGTTAAATCATAAAATAAAGAATGGTATTGATAAGCCACTTTGTAAACAATTCTTATGATTTCTAGCACTTAAAATATCACTGTGAACTACATTCTTTTAGTTCTTTTAGAGATACTGGGTAGGAATGAGGACTTGGATTTGGATTTGAAAGATAGTTTAAATTTGCATACACAGAAAGACAACAGTTTTGCTTTAAAATGTGGAACAAGGAGTTGCAGCTCCATGTAAAGATTAAGCCCCTGGCTTCCACGTGCACACACTCAGACTTTAAACTTGTGATCCACTATTACCTCTTTGTTGATTCTCACACTAGTTCTTTTTTCTTCTTAGCCTGTTTCCGCATCTGTAAAATCAGAACGATAAAACCTATCTCTTATGGTTGGTGGGAGGATAAATGAAGTGAAGCACTTAAACACAGTCCCTGCCAAAAGAGTGAGCTCCAGCTGTTAATATCAAGATAAGGGCTATGGATGCCTCCACTGAACTGGAGTACAGGGGTCATGGCATTTGCAAAATGAGATATCATGATGCCTGTAGTGTAGTGTTCATGGTGGAGGAGGGGACTTGGGAACATTTGGAAACGTCTCTGACTTTTGCTGTAACTAATGCCTGTTCGCTTTTGAAGCCAATGTGGTATTGGATGACTCCACTGAGGGTAACAACTAATGACTGGTGAAAAGCATGACTTGTCAGTTAAACCATGTAAATTGACAGTGTGTCTGGACTAAACTGGTGTTAGGCATATAGTTTGTGAGTGTCTATTGGGCAAAACAGGAAAAAGGACAAATGGGAAGTGTCTTTTAGTCTAGCCATCATCACCAAAACTTTGTGATTGTGGGTTTTACAAGCACCCATCTTCTGTGTCATAACAGGTTGTAACAGTGTATTTAAATGACAACTGCCATTGCAAGTAGATTTAACAAGGCGATGGTCCCCAGAGGCATTGTAAAATGTTCCCAGCAAACCTCTGCCATTTCTTTTTAACCACTCTGTGGACTAATAAAAGCCAGAGAAAGCAAGAAGTAGGGCTGCCATACCACTCTCTCTGCAGCTGCTCAGGTAAGAAAGACCACGGCTTTCTCTGAACCAGAGATACTTGTCCATCGAGTTATTTTTCAAGCTGTCTGTGGAAAGTGAACATATCCTAACGCCACCAAAAGCTTTTCAAAGCTTTAACTCTGATACAGCTTTGAAAGTAATTAGATAAAGAAAATTAATTCCAGTTGGAACACATAAAACATTTTATTTGGAAACTGACATGTGTAAAATTATAACTATGGTAAATATAAAATATGAAAATCTAAAATTACAATACATTCTGACTTTATCCACACAAATTAACGTTTTGTTAAAGTTCAGCAAAATAGGCACTAGTCAGTAGACCAACACAACAAGCAGAGAGGAGGTTGATCCTTTAATGCAGCTTCTGGGAAGACCCAAACTGTAAGATTAAGCAGGTAACAGGAAAACATTCTACAGCTGAAGCACTGCATCAAAAAGTGCTGAACTCAGCATTTCCCCACTCTCTCCCCTTCCTTTATTCTCTTTAGATTAAAAAATAACAGATAGATTATAGATAGATAGATAGATAGATAGATAGATAGATAGATAGATAGATAGATAGAAACTCAGTAGGGGCAATATTTCCCCAAGAGTGAAAATTAATTTTGGGGATCAAAAAATGTTCAGATGTTATATTTATTATATTCACTCAGGGTGTCACAATACATAAATAACTGTACAGTATATATTCAGTATTAAAATTTCACGGGATAGGGGCTATCAGGGTAAACAATGTCTGGAAATAACTTCTTAGCAGTGTGATAATGAAAATTAGACTGAGAATCACTGATATTGATGAATGGACTCAGTGATACCTGACTTCTGTGGAGTCCTAATTATAAAGAGACATGCATCAACAAAAACCACAATCATGGAAACTAAAAGCAAAAAGGACAAAAATAAAACCCCCAAGCTCTTATGCATGGGTGTGTATATATACATATATACATACATACAGTGATATGTAAAATATCTGATAAATATATTTTCAACTTAACTGCATAGATATTTAATCAATACTGTATGGCAGGTATTGATTGTACTTCCTCTAGGATGGAGTAGTGAATGTGCTCTTATGGGGCACATAAACTAGATGAAAAGAGAAAGGATTGGGATAGAAGGGAAGAGTATGTACTTTGAGAAAGTAAAGAAAAACCCTTGTAAAATAATGAGACCTAGGTGATAAAGATGGCAAGGCAAAGGGAAGAGACTGTTCCCAACAAAGGCACAGCAGGTCGTAGAATAAAATAATTTCTCATTGCAGTCTTGGCATGTGTTCTCATAATGTTGATGAGAAGAAAATAAATCTACTGGTCAAGGCTACCGGTTTTCTCTGCACAGTGAGTTTGTAGGTGTCTTGAAATTCTCCCAGTGTCGGCCTTCCTGGTAGTGCAGGGGCTAGAGTCTCGGTGCTATCAATCTATTGCCAGCCACTGCAGCATGAATTCATAAGTTTGATCCCTGGCTGGGGTGCTGACCCACATGGCACAGCAGAACTCTCCTGTATTTCCTGCTGCTCCCCTCCGCAGTGCATTTCAGTGAATCTCCCTGTTCTGCTCCCCACTCTGTCTCTTGTGATTTCTCACCCCCTGCACCTTTGGCCTACATCCCAGTTCTTGTATGTATAAATAAATAAAAAATAGATCTTTAAAAAAAAATGCTCCCAGTCTGAATATGTCTTGCATGTGTGAGTGTATGTGCTTGTGTGCACCCTGCAATGGAAGCGTGTCCTGCCCAGAGTCAGGTGCCCTGAGCTGAGTGACTCTGGCCACTCAGATGTAAATGATTGTAACAGAGTCCCTTCCATGTACTAAGGAGCATTTATGCATTCATATAAGGCACTTGTTTAAATTAAAACTCTGAAAGCTGGAATGCTTGCTTGAGAATATACCACGTAGCAATTGGAGAAAAGAAAAAAACTCAGTGGTTTATTTAGTCAAATAAACAAATAGTGTACTTGTAGAAGGTAAAGTTATTGTAACACATTTTTAATAGGGCATGTGGGACAATTTGAGTTCCGATGGCTGTGACATTTGCCTTATATTTCTGCAGTTAATGCAGCAGTGCATGATGATGGAATAACTAGACACAGAATTTGAATAAAGATAGAAATATCTAGCTAGTTTTATAGTATTTAGACAGTTTGGTTTTTGCAACAGACTTATGGAGTAGTTGAATTAATCTGTTTGTGGGCATGAGAAGATGAGGGCCCCTGTGTTACCACAATACTTTTGTGTCCACCTATCTATTTTTAAAATAAAGTGTAAAATATAAAAAGACTTCTAAGTCATTTCATTAACAAGAATAACATACCCATTAGATGATACCACTGTCCAATCAATGTTTTATATTTGTTCACTAGTGAAGTGAATGAAAAACAACTTTACCCTAAAATATTTTCTATGAAAATAAGTGACAAATTATGAGAATTAATAACCAGAACTTTTCTTAGATATATGTAGTTCACATATGAACATAAAAATACATTGCAGTGAAGACAGAGATATGAAAATTATATTTTCTGTTTTGTCTTATATCAATGCATAATTATTATGTACATAGGTATAGTATTTATTTTAGTATGTTCATTTTGCTGCTATTTTTGCCTTTTTTGAATTATCTTGATTGCAAGAATATTTAAAAACTATTACTTTTAAATCCATATTTCCTCAAATCCAGGGACTTCTATTGTTTTTACATTTTGTTTATGCTTGGTGGAGTTTGTTTTGCTACTATATATGATTCCCTAGTTTGCTTTATTCATTTAAAAAGCAACAGAATATTTGAAATACTATTAATCAAAATAGGAAATTATAAATGATAATGCAATTCTGCATGTGTTGTAGTAACCACAGATGAGAGCAACATCTGAAGAAACTGTGAACTTATCCAAAAACACTTTGTGAACTACCAAACTCCTAAAAAACAGCTACAAAGTGTATCTATATAAATATCTTTGAATTCAAAATACTAAAAAAAAAAAAAGAAATACGCTAACATGAATAGAAATACCCAGATAATCTAGAGAATAAACTGTGCCTTATTTGTAATGAACTGCAAATTAGGTGATAGATTATAGTCTTCTCTGGCAAGAGGCCATTAACCTCTAACTCTTATCAATGACATGAAAACTTTCTAAATTACCTATAATAGAATGGTCATTAATTGCAAAGTATGAATTTGGCATCTAAATATGTGCATATTTTTCTTTCTTTAGATTACTTTTATTTATTTATGATGCAAGAACTGGGGTATAGGCCATAGGTGTGTGGGGTGAGAGGATTCACCAGAGACAGAGTAAATCCTTATCACTATTAAGGAAGATATTAAAAAATGCAATTTAAATTGATGGCTTATCCCATGAATCTTCTTCCTTTATTTAACTAGAATTCTCAAAATATCATCTAATTAAAGCTGCTTTCAAGACATTGCCATGGATCAGGTGAGCTAATTTTCAAAAAAAAAAATTGAATATAAAAATTATAGAAATTATTCTTTTCAGCATTAGAAATCTATGCATATTATAATGCTGAAAGCAATTATGTCTCTGTATTCTTAGATAGCAATTTAAATAATCTATTAGGGATTTTCTTTCAAAGTAAGTTACTATACCATTAACATTGCTATATTCATGCAAAATGAAGATTTCAGATACTTTAATTCCAATTTAAAACATTTCTTCTCTTAATCTTTTAGAACAATGTTATAATATGGAACAAAAAAAAAATAAACACACATAACGGTTATGGAAAGAGGCTGTAATCTCTAATATAAAAGTCCCCAAACCCATTATTGGATTAAGTATCTTTGTTTATATGTCTGTATCTATGAATGATGTATTATAAGAATATGTAAAATGCAATTCAGTTCAACCTTTTGAAGGCTTCAATTCCACTCAGTTGAAATAATGTTGATATATGTATTATGACACAATGAGCATTATTTTAGGAGTTTCTAAAATTAATAAGGAGTTATTAAAGACCATACTAAAATAATGAAATTGTATTTCAGAATATGAACTATGTGAAAAAGTGTTCAATTATTAAATAATAAATTTATTGATATTTAAGAGATTTGAGAAAATACTAGAAGAGGATAATTAGCTTAATTTAAAGTTTCACTTGCATGGGGTCTCCCTGGTGGCTCAAGAGAGCACAGCACTGTGAAGCTATCCTCAACCTCTACAGCACGAGTTCGATCCCTGGCCAGCCAGGCAGCTACCCACATGGCACAGCAGACCTCTCCTGTCTTGCCCGCTGCTCCCCTCAGCAGTGTATTTCAGTCAGTCTGCCTGTTTGTTCCCCATTCTGTCTCTGGTGAATCACCCCCACACCTCCAGCCTGCACCCAGTTATTATATGCATAAATAAATAAATCTTAAAAAATAAATTTTCACTTGCATGTAAATATCATGTATTTATTTATACCACCTGATAATTTATCCAAAGTATCATGGTTGGTAGGTTAAATATAGTTAATATTTACTTTAAATTACTTATCTAACCCTAGAATATATAATGAACCAGTCATGCTCCTTTTTACATATCACATTTCTCCCCTGCATAGTAAAGTAGTTTGCCCCTTCTTTTTTGTAAAAATAGCCAAAAAAGTACCTTAACTGTGATAAGGTCTGGATATATAATCCTTAGAGATTTTTTAAAAATTATTTCCTACTTTTTCAGCAAGTGTTTATATCAGCTTCAACAGAATTTTTTAGAAACTACATCAAAGTTATCCTAAATACTCCATGAACCTTGATATTATTTTCTGCTTTCATATTTTCTACAAGTTCATATTATTTCCTAATATTTAATCATTTAACATAATATCAGTACAGTCATCAGTAGAATAAGCAGATTGGTAACAAGAACAACGTGATGTTGGCAAGAATTCCAGCCCACTAACAGAAATATATGTGTAAGAGGGCTACAGAGCCTTTAGACTGTCCTGCATATTGGTTAGTGTTGTTTACAAAACATATTAAGTATTCAAGGAATATTAATTAATCAAGAACCTGTTTGGAGAGATGATTCTACTAATGCAATTTGTGGCCTGAAAATTCTCACTGAAATTCTGATTTCTATACAAAACCTACAAAAGGTTCATATAACATGCAATTCCTAGAAAAACTCTCTATATATCATAATTATGTATATATGTATAATTATGTATAATTATATACCACAAGAATGATTATCCCAAGCCCCTAGGCACTTAAGCAGTGAAACGAGATAAAGGGTCTACATTTTCTTATTCTTTATATAGTATTTTTATCCATTTTTTCATAAGAATATGATATTTCTCATGGTAAACATTTCCCCCCTGTAAATTAATAATGAGTATTGTTAATAATGTGCAGGGCATATAGCTTGTATTGACAAACCTGATTTCCAATCTTGGCTTTGCTGATTGATAACTATTTTCTTTTAAATATAAATAAATTATTGAGTATATATGATAAGTTTAAAAAAGTGTCATGTCCACAATAATTGTTTCTGGCCCATACTAATATACAATAATTATGTATATTGGCTATTACCTAGTTATTCAGTGACTCTGAAATTTGATTTATAAATTTTTTAAATGAGTATTTCATAAGATAATGTACATTCAGCACCTCAGTGACTGCATAAATTACTTGGTGTTCAGGACTGATTCATACATTGTAAATTAGTACAAATTGTGAAGATTTTCAGATTTAGAACAATGGAAATAAGATCTAAATGTCATACTTCTATGTGTTTCTAAAATTCATTAATTTATTTGCATTCATTTATATATACATTTAAAAGCTCATGATTTACTATGACAACAATTAACTATAATATTAAATTTATTATCAGCGTCAATGGAATTGTAAAATAAACATCTGGAAAAGAATAGAGTAAGGATAAAGGGTACCAAGAATATAAGCTAAGGTCAAAACCTATATATATGGTAACATTAGAAATAGGTGGCATGAAAAAAAATGAAAGTGATAGCAACTTTATAAAATAATCACACATTTTAAAAATGTAATAAATAACTTATAATTATAAACATATCTTTAGATGATTTTGATCATTATTGTGTATATGCAGTTAAAATTGGAAATTGATGTTGCTAATATTTAAGTGAAATTGAAATTCTTTTTAAAATAAATAATAAAAAGAAAGTATTTTTAAATCACACTATCACTGAAGCAGAATATGAATTTTTTAATATTTATGCTTTGCTTACTTAAAGAAAAAATGTTAAATTTATTTTATGTACATTTAAACCAGATTAAAGACTATTCTAAATCTTAAGAGAATGAAGTTTATATTTGCATGACTTTTATTTTTATTTATTTATTTATTTGTTTGTTTGTTTGTTTGCTTGTTTTGTGGGACCCTCCTTGGCAGCCAGGGAGTGATCTGGCGCTGCAGAGGCTGCGGGCAGCCTCGCAGCCCAGCGCTCAACCACTGCGCCACCAGGAGAGGCCCTACATAACTTTTAAAAAATAATAAAAACAGGGTTGACAAGTGGCTTTTTATAAGTTAACCTAGACATGCATTTCCAGCTACTTAAAATGAAATTTCACATTGAGTAGATAGCATTTACAAAAATTCTATTATCTTAAAAATTGCTGTCTGACCATTGTGTTTATGGTTTTCCAAATTGCTTTATAAAGAAATTGAGAGTACTGGTACCCTGATTCTGTACACCCTTTAATGATTTTCTAACCATGGTCAATCCATTAACATTCAAGACATTCCTGTATATCTATGTTATTGAGTTTGATCTAAAATAAGATTTTACATATATCTACTTTGTGTATTTGGGAAATGAATCAATACTGACAACTAACTATATTTGTCTATCTTAACGGTATAAGAGAAAACAAATGTATTAGTTATGTTGGGTTTGAAAATTGAATTAAATACTATTAAAGCACATAATGCTTCTGTACAGCTGAGGGTTTATGGTCTTATGATTCTAACAAGACATGCATGATCTTCAATCTGAAAGATGCATGCCAATCAGTTAGGTAATGAGGCCAACTCTACCCACTTAAATGCAGAATTGTTTTCTTTCCTTCAGCTAGAGGATTGATTAATCAAGAGATAGATTATAATTACATATCATGTATCCTTAATTTCAGTAATTATAAATTATTTTTAAGGATAGCATAATAAAAGAGTCTTGATATTTGATGTAATGACCTATGTGAAGATCTAATTTCACCAATTTTAAGTATGTATTTTAAGTTATCTGAATTATGGTCATTATTATTGGACAGAGATATTAATTTTCTCCTTTAATCTTTTGTATTGTTTACAATGACTCTTTGGTCATGATTTTAAAAAAGCTTATATATAAACTTGGCCCAGTGAAATAAAATTTGATTACTAAAACCAGGTCAAATGTTTCCACTAGAATTAATTGAATACAATTATCATTTTTTTTGGTAGAAGAACAGTTATTCATTTAAAAATTTTCTTGCTATTTTTTTTAAAAAATGATGGGGGTAGGTGAGTGTTCATTGGGGGTGCCAAGTTAACCAGCATCAGTTGAACCTCATGAAATTGTGATTCTTCATGCTGTGATGATCAAGTTAAAGGCATGAAAGAAATAGCACAGAGACTGATTTTAAACAAACAGTAGAGCTCCCTTAAAATCTGGAGCTATAGGGCCTCCTTGGTGGTGCAGCAGTTGAGTGCTGGGCTGCGAAGCTGCCCACAGCCTCTGCAGCACTGGTTCAATCCCCGGCCACCGGCGAGGGTCCCACATGGCGCAGACCTCCCCTGCTGCACCAGCTGCTCCCCTAGGCAGTGTATTTTGGTCCATCTGTCTGTTCTGTTCCCTGCTCTGGCTCTGGGGAATTCTCTCACCCTCCCATGCTTCTGACTGTACCCAGTGCTTGTATAAATAAATAAATCTCAAAAAAAAAAAATCTGGAGCTATAAAAACAAACCTATTCTTGAATTTTAAAAGTGTGCAGATGCAATAGTAAGTTGCTATACTGTTTGGGGGTAGAGAGAAATTGAGCAATCTGCTCTTTCAAATTACTTTGTGTAATGCTTTAATATAGACCAGAATAATAAAAGTAGATATGAAGACTGCAGAATTTGTGAGAAGGAGACCTAAGAAGTGTAATATCTCCTTCTACAAACAAGAAAGACGAAAAGGAATATGTAAATGACTTGCACAAGAGCAAGACTTTCTTGGTGATGTGCTAAAATCAGAAGCCAACTATCCTAGCACTTGTTCTTGACATTTTGTGGAAAGATGAAGGATGGTTCAGAAAAGGTAGTGATATTTGCTAGATGCCAGTTAAAGAGTCTGTTTACTTTAATTTTACTTAATTATCACATGAAGGCATTATTGGGAACAATTTAGGTAGGAGACACTTGAAGTTCATTTTGATAAAGTAATTTTTGTCTTGACATCTGAGTAATTCCAAACACATAACTGAGAATGTGATCCTTTATCTGACTGAATCCTGAATGTAGCTTCTGAGCTAAAAAACTGTTTACCACTCTATTTTTCAGGAGCAGCACTTGTAACTAGAACATGCAAAAATTCACAAAACCATCATCAAGACTGTTCTCTGCAAAATCTATTATATCTGAAACTTTGAAAGCCAGAAATATTTGCGTATCTTTTAAAAAAATATTTATACAAGAACTGGGGTACAGGCTGGATTAGTGGGAGGGTGAGAGGATTCACCAGAGACAGTGCAGGGTACAGAACAGGTAGACTGATGAAATACACTGCTGAGGGGAGCAGCAGGCACAACGGAGAGGTCTGCTGTGCCATTGAACCGGCACTGCAGAGGCTGTGAACAGCTTCACAGCGCTGTGCTCAACCACCTGCACCACCAGTGGAGGCCCTATTTGCCTATCTTTTACCACTATACTGAGTACCTGTTGGCTGTATAATGTATCAGACTTTATGGATTTAAATCAACAGAAGTGATGAACTAAACTTATTTCAAGACATTCTATCTTTTAACTTTCAACCAATATTTATGGATGCCTCCTATATTCCAGGCTTCCCTTTGGCCCTGGTGAACAGGACCAATAAATTCATTCCCCTCGTGGAGTGAGTTGTTGGGGTCTCACTGGTGGCATAGGAGTTAGTCTCAGCAATGCTCTATATATTATAATGATGTGGCAAAGAAGAAAAAAACACTAAATTTATGACTTCAGATATGAGTAATTTAGAAAAAAAATAACAGGACAGAGTGATGGATTTTGAGAATGAGGCTACTTTAATTATAGTTGAGTAAATTCTCTTGACTGTTTAGAAGTTCCCTTGACTGTTTGTTTATGAGAGAACCAAGTAAAACTGTTGAACAAATATGATTAGCTATATTTAGTATTCTCATTTACACATTACATGAATAAATGTGTATTTGACAAGAGTGATACCTATAAAATATGCCTGATGGTGGGATGACCCTTCATTGTCTTTCTTAATTTCATTTGTGTTGGGTATTACTTAATAGAGTTAAAACTCAGTCTCTACACTTTACTCAGTTTAACAGAGCTAGCAGATGTACAGTAGATTAAAAAAAAAGAAGCCATAGAGTTACCATAGGAACCTATATGAGTCCACAAGACCAAAAGGGGACTAGCAAGAATTCCAGAGAATACAGAAACAAGACAAACAAAATCAAGCAAGACACAGCCTTGCAAAATGCCGACCAAAACCTAAGATCCAAACAGATAACAACTGACAGATACCAACTCCCCAATCATGAAAAAGCCCACCAAAATAAATTATAAAAGAAACCTCCAAATCTTTCTTAGGGGCAGGCAATTTTTTCTGTCTTCAATATATCTACCTTTTCTGTTGTCCACTCTATCTCCAGTAAATTATTTCATCCCCACGCCACCAGCCTATACCCCCTTATCAGACCACCACAATGTAGGTATGTCAGATCAAGTAACTAATAGTTAATTCCAAACAACTACTTCCTATACCTGTGCTGATTTTTTTGCTTTTCTCTTTATTTCCACTTTCTTATCCTCCATCTCTATTTTGTGTTCTGAGATGCTGGAAAGACTCAGGCTGCTTGTTAGGAAATACTGCCGAAACAACTGTAAGAACATAGGTTCCATTTCTGTCAACCTGGCACAATTCACACATCTTCAATTCACTTCATTATTTATTGTTTTGTATAACAGTGACAGGATACTTGACTCTGTAAAAAAAGGGAAAAAAAAAGAAAAGAAGGAAAAGATAAGGCCTCTCTCTGCCCCAAGGACATGCAATTTAAGTTAGACATAAAACACAATGGCTGAGAAACCGGTTCGTTTTCAGAATGAAAACAACCTGAGTTTCCATTCTTGTTTGCAGAGGTGGCAAATTTACTGTGGGATTTTCACTTTTTTTTTTTTTTTAAGAGCAAATAGATATGGAGAGATAAAAATGGGGAAATTGGCAATGTTACATCAAATTTTAAACTTTGTGTTTCAGAACAATTATTAGCTGAATTTCATCCCTATAATGAAATGCTTAAAATGAAGCCCATGATGTCATCTTAGGTGTACAAGTCTCCTAGAAATACTGTATTTGTTTACTGTAGAACACCAAAGACTGAGACAGATTCAATGACATATCATCAAAAGCAAATGTAATTAAATCAATTAGCACAGAAATATATCCCTAAACAATATAAAAATGCATTATCTATCAATCAGTAACTTGAAGTCAGAAACTGAGCTCAGAAATTAATAAAACCAAATGTGAGATTAATTGTATCTTCATGAACAATGTGCTCACTTGTACATGTAGATGTTCAACAACTTTTCTAAATTTATTTATGCAAAGAACTGGGGTGCAGGCCAGAGGTGCGGGGGATGGGAGGTGAGAGGATTCACTTGAGACAGAGTAGGGAGCAGGACAGGTGGATTTACTGAAATACACTGCTAAGGGGAGCAGTGGGCAAAACAGGAGAGGTCTGCTCTGCCATGTGGGTTATCTCCCTGGCTGGGATCAAACTCAGGCCATGGCAGTGAATAATGTTGAGACTAACCCCACCAGAGAGGCCCCAACAAATTTTTTAAAGGAAGTTAGGAAGGGAGAAAGAGTCTTCAGAGGAAGAGTGATTTTCAATAATGAATTTCTTATAAAATTTTGGTCTATGACAGTCAGGTGCTCTGAAAAATCTTAGAGAACTGTCACCATTACCATTGGCTAATAACATCTATGTATCATCTAGAAATTCATATCTCATTATTAATTTCTTAAACAAACAGATTGCTTAGAGTCATTTTTTAAGATATTTAATGAAGTTTGAATGACACCAATCAAAGAAATACCATTTCAGAATTTAGGGTCTTTCCATGGAAAACAGTTCTGGGATGAGTACTGCTGTGTATGTGAGGTTGATGTACAAAAGAAACACTTTTATGATTTGGGATTTGCAGGGAAAGAGTTAAGTGGACAAGGAGGTTAGAATGATTCTCAGAAAAAATAACTATGTACTGATTTTGTTGAAGGCAGACAAAAACCATGCATGTCACCAAAAAATGTTGTCCGTTTAATTATAAAAAAGGTTTGCCAATATTTTGGTGATATATTTATCACTCACTTTTTCAAAAATGTTCCAAAGAACAAGGAAGAGAAAAATTACCCTAAACTGACTTACTAAGTATAAGCAGCTAGGAATTATAACTACAGAATATAGTGATAGGGAAACAAATAGTAATTTGATCCGCAACCTCCTGAAACTCTCATCTTTTCAAATCATTCGGTGTGTTTTATTCATTGTGCTTATTCCACCATGAAATTATATGTACAAAGAAATACATAATTCTTTGATTTTACTATTGGTTATAAATCTTTAGAACAAGCTTAAGCTACAGTTATTTAAAACTATGTATCATGACAACATTTGCAGATTTTTCCAATATTTAGCTAATGCTACATAGACACTTATTACGAGTCACTTAGTTGGGAAGTTAAAAATAGCTTGCCTTTACTTATATTGCTGAGAAATACTAATATATAACAAACCACCATGCAAAGTAGTAGATATGTATTCTATTTGGCAGGAAGTAATTGCATAGAGTAATTAAGGGTGTAAATGGTGGCACTCTATGGCTATAAGAACAAATTCAAACTTGCCATTTGTAGATGTAGACAAAGCTAGACTTTCATAATTCAAAAGGAATTTAAGAAGCCTATAAAGTATAAAATATCAATTTGAAGTTCTTATTCTATGATCCATGCATGGACTTCACTAAGTTTATGAGACTAACTTCAGTACTACAGAGTTACTATAAATATCTGTATGAATGGGGTTTGCATTTGTCTGGAGAGATTTCTTTAGGTTATTTTCAAAAGGTACTGAGAAAAAACAAAGAGAAACAAAATATAAGATGAGCCTAAACAGTTATTTTGTAAAGTTTTATTCCAGTACATTTATATTTCCATTGAAGTGGATGTTTTTATAAAACATTCAAATATTGGGTAATACAAAGGCTCTTACAAAAAATAAACTACCACATTTTTGAGTACTTTACTCATTGCAAAGATATTTCATTTGGATGTCATATTCCCAACTTTCTCCTCCCCATCTTCACAAATTTTTTTTTTCTCTCATTTTTATTCCTTTGCTCACTCAGCTTGCTTTTTCAGATAAAATGTGCAGACAGTTGCCCTATTAGTTCTAACAATTGAATACTCTAAATAGATAGCTTATATTTTGAGCTTAAGGGTAGTGTTGTAACTTCCTTTTTTGTATCATAGTTCCTCTTCTTACCCTGTTTAAAAGTGTATCAAGGCTTTAGTTTCCTCAACTATAAAAAAGGGAGGGAATAATAACAATCATAACAATAACACACCTCATAGGTTTGTGTGAAAGATAAAACTGATGATATATTTCATACAGTCAAATATTTTTGCTAATACTCGGAATATAACAAATCAAAATTAACATCAATAAATGCCAATCATTATTAGGAAGTAATGAATTAAATTAAAGTCTCTGATTCACACAATATAGTATATATTGAATGGGAAACTGATCACCATAATTAATAAAAATAAATAAATATTTTCCTGGTGGAGAATCTGAAACCATATAGAATAGGATTTTTCTATATGGGAAGAATCCTGCAGGATTTTTCTGAAATCTGTCTGTTTAGCAGAAAAATATTCTTGAACCCTTTTCTAAGACAGAAAGCTATACTATATCTTTGGAGTTTTCAAAGAAAAACCTATGCTTTGACTCACTTCTGGCATTTTCTACAAATGGGGTCACCTTACGGAACTTCTGGCAAAACAGTTTTATGAGGCTGCTTTGCGAGCATCCAAAAGATAGAAAACCATGGAACAACAGAAGCCAGTTGGAAGAATCTGTACATGAGGAGCAAATGGGACTCTGAGCCAGTTGGAGCCTGGACCAGACATCCAGCAGAATTCCATCTGGAGGCACAGAGGAGCTTCCTCTTAGCCTGTGCAGCATGGATTGTTCCCTGACTTCGACCTCGTCTGGTTCTCTGGCCCTCTCTGGTCTGACCTACAGCCTGTTCCAAGTTTGTCCTGCTCCTTTTGCTGGCGCTGACTTCTGGATGTGTCCATGTTGCCATGGCTACCAGTCCTTGGTTTGTACTCAACCTGGCTTCTGGTCACAGCTTCTGCACACACACGCACACAGCCGGGTGCTCAGTTCCCAGCTTTGGATTCATTGGCAGCCTTTTTTGTACATTTGCTTCAAGTCTCTAATTCAGCCATAACTTCCATGCTTTCACTCATCGGAATCTGAAGTTCAGTCCTGAGATTCCAAAATGAGCCTGTAGGAGCTATTTGATGCTGTGTGGTTATTTGATTATTTGATGCTGTGTGGGTCCTGTCCATGTTCGTGTCTATGAAAGGCTTTGAAACAGCACTTCATTACTCACTCTTAGTGGGGAATGCTTCCCTATCCTAATCTAATATTTCGAAGTCATAAGTAAATTGAGCCTACTACTATGCATGTACTCTTCTGTGAATGATGTGTTAGTAAATGAACTTATATCAATAATTCAATTTAAAATTGTGTTGAGTATATACAAGGGGAATACGTGTATATAGTTGAGTGTGCTGCTCATTAATGCCCACATGAATCATAGACTATATCAAGTGCTCCAGAGGTACATTAAAAAAAAAATCACCAATATGTATGTGACTATAGAGAAAGAAAACAAAAGAGCCAGACAAATCCTGTCAAAAGCAATCCCTAGAAATATGACTTTATAACTGAAGCCACCAGTGTGCAGGGAGATGGTATACATCAAAGATGGGAGGGTGCCCAAAGGACTATGGTGGAAGTAACAAGTGTGGTTGGTCACAGATGACTACATGGGTGGGATCCTATAACTCTGAATTATATAGTGCTATAAACCAATGTTACCTCAAATATATATATATATATATATATATATATATATAATACCCCCCCCAGTCGCCTAGGGGTTAAGTCTCAGTGCTACCACTTCAAAGGGAAACTGTGATGGCCTTAGTTCAATTCCCAACCAGGGAGCTAACTCATATGATGCAGGAGACCTCTCCTATCTTGCCCACTGCTCCCCTTAGTGTATTTTAGTGGATCTGCCAGTTCTGCTTCTGATGAATCCTCTCAATCCCTGCACCTTTGGCCTGCATCCCAGTTCTTCTGCACAAAAAGTAAATAAAATCTTTTTAAAAATAAAAATACTACTACCAACAAAATTTCAGCAAAAGTTCATAGGTATTGAAATGATGCATATTGGGGGCATCAAGGCAGTCTTCAATGTAAAGGTATTTTGATATGGATCTTAATATGGGAGCAGATTTGGTTCAAAAAAAAAGAAAACGGTCCATATAAGTGAAACTAACTGCAGTAGAGAACAAAATGGGGCCGGGGGGAGGTATGTGAAATATGGGACACCATCAGGAAGTAATCAGTTTTCTGATTGGAAAGGACATATTATTGGTACAAGAAAATAATAGGAGAGCGCATAGCTGATTGGTTCGGTGGGGTTTTCTACTGATATCTTTAAACTCTGTGTGAAGAATAAGTTCTATTATGTAGACAGATAAGAGTGTGTATTTTACGTACATCTTAGTAAGATTTAATGTTGTTTTAGGGGAAAGGGGCTTGGAATGAGGTGGCAGGAATAAGAGAAAGTCTTAGATATATTTCAGGTAAGAGTATACATACTTACAAAGAGTGAAAGAGAAAATATAGAAGAAACAGTGGCTAGAAGATAAATTGCATGGAATAGACACATAGAAGGTAAAATGCTTAAAACTACAACTCTCTAAGCATGTTATTTTCTATGGGGAATATAGATCATAATTTAAAGGAGAAATGTCACATTTCTCCTTTTAGAAAGTAAACTTTGGGCTTCCCCAGTGCTGGGTTGCGAAGCTGCCCGCAGCCTGTCTCTGCAGTGCAGGTTCCATTCCCTGCCACAGGCGAGGGCCCCACATGTCCTGCAGTACTTTCCTGCCGCCCACTGCTCCCCTCAGCAGTGTACTTCGTCACTCTGCCTGTTCTACTATCCCTCTGGCTCCAGTGAATTCTCTTACCCTCTGTGCCTCTGACTGTACCCAGTGATTGTATCAATACACAAATTAATTAAAAAAAAAAAGAAAGTAAACTTCAATAATGAAATCTTTCTTGAACTTCTTAGAAGTTTTTTTTGAGGAGCATAGTCATCTAAAGCAGTGGTTCCTAAACTTTATGAAGTATCAAAATCATTTGAACAGCTTGCTATTTTTTTTTTAATTTAGTAGGTGACTTAGTAGGTAATTTAATTGAGTCTTAATTTTGAAAATAAAGGCAAGTAGCTATTTAGTATGGATCTACACATCACTCATTTAGTCAGGGAGTGTCCATGCTCAACCCCCAGTTTTCCCTGAAGTTATAACAAGCTGCATTGCTGCTACCTTGACCTGATGACATTGCTCAAAGTTATTTGAGTAGCAACTCAATAAAATTAATCTCTTAAATGTCTTTTAACACAGATACAATTATATAGATTGTGAATGACATAGGAATGTAGACATGCAGACAAATGAGTCAGAATAAAATAAATAATGAACACATTTGGAAATAATTTCCTTATTTTTAATAGGAATTTTTGTTGGCCAATTAGTGTAGATTGTATTTTTTTATTTTGCTAAGGGGCTAGTGAACTTATCCCATGGTGGTCTGGTTGGATGGATTCAGTGTGTCCTGCTAGCAGAATTACAGTTTAAAGTCTGTGCTTTTTTTATCTTGCTCCAAGCTCCATGGTGCTCAACCAAGCAAAAAGCTCCAATTGCCTTCAAAGATGGCTCTTCACTCCAATGAGCACTGTGGGGTGCTGAGCAAGATGAGATTCCGGCCCTGTGTAAGAAGCTTTAACATATGCCTCATTTTAGTTCGGACTCTACCTAAAAACAATTCTATGGAAGCTTCAAGGCATGCAGACATCTCTAATTCTCAGTAGGAATTTATGAATTTTTAGTGTACTGAATATTTGCAAGAGTCTTGGGAAGTTAGGATAAAAAAATCAAGGGTTAACTAATTTTCATATCTGACTTGTCTCTTTTCATCTAGTTCATCTGTCAGAAAATATACGAATAATTTATAGGTCAGTGGTGCTAAGGTGTATTCAGGTAAATACATATACATGTCTATTTATTATGTGAAAAATTATCTACATGTTGTAGGCAAAAAGGTCACTATTTAATGGTAACAAAGATACCTGCAGAGTTATGTAAACTTTCATCTTTATTTCTCAAATCTTGTCAATTGACTTCCAAAAATGATAATACATGCTCTGTTCCCCCAATGCCTTCTCGGACATAGCTAATTCAGCAACATTTTTCTCTTATGCTGTCAGATTCAGCAAAGATTTTTTTCTTGACATTTGGAAGGATCCTGCTATCTTCAGAGCTACAGAATATTGTCATGATTAAAGGATTTTCTGATTTGCTTTTTGTGCATGTGTTTTGGATTTATTTGCTTGAAATAATTATATACCTTAATTTTAAATGTCCCTGGAATTAACCTTCTATGTAACATAAGCGAGAAATCTATAAAACAATTCATGAAATATTATAAGCCAATAAATAACTCTAAGCACTAACAACCTAACTAATAACAGTACAATTTACTATATTTTTGGTTTTCTCTCTTTGCATAATTGAAGTGATGGCTGTTATAGAGACTAGTGTGTCAGTAAGATCAAGAAAACAGAATGTTACTGAATTTTGTTAGCATTAAATATGCATTGTTATTTTCTTATTTGAAATTATAAGTGGACTCTAATTCCTGGTTTAAGATGATAATGACAATTATAATATGATATAAAGTGTTCAATTCAAAAGTAGTTGTGAGACTTAGCTGCTTGGTCTCTCTTAGTTTCTTTACTCATTCTCATGTGACATACCACTCTGTTTTGAAATGAAATTGTTTAGGTCTTCCTTTGCTTTTTCTTATTTGCCCATGAATGGTATTGAGATGGAGAAAAACAGAATATTAACGTAATGTGGAAAAATAAGCCTGAGTTTTTTTATTGTCTTTGAGTGATTGTACCCTAAGGAGAATTGTTAATTAATGCTAAAGGGTTATGCCATTAGCGCTCCAGAAATTTGTGGTAGCCTAAATCAACCAGGAAATGCATTTTGTTCAGAGTTCATACTTCCCCTTAATAAATAGTATATTTAGAAGTGAAGTCAGATAGCTCCATTGGTCCTTAGATAGATTTGCCTCTGTCATCAATTTATGTATCTACAGATGCTGTTTGGTTTATGATAACCCTAATTATATATGTGTGTGGATAAAATAGCCAATTTTATCAAAGTATTTCCAACTTTTTCATTTGAAATTGCAACAAATTATGGTCCTAGGATTGTTTCAGTCTTGATTTCCTGGTCTTACCCATATAAACAAGGGTAAGCCTTAGGGAACCTCTCAGTGGTAAAGCAATTTTAATTAGCAAAAGATCCTGAAACTGCACATTCAAAACACACTGTTACTCAGCAGACAATATCGGTGCCACCAGTCAGAGTTCTCATTCACAACTTGTTGAAAGACAGGAACTTTGGGGAAGAGCTGATGAGGGGTAATGAGAAGTGTCACTTAAATGTAGTCCCTGGAAGTGAAGATCAAAGTGAAGGACACTCATCCTCTGGCACTGGAACTCCTATCAAAGTGTCAGGTTTCCCAGTTATCTCAGTTCTGCAGTTCCAGCAGGGGATGGGAAATGTTCAGTTAACTTTGTGTTAGAAATAAGATTCTTCATCTTGAGCTTCTCAGCTCTTAATTCTTCTGTCCTATTAAAAGAAATAGGAAATGGTGGCATTCTTTTAGCAATAGCTAAACTAATTTGTCACCAAACCTTAGTCCTCAGGAAAAAAAAAGGGTAAACATTCATATACAAGTGTGAAATTTTACTATTTTGCTTATAAAAACCACATTGTTGAAGTTTGATTTTTAACTGATATCCATACTTATATATTTTTTTTAAGATTTTTTTTTAAGATTTGTTTATTTATTTATGTGAGCACTGAGTACAGTCAGAAGCGCGGGTGGGCAAGAGAATTCACCAGATCCAGAGCAGGGAACAAAACAGGCAGACTGACGAAATACACTGCTGAGGGGAGCAGCGGGCATGGCAGGAGAGGTCTGCATGCCATGTGGGACCCTCGCAGGCGGCCAGCAATTGAACTGGCACTGCAGAGGCCACAGGCAGCTTTGCAGCCCAGCGCTCAACTGCTGCGCCACCAGGGGAGGCCCATTTTAAGAATTATTTTTATTTACTATTCTCTATGTGTTGTAGATTTCATTTATTCATAATATATTGCTCTTAATATGCTGTGAATAATAAACTACTAGATTTATTTCTAGGAAGAAATAAATCATTAATCTTATCATTAATATTGGGCAATTTTGGACAATTTTAAAACTGCTGCAGTCAGAAACTGAATATTAAGGATGAACCACGCAACCCCTCAAAGTTGCTTTGTTTCAAAGAGGCTTTGCATTTAAATGTTTTGGGCATTTGAAGTTAGATGCATTAATAGATTGGTCACTATAATCAGTTGGTTAAGTCAGTATTTAATATTTGAACATACCTTTTTTTTCATTATTGGTCACATCAATACCTAGACTTATTTCTCAGACAATGCAAACTGTAATGAATAATACTGATGACACTGATGACAAAGAATGAAACTCAGCATCAAAAGGGGAAAAGAAATAGACTATCTCAATTCCCTGAACTGCAAAGAGCTAGGGCAGCTGTCACCTCTCTGGTGGATGAAAGCTGGTACTCTGTTGCTGAAGGCATTTAAGGTAAAATAAATGGTCCTCCATTTCCAAGGAACTCTTAGCAGGCTGGAGATTTTCTCCTCCTCTATCGTTCTTCCATATTTCAAGCCCCAACAACTTATAATTTGCTGAACTATATGGTGGTGTGTTAACATTTTCTACTTACAAGGAAAGTGAGGGGTGTGCACACGTGGGTGGGAGAGAAAAGGAGAGAGAGAGAGAGAGAGAGAGAGAGAGAGAGAGAGAGAGAGAGAGAGATTTTAGGCATTCATTTGGCTCTGAAAGTTGGAAAGATATACTTACCACTGCTCAGGCAATGTAGCTTAGAATCTCCCAGCAGTTAATAGTCTTGTTTCAGCATCAGACAAAGCAATGTCACCCTAAATAATGCCACCACCAGTGCTGCAGATTTTCCACTATTTATGGCCATTTGCCCATTCACTGGTCTAGATAAAAAGAAAAAAAAGTATACACACCTTCCCCCTAAATCAGCTATTTTCTGTGACAAAAGTTACATGACATTTTTAATAATTCTGTGGGTATGGTTGAGAACAGGAGAAGTTGAAAAAGAAGAGACCAGGGCAGGGGAGGCGTGGTGGGGACAGAAGCAACAATAGGAAATAAATGTTTTGAAAGTCTCTTAGGGAAAATGCAACAGTATGCATGTGTTTTAAAATTGGAGAAGAAAATTAAAACCTGCTAAAATACTCTTTGCTTCTTCTGCCAAACACACAAAATATATACCCTAGATGGAGGGATAAGCCACATTAAACTGTCTGTGGTTTCAAGTGTTCCAAGGTCAGTATTAGCATAGTTATTTTTTTTTTCATAAGTCATTCTGAAATGACTTGAAACAAAGGTCTTTCCCAAGGATGTAGAACTTACAGAAACATAATGGAGTCTGAGTCTGATGGTGTTCGTCCTCTTGTTAGGATGACAGGTAAATTCAAGAAATAAGCCTTTAGGCTGAAATTTGTATATTCAGTCAATAATTATTTGACCCTGTTCTAGAGCTATGGAGATAGGGCACAGTAAGATAAAATGACTCTGTGTCCATGTTGCTAATCAACTAGTAGACATGTAACCTATTTATCATTGTTTTACTGTAATAGTCATATAGCTAGTCTGTCATTTAGAAAATGGAGTCACTTTTGCCATCATTGGGTACAAGGGTGTGTGTGTGTGTGTGTGCACGATTTTGTTTGTGCAAGTAGAGTATATTTGCAAATAATAGCAAAAAAAGAGAATTTGATCCTTATGTTTAAAAGTACAACTTGAGCTAAGTTAATCAATAAACCTCTTTGAATCTGTTTCTACCACTGAAAAAAGAGGTTACCAGTGAAGTGAGAGTTTACTGATTATGATTATTACTATAAACCACTTAGTATAGAGATCAGAAAACAAAGTCTGAAAAAATATTAGATCATTTTTTCTACCCTCATAATTATTAATACCATATTTGTCAGATTTGAAAAGTCATAGATTACAAAATAGAGTACCATTACTTTTTGTACTATTAAGAAAATAATGTTGGCTATTAAATTACTGCACACTTTCTTAGCATGGTGATTATATGACATACTGAGAATCCGGAATGTATATGTACATTTTTAAGAAAATATTTTGTGTAAACAAATGGGTGTTGAAATTGTTTTCTGAGACATAATGGTTTGGTGTTTTACATTTAGAGATAATTCATATTAATAGAGTTTTTCATAGAAAAAAGATAAAATGTATAACTATATATGCACATACTCATGAATGTATTGAGGGAATGAATGGAATTGAAAAGTAAATTAACTAGGGAAGGATCATGACTAAACATTACCCTTAAGAATTTCTTATTCTGTAATTTAAGCAATGGCCTAGTACAACTGAGTAGTCTTTAAAACTATAGGTACCGCACGCTAAAACAAATTTGTTTGTATTTCTACTTGGGAAATTAGAGTAGATATAATAAATATTTGCCAATTAAATACAGTTCAAAATAATAGTGTTTCTTCTTACTGTGTTCATTTTCTAAGTGGGAAACTTTCTATTTCTAATTATATTTAGAGCCACTGGCATCAATCAACTAACTTATATAATGATATTATTTCCCCAAACAAATTTCATTTACATATAACATATAGAAACTCAAACCATTTAACTCAGAAAATGCAAATCATCAAAATCTCATAAAGGCCAGCATTCTTTGATGTGGAGTCACTGACAGAGTAGTGTCAGCTTATAATAAATATTGTGTTATGGATAGATAGGTACTTCATGTAACTGTTGATAATTTGCACTTATAAATGAACTAGAGGGGTATAGGATGAATTTCCTTGCTTCGTCGGCAGAAGGTGATATTACACTGTGTTTCCATAAATCCCTGGTGTGTAATACTAACACACACACCATTCAGATCTACTATATTCCAAAAGATTATTGTGATGATGAATTTCAAGTGGCCCTACGTTGCTATATAGTAAATGAGACTTTTGTTTACATCACATTTAGATTCAGAAAGTACATAGCTGTTGATCTGGCAAAATCCATCCTTGTCATGTAATCTGAACCACACAGGGGCTCCTGGCCTGCCAGTCTCTCTTCTCCTCCTACTTGGCACCCTTCCTGAACTGCTCAGGATCAGAGGAATGTGAGATCCCACATTATTAAGGGGCTTTATGTGCAGTGGCCTGATGCCAGGTGCCTCCCTTTCATTTGTATTAGCCCTTCATCTAGAATCAACAGATGCCACAATGACTCAGTAAGAGCTGTTTACTGTAAGGAGGCTAAGGGAAAGTTCACTGGAAGAAAATGATCCACACCAATCAATGGAGTTGTCCATAATTTGTTTAGAACTGGAATAGAGCTCCTGTAAACAGTTATCATGGTTGGTATGCATTGATCTCTAAGTAGTTTAGGCGAGGCCTAACAAATTCTAACAAGATTACCCTGTGGTCTGGGCTCACAAGTGCAATTAAAATGCACATTGGAGTTAGCTTGAGGAAACTCCTTTTTGTTGCTCTTTATTCTTATTCCTCCTATGCTGACTTGCTTTTCTGGGGCAAGAGGTAGTTCTGCTTTACACTCTTTAAATGTTCAAATGTTCTTGCTTCCATTTGTAGATTCAAGAAAGCAATAGCAACTGTCTTGGAACTCAAAACAGGTTAATGGTCAAATCTGTTATTTGTGTTTCTCTTTCTTGTAAAAGAAAATTTGTGGTGTGTACCTAACTATTGTTTTTAAAAAGTCAAACTTGGAATTTTATTCATTTTAGTCTTCCTGTAATGTTAGTGTCATATTAGTGTAAAACACTTAGGGACTATTAACTCTTAGAAGTAGATCTTTCAACAGGCTATGGAGAAAAGTATTTCCAAACACCCCCCTCCCCCACACCCCCCCAAATTCCAGTGCTCCTGGGTGATATATGTGCACCTTTAAATATGTGCAACATGCCTAGAAGGAGTCACTTTCACAGTAAGAGAATGACATTTATTAAGGAAATAGAAAAATAACATTAGCTTTCAGAGGAAAACTCTAGGTTTTTTTTTTTTTTTTCCTTTATGAGAGAACAAAGTACCTAACCAAAATTGCTTTTCAAAGAGTAGCCTAAATGCAAAGAGGGAACTTTTCTAATTAGAATGTAATTCTGAAAGCTCTTATGGTGTCTTAACTCTACTGAATATGGAAATTTCAAGCCTTCTCTGTTAATTAACTCAATGCACTAACATTAGGATGGACAGGCCTCCTCACTGCTGAGCTTTAGTATTACACTCTGAAAGCAGCGTGTCTGTGGGGCTTCCATCACTATGCTTGTGCCCACAACTGCCTTTGTTCAGTAACAGGCTGAGCCAAGTAAATGGCCTGCTGGCAAGCATTTTGCTTTGATTTTGCTTTTTTTTTTTTCTTTTTCCTTTTAAAACCTTTCATTTGTTTTGCCAACACGCCTGCTTTTCTGGCACACCTGCTTTCCTTCTTAGATAGTGTTAGTTCTCTCAGAATCAATTGTGAGCAGCTTGCAACCAAATGCCTGATTAAAAAGTTAGCAGACCTTGAGTGCAATTACTTCAGCTCTATAGCACACAGGCATTAAACCCGGTGTTAATTGTTTCCCATTTTTGTAACGATCCTTATAATAGGATAAAAACAGAAGAGATCATTTCTTGTAGTTAAAACAGCAGAAAATAAAGTCATTCACTCTGATTAATCATTGCAATATGAAATTAAACACTATTAGGAGTAAATACATTTTAGAATACTTTTTGTTTCCTGCAACAAAAGACATCTTACCTTCTGTGTCAAAATGTATTTATCTATTACCATTATAATGAGTTATTCACCTAAGTAAAAGGTTTACGTGATAGGTAAATTTTTATTATACTTGTTTAAAGGCTTTTATATAGTTTCTGAACATTAATTACCTTAATCATTGTTTATCATATTTATATATCACCTTGATAAACCACTTTGTGGTCAGTGTGACTGATATTTTCTTTGCAGTATCATATTAAAAGCATTGGTTTTGATCATAGAGATTAAGACAGTGATTCTGTATTTTCTTTCACAACAAGAGGGTCATCCATGGAAGACTGCTGGTAGTCCCCAGTGAGGAGGGCATTGTAGGCAGAGATACAACTTGTTGAATGGTCTCAGAATTAAAAGAGTGGAGAAACCCTCAGAATAACATTTGAGTAGGGTACATATTCACTCTCACTTATGTATTCATTTTAATTAAAACAAATGTGAAGTTTACCTACTATGAGGGCAATTTTTGATCTAACATCGCCCTACAGACATTAAGAGAGATTAAATGTGTGTGGGGATTATATGATTGTGCCCTGGCCCTATGACTGGACTTCTTTCTATCAGTGTTTCACAGAAACTAAATTGGATAGCTGCCGTGTTTGATCAGTTATCACCCAAACTGCAGGCCTGATGAAAATTTAAATTTTCATGTCTATGAAAAGTTAGTGATCAAACAAGTTATCTAAACTGCTTTCTCTATATCCCTTTTCACTCTGTGAAGCCTAAGATAAGATGCCTCTGTAGATATTAAGCTCTATGATCTATTCCAGTAAAGGTAATTCCTTAATTCCCAAAGTACCATCATCTTTTTCCAACTGTGAGAGTAGCACACGGAGTAGGTCAGAATCATTTCTGATATGTAGAACATTTCAATTCATCTTCTTGAAGTTTACTCTCTGGAATATGTCCCTAGAAGTGTCAAGTTTGTTTTATATAATTATAAAATATGAATGAAGATGTCTAATAGAGAATCTTGAAAAGATTATGTTAAAAATTTTAAAAACATGAACAAAGGACTATTTACTCAACAACCACAACATTGAGGATACAGATTTTTTTTTAAATACATGTAACTATAGAACTTTTATTTATGATTTTAAAAGGGCCAATCTATGTTAAATATAAGAATGATGATACATGAGTATTTATATTAACAACAATATATATAAATAAACACACACAGTAGAAAGTAAAATTCAGCATGATACATTAACAATGGTGTCATCTTTTAAACTTCCTGAAAATACACAGAAGCAAATTCACTTTTACTACAAAAGTGTTCATCTCGTCCTTTTCCTGTTTATTATTTTTTTTTTACTTTTTTAAAATTTATTTTTAATTATACATACAAGAACTGGGGTGTAGGCCAGAGGTGTAGGGGTTGAGAGTATCCACCAGAGACAGAGTGGGGAGCAGAACAGGTGGATCTACTGAAATACACTGTTGAGGGGAGCAGCGGGTGAGACAGGAAAGATCTGCTGTACCTTGTGGGTAGCTCCCTGGAGGGGATCAAACTGAGGCTGCAATGGCTGGAGATAGATTGATAGCACTGAGACTTTAACCCCTGCACCAGGAAGGCCCCTGTTCTTTCCCTGTTTAAACCGTAGATTTTTTTTTAATTACCTTTAGAGAAGTTTTAGGTTTATAAAATATTGGACATAAGTGCTGTGAGGTCCCCTTTATTCTCTTCCTAAATAGGTTTCTCATATTAAAATCTGCTTTAGTTTTTTTGGTAGTTTTGCTGCAAACAAGGAACAATATTAATGTATTATTATTAATTGAAGTATATAGTGTTAGATCTTGTGTTCTAATCTTTCTTGATTATAACCTAGATAAAGAATACTATTCTTTCAAATATTAAGTTGTACTGTCTCCACATTTTATTTTACTATACAGCTTTGAATAATTTCTGACTGCAATCATTTTATTGAAAAAAATGTATTTCAGTCTAGCCATCTGTCCATCATTTAAACAATACGTAGGGTATTATGTTCTTGATTTTCAAGGTCCTAACTATAACCTTTAGTACCTTATACACTGTTCTTTCAAAACACAGGATGCCTTAATGTTCTTACATTTTAGTGCATACGCCAAATTGTACTATACGATATGTTACCGCTGGTGTGAGAAATTTTATATGTTTTATCCTGAAACCATCTTACTCTCTCTGAGCCAGACAATAACTACAAGTCATTTCTGTGAACAAAATAATGAAACTAAGTTCAAGTGGACTTGTTAATGTTTATTTTGTTATCTTTCGAAAATACTGCTAATATTTTTGTGTTCCAATCCTTCTGAATTGCTGTGTTGACATTTATAACATAGTAATTGTGAGTTTTATCTCTTTTAAAGTAATTGTTTTTCTGAGTGCAGTTCATTATTTTATGAATGATGCCTAATTCTAGAGGAATTCTTGACATACAGAAGTTTTTGACATATATTTGAATTATGTATTTATACTCACGGAAAATAACTTATCCCCAGTGCACAAATAACTGAGATTGGTGACTTGGTGACATTTTCAAAAGAGAGACCAAGAGCCACAGTAGTGATTATAATTAAGATGTAGGAGTGATTTTTGTTTCAAACACCCAGCTCAAAGTCACTGTAGCTGTCTATAATAATAGGTAAGTTTGTTTGTTTGAAATAAAGTCCAGCAACTTTGACTATTAGGAATAACGATTGCTCTACCTAGGAGAAAAGAGATATAAAACTTACTCAACTGGGATTTAGCTGTTTTCTTAAGATCATTAGAAGGGCTCTGATTTTCTAGCAGAGTAAAGCAAGTAGTTACATATTACACTTTTAAAAGCAATACATGCTTAAAATATTTCCCCCCAGCTAATCAGGAGGAAAATGTGTATAGTTTGTGCTCTCCCCTTCTTTTTGAAATGCTTCATTTATTTTATTTCATCACATATATATATTTTATATATACGTATATATTTTATATATACATATATATGTTACTTGTTTCAAAAAAGAAAATAACATAACAGATAATGAATTGACACCTCAAGACTGTATCCTATTAATAGAAAAGCCTAGAAAGAAGAATTCAATAGTTGGTCAATAGTAGCATCATCACATTTTGTGCCTATACACACATGTTCCCATAGCCTCTCTATATATAACATATCATAAGCTATGATTTATAGAATATGTCTTACTATCTACCTTCTCCATGTAAATTAGTAACCCCATTATTGTGCTTATGAGGATCAACTTCTCTATCATAACTATTTTGTTGACTCCTTTGCTAGTGTAAAAATATTTGATGGTTTGGGTATTTGAACCATGTGAATTATAGACCAGAAAGTGACTCTTCCTCCAGATATCACTCCCATTGGCTTCTTTTTAATCTGAAGAGTACATGACAAGTGGCTAAGAATTAAATGTGATACATGGGCTTCCAATGACAGATAGCCACTCCATGTGTTAGGACTAGTTCAGTGAACTTACTACTTTTTCACTGCCTCTAAAAAGAGCTTTAATGTTTTTATACTACAAAATAAGATTGAAAATTTGAATATAATCAAAGTGTAATGTGAAACACAAGGACAATTGAAACAGATTATACCGCGTTTTAGGTGCAAATTAGCAATCCTTCATGAGGACATTCAAATAGCCTTACTGTACAATAATAGTATTTCTTGGAGAATATATACAGATTGCTTTTTCTCCCCTTCTATTTGTGTTTCATTCTCTAACTTTGAATAACATTATCTGTTCTCCAAAGTCTTGAATTACTAGTTTTCATTCTTACTAGATAATTATGATCTTGTTCCTATTCAAAAATACACAAGGGAAGTTTAAAGCGGCTGTTTGTGTATGTGTGTGTGTTTGTGTGAATGCACATCTTTAAACTCTTTGCTGGCCCAAGTGACCATTTAACTAATTAACTAGGTATACTCAGGTTACTTATGACATAAAATCAGGACTATCCCCAAAACGGTACTTCTTATATTTAAAAAAATGACCTATTTTTATTTTACAAGTTTTATTTTGTATAGAAATTATTGACAGAGGGTAATTTCTAAGGAGATTCTTAGCACCTCTTGTTAATTCTGCTAAATCTACCTGAAAAGAATTCTTGAATTTGATTTGCTAAATCAAACTCTATTTCTGTTATCAATACTGACAAATATGACACATTTTAGTGATTTTTCATAATCCACAAAAAGCTCCTTTTTTGTAAAATACCACATACTATGTCAGTGAACTCTATATATTTACTCAATAGCAGTGATAACTTAGTGTAAGTTCTAATTAAATTGCTACAACTATCATCTATGCTGATTTTGTAAATATGATGAGGATAACTTACTTTGTCACATGGATTTGTTTATACTAGAAAACTAATTTGGAAAGGACTCTTGCTGAGTAGTTTCCTCCTTATTTCTGTACATATAATTTATAGATGCAAAAATTCTGCTTGCAGATTCAGAAGCAGCTGCTCCTGTTTAATGTAGTCATTTTATATTTTGTATGCTCAGATAAAGTGCTGCATTCCTACTGGGCAACATTTAACTGTGAGAAATAGGTTGAGGGTGTTTCTGATAGCAGGGACTAAATAAGAATATGAGAAACCAAATAACCTACAATGCTGACAATTCTTAATCTTCTCTGTATGCCTTGGACCCCAGAAGAACTTTAAAAGTGGGGTGATATGCTACCAAACCAAAGAAGAAAGTTGATTCAAACTGTTTTCTCTTTGTTCTGCTGTTCTATGGAGGGGGGCGATATAGGGAGAAGATTCCTGTTTTATGCTTGTTTTTTTTAATTTAAATTCAAGTACCAATAGTATACCCTAAAAGAATACAATGAATGCTCTTCTCCATTTATTGAAGCTACCAATTGTTTTACAAATTAAGAAAAATACTACTTAACTACAATCGACCACACTGATATCAAAAAGGAATAAAAATAAATTTTTATTAAAATTTCACCTTATGTCATTGACATGAGTCTTCCAGCTATAGGCATGAAGTCCTCAGAGACGTTCAATGTATTTTATTTACGAAGCACAAAAACACAGGTCCTTACTTTGAGGAAATCATCTCACCGTTAGACATTTACAAATTAGGCTAAAAAGGCTAAATTTAACTTGATGAATTTCTTACAAGCACATTGAAACAAGGTTTCTAAACTAAACATGTAGTTGAGTTGGGCAGTGAGAACAATAGCTGTCAATTTTGTCCTGAAATGAAGCACTTGTTTAGCAGCAGGTAACATAGGTAACAAACTGATTAAGAGTAGTAAATATGTACAGTTGAAGACTCTCCATTTTCCCTGAAATGCTGCTGGACTTTAAACGGTTGGTTATAATCCATACCGTGGTCTGTCTTTCTATAACATAAAAAGCACCAGGAATCGAAAAATTCATTTAGTTGTTGACACTTTTACATCTATCAACTATGATAGGTGAAATTGTTATACGATTTTCTCAAACACAAACTGAACTTTCCTATTTTTCTCCAAATATTCCAAAATGTAAACATCAAAAAAGAAAAGAAGGAATGGTTGACAGCTAGTGGAGTGGTACCATGCTTCATTTTGCTACTTTGGAAACAGAGTAGGACTCACTGCAAAATTCTTTCTATGGATACAGAGAAGTTTTAGAGTTCCAGAAAGCATCTCTGGAAATGGACAACAACACTCCATTTCTACAGTGTCTCCTTTTGATTCCCTGATCAAATGATGGGCAAAATCATTTTCATCAAATAAATATCCATTATAAAATCATAAAATTCCAATTTGGTGTAATTTGCTATATATATCTTCTCTAGGAAAACTTATTTGTTTGGTTGTCATCATTTGTTATTTGAGGTGGTTAACATTTCTCTATCTAGGTGAAACAAATCCTTAGTATGAGAAGACTATGGACTTACAAACTCAAATAAATATGTGCACCACTACATTTGTTGCAGCATTGTTTACAGCAGCTAAAATCTGAGGGGAAAAAAAAAACAAAACTAAATTCCCACTAATAGATGAGTGGATAAAGAGGACATAAGATGGAATTTGGACATGTTCAGTAAAATGGAAAGAATTTAACCTAAATGAAATAAGTCAGAAGGAGAAAGTCAAATATTGGATGACCTTATCTATTTGTGGCATATAAGAAAACAAAGAAAAGGAATAGTTTTAAAAAATATCAGGGCCTCCCTGGTGGTGCAGGCCATTGAGCGCAGCACTGTGACACTGTCTGCAGCCTCTGCAATGGGGTTCAATCCCGGCCAGCCAGGGAGACACCCACATAGCAAGGGTGACCTCTCCTGTCTCGCCCACGGCTCTCCCCGGCTGTGTATTTCAGTCTATCTGCCTGTTCTGTTCCCCACTCTGTCTCTGGTAAATCCTCTCACCTCACCCACTCACACATCTGGCCTGTACCTGGTTCTTGTATGCATGAATAAATAAATCTTAAAAAAAAATTAAACTAGATTTGGACAACAGAACAGAGGTCACCAGTGGGAAGATAATGGGGGTTGGAACAAGACTGGAAGGGTTTTAATGCATAGTGCTAGTGATTAGATTTTATTATTATTTAATTTTTTAATTGTTCATAGAAATTAAAGCTAAACAAACAAAGGATAAAAATGTCAGATTTATAAAAACCAGGCATTTGTTACTATTAAATTAATAATACACAAAAGTATGCAATACATAGGCTAGGTGGCATAAATGTCATCCTATTGTGCAAGTCACAGTAGTGTTGTCTTGCAGGCACTCAACCATTTTTCATTTAAATCTTGCCCCAAAGTAACAAATGATAAATCTTAAAACTGAAATGTTTTCAATAAATTTGGTGAAGAAAAATCAAACCCCTGATTGTTAAGGATATAAATTCATTCAGTGCTTAGAGTAACAGATTAAGGTAGTGACAACAATTGTCCACAGGATTGAGATTTTTTGATTTGAAAATGTATGGGTGGGGGTTATATAAAAAAATGTTCCAGTATATGCATATTTACCAAAAACATTTGTATTTAACTCATGAATAGCCTACTCTATCTCAGTTACTCTTCTATCAGTTTTATTTATTTTCACAAATTGGCAATACATTTTATTCAGTGGATGGCAGATCTGCAGGCTGACTGTCATAAACTCAGAATGCATTCCCCTTCCTTTGATTTTTCTCCCCAGCTTTATTGCTGGGGAGTGAAGGTCTCCCATTTTTCAATCTGACCTTGCCCAAGTCTGCATAGTTTGCAAGAATTGTAAGGCAATCAAATTATAACTACAGGTCAAAATATCCTTAGAACTGTTTGGGAGTAGCTTAATGAAATTCTTTTTCCTTTTGTTGGGAACAACCACATTTATTTCATTCCAAAAGAAATCCTTCACTCAAAAAAGGAAACTCCATACCCTTAAACATTCACTCCAAATGTCTCCCTTGCTCCAATCTCCTGCAATGAGATTTTTCCCTGCCTCCATGAATTTACCTGCTCTGGATATTTAATACAAATGGAGTCATACAATATGAGAACAAAGTGTAGAGTTTGTGGATCATATGACAATTCTATGTTAAACTTCTTTAAGAAACCACCAAACTATTTTTAATAGAAAATGCATAAAATAAAATGCTTAAGATTTCCAATTTCTTTGCTGCCTTGCCATCAGTTCTTCTTTTTCCCCCTTTTTATCATAACCACTCTAGTGGATGAAAAGTCATATCTCAATGTGTTTTGGTTTGCACTAACTCATGACTAACGATTATGACCATCGTTTTCACATATTGGTTGACTATATACTCTGTATATACTCTGTATATACGCTGTAAAAATGTTGAGTCTGTTGCTGATTTTTTTATTATTAATTTCTTTATTAGGAGGACATTGGTTTACAATACTCTGCATGATTTGGAGGAATAAGTTGATACTTAATCAGATGTCTGTTACAACACCACCACCATAAAAACAACCATAGTCCTTTAGTTTAATCCATTGGGCTCCCTCCTACCTTTTTTTCCAAACTCCAGTCTGTTTTCCCTCTATTATCCTGAATTGCTTAAGAACCTGATAGTTTCCATAACTTAACTATTGTCAATAGTATTACAATAAACCTAGCAGTGCATCTATCCCTTCGAATTAGTGATTCTCTATTCTTCGAACAGATACCTAGAAGTGGAATTGCTAAATCATATAGTATACTTATTTTTAATATATTTTTTATTATTTCATATATTTTTACATCATTCTTCATTTGTATATAATATATGCTTTATCATCACGGGTATAGTCCCCATGGAATATTTTGAGTAACTTCAAAACTATATGTCCCATAGAGGATGACCCATACATTCTCCCTAACAGTACATGAGCGTCCCTTTTTCTCCACACTTTCATCAGCTTCTGCTGTTTTGGTTTTTTATTTCCATTTCCCCGATGACCAGTGATGCTGAATGTGTTTTCAGGTGTGTGTTGGTTATTTGTATCTCTTCTTTGGAGAAATGTCCATTTAGCTCTTTATTTTTTAATTCACTTGTTTCTTTATTTTTGTGTTGAATTGTATGAATTCTTTGTGGATTTTGGATATTAGCCCATAGTCAAGTGTATGATTTGCATATAGCTTTCTTATTTACTATGGTGTATTTTTGTTTTACTTATAGTTTCTTTCACTGTACAGAGCTTTTTAGCTTAATGTAGTCCCATTTACTTATTTTTGTTTTTGTTTTCCTTATCTTTAGAGTTGAGTCCTCAAAGACTGCCTGAATCCAGTGTTGTGGAGTACTGTGCCTATGTTTTCTTCAATGTGCTTTATGGCTTCCAGTCTTATATCCATGTTTTTAATCCATTTTGAGTGAATTTTTGTGTATGGTGTGAGAGAGTAGCCTAGTTTCATTTTTCTGAATGTGGCTATGCAGGTTTCCCAAAACCATTTTTTGAAGAGACATTCCTCTCTCCATTGTATACTCTTGGCTCCTTTTGTTGTGGATTAACTGTCAATATTCTCCACACCAATAAATATTAATACAACCATAAATATTGTATATTATTGAATCATGCTATTAAATTATTTATTAACCAATCATAATTTATTAACTAATCATTTCACTTATATCTACCTTTTTATTATTGTAAAGACAAAAAAAAAAACTTATGGCCAAATATTTGCACATGGGGATTCTTCTAAGTCAATGGGACTGGTGTGTAGTCTTGACTGAGAATGAATATTCTCCACCAGTAGGAAAAACACAAGAAATGCACTCAAGCAACAATTTGGATTTTATAGGTGATTCATAACTTTAGGAACTCTGAAAGAATCATGCTCAAATAAGTGTGGATATCTTCCTTGAGCTTCTTGAATTTTCCCTCTATTTCTTTTCTATCAATGTGAAGGAAAATCATATAGTAAATGTATACAGTGATGTTCCTCAAACCAAGACAGTGTGACCCATACTGCCTTGCAGGATCCTGGATTTTCCTCCATTCACATGCATAGCTCTTTAGGCTTGTGTCTACTACAATGTCTCTGATTAAAACTTTGCTGGTTGGATTTCCTATTTGAAGTCCTGAGATAAAGAACAAGAAGCAGACTTTTTTTTTTTTAAAGATTTATTTATTTATTTATTTTGTTTATTTATTTATTTATTTATTTATTTATTTATTTATTTATTTATTTATTTATTTATACAAGCACAGGGTACAGTCAGAAGCACAGGAGTGGGAGAGAATTCACCAGAGCCAGAGTGGGGAACAGAACAGGCAGAAGGACCGCAGTACACTGCTGAGGGGAGCAGCGGGCGCATCAGGAGAGGTCTGTGTGCCATGTGGGACCCTCGCTGGTGGCCAGGGATCAAACCGGCACTTCAGAAGTTGCAGACAGCTTTGCAGCCCAGCGCTCAACTGCTGCGTCACCAGGGGAGTCCCAAGAAGCAGTCTTAGTAGTTACTTGTTCCTATCTTATTCTTTTTCAGGGAATCCAGGAACTAACTTGCTAGTGATAAGTCATATAAGCAAACATGGCATCCATACCATTAATCAGACATATCCAATGATAAAAATAATGTTTCCCATGGGATAAAAGAAATTGGATAAGAAGTAGATTTGGGAAAGCAAAATATAAATGCCCAGGCTCTGGAAATTATCAAGTAATCTCATGATAACATGGGTCATCCCATTTTAGTCAGGCAAGGTTGTACTTCTTTGTTCACTCAGATTGAACATATCCTTGATGATAACATAAAAGCAAAATTCCCAGAGGTAGTGAGTAAAAATGTCTCCCCTTCAAAAATTTTCTCTCTTCAAATATATGAAAAAAAATACAGTTTCTTAAAGGGGGGGGGGAGCTCATTTTCTTTCAGGAAAAATCATTTATTCTAGATAGTATTCATACCTCACCCTCAACCAAGAACAGCTTCCACTCAGAGGAGACTGCAGGCAACATGATCTATAGACACCATTGGGAGATATGTCCCCAAATTCTGGCCTCTCCCTTCAGAAACTTCAGTACTTTTTTTTTGGGAGGGAGGGAGAGTGAAAGAATCATGTATTTAAAACTACATAAATAGAGCCTCACTGGTTGCTAGGGGTTATATTCTCAGCACTATCAAACTATCACCAACCATTGCAGTAGGACTTTGATCCCCAGCCAGGGAGCTACCCACATGGCACAGCAGACTTCTCTTGTCTTACCCCTTGCTCCCCTCAGCAGTGTATTTCAGTAGATCCACCTGTTCTGCTCCCGACTCTGTCTCTGGTGAATTCTTTCACCGCCTGCATCCCTGGCATATACCCCTGTTCTTGTATGCATAAATAAATAAATATTTTAAAAAATAAAACTACATAAAGGTTGATAGACACAGAAGTTCAAAGACAATATGTAACTATAAATTTGAAGATTTGTAACTTTTATTGAGTACCTATTATGTATCAAGTATTATAAACCAAGAGCATTTCTTATGTTATCTGTTTTCGGTCTTATAACTCTCCTCTGGTCAAGGCACTGTTTTTTTCCTTTCACAATGCCAGGAACTTGTTCAGAGAAATGAAACACTTTACTCTGGACCAGTTTCTGCAAAGCAAAGGCCCTCAGCCAAGTGGTCTATTTCTGGCTTCTTTCCAGGTGCTCATGCACAAAATCTGCACAAGTACTTCCGAGCCCTTAATGACACCTACAGCATGATAATTCCTCATTCTTCTACATTTTACTTTAATCAGATCCTCTCCTTACATCTTCCTTGATATATCAGACACTCTTCTGCCTGCATCAATCTTTATGATAAATTAAATATTGAGCTGTCTGATGAATTTCTTCATACCCTAAATGTCTATGTTCCAATTCTCAGTTCATATGTTTCACTATCCCATCTCCCCTTAGATATATTATTCACAATTTTGCAATTAAAACTTAAATATTTTTAAATCAGATCAATTAGGAAATATTTCCACGAGTCACAGTAGTTTAAACATTACATCACTCTAATTTAAAGCATTTCCTTGCAAATAAATTTCTCTAGATCTTTATTTTTTTTCTTATTTAATGTTTTAGTGTTCAGGAAATACCATAGTTTAGTATAAGTAAGTGTGAAAATAGTATGTTGTTTCTGAATTTTTTAAAAGTTTTACTTTCTATTCTTAGTGTAATTATAGTAACTGAAATATGATAGATGCTCAGTAAATACTCATTGTAATCACTATTCTGTAAAACTTGCTGGTTTCAGATATGACCAGTGTGTGGATTTGAACACATCTTTTGAGAAAAAAAATAGTATTATTGAAGCAACATTAATTGTTATTATTAGAAGACTATCACAGATGCAAACTTTTTTTACTTGTTTTTCTGCTTAATAAACAATCTTTTGAATGACTTATGAAGCTTCTAAAATATTTTATAAAGATTGTATATCCTTGTTCTTTTGTCCTTTTCTGTTGCTTTGACTTCTCTTTTTACTTACCTGGGCTATAACTAAGAGCTATTCCTCCAGGCATAATATAAATCTATTGACTTTTCAATGGGCCAGTCTCTTTAAAAGCTATGTTTAATAGTCATGTGTATACTGGCAGCCAAGTCACTGTCTTCAGTGTGGTCATTATCACAAAAAGATACTGATGAATTAAAGTCATTTTGAAAAAGAAACACAAAATACTATATGACTGTTGTTTTCCTTAGGTTACATTCAATGAAAGATGTAACAATATAATAATTAAAAATAGTTGTATAGCCTTCCCTAAGCAAAAAGAAATAATTTCAAATATAATATTCGAGTTTGACTTGTATAGTTTGTAGCTCTCATTTAGGCACATTTCAAATACTATCAAGAAGGGAATGATGATACTGAGATAGTTATGCATGAAGGTGAAATGTGCTACAATGGACTCAATTAGTACCATTTATGATTATAGTTTATGTGATGTCGGTATCAGTTCATTAAAAATGTACTGAACTATCAAATCATTTCACACAGGTCATTGAACAGCAATAAAGTGATATCAGCTCTTCTCCTTTATGACTCTGAGCTGGATTTGAACCAGTGACTCACAGGAAATAGACTATGTTCTATTGTCAGTCTATAAAACACATTTATAGAGTAGTAGTATATCAATTCCTAGCATTTTACCTCTAAATTCATTTATTTTTCTTTTAAATAGAAACAATCTATTAATTGCCTTAGGAATTGCCATACACTAGGAATTCTAAAATGGTTGTAGTGGATATTACATACGTATATATTATGTAGCATATCATTTATATATTCATAATTTTAAATGTGAATAAAAGTGGTCACATGAGACATGATATTGAAAGGTCTTTTGTCTATTAAAGCAGAATCAAAATTGGATGCTGTAAGACATATAGCACAAATTTACTACTCTTGTATAATTACATGAGACATAAATCTCCACCCAACATAGCTATAAATATCACCATATCTCATGGATTACATCAGCTAAAAGAATATTTTCCAAGAGAACCCACCAGTTATACATGCTGAAATGTACAATTTTTTAATTGGAATTTATTGAGTACCCATACACATATTTTAGGACACTTCTGATAATGGCATTATGGAAATACATGCCAAAGTAATATTCTAAAAATATTTCAATTGGAATTTTCTATAAGCGATGACATAGCAATATCTAGGTCAGTGGTCAAAAATGACTTCATTGCAAAAATTACCTTACAGCCATCTAATAAACACAATGAATGATCTTCAAAAGAAATAGAATGTTGCATTATCTTATCTATGTGTGTATTCACAACAAACATTTGCACATTTCTGCTTATTTACTTTTTCTATAATTTGGTCAACTATTGTAGATATTCCTTTTGCTGCCTTGTGACATCTTTCAATAATTTAACATTTGTTTTTCATTCTTGAATTATACCAGATTGAAATGCTTTCTGAAATTTTGAGAATTAGGCATTACAGAGCAAATAGCAAATAATAAATGTTTGTTCCTAGCTTTGTCCCAAGCTTTACTTATTTTGCCTTTATCTTGTATTGTTTGTTGAAACATGTTTTGATTTTGAGTTCCGCTGCATCTGTTTTATTGGGAAGGAGTGTTAATCAGTGTGTCCTGTGGTCTTCTTTGTAGTCGCAGCGCCGCGTTACGTTTCACCTCCCCGACGGTTCCCAGGAAAGCTGCAGTGACAGTGGTCTAGGAGACCACGAGCCGGTGGGTAGTGGAACCCTGATCTCACACCCTCTTCCTCTGGTTCAGCCACAGGACGAATTCTATGACCAGGCCTCTCCGGACAAGAGGACTGAAGCAGATGGCAACTCTGACCCCAACTCTGGTGAGTCCCTTTCACAATTTTGATGACTTGGAGTTCTGATTTTCTGTGTTTTGCTTGAGTTTTAAACTGTCATTCTGGTGAAAAGGAAATGGGCATCCAGTTGCATTTTTCTTTGCATTATTGTTGTTGCATTATTTGAAATATATCAAGTCTGATGTGCTTGGTATATTGGCTATTAAATTGAATGATGCATCTTAATTTATGAACCATTCAAAAAGAAAAACATACTGCAAATAAAATCACAAGAAGACATCTGTTGCAAACGAGACATCCTAATATCAAAGATGTTAAAATGTGAAGATATTTTAGCATTCCGAATCGATCATGTGCAGTCAAATAGAATAAGGTGGATGAAGAAAAAGAGAAATATATATAAATACTATAAATATGCATACTATATATCATATGTACATTCTATTTTGAAAATCAGGAAGATGTGTGTGTGTGTGTGTGTGTGTGTGTGAGTGAAATTGCCCTGTGGAAAGATATTTTCCAATGAAAACAGATAAAAGAAAATAATGATTAAGACAAGTGTGAATAGGGGTCATACTGAATGGAGTTTATATTTTTCATCTTTTTCACCTTTGAATGACATGTTTTTAATTAATACATCAATTAAATAAAATAAGAGGGATGCAATTAGCAAATCTTTGTACTCAAAGAATTTCACCTCAGAAATCACTGCCATTTTAAAGAATGACTAGGGAAGATATTTCTTCCTGATCTTTGTAGGAAATTTGGAAAGTATTCAGATATTTTTGGTCATAATTTTACTAAAAGTAAAGTTTGTTTTAAAAGTTAATGGACTGGTTCACTGTTATTAAAATTTTTTGAAGCTTGATTCAGTAGTTATTATGTCCAATCTAAAGCAATGAGTAGAGTTTTATGTTACTCAAGTTAGATATTTTTTTCCAATTCATCTGAACTTGTATAAAACTGGTTGCCTGTAGTAAGAAGTGGGAGTAGGGAGACTTTTTTCTAATTTTCTGGCTATTCCTCTTCTACTACTATAGACATGAAAGTGCCTCTGAATATCTTTAGTTGATGCAGTAATACCTAAAGAGGTGAAAAACGTGTGAGGGCTTTCTAAACTAGTCTTGCTGTGGTAATCCAATATTGTTGTTGCTTGACTTAGAGGATTTTAAAGTGACTATTTCCAGGTGGTGATGGTGATCTTCTATATATGCAACCTGTCCTCCAAGCTGTGCCTCTGCAGATTTCTCTGAGACGTGGTTTTCTTCTCATTGAATTATATGCATGTGGAGTCACAGTTCATCTTCTGTCTCGGAGGTTTCTCCCTACTCCAGACAATCTTTTTGGAAACTTCATACCAACTCTGCTTTTCGATGTTCTGGTCTTCTATTTTGGTCTCATAATGAAAACCTAAATTCATCTTTTGACTTCATATATTTAGAATGGCTGGCCACACTTCAAATGGCAAACTTATCACCCAGCAGTTGGGTGAGCAGCCAACTCTTCTCATTACGTTTTTTTTTTTGTTGTTGTTGTTGTTGTTTTAAGCAGGCTAAGCGCCATTGAATCTAGATGATTCCATTGAATCAAACATTCCTACAGTTAAGAAATGCTTGAGGTAGACAGAACTCCTAACAATTCATTCTGAACTGATTTTATAATCTCCAGCACCCACCTCTCCAATTTCAAAACATTGCTTACTGTCATTGGGCAAATGATTTCTTAACTGGTTCTTCACCACCTGTTTCACATATGACAACAGTTGGCTCGTCTGTCTTTGGGCCTCAAATAAAACCATCCAAGACAAAAAGACTCCATTTTAAACATACTGACCCAAATTTCTTTTGGGCTTGTTTATACAGTTCACCAAAATAATTTTTAAACAAGTAAAAGCAAAAAATAACTATACAGAGTATGGTTAACTTGAACTGCCCTGGGCTGGAACTCTATTCATTATGTACAGAATTAACACAATTACTTCTTAGACCTGGGTAATAGCACAGGGCAAGCTGCCAATTGGGAGAAGACAGAAGAGATTCTAAAGTGGAAAAATGTATTGTTTCCAAGCCTGTTACAATAAGCCTCCAGAGTTTTTACCAATCTAGTTACCTGGGAAAAGAGACCCAGGGGATGACACACCCTTGCCCATTCTAACATTCAGCTCAATATGGTAACTTCACTCAATGGGCAATAAAATCTCTTTAAACTGTAGCAGTGCTCCTTGGTAGAGATCACATCATTGGGAAGAAAGAAGAGGTAGAAATGGGCTCCTGCAGTTAACTAGTTCTTAGGGCATTTAATAGGACATAAAATTTTAGCTTTCTTTATAAATGTCTAGAGCAGAAATAATTAAAATAGCCTAGAAATATTAAAATATTTATAACTAAATGTTAATTCATATTAGGGTAGGATAATGCTATATTATCTTAAAATTCTTCAGTCATGATCTTATAATTTGAAGAATTTTTTAAGACGAGAAACAAAACAGTTGAAGCAATAATCTTCAATAGTAATAATCATGCTATTTAGACATAGACTATTTCCTTTTTCATCAAAGGCGCTTCTTTCTGCTATATGGTTAATTCTTGAAGAGCCATGACTTTATAGAAATATTGCTATATCTACATAAATTGTGGATGCCAGTATTATTTGCAGAGTTTCTAAGTATTGCACCGCAGTCCTATTTTTTTTTTCAAATATAATGCTTCCTAATAGAAATTCATTAAAAATCTGCACTGATTCATAGTAACTTTTTTCATTATTTTATTTTATCAATAAATTAGTACAAATGGCAATGTGTCAGTATTTTTTGGTAACTTTTATTCATGGTTCTAAATACATACCAAAAAATGAAAACAAAAAAAAAAAATCACACATCTACACACAATGATATTGATCTACAATATTCTTCTTTCTTTCTAATTTTATACTTTTTGGTTGTTGATGTCATAAATTTTATATGATATTAAATTTGAACTTTGAAAAAATAAGGAAAGGATAAAAATCTTTACATCAATTAATATAGGTAAATTAAGTAAAGCTTTAAATTATAAAAGGTGGGTTTTAAAAATAATATATATGTATAAGCTAGAGTTGTCTGTATCTATTGTACCAGGTATGTCTCATGTCAATAATGTAGATATGCTGGCAATTTAAATTTCATTATTTCTTTTCTTTATTTTTAAACACATTTCACTGTGGCAATAAACTTCACTTCTTTTTTTTTTTTTCCTCAATTGAAGAGGGTTTATATCATGACAAAAAAAAATTGAGATTATCTATCTAGTTTAATAATCACTGAGATGTTGATTTCATTTCTTCCACGTGGGTCTCAAATGATCCTGCTTCATTCCAGTCCTCTTGGCCCCTTCAGGAATCTTGCTGTTGGTGGTGTTAACCTGAATGGACACATGTACAAGACACTCTCTGGAATCCTGGTGCAACTCTTTACTCTCTGGTTCTTCCTGGCTATCTGAATTCTGCTAGGAAATCCTGTCTAAGGACTCTTTCAACCTAACCTTCTTAAGTTACTTTGAATTCTGCCCAACAAGCTCCAAGTAGAAGGTCCCCCTCTAGTCCATTCTATTTTTCACCTCTCCTTACTCAAATGGGTAAGGATTTTAATATCTGGGATTAAGTTAGTCCCACTGTTTTATTTGCTATGTGCCCCTAGAGGCATTCCTCCTTAATCATTATTATTTTTAATCTCAGTAGCAGTGGGGGAAAAATCCATGGTGAACTTAGAAATTTTCAAAATAATATTACTTTGCAGTTTTCATACTGTTTCATCTTCTATGCAATGAATATATGATTAATATGTGCTTTAAAAGGGTCTGGTAGAGAAAAGGATACCTATACAAAGGATTAAAAACAAGTTAATATTTCAAAAGTATTTTCACAAATAATTGTGAAGATGATATTTTGTGTTTGTTGTATTGCTAACACAATGCTATTAAATTGTATAGTGGATGGATATAAAAATGATGGATAATAGTAATTATTCCTTTTTTTACAAAACAGTTTTTAAAAAGACATGTGGTGAAGAACTTTACATTAATTAGTGATTATCCTGAAAGGCAATCTCATAGGAAAGGCAAGGTACACTTGATTAGTGTATCAATTCACATAATGAATTTGTGCCCTAGAACCTCCAAAGGTGACCAATAATTTTCTTTCATAGGTGTCATAAGTGTATAAGTATTTGTGATAAATAAATAGTGAATATGGGAATGATATTGAATTATTTATTTTCTAATAATAATGATGAAATTATAGTTTTCTTAAAAGAAAGACCTTATTAGTAATGATAGATTATGTGGAATTTGTAGGAGAGATAAAATGATATCTGGAATTTGTTTTAATAATATTTCAATACATGTAATAATAAATAATAAAAATAATAAAATCATGATGGCAGTGATGGTGATGGTGGTGGAATAAATTAACCAAAGAAATGTTACTAGTTGTGGTTGGATGATATCTCTTTGAAGGATTATTTTACTATTTTAATATTTTAATGTTTCAAATTTCCCAAAAACAAAGTTAATTTTATGTGTATAGTGGGAAACTCATGTAATACTTAGACTCAATATATAAAAGATATAATTTATTTCATTTCCTATTAATCATTTTGATCCAAAGATATAATTTAGTTTACAAAGTTATTAACTAGATGTTTTTACATGGACAGAATATTTGATACATTAAAGATACATTGCAAATGGTGAAATTGCTACTAAGCAGATCTCTTCAGTAAGTATATGTATTTGTAAGATTAGAAAATAAATTAATAATTGTGTTCATTAAAGACTTTTTGAATAAAATAAATTCTTTCAAATCGCCCCTTAGAATTCAGCAGTTAAACCATTTATCATGAATCTCAGTGCTATTCAGTTTGTGTGATATGTCCAGGGAACGACAAGTATCCTGCTGGTAACAAATAGATGTGTTTCTGAGTCCTAGATATGTGTACCTGTGTGTACATGTGTCATATAGCACTGTCTTCAGTATTAGAACACTTAGACAAGTGCCCCACAAATTATGCATACACAGGCAGTCTTCCTCACACTGAGGTTTGTCATCCTTTCTGCACAAAGAATTATCCCATTCTCAAAGAGCAAAATAAATCATGTTTCCTTAAAAGTTAGCTCATTAACATGATCATATACTTCTTGTAAAATTCAGTAAAACCATTAATTCTAAGAACATAGTAAGGGGATTTTCAGTTGAAGATTATTAATTTTAACAAATATAACTAGACTGATGAAAGAATTTCACTAAGTTAAAAGTAAACAAAAACAATTATTATCTGATAAGATCTGGAACCACTTATTACCACTATTTCAGAATGAAGTCATAATCTTGTCCCACTGAGAATCATGAATAGAGTTATTTTCATATCTGTATTTCTTATAAATGTCATTTTAAAGGATTTTCTACTGTTTAGTCATGTGCAAAATTGCAGATTATATTTACTTTAGGAAAGCCCTGTCTGTCATATGCCTCTGACTCTATCTGCAGGTTTTATGAAGCAGTGGTGAACTTCTCACTAAGAATAGTTTTGGTATCTGATCATATTTATGGGTAATATTTATTGAGGTCTATTTGTGAGTCAGAAATGATAGTGAATGTTTTCATACATTGTTTATAAAATTAGTTGACAAGTAGATGAGCTGGAATATGAACTCAGAAGTGCTTGAGTACAGGACTATGCTTTTGTTATTCAGAGAACCACCTTTGATGAATGTTTTTAAGTCAGTATATAATACAGTGCAATTATTATTGACATTGAATTTTAAATACCGGGGCCTTAACTTTACTTTTTTGAATGGAAAATTGAAAATTAAATATTAGGAATGAAGGTTTATTGAACAATCTGCAAGTAAAATGAACATCTTTGAAAGCACCTATTTCCACAGGGAATTTTGAGATTGGAATAATGAAAATTTAGACCTTTGTAGAGCCGCAGATCATCTAGTATAACATTATTTTATAGAGGTATAAAAATAGAAGTGATTTGCCTGAAGTTACAAAGTTTATAAGTTATGTATAAAACTTATACTGACTCTTAATTCAGTGCTCTTTTTACTGGAATATTTTTTCTTTACCATAATATTTTCCTCAAAGAAAATTTGTATGACTGTTTGATTAGCAATTATCTCTCCCATAAATCTGTAAAGACTATTATTTGTTCACCCTTCTATTCTTCATGAGTAATAGTATCTGGCATATAGTAGGACAGCAGTGCATGTTTGTTGACTGAATAAATATGTCCCTATATCACAAACATATGAAAATGTGATTATACAAATTAAAACTATCCAGTCAACATAAAAAAAGAACAAACACTGTAAAATAGTGCATCATATTAACTGTGGTTGTCTCTACATTGAAGTAGAGATTTCAATTTCATTGAAGAAGAGCTGATTTCTTGATAACTGCCTATATTTACCACAACTTAATTATGTGTTCAAAATTAAAATTGTATTTCTAATTAGGTATCATACATTGAATGCTTCTGACAGAAACAATAAATAATTCATTTTTAATAATTTTGTACCAACTAAAAATTACATGAAATGTTATTTCTGTGAGATCTGATATACAGGAGGTAGATGTTAAGAAACTTTAAGAATTTAAAATATTTGAGCAGGAGAGATAGACTGTTATTTTAGGAAGAAAAATAAATAAGTAATAAAAATACTCCAAAAAACTGAGACAGATATAATTACCCTATCAAATTCCAATTCTAAGTAACTGCAAGAAAAAAAATTACTGCCCATAATAGGCTTTGAAAATTAAACATGGATTTGATTTATATTGCCACAGCTTTGAATTAAATGTTTTTGTGAACTGTGTTTATAATTTTTGTAGTTATCAGGTGTTAAGTTCATTATGCACATTCAAAGAAAATTGTTCAGATGGTTCATACTGTAACTTGTGTTCATTTCCCTGAGGATTTTTGTATTCAATTCAGGGTGATCCTACAAAAGTGACCCCTGAGTTAATGAATCTCAAATTCCTTAGAGAAAGATATAGAGAAAAATAAATCAGTCCTTCTGTGATTTGATATTATGGGAATAATTGTTCCAAAACTGAGTAATAAATAAAGAAAATTTAATTAGTTTTTTATCTTATAAGTTATAAAATTTTCCTCTGATATATAGTTTTTCAAATCTAAATGCAAAGCTTATCTATTAACTATGTCAACCTGATAATCAGAGTACATGTTTTTGATTAATAGTATTAGAATATAGACCAATATCTATCTATCCGTCAATCATGAATCTATCATCTATCTACCTATCTATCTATCTATCTATCTATCTATCTATCTATCTATCATCTATCTATCATCTATCTATCTTCTAGTAGTGTTGCATTACTGCATAATGAATTACCACAAAACTACTGCCTTTAACAAAACACATTTATAATCTCATGGTTTCTTTAAATCGGGAGCGTAAGAATGACTGAGTCCTCTCCTCAGGGACTCCAAAGTCTGCAATTAAGCTGTCATCCACGCTGCATTCTCATCTGTAAGCTAGCCTGTGGAAGAGTTTATTTTTTACAGGGTTAGCAGAATTCTTATGTACTTCTGGACTGAGAGGCCTTGCATCTTGTTAACTGTTAGCAGGACTCTGCTCTCAACCTCTAGTGACCCTTCAGAACTTCTCTTTGTGTGTCTCCCAGTATGAGTGTTTGCTTCTTGAATGTGAGCTAGAGAGACAATTTTGAGCATTAGATTGTAGCAAGATTCATTCTTAGATAACTTGACATAATCACAGAAATGACATTCTATCACTTTGCCATATTATGTTAACTAGAAACATGCCACAGGTTCTGTCGGCACCCAAGGTGAAGGGTGTATCATAATTGTCAACATAATCATGAAGGGTGTATCATAAGCATGAACACCAAAAGGTGGAAATGGCCATCCTCGTGTATGTCTGAATCAATCTATATAACAGTCATCCTGATAGATCTTAGAATTCAAGAGTGTTTGTAGAAGATCCTTTATTCATTTGGCTTTTTTGTGACTTACTCATTTATTTATTTATTCTGTAAACATTCCTGTAGAAGCTACTAAGTGCCAGATATTTTACAGGTCCTAAAGACAGGCATTAAAACCAAGGCTCCCTGAAATTCAAAAACAATAGCACAAACAATGACACAAAACCCCTCACAGTCATTATACTGTTCTTAATAGAACTTTGTTAGTTCAAAAGACTTATGATAACATTTTGGGGAATCTGTGAAGTTACTGAAATTGTTTTATGTATTTTGCATAAAATAGGAATGTCTTGAATAAGGAATCACTAGCAATTCTAGAGTGACACTTTATGCAAGTGACTTTAGATGAATAGGCATTGTTTAAGTAATTAAAATGTGTGTGAGCCCGTACACACATGCACAAGAAATACAGGATTCTTAATGCTGTGCGAGGTTATCACCAATTAGGAAGGAGGGAATTGTTCAGTATCTTTGGAACACATGCATGTTTGCTTAGTTTCAGCACTGGTCTCAGGTTCCTAGTCTCCAAAATGGGACAGTCAATATGTATGATAATATTGTTATACAGATTAGTTATTTTATATGAATAATTACCTAGCACAGTGCCTGAAACATTCTAGGCAATCAATAAATGGCTAGAATGAAACTATTCAAATATGTGAAAATAGATGAGATAGATCGGGACCAAATTTTGATGATGGGGAGGATAGGATAAATTCTGATAGGGTATAACAGATAAGGGAAATTAAACTTGAGGGTATTTCCAAAATTTTAATTTGTGAGGTATATTAGAAAATTAGGAAATTAAATAAATTGGAGATTAAAAGAGGAAAACTTAGACTAAAGATTAACAACTTTTTTTTTTTATTTCTCAAGTTTGAATGGCTGGACCAGGTTTTCTAGGAACTAGAAATATGATTATATATTAAAATTTAGAAGTTGATAATTAAGTAGGCAAGTGAATTCTGGGAATAAATGTGAAAATTATTAGGAGAAACAAGAACCTGAGAAATAAATTATGTCAAATGTTAGCATTTAGGACTGCCAAAGGTAAGAGCAAAGTGGAAGAAGAGCAGATAACAAAAATTAAGTGAAAACAATAAGATATCTGAAAGCTTCTGGGATATTTGAATCCTGTACATAGTGCTTTGGAAGAAATATTTGGAATTGTCATTAAAAACTCAAGCTGTAGTGTCAGAATAACCTATGACCTAACTTAATGACTTTGGGGCCACAGGATTATTGGCACATAACACTGGCTTGGTTTATAGGTATTATATTTTTGATTGTTAGTATTATCATTAGGTATTAAAAAATATAGAAAACACAAAACTTTTTTATTAATTATCTAGGAAAATTTCCCAATTAAGTTTTAAAAATTACCTTGATGAATTTTGAAATGTAAAATTGTTGTTATACATAACAAGAAAATATTCTTAAAATGCATAGGCTTGAAATTCTGAAAATCTTGTATTTTAAGTTCTTACTATGTGACTTTTTTATATTTGTCATATCTGATGAGTGTTTCCAAGACATTACAGTTTTCTAAGATTAGTAAAACTTACATAGTAAGCATATGTTCAAGAATTTGCATTGTTTTACATTAAAATAATTTTGTCCCTGACTTTAAAATATTTGTTATTGTAAGCATTCACAATATCACACTATTGTCTTATTATTATATTTAAAAATAGGTACAATGGGATGATTTCATATAAAATGTTAATATAATGTCATTAAAGCGTGAATGAAAACAACTTTCTGTTCTGAAAGTTTTAAATCTCATTAATTTCAATTATGACTTTAATTCCCAAAAAGAACTAGCTTTGAATATGTATTTATTGTACATATTTAAAAAATATTGGCATTCTTTTCCTGCATTTGAGTTTATTTAAAGGGGTCACAAATAGTATGTTTAGGATCTTAGTAGAAAAATCTACAGGAATGTTATGCCTCCTAGTGTAAAGTAAGGGTAATATCAGCTTTCACTGGACTGCATGGAATCACTTTATTTGCTACATGTTATCATGTAATTCATTCTTGTAAGGATCTTAAAGAGAAATTGCACTATTTAACCCTGGATTTGTGGTCTGCTTAGAAAAGAAATAAATGTATTATCTGTACATCTGTGTTAAAATAATGTGTGACTGATAAATAGAATAGTCAGATTAAGCCTGAAAATAGTCATACTTAAAAATCAGAAACTTACTGATTTAGTAATTCTTAGAGGCATGTAATTGAAGATATTTTAGCATCAACATAATCTAACAATAATAAATGTAAGTATATTTCCAATCTTGAAGAATATATACCCAAAAAATCAAATGAATACATGTTATCTTAATGTATAAGAATAAATGAAACTGGTGTTTTAAAGCAAGTAGAATTTTTGAAGAATCTATGGATTTTTGTCCAATATTTCTTAAATTTAACTTAATGCTATTTTTAAGCACACTTCTGTCAGTGGATTGACAATTACTCAGATTAGTGTGACTGACAAATGGCTGTCCAGCTCTTAACTTCAAAGTCAGTTAAATTAAATTTGAAATTCATATAAACAATGATTTTTTTTATTCAAAGTTGTCCCCAAAATGCAATATCGCAATATAACTTGCAATTTTTAGAATATACTTAGACTAAAAATGTATTCATTGTTTCTAATTTTCAAATTTAGTTGTTCATTCTGTACTTCATTTTTTAAATAAAGCTGGCAATTCTGAAGATTTAGTTTTTATAAAATAACATTAAATGAATTAAACAATATAATTCAAGTATTATAAGGAAATCTACCTATGCTAGGCATTTAATTATAACTAAAACTCAGAGCAATGATTATTTAACCTCACTAGTGTTGTGGGTTAGCACTGCCAACAAGAAACAGGTTCCTTTTCCTCAACAACCTCATCAGTAACACAGGGTGAGCGTGGCTCTATTTATGTCATAGATTCATTTTGCCACCTGCAATGGATTAACACCTATAACTCGCATAGAATAATTTTAAGTTTCATAGTAAACCTTTAATTTTTCTAGCTATTATGGCAAAAATTAAAGTCAAACTAAACAGTTAACTAAGCAGTCTCTTTGGCTTCTATTCTGTCCTCCTATCTAATATAAAATGAATGAAATATGAGGCCTATCTTTCCCCAAATTTTGATTTTTCACTGAGTAGTCAGAGAAATATAGTTATTGATTTTTTACTGTGTCTTGAATTATCACAATATCTTAGCTTTACACTTTACTTGCATAGTCACATTTTGTTTTTTAAAAAAATTACTTGCCCCAACACCAGTTGTTTGAAATGTTATATGCATTTAGTCTACAAGGACTTTTCAATAGTACCATGGAAGTTATCTGGTAATTTTATGGGACAAACCAAGGTATCAAGTGGGTGTAATTAGTAAGAACCAGGGGAATATTCATATTAATACTAATTAACAAGTGTTCATAAGGATATAATAAATATCCTAATCTTTGCTTGAATTGTGGACCTTTGCATATTTACCCCTGCTTTAATTGGCTAGAAAGCTTTATTTCTTTGTAATTAAAATGACCTAACTAAGAGTCAGATTTGCAAACAGGGAACATACAGTGCTTTCGACAAATTTGCCTGTTAATCTCTGCAAATAACAGTGTAGTTAAAAATAACATAATTACAATTTCAAGTTAAATGCTTATTGGAAAGAAAGAATTAAACTATGAACTTCCTAAAGTCCAGGCACGGGTTTGATTAATGTTTTTGTTAATATTTTTGGGTTTTTCTAAGAACAGGTATTTTAACATTGTTTATAATCAAATAGACAACCTTTTCAATTAGGAATAAAATAAGAAAATTTGCATGAGCTTTAAAAATATCCCTAGAATTAAAAAATAAATTTATTCAGTCAAGGAAGCAAATATATTTTGTTTTTTATAATGCTGCTTAGGCTATGTACAGTATGACAATTGTGGAACCATATCTAGAAAACAAAGACATATGTTACTTTTCTTCTGAAAGTAAGTAACATAGCCAGCTATCTCACTCTATCTTTTTAACATTCTCTTGAAAAACAAAAAACACTTGTTCCTCAAATGCCTCCAAATAGAGCTTTTGAGCAAAAGTGGTGTTTCTCCACAAAATAAGTCCAGGTTTATTTAGGAAGGTATTATACTCTCTTAGGAAGAATTGTACCTCACTGGAATATCTTCCCAAGGCCTTTTTTTTTATTATTATTATTAGAGGAGTAATTATTAAATGAAGTCAAGGAGGGTTCTTCATTCAGAAGAGAATGTTGAGTTCTGCTTTAAGCTGCTAAAGAAATAGCCATAAAATATACAGCAGTAACTCCTCAGTAATCTCTCCTACATCAAAACAGTTGTGCTATAGAAGATTATGATTTGAAATGGGAAGTTCAGGCATTTTGAGTCAGAATACACAATACAGTAAAGTCTTGATATAAATGACAAGCAACATGAGAAAAAGGAAAGGAAAATTGGTTTATAGTTTACCAATTTTGTGTGATGCTAGCACAAGCAGAAAGCTTTTAGATGCTTTAGTTCATTTGTTGTTCAAAAAACATATGGAGTAGGAAGTATTTTACAGTCTGCAGGGTCCTGGGAAAATGTGCGTCCGAAATAGACAAATTGAGATTGACACTGGCCCTGTGCTTTTTGGTTGTGTTGTGAAATCTTAAGTAGTATAAGCAGAGTCCTGAATAATCTAGTAGATAAAAAGAGCTGAAAAGTGTGATGGTCTTCACACCTAGTTCTTCTAATATGATGTTTTTAATCAAATGGAAGTTCATAAACTGAAGAGACAGTTTAAGTAATAAAAGAAGAAAAATCCGTGGGATAGTTTCATGAGTGATGTCCCAGTATTTTTAAGGACATAGGGCACATATTTTGTTCAGACAATATTTTATTTATTTTTTTGTTTTTGAAAAGAATTATTTCAGTTATTTTAAATATAAAATCAAGGGAAATGCACTAAGAATAATTATGATAATTTAGATGAATATTTGAATGAATAATTAAAAAAAATTCTCAGCAATTCAAAATTATCTGCCAGAAGTATAAAGTATTTATGCTTTATATTTTTAAACTATAAACTAATCACTGTCTTCTGTTATGTTTATTTTCACATGTTAAAATTTCACAAATTATTGATTTATATTATACTAATAGATACTTGAGTTATAGTAATAGTAACCTGTAGTGAAATAAAAAAAAAATGCAATGAAGGGATAACAATAAAATAAAACATCCACTTTTATGATATATAATATTTTAAGTTAAAAATTATATTTTTAGTAAATAACTTTATAATACAGTCAAAATGCTGTTGATACGGAAATGAAATTGTCAATTTCATTTGGAGTGTGTGTTTCTGTTTTTCTTACATCTCTGAGTTGTTTATTTGGTAACAAATGAACTGCAGGTAAATGTTCCTGATTCATTGTTAGAAAGCCTGATGTGTGGCATTGAATTTCTCATTTTCACTGAATTGCATAAGCACCCAGATTGCGTATTTCCTCCCTCTCTGGCTAAATGTCACCTTCCTTCTTGACCTTAGTTACAGTGTGATCACCCTGCACAGTTCATCAAGTAGTAGCAGCATTACTGACACACAGTGAGAGATTTCATTTGGTAGACAACAAGCTGGGGTTTCTATGAAATGAAAAGGCAGAAATAAAGGCCACCTGGAGCTGTTCTTTAGCTAATCACTTTGCTACAATTCAAGGCCATAGCCTAGAGATCATCCTCTTTCTGTTTTCCCTATTGGCAGATGTGATTTTTCTTGTCTCGCAGTTCAAGGTGCAGATTTTGAACCAAAACGTTTTAAGTGAATTTCCTAATTATGTTAGGAACTGTTACTACTATCTTCTTCTGTGGTGATGTGGAAGTCAATTTGAGCAGCATGCCTAAGGATCCCTCGGTTTGATTCTGGGTCTGAGAATTGTTGAGGGTATCCCCTGCTTGGAGGAGTTTGACAGAACTATCTTCTATTAGCCTTTTGGGTGAGATTCAAATTCTGTCTATTCCCTTTGCCTCTTTTCCAGCACTATTAGTTTGGGGAATTGGAGATTTGAGTGAATGATATAACTGGTCCTCTTATTCCAATCAGCTGGGATGAAATGTTAACAATAACCTTATACAATCTGTAAAGCAAAATGAAGGTACTTTTTAAACACTAAATTTTGAGTTTTTTTTCTCCTCCAATGTTTATTCATAAGAAATATATGAGATCATGGACCTCCCCGGTGGCGCTGTGGGTTGAGTGCCGTGCTGTGAAACTGTAAGCAGCCTTGACAGTGCGAGTTCAATCCCAGCCAGGCGGCGAGAATCCCACATGGTGCTGCAGACCTCTCCTGTTGCTCCCACTGCTCCCCTCAGCAGTGTATTTCTGCCATCTGCCTGTTCTGCCCCCCGCTCTGTCTCTGATGAACCCTCTTACCCTCCCTCACCTCTGGCTTGTATCCTGGCTCTTGTGTAAGAAAAATAAATCTTAAAAAAAAAAAAATAGAAATGTATGAGATCATATATAAATGAAACTTTGTAATTATTAAGAAATCAGTTATGGAGGCCTCCCTGATATTGCAAAAGTTTAAGTCTCAGCACTATGCAGCTAGCCACAGCCATTGCAGCACGAGTTCAATCCCCAGCCAGGGAGGGGACCAACATGGCAAAGCAGAATTCTCCTATCTTGCCCACTGTTCCCCTCAGCAGTGTATTTCAGTAGATCTGCCTGTTCTGCTCCCCACCTCTATCTCTGGTGAATCCTCTCACCGCCTGTATCCCTGGCCTGCACCCAATTCTTCTATGCATAAATAAATAAATCTTTAAAAAAAGAAAAAAGAAATCAGTTATGGTTTCCTTGAACATTTAGACTTTAAAATGTTTTCTCCAGGCCATAAGGGTGACTTACTCTTGTGTATGGAAATTACACAATAACTTGAAAGTTTAATCTTAAAAGCAGTAATGCTATATAAACTCATTTAAATTCAATTATCACTGAAACCTAACAGAACTTTACTGAAATATTTTTATCAACTTTTGTCTATCTGTACATATCCATCCATCCATCCATCCACCAACTTATCTACCTTGTGTTCTAAAGGACAAATATGGGGCATCCCTGGTGGTGCAAGGGGTTAAGCACTGCACTCTGAAGCAATCCACAGCCTTTATGGCACGAATTCTATCCCCAACTGTCCAGGGAGATTCATACACATCGAGGCAGACCTCTCCTGTCTCTCCCGCTGCTCCCTTCAGCAGTGTACTTTGGTCAGTCTGCCTGTTCTGTTCCCCACTTTGTCTCTGGTGAATCCTCTCACCCCCTGCACCTCTGGCCTGTACCCCAGCTTGTATGCATAAATAAATATTTTTTTAAAAAAGGACAAATATGGCACACAAAACATACTTTATGATGAAATATCCTGTGACCCAGATTGTTGTTCTTCTCACATTCCACTGATTGATTTATTCTTTCACTGAAACATTTGCCACTTACTTCAAAAGGATGTTTAAAGTTAGTATTTTAAAGTGTTCTAAATTTCATTTGCTTTTGTTTACTTAGATGATAATTTATCCATGTTTTCTATGAAAAAAAGATCATAATGTAAATTTATAGTCACATAATAATAAATTATTAAGTAGTCACACAAAGGACCAATTCCTTTACTGGGAAATGTTTATTATGGCTCAAGTATATACTTATTTGAAAAATCACTACCTCACAATGGCCAACATATTGCATAGTATTTCATTAAGGAGAAGTTTATATTTTAAACTTATATGCCTATAGTCAATTCAATCAAGTAAATTTTGAGACTGGTTTTTTTATTATATGGATACAGCCCTATAATATATATGATGTTGAGTCATTGTCTTCATGTCATATAATTAATGATAATAACAGTCAAATTAGAAATAATCTGTGTGAAATTCTGTATTTTCCTGCCAGAGGGAAATTTATTTTTACCTTTCCTCTGAGTAGTTCAATTTTTAGGAGCCCTGCAAATATTTTTACCTCCTTGAATTGTGATTACTGCCACTTGTTTAATGAAGAATCTAAACAATGTATAATGCAGTTCAGACTTTAATAACATTTACCATTTATTGAGAATGTGCTAAACCAGTGATAGATTAATTTTCTGACTTACACCATTCCATCCCCACTACAAACTTTTCCCACATTAAAAACAAAACAAAACAAAACAAAACAAAAAAAAACCTAATGTTTGCCTCAAGGTCACAATGTTAATAGGTGAATGATAGGCACTTGATTTTAGTTTTCTACTAAATTAACTGCCTTCTCAAGATATTCCTTAACTAATGTTTGTTTAATTTTTAATCTTAGTGTTTTTATATTTAACCAATAGTTTTTCAATAGGGTTATTTAGCATTTTCACAGAGCCATGAAAAACCAGTCAATTTGAGGGCCTCCCTGGTGGCACACTGGTTTAGCCCTGGGTTGCGAAGCCGGTTTGATCCCCGGCCACCTGGCGAGGGTCCCACATGGCCGTGCACAGACCTCTTCTGCCGCCGGCTGCTCCCCTCAGCAGTGTACTTCGGTCTTTCTGCCTGCTCTGCTCCCCGCTCTGGCTCTGGTGAATTCTCCCACCCTCCCGCGCTTCTGACTGTACCCAGTGCTTGTATAAATAAATAAATAAATCTTAAAAAAAAGTCAATTTGGAACTTCATTATTAATAGGATATGTAATCTCAGATTAATCATTAACTAAAGGAATTTCTGTGTCATATAATAAAGCAGAGCAGAACCACCATGATTTTGCTATTTAAAAAAATTTGATATAAATGTTGCAGGCTATAAGAGATTAATACAAAGATTGATTTCCTTTTTGGTTAAGTACCTTTTGGTTAAGTAGTATTTAGCTGATTTTAATATTAACTTTTAAACTATATTCAAAAAATAAATATTGCTACTTAGTCCAAGCTGATAAACCTAAAGGAAAAAAGCCACAAAGTGTTAGGTTTGCCTGTTTTAGTAAATAACTACACTGTATACTCTATCAAATTTGAATTTCAGATAAACAATGAATATTTGTTATATGTATCATGAATGATTTGAGACAAACTTATACTAAAGTTATATTTATGCTTATCTGGCAACATTACACCTGGCGGAGTATATTGATTATATCTTGCTATTATTAATTCTATTGATGATAGTTACATACAGTTCTAGATCACCATTACAATGGGAGCAGAAAGATGACCTACTAATTCATCCTACTTTCCTAAATATCAAGCAGACTTCCCTTCAGTACTAATCCCTCCAGTAAATTTTGCCAAGCACTTGTTGCTACTCAAAGTACTTATGAGCCTCTTCTATTAGAATAGAATGGAAGCCCCATGAGTTTTGTTCAGTGGTCAGTCCAGTCCTTAGAGCAATGCCTACCACACAGGAGGCATTAAATAGATGTTGATAAAATAACTATGAGTGTGCTGTCTGCATTCATACTCATAGTGGGCAATCAACATATATTTAAGACAGAAATGCATATGTTTAACCATTGATAGAAGCTCAAAAATGTTGGAGCGACCCTCTACCAAGGGCAATAAGCCAGCCATTTGATTTTACTGCCTGTCCTCCTAATACGGATCTTGTGTGTGGGAAAAAATAAGTGAGTATGTGAACCTTGTTTCTTAGCAAACTCTAATCCCAAGGACCATGAATAGATGAAAAGGCTGCCTGCAGCATAAAGAGTCATGTGAATGCTGATGGCAGCTCTTTGATTTCCATTTCACTTCCCCAAATTCCATTTTAGATGCTGCAAATCTTGACAGACCCTCAAGGAGGTGGACACCCCTGTTATCCAGAATAGTGAATTGTGCATGAAAAAATATGCTCAGTCAATATTGCTACTGGAAGAAAAAATGGCCCTAGCACATGATAAATGAATACTTCTGTCTAACACTGCGAATAACAAAAGAAAGAAAGCTGCAGTCATTAGAGTCACACATGACATTATAGAATAATGTCCTTGCATCATCAAGTCTATTAAGATAATGTATGGAAAACATGTTTAGTCATCTGGCAAAAACTGATAAATAAATAAAACTGTTAAATAAATAATCAGAGTGCCAGTTCTGCTGAATAGTCTCATGTGGACACTTCATTTACTGTTTAGCTGAAGGCTGAACAGGACAGAGCAGGCGCCAAGTAGACAATAACTTTTAAATATAGATGAGGCTCTATTATTACGTCTGCAGTTCAATATTTGTAAAACTGCTTGTAAAAGTCATGCATGGTCTTTTGGATTTTTCCTCATTTGTCCTTTTCTTTTTTGTCCTTTCATTTAGAACTTTAATTTTCAATATTTTATTCAACATCTTAACATATCACAAGAATACAAGGACCCCTTGGTATATCACAACGGGTTATATATATATATATATATATATATATATATATATATTACATGCTGACGTTCATCACTATCAAAATTCAGCTTCTTCATAAACACAATGAGTCTGTCCTGAGCATATCTTGGTCAGTTTTGTCATAATCATTACTTTGATCAATTATTTGACCAATATTATGAAAATAATACAAAAGAATCTGTAAACAAATCCAATTCATTGAAAACTTCATATAGTTGTGATAGTGCAGTAAATTTGGATGAAAGATATATTTGATCAGCCATAAATATTCTAGTCATTAACTTTATTGTGTTAATATAAAGCATTTCAGAGAAAATAGTTTGTTGTAATATACTTTAGATTGCAAGGATTCAGGTGTCTCACTTTCTCCTAATACCCAGAAACCTACTAAATGCCACAATTTAATCAATATCTTACTACCTCATCTAGCTAGAACTTTGCAGCCCTATTTAAAAGCAAGAATTAAGACAGAAGAGATATTATGGAAAGTGATGCAGTTGTTGCCCAACTAACAGAGACAATGTTGGGAGAATATGCATAAAATATACATAAAAACATTGTTAAAATATGGTTTTCATTGAATGGATATAACAGAATTATTTATTCTACCTTTCTATTAACTTTAATTGTATATATAAACACTATGTTCATTTATAATTAGGGAAAGTAAACCTCATTAATGCTTTTTAAAAAATTTATTTCTATATATTGGACTAACAATTTTTGGTAAGGTAGAATAGTTCACTCTAAAGAGTATTGATCAACAACACTCATTAGAATCATACAAAATAAGAGAGTGATGTTAATTTTAAAATAGTATCAGTTATTCATAAGACTTTCCCTGAACACATAGATACTTCTTTTTTTACATTTAGATAGCAAAAAGAATAGAGAAGCTGAAAAAAAGTACTTATCCCATTATTGCAATGAATTGATAAAAATAAATGTCCACACATACAGCTGTTTACCCATCTATATTCTCATTTGCCTTTTTAGAATATTCCATTTTGCAAAGAAGATTGCAGTATGAAAAATCATATATTTAGTCAGGTGCAGTAGAAAAGCTTAGATTCAACCTGAAAAGGAGCCTGTCCTTTTGAAGGATGCAGAAGGGCACTGTGCTGCAGAAAGAGTTGCTGACAGACTCAATAGAAGCATAAAATAACAAAAAGCCAGAAACAGGGAAGTGTGAAAGTGAGGAAGAATAGAACCTAGGTTAGGACTCACGTTGAGGAACTAAACTTTGGAATAGGAATTTAATAACTAAAACTATAAAATTATAATATAAAAGCAGTATTTATATTTATAAAGAAAATTCAAGACAGCTATCATACAGGAAAAGAAAATGCAGTTGCAGCCATGTGTAATAAAATAATTTTACCAAAGAAGGCAAGTAAAATAAGAAGCATTGAAATTTAATTGAACAGACAAAAGTTATGATTTGTTTGGTAATATTCATGTATCTGAGTTTTTGAACTGCACAATTAAATAAGGAAACCTTAAATAAAGGAGAAATTCTATAGATAACTAAAATGGGAACCTCTTCAAAAGATAGCTGCGACACCAAAAATATGCCACACTTTTTTTCAACTTTTACATTTTGACTTCTGTCACAATCTGAGATGACAGGGCACATGTAGGGTGAAATGGCTGAGCTGTGTGTCGTGATGTAAATGCCAGACACAAATGTGGTGAAAGGGAATTTTTTTTTAAATAATGAAATACACGAACATTCAAATATTTCTTAATTCTCTAAGTATTAGTTTCAATGTGTAAGTTATATATGTATGTTTGATCACATATATTTTAATGATAATCCTTGGATGTACATTAAATACATTGAATTATTTCTCAATGTGTCATTATACTTTATACTGAATACATCCAAAGAATTATGATTTCTTAAATACAAATTAATTTTGAATATAAAATTTAAATTAAAATTTAAAAAATTTTATGGTTCTTATGTTCATATTCTCCAACTTTTAGGTAGCTCACGTGCTCTTTAGCTCAGTTGGCTAAACTTATTAGATTTCCATGTGTTTATTAGTCTGCATGTAAATAGTACTAAGACATGTATTAGTCAATATTTTTTAACTTCCCTACTTTTTTGAGCTCATATGATTCATTTTCTTGAGTGTGTTCCCAGAATATTTCCATCTGATAAAACAACCTTTTCAGAAAATGTCATTAACAAATAAAATGCTCCTTAAGATATTTGACTCCATTTAAGAGCAATACTATTACATAACTGAGTCATGAAAGATTTATTATCACAATTAAGTCAATCACAGTCCTCATAGGTTAGTAGCCTGATTGTGTAACACTTCCCTCACCCTCACCAAATAAAGTGAAGTCAATTTTATAGTATTCAGTGAAACTAATGTTTAATATCTACATTAGTCAGATTAAGAATTAATTGCACTTACATGAAAATAACTCATCATCCTCTAGCACAATTTCTCCTAAGTTGCACATTTGTATATGTGCATGTGCTTGTGTTTTAAATAATAGACCAAAAAAAAATTAAGATTCTGTACAAGACTTTGCATATATTTTTTCTAAGATTTATTCATTTATTTATACAAGCACTGGGTACAGTCAGAAGTGTGGGAGGGTGAGAGAATTTACCAGAGACAGAGTGGGGAACAGAACAGGCATACTGACAAAATACACTGCTGAGGGGAGCACTGCTGGCCCGGCAGGAGAGGTCTGTCCCGCCACGAGGGACCCTCGCTGGTGGCAGGGGATGGAGGCTGGGGGTGGAGGCTGGGGATCTAACTGGCGCTGCAGAGGCTGAGGGCAGCTTTGCAGCCCAGCGCTCAACTGCTGTGCCACCAGGGGAGGCCCAATGCTTTGCATATTTTTAAAGACAGGCAAAAGGCACCAGTAGTTATTGAAAGGAAAAAGTCTCTTAAAACTCTATTTGTTGGGAAAAAATCCAGAAGTCATTAGCTCTAGCCCATAGTTATCATCTAAATGCATTATCTATGTGACATAGACATTTTATGAATAAAATATAACTTTTTTTTTTTCTTCTGGTGGGACCCTCGCCAGCAGCCGGGGATCCAACCGGCACTACAGAGGCTGTGGGCAGCCTTGCAGCCCAGTGCTCAACCGCTGCACCACCAGGGGAGCCCCAAATATAACCAAATTTTAAATGATGCTTCATATTAAACCAGTATTTTGTTAAAATATGAATTCTTAGAAGCATATAAGTGAAGTCCAGGTTTATCCCTGGGAAATATTTATTTATTTTTTTTAACAAAGGCAATGACATAGAATCATGAAATACATAGAGTCATATTCTACCTCCCCCTCACCACTATCCTTCGGATTTTAGTATAATTAAGAGAAGAAACATAAAAATCTTAAGGCTAAGAGTTCTCAAGTAAATTAATGTGTTCCCTGGGATTTATAATTTCAGTCTTAATGTATAAATTTAGAGAAAAAAAGAACAATTATAATATAGTATAAAGTTTGTTCTTTAAAAAAAAACTTTGTTCATCTAAAATTTTATTATACTTGAATTTTCTTAAACACATAAAAAAGTTTAGGAATACATTCTAATGGCAATGTCTATACCAATATCCATAATTGCTACTCACAAAATGTAAAGCACAAAACATATATGACAATATAATACTGTAGTTGTGCAGAATATGTAACAGGCTCAACTCCTAATTGCTGGTATAGGACAATTAAATATTTTTTTCATGCACATACACAAAATGTTAGTAGAAAAATGTGTAATTACAGAATTGCTTGAAGTGCTTTTAGTTTGTATTTATCTTTTGTCAGCTTATTAGGAACATAAGAAAACCAGTCAGCAGAAACAATAACAGAATAAAATATGATTTTTTTTATTTTCTGGAAAAACAATTAAAATTCTATACTCTAAAATGTTAGATAATTACTCAGTAGCTTTTGTGGTACTCAAAAATTTTCTTTGAATTGTCATACAGTGAATTCATTTATTTTTATTTTTTAAAAAGATTTATTTATTCATGTGTACAAAGACTGGGGTACAGACCAGAGGTGCGCAGGGTGTGGCGGGGTGGGGGGTGAGAGGATTCACCAGAGACAGAGTGGGAAGCAGAACAGGCAGACTGGCTGAAATAAACTATAAACTGCTGAGGGAAGTAGAGGGCAAGGCAGAAGAGGTCTGTTTTGCTATGTGGGGTACCTCCCTGGTCAGCCTGGGATCTTGAACTTGTGCTGCAGTAGCTGCCCATAGCTTCACAGTGCTGTGTTTAACCCCTTGCACCCCATACAATGAATTTAAAGTCATGGTTCTGATCATGAAACTTTACACTCAATATTGAACACTGCAGAATTTGAATCACTGTGGAAAGCTACACAGTTCTTTCTTAGTCTACTGTTTTAATAAACTTGTTAAAATTAGATGCAGGAGAGCTGTTTAATTTCATTTCCGGAATGTATGCACTATTCATTCATTTATGCTTTCATTAATTTAAAATCTACTGAGGACTTATAGGTAACTGGGAAAGCAAATATAAGTGAAATATAGTCTCAATTTGAAAAGTGCTATAATTGAGATAATGAGACATTTGCAAGCATGACATCATATCAGTCAGGAGGCTTATCAATGTTAAACACTGAAATTGAAACCTAATCCTGAAATCTTGCTTTAATACAAACTTAAGAAAAATATATTAGAATAAAATCAATTACATAAAAATTGAAGTACAAAAACATTGTTTCTGGCATTTCCACTTTTGTATATATAGATCAGTCACAAAATTAAGTAGATAGCATTGGCACAATTAAATGATATCGCATGGCTTAAATTTTGTTAAATAATGATATGTAATATAATATATACTTAAATATTTTTCAAGAAGAAAAAGCAGTTGTAATGTAAACAAAATATCATTATTTTATTTAATAACTTCTAAGAGTTGGAAAGGAAAAAATGTGTATGGCACTACATATGAAACAGTTTAAAATTAAATTATTTTGAAAGGTCCATGAAGATGACTTTGCCAAAGAAGCCATGTCAAATTTCCATTTAGAAGTAACAAGAAAAATAAATGACATGATTTTAAATTGCTCACTTGATGTTGTTGCTACAATAGGGAGACTCTAAGGAAAGCTAGCATTCTCTTAATTATATGCTACTTTGGTGATCACTGTCTATCCTTTAAAGCAGTTTTATAGATTCATTGTACTAATGAAAGCTATTTCAGTTAAACAATATAAGGTAAATAATTACAAGGCCAAAGATGTGAACTTATTCTCTCAAGTTCCTGATATGTTTCTTATGAGGCTTTTATGTAAGAGCTAGTAATTGTTCCTTTTCCCCTAAAACACATTTTAAGTTTATGAATGCATCCCTTGTTTTTAATCTCCATTAATGTGTCATGTGCTTAACAAATTTAAGCAAGCACAAAATTTTGCATGTATAGCTTAATTAATTCATTAAACCAGTAGTTGCTATGCTGCAAATATCCATTTGGCTCTGCTGAATTTATTATCTAATATCTGTGGGCACTGATTAGCAGTTTTGCTCATTATTAAACTGAACTTGTAGCATAAATCAAGCCCCTAAAACGTTACTTAGCATGGTTGTTCCCTGAGCCATTCTTAACCTTTCTGGCTCAAATGCTTAGTTTAAAAAAGATAAATATGTATTAATTTCTTGAGCAAAATCTTCAAGATAAATCATAGCAGAATTTGTACAATTTTCTCTGAATTTGTATATTATTTCTATTATACCTCTATGTTTAATTTTCCACTTAATATAAAGATTACTAAAAGAGAAACTGTAAGAAATTTAGTCTCTTTTGCATGTCCAGGTTTTGGCTAGAGTAAAAACTCTACACTTACATTTTAAATTGATCGTTTTAGGTGATTTCCAAGTGGTACTTGGGAAAAGTGAATCAAAGCAAACATTTTTTTTTTCTGGTAAGATAATGAACTATTAAATAGTTTAGGAGGCAGTTCAATTAAATAGATTTCAAAGATTTCTGTTGACTTTTTAAGTTATTTTACATATCATGGTTGAGTCAAAATAGTGATCAAGAAATGGAGAGCATTATTTCTAAATACTTATTGAGTCTTTGACTCATTCACTTAATATAATTGTAAAGTTCCCTAAGACTACAAATAGTAAACATTTGTCAATTTGTGTTACATATGGGAGTAAGAATGGTATGTAGTGGTGGAGTATGGGTGAGTTGGTGGTAGATGAACTATGGTGGTGTGAGGATACCTCAATATTACCTAAGTTAAAAAATAGATTAATTTTAAAAAAGAAAATGTTATGCATTTATCCCCAAACTATATATTATATAGATATGTAAACATGCATATATCTGTAAATCTATATATTGGTGTGAATATTTATATACAGATCTAAATACACAGATATACACACACACTCACACACACACACATATATATATACTTATCAAACATCTTAATCTATATATTTCATTTTTAAAATTCAAGAACTTTCTTAGAATAAGTTGACAATGTTCAGTTTGTTAATGCATGCATTAAAAAATCGTTTGTTGAGAAATTAACAGAGAGTAGATGAATTTAATGTTTAATTTAACAATATATCAATTTTTTCTCTGCCTGGGAAGTGGACATATAGTGTTAATGTTCTTTTTTTGATGTGTGTGAAATAATGGGACTTTGTATACACAATGGTGTTAAATATTGCATTTATTATATATCTTCATTATGGGATCAAAACAATGTGTCTTCCTTTTAACTTGTGGAAATACAAGATACACTTGTTTAAAAGTCAATTACTGTTATATAATCTTATTGGTTAAGATTGTTATTTTTATGTTCATCAGCATTGCATAATATACAATATAGGACAGTATGTTGAATGACCATGCGCATTAAATATATGGTTCAATTCAATGCATTTTTTTAAAAAATCCTGTTCTGCTAGAAGATTACACCAAATTTAGCTTTTATCTTGTAAGATTAGAGTCTTGTTGAATGAATTAAGAATGGAGTGCATGTGCTAAAAGACCTTACACTCTTTGGGGAGATTATATTTGTTCATTTTAACTCAAAATAGTAATAATTCCTAGATGTTAGAACATTGTATCTGGAAATGTAATTACCAGTGACTATTTACAAAGTTATTCTAATTTGTGCCACAGATAATAAAATGTCGATGTATATATATATATATATATATATTTAATTTGATACAGATATCCAGAATTCTTTGTTCTTAACAAACTTACAATTCATTGGGTAATTGTAAGTTAAAAAAATGTTCTCCCAACCCAGAAATCTTCTTCACAGATATAGTCAAGAATGAAAATATTTTTCTCATTGAATAGCAGTTTGTGATGAACACGTATGCAATCCCCTGAGATCTTGGAAGAACAGAAAGATTGTCACCCTTTTATATAGCCGAGCAAATGTAACCCTTTACACACAGGCTTTCAAGACAAGCAATGTATCAGTCCTGAAGAAAGAGAACTTGATAATACCATTCGTCAAGCTTAGTTCACGGTAACTTTACCTGATAGGTAGGGTGACAGGTGACCACCTGCATTAACTTATTGGCATTTGCCAAGAGGGAAAACAAGCTTCTCTACCTTTACAACAGGAAGTAGCTGCAACTTGAGCCTTACCCATGAAATTGGTTTCCATCTGCTACAGAAAAAAGGAGATAGAAAAACTGTTTCCTTCATGTTTACATTTCAAAAAGATGGAACCCAGGTTCTTGAGAAAGGCTTTCCTGGTCAACAGTTGACAAAAGATCTATCCTGTTTTTCAAAGGCTTTACATAATTTTTAAACAAAATAGTACCTACAAAATCAGCAGTACAAATTGTAGTACAATTTGAAGATTTATAAGGAATTCTAAGAAGTGGGGGGGTGGGGGGAAATGTACACCATCAAAATGTAATTTATTCACACAAAACCTGATGCTAAGTTAACTGTCTTAACCATTATAATGTACTCTGTGTTCATCAATAGTTTTCTTTGCAAGAACATTATTTTCCTTGGTATATGCAGTTGGAGAGGTAGATGTATATTTTTTTTTATATGAATTTTCAACTAGATTTTTTTTTCAAACACAAGGTTCTGTGCTATTTTTCTCCTTCTTTTTAATTCAGAAGATTATGCTCAAACATTGTGACTTTCTAAATAGAATTCTGTTCTCCTTAGAATGCTATGGGCATATTGTTTCTCTTTTCCCTCATATGACACATCTCTTAGTCATATTATTCTAACTTGGGAAAATATTTTATCTTGATGCATCACTTCTAGTAGCTTAAATTTAGCAAGCCCTATTAGCAAGTAGATACTTTGTGAAGTTCCACAGCATGTTATATTAACAAAACATAAATCCTCCAGTTAAGTCATATTATTTATTGCCTTTAACACCACTATCCTTGAAAAAAAACCAGGATTAGCTGACAACATATGCATATCCTTTATATATAATACTATAATATATAATATATATTATAATACTCAGTATGTCATTATATATTAATAATATTAAATTTCATATATTGGAGGTTAGCTTGTTGATACACAGAAGAATGTCATCTCATTTTATATGAAAATTACATGAAGAGAAAAGGGAAGGGAAAATAACCTTCCATTTAACTTTTAGAGTTCTTAGTTGACACTACCATATTAAAAGACAATTTATCAGAAAATAAACAAACACAATTTTATCAGGTATACCTCACATACATGGGAGACACACAGGAAAAATAAGTAATTCTCTAGTGTACTACCTTTCAAAGTATAACAATTACAAGTCTATTTCATCCTTGTATTTCTTTCTCCTTCATTTTCAGGTGAAAAGATAAATTAAAAACAAAATAAAATTCAGACTTTCCCCTCCTTGCCTCTAAAGGCAGGCGATTTACACGTAGACTGTTGACTATTGCTTTGGGCTATTGAAAAATAATTTTTCAATCTCTGTAACCATAATCATATGGTTTGCTCCTGTAAGAAAACCACCTTGTATTTTAATATTTTCCTCTATGTACAGGCTAATACAAGCTTGTTCATAAGTGATATCTCTTACAAATATAATACCAACTTTATTGTTTTACACCATTAGAAAAAACTACAGCTACATCATACTATTTTGCATTATCTATCTATCTATCTATCTATCTATCTATATTCAAATTTTAGAATTTTATCACATAATCTCTTCATGAATTTACTTTTAAAAATTTATACATTAATTTATTTAAGTCCATGTCTTCCAGGAGTATCATTAGAATTTCTCTTACACCACATGGGAATATAGCACTTCTTTATACAATAGCATTGAAATTATGTTTTGCAATAACAAGAAGAAATCATTTTCTGAAGAAGACAATTTTCAATCACAAATATGCTTGTATACATCAGGTGCATATTAGAGCAATATCTAATAAAACACAAAAAATGTACCATGAAATTTTAATAGATCTTGATAAATAATTCCAAATTTAGCTAAGATTTCAGACTACTGATATGGATCTGAGAATTCATGGTCCACTCTATTCTTGAAATATTATCTTTCCTTGGGCTATTGTTGTTATTGCTATCACTTTAAGTTACAGCAAAAAGTAAATGTCTAAAGAATGTTCATTTTGCAAGTAAAATAATAGGACAACCACCACCATGAAATGCTATCTTTTTTTCTTCTTCATTTTAAGTTTTCCTCTCTTTTCCATTATCAAGTCTGTCCATGTATTTCACTTTCTAAATAAACAGGTATATGAAATCATCTTAACCATTCCATAAACAACTGTTGATATAGTTTCTTTTCTTTTTAAAAAAGGATTTATTTATTTATGCATACAAAATAAATACCCCAGGCATCTGGCCTGTGGTACAGGCCAAATGTGCAGGGGGTGAGAGGATTCACCAGAGACAGAGTGTGGAATAGTATATGCAGACTGACTGAAATACACTGCTGAGGGGAGCAGTGGGTGAGACAGGAAAGGTCTGCTACAACATGTGGGTAGCTCTCCGGCTGGCCAGGGATCAAACTCCTGCTGCAGAAGCTGTGGGTAGCTTCGTAGTGCTGTGCTTAACCCCTTGCTCCACCAGGGAGGCCCAAGTTTCATTTCTTCTTGTCATTATCTCTTTGTCCCATTTATCTGTAGTGTTTCTGTCATTTTCCCTCAATGCTTTACAAAAAATTAAGTTTCATTTGTCTAACTACATATAAAATAGATAAAATGGGGGAAAAACAAATCAGAATGAGAATATATTTATCTGTGATAAAACAATATAGGATCTTCAATTCACTGAAATTTCTTGTATGCATTTGTCTTTTAGGAGACGAATTTCAGCTAAAAAACAATGGGGAATGATAATTCTTTTTTAAAAATAGTGTATGTTTCTGGCTTACAATATAGATTCAGTTAACTTCTTTTATTATACTGAACGACTGATGTATTATGTTTCAATGTCATTGCATTTTGAAAAGTTCTGAAATAGCAATTTAGTACTATGTATGAGGTAGGAAAACAGTAAATATAATATTTTAAATATCTATTTTGCCTTTCATATTAACATCTTGATCTCTAATTTAGTGAAGACATTAGAGTTAAAATAATGATTCATTCTCCACATATGAGGTACTTACTAAAAATTGTTCACTGCTTTTTCCCATAATTTTTTTGTGTCTTAAGGAACATAAAGCACTTACCTTTCCTTAGTGGGAAATTTAGTTCCAATTAACTTTAAGAAATAAATAAAGCCTCTATTTAATGTGCTTATTTATACGCCATGTGTTGTGAGATACTACTATAAAAGACTCACATCAATTTTATACTCTCTTGAGAGACTCTGAATGATGTACTATTTGTCAAATAGCTGATCTCACATCAGTGGCAGATGGTTTCAATTTTTTTCTTTTCATTGTCCTATTTTCAATCGATATTTCTCTATCAAGATTATCATGAGAACATATTTTATTTATAATGTTACTATTTAATGTACAAATTAGTACAGATATTTTATTTATTTTTTTAATAAAGATTTTTATTTATTTATTTATACAAGCACTGGGTACAGTCAGAAGAGCGGGAGGGTGAGAGAATTCACCAGAGCCAGAGAGGGGAGCAGAGCAGGCAGAAGGACCGAGGTACACTGCTGAGGGGAGCAGCGGGCGGCAGGAGAGGTCTGCGCGCCATGTGGGACCCTCCTCCGGTGGCCGGGGAGCAGCCGGGGATCGAACCGGCGCTGCAGAGGCCGCGGGCAGCTTCGCAACCCAGCGCTCAACTGCTGCGCCACCGGAGAGGCCCAGTACAGATATTTTAATTCAGCATTTTAAATTGTTTCATCACCTTGGTATCCTTCCTCTCTGAATCTCTCCCCCATCACTTTGCATTAATAAAATCAGATAATCAGGATTTGTATTATTTCAGTTTTATAAAACCTTTAACCATTGCAGATCTTTTTTTCTGCTTATCCAAATTCATTGTTGTTAGATAATTATAAATTAAAATAAGTTGTAGGTCTATTGTAATTCTGTCTGAGTTAGCTCTTCTTCCCTTGAAGCTTAAATCATAGCTGATCATTACTTGCTACATGCTAATTGATTTATATTTAATTTGGCTTTCTTCTGTATTGCAGTAGATGAAACTACTTGACAGGACTCCAAAAATGATATTTTACTCTTAATTTTCCTTTTAACATAGTTTTCATCTGTGAAAAGTAGTATGGATTGTATTGCCTTAGTTTTCATACTACTACTTTTTAATGTGATTCATCTTAAGATAAATACAGTATTAGAAAAATAAATATCTTACAAACGACTGACATGAAAGCTGCATAAAGTATAATATATTCTGGAACAACACATCATAGTTGCCCTATTTTAAGTATAAAACAACAAACCAAGACTAAAAGCAAAACAATTCTGTTAGGAAACAGACTGGATGATGGACTGATGCCAATACCTTCAAATACATTAACACATAATTCCCCTAGAATTCTTCTTCTGAAATAAACATAGATAAAAAATGTTTCATTTAATTATCATAAATCAACATTAACTTGAAATATTAAGTAGCAAAGAGAAACTGAATTACATGTTTTAAATCAAAAATCATATTTTAATGCATTTTTAATTTTTTAAACATAATATATGGCTTGGGTTTAATTTGAATACCTGTATTTTAAACAATCCTTATTTCAAATTATGGATTATTTTATATTTATATTACATACTAAAATAAAAAATAAAATGCATGTGAATGTAAATCAAGATATAGAGTTACATGTAAAGGAGATATATATATATTATTTTATTTATTTATTTATTTGTTTAAAGATTTGTTTATTTGTTTATTTATACATGCACTGGGTACAGTCGGAAGTGCGGGAGGGTGAGAGAATTCACCAGAGCCAGAGCGGGGAGCAGAGCAGGCAGAAGGACCGAAGTACACTGCTGAGGGGAGCAGCGGGCGGCAGGAGAGGTCTGCGCGCCATGCGGGACCCTCCTCCAGTGGCCTGGGAGCAGCTGGGGATCGAACCGGAGCTGCAGATGCCGCGGGCAGCTTCGCAACCCAGCGCTCAACCGCTGCGCCACCAGGGAGGCCCAGGAGATATATATTTTAATCTATGAGAGTAGTTTTCCTTTTGGTAGTAGTATTAGAATTTCTGGTGGCTGGGAACAGTAAATTATCAGAAAGTGTGTTTACAACCTGAACGGTGATTAAATATTAAACACTAATAATTTTTAAAGATTCAAAAATTTCTTCTCAAAACCTCAAATTTAAACATTACCATGTGTTAGTTAAAAAAAATCACTGTGGGATGCAAATATAATCAATTTTGTTTGTTTGTTTTTTAGTTTGAATAATATAAGCTTATATAATTTTATCACAAATGGTAACCTTAAGTAACACAAACCACGTGTGCATGACATTTACAGAAAGTGACTGAAAATTTATTTTCCTTTCCTTTTAGTTTGTTCCTTATTCTTCCATTTGATCAGGAACTTATATGTAGACAAAACTTATAAAACTCCGTTTTAACTGATCTGTAAAGAATGCCTATCATTTTTTCTTCAAATGTTGCAATAAAAATTTGGCTTTTTAAAATAATTGTGTGAAATGATAGCAGTCACTTAATTCCCCCAGATGTAAGATTTTTCAACTTGACTGTTTTCAAACACCTCATTTCTTTAATTATAAAATTTGTTAAATCATGCACAGTGTTATTTGTAATGTGCAATACCTGTTGCAGGATAGGATACACAACAGGGAGCTCAGCCTATTATTCTTCCAGGAACCGCTGAGGCTTCCAATCACCATGAGGGCTGCCTTGCCAAGAGACCCCTCATTCCCCTCTCATACATTGGAGTACTTAAAGATCTGTGGAGCATTAACTCTCAAGTCACATAATCCTCCCTGTCCATCCCATACAGCTGCTTCAAAATTAACCTTTGTTACTCTATTCTGCAATTTTGTAATGGTCAAACTTTTCAGACTTTATTGTTTTATTTCAAGAACACTGGCTCTAACTAATCTGTAAATATTGGTAAGATTAAAAAAGATATAGACATACAGACATACTTTATAAGGTCATACGGTAATTGTTCAGTTAATTGAGTTTAAAGGTACGTGGTTACATGTACAAAACTTTTTTGGAGCTGGTTGAACAATAGTCAACCACTAAAGCAGTATTTCTGGATTTAGGTAAAAGTGAACATTTAATATAATGTCCACATTAGAAAAGAACAAAAGTGAAAAGGAAGTATGGGAAATCTTTCAGAAGGATTGATTATTAGGTAATTTAAAAGCCAACTTTTGTTCCTGTTTTTTTTTTTTTTTTTTTTTTTTTTTTTTTTGGTGGGACCCTCGCCAGTGGCCGGGGAACAAACCACGAACCAGCGCTGCAGAGGCTGTGGGCAGCCTCACAGCCCAGCACTCAAGCTCAACCGCTGTGCCACCAGGGGAGGCCCTTGTTCCTGTTCTTTCTTTGTGAAACAATGAAAGTTTGTTTGTTTGTTTTTTTTAATGTTCTCATAGCAGTAGATTTGTCATTTCCCCATGAAAAATAGGATTTTTCTCTGTTATTTCTTCATTTCAAGGTACTGTTTTCATTGGAACCCCAAACCCCAGACCGTACAATTACATAAAATACATTATCTGTCAACTGTATTGAGTTTCTGTAAATTGTATTCAAGAAAAGAATTTGTTTAATCAGTTTTAGACATAATCCACAGGAATTTTATCCTATATAGCTTTTTCCAGTGAATGTAGAAAAATGAAGGACAAGTTGTGACAGATTTTAGGACAAAAAATTTATTTAGAAAATTTTTGCATAGATTTTCATTTCTTTAAATTTTAACCAGCTTAATAAATATGAAACATATATGAATATATATGTATATATGTATGTATATACATTCATACACATATATATATAAACATGTAACATGCAATAGAGGTTCTCTCCTTTGAGTGCAAAATAAAATAAAAGTAATAACAGTAAAAAGCCGATGGGCAAAAATTGATTCATAAATGAGATGGTGGCATTCATCTCAACACTCTTATTGGAAACCTAAATCTTAGTAAATTTGTAGCCTAAGGATACAATGGGCTTAAAGGATTTCTGTCTCTGAAGAAAAATTAGAAGGCCTTTGAGGTAAGGTAAATGGAAAAGGTTGTTTGGGCAAATGTGGAGCTCTAGCACTATTAAATGTTAAGCACCATCAGGGGGTATCTCAGTCATTAACAAGAGTGGCATGTGGGAGATTGTTTCAAGCAGGAGAAAAATTATAGATGGCTATGTGAAGGTGGCCCAATGCCATAGGGAAGTTCTGTCAAGCAAGAAATGATTTTTTGCAAAGTTATTGTAAAGAAAAAGTGAAGAGGTTATGACCAGTTCTTTCCCTTTTTTTCTAAGTTTCCCACAAATATGAACAAGATAGTAGTGTGAGAGAAAGAGAGAATTCTTGGAGTCTGGTGTTTCATTCAGTGGCATTTAACCAAAAACATGAAGATCACTATATATATGGAAAATTTCAAGAATTATTATATTCCAGTGTTCTAACATTCTTGATTGTTGGGACACTGTTTATTTGGTTTGAAAGTTTGATGCATTATTGAAAAATCTCCAAACTTTTGTTTTGCTTTGTTCTTGTGGTTTGTTTTTATATTATTTTTATGAAGGTAACATTGATGTACAAGATTGGCTATGATTCAGATGTATGTTACCAGAGTACACACACCACCAAGTCACCAAGGTTCTCCACCACAGTCTGTTGTGCCCCCTTCCCACTCTAATCATCAGCCTCCCTCTTGGTAGCCTCAGTTTTACAGTCAGATTTTTAGGGTTTGGTTTTGTCTGACTTTCGTTTTTATATTTCACATTTGAGTGAAGTCATTAGTATTTGTCATTCTCCTTTTGCCTTATTTTGCTTTTAATGATATTGCAAGTTGACTTCAACATAGCTGCAACAGTTTCATTTGAGAAGGGGCCATTTAAGAACCAATTCAGGAATTTGTTTCTGAACATATTAGAAACCAGAATACCACATAAACAAACCAAGTATTGTGTTGTTAGGCAGCTACTTTCACAGCACAAGGCCCTCCATCTGCCATCACTGAGAAATTCCCTGAGATTTTGAGTTCTGGAAGAAGACATCGATATTCTCCCAGCTGGAAGCATGTAGTGATGACAGCAATTACATAAATCTCAAGGGTACTGAAGTGGCTTTACCTTTAGAGTGAGAATTCAGCAATGTTCTTATATTTTCCTTAAAGAGTATTTCAAAAGTTGGTAGCCAATTAAGAAAATAAATGAAATATGTTTTTTTTTAATTTACTAAGATGTTCATTTTGTCTTGATGCTTATAATTTTTGTAACTCATCTTCATTGGAATTATGTTCTAAGCAATAAGGTATGAATATTATTTTCAATTTTCTTTTCTTTAATTTTTTTTTTAAAGATTTATTTATTTATTTATTTATATAAGCAGTGAGGACAGTCAGAAGCGCGGGAGGATGAGAGAATTCACCAGAGCCAGAGCAGGGAGCAGAATAGGCAGACAACCGAAGTACACTGCTTAGGGGAGCAGCGGGCTGCAGGAGAGGTCTGCGCGCCATTGGGACCCTCACCTGGCGTCCGGGGATTGAACCAGTGCTAAAGAAGCTGCGGGCAGCTTCACAACCCAGCGCTCAACGCTGCACTACTGGGGAGGCCCCAATTTTATTTTCTATCAGATTTATTTATATGGTCAGAGTATTAATAATGATATGGTAAAATGAATATAGTTTACTTTAAAAACAAGCAAAAATGTGGATACTATGATGAGATAAGTTTTTTTCCACCTATTTTGGGAAACAAAACATATTAATTAGAAACTTTGAATTTATACAGATTTTCAACTTAAAATTTCTCATTATAAGCATATTATGTAATCCTTTTATAGTAAATTTGTTATTAGTCTTAAAGAGGTGGAAAAGTGTAGGCACATTGGTGTTTGCTCTGTTTTGGCTGGAATTCCATACTAAGAAGCTTTGCTTAGCCTCCTGGGGAATGAGAAACCCAATCTTCTAAACCATCCAAGGTGAGAACAGATCCCAGCAACATAAATGAATGACTTGTAGAAAATACTTATAACTACCCATTTAGATATTCTTTTCTAAAAAGGTACACAATATCATAGTGATTGCTTTCTTCTAAAAGACATTGTGTGAATTGATAATTACAGTCAGTTACAGTATATATATATAATATTATATATATTTTATATTTGCATACATATATATGCTATTGCCTTTAAATTTACACCAATGTGTTCCCTTATTTGTGATTATTATAAATAATTACTTTGACTCAGATAATTTTCATTTTTCCAATGTGTTTTCATTAATCTACCTAAGGTTTAATGTGTCATTATACTAATACTTTTTCCACTTTTATTTAACTTATATTTAATTCTCTCTAAATATAGTGGAGAAACTAAATAGTCAATAATGCATTATCTCCTGTATATTTCACAAGTGTGTGAGCTGAACTTTGGGCTTTGAATGCTTTTCTTTCTTGCTTTCATCCCATAGATAGAATTTTATAATATCAATAAGATGTCTATGTTTGATGTGGTTTAAAATGAGGTAAGCTTGTATTGTAGAGGTACATCATGCTAACCCAATAGAGTTCACCAAAGATAAATGGATTTATGGCCTCTCTTGAAACATAGAGTGTTGGCCACAAATCAAATAGAAGACCACTTTTAATCTCTTTGTTTCAGGTCAAAATTGAAACTGAGTTTGTTGGTCATCTATTCATGTTCTAAGATCATGTGTTTACTTCTGTGTACCACAATACAGGGCAAGGTAGTGGTTAGTATTTTATTTTTTAAAGATTTATTTATTTATGCATACAAGAGCTGGGTTACAGGCCAGAGGTGTGGGTGTGTGTGTGGGGGGGTAAGAGGATTCACCAGACAGAGTGGGGAACAGAACAGGTAGATTGACAGAAGTACACTGCTGAGGGGAGCAGTGGGCTAGTCAGGAGAGGTCTGCTGAGTCTTGTGGGTTGCTCCCTGGCTGGCCAGGGACCAAACTTGTGCTGCAGAGTCTTTGGACAGCTTCATAGGATGCATCTTAACCGCTTGCACCACCAGGGAAGCCCAGTTGTTAGTATTTTAAAAGAAAAAAGGGCCATTGTCACGGCAGGCTCCTTGTGAGATTATTTTTACTTCCTATCAAGGTTTCATACCACTATGTTTTTAATTTTTATGACAGTGCAATTATTTTTAAGATAAATAAGAAATATTTAAATATTTTTTTGAAATATGGGCAATAAGTGACGAAAATTATATATATATATATTTATTTATTTAATTATTTATTTTTATACAAGAGCTGGGGTGTAGGCCAGAGGTGTGGGAGGGTGAGAAGATTCACCAGAGACAGAGCGGGGAACAGAACAGACAGACTGATGAAATACACTGCTGAGGGGAGCAGCGGGCATGACAGGAGAGGTCTGCGGCACCATGTGGGATTCTCACTGGCTGGCCGGGATAGAACCTGTGCTGCTGAGGCTGCAGACAGCTTCACAGTGAGGTGCTCAACTTGCTGTGCCACTGGGGAGGCTGAAAGATAGGTATTTTTAAGTGACTTATTTTATTTTAAAAAAATACTGATAAAGCATGAATCAACCATGCAGAATCTCAATTATTCAGGAAATTCTATCAGGCATATGAGATTAGAATCTATTAATTATATAGAAGGTGAGATATTATATTAAATTAGTTTTAACTGGTTGCACTTGGTATTTATTTAAGGGAAAGTAAAAGTACTAGTTGTACTGGAAAAACTAACCAATTAGTTTCAAATTCTCACTGATAATCTTAACTTTACATAATGCAAAGATAATTTATTTTTCTTGTACTTCATATTATTATACATTCTCCAAATATACATTTCATATTCCATTCCCCACAAACTGCTAATTCTGAAGTTCATGTGTCTTCCTAATGATATGCCTCTGTGTAAACTATTTCCTCTAACTGGAGTGACCTTACCACTTTTCCTTGTAAAACAGAGATTTATTTATCTTTAATTTAAATGCCACCTTCTCTTTGAGATTTTCTATGCTTATTTCTGGTTTAAATTAAACTATTTCCCCACTATTCTTAGGAACAATGTTACCACTTTCAGCATTTATGAAATGCCTCATATTTCAATTATGAGCTTCTAGAGGTTGAAGACAGTATTTCTTTCCTCCCTCTATCAACTGCATAACATGTACATATTTAGAGTTAAATAAATTCTGTTTAAATAAATTTAATCTTATCATCTTGGCAATTTTTATAGCAGTGAAGATAATTCTGAAAAATATTTAGTAATTTTGTGGGTTTGTATATTATCTAGAGATACATAAAGAATAGAGGTTAAAATGAAGATTGTAATGATACAATGAATCATTTGAGTAAATGAAATTTTAAATAAATTACTCATTTAAGGACTGCATGCTAAGGGTATCTAATGGTTTTCTACTTTTGTCAATAATTTGGTAACTGTTGAATTTCTTAATATTCAAAATGGAAAAGCCTAGATTATTTGGAGCAGTAATATTTGATTGCAATCTAGGATTTGAGGGTTTTCATGAAAGTCTACAAATAATGTTTAATTTATACTTAAATCATCCCTATTGAGTATATATTTTATTAGGATTGCTTTGAGAAGTAGCCTTTTAGACTTTTTCATGGAAACGGCATGATTCAATGTTTGAATAAAAGAATGATAAATCCTTTTGGAAAATTTCATTCTTATATAATTTGAGCAGATAATCTGGTGTTAATAAATTGCTATAAATGAAATCAAAATGATCAAATGTTAACAGTAGGTATATATATATATATATACTTTTTTTCTTAAAAGAGAACGTCTGTTTCTGGGCCTTCCCGGTGGCACAGCAGTTGAGAACTGGGCTGCGAAGTTGCCCGCAGCCTCTGCAGCACTGGTTCGATCCCTGGCCACTGGGCGAGGGTCCCACATGGTGCACAGACCTCTCCTGCCTCCCACTGTTCCCCTCAGCAGTGTACTTCTTCATCAGTCTGCCTGTTCTGCTCCCTGCTGTGGCTCTGGTGAATTCTCTCACCCTCCTGTGCTTCTGACTATACCTAGTGCTTGTATAAACAAACAAACAAACAAACAAATAAATAAATAAATAAATAAATCTTTAAAAACTAAAAAAAAGAATGTTTCTTTAATCAGATTGTCAAAGTGATTTGTGATATCAAATAAACCATTACAGAAAGTATGTAGGTAAGCACATACTGAAAATTTACGTACAATTTCAAGAACATTCTTATATTGTTAGCAGGTTTTGTGTTTGTTTTAAAAAGTAAAGAAATGACACTTAAGGAGAAATTCAAATTTACAAAGAAAAATAAAGCAGAGTAACATTATGGAAATGAGGGATACAGAACACTCAACTTGATGCCTGGATAAAGTGAGGCATCTAGATTAGATGAGAGATAATAACACATGTTTAGGTGAAGTATAAATATAGGACTTGTGTCTGGAGTATGAAAGCATGGGAATTGTATAGAAATATTAACAAGAATTGAATTAAAATCTCTGTGTTAAGATGAGTACTAAGATGGAACCAAGTTCTTGTTTCGAGTTTTGTAAACTTCTGCTTCTGATAGATTTTTATAATGTATTATATGAGTGGAGAGCTAGAGTTTAGAGAGCTCAGTGAATTTAGTAATACAAATCTGGTTGTCTATGCATCTGTGCTTAGGTATTGTGACCACAGAAAAATAACCTTACAAGTTACTGGACTAAACAGTATTGTCAATTTTAGAAACCTTTATGAAATACACTTTTCAGTAATTACAATAAATGTGGAAGATCATACAAGAGATGTCTATTAGTTTGTATTAAGACATTTTGAAATATAAAAGAAAAAAATCTTAAAAGAATAAAACTTAAAGAAGTTGCAAATTATCAGTCAACTCATTAATGTTTTATCTTAATATGATATTGATAGTTTCTTGAGATGAGTGAAATAACTGGATGACTATAGAAATAAAATATTAGGATGGTTTTTTTTAAGATTTATTTATTTATGCATACAAGAGCTGGGGTGCAGACCAGAGGTGCAGGGGGTTAAAGGATTCACCAGAGACAGAGTAGGGAGCAGAACAGGTGAATTGACTGAAATGCACTGCTAAGGGGAACAGTGGGCCAGACAGGAGAGGTCTGTTGTACCATGTAGGTAACCCCATCCTGGGATTGAATTTCTGCTGCAATGGCTGGTGGTAGCTTGATAGTACTGTGTCTTAACCCCTGTGCCACCAGGGAGGCCCCAGGATTGAATTTGAAATGGTTTGTTGGCATTTTAATTTATCCAGATTGTTCTTAGAATGAATGCCATCTAGATAAAGAAATATTTTTCTTCTAATATGGAATATAACTGTGCAATTGCAAAGGCAAGCCAACATTTTATAAAAAGAGGGCAGAATACAATTTTTTGTTCTTCTTTTTAAAAACATGAGTACTTTCCTATCTCATTATGATAGGTTAGGTGTGTAATGATATACACTTTGGTCTCAACACATTACCTAGATCGACTTGATGGAGCATAGGATTCTTACAGCCTTTCAAAAGAAAGATTTAAGTTTAAGATAGACTGAAAAAGGGCGTGAAGAGAAATGGATTAGCTGATGATGTGTTGCATATCCATATGAATAGTTATTATGCTGACTAGATGAGGTACATTTTTCAAACTCTAAATAGGATGACTGGTGGATGGTGTAAATTTCATATTATTATGTAGATCTCTAAGGCAGAGATTCCAAGGAGTTCACATTTGAAACCACAAAAAGACTAAAGAAAAAATGTGGAAATGCCATTGAGTTGCTGGTTTTCATAACACCAACTGGCACACTTTACTTCTTGGGCTCACATGGACTACAATTCAATTTCTGTGGATGAAATCTGAATCTTTTGAGGAAATCTGGCAATTAAATGATTCTGCTTCATGAAGATTTTTGTTTGTTTTTTAAGTTCGAAGTAATGTATTTTCTTTTACCAATCATTTATTTGAATGTTTTCTTTAATGTAAGTTTGTTGTTGTGAGGGGTAGTGATAAATGCTATAATTAAGAACATCTCTGACAACATTGTACTTCAGGGAATTCACTTTTGCTGTGCATCTTCTTTGAGACAGAAAATTCACAACAGATGGAGTGTTTTGTGCTAATCCCCTTATAATTCACTACCCAATATTGCAGGAAACCTTCACATAGTGAAATATGGCCTGACTTGATAATCATGTCTTCTTGATGCTTCTTTTAGCCCATTCATGGAGTGATACTGATGTGCCAATGACAATAAAGTCTTAAGACTTTGATTTGCTTTTTGAAATTTGTTCTAGAAAACTAAACCATTTTCTAGACAAAATCTATTTAAAAATGTTCTGTCTGGAAATCAAAAATTCTGACGTCCAATTTCATGGTTTCTATTTGTGGCAAATGGTGAGGCATTATTCATTTTATGGTAAAGTTTAGTAGCTCTCATAGCATTTCTCAACATGGGAATAAAGCAGTTTAATACAAGAAATCAAACGTCATAAATATAGGAATATCTATGGAAATGAAGATTAATCGGCACGGTTGCAAGCCACGAAGTCACACTCATTCCTCACTTCAGTAATGAACTGTGGCCATGTTGCTCACCACAAATTGAGAAAAAAATCCAGCCACCTGTGATTCTCTTTTTTTCCCACTTATGTCCTCTTTCCTTGTCCAGATTATTCTGAAATATTTTCAACATCAACTTGAGAACATAGAGAAAAATTATTTAAATTGACATTGCAATTACTGAGCTTATTGTATTTTTAAACAGATTTATTGAGCTATTGTTCCATACCCTAAATTTGTTCAGTTAAAGATTTTACTCCATGGATACTAGTATATATACAAAATTGTGCAGTCACCAATACTCTCATTTAGAATATTTTCTTCATGCCCCCCAAAAAACCTGAACACATTAGCAGTTAGTTCTCACCACCATCACCCTGCATGCCTAGTACTTAACAATATTTAACACTTCATGCAAGGTTTAATTATCATTTCCACACATGCATTATATTTGTTGGAGATATATAGACTTGTTTAACAAGCATTTTATTGAGTATCTCCCAGGTGTCACACAGAATCATAACTATTGAATATAGAAAAATTAATATAATACTGGATCCAGCCTCATAAGAAAGCTGCTATGTTCAAATAATTCTATAAAAATGAAATATTTTAAGAAAGATGCTTTAATTTTTTTGTATAATCTTAAAGAGATATTTTGTTAAATTTACCTGGGGCATGAACACATAGAAAATTAATTTTTATATATTTTTTAAAGATGTATTTATGCATACAAGAGCAGGAGTACAGGCCAGATGTGTGGGGGGTAAGAGGATACACCAGAGACAGAGTAGGGAACAGAACAGGCAGATTGACTGAAATGCACTGCTGAGGGGAGCAGTGAGCAAGTCAAGAGAGGTCTACTATGCCATGTGCGTTGTTCCCTGGCCAGTTGGGGATTAAACACGTGCTGCAGAGGCTGCGGACAGCTTCATGGGTTGTCTTAACCCCTTGCGCCACCAGGGAAGCCCTAATTTTTATCTTAAAATATGTACTTCATGTAATACTGACTGATACAGCTTATTTCAGACTTGAAGTCATAGTATTTTGAGATATATAGATTATACTGATCCTGGAAACTTGATAGTTTAAAGATGAAGTTTAAAGAATGATCACTTCAATTTTTTTCATGGTTTAGATCTAATTTTGTCTCTAGAAATATTACTGGGTTTTTAAAATAGTTTCCAGGATCAACTCATCCAATATGTTATAAAGCGTAGGACTCCTTGAAGGTTATTTACTCTAAGTTAATAGTAAAGAAGACTAGCTTTTCAGATAGATCTAAGATGAGTGCTACCCTTGTCACTTTCTTTTCTGTAACATTGTTCTCATCAAATATTTGATGTATTTCAATATTTGTATGCCAGGCACTGTTTTCATTTACTGTTTGACAATCAAGCTTTTTAAAGTCATTTTTGAAGTAGATGGACATAAACAAGTAAGCCCAGGCTACCTGATTGATTGTCCCCCTTTGACCACATCTCTCTTTGTAACAACACTGTTGAATGAAAAGTTGCTGTCACCTCCTATCTCCCTATCATACCATAATATATCAAATTTTCAGTTTCATAGTTTTCTGCATGAAGTATCTGTTTTCTGTGTATATTTCTTTTAGACATTTTCCATTCATGTTTTTGGTCTTCAGTAAGTACATGTGGCCGTATTTTGTATGGTGATGACTGAACATTGCTTGTCCCTGTTGTAATATTTTTCCAGTTCAGAGTTTAGCACTTTAGGCGCTGATATACTTCAGTATATTTATATGAAGACATTTTATGTAGTAGATTTTATGATCTCCATTATAGCACACTTATTATGATTTATATATTTATATTTTAGTTGTGGTTAATGGCTACTGCAGAATGAAACTAATAGGAGCATCAATTTCCAAAGAAAGAGTTCCCTATTTATTATGCATGCCAAAACTACAGACAGAGCAATTAAGAGATCATGTACCTGTAGAATGGAGGGGCTTCTATTAAATATGTAGTTTTTGTGGTTATAAAAAAAGTAGGACTTTCATTCTATTCTCCGTCCCCACTCATTGATCACAAATGAATCCTTCTTGTCCTAACACTGGCGGTAAAACAAAGTCCCATAGGACTGTCTCAAGTGGGAATCACCAATAGAATTGAAAGCCACTTTGCCTTGCAAAAATAGAGCGGCACTCAGAGTTGTAAAGATTAAAGCTTAAAGCCTATCTGAAAAGAGCAAGGAGGCAGGATGAGGCTAATTTGGCAGAGGATATTTGAACTCAGTGGGTTCTCTTAATGCTTATTTCAATTCATTGTGTGTTTATATGTGTGCTTGAGATAGTATCATCATCAGTGTTGTGTTTAGTATAGTTTTCACAGAAGAATAAATGTAGGAAATTTGATGTTCAATGGATCATTCATTCAGTGTGGCCTTTTCTTTCTTCTATATGACTCATGGCCATATTTTGTAGCTCCGAATGCTTTCTTATAAAATATATTTGTCTAAGATTAAAACATTTGAGATCACTTTTTAGTATTGTTATTTTGTGACTATGAATCTAAACTATAGCCACTCAGTGGATGTGTTAAGTGCTTATCCAGGCCCAATAGCAGGCAGCCTGTAAGTAGTCAGTCTTCTCCCCACTCTGCAGAGTAAAAAGCTGTTATCCTCACTATAAAGGTGAAAGTACTGTAGCTCATTAAACTTAATTTATGCAATGTAAGACAAGTAAGAATATTTAATTCAAATTCTGATCCCTGTTTAAAAAAAAAAAAAAAAGCCTCACTAAGATGAAACTCCTTGAGTAGGTAAACACTTTTAGATAAGGTAGTATGATCTCTTCCTGGAAGTGACAAGTTATTAAGAGCACATTTTCTAGTTTAAGTGGATTTTAGTAACACTTGTTTTGATGCTTGTTTCAAGTGTCTTAATGGAACGTATGAATATATTAAGGAAATTTCAAAGTAACAAAGTTTTAGATCATTTTTATTATCTTTTGATGGGTTATATAGCATACCTTTCACACAGAAACAAATATCCACTTTGATCTCAATATAATCACGGTTATGTTAAGAGGAAAGCACTAGAAATTAGTTTTTGATCATATTTTCCCACTTAAGGTACCTCCACACTTTAAGAAACAGTAAATCTCGAGAGAAGCATGTCAACTGAGCTTACGATTTTGTATCCAATTTTTCAACTTTTCATGCATCTAGCTTTTAGCCAAGTTTGCTGAGCATCAGATTCCTCAGTCAACAAAGTGCTAAACTTCATAACTCTGAAAATGTTCTTTTAACCAACAATTAGTGTTCTTCAACTCAAGTGGAATTGCAAAACTTAAGAAAATATAAATACAATCCCCTATCAGTGAACCAGGCTGCTTTTATTTTAATCTCTTTGGGGATACAAAGTAATAAAAATATAAATATGAAGTAAACATCCTACACAATGTGTTTTAGGACTACCAACTAGGGGAAAACAAAGCATTGATGTTGATGTCAGAGTATCCACATGTTCTGGCTGTATAAGTATTTTATACCACAAATGAAAAATTTGTATAATATTATTCCAACATATTTATAATTTGTGAAACAAAATTTAAATTAAAAAAAATGTTTCCAACGTCCACTTCAGTTTCTATCATTTACTTGATATTTCTATTCCTCAAATCCAGGATAGCTTGGTTATTGCAAATAATAATTCTACCCATAAAGATGAATCAATTCAGAAAAGAAAATTATTTTTAATTTAAAGATCCATCTTAAATGTTATACTATTGGCAAAAAAGTATGCGTGCTATTTCTAATTTTAATTGGCTATATATTTATTTGTTAGACTGTTTCAGTGAAGAAATCAATACCAATGATTCTAATTTCTTTTTAAGAGTAGCAAAGATTTATAAAATTAATTTAAATGATAGAATGCTATTTTGCAGTGAGATACATTGTCAATTACATTTTCCATAAAGCTATATGCTAGTTTGTTTTGATTGAAGTAACATTGTTTTACAACACTCTATATAATTCAGAGGTGCAGGCTCACACCTCTTCAAATGTAGGTCACCAGACCACACCAATTACCAAGGTACCTGTAGTCCTCCATCATAGTCCTCCAATTAAATCAGCTATAATGTCTTCACAAGTGTATATATCTATAATATGCATGCAAATTATGCATTACATAAAATAGGCATTCATGTAATTATGTAAATTTGCATGGGGAAAGTGGAAGAAGTACATTGTAGTGATAGGACTGTCTTCCTCTAAATAAATTTACTGATAAGTTGTACCTGTTTTTTATTTGAATTACCTATAAGAATATTTTCTCAATCACATGACAAAGTCCTGCATCCAGTTTTTCTATAGCTTCTTTTCTCTCAGGATTTCATGCCACACAAGACTGGAAAATTGAAAAGGAGTGAGATCATGGCAAAATAATTGACATCCCTTTAGGTTTTCCCCAAGAGAATACTTGCATAATAACTTAAATCCCCCGATTTAGGTCTCACAGTTTAGCTTGTCAATATGTAATTATGATTCCAAAACAAAACAGATTACTTTGCAGTTATATTGAGGATACTGTCATACTAAATAAAAAAGAAACATTGACTTGACAAAGGGAATGTCTCATTAGTAGCTTCTTATTCAATGATCTGCCAAGGGTAGAACTCCACTGTGAATGTTATCTTTAATAATCTTGAGCAATATCCTCCAGAGGTTCTATAATAGTTGTAAAGGTTTGAATCTACAACCATAAATATAACTGCTACAATTATGTACATCATTAAAAGAAATAAATGTACACCAACTAATATGTCTGCATTGCTGTGTGCATGGATGTGTACAGAAAGCTTTATAACAATAAATATACACAATTACATATATATATAGACTTCATACTTCATTTATAATGAACACTTTTTTTTTTTTTTTTTTTTTATAGAGGCATGCTTTATTTATTTGTTTGCTGGTTTGTTTGTTTGTTTTGTTTACACATGCACTGGGTACAGTCAGAAGCGCGGGAGGGTGAGAGAATTCACCAGAGCCAGAGCGGGGAGCAGAGCAGGCAGAAGGACCGAAGTACACTGCTGAGGGGAGCAGCGGGCGGCAGGAGAGGTCTGCACGCCATGTGGGACCCTCCTCTGGTGGCCGGGGAGCAGCCGGGGATCGAACCGGCGCCGCAGAGGCCGCGCGCAGTTTCGCAACCTAGCGCTCAACCGCTGCGCCACCGGGGAGGCCCCCTATAATGAACACTTTTGATGATAGCTTATCAACTTTGAAGTCTAAAGGGTCTAAAGGAAATTAACAAAAAATAAATATTTATATTTTAATAGTTAATTTTGAATTAAAATATGGTTTTGATTTCTGATGTTGATTATAAAAGTAAGAACTATGAGCTTTGGACAGATAAAGAAAATCTTCCACTTTTTTCTCTATTGTGATATTTTTATGGTAATTGTTCTTTTTATTTAGGATAAAAATAATCCAAAATGTACAACTTACATGCTCTAATATAATGTGCTATTTCCATTAGCTCTTTGTAGTAAGAAACACATAATAATGTATTTATTAAGCAGTCTTATCTGTAAGGCTACCCTAATTATTGGGTATAGAATATATAAAAATATGACCATACCCATAAAATATGTGATATATATGTGTGTGGGTGTGATATAAATGTGTGTGTGTGTGTGTGTATATATATATATGGTATGTGTGTATGATTTCTTCTCATTGGACCTGTCTAATGAGACTCTCACACTTGTAATTTATTATATTATGAAACTACAGTAAATTAAACAAAGAAGAAATGCAGCGTGTTTTGAGTGTGAATTAAAGATTCTTGAGGTAGTTGGATGGAAATAGTCAATCTATATCTCTGAGGAAATAATAACTTAGCTAAGAGCTATACAATGAAAAGGTGTTGATGGCTACAGATACTATGCAGTGAGAATTAGGAATAGTAGTGTGTGGAGGGAAGTAAGAAGAAGGCATGTTAAAGGAGCTAAATGAAGGCACTGTGTTTGAAACAGTTATTAAAGGGGAGAGTGGTAGGCATGAGGGGTTCATGTAGGGTCTTGTGGACAGTCAAATGTTTTTCAACCTTATTCCAAAAGCAGTAGAAAACTTTGCCAGCTTTTAAGTAAATGATGGAGAGATTGACCATGAGGAGGAGTCAGGAGAGGCAGCAGTAAAGACACTCATATTTTAAACTGAAAAAACTGGTGGAAATATTATTCCATTTCCTTAGGTAGGAACCACTAGTAGAATGATGGCCTTTTTTGAGAAATACGATTGGATTGTGGAAGAAATACAATTGGACTGTGCAAGAACCAGGAAAAAGCTAAAGCTGAATATGTAAACATGAGTATTTTCCATGATAATTATCCCTGTTTTTCTAGGCCACTCAATTTCCTCTTCTAAGGAATTTAGTTATGATAGAATCATTTAGGTTTAAAGTAATGTAAGCTTCTATGAAGCAGGGAGGGCAGGGCAAATGTCGCACTGTAGGTTGTTGAAGAGTAAAAAATCAGGATGAAAACTGACAGGGATGTGACATTTTGATGACTCTTGGATGGAAAGAAGGAAAAGTGATAGCTAGACAGACTGGTTTGTGGAAATCATTTCTGAGGATAAACAGGATTCAAACTATCTTTGAATTAAAAGCAAATTATGTCAGTTATTTCCCACATAAAAAGAGATTGTGTTAATGACAGTAAGGTATTGAGAAGGTTAGAGAGATTGGAATATATAGGACAAAAGATTAAATAACAAACACTCCATTTGATAAAAAGTTTATGAAAAGAGGATGTGTTGGTAACTTATAGATCATCAATTTAAGGTTATTCTCTGCTGAAAACTTCTATTATATTTTTATATAAGTAGGCTAGATCTGATGCATGGGATTTGAGGCTTGTTCAGTAAAGAAAAGAAGAGAACTAAGATTGTGGATGGTGGAAGTCAGAACCGTTGTTAGAGACGACTGAAATTAGTTGGTAAAAGTGGCTGTGGAGAGCCTCGGCATTGGCGCAGTGGTTGAGCGAGGGGCTGCGAAGCTGCCCGCAGCCTCTGCAGTGCTGGTTGATCCCCTGCCCCAGTGAGGGTCCCACGTGGCATGCAGACCTCTCCTGCCGCCCACTGCTCCCCTCAGCAGTGTCCTTATCCAGTCTGCCTGTTCTGCTCCCTGCTCTGGCTCTGGTGAATTCTCTCACCCTCCCGCGCTTCTGACTGTACCCAGTGCGTATAAATAAATAAATAAATAAATAAATAAATAAATAAATAAAAGATCTTAAAAAAAAAAGAAAAGTGGCTGTGGAAAGGGTAGTACAAACTGACCTGAAAATCAACGTAGTTGTTACCAAGCAAAGATCAGCTTCCACTTGAGACTGGCAGCCACAAATGTGTAGTTGAGCATCTGTCCTTGTTATATGGTATGATTTTTCTGCAATAATAGTAGCTTGGGTGCAGGCATATGGGAAGCAGAAAACTGAATTTATTGAGCAGTGGTGTTTTCCTAGGTGGTTTTATCCAGAAATGGCAGTGAGAATATTGACTGAATATATTTTAGAACAGACTATAGAATTTTAAAACTAAGAATAGGAGAGGAAAATAAAGCTAGAGAAGTAATGGAGAGAGAAAGTAATGGGGAAAAAATAAACTACAGGCTTTATAAGGAAAAACTGTAGTGGAATTTTTAGGATGCCTGTTGATATGCAAGTGATGTTGACTGATAAACTGCATTTCAGTTGATTTTATATCAAAAAAATCATCAGTTCCCAACTAAATACCCTTAATTATGTGACGGCCACTGGATAGCAATAACTATAAAGGTGCACACAGTAAATCACTTTTCAATTTATAAAGCATTGCAATAACATACATTATCTCATCTTTGCATTTCATGTTGATACATAATTAAACACTGTGGTAGAATCTAAAGATACAAGGTGACCAAGATACGATCTTTGCCTTCAAATATTCAAAGGCAATAGAAATTCTATTTAGTAAAGCCACACAAAATTTTACATACAAAGTGATAGTTGCACTAGATCCTAATTGAGAATAGAGAAACTCAGAGGATTTAAGTGATTTACTCAAATGTATATGGTCAAAAAGAAACAGAAGTCAAAGTAGAATTCTACTCTTCTGACTCTAAATCCTGTTACTTTGTGTTCCCCATATTGATGCAATGTTTGAAAGAGCACATATATTTGAAGTTGAAGTTACTACCAATTTGCTACAGAACAAGTAGAGAATTGTGACATTTTACATGTCATCAAACTTGCACATTAATTCAGTTATAAACAATGACATGTTTGTTCCATGTTCTAGTGAGGATAGCCAGAAACAATAAATTGGATTGAGAGACTGAAAAAAAAAAATAAATGTTATTTTTATGCACAGGCATTTGACTACTTTATGACTTCTGAAGAATTATTTGCCCATCCACTGTTGAGATTTCTCATTTGTAATTGAATATGAAATACATTTATCACTCTATCTCACAAACATGGAAAATGGCTAATAGGAATAATTATATAAAACTAACAATCTTTTAGCAGTTGAACAGTCAAGTGATAATGAGAGTGGTAGCTAGGAATACAACTAATATGTAGGGTAAAAGAGGAAAATTATTTCTTATGGCAAGACGGTAAAAAAAAAATCAAAACTATTTAATTGTCAGTTTTAGTTTAAATGCAGCTTCCAAAGTCTTTGATAATGCCCTTTATTTTGCCATAACATTCAATCTCTGGCTATTAAGTTTTTCCATATTCAGTTAGGTGGACAAATCATTCTGACATGTCTGAATTGACAAACAAAAAATAAAAAAAAAATTTAGATTGCATGTATCAATCGCTGATAAAGCATCTTCCAAAGTGTTGGAATATTATTTGAGACAAACCATAACAACTCACTATAGTTACCTGGAAGACTTGAATCAGAACAGTATCTGATAGAATAAAGTGAATAGTATACTTTTTGGGGGGTAAGACAACTTACAATGTCACAGAGAATTCTCTCATAAGAAAAATAATTTAAATTTTATTGGGCCTCATCTAATGTATTTTGATGAAGCAAAAGTACTTAAAAACTAATTTAAATTAGTGGTAAGATTTTGATTCTGTTATGTCTGATAATGTTAAAAAATTATGATTCTATAATAACTATCCATTACTGAATAGTCAATATATGAAAATTAATAGATTCCCATCAATTTTGAGGCTTATACATTCAAGTCAATTTTGCCTTCCCTAATTTTGCCTTCCCATTTATTCAAATATATTTTTCTAATTGAAAAAATGGAATGAATGCCTCCTTATTCTTTTGTCTTATAATTGTCATATGTGGATGCTATAGTTTTATATTTCTGTAATTCTTTATATTCAAAACCCATTGTCTAAATTTATCACATACTGAAGCTAACTACTTACCTTTCCACTTCCAAAATTTTCATTTGCCTTTGATTGCTTTCACTATAAATCTTCTCCAATTAATCTTAATGAAAATACATGTAGAGATAAAGATTCACATTTTCTTATAAGAAATGATGCAGAAAGATCCCTAGTCCTCCCTGCCCAGTTTATCCAGTGGTAACATTTTGCAAAACTGCAGTACACTCAATGACCAAGAAAGTCACAACAATGCATCCACCTATCTTGTCTATATTTCACCAATTTAAGTAGCTAGTTATGTGTTTGTGTGTATGTGTTTTGTGAGTGTATATTTTGTGTATTTAGTTATATACAATTTATTGCTTGGGTAGATTCATGCATCCACCACAACAGTCACGATATGGAGTAGTTTCCACAACACAAAATTCTCTATTGCCCTGTAAAAACATAAACACCTCCTTCCCATCACCCTCTACTTTCCCTATCGCTGGTAATCACCAGTGTGACTGCATTTCTTAATTTTTGTCATTTCACAGGTGCTACATAAATGGAATAAAACTATGTTTTCCATTTTTGTGTCAGTTTTGTTCATTCCACATAATTCCCTAAAAATTTGTCCAATGACTTTGTGTATCAATAGTGTGTTCCACTTTCCAATTGAATAGTATCCCATGGTAATATCAGTTTGTTCATTCACTAGTTGAGGAACATCTGGGCTATGTCCTATTTTGCTTTACTAAAGCTGCTGTTGAACATTTGAGTGTTTATGTAAACATAATTTTCTGTTTCTATGGGATAAATGAACAAGATTAAAATTGCTGAGTCATATGGTATTTGCAGGTTTATTTCTGCAGATTTTATGAAACTGTTCCATTTTCAGAGATAGTGCACCATTTCACATTCCCACAACAATGCAAGAATGATCCAATGTCTCCACATCACAACCCCCATTTGGTATTGTTTTAAATTAAATTTTAATCATCCTGTCTCTTATCTAATAAACCTACAAATGTTCTGAATTTTCATCATAATTAGAAATGCTTCACAACCAATAAATGACTAACAAAAAATCTACAGATGGTGATTTGACTATGCAACATTTTGAGTAGGGAGTAGACAGTAAGATAACATTAAGAGTAAGATGTCTCTATAATGACATTGAAAAATATTCATGATATATCTTTAAGCGGAAAGAACTTTCAAAATGGTATATATTGTAATTATATAAAGAGAACAACTGCAAATGTTAAATATGTTTCATGTTGAGAAGTAAAAACATGAGCAATTTTATAATTTATTTTTATCATCTGAATTTTTTTTAAAATGAAAGTTTGTAAAGAGAAATAATAGTTAATGAAAACTCCAGCTATACCAACATTTCATGGTGCATATTGCTTAATATTTGACTATCAAGACCCATCTTAATTACCTCCAAGCAGTGTTCTGAGAAAAGATTCTCCTTTTGAGAATTCCTATTTTCACCTTTTCATTTCCAAACTTATATCCCTCCTTTCCTTCAGAATGTTACTCAAGATATGTATGGAGTTTCATAAATATAATTTGCTATTTCCCTCTTTTATTTCTATTAAATTTTAAAGAGATATTTGAATTTCTCCTTGCCCCTCTTCCTAATATACTGCAAATATCCTTACATACCACTTGGGGGGGGGTGTGTATGTGTTTGTGTGTGTGTGTGTGACAGAGAGGAGACAGAAATTGAGTTTATGTATTTGAATATCCCCAAGTCATACTTTAAATTTATTTTGACTACCACAAAATACAAAAGACTGAATATTTTATAAACACTAGAAATTTATTTTGGAGACTGAGAAGTTCAAGATCAAGCTGTCAGTTCAATTCCTGGTGAAGTTCTCTTTCAGATTTGCAGATGGCTTCCTTCACCCTGTGTTCTCTCATGGTGGAAAGAGAAATCAGGTGTCTTCCTCTTTAAATAAGGACACAGGCCCCATGGTATCGGGACTCCACCCTTATGACATAATTTAACATTTATCACCTGGGGCGAGGCTGATCACCAAATAGTCACAGTGCTGAGTAGAAATTCAGAGTGTGGACTTTGGTGGGGGGTATATTCAGCCTATAACTTGCTAAATAATACACAGTTGTTTACTGAGCAATTCTTTAGGCTTTAGTTGTTAACCCAAAAACATTTGATTTTGGTTGCAAATAAGCCTGAAAAACATATTTTTCAACTAAAATGCAGTTCTAAATGAAGCTGGCATGGATATAACTGTATGTGGTTTATATAATAAGAATTAGAATTTCACAGCACAAAGTCTATAAATGCTGGATTTTTTCTGTTTACAGTGATAATTTCTTACTGATTACAAAATTTGGTAGTAAAAGAAAAAGTCGCTGTATGTAATTTATATTTAGTTTTGGATTTTAAAACAGTGCACTTGACAGCTTTAAAGAAAATTTTGATGAGTTGTTGATATTAGTGGTAAATTGTGTTTCATACATATTGTTTCAGACATATCCCCCAGCCCATTATGCAAAAGATGTGTAAGGGCTTAAGAGGTCTATGCATATCTTTGTTAGGATCATGCACTTGCATTGTAACATTATTTGTTGAGGTAAAGTCTATTGATTTATTAGCTGAATGATGGAATTATTCAGTGTTGTAAAAATGAAAGGAATTGAATAATAATTGAAGGTCAACCTGCTACTGACATCCTGGTGTAATGGGTGGGAAAAGAAAAAGAAGACAAGTGCCAGGGGAAATGAAGCTGATTAAAATACCCATGCAAAACAAAGCTTAAAAATACATAAACCATGCGATGAACTTTGTATTCAAATCAAGATGAGCATTGTCATATATACAAACTCTTCCTCCAAAACTAAAAGGTAAACTCCTTGAGAAAGGACTAGTAATGTAGATTCCTTCATACTCTTTGTTGTACCCAGCACACAGTGTTCTTCCCAGAAAAACACTTGATGCACCTTTTGAATGGAATTGACTTAAATTGAACAGCACTGAATTGAATAAGATTTTTCCCTGAGGGCCCCTGGAATTCCAGTAAGCAATTGAATTTTAAGGATGTTTTTAAACATTAGAGGATTTTCTCCTGTTTTTCTATTCACCTAGTAGTTTAATTTTACCTATATTTTCTGCATAATTCCAGTGGATTTCCTGTGATCCTAACATCTGTTTCCACAGTTTACTAATTGCAGTTTGCTTTTATAACTGAAATGTCAGATAGTCTACATTAACATTTAAAACACTTTTATTTTACTCTTGGTATATAATTAAATGAATGCATCAGAAATGTGCATGTAATTTTTTATAAGAGGCTGTCTAACTATATTATAACTAGATGTTAAAATTATGATCTAATTTACCATCAAGACTGATTATTAATTTAGTTTCTAAGATATGAAAGACAATTCTACTTCATAACAACAAATAACAGGACATATCACTTTGACATATCAACTATTCAGGCACTGACAGTCAAAGCTACTGTTAGTAAAAGAAATGTATGTTAAAGATACAACAACTTTAGTGTAGTCATTTTTCTGCCTTTGTTTGAATGAGGTACTCACTTATCTTTCTATAACCTAATTGCTTAGTGTTAAGAAGAGGAGGGATAGTCTACTCAGATCATTTGCTATTTCTTTATTGGGCAAAGTGTGTATGTATAGAAAACAGAAATCATCTAAAGGTAACTTGCATCTTATGCAGGGGAAATTAGATTGCTGTCTAATTACCTGGAAGAAACTAAAAGTTCTCTATGTGTATTTATAGTAGACTTAGATTATTATTATTGTTGTTGTTGTTTACAATTCTTTAGCTACATTCTACTGTACCAAAAGTGAAGCATTGTTAGTGTTTTCTTTTTTTTAATAATAAAAACAAATATACACTCCTCAAAAGTATTTTTCAGTGTATTAGACTTACAAAGTTATTCTAGGACATAGAAATCTGCAGAGTACATTCAAAGATCAAATGACTTCAAATTGAACATTAGTTTTGTTTCTAAGAGTCATTTCAGAATTTTCTTTCCTTTTATTATTTTTTTAAAGATTTATTTATTTTTATACAAGAGCTGGGGTACAGGCCAGAGGCACGGGAAGGTGAGAGAATTCACCAGAGACAGAGCGGGGAGCAGAACAGGCAGACAGCAGAAATACACTGCTGAGGGGAGCAGCAGGGTGAGACAGGAGAGATCTGCCACACCATGTGGGATTCTCGCCAGCCGTCAGGGATAGAACTGGCACTGCAGAGGCTGTGGACAGCTTCACAGCGCAGCGCTCAATCAGCTGTGCCACCAGGTAGGTCTCTTTCCTTTAATTCTTGTCTTCTTTGTTCTCTTTCATAAATACTTTGCAGTTTTCATTGCATAAATCTTATATCCCCATGGTTTAAAAAAGCTAGTCCTCCCTTAAAAAAAAAAAAAAAAAAAGACAAAGAGGCCAGGAAAATTTAGACCCTTTGAGTCATTTTTATTTTTTTAAAGATGTATTTATTTATGCATACAAGAGCTGGGGTACAGGCCGGAGGGGGGTCGGGTGAGAGGATTCACCAGAGACAGAGTGGGGAGCAGAACAGGCAGATTGACTGATGTATACTGCTGAGGGGAGAGGCGGGTGAGTCAGGAGAGGTCTGCTGCGCCATGTGGGTTACTCCCTGGCCAGGGATTGAACTTGTGCTGCAGAGGCTGCAGATAGCTTCATAGGGTGTATCTTAACCCCTTGTGCCACCAGGGAGTCCCTGGGGTCATTTTTAAAGTGAGTTTCAGTTGTTGACATTTTGAGTCTTTCTAGCAAATGATGAAGACATAAACACTCTCTGTTACTCCTCACTATCCCACCCCCCATCTTGACTTAATCGCTAGATTGTTTGCTTTATATTATCAATGACTTGACACTTACATATCTTGTAACTATAATTTTCACATTCTTTAGTTTTATGATTAAGTGGGTTTAACTCTACCATCAGTAGCCAAATTCTTTGTTATGATTTATAGCTGATGGTCTGGATTTAGTTGTAAATGTTTCATGGTATAAATTTATTAATTTAATTATTATAGGTTTTGCCTGCTGATACACCATTACAAACAATGGTACAATGAACCATTAAAAAAAAAAAAAAAAGTACTTTCAGGAATTTTGCCATCTTGAGTTTCTCCCAAGCTCAGACTCATCCTGATTGATTTTCACCTCACATATTCTGCTTTTCACTTCTCCAAATCCCTTCCTTCTCTGCCATCCTCACACCACCCTCCTTCCTGGAGCAAAAGGTCTAACGCATAAACCAAGAATGTCTTCTCCCTGGCAAAGCAGTGGAGAACTCTCCATTTCTGCTCAGCTCTTTACCACCATTTTCTAAAAGCTGAGTGTCTCTCACAAGTAGAAGAAATATGTGGCCAGATGTTAAAGCAATGAATAATTGTCCATTTATATTTATATTCTGACAGGCCAGTGTTTTAAAAAGGATATATATATATATATATATATTCATATATATGTATGAATGTATGTAAATGTCTACCTATTTTCTTAAGGAACTTGGGAATGGCCATAAGTTTTGATCCACATGTATGGGATTTTATAAGATGACATTTTACCACAAAATAAGTCTTATAAATGTGATAAGATAACATTTTAACAAAAAATGCCACAAAAATAAATCTTATAAATGAGCATGAAAATGTTAAATGATAGAAGGTACTGAAAAATGAGATCATTAACTACATGAAAGGAGTAAAGCAGAATATCAAATATAAGATAGAGATAAATTATAAGCTTTTCCCACGCTAACATTAACAGCTATTCTGTCAAAATCTTCTACTCTCCCCAGTTTCTGTGAATTGAGAACTGAGAAAGCTAATTCCAGGAACTTGTTTCACTGCAGTTTCTTAGCTCCTTATATACACTTTTCTTTATCATATCCTATGACTCTTGAGGGCACACCATTCATGGCAATGAAAGAACAGTCTTTTCATAAAACTAGATAATTATTCCTCTGCACTTCAGTTACTTCAAATGTTCATTTATTTTCATGCTGTTTTGTTCTCAATATGAGGGTAGAAACTTTGTACATCAGCAAGTATAAATGTGAAGTAACAATTTCAAGACAGAATGTATCAACAAAAATGATTTATATAGCATTTTAATACCAATCAAACATGAATGAGTCTATTGTATTCAGAATATACATTTATTGATCTGAAACTGTTAAAAGAATATGTGGAGATTTTATTATATTGTTTTGTATCTATCTAGCTTCCTTAGGGAAGAATATTCTCCACATGATGTCTATCAGAGAGAAAAGAGGTTACATCTGTGTGGATGAATATAACCCTTCCATTGTTTTATGGACAAAAGAAAAAGAAAATCCTCAGGGTATAAATTAAAAAAAAACCTCCATTATGTGCATGAAGAGTTTGAATGAGTTTCATTTTTTTTTATTTGCATCTCTGAGATGGATGAAATGTGTGGAAAATATCACTTGTGAGATATAAAGAACTCTATTGACTATGCATCTGGAAAAAAGCAAGTTTTTGTATTTCATCGACTAGATGAAATATTTTTATGAATAATATAATAATTTCAAAGAGAATTCAGATAACTAGGGAAAATGCACATTGTTCTCCCTATTTTAAAATGCGCTTGCATTTTCAGAAGAAACTATTTGTCATATCAGTAGTATCACGTAGTAAACCTCCCTCCTCTCCTTCTTCAGTCTTTTTTTTTTTTGCCATATTAAAAAAATACACCTTTAAAATCTGCCAAGCCATTGGTAAGAGATATCAAAAATCCTCACAGAAAATATTGAAACAGGAAGTCAATGTCATTGCTCCTTTTAGATCTGCCAGCTTTGAAGTTACATCTGTTTAGTTTATTGTCAGTAGCAAGCCCTTTGATTCATCGTACTATTGTTTCTTAAGCATAGACTATTTGCCAGGCACATTTTAGCCCATGGGGATACAAAGGATAATGGATGAACAATAGCTTTTACAAAAGGCTGCTGTAAGGGAGGGTAGAACAAATAAATTATAAAACAGTACTGCTATATAAATAATAGTTCAGTTACAAAAAGTGTTCTGATGAAAATAAAACTGGATAATATGCTTCAAAAAAGTGGGGGTGGGTGGACAGCCAGGCTGCTAATTTAGGATGACTAGATAAGGTAACATTCAAGTCCAACCTTGAGAAGAAAAATATTTCAAGGAAGGAACCATGGTTTTGGCTGAGATCATTACAAAATAGGATCATGCAATTGCATTGAAGTTTGAATGGACTTATCAGGAGCAAAACCACTGAGGGGGATGCCACATAAGCAAAACTCAGCCTGGGGGATGATGAACAATCATCAGACCACCAGCGCCTTGTTCTGAAAATAAGGGATGTTAGGTTTTATTTTACCCACAAGAAGACAAGTGAGGCTAAAGGGAAATGAAAGATACTTCTTTATATTTCTTCTTTCTCACATGCATCACTCTGGCTTGGCAGACATGACATTCCAGGAGCTTCCCTGTAGATGCAGGGAGAGGAGTCTGGAATTGAGAGTTGCCACCGAGGCAGGAGATGGTTTTCACCTTAATAGGAGCATAGTCAGAGAGGCTGAGTGGATGTTCCATTTTGGGAATGGAGCCAACAAGAACTGCCAATAGATTGAATTTTTATGGCGGAGAGAAGGAGAAGGAAGAACAGATGATTCTTAGGTTTATGGCCTTACAAACAGGTAGAATGTGATTGATTTTAAGAAAATTGAGAAATGGAAACAGGACAAGAACCAGTTTACTGTTAAATATATTCATATTATAATGATCCCTGCTTATTAATAAATGGGCATAATTTAAATGGAGTGACAACACTTTAAATTGAAAGCATCTAATTCTTTGTAAGGACATGGATCAACAGACATGCTAGGCAAGGGTGCAGAGTGACCAAGCCTAAAATATTAACAGGTAGCACTATTTATACATTTTGAAGTGCTATAACTATAGGAGCCAAATTAATTCAATCTGAGACACATTTGCACTCCATGCCTCTGGGTCTCCAGAGCCTTCAGATGTCAGCCACGGCCACTTGTCCTCTACCTGGAGAAATAGCTTCCATTCCCCAAGGAGTTGACACAGCAAAAGAAATTCTCACTAGAAAATGTGACTCTTATTACTCATTTCCTGAATCTCAGCTAGGTCCCTATTCCCACTTTTTATAGCCAAGTAGATTATCTGTTTGTATCTTCTGAATGTACAATTGATTTCCTCGAATAAACCATTGTGTAATTCATTGTATGTAACTGGTTTGAGTTGTGAGTGAAGACTTCCAGACAGGTGGAAGTTAGCACACTGAGACCTGAACTTCACCTAAATTATGCAGGAAGAAGTGGGAAGGAAAAATGCTAGTTCTATTTTAGATAAGTAAAGGTAGAAAAGTATAGAAGACAACAAATTAGACATAGCAACTTCTGCTCTCATTCCTTAGGCCTGAATGGTATCCAGCAAAACCCAAGTATGATAAATAAACTTCTCAAAAGTCAATAAATTTGACTAGAAATAAAGTTGAACTATGAATCTGAATTTTGTTTAGGCTATTATGTCAAATATAGATTCAAACATAGCAAGTATATACATCATATGCACACGTGTATATACACATGGACCCCACATTTAATAAAATACTAGTGTAACCAAGTTTTATTCTCTCTCATCTGGGAGGACTCTTTGCCCTTGTGACTCAGTTTCACAACTCTCCTACTTATTCAAAGGAGATAGCTTTGCTCTGACCACTCATGCATTTAGTGCATCTGCTTTACTGCGATCTATTTGTGTCTAAAACTAGGAGCTCTTTAAAGGTTTAATGATGTGTAAAATACAGCAGCCTACATGCTGAGCTCAGAAAAAATACATTAAAAATGATGTCATCAGTGATAACAGATTTACATTTTATTGTAAGTATGAATAGTTTCCTCTTTAAATATATCTTATATTTAAGTCCTTCTCTGCATCATACATGCAGTTCCTAAACTGCCTTATCCCAAATTTCTGATCTGATGTTGCATCAGACTTTAATAGGTAGACTGGAGTGAGGACTGTACATCGGTAGAACTGTGGCAAGGGCAGTGATAGTATTCAGACAAACTAAAAGGTATGACGGCCTTAAATCAAAAAGATATTTTAAATTATGACCTGAAGACAAAGATATTTTGAGTTAAATCTTCCGGTCCACTCTTCAATCCAAGAGTAGCTTGCAGCCAGTTTTACTAATTGGCCATTTATTTGAGCTCTCATAATTACCTACTGTGATATCCAGAGCTGACACTTCACTATTCACTGGGTGATCAGACTGTACAACTAAGATGAAAGGTCAATAAATGCAACCCAAGGAAGACAGTAGTGCTGGATTCAACATCTCTGAGAACCAAAAACAAGCTAACCAGACTCCAGTGGTGCAGTCTCTGTTTACAGCAAGAAAGGAGTCAACAAGAGCCGGCCCCTTGGAACATATTGGCTCCTCCTGATCTGTGTTTCTGCAAAACTCCTGGACAGGCAGCATAGCCACAGAGCCCCTCACCCTAAATCATGCTGTATGAAAGGACTCCCCATGGGGGATGAAATATAGAAAACAGAGGCCATACCGGAGCCTCCATTCTGTTTAAATAGAACAAAGAAGCATACATCTAACCCAGCCTGGGAAAATACATTCCTAAAGAAGGTGATTAGGACAGCTCTGGTTACGTGGACTTTTTCTGTCTTAGTCTTAAGCCCTTTTAAGGTCACTAACTGAGACTGAAAGACTACATATATGAGACTGTAATTTCCATTTCTCTCCTATATATGAAAACTGATACTCCTTAGCTCCTTATGTTAAAGCAACTGAAGATGTAGCCTCGTGAAATGAGAAGAGAATTGACTTTGTTTGATTCTCCATCCTCCCTTTCAGTTACTTGGTATCAAATAGTTACTTAACTCTTGTGAAATCCAGTTTTGCATTATTAAAGTAGATAAATGTCTCCATTAAGAGATTTGTAGGATTGGGCCTCCCCAGTGGCACAGTGGTTGAGTGCTGGGTTGCGAGGCTGCAGCCTCTGCAGCGCCGGTTCGATCCCCGGCCACCGGAGGAGGGTCCCACATGGCGCGCAGACCTCTCCTGCCGCCCGCTGCTCCCCTCAGCAGTGTACCTCGGTCCTTCTGCCTGTTCTGCTCCCCGCTCTGGCTCTGGTGAATTCTCTCACCCTCCCGCGCTTCTGACTGTACCCAGTGCTTGTATAAATAAATTAATCTTTAAAAAAAAAAAGAGAGAGATTTGTAGGATTAAATGAAGCAACATGTAATAAAACATTGGCCAAATAACAAGCATACCATATCTTCCAATAAAATGTCAAAAGTTATTTTTTTTTCTAATTTGTGATCATTGGAAAGGTTCAAGAACTGATTTATTGGTAGCTTATTCCTCTGTAATTCCTTATGTATTTTTTTAGATCAGCAAGTTTGCTACATACCAGCGAAGTGAATGTATTAACAGGTTTTAACAGGGTATAAGTCAATAGAAGAGTTAGGTGTTTTTTATTCTTTACTTTCCTGACAACTCCTTTCTAGTTGTGATCAAAGGTAAATCTTGTTACTGGAAACAACAGGTTCCAAACTCAACACACAAGCAAAAGTCAGTGGAAAATTTCCACTTCTAGCCTTTTAATGGTTTCTTCTGACCCTACCACTCAGGTCCTCAAAACTCTGCATTTGTCAGCTTTGTCACTGAAACAAATTAAGAACTCTCAACTACCACCAGGTAATTATGTCTCACTTCCTTGACGGAGCCCTCCATTTGGCTTACAGAATTTTCGTTCCCTTAATTACAACTAAAAACAATCTTAGGAACAACTTATAGAATAAGCCATTTGAACCTTTGCCCTAAGGAGTCTTGAGAACTAAATTTTAGCTTCTGGCTGACTGCTTCCAGAGTGGTCTGAAGGGAATCCAACATTTTCCAGACTAAGCCCATAGTTTGCATCACTGAGTTCTTTTACTGTTAGTGCCTGCCCTCTCTGCTTGAGGCGCTGACTTCGGCAATTGCTCCAGAGGAACTGACTGTGTACTAGGGCACTTTCTGAAAGTTTCAGAGAGGGAAGAAAGGTTTTTTATTTCTGTCTGTGCCAAAGAGGGCTTTGGGGGTATTTTCTTCCTCAGCAACTCTTTAACTCTCCCCTTGTGAAATATCTTTTTGTGTACTTTGCAGAGAATGGAATCTCACCAGAGGCCTCTGAAATGACTTCAGAAAAGAATAGATAGGAATAGAGTACAGTGTTGCCTCCCTCCACCCACTCACAGGGCAGCCATGGGACAGAATTTTTGACCTCTTTTTTGACTCTGCTGAAATTGTTATGCCACAAAAGAAGTTTTAAAAAGAACATATTTGTGTAAAAGTATGCAAAACAATGTGCAAAATCTGTATCTTTTTACTTAAATATTCTTTTATGTAATAACCGTGTGGTTTAGCAATAAAAATGAATGAAAATGTCAGCATAGCTGATTTACTGTCCTCCACATGCATTCTCTGTCCACAGTATGATCATACTTCTGGCATTGACTTTTGTATACATTTCTATCATTATCTGGATATATATTTATATCCATAACATAGCTTCATATATACTCACATATATGACAATGCTATTCTTAATATATCTTCTTCAGATGTCAATCACACTCTTAACCTTGTATAACAGCACACTACATATTTATGAATATTAATACAATAGACTACAGTTTTTTTTCTTTCAATTTTCCTTTGTTTTTAAAAATGCTTACCAAGTTTATAAAGGCATTTTCTTCTATCTAGTGTGGAAGAATGGTTCCTGTATAATAAAGGAAAAGCAGTTACAATCATTGTGTAATCATGTCCATTAAACTGGCTCTCTGCTCAAAAGCTAGTGGCTTGGTTTTTCAGCTTCTGTGCCACAGATAATGGGCCACGTTCAGCAACAATATCAACATTCATGAGCAAATGAGATGGCATGTTTCTCTGAAGTTATCTTTCTGTGAAGGGACTTTCTTTAATAATAAAATATTTCTAATATATAAATTCGTAAAATAGACCACACTAGGATCACTTTTTAATAGGGTTAATTAATGTAATGTTTTTAAATGATAAACTTGTACTTTAAAGAATTTGCAATGTTACCCATTTGGATTAACCATGTAAATTCTCCTACACATCTAGCCAGATTTTTCAAATAAATTGTTATCAGCTTCTATTACAATGTAATTATCAGGAAAGCTTTTTCCTGGTTTGTACAACAAAAATATACATTCTTTTTGTTTGTCTGCTGACAATTTTCCCCCATATTTTTGTCTCTAATCCTTTTGAACTTGAAAGGCTAAGTTACTTCCTCAGCAGTATTTGGGTGTCTCTAGTCCATAATCTTATTGATGGGCTTCTTTGTAATTTGTGAAGCAAAATTAAAATCGACCTGTAATCTGTTAAAACAGTGCTAAGCATTCACATCAACCATTAGCTTGGATAACTCCTTTATCTTTGTGAAGAAGGAAAGGCTCTTAAGTATTGATTTTAAATAACAAAGCATAGCTGCCAATCGAGTTGTACCTGTAACACTCTTAGGTTCATTGTTTTATTCTTCCCACTTCATGGTTGCCCTTTTTGTTAAGAAATGATGCACTCTTTTGTCTCAAGGAAACAGTGTAGATTTTTTTTTCCTGCCGAACAAAAGTTTGTCAAAAGATATGTAATAAAACAATGTAAAATCATGTTAGAATTTTTTCTCAGTTGTACTTTGAAAACTTCATGATTATATTATGTAATCCAGGAAAGAATCATCACAACAATTTACTAGCACGACTTGATCAGCATATTCAAATACCATCTGCAGCATATAAATTATTGATCATTGAGAGGGAAAGTGTAATCTTAACCCAAAATATTCAGTTGACTTCCCTGTTGTTCTCAACTCCCTTGAAGTTAAACAGAATCACCTTACATGGAGTGTGGTGTATCATTTCCAAGCAGTGACAAACTTAATTTTCTGGTCTCTGTTTAGTTGAAATGACCTAGAAGGCTACATGTTCCAGATGGAATAGCTCAATGAAGATGAAGTGTTGCTTAGTCTGGTCCCTGAGTGACTGTGTGAAGAAACACTTACCTGTGAAGGCATGCAATATTAGTAAGAAATAAACATTCATTTGTGTTATGACAACAGAATTTCAGGGTTAATTTTTTATCACATTATAACCTAGCCTATCCTAGGTAATGTAGTTTTAGACTAATTCATCAGTAAAAATTATAGTGCCATCACCTACAATGATATGCCCCACAAAATCCAGTGCAAAACTTTCAGAAATAATTTATTGCTATTTTATTCTCTATGTTAAATTGGGACATTTCTTAATATTCTATTCAGCCCTTTACCTGTCAAATATAAAAATGAGTGAAAAACTGGAAGAAAGTGAAATTGTTTCTTTAGCAAAATAAATTGTGCCTGTTATAATTCATCAAACCAAAGAAGATTCAAGGTCAGAACATCTCTAGAGTTTTTCAAGACATTCCAGGTTAGTCTCTTGAAGAAGATAGTTTGTAACTCACTTCAAAGACCCACTAGATTATTTTTATTTTTCTTTCTCAGATTCCACTGTCAAATATCTTCAAAAGAAGTTCAAATGTGATTTGGTTTCATTGAATTATGTGTAATTTGCATCTAATTATCTTAGCCTCAAGTTTTATATTAAAACCCAATTTTAAATCTACTAAAAACTATTTCTATTTTATTGTATTTAATAGAAATTCATATACAATATGTATAAAGTATTTGATCTTATCATACAGATTTGTCTACAAATCTAATTTTAGTTTTAAATTTCTGATATATTTAACCAGTAGAGGAAAAGCTAGAGTTCCTGCTAATTGTGCAATGTCGTGACATATTTTATATATGAATGCAATTGCCTCTGTTTTTTTTTTTCTTTGAAGAAAAGTCACCCAAGAGTAAATCATCATTTACACACAGAGAAATAGAACTTATACTATAGTATGATTTTATTGCTGTAGTCATTTTTCTCAGTACCGCCTCCTGGTATGCATGCTCTGGGGGGAAAAGCAAAATATACATACATTGGTGTAGCCATTACCTATCTATTTTTTTTTAAAATCCCATGCTATAATTTAGGATTACACCTCTTGTTAATGAAACTGCTTTTGTGGGACTTTGTGAGCTAATACTGGGTTTTACATTGCATTCAAAGCTTAGTATTGGTAGCCTCTTGGTGAGAGTAAGAGCATGAAACTAATTTCATTCAGCTCACATATTGTTTTAAATGATAGAGGCAATAGAAATGAATGTCATGGATCTTGCCCTCAAAGATCTACCAGTTTAATGAACAGCTCCAATCTGTAAATGGAAAACTTCAATGCAGGTTGATTATTTTTTTTGAAGATTCATTTATTTATGCATACAAGAGTTGGGGTACAGGCCAGAGTTGTAGATGGTGAGAGGATTCGCCAGAGACAGAGTGGGGAATAGAACACGCAGATTGACCAAAGTACACTGCTGAGGGGAGCAGCGGGAGAGTCAGGAGAGGTCTGCTGTGCCATGTGGGTTGTTCCCTGGCTGGCCAGGGATCAAACCCATGCTGCAGAGGCTGCGGATTGCTTCATGGGTTGCATCTTAACCCCTTGCACCACCAGGGAGACCCGCAGGTTGATTGTTATAAATGCCATAAAAGTACAAAAATTTAAGTGCTCTAATATACAAAGAGGTCTTTAGATTGTTTCAGAAGAGGAGATTTTAAAAAGTATGTAAATGGCAATTGTAAGAAAAAAAATGAAAAATAGACTTTGTGATTAACTTTTCCTGAATTTGGATAGCACTGTATAATAACAAGTATAAAATGCTAACTATTCCTCCTAGCATAAATGACTCAATAATTCCATTAATTCTACTAGAAAAAAAAATATTTGAAAGCATGCTTGAGAGAGTTTCTCTGTTTCTGTGAAATAACACTTGTATTTCCAATGTGAATATGTGGCCTAGGATTTAGTTACAATAGAAGAAACATTTTTAAAAATGTATTATATTCCTTCATCTAGTTTTACTGTTATTCACCATTCATTTACAAAATTTCATGTTTGTTCAGCCTCCTAATTTCTTGTTAATCTTCTGTAACTTCTTTTGTAGAAGTTTTAATAGTTGTTAATACTTTCTATTAACTTACTAATGATGATGTCCTACACCTACTCAATAAAATCCCACATCTGAAAAATTTTTGAGTAAGCAAACAAAAGTGTCCAACAGCTTGCTTATTTCTTAGGCTTAATTAACTTTTCTGATATAAACTACATGGGTTTTCGTCATTCATTTGAATTCAGAATAAATATTTCATAGGTATATATCTAGCTAGCCATTCAATATCTATATACCCTATTAATAAGATTTGAGGCTAATTAGACATATTTTATTGCCTTAATCTTTCACAAAATTATGACTTTTAGTAGTACCTTCTTGGAAAATTCTTATTTCACTTTCTGTTACTGAAAATGGTCTTACAATATATTTTCAACAGAGAATGCATTAAAATATCAAACTCATGTTATAGCTATATATTTAAAGCCTAGAAACTTACTTGCAGGGGTTAAAGAGTACTTTTAAGGTGGTTAGAAAAAAAATAATTACTATTGATTAGCAATTGCCTTAGCTTCTCTAGAAGGGTTATTAAGGTCCTAAAATAAAGAACAGAGGGTTATAAACAATATTGTGTTCTCCCCAGTCTGTCTTGGACTAACCATTTCTTTGTCTGAAATGTCCTTTTGACATAGCTTATGCATCTCAGGAGCTTTGATATAGGGAGCAATTTAGAACTAAAGACTATTTCAGCATTTTAGAGAGGAATGCTCAGAAACCCCCACAGAAGCCATATAAACTCTAAGTGAATGAAATGGAATAATTATAGTACCTATCAATAATTACCCAATGTATATAAAATTATTTTATGAAACTAATGTTAAATAGTTCTTCTGGACTTAATATGATTATAATAGACATAGAAATTACTCCAAAATGTGTAAAAATAGGGCTATTACCAAATTGCAGAGGAAATAAAACTTTTATACATAGAGAGAGAAGAAATTTGATATTAGTGAGGGATACCTCTTGAGACCTTCATAAATTTCTAAATGATTGAACATCGAATTGTTTTTGTAGCCTCTGGCTTTAGTCCAAATCATATTTCTATCAAGGGTCAGGGTTATTTTTCCCCATATACCACCTCAACACAAATAACCAAATCTTTATTTTTCTCTCTTTTGGGATAGTTTGTATACTAAATGAAGGAGTCCATATAGTCACTTTATCAATAAACTATATATGCTATAATTAGTCCTTATTTAATATTAAATTGATAATTTAGTGCATGCATCTGTGAGAATTTCATAATAATTTATTTACCTTACCCAAAGGCTTATTTTCCCGAAAAAATAATCATTTATTCATGCAGTAAGTAATTCATTCAGTACGTATTTAATGCATTTTTGACTAGGCTAAATTTTAGGTTTGGGGAATAAAAATATACAAAAGGAAAAAAAGGAACATTCTGCTGTTATGCAGATGCTTTCTTCAGCCATCTTTCAAATTTGTTTAGTGATTTGATTTAATATTCAATCATTCTTTGTGACAAATATAGGTGTATTTTTCTTTACTTAGCTATTTCAGATTATCAACTCTCTGCACCAATCATCAACATATTGAGTACATTATATCAATTTTCATATGCATGATTTTCCTCAGAGATATGTTCAATATTTCAATATCCAGTGCTTGACACAAAGGATACTCTTGGCACATGTCTGTAGAACTGAACTGAACATAATGTGACTCTGTCAGCAATATGAGGAGAGTTGGGACAAGCATCAATTTCTGGTACTAAACTCAGTATGAATGTCTGAAGTTAGGGGACTAACTCCCATAGCTATGTAGGTATGTAGCTAATACCTCCATAGGAATGATTCCATCCAGTTTGGGTCTGCTTTTAGGCATGTCTGTATTGAGAGTCCAAGGTAAACCCCATGGTACCCAAAGAAAGTTAGCCTGACCTTAGAGAATGGATGCAGGAAGTAAACATTCACCCAAGGAGCCTGGAAAATAATACAAGGGGACATTGGCTAGAAGAGTTCTCATAAAACTAGCCACCAAGTAATATAGATGAGGGAATGTAGGAATCAATACTAGGACATGCCAAACAAGATCAGATGTTTGGGGTGATATGGTTAATTGTGAGCCTCATTTAATGGCTATGATTGTAGAAGGGTAAAACTTGGCAAAATCTAGCTCAAATTAGATAGGGGTAGAAAGTGGGTAGTATTATATTGGCATGACAAGCAAAACACCAGTGGGCTCATATCTGGTATATGGCGAAAAAACCCTCACTGGGGATAGATACCTGTAAGACAGTCAGCATTACTATTCTTTGTGTTCAGCCTTTTCATAAATGGGTTCCTTTTATATTTAATGTTCAGCAATAGGTAATAGAAATATCAGATACTTCTTCTGTTAGGATAAAATTCCCACATAAAGTGTATTTATGTCTTCATTCATAAAACTGAAATAAGCAAATTTATGTTATCTGTCCCCTGACATTTTTGCCCTACATTGTGTGATATATACACTTTTGAGGTGGAAAATTGTTCCACACTATTTGCAATGCATGAAAGTGAAAATTTACAGTCTAAAAATTTACACTGATAGTCGATCATAGTCTTGGAGATTGAATTAACCAAACTTTGTTTCTACTTGAAATAAAGCTGAGCTCGATGAAAGAACTTCATTCCCCCATATCATTAGGGCATCTGGAAGAATACAAAATACAAGGAGAATGTTAAAAAAAAAAAAGGATCACTTGTCACTATGAATATGATTTAAATTCTGCATGAGTTCTAGAACCTTTTTGTTTCCTGTTATCTCCTCACTTCCCATTTCCCCCTATGTTGTTATCCCCTTTGTAAGTCTATCTAATTTAATTCTTTCTAGTGGCAAAAAGGCTAAGGGCAGCAGAAGGGCATGTGATTTCAGGTGGTTTTTTTTTTTTTTTTTCCCACTTGGTGAGTTGTGAATACTATGAATCATATGAAAGCTATGATGTTGTGAATCATATCCTCTACCTCTTCTTCAGTGACATCATTGTACTTCAAGTTTGTTGCTTTAAAAAAGGACAGTCTAGTCCCTTTGACTGAACAAGCTTAAATTGCATATGGTCCTGTGGGAGCTTAGTTTCAAGGTCAGTTTAGGGAGAATATATATCAAGTCAAAGAAATGACATTATAGGTTTCCATAAAGGTAGGAATTTGTTGGTAAAAAAGTTCTGCTTTCCTTATAAAATAAAACATGAACAAAAAATTAACTGCAGAGTCACCCTGAGTTTGAAACCTCAGCTGCCAAGCTTGTGAAAATAGATTAGCCACAGTTCTGAAAATGTCATGAATTACTTTTACATTTCCTCAATTGAGAATAGTGTCAAGGGGCTAATCAAACAAGTTGTAGTAGAGAAATCAAGGATATTAGTCTAGAGTATCATTTGTAATGCCGTAAACATTCGGTATACAATGTCTCTCTAGTGTGTTTGCGAATCACTTAAAGGGTAAAGAATGACGGTTCTTTGATAAAAAAAAAAAAAAAATGCCAGACCATTTAGTCAGTATCATCCTTCTTCCCTTGATCAATCCTATATTAGTTAAGGTGTGTTTTAGCTGTAAGTGACATTAAAAGAAAAATAGTACAAGGCATTAACAAAATGATAATTTCTTTGCGGCTTGTATAAAGTGTGGCACTGGTGAGGGATTTTGCACTGTGAGGGTCATAGTTTTCCTTTTACCCCTTGCTTCTGTGTGTACTGCCTCTATTTTGAGACTCAAGACAGCAGATCCATAACCCGAGCAGAAAGATGGTGCAAGGGATGAAGAAGTAGCCAGAACATCTTACAGATATTTGGGTTACAGTCTATTGCTCAGTGCTTAACCTCAAGAGAGGCAGGAACACATTCTGTAGTGGTCACAAGCTTGGTCAAATACATAACCCCATGCCATAAGTGGAGGAGGGGGGTGAAGGAAAACTAGAACAAAAGGCTCATTCATTTCTGAGAAATCACAAAATATAAATAATCTTATTCTAAAAATTTTGATAAAGAAGTACCAATGAAATTTAAGATTCTGTTTTTAAAATTATATAAACTTTATGTGATATTTAATTACTTGAATTTATAATCTAAGCTTGTAATCCAACTCTTATAAAACAAAAATTCAAAAGTAAATCAAAAAACAGTAAGTATATGAGAATAGAGATGAATAGCTCAAGTTGAAATTTGTTTCCTCTTAAGTTCATCCCTATGTCTTCACTCAGAAATGCTTTTTTTTTTTAATATAAACTTTCTTTTTCATTCAACTATGGCTTCTGTTTGCAAAATACAGAAGACACGTGTTTTAATATTCACATATCTGATTCTTTGTGTTGCTTTAAAATGTGCATCCTATGTTACATGTTTAATATGCTCTATGTAGCTGGAAGAATAAAAAAGGTGCTCTTTAAAATAATACCTGCAGGAAAATTTATTTCCCCACATTATTGATGCTAGACAGCAATATGATATTTTTTATGTTTTCCTTGGGTAATATTAATGAATAGATATGCATAAATAACTTTATATTTTATTGGAATTACAGTAAGAGTACACACCATACAAATACAGGTGCGTTGTAGGAAGTGTCTTGCCACTAACGGAGGTAGCACAGAATTCAGTCACCTTTATGTCCATAGGAAAATCTACTGTGTGTTTCAGTGAGGCAGTATGACAGTGGTTGCTAGAAAGTCTAATTAATCTAAATCTCCTAAGAATGGTCTTGAATACTACGTCAATTTGAAGAAGAATAAAATACTCATTTATCAAATGGAGAATATAAAATTGCTGATTTTGTTTTTTCTCCCTATATGTCCTCAAATTAAGAATAACTGTTTTGTATTTATTTATTTATTTGTTTGTTTGTTTGTTTGTTTGTTTGTTTGTTTATTTTTAGAGATTTATTTATTTATGCATACAAGAACTGGGGTATAGGCCAGAGATGTGGGAGGTGAGAGGATTCACCAGAGATAGTGTGGGGAGCAGAACAGGCAGATTGACTGAAATACACTGCTGAGGGGAGCAGAGGGGAGCCAGGAGAGGTCTGTCTCATCATGTGGGTTTCTCTCTGGCAGGCTGGGGATCGAACTTGTGCTGCAGAAGCTGTGGATTGCTTCATAGTGCGGTGCTTAACCCCTTGTGCCACCAGGGAGGCCCTTGTTATTTTTTAAAGATTTATTTATTTATGCATACAAGAGTTGGGGTTGAGGCCAGAGATATGGGGGGGGCAGTGAGAGGACCCACCAGAGACAGAGTGAGGAACAGAACAGGCAGACTGACTGAAATAAACTGCTGAGGGAAAAAGTGGGCAAGGCAGGAGAGGTCAGCTTCGCCATGTGGGTTGTTCCCTGGCTGACTGGGGATTGAACTCGTGCTGCAGAGGCTGCAAACTGCTTCATAGTGTGGTGCTTAACCCCTTGTGCCACCAGGGAGGCTGAGAATAACTGTTTTTAAGTACTTCTTGGCCTGCCAATGCCCACACTGAGTATACAAGCCATATCCTGATCTAAATATTAGATAAGATACTTTTTTTTTTTAAACTTTTTCTTTTTTAAGATTTATTTATTTATTTATTTATACAAGCACTGGGTACAGTCAGAAGCGCGGGAGGGTGAGAGAATTCACCAGAGCCAGAGCGGGGAACAGAGCAGGCAGAAGGACCGAAGTACACTGCTGAGGGGAGCAGCGGGCGGCAGGAGAGGTCTGCGCGCCATGTGGGACCCTCCTTCGGTGGCCGGGGAGCAGCCGGGGATCGAACCGGCGCCGCAGCAGCTGCGTGCAGCTTCGCAACCCAGCGCTCAACCGCTGCGCCACCAGGGAGGCCCTGGATAAGATACTTTTTTAGCAACTGTTGCTTACATAGCAAATGATTATGATTAGTTTAAAAGTTCTCAATTGAATTTAATTTCTATAAAGTTGGTGCTATGAGTAACTTGTTTGAAGAGTGAAATTATTATAGGAAAATCAGCCTATATAATTTGTCTAATTGTGAAAGGCTAACTTCACTTCTGCAGAAGCGAAACTGATATATACACTTTCATCTAAAACAAGCCTGATTTTTATTACATTCCTTGAAACCTTTTTATTAGCTACTTTGATTCTTATTTTACATCTATTTTAAACCAGAGAATTATAATTAGGGATAGGATAATCACTATCAGAATGTTCCATTCTGGTTCAGTAAGGGAAAAGGAAATCTCAAATTTTTTCAATGAAAATGATTATTATTCTTGTCTTAGTTGTGACAACAAAACAAACTTAATATGAGTCATCATACATATCAAGTAAGGGAAATCAAATACACTTAGTTTTTATTAATATTCAATATAATCATTTTGATATTCTGGCTGCATTTAAATCAAACTCAGCTATCTAAATTAGGCAGGGAATATTGGATCTACATAAATAAAAATGAGCTGTACTTTATACGTGTATGTGTGTATGTGGTTTGTAAAACTACCTTTACAGATGTTGATTGAATATGTTTGATTAGTTTGGAAATTTATATAAAAGCTTGACATGTCCCTTAGTAAATATTATAAGAATAAATTATCACTTATTCAGTTTGTTCTGGTGATAGAATTCTGACCTAGTAGTAATAGGAACTAGTAAGCATCAGGAGTGGGGCAATACTGGTTATGAAGACAGACACGTGCATGGGAATTTGCTGCTATTTAAAACAGATTTGAGGGGCCTCCCTGGTAGTGCAAGGGGTTAAGCACTGTACTTTGAAGCCATCCTCAGCCTCTGCAGCATGATTTTGATCCCCAGCCGGCCAGGGAGCAACCCACATGGCACAGCAGACCTCTCCTAACTCACCTGCTGCTCCCTTCAGCAGTGCATTTCAGTCAGTCTGCCTGTTCTGTTCCCCACTGTATCTCTGTTGAATCCTCTCCCCCCTGCATCTCTGGCCTGTACCCTAGCTCTTGTATGCATAAATAAATAAATCCTTAAAAAAATAAAACAGGTTTGAAAATTATATATACCTCAAATGTAATGTTCACCTGTATATGAATAAGAAGAAAATTATTCAGTTGTCAGGCATTTCTAACTTTGTGTTTAAACTACAGAGCCAAGGCATTAATAAATATATGAACAAATGTGTTTTTAACTGCTCTACTGATGAAACCATTTCTGCTGTGTGGATGCTCCAATTAGACCTGCATAAAAAGTGAGGGAGTGATGGGGGGTAGAAATTGACTGTATCCCCAATTTGTCTCATTGCCAGTAAACCTCCAAGAGAGTAATTAGATACCAGATGATCTTTGCTCAGAGCCTGACACTACTATGTTTCATTTCTATAGTTTATTTGTATTACTTGCTTAAGAGTGTTGTTTGAAATAAAATGGGTTTTAAGAGGTGTCTTTTAAAATACATACATTTCGACTGACTTTTCACTTCTTTCTTCTTTTACTATCTTACAGTACACTTAATGGATTATGGTAAAAACATTAATTTGTCAAACAAAGAAGAATTTTAACACCTGATCAGATTACAGATACATGTCTGAGGTACAAATTACATATGCTACTGATTATTTTACTCTGCTTTCTAGTGATATTAAAGAATAATGTGGCAGTGATTTTCACAGTCTGATGGACAACTGATTTAAAATTATTTAATCCTCCTTCACAAGAACACCATTATGTTAATGAGGAAGTAGAAATGAAATAGAAGGAAAATCATGGAAATATTAGAAAGTAAAGATATACTTTCTGATTAGTACTCAATTATATTTACATGTGTTTCTACTATAAAGATTACCTTTGACGACCATAAGACTTTTTACATACATATCAATCACAGAATTATAAATATCATAAATTTCTTCTATAATGATGGCTGTGTAACTCATTCTTTCTATTAGTTTCAGTGTTCTCCAAAAAAAAAGAACTGTTAGGATAAGCATACTAAACAGTTATGTAAAAGTAAAATGCATACAGACATAAATATCTACTTTAAGAAACTGGCTCACAAATTTGTGGGTATTGGCAAGCCCTAAGTTCATAGATGAAGACAACAGACTAAAAGTTCAGGTAGATGCTGATACTGCAGTTTTCAGGTAGAATTTTTTCTTCCCCAAAAAGCCTCAGTTTTTCTCTTAAGGCTCTCTATTAATTGAATGAATTTCACCCATATTATCAGGGGGTCACCTTTACTAAAAGTCAATTGATTATAGATCTTAACCATATAAATAAAATACCATCACACCACCACCTAGATTTAAATGTGATGTGTAACTTAGTGCTATGACTGAGCCAAGTTGATATGTAAACCTAGCCATCATTGGTAAAATCTGATGCTCAACCCTAATTCATTTTATAGTTGGGTGCCATTAATGGAAATTGTTTTTATTTCAGATAGTACCATATATAAAGTAGATATAAATGATTATATGGTAAAGAATGATAGTTATTCTAAACCCACTAAAAATGTTTATAATACCTCATTTAAAGACTTCTCACTGACAATTTCCTATAATTTTCTCAGTACTTCTTAACTCACTTTTTCCTATATATGCAAACCTTTAATACAATGCCAAGACACATTATAGAAACTAAAAACTGAAAAGGCATATATATTCCAACCTGATCAGTCCATAGATAAAATAAAAATAAAAATAAAAAATAAACTCCAGTGAAATTCTCAGTTCTCTAGTTCAAGTAGTTACATGAAGCACATTTTCCTAGTTATCTCTCTGTTTTGTCATAACTGAGTACCTACAGTGTAGTGTGTTGAATAGCAATTCCATACTGTTCACGCCCCCTTGGAACCTCAGAATATGACCTTGTTTGAAAATAGTTTCTTTGCAGATGTACTTGATTAAGATGAAGTCATATTGGGTTCAAGTGGATTCCAAATAAAATGACTATTGTCTTCAAAAATAGGAGAAAGAGAAATATAGGAGAATATAATGAGTGTGAAACACATAAGAAAGATGGGCATATGAAGATTGAGGCCAAGGTTGGAGTTATGGTGACAGTAGCCAGGGAACACCCGAAGGCAGTCATCAGAAATTAGCAAAAGTTAAGAAAAACATTGTCTCTGTGTCTTCTGAGGGAGTATGGCCCCTTGATACCTCAGTTTTAGACGTCTAACCTCCAGGACTGTGAAACAATAATTTTCTGTTGTCACAAGCCAACCAGGTGAAGTAATTTAGTAAGGCAGCCCCAAAAAACTAATATACTTTTGCTGAGTTAACCATTGAAGCATTTTTTACCTTCCCTTATATTACTTTTCAATGAGCAATGAAGCTTCCACAAAGAAATCTAAATAGTGTGTGTTAAACCTAAGAGATTCTTGGAACTCTGTACAGAGGAAATGTCCCATTCTGGCAGCTATCTTCAGAGTCTTGCCTGGTAGGAAAAAATAGAAAAATAAATTAGATTGCCTTTTACACTTAAATGGAGGAAGGGATTCTTCTTCACTGGGGTATGTTTAAAATACCACATTAGTTGAATTAGATTGAATCCTATTGAATCAAGTAAAAACTCCTTTCCCGATCTAATTTATTTTCTTAAGGGAATTAACCCTGATGTGTGTGGTGTGAAATAGGTTACTTGTTTCCACTGGGGTAAGAATGAACAGCCAAGTCTGTCAAAGACATAGTCTTTCAAGGTGTGTTGTTCAATTTTGAGCCATGCTACATCCAAAGACTCATTAAGTTCATCTAATTAAATAAAAACAATAACCCAAATAATTAAGGACAAAGACATGACCTTTAATGATCCCTTAGCTTATCACTCATAGAAAATGAATTTTAATTATCATTAATGGTCTACATATATCTAGTGGATGATGCAGTTGTAATCTTCCCATAGGGAATCTTCAGTTCCTTTTGTATACTAGGTACCCTTATGGGAATGGGTATTAATTACTCTAACATAGAAAAAGGAAAGTGTGTTAAGTTCTCAAGGCATTATCTGACAACTGTCAGTATAGGTATACATAAAATTTAATTGTGTCCTGGGTGACATCCAATATAAAATTATCCTTGAAAGCTTTAAGGAGAACTTTTAAAATTTAGTTGCCATGTTAAGAAAGCTTAATAACTAATTTTCTGATTATGTTCAGCTTGTACAAGTTACATTTAATTTACATGAATAGAACTGACAGTTTGATATGTGGTTCAGATCAAATTTAATTTCCTAATAAATTACTACATTTGCAAAACCAATGGTACAATGTTATGTGTTTATATGAACCTACAATTTGTTGTTTGATAGTTCCTTCATAAATATGTGCATATAAGTAGATAGCCCACCCCCCATTCAGGTTTATTTAAAAGGCTATTCAGCAATTTGTCATTGAAATTCTAAACCTAGGGTTACATTTTGGCTATCTCCTGTAAATGATTTGTGGAAAGAGCAAGGGGAAAAAAAAAAGTTAAGGTTAAAATTTTAGCGTTTTTAGCAAATAGCCTAAGGGTAGATATCAGGTTATCTAATGCTGTATAAAAACAAAAACAAAACAAACAAAAACCCTAAAATGTCATCATTTAGTGAAAAAAACAGTTGTCTAACTTAAGATTCTATGGGTCAGCAATTTGGACTGATTCTTCTGTTCTTCTATTTATGGCTGGGCTCTGGGACAGTAGCCAGCTGCCAGTCACATGGTGGATTACAAATCATTGGTTAGGGACTGGGAAACAAGTAATGGAACAGAAAAAAGGAAAATTCCCCTATTTACACAAGGACGTAATGTGGTATTCCCCATGCTGTGTATAAAGCAAAAGAGAGGTTGAGTGGAGTCTCCAGGTTAAAAGACCAGGGACACAATGCAAAGACCTTTCATAATTCTCTGTATGATATCTGGGGTTTTTCAGAAGATGAAAAGCAAATTTTTCAAAATCATTAAAAGTTTCAAATGATGCCAAAGAAATGATACTGACTTTGGAGTTTGTATAGAGGGAAAAGAGAATCTGCAAAATCCTGTGATGATCAGAAAATAAAGACCCATGGAGGAAATGGAAAAAAGCATGGACTTTGAAAGGTAATGCTGAGTGTCAAGAAAAAGGAGGTTATAAAATCCATAATACTATAAAGTGTCCAATAGCAGTAAAGAGTCAATGGTGACCTCGATGCAGGTGGCTCCAGCAGACTGTAGTAAGTGGCTGAGTGATATTTGCTAAAGAAATGGAAGCCTTAGATGTAAACTATTCTTCTCAGAGTTTGAGTGAGAAGGAAAAGTTTCAAAAACATCATATGATTGACTTATTGGAGAGAACACTTTAATACGTGTAAACTATCTCCATTATTTTGGTTTGGCTTCCATTTATTTAATGATTTTAGATTCATGAGATGCTGTTTTGAAAATTACACTTCTCACTGCAGAATAATCTTTTACCAAATATTTTTACTGTGATAGACCTCTCACAATTCCTAGAAACATACTCCACTTCAAACGTATACCGAAGTAGATTTTATCCCATATGTGAGGATTCATTTTATGTGTCAACCTAACTAGGCCACAGTCTCAGATATCTGATCAAACATGAGAGTAGATTTTATTGGGGAGGTATTTTCAGATGAGATTAACATATAGTAGATCTACAGAGCTATAACATTTTCAGTATAATTTGAATAGAGCATATTATCCATGATGTGGTAAGCCTCATTCCATAAATTGGAGGTCTTAATAGAAAAAGAGACTGACTATCTCTGATGCAGAGGGAATTCTGCTAACAATTGCCTTTGGACTCAAACTGAAAATCTTCCCTGTGTCTTTAACATGCCAACCACCTCTGCAGATTTTGACTTACCAGGTTCCACAATTGAATGAAACATTTCCTCAAAATAATTTTTTCTTTTCTGTTCTCAGTCTATCTTTCTGTCTCTGTTTTTCACCCCTTCTCTGTGTGTACACACACACACACACACACACACACACATATATATCCTGTTGCTACTGTTTCTCTGGAGAAACCTGACAGATATGAATAGTGAAGGATCAGGAAATATAATTTAGTAAAAGGCAAAAATAATCTCTGTGAATGTTCTAGTCATGGACGTCTTTTGAATATACATACATACTATACATGCATACATACATACATACATAGAGAGATGTTGAAAAAGTAATAAATCATTACCTTCCAGCAAAGTATTCTTTTGGTGGATGTTTCACCCAACCCTAATTGCTGTCTATATACATAATTTAATTGTTATCCCATCACCTCTCATTCTGTCACTATTAATAAAATACAGAAACCAAGAGTACAATGCACTAATTAATGAAAACATAAGTGAAACATTTGTATTTTCTGAATATAATTAGCATAAAAGACATTTTAAGAGAAACTTTGTCACTGAACTAGACAATCAAGGTAACTAATGAGAAGCATAAAGAAAAAATATTTTATCTTCTTGTAATCCTGTATTGCATTTTAGTTTTCTAGTGGCCTTATCAAACAGCATGCAATAATCCAAAGAAAGGCACCTTAGCTTTGACAGAGGACAATTTCACAGTGACTAACAAGGAAGCCTTTTTGGTGTTTCATGGACATTTTACAAGATAGCTATTAAGATATCCCCTAATAAAAATGTTTACCTTACCTTGGTCATTGGATAGCAAATCCTAGAGGACTTCTTGTTCAATGACTAAATTATTTAGTGACAAAATGTGTCCTGGTAAAAGATTTATTTTAATTAGAATAACTGTTTGAATGACTTCTGTGTTAATCTTTACAGAGTAAACACTAGGTGTTGCAAGACTCTGGCTGTCTCCTTCACCTCATTTCTCCACACATCTCCCTCATTTCCCTCAGTGTCAGCACTACCTTTTATTCTTCAAACATGCAGAGTAAATTCTGCTTGGAATTTTCTTTACCCAGGTATCTTCAAATTTCTTCATTTCTTTAAGGTTTTCTGTTCAAATGCTATCTTCTCATTAAGGCATTCATTCTATATAAAATATGAGCTGACCTTATATAACTTACCTATTTATTATCTGTGGCTCTAGCTAAATCTGTATCTACATGCTAGGTGCTAATAATGTGGTTAATATGGACAATATCTATAGGCTCTAGGGTTACTCCAATTTGAGATCCTGTCTCTATCACGAGTGATGACAGTGCTCAACACTCACTGGACATAATGCATCATACAAGCTAATGAGTCCTGAAGAGTTAAGGGCCTCATGACCAGGGCACTTATGATCACTATGTGCAAAGCAACTAGGGGTTTTCATCAAAGTAGACAATTAGAAATACCTGAGGATTCTCCTAGCACACACAGGAAACAACAACTGTATTATCTCCCATTCTTAGTATCTCTATACTTTCTAAAATTGAGGTCTGTTTTTCATAACAATAGGGTTAAGATTATAATAAGCTAATTCATTTAAAGCTACAATTCTAATAGTTCCATGTTGTATCTTTGAAGTATTGTGACAGTTTTCAGTTCCTTAAATTCATTGACTCAGTCCTATAAAACCTACCAGCTGAATGTAATCCTACAACATGTTTTATACCTGAGCTTGTTGGTTTATCCACTGATAAAATTAATTTGCATTTACATTTAAATATTTGATATTTCAATATAAATTTATAACTATCATGACATATTTTCTGTAATGATATAAAACCTTGCCACATAACTCAACATCAATATTTATTTCACATATATCTTATTTAAAATATTACATTTGTGGGCCTCCGGTGGTGCAAGGGGTTAAGATGCAAACTATGAAGCTGTCCACTGTCACTGCAGCATGAGTTTGATTCCTCGGCAGGCCAAGGAGCATCCCACATGGGACAGCAGACCTCTCCTGTCTTGCCCGCTGCTCCCCTCAGCAGTGTACTTTGGTCAATCTACGTGTTCCGCTGCCCACTCTGTGTCTGGTGAATCCTCTCACCCCCTCTACCTCTGGTCTATACCCCAGTTCTTCTATGCATAAATAAATAGAAATAAATATTTAAAAAAATAAAATATTACATTTGTATATATCAAATTTTTAGGAGTTATACAAATTCATTTTAGACGTTTTTCACAGTTCACTCACTTTTTTGCATTCTTGATTTGTCATTTTATTGTCTAAAAGATATCCAAATAAAAAAGACTTTCTTCATTTGCACCCAGCATCAGACTATATAATAAGGCAATACATCCTTTTTTTAGCTTTATCTTTACATCATAAAGATACTGATTGAATGTGATGACATAAAGGAATGATTTAGAAGATAGCACAAATCATAAAATAAGAGCACAACAAAATTGTCCTAAATATCAAACAAATCAGTTTATATTTATTTTGAAAGTCATAAGCAATGGTATCATGATTCTGGGACATGTCATCCAAGTGGTGTCAAATAGAGTCCTTCTTGAACATTATTTTATTTGGATGAAATTAAGAGAATTTTCTCATAGGTGAGTCTAGCATTCACTAGCAAGTGTAGTATGTACATTCTAAATAGTCAGTGGTAGCTTTTCACCTATTATATCCTGCAAGTTTGATAGGAAATTCTGGCACACCTTATTTAAATAAAAATTATACTTTATAAAAAAAGTGCCATGAGTTGTTGTATTTGGAGTGTTTTGGGCTAATGTTCTTCTTTACATCTGGGTCATTTAGTAGGTGCTGGTAGAAAAGTGCTTGTATTCACAGCAAACCTACGAGTTTGTTATTCTAAGAGAGTTTCAACAAGAATAATTGTGATTATGGCATGGTATTTTGGACTCAAAGAGGTTTCAAAAAATAATCAGGTTTTTTTTTTAATTTTGTATTAGTTAAAAGGGAACATCTTAGTTCATGAATAATTCTGCAAGGGAAACAAGGCATACCAAGAAAATATTTTCCACCTTGATAATAATACATAATGTCTCTTATGGACAGTTTGTTATTTCTACCTTTAGAAAATACTGAAGTAGCAATATATTCAAGTTTGCCAATGTTGCATATTTTAAAGGATATTATTTAAATATTGTCTGTTACCATGTTTTTAACTAATCAGAATAAAAAATAAAGTGCATGACTAATTTGGTTTCCATTCATGTCATATGTACATAAATAATCAAACAAATTTGGATCAAAGGAATCAATAGTACTTCTTTATTACTGTTCAATTTGTACTTTGGGGGCTAGGTATATTTTTATATAATTAATTGACAAAAAAATGGTAAGTCACTGTTTTATAATAAAATATGCCTGCCAGGTATTAATAACTATAGCTTTTGTCACACTTGACAAGAGCTATTTTTGAATTTGTTATGAGTTATAAAATTTCTAACAACAGATTATGCTGCCAATATTCATAAGGGTACTAAAAAGGCTGTCAGCCTTGATGTATGCTGCATTCATCACACAGATGAACAGAGTGAAGAGTCACTAGTTAGTATAATTCCTATAGGAATATATAAAAGTAAGGCAATTATAAAGGGAAAGCGTGTAGGAGAGAAAAGGGAAAATAAACATACAGTAACAGTTGGGGAAAAAAAAAAACTATTTTCTGTATAAAACTAGAGTTCTCAGATTCTCCTGACTTTTCTCCAAAACTTGCTCTGACTGGTCTAAATTATATGGTTGTATCAATATGACATCACAGAATTGGGGTTAGCTATATTTTCAATTTTGACTTTTATCTGGTCCATTCATTGAAGTTGAAATACAAATATTTATGAATGAAAATAGTGAAAATAGCATACTTCATAAGGCAAGAGTAAGAAGAATAATTAAATCTAAGCAAACTCTGTATTCTGTCTTTATGATCATTTCATAATATACTCTCAGTTATATTTTTAAATTGTCTCATTTGATGGACACTCTCACCCTTTGTAAACAAGTTGTTCTGGACAGGGTGAGGGGTACCCTGGGCCCCCCAAACCTACCTGCTCTAAATGGGTTCTTCCATCTGCCACATCAAAACAAAACATACTCTGGTAGGTAAGACATTCAATAGAAAATAACTTTAATGCAATTAGTGGGCAATAGAGAGAAGAGAAAGCATAGAGTTGAAATAATTTCCAAATTTACCCATTCCCTTGTGGGTAAGTGTCCAGCCAAATAGCATTGACCCAAAGTAGGGCAACCGAGGTCCAAAACCTTGCTTCCAGGCTTAAGCAACATCTGATAGGGACCCATAGGAAAGGGGCAAAAGAGGCCAGGAAAGTCAGGAAGAAAAAGAGCAAAATCAAAACCCAACTCAAGATAAACACTGCCATTGTCAGTCTGCCATGGGTCTCTCATTCATGTCTGTGTCTTTCAAGTCTCTCCTCCCATGACCCCCTGGTACAAGTCCAAGCTGAGAAGCAAGTGCAGCTTCTTCACGTGTTTCTCTTCTCTATATGTTTTCTCCAGGCTTCTAACTTCTCCATCTCTCTCCACTTCTCCTTAACCAAGTCTTGTCTCCCTCCGTCCTTCTATCCATCTTTTTCTAAGTTGACCTCCGTGCCCAGCTCCACCATTCCTTATGTTGGGCAGGGAATCTGGAACCTCCTCTTTCCCTGGGATTACTGTGTCACTATGTGATCCATATAGAATTCCACAAGTCATCCAATTATACTAAAGTAGAATTTGATTAAATAAAATTTGTATTTTAATGAGTTTTTGGTTTTTTGTGACTTTATATTTAAACTTTAATCAAAACGTGTTGTTAAATTATAATCAATAAAATAGTTAATAGTCATGAAAAATAGTTGTTGACTTCTCTCAAAGTCTGAGTCTCTTAAAAGCAACAGCATAAATAAATTGAGATAATATTGTGGTTAAGTGATTATAACCTGCAGTAAGTAAAGAATGACTTGTCTATTTTTTTTTAAAAGATTTGTTTATTTATTTATACAAGCACTGGGTACAGTCAGAAACGCGGGAGGGTGAGAGAATTCACCAGAGATAGAGCAGGGAGCAGAACAGGTAGACTGACGAAATACACTGCTGAGGGGAGCAGTGGGTGGCAGGAGAGGTCTGTGCGCCATGTGGGACCCTTGCCCAGGGGCCGGGGATCGAACCAGTGCTGCAGAGGCTGCGGGCAGCTTCACAAGCCAGTGCTCAAACACTGCGCCACCGGGGAGGCTCTGACTAATCTATTTAAATGTAGTAACATGAGGAAAAAGTGCCCAAAAAGCAGATGTTTTCATCAGTAAGTGTAAGATTGGGATGTAATAATTTCTTTTTTTAAGATTTATTTATTTATTTATGCATACAAGAACTGGGGTGCAGGCCAATGGTAAAAGAGGTGAGAGGATTCAGTAGAGACAGAGTGGGGAGCAGAACAGGCAGACTGACTGAAATATACTGCTGAGGCGAGCAGTGGGTGAGACAGGAGAGGTCTGCTGTTTCATATAGGTAGCTCCCTGGCCGGCTTGGGATCAAACTCATGCTGCAGAGGCTGTGGATAATAGCTTCACAGTGCTGTGCTTAACCCCATGTGCCACCAGGGAGGCCTGGGATGTAATAATTTCAAGTTGAAGTAGATCTTAGAAGATTTTGGTTATTAAATTTGAAGACTTAATGATAAATGCTCACATATTAAATAATATATTGGTCTTTGTTAATAGTAATGCTTTGACACTTGCTAGATGTAGGGGAATATATTAAATAAGGCTTCCAATAAGGAGAAAATAATTTAGAGGGAAGACTTTTTTTCCTTTGGTGTATTTTAACTTCAATATGATATGGTTTATTAGATTTGATAAAGATGAATGTGTTTTATTAGCATTAATTTTATGTTTTTAAAATGAGATTTTTTTTTTGTTTTGCTTCTAGTATAGTCATATAAGGGCCTTGTCATTAAAGAGCTATTCTAAATAAATCTCAGCATTTTTATAATTAAATCAAAGGACCATTGCCTTGGTGGTGGGTGTGGTGTGGTAACATATATCTGAATAACTGTGATCCTATTTACTTTTGAATCATATACAATGTTGGAAACCAATACTTCCTCAAAAAATAGGTAGATTGTACGTTATATAGATTTCATCTCAAAAACAATTTTTATATTTTTTGAAGCACATGGATCCTTTTAAAATGGTGTGTCCTTATGTTCAATTTCCTAAACATATTTATAGAATATTAAAATATTGTTTATTCACCAAAAATGAAAGAAAAATAATAGTACTCCTTTTTCAAAGAGAAAATTTTGCCTATTAGTAATTCCTATTAATGGAATCCAGAACTAATAGGTAATGACATATTTTATAAACTTATTTTACATATTCATTGTTTTTATTGTTATTGGAATTGTAGCATCCCTTTCAGTTTGTTAGCCCATCTATGTTTCCATTACTTTAATTTTCATTTCTACTCCTTCTATTTCTTTTTAGCTGCTTAATTAACTATTGACACCTCTATACAGATATTAGAACTCAGAGAACTGTATGGAACTCATAGACCTCTATCTACAACCATTTTAAAAGTACACTTTATTTTGTAACACCTTGGGAAGTAATTTATAACCAATCCAACCCAATGACTACATGAATATTCATGTTCACTTGAATTGTCAAGCCACTGCAGATATTCAACTTATTCTGAGTTTATTTATTTATTAATTTATTATTATTTTTTAATACAAGAGCCGGGCCAGATGTGCAAGAGGGTGAGAGGATTCACCAGAGACAGAGTAGGGAACAGAACAGGCAGACTGATGAAATACATTGCTGAGGGGAGCAATGGGCAAGACAGGAGAGGTCTGCCGTGCCATGTGGGTTGCTCCGAGGCTGGCTGAGATCGAACTGGCACTGCAAAGGCTGCGGACAGCTTCACAGCGCTGCCCTCAACTGCCTGCGCTACCAGGGAGGCCCAACTTATTCTTAGTTTTAATATACTCTTAAAAAATCTTTTCATTGAGAAAGTATCATAGTTTTTATTTTAAAATGTATCAGATATTAATATGCCCAAATATTACAGATAAGTAAATATTGAATGTTAACTTTTCCATAGCTTCTGCTCTCATTCTTTAGTCTTGTTTGTATTTTCAATATTCATAAATAGATGTAGATATAGATAGAAATGAAACTCACCAAGTAAGTCATCAAGTCTTTTTTTTTTCCTTTGAACAATATATATCACGTGACATTCACATTCTACTTATATGTATATTCACATTTTTATCACATTCTATTATACTGTCTTCAACCACTAAATTGATTACCTACCACTATAATTGATTACTGCCTTAAGATCAAAAGAATGTTAGGATCCAAGGATTAATGCTTTAAAGAAATATTTCTCAGAGCAATGATGCTTAAAGACAAAGGAAATTTGTTTACTAATTTATGACAGTATGCAAATAAAATATTCTATTTATTTTTACATATTCTCAGTATTTGACTTTTAAAAAATGATAAATCAGGAAATGTAGAAAGTGGTGCAAATGGCTCATTGTAAGGAAATAAAAAGTGAGTGAATTCTAAAAAAGAATAAAATCTGGAACATATCCACATTTATCTGGAAACAGCTGTTGCCCTTTCACCACAGCTTCAAGTGAAGGCCCTGGTTTATGTCTCTCTGCCATAAATAACATCAGTCCAGAAGCCCCAGATCCCAGCAGCACAGAACTGACAGAGTGCTGAGGATCGTGAGTGCATAAGTGGCTTCCCCAGCCTACAGGAAGACATGTTGCTAAGTCCGTAAGATAACCTTTTTCCTTCTGCAGAGATGCTTTGAGGTATGCATATCTTAAAACTATTACATCTTATCTGTGGCTATACCATTTTTTAAAACTATAATTAGTTCTCATATTGTCACTTAGTTTGACAATATCAGTTTGGCAGTTTGCTCTGCCAAAAATGCTGTAACAACTAAGCACTATTGTAGATAAATGGAAATGTGAAAACCAAGGAGAATGGTTATTATGATAGGGTAGTAAACTAATTGAAAATAAAATCCATTAAATATTTATCTATTTGGAACTGAAAATAGCATTCAATTAATTTCCTAAGAATATTAAAAAGCATTTAAAATTTCTTCTCCATTCACAACTCATTTTCAAATCTTTAAATATTTAAACTCACTATTTGTAAGTATGCTTGGTCTATGTGTACATTTTCCCCAGTTCTCACTTGGAGAACTGCTATGTTGATTGATATATAGAGCATATTTTAAAATAAAGATTTGATTTAAGAATTTCCAATTTACTAAATAAACACAAATAACAGACCTTAAGGTACAAGGACCAGCAATTAGAAATGTTCACACATTCTCTTTATTTTATATAGGAGAAAGGTTAAGACAGACAATTTAAGTCACACAGTTTAAATTAATATGAGCCTGTAGCCTAAGTCTCTAAATTCTTTTTTGTAGTTATCACTGATTAATAATCAACTGATGGAAAAATCACATAAAATTCAATGGATATATTTGTTTCAATGTCTCATTAATTAGAATGTATTAACAGTATTTTAAAATGAGTATTATTTAAAGCCTCAAATCATAAAAGGTCTTGTTTGTCCAATGTAACTCATATTTTACAGTTTTAGGGACTGGGCTACTCCAAAGGAATCTCAAAACTAATAAATGCTCCTTGGAAGAACTGTTAAAATTTAGATGATGCTTTTCTTCCTTTAATACTGATTCTTGATAGTAAAGAAGCTCAAGTGAATGAAAAAGATTCATACCATAACAAGAAGATTGCTTCTTGAGATGTTCACAGTGTGCTTTTCTTTCACTTTACATTATGTTTTTAAAGGCCAAACAGTGTTTTTAAAGGCCGAATAGAAAACAAAATAAGATTTTTAATCAGTTTTCCATATATAACTTTTAATGAGTACATCACAGCAATCCATTGAGAATAAATGGGGATAAAGGCTGGTGTGTTCTTACTCTTGATAGGAATAAAATGCAGCATCCTCCCTGTCTCAAAATAAATGCAAAAGTGGAGCTATCTATTATCAGCAAGTTCTCATTTGTCTTTTGTTCTTTAGAACAGAGTTCTTATCACCACCTTAGTCTGATAGGAGCAATATTACCAAGAAAGCAGAGACAAAGAGATCAAACAAAGGGGACAAGAGAAAGCAAGACTAAAAATGTTTAAAACAAAACAGGGATTTGGTTTTACCTCCAACACTTTTGAATCATTTAAGGTTATTTTTAAAATCCCTTTCTTAAGGCACTCCAGTACTGTCATGATAATAAGCATGGGGTGGGGGGAAACAATGGAGGAATAAAAAAAAAAAAAGCCAAAAACCAAAGCCTCAAATACCACAGACTCTTTTTAAGATCAAGCATCATGGCCTGGCCTGAGGAAATAGGAGAAAATAGTGGGAGAAGTCAGTGAGTTTCATGTAAAGGTATGCAAACACTTCAAAAGAGAAAGAGATTAGTAAAGTATTTCAGAAGGCAGTGTTCTCCCCCAACCCCATATGTCCACAGAATGATAATGGAAGCAACATCCGCAAAGGACTTGCTTGTGCTATTTAACTGGATAAAACATCTCATTCCCTCACTATCAACTGATTTGCTGGTGAAGAAGATGAGGAGAAAGCTATGTTGGTGATATTAGCCATATTTTTATGATTTTGTTGGACCAGCAAGTACTGGAAATAAACACTACTAATGTACGTTGAGGATTGTCGCAATTCTAAGTAGTATTTCTTTAGCATGGATCATGACTCGAGATTTATGAAAAATGGGATGCAATCTTCTTTCTTTTTCTGTGTATATCTGTGTATTTCTTTTTCTGTGTATATAATGCCCCCATAGAGAAAAGGCTATGGGAATCATCTACTTCAGTCAATAGATATCTAGTATTCAAAGCACTGTAGTAAGAGAGAAGTAAAATGTGGTTAAGTCAGTATTAAGTTTTCATCTCACTTGAGATAATTTCAGGAGATAATCCACACACTGTCTAAAAATAATGAAACAGCTGGGACTATATCAGATTAAAGAGCTTTTGCACAGCAAAAGAGACAATAACAAAAACAAAGAGAAACCCCACCAACTGGGAGAACATTTTTGCACCCAACACTAATGATAAAGGACTGATCACAAAAATCTGCAAAGAGCTGATGAGACTCAACAACAACAAAGAAAATAATCCAGTCAAAAAATGGGCAGAAGAGCTTAAAAGAAACTTCTCTGAAGAGGAAATGCAAATGGCCAACAGGCATATGAAAAAATGTTCAACATCACTTGTCATCAGGGAAATGCAAATCAAAACTACCATGAGATACCATCTTACACCAGTGAGAATGGCACATATTAAAAAAACTAGCAACAACAAATGTTGGCGAGGGTGTGGAGAAAAAGGAACTCTTCTGCACTGTTGGTGGGAGTGCAAACTGGTCCAACCACTGTGGAAAGCTGTGTGGAGATTTCTGGACCTACTAAACATAGAGCTTCCATATGACCCAGCAATTCCACTCCTAGGTATTTACCCAAAGGACACAGAAACATCAATTCCAAAGAACACCTGCACCCCTATGTTTATAGCAGCACTGTTTACAATAGCTAAGCTTTGGAAACAACCCAAATGCCCAAAAATAGATGACTGGATCAAGAAGATGTGGTACATATATACCATGGAATATTACTCAGCATTCAAAAAAGATAAACACATGCAATTTGCTGCAACATGGATGGCGCTGGAAGGGATCATGCTCAGCGAAATAAGCCAAAAAGAAAAAGAAAAATACCGGATGGTCTCACTCATAGCAGGAATCTAGAAAACTTAAATAAGGGACCAGGAAAATGAATAACTATAAGAAAGTGAAAATCAAAATCAACAAAAAACTATGAACCAGAGACACTTTTAGGGGGGCGGGGGCGGGAGGGGAGGGATTGGGGTCAGAATGGGGGGCTGCAATTGTATGGGGAATATAACAATAAAATTTATAAAAAAAAAAAAAAACCGAGGTGATGAGGAGAGTAACCTCAAGAAAGCAGATGAGAATGTGATTATAACTGAGAAAAATGAAATAAATAAAAGGCGCTGTATCCCAAAAAAAAAATAAATAAATAAATAAAATAAAAAAAAAATAAAATAATGAAGAGTGAATGTTTGGCTATTGGGAATCCTTGTCACAAATACATATATTCTTATGCTCTCAGAATTAATGATTTCCTTCCATTGATAAAAGACCTTTAAAACCTTAAACCATATCATGATCACCCCCTGGTGGTGCAAGGGGTTCAGCACCGCACTATGAAGCAATCCACAGCCTCTGCGGCACAAGTTCAATCCCCGGGTGGCCAGGGAGCACCCCACATGGCACAGCAGACCTTCCTCTCTCACCTGCTGCTCTCCTCAGCAATGTATTTCAGTCAGTCTGCCTGTTCTGTTCCCCACTCTGAATCCTCTCACCCCCTGCATCTCTGGCCTATACCCCAGCTCAGGTATGCATAAATAAATAAATCTTTTAAAAAAATAAATAAAACCTTAGACCATGTCAGAAGGAAACTGAAGCTTAAAAATAAATTAAAATTGAAATCTGCACTTAAATTTGTAACTGTAAGCAGAAATGTTACTGCTTATTAAAATCCACTAATAGTGATTGACAGCATAAAATATCAATATAACAACTACATATGCAGGGAGATATGTGGTATTTCTGTGAATGTGTTGTGTGTATATTTATGAATAACTCCTATAAAAGTCATGGATCATTAAATTCTTGTAAAAAGGAGAATATTTTTCCTGAAACACGTGAAATCCTTTTTTTCATCATTTGGTGGCATAATATCTTTCTAGTATGCAATGCCATTTTGTGTTTGTGGGGTATTGATCTGTGTGAGGAGTTTTTGCTTGTATTTTTTGTTCTGTAACTGTGGTGTATATTATATTTTTATATCACAGATGCAACATACTCCCTACCCTGTAAAAGAATTCTAAGGAGAAAGACAAATCAGTTTGATCTATCAGATACTTTTTGCAAACAAAAAAACATACTTTTAAACAAACTTTTTATATTAAACATAGAATGCATAATATTCACTTCCAATATGATTTTATTCAATATTCTAGAGAAAATCAGATTTTATTACATCTCAACAAACAGTGTAGTTATTAGTTTTTGGAACAAATACGAGTCTACTGATGTGCAAACAAAAAGCAAAAGAGGCACAAACCTTTTTGTTGCTCAAAAACCTTCATACAAATAGTAATAAAAGACAGTTACTTTTCCCCTGAAATAGTTCACTTTAGTGCAATAGGTTCTATTTTCTCAGCTGTCAGTACTATTATTGGCGTAAAGACTGGGTGTATAGCTAGAATTTTCCAATTCCCTTAAGTGGGGAATCAGTTTGTGTCTGAAGAAATGGAGCATTTCAAGTCCTTTTCAACCTGTCAGTATTTGAGAGTTATTAACTTCAACTTCCTTTCTGCCTTTTGAAATCTGACACTGATTTGTCCCATATTTCCCAGAGGCCTCTATGTTCAATTAGCCATTGGATTCACTGAGTAATTACTTCATTTTTCATGTAAAATGCACTTGATTTATTATATACTTGGGAAGTAATGGCAGAGATAGGTCAACAGCAGTTAGAGGAGATTAAAGGAGAGACTCTGTTTAACTGTGGAAGCAATCAATCCCCATAAGACTGCAAGAGAAGAGTAAGAAGGGTGCCACTCAAAGTTTTACAGTGGTTTTCTAGGTGAATTTACCGCTGCTTTGAAAATTAACTGAGTAATGGGAGGTATTTTTTTTTTTAATCCTACCTTACAAATTTATCTAAGTGAGCATTAGAATAATGCCTCAGTACAAATTCAAGAAAAAAAATGTTTTTTTTTTAATTCTAAGAGTTCCCATCTCTTATAAACTGTGTAAATCCTCACAGTTTAACAATTTGAAAGATACAAGGAAGCCATTGTCATACTCTTCCTGTCCCTCCTTTCAAGAGAATTTTGCTAGCAATTGCTGTACTAATGCAATACTTTTCTAAATGGATTTTCCCTGTCTGTAGATAGTTTACTCTGACTTAAATAACTGATACTTGGAAGGGTAATACAATAGATTTGACTGGCTGAGAATGGAAAAAGATTGTTTCCTTTTGACTAGGTACTCACAATTTATGTGTAGTTTCATAGTTGATACCGTACAGATGAAAATTACACTTCAGTTGCTTGGGAAAACACATTTTAGCAAGATGCCAGTACTTTGTTTCTGTTTGTACACAATTGCACTATCACTAGGGGCTCCTCAGTAGAGTAGTTTCCTTCTGTGGGTCTGGCATCTGAAGAGAGGATAATTGAGTGACCTTGTATTGCTGAGGAGGAATGCCAAGTCGGAAATGGAAGACTCCCCTCTGAAGGGAACTGCTGAGAGTTTTCATTGCCCAAGATAACAAAGCAGGGGTGGATCTCTCAGAAATTATAATGCTCACTCCTGTGGGACCAGACTTTCTCTTTTTCTGCCATTTCTGTTTTTATATCTCTAATTCTAGTCATCTGACAGATGGTGAAATGGCAGGAAAAAGGAAAAAAAAGGACTGTTCCTTCAGGGTCGGTACCCTTTATTTTAGCAATATATTATTTATTATCTTATGATTTAGTTTTTTCTATAAGAAGCTCTTCCTCCCATTTAATTTATAAAATTCACTAAAATCACTATGTAATTTGATAACTTTTAGTATTTACTTAGAGACACATATATTTGTATATTTGCTCAGTGTAGGCATAACTAGTATCTTTGATAATTAATCTCTAGTAAATAATTCATTCTTTTATGTTTTCTTTTACACTTGACTTCTTTAAACCACCAGGGTCATTCTGTCAAGGTATATTTTAAAATGTAAGCAATAAGCAACTTTACCATATACTTTCACCCTCATTACTCAAAGGCCACTATCCAATCTGTGAAACCAAGTTAAGAAAGGTGAGTTTTCTAATTTGGAGTCTAATACTTCTAATAAGTATGTTCATATACGCACCTGGATAGTATTGCCTGATTTGTATAAATTAAAAGAGAGGCCCACCGATGAATGCAAATGCAAAAGAAACTAATCATGCATAGGTTGAAGCAGGAGAGAGAAGATTTATACATCTCACAGAAAGTGAAGAAATCAAAGAGAAATTTCTATCTTTTAATTTAAAAATGACATGGCAATATTTTCTGTCCTGGAATTCTTTATTTTTTTTGACACTTAACAGCAATTTGGGAGTGATTAATTACAACATGAAAAGATGGACAAAAATTAAAATATAATTTTACATAGACATCTTCCCCCCAGGAGTTTGTTAATGTTTTCTGAAAAGCTTTTGTAAAGAATTAGTGCTGGTTAGTTTTAGTGTCCCAAAATAAAGCTGGCTTAGTAATGAGGAAATCCCAAGAACATTCATATTCAAATCCCATAGTCACTGCCTGGCCTACCTGCTTATATTTGACTCAACCAAGCATGGAATGGATTTCCTACCACTTTGGCAGTTGTGTGAATTCAGTCAGGTGTGTACAGTACTTCAATGCAATTTTTCTTGCAACTAAGGTAGTCATGTAGGTTTATTTGTAAGTTACCCAATAAAGAGATTCTGTTGTTCACAGAGATTTTGTTAAAAATACAAGTAATCTTAACACTTAAAATTTAAGACACTTTGAGATACTCTTACTAGGAGGTGGTAAGTCTGATTTGAACTTCCAATCATGTGAAATTTGAAGTTACTATGTTTTAGATATTCAGAGAAATCACTAGTGTATCAAAAGTATTTTGTATGCAACTCCCAATGCAATGAGAATTGATCTCATTCAAAATGCTCATAAAGGGCCTCCCCTGGTGGCACAGTGGTTGAGCACTGAGCTGCAAAGCTGCCCGTAGCCTCTGCAGGGCCGTTTCGATTCCCAGGCATATGAAAAAATGTTCAACATCACTTGTCATCAGGGAAATGCAAATCAAAACTACCATGAGATACCATCTTACACCAGTGAGAATGGCACATATTAAAAAATCTAGCAACAACAAATGTTGGTGAGGGTGTGGAGAAAAAGGAACTCTTCTGCACTGTTGGTGGGAGTGCAAACTGGTCCAACCACTATGGAGAGCTGTGTGAAGATTTCTGGACCTACTAAACATAGAGCTTCCATATGATCCAGCAATTCCACTCCTAGGTATTTACCCAAAGGACACAGAAACATCAATTCCAAAGAACACCTGCACCCCTATGTTTATAGCAGCACTATTTACAATAGCTAAGCTTTGGAAATAGCCCAAATGCCCAAAAATAGATGACTGGATCAAGAAGATGCGGTACATATATACCATGGAATATTACTCAGCATTCAAAAAAGATAAACACATTCAATTTGCAGCAACATGGATGGCGCTGGAAGGGATCATGCTCAGCGAAATAAGCCAGAAAGAAAAAGAAAAAAAAAATGCTCATAAAGGGCCTCCCCTGGTGGCACAGTGGTTGAGCACTGAGCTGCAAAGCTGCCCGCAGCCTCTGCAGGGCCGTTTCGATTCCCAGCCGATGGCGAGGGTCCCACATGGCATGCAGACCTCTCCTGCCGCACCCACTGCTCCCCTCAGCAGTGTACTTCTTCAGTCTGCCTGTTCTGTTCCCAGCTCTGGCTCTGGTGAATTCTCTCACCCTCCCACGCTTCTGATTGTGCCCAGTGCTTGTACAAATTAATAAATAAATAAATAAATAAATAAATAAATAAACAAACAAACAAACAAATAAATAAATGAATGAATGAATGAATAAATCTTTTAAAATGCTCATAAAAATGAAAGAACAAATTATGGCAAAAGCTGGAAGGAGGGAGGGGAGAAAAGGGGGTAGTGGGGAGTAATGAGGAAAAAGATATTTCAAAGCATTGTTTAAGTTAAAAATACATAGAATTTATACTGTCATGATTTCAGGCATTTTAGCTTAGCAAAATTTCTGAACTTTGAGTTGTATAGAATCTTCTCCTCTGGGGAATCTTCATACTGACAAAATTGTTAATCAAAATATTTGTACAAGACACAGTACTTTTATTTTTATCTTTTATCAGCACCACAGGATCATAGTTACTTTACACAGCATTTGTAACTCAAACCTCAGGTGTTCTTTCTTCATGCTTGTTCAATTCATAATTTAAATAAATGGTGTTGTTCCTTCTCTAAAGGGCTTGCAATAGGGAGGCTCCAGTTAGTGAAAGCATTCTTCCTCTTCTTGGAAGAATTGAGAGGTCACCGTATACTCACAGTATCATTTATTTTTACTGAGCACCAATTATGTCCAAGTTCGGTGTTCCATCCTTATAATATACAAGAAATAATACTGTCATAGCCCTTTCTACTGGGGCAATCAAATTGATATTCAATTACATAGTGCAAATAGGTTCTTTGAAAGGCAAGAACTGTGCAGTGAAGGGACAAATAAGTGGAAGGATTTAAAAATTATTTAGAAGCTAGCATTTTAGGATTCAATTGTGTGGGTTGAGAAGGAGAGTATAGTCAGGAATTATATGCATGGTCTTTGCTGAGGCCACAAGTTGTTTGAAGGAGACGGTGATGAACTTCATCTTGGGACATGTTGATTTTGAAGTAACTTTGGTGAATGTAAATAAAGACCTCTGTGATGCAGTTGGAGGTATGTTGTAGACAGAGGCCATATTATAGCAGTTGAAGCATAATGTGTGGTAAAGAGTCAGAGATGATCAATGTAGAAAAAATTTAGAGATTGGACCAATGCAGCAAAGACAAGTAAGTACACCAAAGAGAAAGATTTATTTTCATTGTGTTTTAAGATGGGAAATACTTAGACATATGCAAATGTTGATGGGGCATGCCAGAAGAATAAATACTGAATAAATACTGAATAAATACTGAATAAATACTGCATACTGAATAAAGGCATAATAATTGGTAATCATAATTAAAATCATTAAAGACTGGTGAGAAATTAAGGAGGATTGTAAAGAAATGGTAAATTGAGAGGAATTCCCTACTGATGATGAATGTTTTTAGAGCTGGAAAGAGGTTGGTAGAAATGAGAACTGGTAAGTTTGAAATACTACTGTGAAAAAAAAGGAACCCTCATCCTGCTGGTGGGAATGTATGCTGGTGTAGTCACTCAAAAAATGCAGATCATTTCTATTGCAAACCCTTTAGAGAAAAAACAATGCAATATCTGAATATTTATCCAAACAATGCAAAACGACATCTATTAACATATAAATTATATATATATAGTTTTATTTTCAATAATAAAGAGTGGGTACTCAAAATCTCAGAAACTCTGGCCTTAATCCACAACAAAGGTAGTGCCCTCTGACTGTGCCCCCTCTCTGTCTCTACCTGAGACATTACGTGTGGCTCTCAGCTACCATGTATCTTCCAGGATCTCTGAGTAATATTTTTTTTTTTTTAAACTTCATGCTGGTTGTTACCGAGGTGCATCTTGCTGTCATAATAAAAACCACACATGCCAGTCTACTGATGGAATAGGTTCTGTCTGTTCGGGACAATATTTGTGAGCCTCAGGCGTTCCTAGTCAAGATCCTCACAGCCAGTGGACTTATTCAATAGATATAAACAGAACACATGTTAAAGTCTGCAGTATAAGGACCATAGTTAAGGTAAAAATGTGAAATATAAAGAAACAAAGTGAATGTACAGATAAAATAAACACAAATCCTTAGACACAGAAAACAGGTTGCCAGAAGGCAAGGTGGTAAAGAGGGCCACGCATATGGTGAAAGGTAGTGATCCTGATGTACAGTTAAATTTAAAATTACAATACTGGATACTTATAAGCCAATGTTCCCTCAATGAAAATTTATTTAAAAAGAAGAAAACAAGTAAAAACTGTTATTTTATATTTTTCTCTACAATTATTGAGTATATAAATGGTGTTAAAATAAGAAAACACTGTAAGAACTGCAAGCAAGACCTAGTTATACAAGGGAGTGTAGAGTGAGGTTAAAAGCACAAATTAATACTCATGCTACCTGTGAAATTCTGAGATTTTTCACCTAAGGCATGTACATGTGGCCTCCCTCTCTATTTTTTAAGATTTATTTATTTATGCATACAAGAGCTGGGGTACAGGCCAGAGATGCGGGCGCAGGGGTGTGTGAAAGGATTCACCAGAGACAGAGTGTGGAGCAGAACAGGCAGACTGACTGAAATACACTGCTGAGGGGAGCAGTGGGCAAGACAAGAGGGGTCTGCTGTGCCATGTGGGTTGCTCCCTGGCTGGCTGGGGGTCGAACTCATGCTACAGAGGCTTTGGATTTCTTCATAGTGCACTGCTTAATCCCTTGCGCCACCAAGGAGGCCCTTCCCTTTCTATTTTTCACTCATGAACTATAGTAGAGATTTCCTCTAGAAGTTACCAACTGCATTAAAATTGTAGCAAAATATTACAAGTGTTTTAATACTAGAGGTCTCTACATACTTTGACACACATGGAGTAATATTCTCTATTTTAATAATAAATTCATGTAATAATGAATATTCTCTACTTTTGGATTTCCCAAGATATATTGTTAGCAGGCAGGGTGAGGGACACCCTAGACTCCCAAAACTGCCTGTGCTAAAATGGGTTCTGCCATCTGCTGCATCAAGACAAAACATACTCTAGTGTGTAAAACTTTCAATAGAAAATAAGTTTAATACAATTAGTGAGCAATAAAAAGAACAAATAGAATAGTTAAAATACTTTCCAATTTAACACCCAAAATTATCCATCCCCTCATGGGTAAATGCCCAACCAAACAGGGTTGGCCCTAAGTAGGAGAGCTGAGGTCCAAAATCTTGCCACCAGTCTAAGCAACTTCTGGTGGGGACCCATAGGATAGGGGCAGAAGGAGCCAGGTGAGTCTGGAAGGAAAAGAGCAAAATCAAAGCCCAACTCAAGATAAAGGATCCCATTGTCAGCCTCCCCATGGGTCTCTCACACATGCCCCTGTGTCTTTCAAATGTCTCCTTCCATGTCCCCCCGCATCCCTGGTACAAATAAGAGAAGCCAGTGCAGCTTCTTCACATGTCTCTCTGCTCCATGTGCCTCCTCCAAGTCTTCTTCTTGCTCTTCCTCCTTCCTTCCTTTTCCCAATCTTCTGTAGCCTCTTCCTGCCCAGTTCTACCCTCCCTTGGATGGAGCAGAGAGCCTGGAATCTCCCCTTTTCCTGGGGATTACCCTGTACAACATCATTATAAACTATATCATATTGACTTGTGTTTGCTTTAAGCAAAAATTCCTCTAACCATTTTAGTCCTTTTGCATTTCTCAACAAAAGCTGATTTAGCATTCACAGGGCTGGAATAGAAAAATCATTTTCACTCTTGTTTCTCTCCCTTTGGATTACCCTTTTAATAGCTCTGCATTTCCAGATTTCTCCATATCTTTTTGCAAGTCCAAATTACAATGTTATCGTAAAATTCTGCTTCAGCTGAATCTCAGGTTTCAAAATTTGTCAGATTTGCCTGTACCCTCTTCAGAAATTCTTCAACAGAAATGATGCTGATTACTTGTTCTGGAATTATATATAAAAGTGCAAGACACACAAGATTTACAAAACTAAAACAAGTCTTCCTAGCAGAATAAAAATAGATACAAAAGGAAGAGTGGTAAGAAAAAAATATTGATACAAATGTAATTTATATTTCCAAGAAAATTAACTGTGTTGCATGATTATAAAACTATGAAGATTTATCATACATAATAAAATACCTTCAAAATGTTTTATTACTTTCAATTTATTAGATTTTAACAGAATAATTCTCATAATTAGATTGTGATAAAAGATTTTAAAAGCTTTTCTTGGCAAATACAACATGAACTCATTAAAGCCCCTGCTATTTATTTATTTTCTTTCCCTTATTTCTTTACCTGAGGTTTGAATGATCAAGTACATTAATCTTTATTTAGCATCACTTCACAATAGGCTAAACTGGCCTTGATTATCTGCATATCAATAGAGACTTTATTAGCATAGAATGAACCTGAATTATGAAACCCAATTCAAAATGTTTTGATTGTCCTGTTAGGTAAGTTATTTTCTCTTTAAGTATCTTTCAGAAGTTAAATTTTCTGAAAACCATAGATTTCTTTTCTCCCATTATGCTTGTGTCTAATGTGCCAGCAGGAAATGATTCTGCAGATGTTATCACTCCATCAAGCCATCTTCTATGTGGTAATAGTAATAAAAATAATATAAAGCATCCTTACTTAATCTGTTCTCACCCTTCACTTTATCTCTTTCCTGAATCTTTGCCCCCTGCTTCTCCACACATTTCTCTAATGTGAGTGACTCTGAATATGCATATTATTCTTATACACAGGTAAAGATCATCTGAACCCTAGCTTTGGGAAAGATCTATACTCTTAAAATACATATGCCTTGAACAAATGAATTATTGCCATCATCAGTAATAATATCACCTTTGAAAGTTTATTTTCTCATATCTCACTTATTTCAGCTTTGGGCAAATGGAGATGTCTGCATTGCACGCAAGAGATTTTTATAAATTCTTCTGTTAAGTGGTCATGAAAGACAGGTTTCCCTGAGGGTTAAATAATTTTCTGATATACTATACTGACATATACATAGCAAGTGCTATGTAATTGTAATTTATGGCAATGATAGCAATGAAGACAGAGGATGATAATGAAGATGGTGGGAACACTTCACACAAGGCAATGGCTCAGAAATGGGAAGTAAGAGAGCCATTTAACCATCAAGAATACTTATGATTCTTCCTTGAACAAATTGATGCATCTTCACCTAAAACCACCCTTGCTGTAAGGGAATTTTAAAGAAGAACCTTACAAGTAAGAGGAATGCAATACACTCTGTTTGAAGACTGGATTGTCAATTCAGTAAGCTAAACTGAGGTTATAATTGTGCTAGCTACTAAATAGCATTTGTGCTTTCAATTAAATAAGAATTAATGTATTTTATTTTGTTGTGTCCTGTAACTTCTCAAACAATGCATCACAAGTTTGGTGCCCAAAAAAATCTACTCCTGGAGGACAAGTATCTGAGATTGAGGTACTAACAGGACTGTACTTCTGTAGAGAAGATCACTTCAGAGGTGATCTTACTTCTTGTGTCTTCCAGTCTCTGTTGGAAATCACACGCTCTGTGGCTTGTGGCTGCATTATCAGCATTGTGTCTTCCTCTTATTTTTTTGTTGTCTCTCATCTGTGTGTCCTTCCTAAATTCACTTGTCATGGGGCATAGGACCCCCCTAGAAAATGAAGGATGATCTCTTCTCAAGTATTAATTTATATTTGCCAAGACCCTTTTTTGCAGATTAGATCACGTTCATAACTACAGAGATTTAGATGTGAACATATCTCTACCATTCAACTTCCTACAGATATACTTGGTTTATGTTATAGTTGTGTTCCTAAATAATGATGTGGTTGTCTTCTTAATCAATATGAAGTTACTTAATCTATTCCCTAATTTTGAAAATTATCCAATTTTTAAATTTCATATCTTAGTGAAACCTTTTCCAGGAAATCTTTGGCCACTTGAGTTTAATACAGCCTCTAATTTCCCATATGTTAATAGCATAGAATCTGCCACTTTCTCTTAGTTCCTGTTCATGCAGTAGCTTAAGATTTGAGCCACTTATTCCTACCCCTTGATATTCTGATTTGATTAAGTTTTGGAAGGACTTCTGTTAGTCATATGTTTAAAGTTCCCTAGGTAATTTTTAAATTATAGCCAAGATATGCAAATGCTACCTTATACAATAATTCTTAAAGGTTTGTTACCAATTTTCTCCTTCAGATTTAGTATAAAACTGTGGCCTCTGTTCCAGAAAAATGTGTATATGTGCACACAAAGTACTTATTAAAAGTTCTGTGTGTGTGTGCACATGTTCACCAAAGCCTTTTTATCAAGGTCCTAAGTGTAGAGAAATCTGGACAAGACTCCCTAAATAATAAGTTTATTTTGTGAGTTGCTTTTTATTTCAAGTTTTTCTAAAATAATTCCCACCAATTAAGTTAATTCTCCTTAAACCAAGCTGGCATTTAGAGGATGTATTCGCATTGTGCATCAATCCCTGCATCTCTGTATGTAAAAATACCTCACCGTGACACACACTGCTAGTGTTATCAGTGTTCTGATGCCTCAGCAAATACTTTCTGTACTGGATTTTCACTCACAACTCACAATATCAATGCTCTTTCTGAAAGGTAGTTTCTTTTTGACAGTTTTTGTAAAATTGAAATTCTATGTTAGCCACCTATGATAGGATCTGTGATGTTCATAAAAGCAGTTTTCTCATTCCATCTTCAAAGAGGTGACTGTTTTTTGAGTGACTGACAGAGAGCAAGATTCTACATCATATGGCAGAAACTACCGACCTCATCATGGCCCATTTCCTTTTAAATTGCACAGGAAAATAAATGATGAAAAAATGTGAAGGAAATATTTCAGAAACAATCTTTCATATTTCTAACCACATTACACAACACATGGAGAGGCTAATACTGTGTTTCATCTCAGTTAGTGTAACTCATAGTCGTGCTTTCAACAGAGGGAAAAAAGATTTAAATGCAGGTCTTGGCTTAATTTAGAACTGATTGCTCATTAATCTTTGGAATAGGTATACAAGCTGTCTTCCAAATGAAGGGGAGGCTGTTGGCTGCTTACCCTAAACCCTACTGTGCTGTTTTCAATTTGTTTTTCCATATGATATTTAGTCTTTCATTCAGTGTTTAATACTAAACATTAATAGGGAAAATATTGCTTAATGAGCTGTTGTGTTGGGCAGAATGTAGTGAAACACGCCTCCTTTGCAAGAACTCACCAGCTTGTGCCAGTATTTAGATAGTGTCATTAATCATGAAGCTTTTCATTCTTCCCTATCCTGGAAGACAAGGGTTTCCTGATGTCATGGAAACAGAACCTTTTAAAACCGGGTATGAATTAAGACATAGGATACTCAAGCACAGGGCATCATATGGTTCAATTACTGCAAGACAAATACTGCATTGATGGTTCTTAGTGCTTCTGTTGTGGGTTTTATAGCCATAAAATGTAATGTCCAGAGTTAAGGATTCATCCTGCAAATGCAGAGAGTTTGAAAATTGTGCCATTGGAACCTAAATAATCATATATTTGATAGATGAATTCTGGAGGCAATGAGCATTACAATAAGCTTGACTGGATCCAAGGAGACCGCTTTTGCATCACAAGTTTTGCATGACTTGAACCTACAAGATGCGCTGCAGGTCTGTGGCAGGAAAAGTATAACCATGCAGACAGTTTTCACACAGTGCTATGAAAAAAAGTAAGTTCATGTCCAGATTACTGATTTATTCTATTAGCCAAAAAGAAGATGTAAAGAATTTCAGGACAGTTATAAAATCCAAATTACATGGGAATAAGAAAAAAATATTACATCCACATTGAGTACAAGTTCAGAGAATTCTGCTGTCACTGACATTTTATTTCTGAGTACTTATCAGTTGAAGAAGTTAAAAAAAAATGAAGCTAAAAATAAACAGTGGTTTGATGATAAGGAAAGGATATAAAGAGGGTTAAAGGCACAGACACCCCCAGTGCACACCCACTGGAGACACACGCTCCCTCTCGTCAGCTTCACCACAGAGAGGACTTGGCCTCCTCACTTCTTGTCATGACCTGTTTGCATTGCTGTTTCAGCAACAAAGGACAATTTGAGTAATAGGAAATTGTGTCAGTCAAAAAAGTTTTATTTAGCGTAATCCCTCATTAGGAAATTATACAAGTGAAGATTCTATTTTAATAAGACTCATTCAAATAAAAAGAGAAGCTTGAAAACTGACCATAGAGCTGGGCATACAAAAGGCGAGCAGGAGAGTTAAGACGGGGTAGGGAAGAGCATGGGGAATGGGTGGTGGACAGTGGGTGCGTTGGTGGGAGAACAGTGGTGGCCACACCTGAAGGGAGAAATCATATACGGTCCAGAAATTAACAATGACATAGGAAATAAATTATTTAATGAGAGAGAGAGAGAACAAGAAGCTCAGTGTCTTCAAAAGATAGTCATCCTGCTTTGCACAAGATTTTCCAGTGGGTCCTCCCCAGTGGCAGAGCAGGTTGAGCGTGGCGCTGTGAAGATATCCGCAGGCTCTGCAGCGTGGGTTTGATCCCAGCCGCCCGGGGAGAAACCCACATGGCGTGGCAGACCTCTCCTGCCTCACCCGCTGTTCCCCTCAGCAGTGTGTTTCAGTCAGTCTGCCTGTTCTGCTCCCCGCTCTGTCTCTTGTGAATTATCTCACCCTCCCACACCTCTGACCTGTACCCCAGTTCTTGTATAAATAAATAAATCTTTAAAAAAAAAGATTTCCCAGGGCCTCCCTGGTGGCGCAGCGGTTGAGCGCTGGGTTGCGAAGCTGCCCGCAGCCTCTGCGGCGCCGGTTCGATCCCCGGCTGCTCCCCGGCCACCAGAGGAGGGTCCCACATGGCGTGCAGACCTCTCCTGCCGCCCGCTGCTCCCCTCAGCAGTGTACTTCGGTCCTTCTGCCTGCCCTGCTCCCCGCTCTGGCTCTGGTGAATTCTCTCACCCTCCCGCGCTTCTGACTGTACCCAGTGCATGTATAAACAAAACAAACAAACAAACAAATAAATAAATAAAACATGCCTCTATAAAAAAAAAAAAATTGTTAAAAAAAAAAAAGATTTTCCAATGGCATATAAATGCTGCGGTCTGCCAATTCAGAAAAATACTTAATAAAGCTTATATCATTGAGAATGTTATTGTGCTGTGTAAATGTAGATTAAAGGAGTCCTCAGTCAAGTAAGGATCATAACCTCTTGTAGGGAAGGGGACTCATGTGCTTTTTATCTGCTTCTCTTTTAATGCCTAGCAAAGGTCTGAAGATACCCACACATTTAAAAGGATTCATAGACAAATAAAATCAGATCTGAAAGGACCTTACGCATTCTCTAGAATGACTCATTTATTTATTTATTTATTTTTATCCTTCGGATGTGGAAATTGAGACTCAGAAACTCTAATGTGCTTTATTCAAGGACACACTGCTAATTAGAAACACACCTGAGATTACAGAATGTGTTCTCCTGGCTCCTTCTCTGTTGATGGTCAGTTTGATCACCAAAGTTTTTGCCCATTTTTTTCTATGACCAGTTATATACAGTCCAGTCAGTACTCATCCTACCTTGATAAATATGGTCAAATGTTGGGCCTCCCCTGGTGGCGCAGCGGTTGAGCACTGGGCTGCGAGGCTGCCCGCAGTCTCTGCAGCACTGGTTCATTCCCCAGCCACCGGCGAGGGTCCCACAAAAAAGAAAAAAAAAAAATGGTCAAATGTAATGTCTGACTATAATAATAAGCAATCCCTCATATAGGATTTATTAGATACCTGATTTTTCTTCAGGGATATATGTATATGAATTTATTTAATTCTTCAGATACCTTAGAAAGTGCACTATTGGGCCTGCCTGGTGGCGCAGGGGGTTAAGCACAGAGCTGTGAAGTGGTCTGCAGCCTCTGTAGCACTGGTTCGATTCCCCGCTGGCCAGGGAGATACCTCCATGGTGAGGCAGACCTCTTCTATTGTGCCTGCTGCTCCCCTCAGCAGTGTATTTCAGTCTGTCTGCCTGTTCTGCTCCCCACTCTGTCTCTGGTGAATCCTCTCACCCTCCTAGACCTCTGGCCTGTACCCCAGCTCTTGTATGCATAAATAAATAAATATTAGAAAAGTGCACTATTAGCACCATCTTTTTTTCTGAATAGGATACCACAGAAGAACCCACTCAAGCTCACATGCTCAGTCAGCTTCCCCAAAGCACATGTGACTGCCACAGGACTGGGTTCACTGAACCTCCTAGCTTCAAAAGCAGCCATTTCCCATGAACCTTGAGAAAATTTTATATTGCTGATGGTTCACCAGATAACATTCCTTCAGAAATCTTGTTGCTCGCTGTGCACTTGTGCCTTTTTTTGCCACTGTGTCCAATAAAGCAATTTACCCTGGTGTCATTCAAAGATTAGGGTTTCAGTCCCTCCAACATTGCTTCTGGCCGCCTTCCACAAACACCACCTTCAACCTGCGATTTGGGGAATGACACCTCAAAGCTTGTATCCCCCACCTCCCCAATCTGCAAGTATTCAAAGTAGCCATATATAACCCCAACTTTATACAACATGCAATCTTCAAAAGTTTCCTGAGGGTTAATCCTTGCATAGCAGCCCCAATCTTGCACATATAAAGCCACATTTTCATATTTGCTTAATATTTAATGTTGTTTTAGCGGTATTTTAGACAGATTACTATTTAAATCTATTATTCGGTTGGGAAAAGGGGGCTCCAAATTAGGGTAGCTATTGTTTCTGAATTTCAATATTGAAATTTTAAAAGTATTGCCTAATGCAAATTTCTTTGGTGATGTAAGAAAATTGATTTGGTGGGACATTTTGAGTTATCTTGTTGAAAATAATAGACACCTTAATGTAAAATATATTTATTTGTTCAGTCAGTTATACATACATTTGTTCATCATTTTTTGTCATGTCTACTTTTAAAATAATTTTATTTGTACAGAATTTAACAAACAAAATCATTAAAAGGAAGTTTAGACAAGAAATACACATTAAAAGTGTGGGGTATGAACGTGTACAACAGAAGGGAAATTTAAATTAGCTGCTAAAATGCAACTTAAATATTAGCACTGGGTTTCCTGAAGGCCAGTTTTAAAAGGAAAGAGCAATGGATTGGCTGTCATTATCTAATAAAGCGAAACATAGCAATTCATAAGGAAGCACATACCTTTCTTTAATGTTGAATTCTGTGAGGAATTTCACATGATCTTTTAAGAGGGGTTTTGAAGAACACAGTGGATATTGTCGTTCATAGCATTTTTTCCTCTAAATTATAGAGACTTCTAAGAATGCCTGTTTCATTGGAAAAGCTAAAAGCATAATTATTGTCAAAGGTCCTCAAAGCTAACTTTAATCCCACAGTTATGCAGCCCAGACATGTAGTGCTCTGGTGATCTCATGAGATAAAGGGATCAAGCTTAGAGGAAATGTAGTTATATCCTAATTGGATTTCTTGCTCTATAATGATTTAATAAATCAATTAGGTATCAAGTATCCAATATGTCCCCTGAGCTATGTGAGGTATTTTGAGGTCATACTCAAAATATAAGTTTTTAAAAGGTATTCTTAATCTTAAGTACACTACATTTTAGTTGGAAAAAAATAAGCTTACTGAAGAGATACTGGAAATAAAGAGTTGTGTTATATTTCCTGTGCTCTATTTTGTATCATATATAGCTTGCCAGGTTTGGCAAACTTTTCCTGTAAAACCCTAGATGGCAAGTGCTTTAGGCCTTTCTGGATACAGAAAGTTTCTATAGCACCTATTCAATCCTGCTGATAGAGCAGGAAGGCAATTGACATTTTCAGTTTTACCTTTGCAAGCACCATAGAATAACAAAAAGGGAAGTGAATCTTATAGATTTATTATTGAGATGATTAGTGATATTAAGTAATTCTTAGATTTATTATTGAGACTATTAGTGATATTAAGTAATTATTTTAGTATTTCTTGAAAGCCTAGTAATCATTAAACCATCTTGAATAACTCTATACATGTATTTGTCTTTATAGTTTTGCTATTTGCAACTATTGGGTATTATACATATGTATTCTGTGATCTTGCTTTATAGTTAATGCACATTTAAGTACTGCATTGTACTACTGAATTAAGTAAAATTTCATTGAGTTATTATACTACTTTCAGATTGAGAAGAATTAATAAGGATGATAATGTAATGTGGGTCACTATTTTCTTTTAGAATTGAAGTATTTCAAACAATGTTCAGAATAAACATTTTCAACAAGAGCAAAACTAGTGGTTATGGGAGGAAAATGTGCTGTTGAAAACTTATGTAGTAGAAATCACCCTCCCTTGTAAGAAAATATAAATAAGCAATTCATTTTTCTCACAAACATACATGAGTTTAAGTCTAAATCAATGATATTAAGACATTCTATATATTATATATAGTTCTATAAATATAGAATATAGTTATATATTTTATATGAATCATTACTATGCACACAGAAAGGCAATCTCTTTTTGTATCTTGATTTTATACTCAAAAATTTTATTGTTGGGCCTCCCCAGTGTCACAGCGGAGCGCTGAGTTGCGAAGCTGCCCGCAGCCTCTGCAGCACAATTTCGATCCCCGGCTGCTCCCCAGCCACCAGAGGAGGGTCCCACATGGCACGCAGACCTCTCTCTCCTGCTGCCCTCTGCTCCCCTCAACAGTGTACTTCGGTCCTTCTGCCTGCTCTGCTCCCCGCTCTGGCTCTGGTGAATTCTCTCACCCTCCCGCGCTTCTGACTGTACCCAGTGTTTGTATAAATAAATAAATAAATCTTAAAAAAATTATTGTTTATAGAATTGATAATCACGAGAGTCCCAAAATTATTTTTTAAAACTTGTAAAATAGAAGCAAAAATTTACATTTACAGAAAACTTGTATAGAATTATTTTATATGTTTCATGCTTTTTATAAAATGTATTACTAAATTATTTCATTAAATATTTTCAATTTTTTATTATGAAAGATTTCCAATATAGAGAAAAAGTGAAATGACTGTGTGGTCACTTCCCATACTAGCAGGTATTAATGAAGTACTAGATTTGCTTTTAGTTGTTAATTTTTTAGTGAAAGAAATAGAACATTATAGAGAAAATGTCCTTTCTCCTTCTTCCTACCCATCCTTATCATTTCCATGTGTGCTTGGTTTTATATTTTTTCAACATAGGGAGACATTTTTTGAACAATATATAATTGCATTCTTCTTTTCTTTTTTTTTTTTTTTTTTAAATTTTTATAGAGGCATGTTTTATTTATTTATTTATTTATTTATTTATTTATTTATTTTTTTGTTTATACATGCACTGGGTACAGTCAGAAGCGCGGGAGGGTGAGAGAATTCACCAGAGCCAGAGCGGGGAGCAGAGCAGGCAGAAGGACCGAAGTACACTGCTGAGGGGAGCAGCGGGCTGCAGGAGAGGTCTGCGCGCCATGTGGGACCCTCCTCCGGTGGCCGGGGAGCAGCCAGGGATCGAACCGGCGCCGCAGAGGCCGCGGGCAGCTTCGCAACCCAGCGCTCAACTGCTGCGCCACCAGGGAGGCCCCTGCATTCTTCTTTTCAATTTACATAAAGGATACCATGTATTTACAGTTTTGTAACATTTATTTAAATATGAAAAAAAATTAAGAATATTTTAATGACAAGAAATTTAATTAACAAAATATTGACAAGTTACACTTAACAGATATGATTAACAAAACTTATAGCCTATAGTTACTTAACATATCAGTATTTTCTCTAATTAAGTGATAAATTTGATTTTGTTCAAGCATCAATTTTTACTCAAATATAATGTATTCTATGAACAAAGCAAGTTTAATATGAATAATGTGGAAATACATAAATACATTATTCATACAAAACAGGATAAAATACAGTATCTAAAGAAAAATTCCCCACAAATCCTTTCTGAGTCCTATGGCTTTTATTCAGTGCTATTTACTTTAGAGTGGGGCTACTAAGGGAACAGGAACAAGATTGTTAGTTCTCTCCCAGCTCTTGCAGAATTCCAGGTATAATCGAGGAGCTAATACAGTTTTATGATGATGAAAACACTATACTTATAAAACAGAATGGAAATAAGTAGATATTTTGGGTTCTGAATTTAAACTGAGACAAATGTCTCTGTATGAAATGGACTATTATGAGTTTATCTTCAATTCATTTCAGAAATACACTATAGTAGACCAGTGGACCAGATAATCACATATAGTTGAAAGTGTGAACAATGCAGTGTAGCCATTCATTGCTTTTACGTTATGTAGCAGGCAGAAAATTGGTAAGAATTCAAAATGCCTGGAAATAGCAACCTCTTCTAAATAGAGGTTTCCAGAATGCTTACTAAATAAGACAATGGAAGCTTGCTAAATCAACTGGTTTTCTCATGTCAGGGACAAAAGCACACCTGCAGAATAAATTTTTTTCTGCATTGTATTTCTGAATTCTATATAATATAATTAAATATTGTTAATGCAAATTGTTGCCTAAGGCATCTCCTACCTATCTCAGCAACCCATTTTGCATGTTTCTATTCTGCCTGTATCAACTCCATTATCCCATTCATTAATTTTTAAACTCAAGTGATTTATTCTTTAGGCATATTACTCTTCTCTGTCTAGAAATACTGATGCACCACGTCTGTACCACATCTCAATTCTCTCCTACTAAACACATTTTGCATTATACAAACTAGGTCTAGGTCTTGGAACAAGGTGAATGTCCCAATAAGTGTGACTAATTCAAGTCCAAGAAATAGATTTTATTGAATCACATTAGGGACATGTAGTATGCCCGGCAGCAATGTCTTAGCAAAATCAGTTTGAGAACTTTGATTAAGTATACAGTACTGTGTATGCCTAATCAAACTTTATTTTTCTCAGACCTATTTAACCAGGTTTGCAAATATAGAGTCCATATTTTTAAAGAGGTAGATCTCCATTCAGCTTGATTCCACCTAGTGATTACCAGCTGCTTATTTTACTTCCTAATATGTGGATGTGGGTTCAGGGTCACAGAAAGGAATTTACCCAAGAGTTGTTGATTCAGCTAAAGCAAAAATGCCATGCCAAACTTCCATTTCAGTTAGTGCTAGTCACTGCCAGGAAATAGCTCTTTGAAACTGAGTTCTTAAATTTAATCTCCACTTGATTGAATTAAACACACATATCTGAAAAAAGAATAAGAAGAAAAAAAAGTTATCTTATTGCCAAACTGTTAAAGAAAAGAATGACTCGACCTTTTGAGGGAAAAATAACCTGACTTCAATGTATTTCAAGGGCATAGATAGGGCATCGTTTCAGCCTACTTTTTTTTAAATAAGTTAAGAAAGGTTACACATTTGTATTCTGTCTGCCTTTCTATTGTTTTCATTAAAGACTCAAAAATGAAATATTCTTGAGAATATTCAGCTGTACCTGATAAGATTTTTTTTCTTTAAAGATGACCCCAACCTGTGGAAGATGATTTATGAAATCATGGTTTTCATTATTGGACTTGGTGCTGACTGTGTTGTTTTTGATTGATGGGCCTGTAGTTTTTGTCTTCTTTTGTCTTCAGTAAAGAACAAGGACATAAGAACATTGCTAGTGAGTGGATGAAATTATATGGAAGGTGGCAATAGTTAGGGACAGGTGGTTTAAAAAATTCTAAAGAAAAAAAAAACATTTGAATAGCTTAGACATATTATAAAACATAAGGCTTTATTTTGTAAAATCAATTATTTTTAAAGAAGATAATATGAACTCCGGCAGACAATTTGTAAAAGTTTGCATTTGCTGTTGATGAAAATAATGTTAAAATGCAAGAAAAGAAGCATTGTGTTCTCACTGACATTTATAATCTTCTAATTGACAGAGAAGAACATCTGTTGTTTTATAAGCAAATGAAATATATTTGCCTTTTTAATAATATGTATGTATATGTATGTCTTTTTGCTAGAGTTAATAGCTCTGCAGCTAAAATTTTATGGAGTCTGCTTTCACATAAAAATATATGGTATGAAATAATATTTTTCTTATTTTTGTAAATCTAGAGACTGTGTGTCTGTGTAGATGTATGTATGTCTTCTCTTTAAAGCTTCTCTAAATAATATAGCTAAGCTTACAAAGTAATAGCAATAGATTTTCAAAACAAAGCCTTAACACCCAGCATCCAGGGCATTATGGAGACCCAGCGAGAACTACATGGAGTAAGAACCATCTTCATTCCTCTCCTTTAAACTACTTCCTAGTTTATTCTCAGAGTCCATTTTTATTATTTTTTTTATTTTTTTAAAGATTTATTTATTTTTGTATACAGGAACTGGGGTACAGGCCAGAGGTGTGGGGAGTGAGAGGATTCACCAGAGATAGAGTAGGGAACAGAACAGGCAGATTGACTGAAATACACTGCTGAGGGGAGTAGCGGGAGAATCAGGAGAGGTCTGCTGCATCATGTGGGTAGCTCCCTGGCAGGGGATCCAACACATGCTTCAGTGGTTGCAGATAGCATCATAGGTTGGGTCTTAACCCCTTGCACCACCAGGGAGGCCAGAGTCCATTTTTATATAACATCTGTTTCATTCCAATTTCTCACTGAAGGAGAATTTTAAATAAAGTTGCTAGAAAGCTAACTATATTTTATCAAGTATAAATCTTTGTAAAAAATGAACACAATTCATTTATTATTATTTCATAGCTCTTTTCTATTAAGCATTTTTTATTGTATGCACACATTTCTTATTGCATTTATATATACATTTTTATTGGATAAAGCTTATTGTTTTATATCCTCTCTAAAAGTTTTATTTTACAAAAGCAGTTAGGCATGAGTCCAGGCATAAATACTATAAAAGTTGAAGAACCCTCTTTAATGAAAGAATATAAAATTATAAACATAGACATTGCTTAAGAAGATAAATATTAATTAGGGAGAGAACTACAGAAAGTGAGAAGTCCTAGATGATAAACTTCATGGTAAATCTTTCTCTGCTTTCCTTCTCAAAATGGAGTGGATTTAAAAAATTACCAAATATAGGTTGCACCCATCAGTAATGAAGACCTGGTCCATTATACTCTCTCCAGCACTTATAACATTCCAGACACTGTGCAAGGGTTTTTATTAATTATCTCATTAAATTCCCACAACAAATCTGGATATATGTGATCTTATCTACAATTTAAAGATGTGTCAGTTAATACACAGGAGGTTAAATAATGTGTCCCAGAGCATACACCTTGTAAATGGAGGAATAAAAATTATAATTCAAGTTTAAAGAGATTTGGAGTCAATGAAGTAAAATAGGATGTTGTACTATAATTATATATATATATATATGTATGTGTATATATATACAGTGGAAAACAACAACTACAATTCCAAATTAATGCAGATGTTTTCATATTTATTCAGAGCAATACTCAAATTTATAATGATTGTGTATTTCATAAATACTTCAGGAATTTTAATGCGACAGATTTAATATCAGGATCTTTCTGGATGTTAATCTTGAGGAGCACTGGAACGTTCAAAGCTCATCACAATTTCAGGCCTCATTGACACCATTTATCCTCTGTGTTTATGGAAAGAGAGGTTTGTTTTAATGAGCAAAGGAAGCATTGCCACAACACATTTCTTGGTTTCCAAATTTTACCTAAGTGTTTATAGCCCACAAAAATTTAGCAGCACTTCAATGAGAAATTTTAGGAGCCATCCAAAAGACCTTGTTTTGCAGGTATTTTATCCCCTTAAAATCAAACATAGATATTCTGTTATTAAAGAGTAAAGTGTGAAGATGTTAATTTTTTAAAAATTTTTATTTATGCATACAAGAGCTGGGTACAGGCCAGAGATGCGGGAGGGTGAGAGGATTCACCAGAGACAGTGGGGAGTAGATTGAAATACCCTGCTGAAGGGAGCAGTGGGCTAGACAGGAGAGGTCTGCTTCACCCTGTGGGTTGCTCCCTGGCTGGCTGGGGATCAAACCCATGCTGCAGAGGCTGTGGAAGGCTTCACAGTGCGGTGTTTAACCCCTTGCACCACCAGAGAGGCCCAAAATGTTAAAAATGTTTTCCAGTCAAAAATTTACAATTTAAGGCTTGACTGTTTTAAAAATAGAAAACAAAACCAATGATCATAAATTTCTGAACAGCAGGTAATTCATTTATTTTTAAAAAGAGGCCCATTAGAATGTAAAACATTCAAAATAGTTTAATTAAACAGTGATGTTTTTATTGAAGATCTAGAAATTATGATATATGATAATCACACATAATTTGGTGTGACTGTTAGTGTCTATCTCCACTAGTCATTAATAACATGAATGATTAATTGAGTTGGAACTTATCAGCATTTTCTGCTGAAATTTTCTCAGCATAACCACTGAGCATCAAAAAGTATGGTGGGCTTCAATTTCTGACCAAATTTATCAGTCTGTATTTGGAAGAATACTTGAAATGTCTTTACCTTAAAGGTAGATAGGGGAATTGAATTCTAACCTGTAATGTATCTGTTTTCTTTCTTTTTTTAAAGATTTATTAGTTTGTTTGTTTGTTTGTTTGTTTGTTTGTTTATACATACAAGCATTGGGTACAGTCAGAAGCGCAGGAGGGTGAGAGAATTCACCAGAGCCAGAGCAGGGAGCAGAGCAGGCAGAAGGACCGAAGTACACTGCTGAGGGGAGCAGCGGGCGGCAGGAGAGGTCTGCGCGCCATGCGGGACCCTCCTCCGGTGGCCGGGGAGCAGCAGGGGATAGAAACGGCGCTACAGAGGCTGCGGGCAGCTTCGCAGCCCAGCGCTCAAATGCTGCACCACTGGGGAGGCCCTGTATCTGTTTGTTTTCATAGAAAATATTCTAAAGTGTCCAGTTAAGTTGCATTTTTTTTTTACAAATCTCCATGTAACATTGGAAGATGTCACGGAATTCTGTGACTTGTCAAAGAAAAAATCACTTTGGTCAGTGGGCCTCCCTTGGTGGCTCAGGTGGTTGAGCGCAGTGCTGTGAAGCTGTCCGCAGCCTTTGCAGTGCCAGTTGGATCCCAGCCAGCCGGCGAGGATCCCACATGATGAGGCAGACCTCTCCTGTCACACCTGCTGCTCCCCTCAGCAGTGTATTTCGTCAGTCTGCCTGTTCTGTTCCCCACTCTGTCTCTGGTGAATCCTCTCACCCTCCTGCACATCTGGTCTGTACCCCGGTTCTTGTATAAATAAATAAAACATAAATCTTTAAAAAAATTGCTTTGGTCAAAATTAAACAGACTCACAAAACTTCATTTAAGACAATTGCAACAGAAGAGAAAGACTAACTCAATAAAGCAAAGAATGAGAGGACTCTTAGTCATTGAGGTGAACTTTTGGAAAAATACTCGAGGTCTCTGTAGGAAGAAGCTGACCAGTGTGTCAAGTTCACTTAGTTATTCCTAGTTTGCAGATGTCTTTTCATTTTTATACCTGATAGGCCATTTGTGTTTACAAATTGCTGCCCATCTAAGAAGTTAGGGTCCTAAGCATTCACAAAGACTGGGAATTAGGAGTGGCTCTGTTAAGGTTTACATTTCAAAGAGGCATTGCTGGGTCCTTGAGAAAGACTTTTTCTGGCTTGTAAGGGTGGCGGGAGGCTGGAAAAAGATTCATAAAGTTTTCATAGAACCAGAAAAAGAAGTCACGATTTCAAATGTTCTAAAGTAAATGTTCTGAGAAAAAGGAGTTTGGGGATCTGGAGTTTGGAAGAAACCTGTCTAAAGTTTAATCAAGCTGTGGAAAACTTGGTCTAGGTTCAGTCACACTATATATAAAATCCAGTTTGGGAGTTTGAGAATCTACTGTTGTGATTTTTGTCAACTATATGTATTTTTGTTTTATATCTACTATTACATAATAATCTTTCAGAATTGTTACACTGGTAAATAGTTATGTGCCACACAGAATTCAAAACCCATTATGTTCTTCATCTCAGTCAATCCTCACATCTTTTTTTTTCTTTTTATTTATATATATATTTTACATCATTGTTCATTTTTAAGCAATGTTTGCCCCTGCACCCCAGGTGTAGTCCCCATAGAATTTCCTTCCCCAATGCACCAGTGCACCATCACCTCAGTCCCCTGTGCTCCTTCCTCCCTCCCTCTGATCCCTCTACCTCCTCCTTCCCTGCAGAATGTCTCTGGTTTATAATTGTCTGTCTGTTTTTGTTGTGTTGTGTTTTGTATTGTTATTATTTTCCCCTCATGTCTTATTTAGTTCCCCTATATTCCTCCTATACGTGAAACCATCCGATATTTTCAACATTACAATTTACCAATGAGAAAAGAGAAGCTTGTAGGTCTAAGATGTGAAGGGGCTGGGATTTTAACCAAGGTCTGATTGAGTCCAAATAGCAGTGATACTGTATTACCTCCCTAACAGTTTCCACAAGAAAACAGCTTCCATTTCTTTGCACTATAAAAGTGTCCTCATTAAATCGATAAGGTCTCACTATATCTGTTATCCAGTCTTTCCATACTGTGCTCGATACTGGGAATTAATGAGATGATAATTTACTGGGCCAATGTGAAGGATGCTCGTGAATAATGGTCTTTGGTGTGGGCTTTTCAGGCGCCAAAGTTTCCTGTCTAATGAAGATTATGGTGCTTGTGAAAAATTGATTATTCCATTGCATTTTTGATGTTATTTATATTTACATGGCATCTGCATTTCAAAATACTGTCTATTCTTCCATATGATTACTGAGCAAAATAAAAGTGAATACCTCAATGTTTTCTATCTGACTGACACAATTTTCTTTTTTTTTTTTTACTTTTTATTTATTTTTTTAAATAATAAATTTTATTTTTATATTCCCCCATACAATTGCAAACGCCCCATTCTGACCCCAATCCTTCCCCTCCCGCCCCCCACCCCCAAAAAAGTGTCTCTGGTTCATAGTTTTTTGTTGATTTTGATTTTCACTTTCTTATATTCATTTTCCTGGTCCCTTATTTAAGTTTTCTAGATTCCTGCTATGAGTGAGACCATCCGGTATTTTTCTTTTTCTTTTTGGCTTATTTCGCTGAGCATGATCCCTTCCAGCGCCATCCATGTTGCTGCAAATTGCAAGTGTTTATCTTTTTTGAATGCTGAGTAATATTCCATGGTATATATGTACCACATCTTCTTGATCCAGTCATCTATTTTTGGGCATTTGGGTTGTTTCCAAAGCTTAGCTATTGTAAACAGTGCTGCTATAAACATAGGGGTGCAGGTGCTCTTTGGAATTGATGTTTCTGTGTCCTTTGACACAATTTTCAATAAACTCCTTTGTTAGAGAAAGTTACATGGAGAAGATAATAAGCTAATGTGTTTTTGACTAACATACAAGTCAGTATTTTGTAACTGATGGCATCCAGGTTATTTCATTGCCCACAGGTGGTAAACAAAATAATATATATGTCACCTCTCAGTGTGACTGAAAGACCATGATCGTGTGAGTCACCCATCTGGTTTCCTGAAAATGAGAGATGAGATCTGGTGTTCTCTGAAGATCTTTGACTAGTCTACTCTATGATTCAAAATCTTTCCTTTTCTTAAAAATGATGGACTTCATTTTCAGGAGGATGGGTAAAGAAGATATTTTCAGATATGCTATACTCAGGTGACAATAGATGCTCATTCTGTACCGAAAGTACATCACTCTTTTTAATTACCTGAGGAAATTTTAAAAATAGATATTCCTAGGTACTTCTCTAGAAATGCTTAAATCAGTTGGGCAGGGAGGAGGTTAGACTTCAGTAATCTTTGCAATCTCCCCAGGTGATTCTAATATCTAGGTAGACCTGAGATCCACTCCTCCATATCACTATAATTTATGAAAAGCAACAAACAAACCAAGCATTAACCCATCAATTTATTGTCAGGAATTGAAGAATATGGCTAGCAATTGGTTGTTTCTGTGAAAACTTGTAGTTTTGTAAATATTTATATATTGTCAAAAGTAATCATCTCATCAGATAGCAAGTTTCTTCCTGGGAGCAGAAAATAGGTGGTGCAATATATACTCTTTTTAAAAGGCACATGGTATAATAGGAATAACATTTGACTAGGTGTATAAAATGTAAGATTCTAGTCCTAATTCTATCACAAAGTAGTTGTGAGGACTTACTTATCAGTCATTTAACACTTGAATCCCAATTTCTTTCCATAAATAAGATTTTCATCTATTGATCTTTACTAGGTGTTTCATACATTTTTATCTTCCAACATTTCAAATGTGCTTTATCAACTCATTTTATAAATGATGGAAATAAATTAAAAATCAACTTGATAATTTGCCCAAACTACATCTTAAGAGGCAGAGATAAGAATTCTGCCCAAGTGCATTTGGCTTTAGTGCTGAATAGGTTAAGGTTCATTAACAGATAATAACATTTCTTCAAATTATGTAAACAAAAACGTGACTTGAAAATTAATGTGTAAATTGGAGGGGCATGCTTTAGCCCTAGCTTCTAATAATGCCTGCTAGCCCCAGCATCACTAGCCACATTCTGGCTGGGAAAGCTCCTGTTGCCTTTGTGACGAGCTACAATATCACAAAGCTGCTAACAGAGAGACATGCTGCTAGAATCCACACCAGCAAAACGGATTCATGACGCTTTGCCTGTCTTCCAGTTCACTTGGTTCTGAATATAAATTGAATGTAAATACATATGATTGGTGGAATCATAAATTCAAACCAACTTGTGGTTATAAAAAAAAAAAATCTCTGGGGGCCTCCCCTGGTGGTGCAACGGTTGAGCATTGGACTGCAAAGCTGCCCACAGCCTCTGCAGCCACCAGTTTGATCCCCAGCTACCAGCAAGGGTCCCATATGGTGCGTAGACCTCTCCTGCCTCGCCCACCGCAACCCTCAGCAGTGTACTTCATCAGTCTGCCTGTTATGTTCCTTGCTCTGGCTCTGGTGAATTCTCTCACTCTCCCGTGCTTCTGACTGTACCAGTGCTTTTATAAATAAATAAATAAATCTTAAAAAAAATCTCTGGGAAAGTTTGTTTCACCATTCCAGCTTCTGCAGTACAGAAAGGAAAAGAGAAGGAGTAGAATGGATGTTGAATATTCAATGAAAAACATTGGCCATACATTTATATGCTATTTTCACTCTGTGACTATATGTCTGATCTGATCATGAAATAAGATAATATGTGAGGAGATCCTAATATATCAGGTCTTTTTTCCATTATAAATTATCATTATTAAAGAGTTTAAATAATAATTAGCACTCATGTAGAGTGACAATTATTTAAGAGGCCATGTCCCAAGCACTATTTTAAATGCTCTACTTAAAATAATTGATTTGATCTTCAAAACAATATTATAGACAAACCAAGGCACTGAGATTGAATAGCTATCACAGGTAACATAACTAAAGCCTGGCTAGAACTCATTCTGTCTCACATTTATCAATGGGTAATGCTATTCTCCATGACATACTTAGACTTGTGTCTAAGTCTTGCTTTCTTTGAATACTTAGATGTTTTAAAACTAGATTAATGCTAGAACATGACACATACCAAAAAACCAAGCAAGATCCACAAGCATATACATACAGTTTTCCTGACAAAGGAGATAAATGGGGTAGACCGAAATAGTCCACAAGTGGCAGAAGGAAGGAGGAAAACCCAATCCTCCCTGCAAGTTAAGTTTAAAAATAAATTATTATTTTGCAATTTGTCCACCCATGATTCCCATTCTAAATTTTGCTGCATAAAAATGAAAAAATGTGTTTCAACTTAAATACATTTTGCCTTAAGGAGCTTCAGACAGTTTGAACTTGAAATGCAGCCTGTGAATGAATATTTAATTTCACTTCCCTTATAAGTGAAGTTGAATCACTTTTGCAAGTCTGAGGGTGACAGTTTCAAATTTCAGCTCAGGCAGGCAATCAACAGAGAATAATATTACAGCAGGGGAAAAAGTTGGTGATTCAGTAATGACATTTTAATGTTACAGAACAGAGGATTGGTATAGAAATTTGCAATCCCTTGTGATGGCTTTCTGTTGACTTAACAATCAATACCATCATAACAATAAAAATATGCAAGTCCCTAGCTATAGGCAATGCTTAAGAATGAGAACTTGTCCATCATTTGTTACAACCTTCCAGGTTTTTCTACACAACAAAGAATTTCTCATGCATTTAATCTGGTGTTATAAAGTAAGGCACAGACATTTAAAGATATTGAAAAGTATTTCTTCCTTTTGGCTATTATTTACTGAAGCAAAGGTGGTGTTATGGAGCACTTTTTAAACTTGTAAAACTAATTTGCATTTTTATTTTAAATTCAAATAGCTTCAAATGCAATAGATGGTATCTTATCATCATTAAGTTTTTATTAAGCTTCTTCATTGTGTGGCGCCATAATCAGGATTGAAAACAGACATGGTCTCTGTCCATTAGAACAGAGTAGCTTCTAAACTGCCCAGTAACCACAGAATGGACTTCTGCCCACTCATTGTCTTTACTTACTGAGTTAAAGAATAATGGCTGTTAACGGTCTGATCTTTTCAAGTAATGATGTTTATAAATTGATCTTCTTTCTTATTATGATCCATGAGCGTGTTCTCATTTCTGACATGTTTTTCTGTTTCCAGAGAACCTTGAAATAGACTGTTTTTATACCCATCTCCCAGGGCAGGAGGAAAGAATAAAAAATAGCTGGAGTTTATAGCTTTTTACATTTTGAGTTAGGAAAACATGATCATAGAAAATTTCCAGAGGGGCCTCTTTGGTGGCGCAAGGGATTAAGTACTGCACTATGAAGCAATCCGCAGCCTCTGCAGCACGAGTTCGATCCCCGGCCAGTCAGGGAGAAACCCACATGGTGAGGCAGACCTCTCCTTTCTCGCCCGTTGCTCCCTTCAGCCCTGTACTTCACTCAGTCTGCCTGTTCTGCTCCCCAATCTGTCTCTGGTGAATCCTCTCACCCCCCACATCTCTGGCCTGCACCCTAGCTCTTGCATGCATAAATAAATAAAAATCTTAAAAAAAAAAAAAAAAGAAAAAGAAAATTTCCAGATTTGGTTTAGGATAATTCAGCTCTATAAACAACACAAATGTAAAATTACAGGCCCACAAAAGACTACACCAAATTCTTCAAGGAGTTATTTGTTCACTTCACCACTGTTCCCAGTGACTATCTAACTGCTAAAGATGGGAAAACAATGAAATGTGATGTCTACCATCAAAGAACATATGATCTCAAAAGAGTGAAAAGTAAGAAGTATTAAAAACATACTATAGGACCATGTTTAAGAGATACATGGTAAATGTGGGTAAGATTTAAATAGGGGTACAGATTACTGCCTTAGTAAATGAATCTTTTTAGAGATGAAAATGGAAATAGACTTTGAATGATGAGTTATCCCAAGCTGAGAAAGAAAGGAGAGAATAAATAGCTTTAGGATAAATTATCATTCTTAAAGTTCACAGTAAGTCTGGAAATGATACACAGTGTGCTGTAGGGAGAATTTAGGTTGTATAGTGGTAGAATTTCTGAAAGTAAACCTGGAACAATACAGATACCTGTTTTTAAAGAATCACTTTTGCTCTGCTAAGAAGTTTGAATTTACCCTGATGAAATAGCAGTTATCGAAGGGGAGTGATTTAGGACTGCTTGGAAGAAGATAACCATGTGAATACATACTAAATATTTCACCTCATAAGTGTTAATTTTTAGATTCTGTATGAAATATACCTGATAGTATTTTCTCATAGGCAAAGTTTATCAATCCACTCATACATCTGATCACCTTTTTCCATATGTATTTATTGAATATATGTCATGCTAGTAATAGTTTTTGAGTGTGTGGACACAGGGATAACCCAATGTTCACAGTATCTGTGTTCACAGTAATTTAGCTTGTTGAGTGGCTATGAATTATCTCTTGCTATGTAACAAATCACGAAGAGCACTAGAGTCCTAAGGCAATAGCTATTTTCTTTTGCAGTTTTGTGATTTGGCTAAACCGTATTATACTGGTCTAACTTGGGCTCACTCTTGTGGCTGCTTTCAGCTGGAGGCTGGGGGGATTGGTAGTCTGATGGTCTCATTCACATTGTCATTCCAGATCCAGAGGATGGAAGAATAGACTCCATTATTTGAAGGGAGAAATTGTAAAATATCAGTATATAACTATAAGGGGTGTTAGGAGTCAATAAATATGATAAATGCAAATATAAAAACGGCGTTGAAGGACATCAACCCAGCTGTGAGATGGATGAGTTTAGCAGACTATTTTATTTTTTAAAGTATTTTATTTTATTTTATTTATTTATACAAGCACTGGGTACAGTCAGAAGCACGGGAGGGTGTGAGAATTCACCAGAGCCAGAGCAGGGAGCAGAACAGGCAGACTGACCAAGTACACTGCTGAGGGGAGCAGCGGGTGGCAGGAGAAGTCTGCGTGCCATGTGGGACCCTCACCCGGTGGCTGAGGATCGAACCAGAGCTGCAGAGGCTGCAGGCAGATTCGCAATCCAGGGCTCAACTGCTGCGCCACTGGGGAGGCCCTAGCAGACTATTTTAGAAGGAAGGGTCAGGTAAAGCCTTTATGAGAAAATGGCATTAAATCTGCAACTGGGAAGACAAAATGAGCCAGTAAGTACAATGGCTCTTCTTAACATGCAGGAAAGAAAGGGTGATTGAGAAAAGAAGATGAGATCAGAGCGTCTGAGGAATAGTGAGCTAAGGGCTAGCGGCATGAAATGAAATTGGGTTTGTAATGAGAATCTGTTTAGACTAGCAGGTTTTGTAGATTATGGCAAGAAGTTTTGAATTTCTGTTTCAGCACTTCTCATATGTTTTTTCTGTGACTTTATAGTTTTCTTAAGGATGTGATGATATCCCATCATATAACATGATACTCACTAATTTTTCTGCATAAAGAATGATCCATGAATTTGATCTGAATGAAAAAGATAGGAGGAGATATAATAATCATTTGGAAATATTCAGATTTAAATCAGTCATTTAAAGATGTACATACTTCACACAGGTCTTTCACTTCATGATCTTTTGGACATTAACATAAGATGTGATCAACATTGTACAATATCCCTTTTATAAAGAGATGTAAAATGAAGTTTTAATAAATCAAGGCACTTGCTCAAATTCACCTAGAAATTGTTAGTGACTCATTTTTTTTTATACAAGAACTGGGGTACAGGTGATGAGAGGACTCATCAGAGACAGAGTGGGGAGCAAAGCAGGCAAATGTACTGAAATACACTGCTGAGGGGAGTAGCAGGCGAGTCAGAAGAGGTCTGCTGCACCATGTGGGTAGCTCCCCGGCTGGCAGGGGTATTGAACTCATGCTGCAAAGGCTGCAGACAGCTTCATGGCACTGTGCTTAACTCCTTGCGCCACCAGAGAGGCCCTAGTGACTCTATATTTATCCACATCTCCTATAGCATCTTTTTCATTAAAAAAGTTAAAAAAAAAAAAGAAAGAAAAAGGGAGACTATACCAGTAAAGGAGGGAAAAGTACACACTAGTATTATCTTAAAACAATATTTTTTTAAAGTATCCTTTAGATCTACCATAAAAAAGAATCATCTTATATGTATGGTAAAATACACATTCTTAGTAAATTTGGGGACTGTTGAAATGATGTGTTTTTCACCTCCTCCCCTGAAATACTGAAACATGTACACTAAATTTGGAAAACAAAACAGTGCTGCTTCATAGGGTACAGACATTTATTCTGAAAACTTTAGTAAATAAGTAATTCTATTGCTTAAGAATTATGTTTTATGGAAGATTAAGCATGCATTTATGAAGATAAATTAACAATATGATTCAATGCAATTCCAAATTGTAGATAATAAGCACCTTTGTGGAAGTAATTGATTGGTTCTTAGATTCTTAAAAGAACATTTTACAGTGGGTTTTTTACTTTACTAATATTCCTACAAATTGCCTTTTTTTTTCTTTTCTTTTTCTTTTTTCTTTTTTTTTTTTTTTTTGTTGTGGTAACATTGGCTTATACCTTGTTTGTGTTCTAGAATTGTACAATATCCCCCTTCATGTGTTGATACCATACCCACAAATAAAACAGCCTGCATTCCTCCATTTTAGTCTATTGTAGTCCCTCTGCTCTTGCCCTACTCCCAGGTAACTTCATCACATTTCTAGGGATTGTTTGACTTTATCTCACCCATTTTTTTTTAATTTGTATCTCTATTTTTCACATATATGTGACACCATCTAGTATTTTTCCTTTTTCCTTCTGAGTTATTGTGTTTAGCATAATCCTCTCCAATTCCATCCATGCTATTGCACATGGCAAGAGTTTATCTTTTTTTGATAACTGAGTAGCATTCCATTGCACATATGTAATACATCTTCCTGACCTAGTCACTCATCTGCTTTTGGATTAGGTATTTTCCAAAGTTTGTTTATTGTAAATAGTGCTGCAAAGAACATAGGAGTGCCTGTTTCATTTGCATTAGTGTATATATATTTTTCAGATAGTTATCTAGGAGTGGAATTACTGGGTCATAGCAAAGATCCATTTTCAATCTTCTGAGAAATGTCATACTGTTTGCCATAGGATCTCAACCAATCTACATTCCCATCAGCAGTATAGGAGGGTTCCTTTTTCTCCACATTCTTACCCACACTTGTTAGTTTTGGTCTTTTTTTTGTGGTCCGTTCTCATAGGTGTGAGATGGTGTCTCATTGTGGTTTTGATTTGCATTTCCCTGATGACAAATGATGATGAGCCTTATTTTTCAAGTGCCTATTGGCTGTTGTGTGTCTTTTGTTGGAGAAATGCCTATTTAGCACTGTTGCCTGCTATTTTGATTAGGTTTTTGTTGCTGTTGTTGTTGATTTGTATGAGTTATTTGTAGATCTTGGACATATTTTTAATCCCCTGTCAGATGTATGGTGTGCAAATATTTTCTCCCACTCAATAGAGTGTCTTTTGTTTTAGTAGCAGTTATCTTTCACTATGCAGAAGCTTTTTAATTTGGTGTAGTCCCACTTGTTTATATTCTTTTTGGCTTCCTTGCTGTTGGAGATTAATTCACAGACACCCCTGAAATCTATGTCATGCAGTATTTCGCTTGTGTCTTCCTTCATGTATTTTATGGTCTCAAGTCTCACATCCAAGTTTTTTATTTATTTTGAGTCGATTTTTGTGTATGGTATGATATCGAGGTCTTGTTTCATTCTGATATTTGGGGCTTCTGCAACAGCAGTTCCTACCGCTAGACCCATAAAGGAGATTATTGAAGCTGAACTGATGTCTGTGGTGTTCAGCTTCTAGATTCTGTTGTGGAACTCTCCTATATCTGGAAGGGTTGCTGTGGAAGGACCTTGCTACTTCCATTGCTTATAGGAACTATCAGGTCATGAGGTCTCACCCCACTAACCTGGATGTCTTGCTTGCATAACCTATCCTGCTGCTTACGGGTCCCTCTCCTCTGAATATTATTGCTAACATGTGCTGTAATTGTCTGTTTCTCCTTCAGGAACTTTAGGCTTTGTTCTGCTGCAGTATGGTTGTGAGTATGCAGTGGGATGAGCTCCACATCTTCACTCTCCTGCCACCATGCCCTGCCCCATTTATTTCCATTTTTATAAAAATTTATTCTTGGGTGTCCGTGGTGGTGCAGGGGTTAAACACAGTGCTATCAAACTGTTGACAAAACACTGCAACACAAGGTCCAAACTGCAACACTAGTTCTATCCCCCATCCCGCCAGGATGCTAACCCACATAGCGCAGAAGACCTCTCCTGTCTCACCTGCTGCTCCTCTCAACAGTATGTTTCAGCAGATCCACCTGTTCTGCTCCCCACTCTCTCTGGTAAATCCTCTCACCCCTTGCACCTCTGGTCTATACCCCAGTTCCTGTATGCATAAATAAATAAATCTTATAAAAAATAAATATTCTTTATTAAACCAACTCCTATCTAATTATCTAGACAGTCCTCATAACTATGTACTTCCATATTCTATTCTTTACCTCCTTTTACAATACAGGACAGAAAATATTTAAAAGTTTTAGCAGATAAAATTGTTAACCTCAGGAGATCATTATTTTTCTTATTGTGTTTTTATACTTTTACTTTATATAAAAAGAACAAATCACTTGTGTGTTTTTTAAATATAATAAAAACTTTAAGAAAAAGTATTTTGGTCATAAAGACAGACTATAATTTTTATCTGTAGCCTATTGATATTGCAACACTGTCTAATATGAGGCCAATGTGAGCCATATAATGAAATTCAAAACTTTCTAGTGACTATGTTGTTTAAAAGGTAAAAAGAAAACGTGCATCACAATAATACCACCTTCAGAAACATGACAGATAAAGTGAAAAGAAGTTGTACTAAAGCAATAATCTATTAATAGAAAAATATTTTACTGTATTTGTTTTAGGGTTTAAATTTAAAATAATTAAAATTTAAAATAACTAGAAAGATTTGAAATGCTCAACATGTGAGAAGTAGCTTATATATTGGATCATGCAAAAAAAAAATATCAAGTTGTCCATTGGCAAAATTGCCAAAAAATCCTTTTTTTCATCTGTACAAAAATTAAACCTTCATATCCTCTTCTGGGTGCCTACCACACAGCTCCAGACCCAAGCACTGAAAGGCTTTCAGATCTCATGACTTCTTTTGTATCTCTGGCCTTCTTTTCTGTTAGGTGACAGTCCTTTGTCAGAATGTCATTTGGGCTCTACTTTCTACCCTTTCCAAAGGTTTTAATGTCTACATTTAAGTGAAATGCTCACATCTCATTAAAAAGTTCTCCAAAGTGTGCTATTGACTGGTAGGGGGAGATCTTTGGGAAAATCAGTTTGATTTTTCAGTTTTTAGGAGCCATATCTCTATAACAGTGAATATTTTTTTAAGGATTTATTTATTTATGCATACAAGAGCTTGGATACAGGCCAGAGGTGGGGGGTGGGTGAGAGGATTCACCAGAGACAGAGTGGGGAGCAGAGCAGGCAGACTGACTGAAATACACTGCTGAGGGGAGCAGCGGGTGAGTCAGGAGAGGTCTGCTGCTCCATGTGGGTTGCTCCCTGGCTGGCCAGGGATTGAACTCCTGCTTCAGAGGCTGCGGATTGCTTCATAGTGTGGCACTTAACCCCTTGCACCACCAGGGAGGCCCACCAGTGAATACTTTCTGTGATTCATTTATCTTAATTATTTAATAAGCCTGCATTTTTGAAATTTTAGAATTTACTGGTATGATTACTGCTGCTGACTGTTGAGAAAGTGAGTTTTTTATTTTGGGTAAATTTTATTTGAAAGATAACAACAATTGGAAGAAGAATTTGGATTTAAAACGAGATCATCGTTGTTGCTGGGAGAAAATGGGATGGGAGAGAAATAATAAAATTCTTAATGGAGAGGAAAGTTTCCTGAAATCATTTTTTTCTTTTCCCCTGTGCTGTTAAATGATATTCTTTATGACACAAGAGAATATATATTTGACATTTGAGTCAGCAACATGTCTAATGATGATTCAACACATGATGAAACACTTTAGAATCAAAGACTGTTTTATCCCTGATGGGAATGGAGATGGAGAAATGGCAAATAAAACATTGGATTTCTTGAGTCTCTCAGTCAAAAAGGAAGTGTCACTGTAAAGAAAGCTGAACACAAACTTGACAAGAAACAAAAGCATTAGTTTCAAACTTCCTTGCATAGAATACTCTTAAGAATGTGTATGTTATCCTTTGAATTAAAGCAATTTTATTTTTATTTTATTTATTTTTTTTAAAGATTTATTTATTTATTTATACAAGCACTGGGTACAGTCAGAAGTTCGGGAGGGTGAGAGAATTCACCAGAGCCAGAGCAGGGAGCAGAGCAGGCAGAAGGACCGAAGCACACTGCTGAGGGGAGCAGCGGGCGGCAGGAGAGGTCTAGTGCGCCATGTGGGACCCTCCTCTGGTGGCCGGGGAGTGGCCGGGGAGCAGCTGGGGATCGAACCGGCACTGCAAAGGCTGCGGGCAGCTTCGCAACCCAGCGCTCAACCGCTGCACCACCGGGGAGGCCCAAAGCAATTTTATTTTTAGAAGTTAAGTTCGCTCCTCATGTTGCTGAGATTTTTTTTCCAGGTTTATGGAGATATAATTGACATAAAACATTTTATAAGCTTATGGTGTACAATATAGTCATTGTATATATAGGCACAACTCTAGATATTGTTGGATTGCAATAAAGCAAGTCACAATTTTTCCCCATGCTTATGAAAGATACATTTTTACTATCTTGCAGTCTCCTAAGTTTACATTAGCAGAATATTTCAAAAAACAGTATAAAGACCTAAATTAATGTGACACAGAGACAGGAAGTGAGCATGTTGTTAGAAAAATGGCACCTATGACTTGTTCAATTCAGGGTTGTCACCAAACCTGAATTTATAAATAACTCAATATCTGTAATGTGCAATTAGACAAAACACAATAAAATGAGGCATACATGTATGCATGGAGTACATAATGGTTGCCAAATGAGGTTAGTAAACACATTCATCACCTCACATAGCTACAATTTTTTTTCAATAACAGCTTTAAAAATCTACTCTTAGCGACTTTCAAGCACACAATGCAATGTTGTTAGCTTATAGTCATCTTGTGACTGAAGTTTGAACCCTTTGACCACTTTCACCCATTTACCCAAACTGCCTATCCCCCCACCCCCGGCAACATCAATCTGTTCTCTGTTTCTGTGACTTTTTTTTTTTTTTTTTTAGATTCCACATATAAGTGAAGTAATACAGCTTTTGTCTTTCTCTGTCACACTTGTTTCACTTTCCTAGTGCCTTAAAGGTCCATCCATGTTGTCACAAATGACAAGATTTTCTTTTTTTTATGGTTGAATAATATTTCATGATATTCCAATAATGTGCATGTGTGTATATATATGCAAATGCATATGTAAATTTTCCTTATAGATCCATATCAATAAACACTTAGATTGTTCCTGTGTCTTGGCTATTATAAGAAAAAGTGTGGAGGAGCACAGGGGACTGAGGTGATGGTACATGGGTGCATTGGTGAAGGAATTCTATGGGGACTACACCTGAGGGGGTGGGGGGAAGCAAATATTGTTTAAAAATGAACAATGATGTAAATTTTTAAAGGCTGTGATTAACATAGGGATGTACTTATTTCTTTATTAGAGTGATTCTATCTTCCTCATATATATACTAACATGTGGAGTTGCTGGATTTTTCATAGTTGCTCTACCAATACCATTCCCCCAATCACAAGAAATTTCCTTCCTATGTTTTGCATTAAATACAAAAGTTTCTGGTTCAAATAAAAAATAAAAATATACAGTGAAGTGAGCCTTCCCCGTGGGGCAGAGGGTTGACCGCAGCACTGTGAAGCTGTCCGCAGCCTCTGCAGTGTGGGTTAGATTCCAGGGAGATACCCATATGGTGCCACAGACCTCTCCTGTCTCACCCGCTGTTCCCCTCAGCAGTGTCTTCTCTCCGCCTGCCTGTTCTGCTCCCCGCTTTGTCTCTGGTAAATCCTCTCACCCTCCTGCACTTCTGGCTTGTACCCCAGTTCTTGTATAAATAAATCTTAAAACAAAACAAAACAAAACAAATATACTGTGATGTTCTGAGAAGCCCACTATGCATGCATGGTCCAATGGACCTGTCCCCAGGACAAGAAGACATGCACAGGGACCTGACTCCCCTTAGGTCAGGTGGCAGTCAGTCAAAGCACCTCCGGCTGGGTGACCCAAAAGCCTCTCCATCCCCAATGTCTTGATACCAGCTAGAGAGATACCATGAGATGAGCCAAGAAGGCCTGGTTGAGGGGTGTAGAGGTAGAGGGGGTTGGGAAAAAAAATCAGTAATAGAAAGGAAACATGCAATCACTTTATTTTCCTGTGAATAATTCTTATTGCAACTTAGCAATTAAAATGTTATGTGGAAAGAGGAGAAAGGAACAAGAAATTGCTCTGTCACATAAGACATGCATATCATTTGTGTTTAGGATAACAATATTAGAACATTAATTTAAGCGTTAATGAAATATATGCTACAGAAATAAAATTTTAAAATATGAAGCATATAGAAAACCTAAATACCAAGAGTATAATGATGTAGTTTGCATTTTAGGAGAAATAATCCTTAGTTAGAAACTCGTAAAAAGCAAAATATGTTAATGTTGAAATTTTCAGGGTGTAAAAATCTTGACTTTGGACAGTAACAATAAAAATAACAATGATCAGCATTTTTATGCTCTTCCTAAAATCCAATTACCTGTTACATGTTTTTTATATATTATCTTAAGAAAATGCCATCTTAGAAAATGTTATTTTCCTTTCACATATTTCTGTATATCTTTGAATATATATTCACATATATATGAATACATATGTTTCTTATTCTTTCACATATATGCATATAAATACCTGAGATATATGCAATAATTACAAGCCAGAATAATAATGATTGTAGCAATTTAATTACTCTTACATCATACATTTAATAATATATTAATCCTGCATAATAGAATTAGAAAGGAGATAATCTTAGTAAGTTGCCTACTTTTCATCTTTCATTATGGCATTTACATAGTTAACAAATTTCTATCAGAACTATGTCTCTCAATAAGTTTCAAAGGAAATTATTAATAACTTTTCTGACTCACCACCACCCCCATGAGCTACATGGTTTGAACTTGCCTTCTTGAGATTTTGATAAACATCTCCAATAACATTGCTTCCATCACCACCAAGTTAAAAGTCATGACTTCTAGATGACACAGAGGTGTTTGGATCGCTTAGCTAGTTAATTGGAACAAAAGTGTTCTTTTTACCCACCCTACTGTTTCAGACACATTTTAAAATATGGTTAATGTGCACTGTATTCTTTCATCATTATTCAAGTATACACATCATAGAAATTGATTTTTTTTTTCACATATGGGGGTTTTGAAAATAAAAAAGCAACTCTCAAAGTCTTAGAGAAGTAGAAAGGAAAGAAAAAATCAATTTTCCCCTACTCGAATATTTCCTGCCTTTTTATTTCAAGTTGAAGTATTATGTTTTAAATATAATACTAGTATAAAACACAAATAGCATAAAATATAGTACAAAGGTTTCTCTAGCTCCTGAAACTACAGGCTTTTATTTTTGTCTCTTTCATATACATTTGTTTGTCAGCATTCAGTTCTGACATATCTATCAGAAAATAAGTAAACAATAATGAAAAGTAAAATGGTTCTTAACACTTCATTCTGTGTGTTGTTTTTTAAATGAACCATTGCCATGTGACATTTGAGAATGACATCCTATATGTTTAAGTCTAACATTTTTCTGGTCTTGTTTTTTGATTCTTTTGATGAAAAGCAACTTTTTGTGCAGTTGCTAACCAAGATTCAACCATAAGAAATAATTTATGCAAAGGCACAATGAAAATTCCTCCAGCATATGGAATAAGATATCAAGATGCCATTTCACTCTATTTTATGTCAGGATGTTTTTTATTGGAATACTTATAAATATTATGGAGATATTTATTTCATTAAGCTATGGCATTTTATACATGGGAATGGAAATATTTGTGGGTATTCGGTTGAGATATGACATACAATGTTATATGTAGAGGACAAGATCCAAAGTAAATTCCTTTTTCAGACCACAGGGGTATTGAGAAATGGAGAAGGTTGGTAGTAGGAGTGCTGTCTTTCCTACTAACACTTGCCATGAAAGTTTTTCCATCTTGGGAAAGAGGACATTGTTTTGGGAATACTAGGTTGCAATTCAGGGAGAGCAGAGTGTCAAAAACAGTAAAGGCCATAGTAGTGTTTCCCCACTCTGCACACTTTCTTAGCTATTGGCCCATCATGAGGAACAAATAAGTTCTGTGTAAAGACCACCCACGTGTAAAGCTGTGAGCTTGCGGTATCACCCCCCTCTCCCAACCACCTCGTAACACTGCTTGCTAACATCTCCTAACTCCTCTCTTCCAAATACCTCCTAACACTACTTACCAATAAATCTCCTAACTGCTTTTTGTCTCAATTTTCAAAATTTGTATTATGCGGCATTTGAAAAGTGATCTGAAATATCTCTCAGCTATGCACATACCAGCTTGAAAAAGAAGACAGATGGATGATTTTTGTGCATAAATTAGATTTATATTGACTATTGGACTTTAGGGCATATGAAGAATTCAGTTGAAATGATAAGAAACCAAACATGGTCAGATTAGTCAGAATGTGAAAGAAAGCATAATTTATGCTTTCTTGGTTTATGAGATGGTTTATGAGTGCTATTCATCTCATAAGATTCTAATATATATATTGAAAACAAGCAAAAACTTTAAAAAAGTAATTGCAAACATAAAATTGTTGAAACAAAAGACCAATTTGTGGTTTTCAGGTGTCAAGAGGAAGAAAATTAAAGATAATACATGAATTATATAGCATTGAAAAAGCAGATAACTAATCACAGCCAGTAATGCAATGGATATGAGTCTTAGAAGACTATCAGATAAATAACCCCATGCTGCCATGGGGGTTTTAATTTAAAAAAAGAAAACTTTTTTTTTCTTTTTGCTTGCATTTGCTCTTGCCACTAATTGCACTATTAAGAACTTAATTGCATGTGATATGAGGCCATGCTCACTATTAAATGAGACAAGTAGCTAATTGTTGGTACAAGTATGGTATTGCACCTCACTGAGGAATTATTGACATTATGTTCCCTGTTATTTGCAAATTACCAACTTGTATAAACCTGTGTAGGCCCTCTCAAGACAGATGTTTACAATAGATAGTTGACAGAAAACATTTATCCATTGAACTTGTATGTATACATATATACACCTATATATAAATAAATGTGTGTATATTTGTACATATATGTTGAATGAATGGTCATATGTATTATTTTTAGCACTCAGAGAGATACAATACAGGTCACATTGGAAGGAAAACTTTGTACTGGGGGTTTCGTGCTAGCAATGAAAAGAAAAAAATTAATGTACCAGTGCAAGAAATTTTCAAGCAATGGAATTTTGGAACGGTATTAGCTAGAAGAAAAAGTGCTTGGAAATTTGGGGCCTAGAAATTGAAAAATGCCTTAAGATACATTATACAGAAGATATAAAGATAGCTTGGGTATAGTAGACAAAGATTTAAATGTGTTAAGGGGTACCCCATTCTATTTTGTTTGCTGGACAGATGTTGATTATTTTAAAATGTGATCTAGTTTGAGTAGCAGAAGAAGTGTATTATTTTGTATCTGGGTAAGCCAAGTCAAATAATTAAACCAATTTTCTGAAGAAAAGCTATTGTTTAGTTTTTTTTTTTTTAACTAAGAATAAGTCCCCTCACCATCCATATCTGTTTATTTATTTTATAGACTAGATATGCAGAAGAAATCCGTTGAATTCTACTATATCTTCCATAATCTAGATTTAATTCAATACTTTTAATTTGAAATATATATTCCTTAATATATATATGTGTATAGATACATATACCACAAAGATTACATTTGTTTGTAATTACATTTGTTTATAGATCTCAAATTTACATTTTCTGTTTAATTGTTGCCAGGAATTGGCAACAGTTGGTTGTTTGTACATAGAGAATAGATTGGTAAGTAGATTAATGTATTGAGAGAAAGAGAGACATAGAGAGTCATAGTCTAATTAAGTAACTCATATACAGTCAAGTAGATTTTTATCTCCTCAAATTCATAGCAAATTCAAGACAGCTATTTCAATTATTTAATTGGTTTACTTGTAAAATGGAAAACTATCTCTGCTAGATTAGCAATTCATTGCTTGCCAGACTTTGTAGTTTGTTGTCCATGCCAGTATCATCTATTCCTCGTATTTTATGCTGTGATATATTTTGCAGTATCTTGACAATTATTATCAGTTAGTACAATTGAGTGCCCTAAAAAACTGAGTGCTCACTGTTTTCTGAAGTTCTGCCATCCCAATAGCACACAAATCTTGAATAGAAAATTCCTTGCAAAAGCAAATCTGTTGACCTTGCTCTTTAGCCAACTAGATTCATTTTCCAGCAATGTTCCACATCTCTGCACTCTCATCAACAGAATGTTTATCTTCAATTTCCTTTCATTTGTTACAATTTCTTCCTGGATAAATTAACACAAAATTATTTTTAACTCACGGGTCTTACCAATGAAATTCAGCAATCATTCCAAGTGATCATGATCATATTACCACTGTTATTTATCAATAGCATATCATATCATCTAACTACTGTTATTTTTAAAAATATCTCTAAGACTTTTAAACATTGCAGTTATCATTAAGGATAAGTTGATGATGTTGTATACCATAATGAAAAGCACATATATTGACAAAATGAACTATTTTTATAGATCAGTTTTTCTCAAACTATATCCATGACTAGTACAAAATTGGAAATTAATAAATTCCAATGAATGAATGAATGATGTAAATGAATGAGTGCATATTATTTATGATGAGACAATGTTATAAGTATATATAATGGCATTATCCTTGGTTATGTCATTTCCTCAGTATAGGATTACACATTAGATTATTTGCATTTGAGAAATCTGGTTTGTAACATAGTTTTTTTTTTATTTATTTTATTTATTTTTTTTATATTTTTTTAATCTTTTTTTTTTTAAATAGAGGCATGTTTTATTTATTTATTTGTTTGTTTGTTTGTTTGTTTGTTTATACATGCACTGGGTACAGTCAGAAGCACGGGAGGGTGAGAGAATTCACCAGAGGCAGAGCGGGGAGCAGAGCAGGCAGAAGGACCGAAGTACACTGCTGAGGGGAGCAGCGGGCGGCAGGAGAGGTCTGCGCGCCATGTGGGACCCTCCTCTGGTGGCCGGGAGCAGCCGGGGATCGAACCTGCGTCGCAGAGGCCGCGGGCAGCTTCGCAACCCAGCGCTCAACCGCTGCGCCACCGGGGAGGCCCTGTAACATAGTTTTTGACTATTCAAATTAGTTTGAAAATATTTTTATGTTAATCCATTAAATTATCAAGCTTGTATGAAACACAAGGGGGGAATTTTGCTTGTTTAAAAATTAAACATTTGAATTATCATCATTTGTTCATGTCAAGTACTGTATTCATCTGCTAAATACACTAAATGCTAATGCAATTTTTGTTAATAGAATGCTAATTGTTAATAGAGTATTTGATTATTATAGAATATATGGATTAATATAAAATGCATTCACATATTTCTTTTAAATATCAAAAAATGGGATTTACTACACATCTATAAAAAAACATAAATAAGAATTCCAGTACTTATATTCCCCTGAGTATTTCAGTTATCTTTTGGAACATACTCTAATAAGTTGATAATCACTTAGGAAATATGTCTACTTAAATTTATTTATTCTAAAGTATTGCAATCTTGAGTGTAGTTTTGGGTCAGACTGTAGATGGTTAAAAGTCACTCTTAGGGCCCGCCCCCGGGGTGGCGCAGTGGTTGAGTGCTTTGTTGGAAGCTGCCCACAGCCTCTGCAGCGCCATTTATTTTTTTTTTCTATAACATGTTTGATCATTTATTTTTTTTTATTTTTTTTAGATAATAAATTTTATTGTTATATTCCCCATACAATTGCAGCCCCCCCATTCTGGCCCCAATCCCTCCCCTCCGGCCCCCGCCCCCCTAAAAGAGTCTCTGGTTCATAGTTTTTTGTTGATTTTGATTTTCACTTTCTTATAGTTATTCATTTTCCTGGTCCCTTATTTAAGTTTTCTAGATTCCTGCTATGAGTGAGACCATCCGGTATTTTTCTTTTTCTTTTTGGCTTATTTCACTGAGCATGATCCCTTCCAGCGAAACCCCACCAACTGGGAGAACATTTTTGCACCCAACACTAATGATAAAGGACTGATCACAAAAATCTGCAAAGAGCTGATGAGACTCAACAACAACAAAGAAAATAATCCAGTCAAAAAATGGGCAGAAGAGCTAAAAAGAAACTTCTCTGAAGAGGAAATGCAAATGGCCAACAGGCATATGAAAAAATGTTCAACATCACTTGTCATCAGGGAAATGCAGCGCCATTTAGATATCCAGCTGCTCCCAGGCCACCAGAGGAGGGCCCCACATGGCGCACAGACCTCTCCTGTCTCCCACTGCTCCCCTCAGTAGTGTACTTGGTCCTTCTGCCTGCTCTGCTTCCCGCTCTGGCTCTGGTGAATTCTCTCACCCTCCCTCGCTTCTGACTGTACCCAGTGCTTGTATAAATAAATAAATAAATCTTAAAAAAAAAAAAAGTCACTCTTAGAATATTTGTAACTAGTTAGGGTAGTCAGGGTTTTCACATCATCCATAAAACTTTCAATAGACCTGAGTTCCAGAATCACACTCAGCTCTAGCTTGCTTACCTCTTCTTTGCAATAAGTTTGTAATTTGTTGTATTAATTTGTATATATTTCATATATTCACCAGAGAAATTCGTTTAATTTGATCATAACCTTATTATTCAGAGCATAAATGCGAAATGTAACCTTTTCTCCTTAAGTGGTGTCACAAAAGGTTTGCCTCTTAGTCGTGCTAGAGATCAATGTCTGTCATGCAGAATGAGGCTTCCACCAGCTCTGAGTGGCACCTGGTGGTTATTTATAGCATGACCAGCAAAGTCATCTATCTTTTCTGACAGCATGCATTGTTCCTAACTCAGCATCATGTTTTCTTCAAATGCTGCTTGCAAAACATCCGCCTATGTATTCTTTATTAATTTTCTCAACTCAGCTTTAAAACAAACATATATTGAAGACCTATTTAATGCTGAGTATGGAATGCTCACCAAGATAGCATTGCATTTTCGGGTAACTTTAGTATGTTCTCTTTATTGATGGGAGAAAATTTGAATGCTATAAAGACTTGTAACAACAGGAGACCACTAGATTTAAGGATCTTGCTGTCCTACAAGGGAATATAGCCATGAAAGCAAATGAGTGCAGGTCAAGAAAGTTAATAATAAATACCATGAAAAAGTAAAATCACAGTACAGAGCACAGAGAGTAAGTCTCTTCTGCTATGACTCTCTCTAGGATATTTCTTTTAAGGAATCAGCTCTGTCTATAGCCCCCGAGTGAGTCATTTCTTTCATTTTATTGATCCAAGTTAAGTCCTATATGCCAATTTGAAAACCAAACTTTGTGACAAGGAGAAGGTCGTGTGTGTGGTCTGGGTTATGTGCTTCACTTCGACACAAGATATATAGACTAGGGGGTGGAACTTACCAGTTTAGATTCCCATGATGTAAAATCAGTTAAACTCAACACACATGAGTTACAGAGGGAAGGCATGGACAAATATAGCTTATGCATAAAGAAATGTGGAAAGGGAAAAGACACTGATAAGAAATCAATAATTCCCTCTTTTTGACTATTATAAACATTTACCTTATAAGGAAAAATCTCATTATAAACCAAACATACATATTATGTAAATATATTAACTGAAAATGATACTGTGAAAAAAGTAAGTGTATTTATGTTATAGCATACAAGTTAAACCTGGAAATATCCAAGTATTATGCTGAATAATTCAAAATAATGTTTTTTCTTCAATAAAAAAACAAGATTGCTTTTGGTATTTTACTTTATTGAAAGGGTGAAAACTAAAAAGGAAATAATTAATCAGCTTTCCAAGTATTGAATTTCAAAACCAACATGTCTCTTGACTCAAAAATGTGGCACATTTGGAAGAACTTAACTGGTACTAGATTAGAAATGTTTGCATTTTCTATGGGGTTATAGTATGTCCTCACTAAATATTTGCCTACTGGACACACACACACATACACACACACCATTCTTGTAGCTAACTTTCAGTTCTAGGCAGTAAAATTTACTTGAGGAGTTCAATAAAAGCTATTTTCTCATTAAATTTCCTTATTGTGTTTTAAGTCAAATGATCCTTAATCACTGTCTCAAAAGAAGCACTATGGACTAATCAAACTCAATCCATAGAGCTGGATCCTATCCAGTTTTGCTTTTGTTAAACAAAGAAACAAACACAAAGGCAAAGGATCTGTCCATTTTTGTTGGGGCTGTAAAAATGCTTAGTGAGGTTTAGTGTCAGTTTAAAATAAATGTTGGGGAGCAACTGAGAGGACTGTAAATCTAATATGCCAAAGTGAGGAATATCTCATTTGTATAAACTGAGGACTTAATTAGCAAAGAAAAGGTAGTCTCACTTTCAGACAAGCTGTGATTCTCTACAGGGTAGCCTGAAGCAGGGACAGACATGCTGGGCAGAGAGAAGTCATGGAAGGTTCTGAAGAAAGAAAGAAATTTTGTTCAGGTTTAACTTTTATCTATGAGAAAAAAAGCTTATTTGGATTATGTGCTGGAAAGATAATTGTGCTAGCTCAGCTTAGAGTTTTTTGTGTCAAGATGTTTTTATTTTGAGTTGGATAACTAAGAAATGGTTAACCAAGTAATAGAGTTGCACAGTTGAAACCTCTCTTGCCTTAAACACCTGTTGAGTCACCAAGTCAGCTATTAAAATGGTTTAATAATATCACAAACTGACAAAGAAAAAGCCCCATAAAACAATAACAAAAACATAAAAAACAGAAACAGATGTGATAAATGATTTTAAAAAGTCGTAGCAAACCTATGCTAAGTAAGTCTCATTAACTACACCCACAAAAGATTATCTCAGTAACTACACCCACAAAAGATACTATCATATTCTTGCCAGTGTAGTTACCTATTTCAAAAATTTCCAGATGATTAAAGAAGAAATAAGGCAGGGAAGTGCTTAGCTAGGGGCTGCTACATTGAGAGTGACACATAAGAAGGCCACCTGCATCCCTACGTAAAGGACCTGCACATCCACAGTGAAAGCATTCACACATGCTGAAAACACTGTACAGGATTTTTGGTACAAAGGCAAAAGCCCCTAAAAACTCAGGAGCTTCGACGGTATTGATATCCTTCAGGAAAAGACAGGGATTTCTATCCCTAATGATGATACGGGGTTAACTACTATATTCAACATAGTGTCCTTAAAAAGTCAGGAAAGTGAATATAAGATTTACAATTATTTCCACCCAGTGCTTGTATTTTGTGCTTTGAAAGGAAATAGGTGATCACTAGCTTATTCAGTGGCTGAGATCCCTGTAGCTGAAATGGTTTTCCTGTTTGACAACAATAAAGACTGAACATTTTTGGCTGATCTTAACAAAAATTGGTAATTCTTTAAGTACACGAACATTTGTGTGTAGTTGATGAGAATATTTCACTAGTATTCTCTCCATGTTTTTAGTGAGATCAAGAAAATTTCACTAAGCATTATAAATATAGAGATGTAATTTTCCTCAAGGGACTTGCAGTAGTGTAGCTAGATATATAAAAAGTGGGCATATAAATGTATATTAATAAAAATATACATACTGGGAGAATTTTGAATTAAGAAGAGGGTCAAAAATCCCAATCCAGGTAGGGTTGGCTTAGGGAGCAGATAGATTAAAATAGGTTTCAATGCAATCACACAGCAATACATAATATACAACATCAGCTCTCAGTCATGCCACAATTAGAAAGAAGTTTATGACTAGATAAAATGCACAAAAGAATAAAATACTAAAAGCAATTAAAATTTAGTCTGGAAACTGCCTATGTGATTGTTCTAAACTGTGTTTGCATATTTATACACAGACATGCTTTACTTCTCTATATTTTACATTTTATTTACTCTTGTACACTCACCTATAGGAACTAATTAATAAGCCATTCAATAAACTATTTTACTGTTTGGTTTGTTTTATTTAAGTGTTTTATCCATTTGAAGAATATTTGAATATAATGCAATATAGGGATTCAATTATATTTTCCTCAGGATAGATTGCAAGCACTTTTTATGCCAGCTACTTTTATTAAATAATTGATTCTTCTCACAGAGAATTGATCATAGCAATATCATATGTTAAATCCTTAGGTTTCTATAAATCCTCATAATATATTTATGTATATGTATATATGCACTCTATTTTATTTCTATAAATTGTACCTTAAGTAATACAATATTCATTTTATTAAAATGATTCAGAATTTTATGATATTTGTTAAAGCAGCCCCATTCTTTTCTCTTATTATTCTTGGCTATTTGTGAGTATTTTTCCATATAAACATTTGGGTTTTTTCTATTTGTGTCACACAATTACTCCTAAAAATCGCCTACTAAAAATCGCCTCAGGACTAATTGTTTTTTTTAAAATCATTTTTATTTTCTTTATAATAGTCCTTGCATTTAATTTTTTAGGACATTCATTTGGTCCTCACTAATGACCTCCCCCTTTTGAGTTTGCCAACTCAGTTGTTAACTAGGAAATCAAATTTGTTCACACTAGAATTCTTGGGATTGTATTTAAATCTCTATAGAGTATATCTTCTCCTGAGTGATTTTTATCTCATTGGATCTGTTTACTGTTTCTCTGGACTATTCACCCTCCAGATATTGTGCTATATTAGCTTGATTTTTATTACTCAATGTTGGCTTCTTCTTCTAGGTCAGAAGTTCTCTAGTGTCAGCAATTTGTGTTATGAAACATCACTAAAATATCAATGGTTTTTAAACAAATGTCAGTTCTCTGTTGTAAAACCAGTTGGCTGCAATAGTTCTGCTACAAATCCAGAGTGACTTTACTCCACATTCATCCTCATGTGTGGACCAAACTCTGAAACCAAACATTCTGCCACACAGATTTTGCCAGCCAACACCTTTGCAGGATGTGGCACATTCTGGTCCTCACCAAGGAGTTTGCTAATCCTACCCTAGAAGCTTACCCAGCCAAGTTGAATCCATAGCTCATTAGACCTCATTCAATCTAGCTATCAGTTTGATTCAGGAGAGGCAAAAATTGAAGTTGACAGTAGTGGGGAAGGGTGATATGTTTAGGTACCTTCTTTGAATTTACCCAATAAAACTCTCCTTGATATAGATTTAAAATTGCAGTTTGCTTTTTTCATAGAGATTGATTAGATCCTATTATTCATACAACAAACAATTTCAATACCTTTGTATATATCCCTAAACTTTCTATGAGATGAATGTTGACAAAGCAAGTTTGGCAGCAGAAGGAAAAGCATGTTAGTATGTCAGTAATCCATATATGTGGGCTATATTGTGTTTATAGGCACAATTAAAATTAAAAACATCTATTTTTAGTATCTCAATAACTATAATCTAAGCCTTCCTATACAAGTAGGATTTGTTCTTTCTTTGTAGAAAATATATAACTACATGTGTACAGAATTAGACAATGTTTTGAGGAATCATTGCTTGTCACAAATGCATCTCTGAACACTACTGTTTACAGTGAAAACAATCATGTACTTAATTCATATATGGAGGGCCTAGAATTATTCAATAAACAGTCAAAAAACAACTTGATCAACAAAGGGAATATCTGGTACCATATTCTGGCAAAATAAGAAAATAATTGTGACAATCTTTACAAATGTGTGTATTTAGTGTCAACTTGATATGTTGTTATTTAAAAATATGGCAATGTGTTCAAAGATTCTTTTAAAATATATAGCAGATAATCTATTTTCCAATTGTGTTGTGTGAAATAAAATATAATTGAGTTTTTTTGAGTTGGTATATTTGTGTTTATTTTAGAGGTTATACATCTAAACCTCCATAAATATATTTTTCACACCAAGCTTATTACTAAAGCCCCCATAATTCTCCACCATGTTTAAATAGGCTTAATTAACAATAAAATCCACTAGTCTTGTGAAAAAAAATATATGTACTCCATTAATGATTATACAGATCTAGTTGTTCAATCAATTTCATGTATGTACTTTTTTGATATCTTCTGAAAGTGCACTAGTAGGTAACAGTCCAGAGGTTTACCATAATAAACTGAACATTTTATATCTCATCTAAATGATATAAACCTCTAACCAGCTTGCATGATTAAGACATATGTGCATGCACACATATATTTATCTATAGTCATGTGTAGATATGTATCATATAAAGATATACATGCATACACTGCTTACCTCTATCATTTGTCCCTTGAATATATGAACTACGGAGAGTGAAGACCAAGTTTTACTTAATGTTGTTAAATCTGCATTTAAACACACCTCGCTGGCTGATATAAACATATAGTATATATACAGAAAATGTGTGTTGAATAAAGTTCATTGATTTACTTTAAACCATCTTCCATATCATTTTGTAAATTTGTTAATTCTCAATCTCAAAAAATATTGCATAAGGATCATTATAAACTTCAAGATATAACACATAAACATTTAACTGCAAGTTTTAGAATGAATAGTGCTTGAAGAAATTAGACTTGATGAGGTTATTCTATCAGTTTTAGACATGTTCTATGGCATAACTTTTTACTTTTTAAGATAAAAAGCAGAAAACAAAAGGCATTTTAAATTTTTCCCAAGCTGTGCTTCATGTTTTCAAGAATACTGTTTAACTGTCAAGGCTGAACACCTTAGAATTTATCATCCACCCTTCTATATTACTTTCTTGCAGAATGGGATGAAAAAAGTGACAGATATCAGTGTTACAAAATTGATTTTGTGAACGCATAAATAACCCAAATTGCAGGTACATTTTATTTTTAATACTGGAGTAGAACTTTAAAGGATGCATGTGTATATCTATGCATCCTTTATCCAATACCTAAAGATATTTTTAGAACTTGTCTCATCTTTCAAAGCACTAGTGCATGTTTTATTCTACTGGATTTTTACAAAAACAAGTGGCTGAAATATTCGCATAATTATCCTTGTTTTATATGTAAGGATACATAGTTTCAGAGTAGTTAAGTTATAGTCCTATAGACACAAATTGAAACCAAAGTCAAATCTAAATTCAGATCCCAAACGGGAGTTCTCCCTCACTCTATCAAGTTTGTGAGGTTAAAAAGTTTTCCTGGTAATAATACCTGTTCTAGGTATGTCTACATGAGTTTCTTAATATCATTTATAAGAAAACTAGGAAATTATATTGTAATTTAATCATAAAACCTGTTTAAATTACATGGGTGGTATCAAGGACTGCCCAGAAATACATGCCTCTAGAATTTGTACTTTTTCTCATGGTACATTTTATGGTATTCATTGGTTAAAAACAATCCTGTTTTCCTTTCTGGTTAGAAATGTGTATACCAAAATCATGTCTAGCAAAGAACAGTTTTTTTTTATTCTTTGTTGAGATATGATTGATATATGATATTATGTCAGTTTAAGGTAAATAATGTGGTGATTTGAAATACATTGTATTATGAAATAATAACCACAGTCTACCAAATCCCAGTTGCTTTTTTGTGCAAATATGGTAACAACATTTAAGATTTATTCTTTTAGCAAATTAGCAAGTTTACAATGTAGACTTTATTCAACTTACTGTACCTTAGGTCCCCAAACTTATTCATCTAATAACTGAATGTTTGTGCATTTTAACCAACATCACCCCATTTCCTCCAGGTTGTTCCCTGACAACCACCAATCCAACACCTATTTCTTTAGCTCAGCATTTATGATTCCACATATAAGAGAGATCATATATTTTCTTCATCTATCTGTCTTATTTCAATTGGTATAATACCTTCAAATTTCATACATGTTGTTATAAATGCTGAGACCTTCATTCTTTTCTATTGCTGAGTAGTATTCCAGTGTGTGTCTGTTACATCTTTAATCACACATTTATTGATAGATGCTTGGGTTATTTCCTTGTTTTGACTATTACAAATAATGCAGCAATGCACATGAGAGGGAAGATATCTTTTCAAGATACTGATTTCATTTATTTCACATAAAAACGTACAAGTAGGATTGCTAGTTCATTATGATAGTATTATTTCTAAATGGAATTTTTTTCAGTATGATGAGTTATTCCTAGCTTTTATATGTGTGCATGAATATATTTGTGTGCTGGTGATGACAGTTTCCTTATAGTGGTAAAGTCATAACAGGAATTTGCTTCACTACTGATTTCAGAGATTGTTATGTTGTTAAAGGTGTGGTAATGATGAATTTGACTCTCTGGTCGTCCTAGTTCAGTTATTTCTTTAAATAAAGATGTTGAAACAACTGTTCCCTTCTCTGGCTCTCATGTGTTTGAATCTATAATTCCTGTGGGATATATGTTTATTTTCTATCAGACAAATGCACCAGTAAGACAGAAAGAGACAGTGCTGTGTAGTTTTGAGCATGCCCCTTAAGCAGAGAAGTGCATATCTACTTTCAAGTAAATAATTCAAAAATGTTGGAAGGCTAACCTTCTGATAGAACTGCACATCTCTTCTGTGCATTTCAGATGAATTAACAATTTCCAAAACAGATTGTATACACTTTAGAACATGAGTCACAAAGAAGAACTTTCTGTCATCAATCATCAGGTTGACATTCTTTTATACAGCAAAATTCTCTGCAGTGCTCATGCATTCCATAGTGAAACCCAGCAGGTCTTAGTATAAGTAGAAGGAAGTGGGCATCACTGGGTTAGGGGAAGGGAGCAAGCCAAAAAGTCCTCACAGTGTTATCACAGAATCATTAATTCTGTGAACATGATGAAAAGATGCTTCAAAACTATTTCATGTTTTTTTTTGTTGTTGTTGTTGTTCAGTTTTTTTGTTTGTTTGTTTTTTTATTTTTGTTTTTTTTTACTCAGTGATGCAGGTTAAATATTTAGATTGAATTTATCGTAGCCAATATTGCTTTTACATAGAGTTTTGGAGAGTTCTAAGAATTAATCTATTATGTGGGCTGTTTAATTTTTTAAATGAGGGAACAGTGAATCATGTCATAAAAATTAAAATGCTGCTGCTTCTGCTTTTAAAATAATTATTGAGAGTTTTTTTTTAATTGCCCATTCAGTATCTGTCCCATCAGATACTTCCCTTCCACGTTTTGGGCTTTTCTTGCTGAATGATATTGCTTAGAGTGGTATTATGCTCAGCATCTTGTAATAGATGGTATTTAAACCTGTCATGAAAATTTGATTTCATTTTGTCAGTCATTTAATTTCTCAGCCTTCCTGTAGCTAGGGGTGACAGAGTGACCCACTTCTAGTTAGTATAGAATGAGAGAAGTTGACTTGAAATGAGTATTGTCTGTCTGGGATGGCATACAAGCTGAAAGCTGTAACTGAGGTTCCTTTCAGATATTATTTCTGGAACTTCTTTCAGATGTTATCTCTAGAGATGCAGTAGCCATAAAGAGAGACTGAAATGACAACCATTAGATCAAAAGACCAATTGCCAAAGATGGCAGAGGAAAAGTAGCAAGAGTCTGGCTCTTGGAGAAATTGTTGGTCTGCCACTCCATCATTTGTCTTCCGAGAACCATCCATTATGTTCTGTGGAATGCCATTGTCTTGATTACTTATACTTAGACTGCAGAAATGTTACTGTTGCTTGAATTTGAAAATATTACAAATTAATAAACTCCCCCTCCTATTCCCAAGTATCTGAAAGGGTTGCAAAAATAGAGTTAATGGATTTTGGTTGATACACTAGGTTGATTCATTTATGAATCATTTATAACTTTGTAGTTGTATCTTATTTTACATAAGATATTGTGTGTGTGTGTATGTGTTCATCTGAATGACTTATAACATTTTCAATATATCCTGAAGCAGCTTTACTATCCTTCAGACATCTTTAAAATTGGAGATTTTAGGTTTTGTTTAATTTAAGAGATTGAGTAGGAGGAGGTAGATTATGATTGTCAATTATTTGTTCAGAGACAGAACATTTGTAATTAGATGTACAATTAACTTTGAATAATTCAACATTGTGTTGTGCTGTTTAAACTGAACTAACTAAACAGATGTTTTCAAAGACAATATATAGTTTCTCATAATAATCCTTTTGTAGTTTCATGGTCATATAAGGTCATGCTAGAGAAAAATTATGAGTTTATGCAAAATAAGCCAAGTTTTTGCAATTTAAAAGAATGGATAAAGTTTGATTTTTTTATTACCTTATCTTTTCTTGTTGAGATATATAATATATATATATATATATATATATATATATTGGGGGGGCTGATGGAATGTAGACTCAAATATAGTTCTCATACTCTTTATATGAATAATAAGAACATTCTATTTTTATGGAAAACTTATTGCCAGGTGCTATAATGTTTTTTACATAGTAATTATTTTAATCTTTACAAACAGCCTTAGAGATAGGTACTATTATTATCCTTGTTTCTCAAATGATGGAACTAAGGAACAAGAGAGATAAGCAATCTGCCAAAGGCCACACAGCTGATAGCAGGAAAGACAATACAAATTCCTGATGTCTGTTGAATAGCTATGCATTGATATCTGTACATGCCCACAATCCAACTCAAATCTCATGTAATTTAGGTAAAAATGAATTTCCATAAATCTGATCATAATCATAGCTGATCACTGAGGTGACACAAAATACACACTGTTAAGTGCCTGGGTGTATAAAGAGCACATTTTATTCCACAGTAACCACCTTAATTGTGCGTTATGCTAAGTCAGTATAGGATCACCCCTCCTAAGATGCCTGTCACCACACCACACCTACCTTTTTTTCTTTTTTTTCAAAATTGCCTTTGTTATTAAGTGTCTTTGGTGATTTCATATAAATTTTATAATTGTTTGTTTTAGTTATTTGAAATAAGTCATCAAGATTTTGATAGGTATTATGTTGAGCCTATAAATTACCTAGGGAATATGGTCATTTTCACAATGTTTATTCTTCTAATCCATGAACGCATGGCATCCTTCAATTTCATTGTGTCTTTTATTGCCTTTGACAATTTCTTACAGTTTTTGATGCATAGACCATTCACCTCTTTCATTAAGTTTACTGCCAGGAATTTCATTCTCTTTGGTGCAATTGTAAATGGGATTTTTTTTTTAATTTCTCTTTTTTCTAATTCATTGCTTGTACATAGAAAATGCAACTGATTTTTGTGTGTTGATTTTGTATCCTGCCAGTTTACTGTATTCATTTATTATTTCTAGCAGTTTTTAGTGGAGTCTTTTGGATTTTCAGTATATGTTATCATGTCAAATAATGATAGTTTCTCTTTTGCTTTTCTGTTTTTATTTCTTTTATGTCTTTTTCTTGCCTGATTATTCCAGCCAGGACTTCCAAAACTACATTGAACAGTATGATGATAGTGAATATTCTTTTCTTATTCCTGATAGTAGTGGAAATGCTATAATCTCCCCATGATTGTGGGTTTGTCATAGTCTTTATTATGTTGACATAGTCTTTATTATGTTGATATGATAGAGATGCAAACATCCCATCTGTTGGATTCTAAAATCTGACAAGAGAAGTATATATTAAATCTACTTTACAACAGTGAGGTTGATATAGAAATCTTTTAAAATATTAATAATATAACCCACCTCTACTATTAAGAATTTATACTCAATCACTCTCTGTTATTTTTACTTATGATATTTTTACTTAACCTGTTAATAGTTTACTAAAGTATGAGTTAGTTGGGATTACACATCATCAAATGTAGTAAACTTGGGCAGCCTCAAATGCATGTAACAGTAATTCTATTGATGATTCCATTCATAAGACAATGAAGTTTTAAATCTCTTTCTATGTAGTAAAGCTAATAGTTTGTGTAACAGTGATGTTATATAATATTTCAGTGTTTTTAAATAACTAAAACAATCTCATTGGGGGAAAGAGGGTTTAGGTATACCTGATAGTCAGCACCAATAAAACAAACTCTAGGCCACATCTGGAAAACATGAGAAATGAACCAACTCTTTGCTTTATAAAGGTATGTAGGTGTTGTAAGTGAGGTCAGGGTAAAATTTTAGGGTAACTCCCTTAGGAAAATGCTATGAGGAGATCTTTAAGGGAATCCAGTTTTCAGAAAATAGGGGTGTAGTGAAGAGGATTGAAAACTGAGAGAGAAAATAACCACTGAGAGAGAAAATACCTCTAAAAGAGTGGAGGGCTTAACTCATTGAATTGTAAAAGATCAAGGATAAGGGAAGAGTTGGAAGGCAGGGGTACCATTAGGAAAGAGACCTGGTGGTAAAATGAAGAGACAATGACATACCATCTGCTACTAATGTTTTGTGGTAATATGCAAGTTGAAAAAATGTTTGCAATTCATTGTGACAAAGTAATTCTTATACCTCCCATTCTGGACAAACACTATACATGTTCAGTGGTGATCTGAAGACCATTCTCTCCTGACAGGAGAGGAGTCTGAAGACATGATACTAAGTTAAACTCATATCAAATAAATGTTTATTGCTTTTTCTTCATCTCTTTGAACATAGGAAGAATATAGATGAGAAAATAATAGCGAATGGAAGGAGTTAAGACAACTGAGAAAAGGCATATATTCATTCAGAAAAAAATTGAAAACCTGCTAACAAAATAGTGTGCTAATTTCAAATACTTAGTCTCAGATGGATGAATTTAGGCACCTTACATATGAGAATGTGGGCTCTTTAGAAGTTATTGTTTATATGTTGAACAGTATATATTAAAATACCATGATAAAAACCCTTATAAGGAAAATTTTTTCTGCAAAGCTATTTTCAGGTCACAGTGGCAGTGAGGTTGTGAGAAGGTGATTAACATAATTTGTGCATCTATTACGTGCCAACAAAAGTGCTTTCTACATATGGTATCTCTTAGTAAAGCTGGCAGATATTTGCTAAGCTTGTACCTAGATAGTCTACACAACTAACAGTAAATGCTTTTCTTTATGCTGTAAGCATTTAATGGTTGTATAATGAAAAAGAAGTGTCTTATTATTTTCAGTGATCACTTTTCTTTAGAAATTTGATAGAATTCACCTCTTCCAACAGTCTAAAAGTCTTCACACATTACCTAAATTTCTTTGTTATAAATTTTATCTATCTATTGTGACATAATGTCCTAAGATGACATTTACTCATAGAAGAAATTTGTGGATATAGACACAATCTCAATTACTCTCACTTGGGATGACAATGGAACTCATACAAGGAAATGCTAAGTAATTGCCACTGTTCCATCTCAGAATTTATTAGTACAAAAATAGGGCAAAATATTAGGACTAGAATTTTAATTCTGAATTTAAATGTTAGAGGATTGATTGTGGTGACTTCCAGTGTAAGAAGCAAATTGGATTCATTGATACACAGAGATAGTCAAGGAATTCCAATCCCATTTATCTTTCAACCTCAGACATTTAAACATTTTTATTATAATATAATTTCTTAATTTTAAACAGTAAGCTCAAGTTATATCTTTTGAAATGATAATAAACTCTGGAAATAGAATCCTACTCAATAGTCAGTATTGATATGTCTGTATTTTTGTATGTTCTACCATAATTTTCATGATTTTTAAGATGTGCTTAATATTTTCTTGTAATAATAAAGACACTTATACCAAAATATTAACTGCATATATATTTCGAAATTTCATTTTGATAAATATTTATTAGTTGCTTAATATATCTTATAGTATTAAATACAGTGCAGTCAGTTTTATATACCTTCAGATCAGTGTATTAGATGATAGAAGTGAATTTCTGTTTTTCTATGCTATTGCCATTTTATTTATTGAAAATGTCTTCAAACTAGCTACATTCTGTATGTACTGAGAAATAAGAGCAACTATTTTTATGCTCTATGTCCCATGGGGTTGCATCCCCAGATTCATATTGTGATTTACACATGCAGATCCATAAATTGAAAATGAGGAATGAGGGCCTCCCTGGTGGCGCAGGGGTTAAAAAACAAACTATGAAGCAATCCGCAGCCAAAACAACCTGAGTTTGATTCCCAGCCAGCCAGGGAGAATCCCACGTGGCGAGGCAGACCTCTCCTGCCTTACCTACTTCCGTGCTCTGCTTACCTACTGCTCCCTTCAGCAGTGTATTTCTGTCATCTGCCTGTTCTGTTCCCTGCTCTGTCTCTGGTGAATCCTCTCACCCCCCTGCATCTCTGGCCTGTACCCTAATTCTTGTATAAAAATAAATAAATCTAAAAAAAATGAGGAACGAACATAAACTTGTGGGTAGACTGATTTGGCCATGATCATAAAAATAACTATAGGCTATCTATGACTAAGTATACACCAATATATTGAATACATTTGTTGTCATCTATAATTTCCTTAAATGATGCTAAATAAAGTTAAATAAATGGTTATTATTTTGGTCTGAATATACTGATGTATATTAAATAGTATTATGGTGTGTACATATTGAGATTGAGTTAGAGATTTGTTTATCTTTTATTGAGACAGTTATTAACAGTAATGTTTGTTAATGTCAAACTTAAATAAATATATAGAAACCTAGCATAGGAGACAAGGAGGCAAATATATTTCTTTTGTGGATATTATGTGAATGAATATTTGCTTTCCTCTTTGCACTAAATGGAAGTAGCTTTACTAGTCCCCAAGGAACTGTCAAAATCTATGCTTAAATGAAAATATTAATAATTTGAGCTAAGGCTCTCTTTATTAAATTGTTAAGTGGTTTAAAAATATTTTGTAAAGGTAAGAATGTGAGGTGAATTGCTAATGATGCATACAACATGATTTTGAAGGGTTCACCTTTTGTCAGTTATTACATTGCACGCAGTAAGTTACTAGTTACATTGTAATATGAATCCTAATAAATGTATTATTCAGGAGTTATTGATAAAATCTTAATAGAGATACAAGCTTAGTTTCAGTATGTGTTTTGTAGTTGGATTCATGTAATAATTCTGACTTTTCATGTAGAAAATAAACATGAAATGTAAAACTTATTCTTAGCATCTCTGTGAAGTACCAAATTTAAATAATCACCATGTTTTAATATCTTGCATTATGTATGAAACTATAATTGTTAGTTGAAAACTCCTCAGATACCTCCTGCAAATAAAAAGAACAAAGAAAAAATATGTATAACATTTACTTAAAATTTTTAAGTTCATGATCATGTATTAGTATTCAAATAAGATAAATACAACTAGAAATCAAAAAGTTTCAAGTATCATAGATAATGCACTGTCCTTAAATACTTTAGATATAGAAAAATAATTTAGTATTTCACTGAGTTATTAGTCCTTAGGGTACTTTTAAAAACATATAAATGCTTGACACTGAAATTCTCTTCTCTCTTTCAGTGCTTTCTGAGTTTGAGAAAATGCAACAATAAGAGTATTGGATTCTTAAAGCATGAAATTCAATTAGAAATTTCTTAACTAGAAATTAATCCAAAGATGAGAGTTCTGGAGTCATTTTCCATGTTGAATTGTGGCCAGGGATATCCATATCTGGTAACTTCAAGTAGGAAAATCAGCAAAGCAAAATCATTATATATAAATTTTGCCTTCTGTGAAAGATGAACTATGTTTTTTGTTTGAAAGGAGTAAAATGTTATATGATGAAATATAATATTAGAAAACCACAAAAATAAACTAAGACATTTTCTTTTTGCTATTTTACATATTCCTAAGATAATAGCGCATAGTTATGAGTATATACTCTGGACCTAGACTCCCATAGTTCAAATTCTGTCATTTTGTTGCTATGTAAATTTGGGTAAGCTACTTCATTACTGTTGCTCAGTTTTCTAGTCTGTGAAAAGTGTTCATAATAATAGGATCCTCTTTTTCATAGAACCATGATAACAATTAGACGTGTTCATCATAAATGATGAACTCTTTTACATAGTTGCTGAAAAATAGAATATGATATATATGGTAGCTACTAAAGTGTTAAAGTAAAAATATGTCCCTCTCTTAGTCACATCAAAGAATTCCACATCTACAAGCTGATCAAATTGGGATTCATTACAATGAAATTAAAGTTAATGCCAAATTTTATTTTTGCATATTCGTTTGCTAAATCTCTGCAGCAATGATCTTTTTGTTAAAAAAAAAAAAACAGCTATGTGGGATCAGTTAAATGGAATTGACTGTTTTTACTAAACTTGTAGGGGCTGAGTAACTGCTAAGAATGTCTTTTTGCTTATTTCACAATTGCTTTTCTTTGTTGTCTAGGTAACAATTTAGCAATCACCTTTGCTCTCTTGCTCCCTCCTCCCTGAAAAAGGCATGTGCAAACTGATGGGTCCTTTTAAAATTGTAGCTAAAAATATGAAGTAGAAAACACTGATTTTATGTGCAAGTAGCGTTTTTGTTTTGTGTCTTTGTTTTTTAATCTCTAGGCAAGGGTCTTATGGTTTTCTAAAGTACAAGATAAGGAATCTTTTGTCCCAGGTGTTAGTAGAAATAGCTTCTTCATGCCAGATATTTACAGTTGAACATGCATAAAGTTTGTTTTTTATTGAGGAAGTTACTTTTGACCATCCAATGTGCCTTATGCATTTATTTTAAAATTCATCTAAACCATTTTATAGCTGTAAAAGTTTAGACTCAGAGACACAAAATACTTTTCCAAGATTGCAGAGAGATAAGTAAAAATTCTAGGATTTGAACCTACCTGATTGTCTCCATACTCTTTAAAGTTAATTCCTATATGAACTGCCAAAAGTCTTTTTTGGATTTCAAGGCTACTGCCTGTACAAAGCCACATACATCATCCTCTCCCCCTTGGTTTTTTCCTATAGCTATTATAAGCTTTCATATTTTTAGTATTTTGTACCTCATCATAAAGAATAGAGATCTGTTTGTACATGCTATTGAGTGAGGCCCACATAGGTGAGTTTTACTTCACAGTTAAACTGACCCAGATTCTTGTAAGTTACCAAATACTCTTCAGGAATATTGCACTTTTCAAAAATGCATTAACACTTTCAGATTTGCAGAGTAATTCAGTGAGTAGTGGAAATGTACTTAGGGAATTGAGTTAATGCATCTTATATAAGTGACTTCATTTTAGGGAGCAGCACTGGATAAATATGGCAAGCCATGTGTTGGTTATGCATGCATACTGAAATTCAACAGAAGGGTACATATTATTCTAAGTATAAAAGTGCCTTAAGTCATTATGTTTTTTTTTTAATTTTATGCTCTTGTTATTTTCACCTACTCATCTATGTGTGTGTATGTGTGTGTGTATATATATATGTGTGTATACATATATGTGTATACACACACACACACACACACACATATATATATATATATATATATATATATATATACACATTTATATATGCAGCTGTCACAACTCAAACTAGAAAGGGAGGATCTGTAGCATTCTTTTAGTTATGGAAGCAATTATACTAATATAAAAGTGAAATTAATCAGTATTTATCAAAAAAGGAAATATTTCTATGAAGAAAAAAAAACAGAGAGAGAGGGAGAGAAAGCTAGAACCAGTGTTTTTCAGGAATTCACCAGAGACCACTGAAGAAAGTGAACAAAGTCGAGAAAGACAGGCAGGCAGTGTAATTCCAGTATCACCCCTTTGCTATTAGCTTTGAAGGACGATTAAAGTGCCCCTCTCATGAAATGCTGTGGCTTCCTTTATCAGTTACAGACAAAGCAGATAAAATGTCCATGATAGAAAGATAAAAGAGAGAAAGGGTGAAACTAAAGAGTGAGAGAGAGGGAAAAGCAAACCATTAGGGACAGAGAAGCCTGCAGAAAGTAGCAATGTAGAGCTCTGAGTACAGCTAAGAGGCGATCAGAGCAGCTACATTTTCCACATTATCAGTACTATCATCAACCCTGGAAGGAATATTTTATAATTTTTAAAGTAAATCACAATAAAAATAGTATAAAAGAATTATATCAAAATGTATTGGTCACAGAGCACTTGGAAAATAACAGAGAAAATAGTATGGTTTGAAGTGTTTGGTTACGGTTTAAGCCGTGTTTCTTCTGTTTTCTTCCTTTCTCTCCCTCCTTGCACTATCCCTTAATCCCTCCCTCTCTCCCTGCACTATCCCTTAATCCCTCCCTCTCTCCCTGCACTATCCCTTAATCCCTCCTTCTCTCCCTTCTTTCGTCTCTTCTTTCCTTTGTTTTTTTTCTTCTCTCCCTCTCTTCGTCACGTTTTTCCTTTCTTCCAAAATTTCTACAATTATTTCCTTTTGTAAGTCATTATTAATATACTACATATATTTAAGAGGGCATCTGATAAGACAACATAATGTGATTTTGTCATAGCTAAATGTTTCTTTTTTGTGCAACCAGGTATGTTCCCATCCTCATTAAAACAATTTAAATTGTCAGCTTTAATTGACTATCTGATTATTAAATTTGTAAAAGCTTTGGGCCTCCCCAGTGGTGCAGCGGTGGAGCGCTGGTCTGCAAGGCTGCCCGCAGCCTCTGCAGCACCGGTTCGTTCCCCGGCTGCCGGGCGAGGGTCTCACATGGTGCACAGACCTCTCCTGCTGCCCACTGCTCCCCTCAGCAGTGTACTTCATCTGTCTGCCTGTTCTGTTCCCCGCTCTGGTGAATTCTCTCACCCTCCCATGCTTCTGACTGTACCCAGTGCTTGTATACATAAATGAAAAATAAAAAAATAAATTTGTAAAAGCTTTGAAGAAATTTTAAAAGAAATTATAGCTAGATTTAAATAAAATGGGTACAGTACAATCTCAAAATGATAATGGGAATGAAGAAGATGTTAATTAGCCTGGCAATGTAGATATTTTTTACCCAATTTCCTTCTAGGCCCAATAAACACATATACATCACACACACACTCTAGTGTGTAAATATGCAATGCCTAAACAAGTCTTTTAGAAAGCATTCCTACTTGTAGTGTGTTTTCAGAACAGTGCATTTGCTTTTATATTTGCCCATTTTTATCCTTAACCCTTTCTCTTTGGATGAGGAATGACTTGGGTGGATATATTCATAACTTTAGGTATTGAATTTTTTTAAGAAGTACACAGAAGAATGTTTAGAAAATTTCTCTGTAGAAGGGGTATTCTCAAGCTTTATTCAGTCCACTGCCAGTGTGAGATACTTGTAGATATGGAAACAATATATGTAAGCTCATTATTCATACAAATTTGGGGCACAGAAGTACAGAAGTTATTGAGCAGAGAATTATCAACCATATTTTGTTCTTAAAAAAAAAAAAAGAAACTAGGACACTAGTCGAAATTATACATAAATAGTTATGTGTCTTGCATTTGAAAGACCATTTTGTTTTGCTCCTCACATGAGTGTTTCTAAATAGGCCTTCTTGTAATACCTACATTTCAATGAAGAGGCATAGAAAGCTGAAGGATTTTATTTTTCCCTGTCATACAGTAAAATATGTCAAAGGGATTCAGCCCTTAAATCTAGAATCAATTAAAATAACACTTTACAATGGAAAACCCCTACAAAATATTTTTAAAATGAGCCTTACCACCCTACCTGCTTCCCAGTGCCTTTATATCTAACTTTCTGGTCACTTAATATGATTCACTTTTATTTTTTTAAAGAGCTATTTAATAGTCCTAATAGCACTGTCATGGGTCTGCAAGCAGAATATGTATCATCATGAAGTGTAAGGGAAGATAAATCTTATTTTCAGGAGATTATATTATGAAAGTAGTTAATAAAAATTGGTCAATGTTAAGAGATTCAGTAGTAGATTAATCAGAGAAATGCCAGTTATCTAATTTTTTTCAAAAGGTTCATCCTGGCTTCTGAATGAGAACACAGCAGGTCTTTAGAGAAGGGTCTGAGATGATGGTGGTGTAGACCAGGGTGAGGGCAATGGAAAAGCTGACTGATTCGCAATTGAATTTTATGGCAGAGAATTTGCTGACAGATTGAGGGTTATATGCGAGACAAACAAGCTCAGAGTGATCTAAAGTATGTTGGACTTCAGAAGAGTATGAGGTTGGACAAAGTGACAGGTCGATGCTTGAGAAAAAAGGTAAAAGACCAGTTTCACCCATATTAAGCTTAAGAAACCTATTAGCTATCCAATTGCAGATGTGGAGGAGGCAGCTGGATAAACAAATCAGGAAAGGACAGACAGTAAGAGAGACAAATTTAGACTTCAGATAAGAGAGGCACAGAAGAAAGTGTGAGCAGGACTAAGAATTGACTACAGGATTTAGTAACAGAAAGATCATTGTTGACAAAGATAAGAGGTTGGCAGCAAAGAGAGGAGAAAAATAAGCCTTATTGGAATGCTTTCATGAGGGAATAGCAAGAGATAAATTGGAGAAACAAGTGTAATCAACTTTGAGAACTATTTTACTATAAATGAGAGCAGAGAAATGCAATCACTGAAATGGGATGAGGGGTCAAATGAGATTTTTACTTTGTTTTCTTTTCCTTTTTTGATTGATAAGCTCCATTCTGAACATAGATTGTGTTGGGCCAGAGTATAATTGCTGGGACATGTTCTTAAGTTAGTGATGGGGGTTTGTAATTTAGAGCACAGGGGATAATATGGAAAACTTGTTCTTAGGAAAATAGGCAGTGAGGAGAAAGGATTGAGGAGATGAGCACAGATGTAAGTTGACTGTTAGATGGGGGTGCTTTTGTTTTCTTGGTGAAATAGATAGCAGAGTCTCTGCCCCAAAATGAAATTGTGAAAGATGCTATAGACGTTTTAGAAGAGAGAAGATGTATAATTCCTGGCAAGTATACTTGCCAGAGGTAGGGAGGAAATCTTTCTAAGAATTCACAAGTAACCAGGAACGCTGATTCTAGAGGAATTAACAGATACCAAATTTTCTTGCTGTTAAGTTTAGTCTTTGTGATAAGTAAAAGTTTATTTATATGCAAAGGATTTTTAACTAATTAAAAAATGGAAATATGGGGAAAGGATCTTATTCAAAATTTAGTCTTTACAAGTTGTTTGAATTATTTTTTCCATGTGTACATATTAAAATATATGTATTCATATAAAATTTTAAAATTAACCTAATAATTATGTCTTTTACATGAATTTTTGTTCAATAGATGGCCCCAATTTAAGATGGTTCAACTTATGATTTTTCAACTCTGTGATGGTGCAGAAGTGATACAGATTCAGTAGAAACCATATTTTGAATTTTCAAATTTGATCTTTTGGGCCAATGATATTTACCAATGTACTTTGTCATCAACTTGGGCAGAGACAGCATGCCTGTGCTCACAGTCAGTTACATGAACATGATGTAACAACTAATTTGTTATGCTTTTTTCCACTGTCAAAACAGGATTGAAAAATTTTACATGAGACATTTAACACTTTATTTTACAGCACACTTGTTTTAGATGAGTTTGCTCTATTGTAGGCTAATATGAACATTCTGAGCATGTTTAAGGGAGGCTAGGCTGTGATGTTCCTTAGGCTAAATGTACTAAGTGATTTTCAACCCTCAATAGTCGCAACTTAAGATGGAGTTTATCAGATGTAACAGATCATAAGTCAAGGAAAATATGTATTTCCTAAGTGTTAATCATGCCTCGGTGGTCCCTCAGCACACCATTTTATAAACTAATATCCACATCCCCATCACATTGGGAATTCTTCCATATTAGGTAGTACTTTTTCTTAAATCTTTTTTGCCATCAGTCCCTCTGCAATTTCTGAAACAGAATCAGTAACAAATGGTAAGTAAATGGGATAGATCCTTTGTGGAATTTGGTGCTTAAAGCATTTCAAGGACATTTAGCTATAAATAAAATTGTGAAAAATTTCAAGCACTCTTAACCATATATTTTACCTCTAGGTCTAAAGTAGTTTTTCTAAAGTGTGTTTTTTAAACACTTATATTAGAATCGCCTGAGATATGTCTTAAAACACAGTTTCCTATCACTCCCAATATACTAAATCATTATCTCCTCAAAGCAAAAGTTGAGAAACTACATTTCTGCTTAACTGGAAGCCATTAAAGAAAAAGTAATGGTAACTGATATCTTTTGAGAGAGATTGCCCTTGCAATAATATGGAGTAACCTCACTCTATAAAAATAGGGCTCACAAATACCACGCTAGATTAACAGCTAAAATGCAAATGTGAAGTGTAGAAAATGTTAAACCCAAGGCTCAAATCATATAAATCATGTTTTTTTTTTTTTTTTAAAGGGATACAGTCTTCTTTTTTTTTTTTTTTAAGATTTATTCACTTATTTATTTATACAAGCACTGGAAACAGTCAGAAGCGCGGGAGGGTGAGAGAATTCACCAGAGCCAGAGCGGGGAGCAGAGCAGGCAGAAGGACCGAAGTACACTGCTGAGGGGAGCAGCGGGCGGCAGGAGAGGTCTGCGCGCCATGTGGGACCCTCCTCTGGTGGCCGGGGAGCAGCCCGGGATCGAACCGGCACTACAGAGGCTGCGGGCAGTTTCACAACCCAGCGCTCAACTGCTGCGCCAACTGGGAGGCCCTAAATCATGTTTTTTTTTTTTTAAAGAAAGAAAAAAAAATGGTATATTTCAGAACCTATTTTATTTGTATTAGTGTAGAGTCCTCAACCAAGACAGTGGCATTACGAAGTGCAAGAAACATCTGAGAAACCCAAGTTTTGAAATAATTCCTCTTTCCCTCTTGTTTATGATGAAGGTTGAGATAGAGAGGGCGGTTCGATCTGGCAGGCGAGGGTCCCACATGGCGCTGCCGACCTCTCCTGTCGCGCCTGCTGCTCCCCTCAGCAGTGTATTTCGTCAGTCTGTTCTGTTCCCTGTTCTGGCTCTGGTGAATCCTTTCACTCTCCCACATATCTGGCCTGTACCCCGATTCTTGTATAAATAAATCTTTTTTTTTTAAAAAAAAGAAATGATCAATTAAAATTTGTATCAAGAGATATAGTTGCAATTCTGAGTTTAAAAAAGAATCCAACAATATTTAAAAATAATATTTCCAGGGTTTAGGTTTTATATTTTTCTCTTGTGAGAGTTCTTCATTTCTCTTGGTGAATTTGGTGTTTCTTGGAACACATTAAGAACACTAACATGTAATTTAAGGCAAAATTTATTTATCTACCAAATTGCAAGAACTTTGCAAAAATAGTCTAGTAACTGTTTTTGTTCCTTTAAGTAACAATTGATGAAATTTATGATATCAATGCATTTTAATAAATCATTTTGCTAACTTAAACAGAACTTTCATTTAAAAACACATATCTGCTTTATTAAAATAAACATAATATAAGTTTTGTGGGGTTATTTGGACAATAATAGGAAATATACTTGTACTAGTAATTTTACAAACAAGGAAACTGAGATATAATGATACTAAATAGCATTTATAATATTAAAGTTAGTGGAAACGCCTAGTTAAGTGTTCATTCTTCCATGCTTTGACTAGCTCAAGATAACCAAAGCATGAAAAAGATTTTTGAAACTAGAGGGTGTACTGCCTACCCTAATATTATAATTATTTTGAAGTATATGAATCATACTAATTGAGTTGCCACATATACTTAGATTTTACTAAAATTGATTTTATATGTGTTTAACTGGCAATTTAGTTGTAATCCAAAGTCAACTACTTAGTCTGAGTCATTATAAGTACTGCTGGATTCAGGTTATAAAAAAAAGAATAAATGTATTCTAATGAATTTTTATTTTCAACGTGTATTTATTTACTTTTTTGGGATATATTTAGACATTTTTTGTTTCCCTATAAAGTGATTTTCATCATTTGAATTCTGGTATTGTCAAGATTTTATTAAGATCATCCAAGGTTACACTTCTAATACTTTTGCATTTACAGGGTGTTGTTCTGTTGATGCTGCAGTGTAAATCAGCACTCCTTCTTGCTATTAAATCACTCAAGTCACATTTTCCCCAAGATGGTACAGATGTAAAAATTGCTACTGCTGAAACTTCACTTTCTGCCAGATGTTCAAGAAAGGCTAATATGCTCTCACCCTAAATATGGCTTAGTTGCTATCTTTCTATAGAAAATATGTCACATATAGTAAAACGGCATCCTTAATGAAGGTGAAGTTTGGTGTAGCTACGTAGAAAAGAAAGAAAAAAAAATACTGCAAAAATTAATTGTATCCTTTGTAACTGTTTCATTTAAATAGAAGTTAGATAGTTGAATATAAGAATCAAATTTCCGAAAGACACACCGACATTAAGATACCCTTGTCCCTTTCTAAACCCTCCCTTTTCTAAGAGTGCCACCCAAGCATTTTCCTTCAAATAGTCCACTTTCAATCCCCTATCCGGAGTAAACAGAAAAGTAACAGATTTGTTCCTTTAGGCATGTCCAGGCCTTTGATTACTTCTATTACTGCACAGTCCCTATATCTGGCTATTAAATTGTGCAATTTTCCTTCATCATAGAGTCGGCTGCTTCAGGTTGAGCACACTGTACTCTGTCTTCTAATTCCAGTAAAGTCAATTATATAAACTCCTTTGCTTTTACAAAATGCTCTTTAGCACACTGGTTCCCTCATAGCAGGCAGAGCCAAGCAAAAGAGAATTGTGAAACCTTTTCAGGTATAACTGTGTTCTGCTCAGCAGGTACATTTATTACTAATGGGTAAAATAGTCTCCTTTTTTAGCTACATAATGCTTCTGAAGCCTTCCGTTTTCTGGTTTTGATAGTCGTTCCGGTTACACTGGGAGGGAAAGGTGAATACCATTGATCGCACTATGAAGCGACTAAGGGAGGACTTTTTTTTATCCTTTGCTTTACTTCATAAGTCAGTGAGTGCTCTTGTCTTAATGGGCTGATTTGCCTTATATACTGGGGTTCTCCCCAGCTTAAACACTGGGATCTGCTTACTGATCTGCACAAATGCTTTTAATCAGCGAAGATGCCAATGTTTTGGTTTCACATTTACAAAACAAATGTTTGAGCAGGAAGGATGCCATGGATCACTTTGGTGTGTATAGTGTTAAGACAGACATGCACTATAATTCTAACATCAGCTAGATTTAATTCTAAATGCTGATGGATTGTTTTGCCTGTTTTTCTCCCTAGTATATGAATAAATAACACAGAATCACATGTAGGTTCATGGCAAGCACAAACAACCTGATAAAACATTCTTTGCTAACAATGGCTGGTATTTTTAAGGAAAATATGGTGATTTATAGTGAGGAGTAGAAAATACTCTCTCCTGCTGTGTAGAAGATATTACTGCATCTGAACACAGTATTTTCACAACCTCTATAAAGATGTGAGAGAGAATTCTATAGAGTCAACAAACTTTTTATTCTGGGCATTTACCATTTCGCTATCCCAAATGAGATACATAAAACAATACGCTTCACGGATCAGCTTCCCCTGGGAACTTGGTGAAAATGCAGAATCCCCAGCCTCACCCCAGACTTAGTGAATCAGAATCTGTTTTTCAAAAGCACATTGAATGCTGGACAATTCTGTTTGGCAGACAAGGTTTTTCTCATTCATAGCCATTCATTTCTCTCTCTCTCTCTCTCTCTCTCTCTCTCTCTCTCTCTCTCTCTCTCTCTCTCTCTCTCTTGCACCCACACACACACTTTTTATTTAGAACACAGCTTACATGCATGTGACAGAGTATGACTGAGGTAGAAAAGACATCTGTCAAATTTATATAACTTTGTTTTCTTAAACTATATGGAATTACCTACTATTCAGAATAAAGGGTGACCTTTGTTTCCTGAAAGAAGGAATGCTTGTACCCTCTTGAATGCAAAGTATAGAATCAAGCTGATTGTTTATAACCTATAAATTCTCTCTGTGGGGCAGCATTTACCTAAGGAGGTAATTCTCTTCCTTACAAAATACCACTTAGGAGGTTATGGAGCTATTTCTCCTGCCACAGTCATAAACATTATATATCTGATATCATATATGTGAATGTATATAAAGAACTTTAATGGACTAAAAGGTGTATATATTAAAATGTTATTTAAACTAAAAAACATATTTTACCAACCTATTTTTCACATGAATATTGTTTCTAAATTTTTTTTTTTCTGCAATCAATACAAAACACTATTGTTAAATTGGTGAAGTTTTGGAAGAAAAGAAATGTAGTTTCCATCTGGGAAAAAAAAAAGAAATTTACAGTATTCAGATTAGATCTTTGATCTTTATATATGGCATTGTATTCGGTGAGTCAGAAAAATATCCAACATCTAAGGCATTGTATTTTGGATAGCTTGTGTAAGTGGTGACATCACTTCTCAGTTCATGCCAAGAATAACTATTTTTTTCTCACAAATCCCTGACTACCAATTGTTAAAATTTGGGCCGGGGGAGGGGGGCGGTAGGGTAAGTGAAAAGTGACTGAATTCATTTTACTGAATTCTTCTTATGTAGTAAAAAATAGCAATGCTGCTCTTCCTCAGCTCTGAGTAATGGCAGTAACTAGCATACTTTAAAGGACTGTCCAGCAAGGCCCTAAAGCTTGTGATGTCTCGATTTCTTACTGTGTCTCAGGAATCTAAGGCACAGAAAGATTTTAAATAATTTCAGTCATAGACCAGTGTCTCTCAGATTTGTCTGCACATTAAATCACTTGGAGTCCTTAAAATAGTCCAGAGCTCATATTATATTCTAGAAGAATTAAACCACAATCTCTGGGGTTGGCTATCGGTTTTTGAAGTTCAACAGTTGATTCCAATAGGTGGACAATTTGGGGTTCTATTGTCACAAAGATGAGAAGTGGATGGTTTTAACTCTCCTGTATAACTCCTGTGAACTTTCCTCTCAGTTTCATCCTTAGGTGAACAATTATGTCTTAACTGTACTTCCCAAAAGAATGTCCTTCCTGACTTCTGTATTTCTCACAATGGCACTTTCGTTTTCTAAGCCATGAAGATTAAACTGTGAAAATTAACTTTGCTCTTCTTCTTCTTCTCTGATTTAAGCTTCATCTCTTCAATCCGATTCCTTCATATATTAAGAACTAAGACTGGGTTTGATTGATTTTATTTGCGCCCATTGCACTGCATAAAATTTCTAGATAATTACAGGAGCGTATTAGTAAAGGGACTGAGGAGAGGCATGACTTGTACCTTTTGACAATATCCATAGTGTAAATGCTCACATCATAACCTACTTCATGTTACTGATGATGTGCAACAGTCCTGCTATTTGTCTGGTACAAACTGGTTCCAGAACACCACTGTACTCAAAATGTACAGGTTCTTGAATAGAATCACTGAGTAAGAAATAGCAATACTAGGATCAGGGCTATGTTTTACATGAATTTTGATGTTAACATCTGTTCCCTTGTATGTTAAGTTGTTTAATTTTATATTCCAATTTAGTCACTTCTTTAATGACCAAAGAAAATTTAGCAGTTGGTACTGTCCTTTTTCTTCTCAATTTGCCTGGCGAATCACAAATTGCTTAATGTAATGTTGTGTCTAAAGTAGTTTTTAATCCTCAAGGCACTATATGATATTTCTCTGAAAAACAAGAGAACTATAATGCATATAACGCAATAAACTTCTGAAGTTGTTGGCCTCACATTTTGTGCCTATTACTTTAATATTATGATGTCACCTTCAAGTAAAGTGAAATCATAGTCTGTGTCAAGCATATTAATTTTGTATGTGTATACGGATATTCAGAAACTTTTTATGGTTTAGAAGTTATATGAAATTATTTAAACTAAAACTATTACCTTTATGACCTAGTTATGTTCAGACTTATAATGCTTCTAAATATTTTTCTACATTCCAAAAAAAAAACACTAATTTGAATTCAGTGAAGTCTGAGAAAAATGGGAATATATAGCATCCCAGAGGAACTTAATGATTAAAAAGTATTTTTTATTAAAAATGATTTATTGAGTTTTGATATAACTGAAATTATGCAAAGGGAGTTATCTAAAATGTGACTAATGCAATTTATAGTTTTAAATTCACATGAATGAATGATCAAAGGAATATATGAGTCAGGCATAATATTTTAACAAGGTTTAATATCTTAGGTTTAGTATCTTAGGAATTGACTTCCTGTTAATTCATTTTGGCATTTGGGAGCAATCTCTTGGCACTTCCTTAGTGATCAGGCAGGTGGAGAATGTGGCAATTTAAATGGATGACCATTTCCTTGTATTTAGCATCAAATAATTTGAACAGATATAGAAATTCCTTGCCCAATTTCTATCATGTTCTTTCCATAAATTCAGTAATCTGCATTATTTTTTTTTTAATGAAGAAGCAATGAGGGTATAGGTATACATCACCCGTAGTGTCACCTCTGCTGAGATTCTGTAATGAACAGGATAGTGTCACTAGTGAAGGGGTTGCCTGTTGAAGTCGGTGAGGCAATTCTGCAGATGTTGAGTGAGAGAGAGTCTATTGCTCCTGCTGTTTCTGTCACTCAGGAGCTATACCTGTCTTCCCCGGCAAATCATCTATGTGACCTTGGGAAAAAAATCACTGAAAACCCAAGGTATCTTCATTCCAGTACCTTTTCAACAGGAAAACATTTAAATTGAACCATGTCATAGTTAACATAGGTACAATATCCATTCAACCCTTTGCTGTCCCTGTGGGGGGGGGGGGGATAAGCCAACACCGACACTTTTAAACTTTTGTTTTTGTTAGTTATCTTCCTACTTTTGAAATTTGAATGCCCCCTCACTTGGCAGAGTTTGATGAATAACCAACATTTCTTTCCATAATTATTGACATCTTACTGGCACCATCTGGAAAGTTCTTGTTAAGTAAGCCTTATTGGGCAGGCAGAGAGTTCATTCCCCCAAGGTTTCCTACTTCTTTTTAAAGCAGCTTCAGGAGGAGAAAGATTTTCAACTTAGAAGAGGTAACTGTCCTCAATTTAGATATGTGTTCTATTTTATATATATTTATATTTATTATAAATTTTCCATCTCCACTCTTCTGTCTTATCACTCCCACCTATTATTTAAGTCTATAATTCAGAATTTTTTTTACTTCATAGTATCATGGATTTTCTGTCATGCTAATTTCAATTTTGTGTTTTAAACAGAATAAACAATATTTATATTTTATGTCTCTAGCTGGAAGTCAATAACTGTCACAAAAGCTGCAAAGATTAAATTGTGTAGGATAAAAATATTAAAGTGGAACATCTGAAGGGGAAGATCCTATATTTTTGAAACACAAACAACTTTGTAAGCCAATCTACCTCAGTAAAAAAGTGAAATGAAATAAAATAGCACTATTGATTTTACAGCACAAATTTTATGTTCATTTTCTTGTGATTGTTATTCTTTATTTCTACCATCTAGAATGCAGAGACTGTTAACCACATTGTAGCTTACACTGGAGGTGGAGTCTAGATAATGGTATTCTAGAAGAGCAAGCACAGTTGCATACCTCTTCAATAGTTTCCTGTACTGCATATAAGATACACAAGCTTTGTAAATGTTAAAGGATTCTAAAGCAAGCCCAGAGCTAAGTTTGAATCGAGAATACAGTTTCATATGCAGATATTTATTAAATGCTATATTAAACATTAATGGATAGCTTTAAGCACGATAATGTATTTTGTCTTCAAGTTCATTAAAAATGTGAGGTAAACTGGCAGCAAAGCAGTAGGATGCTGAAGTGGTAATCTAGCTGCCTTGCTCATACCCAAGTAAAAACAAACTATTTTCTGGTCTTATTTTTTTCCATATTTGCCCTCTCTTTTATTGTATTACATTTTAAACTCACCAGAAATTTACATCAGTGAATACACCTTCAATATATTAACTCAAACAAAAAATTATTCAACTCCAAAATATTTTAACTCAAAAATAAAACTTCCTTTCATTGCAATCAATTGTTTCCACTTGGAAGGCAGAAATGAGTATCTTTCTGTTTTTCACCCAGAGATGATACCCAATGTCGTGAAGTCTCCATTCCTTTGCACTACTGCACTAGATGACATTTTTGGTTAGAAACTGGACCCACCAACTGTAAACAAGCCTGAAGCAGAATCCCATAAATATACATGCTTCTGCAACTCGGCTGGCTGGATTCCTGTCCTCTGGTCAACCTCTCCACAGGCAACAACTTACCACAGGCTTAATACCATCCACCTGAAACATCAGGCCCTTGAAAGTAGTTTCCCCTGCAGTTTCAACTGTAAACAGACAACATTGAATTACAAGTTATTATTTTCAAGAGCCAGAAGCAGCTTATTTTTACCCTTTTATAATTAAAGTACTTGTGCCTCTACCCTCCAAAAAGCACTCTGCTTTGATGTCATTTAACAGCCATGGTATGTTTGTCACTAGTGTTGTATTTTTCTACTACATAAACATCAATATCTCCTGGAGAATGTCAGCCTAGAGAACACAATTTGAATTATGATATTTAAGTGTTAAACTAGAGGGCTAGGTTCACTTTACTACAATCATCCTCTAAAAATGTTTTTATTTTGTATCAAGGTATAACTGATATAGGATTAGGGTTAGGATTTAGGGGTAGGATTAGGGTTAGGTTATATTAGTTTTAGTTTTACAACCTGATGTTTTGACATTTGTGCATGTTGTGAAATGCTCACAAGTCCAGTTACTATCTGCCATTGACATAGTCAGATTTTTTTCTTACAATTATCTCATGGTACATTTTCTCATGGGGAAGAAAGTCACAGTTACTATAGTATCACAAATACTGTAGTGCTCAGCTCATGGGGAAGAAAGTCACAGTACTATAGTATCAGAATTACTGTAGTGCCCAGCAAATGTGTATTTTTTGATTGTCACCATTGATCTTCTCAGTATTAATGAATGTTGTCTTATAAACAATTTCAGATATTCTCAAGATCCTTTTCCTGTTGTACCAGTGATACATAGAACTTGATTACATTCTGTAACAGTTCTAATTAAGTTAAGCATAGATAAGTTAAGCAGTTTATGTTACTTTTGGAGGTGACAGAGAAAGTCAGAGAAAGATTGAAAAGGTGAGAAAGCAGTAAAATTAGCAAAATGTAGACAATGAAAAAACATCTATTCTCTTTGGACTTTTCCTTCAGCTTAAGATGTTATGGCTTCCTAAAGTTTAATTCAATGCATGTATTTCTTTGTACTGGAGGTGATCCTCTGTTAAGAAAATAAGATTTTTTTTTGGCTCATAGGTTTTTGGCTCTATTTCTAAATACTATTTAGTTTCCATTTAATTTTGGTATGACATTTAATTATGTTTAAGAAAATATGATAAAATTGTGCACTGAAATAATTTAAGCAGAAAATTATTTAAATCGCTGAATATAACATATAAAGTTGAAGAAAAACAATGTCTACAATAAAACATCCCAGGTACAATGCATTACTTAAGAGACTCAGTAGTATATTTTAGGGAGTTATAGTTGTTTTTTTTTTTTTTCCCTGAAAGATACTGTTCTGAAGAAGGCATGATATATCTCTCTGCATGTAGCACTTTGTTATGCACTGTTTACACTAATTAACCAACCTGTTTCCAAATCCTGAGTCATGAAATGTATTATGTGTGTGTGTGTGTGTCTGTGTGTACTATATATATATATATATATATATATATATATATCTCCTATATATCCTACATATATAGTCACAATTACTATAATATCACAATTACTGTAGTGCCCAGCAAATGTGTATTCTTGGACTGTCACCATTTGTCTTATCAGTAGTAATGCATGTTGTCTTATAAACGATTTTAGATATTCTCAAGGTCCTTTTCCTGTTGTACTGGTGATACATAGAACTTGATTACATTCTGTAACAGTTCTAATTAAGTTAAGCATAACATTTATGTTACTTTTGAAGATGATAGAGAAAGTCAGAGAAAGATTGAGAAGGTGAGATATATCTATCTCTATGTCTCACCTTCTCAATCTATATATCTATAGATACATATAAAGAAAAAGACCACAGAGAAACTCCTTAGAGCAGGCTGAGTTAAAGAATTTGAGTTACATGATTCAAGGACTAGGGCAGTTAGTTTTAGTTTCAACATGCATAAAGAAATTGAACCCAGGGCCTCCCTGGTGGCACAGCGGTTGAGTGCTGGCTTGCGAAGCTGCCCGCGGCCTCTGCGGCGCTGGTTCGATCCCCGGCTGCTCCCCGGCCACCAGAGGAGGGTCCCACATGGTGCGCAGACCTCTCCTGCCGCCCGCTGCTCCCCTCAGCAGTGTACTTCGGTCCTTCTGCCTGCTCTGCTCCCCGCTCTGGCTCTGGTGAATTCTCTCGCCCTCCCGCGCTTCTGACTGTATCCAGTGCTTGTATAAACAAACAAATAAATAAATAAATCTTTAAAAAAAAAAAAAAAAAGAAATTGAACGCAAAAAAGTTCAAAACTTTTTCAGGGAAAACTTCCTAGAGGAAGTGAAAGGAGTGAGTCAGTGTACTTGTGGCTACAAAGGAGGTATTGAAATCTCAATATTTTAAGAAAAAAATGAAAATAGATCAACATAACTCAGTGGTAAACATTGTTGTACTTTGCAATTACCTGGGAGACTTTTTTTAAAAACTAAATGCCTGGTTCTCACTCCCAACATTTTGGTTAGTTACTGTGAGCATTGAAGTCCAAGGTAAACAGACAGCAATGCTTGGGGATCATTGCTATGAATGTTATATTTTTTTAAATAATATATATATATGAGAAAGGTGTTTTCTCATTTATTTGTAAAAAATAACTTTTTGTATTGGTAGTTTTTCTTAATTGTGTACAGATATCAATATATGTTTTATTTTGAAATTGGAAATGCTCTCTTTAACTGCTTGGATTAAAAAATGACATTGGTTATTTGGGTTGTCAACAGCTGGTATAAGCATTCAATGAGTTTCTATATAGCACAGAAGTGTACATATTGAATACTTTCATACTAATGAGGATAGATATCAAAATAATAAACTGTATTGGGAAAAAATACAAAGAGCATTCATACAGTAGGACACCATTCATATAAAGTATAGGGAGATATAAAATAATTGCTTTACTTATATAATAAGCATAAGCACAACAATAAGCATAACATTCCATAAATTCAGGAAAGTAAATACTGCTGGGAAATATAGGGGAAACATAGGATTAGGAGGAGGTAAACATTTATTATATTTCTTTATGTAATGACCCAATCAAATACTGCAAAATGATAGGATTTGATAAAACTAATGACAGTGTACATATGTTTGTTACAGTAGTATTTATATTTTCAATATGCTTATATATTTAATAGCTTCAATAAATGAGGGGAAAATAGGCTATCTATATGCAAAAAACTCACATTTGAACTTCATCTTACACTATACATAAAAAACAAATCAATATGGATTAACAATTTAAATGTAAGGATAAAACCAAAAAAATTCCTAAAAGAAAACATATAGGAAATGCTACTTGAGTTGGTCTTGGTGATGAATTTTTGGGAATTGAAACCAAATCCATGAGTAACAAAAGTAAAGATAAAAAAGTGGGACTAAATGAAAGTGAAAATTTTTGGCATGATGAAACTATCGATAACATTTTTAAAAATCATATTGAATAGATGAAATATTTGCAAATCCTAACCCTTTGTTTGATTTTTCTATATTCCACATATTAGTGAAACCATCTGGTATGTATGTATTTATTTATTTAATTATTTATTTTAAAGATTTATTTATTTATGCATATAAGAACTGGGATACAGGCCAGAGGTGTGGGGGGGTGAGAGGATTTACCAGAGACAGAGTGGGGAACAGAACAGGTGGATTTACTGAAATACATTGCTGAGGGGAGCAGTGGGTAAATCAGGAAAAGTCTGCTGCACCGTGTGGGTAACTCCCAGGCAGGGATCAATCTTGTCTGCAGTGGCTGCAGATAGCTTCATAGGTTGTGTCTTAACCCCTTGTGCCACCAGGGAGGCCCACCATCTGGTATTTATCTATTCCTTCTGACTTATTTCACTTAGCAGAATCCCTTCCAGTTCCAGCATGCATAAAGATTTAAGTCATGCATAGATTTGAGTCATACAGCAGGGGATGGGGGGAGTAGGGTCAAAACAGAGGAGGGAAGAGCATAAGGGCCTGGGAGCAATGGATCATGGATGCTGTGGTGGTGGGAGAACTACAGAGACTACACTTGAGGGGCGAAATCAAATGCCGTATCCCAAAATTTAAGAACAATGTAAGAAAATAAATACATTAATTTAAAAAAAGGAAAATATATATTTGGAAATCATATATTTGATAGGTTAATATCCAAAATATGTAAGGAAAACTCAATAGCAAAAGATCCCAAATAACCCAATTAAAAATGAACAAGGAACCTAAACAGATATTTTTTCAAGGAAAACATACAAATGGCCAACACGTAAATAAAGATGTGTTCCATATTACTAATCATCAGAGAAATTTAAATTAAAACTATGAGATACCATCTTACCTGTTAAATGGTGACTATCAAAAACAAAACATAATTTTATGACAATGTGGAGAAAAGGAAGCCTTGTGTTTTGTTGCTGGGAATGTAAATTGGCACAGTCACTACAGAAAACAGCATGGACGTTCCACAAATAATTAGAAATAGAACTATGATACCATCCAGTGATCCCACATATATATATACAGAAAATATATACCCAGAAAAGATATCTGCACCCCAGAGTTCACTGGAACATCATTCACAGTACCCAACATATGGAACCAACCAAAATGCCTACAGATGAATGTATAAAGAAAATACGATATGAGTTTGTGTGTATACACATGTATATATGAAATGAAATATTATATTAAATCAAAAGGAAATCCTGGCATTTGAGAGGATGATAAACCAGAAAAGTATTATGCTAAATGAAATAAAACACACAGAGAAAGACAGATATCACCTTATATATAAAATCATGAAAAAAAAAAAAAAACAGAAGAGAGGGGATACAATAATAGGGTACTAACTTTCAGTTATAAGATAAATAAGCTCTCAATAGCTAATGCACAACATGTTAACTATAGCTAATATGTAAGCTGTATACCATATTGATACATGTAATTTTTAATTTGTCAAAAATAAATAAATTAAAAATAATATTCCATAGCAAATATTATCTTTTAAATCCCACTGTTATTAACACTACATAAGAGGGAATTATGTCTGATAGTTAGAAGAAAAAAAATTTCAAACTGAATAGCTTCCCACATGTTTTAACAGTTCAGCAAGTTGTGAAAGTGAGACGATGCTTCTTATAGAGGAAATGAGACTCCCAGTTGTGTTAGTACAGGAAAACTGAATCAAAAGGAAAGTCAACAGGGGCAATATGGGTTTTAAAATTAAGTTCTATATTAGAATGTGTGTTTTCTTTTGTTGTTCTAATAATGCCATTAAATATTTACTTTTACTACAGTATTATCAACCTGATGGTTGATAAAAGGCATGCTATGTTTAATTTTTTCAGGGCATTCCAATGTATTGAAATATATTCATTTAGAAATTTTTCCTTGTATTTTCTAATTGGAGTTCTGGATTCCCTTTGTTAAGAAAAGGATCAGGACAGGGGTGGGAAGAGCACAAGGAACTATGGTGATGGTGCATGGGTGAGTTGGTGGTGGGAATTTCACAGGAAATCATACATTGTACAAAAATGAATGATGTAATAAACATATATATATATAAAATAAACACTAAAATGATAAAAAACTATAAAATATTTGAAGATCAATGGCTCCTCAAAACAGAAAACTGAATATATATAGCAATGCCATGTTACTCATAGAATATCATAGCCTTCTCCCAAGCTTCTACATGAGGTCTACATTGAATCTATTATCATTTGACTAAAATAGCATTGAAAATAGTCTTTTACTTTTCCTTAGCATTAGAAAATTTACCGTATTGACTAGATATTTTCAGTTAGGATGAATAATAAAAGGTAAAATATTACTTTCCAAATTTATTTCCTCTACTTTCAAGGCAAAACAATGCAAGAAATCTTTAATCACTAAAGATTAAATAAGTGAAAAAAAAACTATCCTTTAACATCACATTCTTAGTTTTGCTCTAAAAATAGAGATCTGGAAAATATGGTTGAGCACACAGAACAACACCCCAAGTGTATGTATACATTTCAGTAATAATTCAAAATAAATAATTCAGAAATATTTAGGAGTAAAATTTTCAGGAATGTGATATAGCCCAGCTTCGGTCCTAGACCACTGCAGAAACATGGCTGCTGGGAGCTCCAAAATGACATTTCACAGATGTCCCTGTGGGTGTCCACAATGGCTGGAGGATTACTGGGAAGTAAAGCTGACTTAATTAACTTAAAGAGTGTTTATGTTAGCACAGTTAAAAGTAATTCATCATTATAATAGGCACTGGAGGAACAAAGGGAAATCTGCCTTGGAAGAAGCCAGTGATTTCCTGGGGATAGATTATAGTTCCTGGATTTGCAAGAAGGAAATATTAGAGAACAATATGAAATAGACCATCACTATGTTGAAAATACTTTGGAAAGCTAGTCAGAAGAGTAGCCCTCTAGGTTAGTTCACTCTGTTGAGGATGGCTTTTTGTAGGAAGTTAGACTTGAGTTTTTCTTTGAAAGAAGCAGTAGTTTCTTTTTTTAAAGGCAGGATTTTTAGATGAGCAGAGATAAGAGGAAAGAAAATTCTAAGATTTGGTGAAGGTATCACCTCCTCCTTCTCCTGACTCCTACGATCTGAGTTTAAAGCCCTTTCATATTCTCTCATAATACTTCATATTTGTAGCGTACACCAGCATGTAATTAGGTAAGTTTTGTTTCCCACCTTGACTGATCACATTCTGAGGACAAAGCTCCTAGTAACAGAGTAGAGTGGAAGAAGGGGATGGGGGAAGAAAGGAGAAAGAATCAAAGGATCAGAATTACTGGGACTTTGGTGGTTTGTGTAGTGAAATAACATGCAATTGAACAGGTGTATGCCTATACCCCTAAGACATATACTGTGCTGTAAATCAAATTGCCTCAATAAATGGAAGTTTAAAAAAGGGAATTATGGGGCCTCCCTGGTGGTGCATCGGGTTGACAACGAACAGTGCTGTGAAGCTGTCCACAGCTTCTGCAGTGTGGGTTCGATTCCCGGCTAGCCAGGGAGATTCCCACATGGCGTGGCAGACCTCTTCTGCCTCACCTGCTGCTCCCCTCAGCAGTGTCTTTGGTCCATCTGCCTGTTCTGCTCCTGGCTCTCTCCGGTGAATTTCCCCACCCTCCCGTTCCTCTGGCCTGCACCCACTTCTTGTATAAAGAAATAAATATTTTTTTTAAAAATTATGTAATTATTCATAATAATCATTTTTTAAAGCAATAGTGTAGCTAGTATACCTATACTAATATAAAGTTAAGGCATGGGAGTTTGAGAAAGTCTTGCAAAAATAGTATGCATTAAATTAAATACATGTTTTGATTATTTCTCCTGTTTCGTAAACCCTGCCATCCAATTCTTGAGCTTCCTTCTTTCTTTTCTTCCTAAAATTTCTGTTCAACCTTACATTTTCTCTGTAAGAATATGATTTTCTTCACACTTATGAGAGGTGACTGTGGCGGTGTTATAGTATCCACTATATACATCAGACAGTGGAAGATGGTAAAGGTCATAATCATAATCCTAAAGCCAACGGAATAGCAAGTCCGTATTAATCGCTTTTTCTCATAAAGAATCGGAATTCTTACCTGAATATCACAAAAGAAAAAAAAGGGTGGAAGGTGAACAGGATGACAAATGAAGGGAAATAAAATGAAGATGAAGTAATCATTTTAAAGTTATATTTTGTCATTACATGGAAAATTTAATTATGAAATATTATTCAACTTTGTTTTCAATAATTTTCCTGAAACTTTCTGAAATCCTTCTTCTGGTTATATGTTCAAATACAAGTGGTTAATTGGAAATTTAATATTGAGAACCTTTAAGATATAGATTTTTTGTTGTTCTTTTAGTGAGTTCCTTATAGAAGATCATATATAAACTCACTAGAGGGAGCAGATGATTTGATCCCTTTGTCTCTTGAGAGTTGCATTAAGAGGACTGTCTGGACTATTAAATTTCTTTATATTAAAGATTTCTCACCTCTATTGAGGGTTGAAAGATTGAAACAAAGAAGCACTCTATGGGTAAGAAGACCAAATGCACCAATATGTGGTTGACAAGTTTCCATGATCGATATGTGTTCAGCTAAAATTATTTTATGCTTTCAAAGGAGATCTTGCAGCATAGATTGATTATTTCCTGAAATAAGTCTACTAACTTAATTATATAGCTGCAAAAATTATTTGAAGCTCAAAACTAGTAGGTAGCAAATGTCTTCATTCTTTCTAAGTCAATATTTTCTTCTCAGTTTTAATTCCATGTATTTTCCTTTCATTAAGATGGTACTTTTCATGTATGGTTTAATTTACCTTTGTTAGCCCACAATTAAATCTCTGTCCCAGTTTCTTGGATGTAGTATTATCAAAACTGCATGTGCTTTTACACATATTACCAAGATAGGTCAGCACATGGAATTTCAAAGATTTTCTTTTTACACTAAGATTTTTAACCTGTCCTCATAACTCAGTCTCTTTAATCCTAGGATTAACCTAGCTACAATTCCATGAATCTTTAAAGCATTACAGTACTAAGGCAGGACTCCAATTAGGGCCTGACCCTTACAATGTGAAATTCAGCATTTGGCTGGTTTATCTCCCCCCTGCACATGGGCTATGCATACACATTCACTATGTAGGGCTGTGTCTCTGGGGGGTATAGTTGGAGTTCTGTGAATCTAAGCCATCAAAAATATATTTCTATAGCTGCTTCTCACAAAACTGTATGAATTTCTAGCATTGGGTCATCCATAAATACTACATGATATAGACTTTCACATCTCAAATCCACCATTTTTATGAACTTGAGTTTGTGTCTTTTTTGGCCTGGAAAATGCCCTCCTAAAAAGTCAGTAACTAAAATTTCTCATTACCTTTTTCAAGAAAAAAGAAACCTGTGAGGCCAAATATTATTCAATTAGGACCTAATTACAGTGTGATAGTTAAATGATTAAAGCATGAATAACTATATGGTAAGGTTTACATAAATAGAAAGAGGTAGGATTTTTGTAGTTCTCCAAACAGGAAAGACTTAGCCACAGTGTTAGTACATGATTTTTTCCCCCAGCATTTTAAAATATGTTGAGATGAATTAGTGATTTGTTAAATACACCTTTATAATCAGGATCTAGTCATGTTTTATTTTAAATTGCAGTATTAAAGTTAATTTGTTAAACACCCAAATTTTGTAAATTATAAAAAAAAGTGTTACTTTATTTCAATTATTCCTTTTTCAAGTAATTCAAATAAAAGATCAGCCTTATCTTAGATAACCATGCAGTTTTTGTTTTTTTATTAAATGTAACATTAAGTACCTGGAATTTTTAAAGGAAGTGGCAAACTAATAAATGTGAACACAGTACTGATTACTCATAGAGTTATTGGGTACAGAATATAAAAAAATTAAGTAGAAAGGACTATGACATTATTTTTGCAAAAAAAAAAACTTATAAGCAAATTTCTTGGGAAAAGCTGCATTAATATGGGCAGATTCTTCTGACATAGGCTCATAATGTGTGGTAATAATTCCCAGTTATATTTCTTAAAGCATTGGCAGTTTATTATGATCACAGTGCAATTTATAAGCCTAATATTATACTAAAATCTCCCAGGCTGTTAGTTAACTCTGAATATACATGTTGAAGCAGAGTTATGTTGAAAATATCAAAAAAATTGGAAGCTCAATTGATAAAGGAAATCCATTTTGCAATTTAAAGTCTATACTAGAAAAAGAGTATATTAGATACTTTTCAACAATTTTATGGAGCTCAGAAAAATATCACTTCAGAAAATTCATTAAATATTTATGATTGTAGGGCCTCCCTGGTGGCTCAGGCGGTTGAGCCCAGCGCTGTGTGAAGCTGTCCGCAGCCTCTGCAGTGCTGGTTCTATCCCCACCAGTCTCAGAGCAACACACACAGCAGGGCAGACCTCTCCTCTCTTGCCCGCTGCTACCCTCAGCAGTGTATTTCAGTCGTTCTGCCTATTCTGTTCCCTACTCTGTCTCTGGTGAATCCTCTCACCTTCCCACACTTCTGGCCTGTACCCCGGTTCTTGTATAAATAAATAAAATTAAAAATATTTATATTTATGATTGTAAATAGTGAATATAAACTTTACATCCCTACTTTTTGTTTAAAAACCTTGCTATCAAGTGAAGAAAATGCCTTAATTGTGTTATTATCATCATGTTCATAAGTTTGTGGAAAGGATAAAATATTTAGAAAGATAATGTTAAATTTATAATTTTAGAGCCAAGCCAGAGTTACATCTTAGAGCATCTTTTGTTTTGATTTTCCCTCAACTTATTTATAGAATATGCTATTGATTTATAAATCTCTTTTAATCTGTTTAGCTTAAAATAATTATATTTAAGAAAGTCACAATGAACTTTTATGAATTCCATTTTTAGAATACCTACTTATACTAGACAAAAATGATCCAACTATTAACTATTACTGCAGTTTTAAGATTTCCAATTATGATAGAGAACATCAATATCCTTTCATTAAATCTGGTTATATTATCACTTGATCTTCAGTCATTGCCCAAGGGAATCAAAATGACCTTTGTTTTCACCCATTTAGCATAGATGTGCTTTACAGAGCTAGTAACATTTTTTTATAAGTAACTTGTAAATATACATATAAATCATTTTGAGTATTCTAATTTCTTCCAAGTATACCTCATTTTGCTACCTCTTTTTTCTTATCTATCCTTCAGGCATTCCAATAACTGAATCAATATGCATTGGAATAAACTTACATATCCTTATTTTTTTATATCATAATTTCCAGCTATCTTCTTTTTCTTTTCCTTTTTTTTTTATTTCTAAGTATGGACTTTGCCTTTATAGAAGGATTAAGTGCTGAGCTGGCAAGCTTATCAAATGTTGGCTACTCTTTTTCTAGGTTTACCCTCTGGACACTGGAATAAAATTTTGCTAATGGACATCATGTTTCAAAATTATGAGATGTAGATGTCACCTCCAGCATATAGAAAGATACATATTTACATAACACATATACCCATATGTACATACACACACACAAACTCTGAGCATCTCTTTGAAAATCTAGTAGTTCTCTGTGCTATAATTCTTTCTAATATGCTAATATTTTCTAAAATGTAAGCTCTCTAGGATTACAAATTACTTTTTTCTATTAGCACAACAAACTCTTGGTGCAATACTCCAATTCTTGGAGCCTCTCGTGGCTCCAATTCTTGAAAAATCCTTTCAAAAATATTTCTCTTTAATGCATACCATTCTTGGCAGAGGAATAAAGTTCTTATTAGGAGAAAGTATAATAATTTCTTTCCTCTTGGAAGCTCTTGAACAGTTAAAACTCATAACTTCATTTCCTGTGCCTCTGAGCTACACTATGTAGAAGTCACTCCTGGTAACTTATAATTAGACATGTAGGATAATTCTAATGATGTCTTACAACTGATGAAATCAGTCTCAGCCCTGTCTACCACCTGATTACCATGGAAACCATTGCTGGCCAACCGAGTAATTCTGATCAAAAGGAATTATTATTAATCCTCCTAGTATATGTTGGATAGAGATTTGCACAGCTTTTGTTAAAGTTTCTTGTGGAGGCTGAAAGGTCCAGTAAGGGTAAATATTAATTCTTAATGTGCTGGAGAGCAAGAATGGCTTAGACTCTGTGGGGCACAACTGGCTCTTGGTAAATCAGATATTAACAGATTATAGGATCAGCCTTGCACTACCCAGGGATTAGAGATAAACAGGTGAATTTGTAGAGGAGGAAAATAATTTCTACAGCTGACTTAACCAAGTCATTGCCTTGTCAAATTGGAGTTTAAAAAAGACAGAAAGTGCAGAAATTTGATTTTGCTGAATAACATGTATAAATTCCAATAAATAGAATGATGGAATTGAGCAATTATTTCCTTCCTTTGCATCATATTTATGACTGTGAGATGTGGAAGTTGATGACCAAATGTCTGTGATGAGAGACATGGCATTACTAGGGATCTTTTCTATATCTATATATGCACCTAGATATTTACAAAACTTATTGTGCGTTTAAGTAATTTTAAAAAGGTATATCTCATATTAAATGTTCTGAACTGATTAAAAGGGCAACATTCCCCAAATAAAGATGTGAAATTCTAAAATCAAACTTGACAAATGAATATTGCCAAGAACTGAAAATAAGTTCTTTTTTTTTATTTTATTTTTTTAAGATTTATTTTTATTTTTATTTATTTATACAAGCACTGGGTACAGTCAGAAGCACGGGAGGGTGAGAGAATTCACCAGAGCCAGAGCAGGGAGAAGAGCAGGCAGAAGGACCAAAGTACACTGCTGAGGGGAGCAGTGGGCTGCAGGAGAGACCTGCGCACCATGTGGGACCCTCCTCCGGTGCCTGGAGAGCAGCCAGGGATCGAACCAGCACTGCAGAGTCTGCAGGCAGCTTCGCAACCCAGCGCTCAACCGCTGCGCCACCAGGGAGGCCCTGAAAATAAGTTCTTAATTAAAGAATGATCATGCAACCCATCAACTTTCAGTGTATATGCAAGACTTGAAAAAATGCGTAGAAATAATTTCTGTGATTATATTAGCATTTTGTCCCTATTAATCGTGAGCATTTCCTTCTCTTTCTAGTTGGTTACAATGAATATGAAGAATCTTAATATTAATAGTTATATAGAAACTAATTCATTCAGAACAATGGAAACTTAAAACCTTGAAAAATGTCACACATTTATGAAACATTTTATCAAGATTTAAAAGCTGCATGCACCCTCTTTGACCAAATAAAAGATTTTCAGTGCTGACTAAAAACTGTTTTAGTATGTTGACCAAGAGGTGATTGAGCTTGTTTTGAAGTACTCATTGAGTAATTGACTTTTTCTTAAATCTATTTATTTTTTGAAAGATCAGATAAAACCAAATCAATATTTTCTAAATTATCTTGGTAACTGTGACCTTACATGTTACCTAAAACATTTCATATCTGTTTTAATTTTCTTATATGTGTAGTTAGCCCCTTGCTCTGCTCTTCTTTTGGCATTCAGAAAGAGTCAGAGGGTTGAATTGGCACTTGTGCCATGTATTTTTGGCTTGCCCTGATGAAATGTGTTAATTTCTGCAGCTGTGTAAACTGAAAAAAGAAATAGCATGTAGATATGCCTGGAATTAGAACTACCATTTACATGTTTTGCTAACTTAATAATCATGAAGGCAAATTGTATATATTTAGCATGTATTTTTTTAATATTTTGTCAGTGGTTATATCTTAAAAACCTAAAAATAAATAATATTATGATGAGCAAATAGATGGCACTATGTGATATAAGAGCCCAAATAAGCTCAAAGTGGAATAAATCATTTATTACTGAATTATTATTTTACACTTATATCTTAAAGCTTATACCAAGATGATTTACCTAGCTTAAAAAAAAATTATTGGTTTAGGTAAATAGAATAATTATTAGTCTGGAATCTAAAATTTATTTGTTTGAATTGTTAAGGTATTTTACATATATTAATTATTTATCGCAGTCCTTGGAAATGATCCATTCACTTATCATCATAGATTTATTTTATCAAATCATTTTTCAATGAAGAGAATGCTGATCCATGATCTAATGAAAAATGGAAAAATCATTTTTAAACATTTCTCCAACTAATTAATTAAAGATCTGATTTATAGTAACCTTTGGTGAGAAACCTCTGTGGTTTTATATAAACAGGAAGAATATGTATCTACTTAGAAAGACCAGCATAGCTATTTTATGCTTACTCTATTCCCATTCCTTTTTAAGTGCACATTTATGCACTCTGGATATTCACCAGGGATCTTTTAGTGATCTCTAACCTTGTATTTATTTATTTTTCATGTAACTACTGCAAGGTACACACAAGAGAGCCAACTGCTCTATGTAAAAGCCTATTCTGATTTAGTCATGTTTTGTCACTAGGAAAGAATCCTTGTAGAAGCAGAAGTTAGTTAGAATCCTTGAAAAACAAAGCATGTAAACTCATGATGTGAATACAACTAGGTTATGTTGTCTAACATTGTTTGTATTAAGAACACAAAAAGATTATTAGGGGTAATGGGATGCAAATTTTGCTATCAGCATAGATAACCTGGCAGTTAGCTGTAATCTTAGGATATATTAAGAAATGGTTTTAAAAGTTATAATGTAGAAACTGAGAAATTGTATGGTAGAGAAGAAATGTAGCACTAAGTGATAAACCATGCAAAGCTTTTCTCTTTTTTAGATATTTTTAGTGCTTTTCATTATTCACCAACTACTACTCTCTTCCTTCTTAATTCATGAAATGAAAGCTCTAATGAATTTAATAAAATATGAAGTAGTAAAGGATATATATAAAATAATCAGTTTAATGATGGTATTTTATTCTGAAGATTATTATTAGAAAGATAATTTATTAGGTTTGGAAGCTCTCTCCTGGCATATAGAAATAAGGCAATGAAATTAAAATACTATGTATGCTTTGAAATATTTTAAAATTATTTAAGAAAAAACAATTCTGTTAAGCTAGAATAACTTATTTAATACCTATCTTGTTCATCATATATCCTGAAATTTAAAGCAATTTTTTTTGCTCCAATGTATTTTCAAGTGTTTTTTGCAATAATTTTCCTTCCCTCTTTCAATACATAGGAAACTTAAAAACAAACAAACAAACAAAAAACAACCCCAGGCTCTTAAATTTTCATTGCTTTGAGAATACAAAATTTATCTCTAGTGTTGGTAGATAATTTGTGAAAACATTGGCAATATTCAGACTGGTTAATGCAATTTGTCTGCCCATGCCTGTAGAGAAAGTGTTTCGGATGCCAGAGCTCTTACAGATAACACACTTCATTTGCTGGTGAAGTCACATCCAACGAGTAGTTTTAATGTTCTAGAGATGTAAATGGAGTGCATGGTAGAATGGCAATAAAAAAAGCAATTTCATTTAGGAAAACTCATTTCTTAGTGTATATCCTGTGAAGGGATATTGTTTGATTAAAATAAAAGACATTAAAATTCAATAAAGACAGAACGATCATGGTTGAAGGAAGTTGAGCCATTTTAAAGTTAATTATGCTTGTGGTTAATCTTGTCACTGTATAGCTGATATATGTGATATAAAATCTGTATGTTTCCATGAAATCATATCTTGAAAACATGATCAGTAAAATCTATGTTGGGCTCATTGAAGAACCATGCTACAAGGAGGAAAAATAGGAGAAAATGGGCTTTGGTGGTAACATCCATCTGAACTGGTGTGACCCTCTAAATGATACTCAGTGTCATAAAACCAATGCTATCCCTATAAAAATAATATAATTTTAAAAATAATTATAAAGAGAAAAGAAAAAAGAATATGAGCGCATCATTACTAAAAAAAAAAGACTTTACAAATAATGTTCTGTTAGATTCACTCGTCCAACATTTGCATTAATCAAAGAAGACATTCATCAGGAATTATTAACCAGGTTGTATGAGATTCTGTTTGTCTCAATCTCCAGTCTTTTTATTTATCACTTTTATTACTTCTGTGATATTGGACTTGACTTTATACCTTTCTTAAATTATTGTTTCATTTATAAATTGGATCTAATGATATTGGTTATACATATACATACACACATCATATTGCAAAGAGCACAGAAACATCATATACTTTATAAAATTTGTAATAATGGTTTAAAATATAAATATTAGTAGCTGTAGTTTTTATAAATGCTATATTCAGTACAGAGACTGATTTACCACTTTAGTCTTGGGCCAAAAATCCAAAAAGCATTTTCATATATCAAACACAAGTTGATAATAAATTAAGCAATGGCTTAATTTCATTTGACAGTGGTTTTGACAGTAGTTTTCTCTATAAATAAAAGTGGTAGTAACTTCAGCATTTAGCATGTGTGCTTCATGATCAAGCAAAAAGAGATGTGTATTGGAAATTCTAAGAGTTTTATGATTAAAATGCAATTGTTGTGGCACTGACTTACTTGGTCCATTTGATGGAAGGTTTTACATCATTTGGAGAGAAATTAGTTTCTATGTTTTGTTCAGTGTGGTTTTACTTTTCCAATTATACCATATGTTCAAGTGTACTTGTTTTCTTTCAGAATATGACTGGGCGTTTTGCCTTGTGTGATACAATTTGTTTAGCAAATGTAAACTTGAGAAATTAAGGATAAAGTATGAGTTCCCATGGGCTTATTTACATACATTAGGTCATGGAATTAAATATTGAAAATGATTTCTTCTAATATTTTACTAACTATTTTAACACAACACAGCTATGGCCTCTATTACGAGGATTCACCAAAAGGCAAATCTCATGAACGCCTTGGACAATGTCAGAGGAAGAAATGTAAATCAATAGCATGAACAGATTTTAATTTATAGAATAATATCTAACTTGAATCTCATAATAATGAAAGCACAACAATAACTATGGAAATGACAATTACAGAATTCTCACTCTATAGATCTAGCTCTAGATCTAGATTTACAGCATGGAATACTACTCAGCTATAGAAAAGGTAAATTCTTACCATTTGCAATAACATGGATGGAGAAGATAATGCTAATTAAAACCAAGTCAGAAGTAAAAGACAAATACTGGATGGTTTCACTCCAGTGTGGAACATCGAGAAATAAAACAGTGATTCAGACAGAACCAAGCCATTAACAAACCCTTGATATCTGACTGTAAAACTCAGGCACCAGAAGGAGAGGGTGGCCAGATGGGAGGAGGGGAAGGAAGAAGGCCGGTGGAGCATGTTGGGGGATTATTGAGGTTTTAAAGGTGGGCATGGTGTGAAAACATACATTTGTGCAGTTTTGAAGTGGTAACACCTAAAAAAAATATAACAAGGTAAACCAACTTTACCCCATTAAACATAATTGGTGGAAGAAAAAAATGGGCCATGGACCTTAGCAGTCACCTCGCCAAAGGAGATCTATAGATGACAAATGAGCATGTGAAGAGATAACCCACACCATATTTCATCAGAGAACTGCACCTTAAAAATAACTATGATATGACTACACTCATATTAAAATAGCCAAAATCCAGATTGCTGACAACACCAAATGCTCACAAGAATGTGGAGCAGAGGAAACTCTCCATTTATTGCCGCTCAGAATGCAAAAATCATATAACCATTTTGGAAGACAAAGTGACAAAACTAGATGTACTTTCACCATAGGATTCAGCAATCATGCTCCCTGCTATTTACCCAAATTAGTTCAAAGCAAGCTCAGACAAAACCCTGCACACTGCAGTATTACATACATAAAAATATTAAAATTGTCAAAATCCAAAGTCAAGAGGAAATTCTTAAAAGTTCCCAGATGATAAAAATAATATGGAACTATTAAAAGGGCAATAAGATGATAGCTGATTTCTGGATAGAAATAGAATGAGATCATTCAACTCTACATGATAGAGTAAGTTTTCATTATCAACATTGTCTCCATTATTCCTATACTTTTAAATCCTACAAACATTATTGAATCAGTCTGTTGATGCTAAAAATATATATAAATAATTGAAATTAACTGTCATTACCATTCGACCCTAGAATCCTGTATTGATTCAAATAAGCAGTCAGCAATCATTTAGCACATCTTCCCTTACCAGAGCTTAAATGTGTATGATGCATGCTAAGAAAACCTAATTTGACTTCATAAAATTAATTACTACTAATATCATATTAGAGTGTTCAAGACACTTGAAAAAAATCTTTAGTAATGTAGTTAAATAAAAGTACACTTAAGATTACGTTCATAGACTGATAATAACCTTATAACCAAGCCCCCGAATCAAGAAACAGACCATTGTCTACATCTAGAATTCTTCAGAGGGCGTTCTTCCAGATCCTTTTTAGTGCACGTATTTTGGTGAGCATATGTATGGAATTATTTTAGATATATACATAGGAATGGAATTGTGGGGCATAAGACATGTGTTTTTTTTTCAGTTTTAGCACGTACATCTAAGCCAAGCAGTATTCCAAAGTTTTTATGCCAGTTTACACTCCCACCCACAGTGCATGAGACTTCTGGGTGTGCCTCATTCTTTCCAATAGTTGGTTCCAATAGTTGGTTTCTTTTTTTTTTTTTTTCAATTTAGTCATTCTACGGGCATGCAAACTGTTTCATTGTGATTTTATTTATATATTCTTGATGGCTAACATAAGACAACTTTTCAGCGATTAGTTTTCTGATTTATGTTATACGAATCTCACACATGTTTTTTTTCTCTTTATTTTCAAAGTATTACTTGAAATTTTAGAAACTGTTTTTATTTTTTTCCTCTTGTTTTCAACAAGATGAGGATGAATGTAAGAATTATCCATAGGTGAGATCTGTATCGCAGATTCGCACTCTTACGCCATAAAGTGAAGATAGGGTCCCAATCCATTTAATCATTTCCTTGAGTTTGCACCAAAGAGAATCAGGTATTGTCTTCTATCATCTAATCTTGGCAGGAAAATATTATTATTATGGATTATTTTGCAATTTATACAATGTGTAGAGTCTGAAGAAATGTTCATTATGAAAAAAAATCATGCATAATTTTTATTCTCTAAGCATGTATTTACCTTTAGTCATGGGATCTTTATACAGGATTTATATTCTTAGCTTATCAACATTTTGTAATATCTGTTGGTGATTACAAGAAAAATGTTTTAGAGTTCAACATTAAAGACAGCACTTTAGGGCCTCCCTGGTGGCGCAGCTGTTGAGCACTGGGCTGCCTAGCTACCCGCAGCTTCTGCAGCACTGGTTGGATCCTCGGCCGCTGGGTGAGAGTCCCACATGGCACATAGACCTCTCCTGCCACCCGCTGCTCCCCTCAGCAGTGTATTTTGTCAGTCTGCCTGTTCTGCTCTCCACTCTGGCTCTGGTGAACTCTCTCACCCTCCCGTGCTTCTGACTGTACCCAGTGCTTGTATAAATAAATAAATAAATCTTAAAAAAAAAAAAGACTTTAATATTTGTAGGCAATATATAATATTTCTAGTCTCCATTTTGTTTTAATAAATTCAGTTTTAATGAAACATATGTGAAAGTAGTTTGTTATACATAATGTTAAATTCTTAGTTAATGAAAGAGCATAAAAAGAGTTCATCTAAGTAAACTTATTAATACTTAAATTATCATCATGGCTTTAGCATCATAGTGACTATCATACACCAAATTGGCGCATGCTAAGAGATCAGTCAGCATGCCACCCATGTATATACTACGATGAGTTTCATTTTGAAGGCCTCCCTGATGGCACAAGCAGTTAAGACACAACCTATGGAGCTGTCCACAGCCACTGAAGCATGAGTTCCATCCCCAGCCAGGGAGCTACCCACATGGTGCAGCAGACCTCTCCTGACATACTCACTGATCCCCTCAGCAATGTATTTCAGTCAATCTACTTGTTCTGATTCCCACGCTGTTTCTGGTGAATCCTCTCACACTCTACGCCTCTGGGTTGTACCCCAGTTCCTGTATGCATAAATAAATAAATCTTTAAAAAAAAGCTTCATTTTGAATTACCAACGTTGATAAAACTGTTGACTCCATTTAATAAATGACTGATATGCTCTAGGTATGTATTAATATCCACTATGGGCATGACTTTTAGGGAGTCATGTATCCTTTTTTTTTCTTTTTCCCAAATGAATTTCCACTTGAAAGGAACTACATATAGTGTAGCTTGTCAAAGTCACACCAATTTACAGTTTTATTGAATTCTTCCATCTCAAGTAGTTATTAATTTTACCAGCTATTTTCGCAAAATTAATTTCATCATTTCCCCCAACACATTATATAATACAACTTATTGGGAAAAAATGAGTTTCCCAGTCCATAAAATTAATTCCTTTGTACTCTTGTTATCTTACTGGAATGACCTTTTCTATTTGTGATTTCCACACTCTGATTTTTAGTCAAACCACGCTTCTAATACCACAAAGTCATATCCTTTGCACATTCCTAACACATTTTCTTTTACACTCTCTTAGCATATTTACATTATTATTGAAATATTTTATACATCATTCTCCTTTTTTGAGACACAGAATATAATTACTAGATTCCTAGTATTATTGTTAGCATATCATAGAAACTTTCCCAAGTGTTTTTTTGAATAAATGAATTAATGAATGAATGTGCTACAGTTTAAAAATGGAAAATAGCTTACAAACAAAGCAAAAATGTTTGAACTTCATTTTCAGTTTATACCCATGCCATTTTATAACCTACATGTATTCAAATTCATGCAAATACTTTCTCAATGATAAGTCTGACTACTGTTTTTCAATTTTCTTGACATTCATACTTTCATCTATTCAATAAATATTAATCAATCATTTTGTGCTATACACTGAATTCTACAATGATTTAATACAGAAATTTTCCACTTTAATGTAACTTACATTAGGGAAAGCAGAACATAAGCAAATGAATATGTTATATTTAATGTCTACCCCACCAATACACAGCCCCTTTGATTGAGTTTAAAGGACACTTCATTTGAACTTACCTTCTAAGTACTGTAATTCAACTGAGAATAGGAACAATTATTACTTGAGATGCTGTGTTTTCTGTGTAAAATCTTCTATGTTTATAGATGTTCAAATTCCCTGTGTAATTGATTGTCAGTTTAAACAGAGTTGGAGAGATTCTTGTGAATAACATGTCATAAAAATGAACTGTTATCACCTGGGAACAAGTTGACTTCATTACAGATTTTGATGCAATTCTTGAATTTTGCCAACCATTTTCATCAACTACCTTTATAGTTTTGTATATCTCTATATTAAAATGAGTATACTTGAATGAAACCACTGATAAAACTGTATTTTAATATCTGGCATATTAATGCATAGAGAGGCATACTTAAAATCATATTATAAGATAATAATACAATTATATTATAGCTCAATTTCTCAGCTACTACAAATCAATTAAGAGATACAGTTAATATGCAGGCATGCATGTATTTAAATGGATGCTAAGAGAAGAATCCATTTCTGTAGCTTATAAGTTGTTCATATTACCAGGGAGGCATAATTCTCTGATCTCTAGATTTGTTTATGAAATAGATAAATAGCTTGAAAAAATAAGGAAGTTTTTCCTTCGTTCTGAGTTACATGTTAATTAAAGTAATTTTTATGAGAACGTTTTTGTATGTTAAGGTTACTTAGACTTAAAAAACTGATGAAAATAAGGGAAGAGTAATTGCTCTGTAATCACAAATATAGAATTTTGAAACTCCAAAGGCACTAAAATTAAACTAATAGTTATCGTTTATTCTTTTAATTAACATTTGGCAAGCTTGCAAATGCAAGTTAGTCTGATACAATTTAGTTGATGCAAATTCTAATTGACATTTAATAAGTGTGTTGATTAAAATATATGTTGCTTTGTCTTCCATTTCAAATGACAATTACCTGCTTAAGCATCCCTTTCATTTCACAGATTAATAAGAACAATAGAATTTTAATATTCTTCTGGCCCCTAGATTGTTATTTATATGGTTTATACACTATAGGGTTTTCCCAAAGCAGATTTTATTTCCTTGTAGTAAATTAGGCATCTTCCTAAGTACACTGAGCCATGTTTTCCTGATGTGCACAGTCTATGCCCTGGGAGTAATTGAAGCACATTGGGAATTGTCTGAACTTGTACAGGCCAGTGCGGTACTATTTAATAAGTAACTACTTAGCCTAAATGGTTTGCACCATTCCTTCCTTATTCTAAACTTGCCACTGGGTTTTCTAGCCACTATGTGCCTTTATACTTTCTGTCATTTCTCCAATCCTATTTACATCTGAGAGGTACATGTAATGGGCCAATGACTGCTAATAGTGAGAGGGTCTCAACAGCTGAGGACCAGATGCATTCTAGGACTTTCTCCTTTTATCTCCATTAACTTCATTTTCCTTTATCTAGCACCTTTTTCCTACACTCATATGTTCTATGTGGACTGATGAAAATAGAAATCTTTCTTACCATACTCATTAGTCATTTCTCTTGTAACCTGTATATCTTCTGGGAGCACTCTTTTTCAAAGAGAACTGTCCAACTTGCCTTTCATGACAAATCATTAGTTTTTCTAATTTTATTAAATATTATGTATTTAAAATGTTATGTAATCTAATAGCTTTCATGAAAAGAAGTATCATTTAAGGATATCAAGGGTATTAAATTTACAGTAAAAATGGTGAAAAATTAATATTTACTTTGAAAACATACAAGCTCTACTTGCCTCAGATAAATTCCCTCTGACATCATATTGTCACAAACTCCAGAGATAGTTTTAAGCAGCCCTCTTTACATTCTTTCAGGCCTGGTATTTTAGACCTGTCTATGCCTTGATATTCCATTTTCTTCAACAATTCTATGTTACCAAAGTTTACCTAAATATAAACATTTGGATAATAAATAGTATATATTGTATTTGCTAGCATGTTGTTATGCAATAGCAGATAAGCAGAAAAAAATATTTAAATAAAATAACTTTTGCTTAAATGACAAAGAAATTGCACAGTAGAAAAAAATTAAACCATCAATATTATTAAAAATGCAACCAACATATTTTCCATTTGAAACATCTTCCTACAAACTCTTTGAAATATATGCTAAATTGAGTATAATAAGTATTATTGTTAATAATCAAAACCAAGAATGTTAGAAATCTGCTGACTAAATTGACTTGTTATTCCACTTGTTTCAATAGTCTATGAAACCACATCAGAAAAAATGATGAGACACAAACACTAATGAATCTCAGAAGTCATTAAAAAGCAATTGTCTGTGTTCTTGCAAAGATTTTCTTTTTAAAGTCTCCTTTGATATCACCAGTGCTATTTAAATAACCACTTTATGTGTTTGTGGGTGACTTGGTTTGTAAATATAAGGTATTGACATGAGAGTCTTTCAGTTCTACTTTGATTTTGATAAAATTGAATCAATCCATATTGTTAAGCATTTGATTGTTTATATTATAAAATAGAAAACTGGTGTTTGGGTAATAATGTAGAAGAGTCATACAAATATCTGTTAATGTTAGATATGGTACATATCCTTTTGTAAGAATGCAACTCCAATGTGAAATGGGTTGGCCTGACTGTGGGTCCTCATCTGCGTCCTTAAGGGAACTTACAGTGAGACTCAATTGCAGGCACACAAAATAAAGGTGAACAAAGGATTTATTTACAAAAAAGGGAAATGAAGAGAGGAATAGCCCAGGGAGAAAGTGATAGATATGTATTGGTGAATGTGTCCTACCAGTTCCTCTGAGCTGGGACCCCAATAGTATTCTGAAGGCTGGCAAAAAAACAGTACCCCAGGCCTATATGTATGTGGTTTTATACCAAGCCTGGGTGCTTAGCACCACCCTTAGTTCCCAGCAGTCCTCCCTTTGGTAGTGATGACATTATGGGTTTTGCATTACTTGGTGCCTTGGATCTCTATGGCCTGGGGTAGGGGTGGAGTCCATAAAATCTGAATTTGTGGAGTTCCTTCAGGATATCCTTCCCCCCTAAACTTTGTGAATTTTCAATTCAAACTATATTTTTAATAAATCAACATAAATAATGAACAATTTGGGTAGGATAATGAAGCATTGTGGGAAAATAAAGATTCCATCTCACCTCTGCCATATACAAGTTTTGATTTCTTGGTGATTTATAATATTTAAATTGTTTGTATGTCAATCGCTTGTTCTATAAAATTGAGAAATTTAATATATATCTCATAGCATTGATATACCAATTGAATTTATATATGTAGGGTATATTGTTTTGTTCTTTAAGTGTAGAAGATGATACATTTTAACTTTTTTATTTCAGATTCAAAAATAAATTTGAATTTGCTCTGGTGAATTATAATGTGTAGTGTTAAGACTTTTTGAACCCTTACAGATACAATTCCCTTGGACCTACATACATAACCTAGTACCAATTTTTTTTTTTTTTGAGAAATGGTCCTTAGTAAGATGTATAGATATCACAATTTTATTCAGACAAAATGTTTAAAATTTTTCATGCAAAGATATTCGTCAAGGTGTACCTCATAGATGAACTGTAGACTTGCAAATTTATTGGTAAATATTTGAATTGCCATATCCAGTCTCCTTATGCTATCTCAAATCTCCTTGTGATTTGAAAATGAACAGTTCAAAATTTCTGCCCATCTCTGAGGGAGAAGTTTCCTTTATGCCATATACCATACCTTTTGTGCCTATGCTGCTCTTTGCATTGGCCCCATTGCAGAAGTTATCACAGTGCATTTCAAATGCTTGTATAAACTATGGCTCCTTTCAGTTCAGTATAGTTAGCAATGTTCCAAGACTCTGATATGTGTTAGTGATAAAATTAATTGAAGATGTTTAGAGCTACCCCACAGTCAATTACACAGTGAGGAATTAGGAATTAAGCCTTGATATCAGGATCCATTCACTAAGTTGTTGTTCTTGACTACTCAAACAGGGTCAACACCTGGTTGCCACTCTGTATGTGTTCGCTAAACAAATAGATGAATACACCATGTCATTGTCTTACTGGAAGGGTTTAACAGCATCTTTAAAAATGCATCCTGTACTCTCCCTCGCAGAATACTTTCAGCCAAGATTTGCAGCTGTGAGGAAAATAGAAGAGCTAGTTTCTCACATTCTTACTCTACATTTAGCCAGCCTATTCTTATTATATCCAAATTTATATTTATTGTTGTAGAAATATGCTCTTGATACATTTAGCAAAAGAATTAGGTTAGAATGAGATGTATAGCATGATCCCAATTTTAAATAATATGTGCCTATGTATTTTATTAGTAAAAACACAAGTGAATATAAACCAGAGTGCCTTGAGTAGCTGTCATTGCGTGGTTGTCATTGTGCGTTCAAATTAAGAATATTTTTTATTTCTCCTAATGTTTGCAGTCAACATATATTACTTTTGTAAACAGGAGAAAATGAGTTATTTTAAAACAGAAAGGTAACTGCCTAGAAAGAGAATATAAAATTTCCAAGCCCTCTGGATTTGAGACCATCTACATATAACGCAACTCTTTTACCCCCTGACACATACCTCCTGGATAAATGGGGATAATAAATGAAAGTATTTTTGCTTTGTCTCATTAGTGTTCACACTCACATTAGTAGAATCTGTAATGCAAGGATGATCTCAATTATAACTTGCCAACTTCGCCAGTGGTGCTAATGTCTTTAAGAAACCATCCTTGCAATCACTGCTGTTCACCAGTCTGCTAGTTATTCTCACCAGTTGACTTCAGTCCTAAGAACTTTAAAAATGACCAGAAAACTTTTGCTTCTTCTTCTTTAGCTGTGTACCATTGTTCTGTGTCCTTCCATATTCTGACATTATGAGTGATGTCCTTCCCTTAGTCACAGTTACCTTGAAGATATTTATATGCCAAATTCAGATCCCTCTGAGGGAATGCTTGAGTTTGCAATCTTCAAACTCAGTGTTTTGTATCCTCCAACTCTCCTTTCGTAACATATTCATTCTGGCAAAAATATTCTCTAGTAGGAATTTTTTTCGTACATATTCTTCTTACCTTTATATATAAAAATTTAAAAAGGAAATATTTTTTTAAAAAGTGAAGTCATACCAGGAGATTTTTGTCAACATAGTCATCATTTACATAATTTCTCCTCCCTCTCCTATTTATATTACTTGTTCTTCAGAAAATGACATTGACATCTTTCTCTTAGTGCACTAAATTCTTTTGTGTACATTTCTTTAAAACTCTTTTTTCAGAGATGTCATTCTTCAAATGCTTTCTTTACCTGGAGTTTGAGGAATAATCTTATATCTTGCTAAATTGCAGTTACATCAGAACGAATTTTCCTGTATAAACACATCTTGCCACAAAGCAAATAAGACATAGTGTGTGTTCTTTTTTTTTTCAGATCAGTATTCTAAAACAGCATGCCCTAAAACTAATTTAATCATATACATGCAACAATGACACTTATATCTCACCCCTCTCTCAACTCTTTCTTTTAGACTAAGATTCTATTGCATACCCTGAGAATACTCCCATGAATACACTGAATGCTTGGTTATTAGAGTATCTATAAGTTTATATTATTTTTAGCAAATTTTACTTTCGTAATATTGACCATCTCATCTGGAAAATTTGAATATATACGTTACCATCAGGTGTGAGCCAATTAATACTCTGTTTTTTAAAAAAAATAAAATTAATGATAAAAGAAGAGTGGAATTTAACAATCCAATTTACAAAAAGTAAGAAGAATTATCCTGGAATTATCCAAGTTCATTTATTAATCCCAGATATCTCATATACTCAGTCACTCAACATATATATCATTCAGTCCTTTTAGTAACCCTATAAAAATCCCTCCTGGCTTTACAAATGAGGAAGTTGAGGACTAAAAAATTAACTAACTTGCTTGAATCGGTATTGGAACTCTACTGTCTTCCGCATTTTACTAATTTGTAGATTAATATTTATCAATAGAAAGATGACACTATTTTAATACATGACTAAAGGGAATACAGATTATAACAATAATATATGCATTATAATATGTATTTTTCCTTGTCAGGATCTCAATCCAGTCTTACGGTGCTGTAAATCAAGCTGACAGTAAAAATTTTAACAATTTTTGTACAAAAGTTCTGTGAAAATACAGATTGGTTATTAAGAATTTGAGTATATATTCAACATAGTATTTACTTACCTAAGAGAAGTTTTCCTGACATTTGTAGATGCATTGGTTGTAGTATTTTATCCTAGTCTTCATCAGTGAGTTATACAGAACAAAATTAGATGCAAAAAAAAAAAAATCTTATAAATGATTCTTCATCTCTTATGAAGACAGATGTGCCAAAGTTCCATTGAACTTATTCAAAATATCAGCAAAAGAATTGCACAAAATGCTTTTACTTATAGCCAAACATAATTTCTTTGGATAAAATATTTTTATAATAAGAAGAGAGATAATGTAATAATATTTGATTACCTGTTAATACTAGTTTTCTGGTTGTATCACTTATATCAATGAATTTGAAAAGCTATTCATTCATAGAAAAATAAATGCAAATAATGAAAGAAAAAAAAGGATAAGATATCAATATATCAAATAATGAAACAGACTTCTCTTCATTCTGTCAGTGTATACACAGATAAGATGTACTATAGGTAAATAAAGATCCTGCAATTATGATTGAACTATTATGACATAATTAAGCTTTGCATTGAGATATATTTAACATAATTAAAAAAATATTCCTCACAGGTTCATGTATATAATAGTTTTTTAAAATTGGAAATGAGAGATTATTAGCCTTATCTTATTCATGTAGAAGGCATTTATTACGACTCTTCAAAGCAATAGTGTGAAACTTGGTGATGGTGACACTGGAGTTAAAACTTACTCCTTTTTTTTGTTTTTCCTTGTTTCTAACATGCCACAAAAATGACAGCACATAACTCAGTGATTTCAAATTCAAATATAAAAACAGAATTTATAAAATAAGTTAGACAGTAATTACTCTAAAATAAGATGCTGTGACAAATACTCTAATTATAATTCATGTTAAGGATTGTTTTTAATGTGAAACTAGTACATTTATTTCACAAAGAAATGATATCCATTTTTTTAAATATTAAAGGAACAATTATTAGTAAATTTTCATATTTTTATTTAATTTTGGTAAATGATGTCAAAATGATAAAATATGCAGAAGATAACTTAGTAAGATGTTGACACTTGATCAATTCCAAATAATTTCAATTTTTTAAATATTTTTATTTAGTACCATTGTGTTTAGTTTCCATATATTTTCCATTAATAATAATAATTTTCTATATATTTTCTCTCCATAGTAATATTTAAATGTAGTAAAAAATAAGATTTTTGTGAATGAGTTGCTAACCTTTCATAACATGATTTTCTCTGTATTTACAATTCATATAAAAGAAAACTTAAATTTGAAGTATTCAAAGGTAAAGTGACAGTCTGGGAAATAAAATAATGTAGTAAAATAGACTAGGAGCTCCAGTAAATTAAAGGATATTTAAAATATAAGCACTTTGATGGAAATTCTTTATCTAGGTTTGATTTAATTTTAGGGAATATACTTTTGGTTCAAATAGTCTATTTGTATATTCTATGGTTGAAAAGATACAAAGATACAAAGATACTGCCCTTGTCAAATAATTAACATTTATTGGTCCCTATTCTCTGGTTATTGCATGGTATGGTTTTTCTTTCTCACTTATGTGATGAATATAACAAAAAGAAATATTTTCCTACTACCTACTGAATAAAGTATCCATGTGACCAATCTGATCCTCTCTTCATAATCTATATGTAATACAGTTTAAGATATTTTTTACTTCCAACCTTCATTTCCTGTCTTGGATACCAGTCCTGGTCAGTTTCTACCAGTGCAACATTATGTCATGATAGATATATTTATAATTAATTATACTATAAGTTATTTTTCATTAATTACATTTTAGATGGATTTCTTTATATCATGTTGCTGATGAAATTTGTTGGAGATTAGATTTCTTAATGAGCTTTAAGAGTTATCCTTGCCTCTATAACACAGAACATTTACTATACTACTCTTAGGATACTATTTTCTTTTTTTTTTTGGTTTACCAGCAGCAGATGTCCAAATTCATCCAATTTATGATGAATACTCATTATAACCATAATGGTTTTACATACAAATCATTTCCCAAAATGTTTGACCTTTACATACACAATGCAAAATATTATAATAGATAATTATGTGACCTGAAGAGATGCCTACCCAACTCTCTCTTCCACTTTATGCAATTTGTTGTTTTGGACAATTTATTTCTAAATGTTCATTGAAGTAATCTTGGCTTATAATATTTTATAGGTTTCAGGTTTACAGCATTATAATTTGACATTTATATATACTACATTAGAATCAAGAGCAAATGTTCAGTTTCCAGCCTCCACCATATTGTTGACATCATTTACCCAATTTATTTCATAAGAGGACTTCAGTAGTTGGAAGGGATTATGCTCAGTGAAATAAGCAAAAAGGAAAAAGAAAAATATCAGATGGTTTCACTCACAGGAGGAATGTAGGGGAACCAAATAAAGATGAGGAAAAAAAATTATTATGAACTGAAAAACAAAATCAACAGACAACTATTATTTAGAGACACTCTGAAGGGGAGGGAGAGGGATCAAAACAAGGGAGGGAATGTGTTCTTACACAAGGGACTATGGTGATGGTGTACAGGTAAATTGGCGATGGGAATTTTGTGGGAACTACACCTGAAAAGAGAAAGTATTCATTGTACAAAAAGGAAGAACAATGTAAAATATATATAAAATAAAATTTTAAAAATAAATACAAGTATTTTTTTTCATTTTCTGGAAAAAGGATATATTTTTTAGTGATTTTGATAAATTTTCTTCCCCTCAAAATATCAACATAACCATATTTGAGGAGATTGGAAGATTAAATAAAAACCCTACAATTTATTAGCTATGTTTTAGTTTTATTTTTGTTTTTTTAAATTGACAAAACAAGATGAATTAAGTCATATACTAAACATTATAGTTCATAAATCTAAATTATGTCGATAACACCTTTAAATGCTATAACTTCAAGAGTCCTTAGAAATAAAAATTTGACTATGACCCAAGTTGAAAAACCTTGTTATTATCTGTAATGTTTTCACAAACTTCTTTAAACAGAATGAAAGATCATGTGTTATTCAGTTGAAAGTGGAATATATTCAAAGAAGATACAAAGCATCATATGTATTCCTTTGTGTCTAACAGCAAAAGTTAAAATGAACATAAAATAATGAATAAGAGGTTTGACTTTTCATTCCAATTATGCCAAATAGTTGATGTGCATTAAAATATTAGCATTCCATTTGACAGTCCTGTTGGTAAAACATCCTTTTCTTTCTTAAATGAATTCTGACTATATGTGTTGCTTTTAGTTATAATTGCAAGTACACAAATTTATTTTCCAAGGAGCTATTCCATTATTTTCAAATTTTATATAATATAAATAGCTCAAAGTTAACTAGAATAAACCTCTATCTTGCAAAAACCTTGCAGAAAATCTTATATGGAATTAGCCCTTTCCTTGTTATCTGCAAACTCCCAAGATTTACTCAAGGAAAATTAAATAAATTGATTAATCTGATAATCTTTTTGTTCTATTATTCCTTCTTAGTTTTATATGTGTGTATTTGTTTGTTTGGGTAATCTAAACCTTTGGTCAGTGTACAAGGAAAACGGTAATATGATCCTTATGGATAAGTTTGAACACTTCTGGAAAACTGGAAAATCAGCAGTGTTGTCATCTCATGTACAGACTCTTACTTAACTTATATTAGGTTTACATTTCTGGTCTATTGATCTTGTAGAAGATAAAGTCTGGGTTAGAGGAGATCATCTACCCAGGTTACATGATGTTTACACATTCTCTGTTCTACTCACAAGTGGTCTTCCACATTATGTTTGAATAACTCCAGGGAAAGGAATTAATCCTTCCTTTGAAGAAACTTGATTTTAGGATTACCCAGATGAAAATGTTATTTTTAACTGAACAAAGTTTATCTTATCATCATCACATACTTGGATCACAGAGGAAAAAAAAATCTACATTATAGCACTTGAAATATTTGAGGTCATTTATTTCTTTGTTATGCATACCTCCTCCTTCTGATACTGGACTAAGTTCCTACACCAGTTAGATTGTTTTCTCATGAAGTGTCTCATAAGAACTCTTTTTTTCCCTTTCCCAATCAGAGCTGAGCACAATAATCCTAGTAGTTTCAGACAAAAGCAGAATAGAAGCTTGACTATCAACTTCATTATTGCATATAAATACTACATGTAAAGCTTATGAGTTTGTTAAACATGTTTTCTCTGCCACTCACACCACATACCTGTTGAGTGTTCTGGTGCCATGATTGATAACTACATAAATGATTATTCCCTCCTGCAAACACGATTGCCAAAGTGGGTAAAAAGATACAGTTCAGGGAAATGTACATTGAAACTCTGATTTCTGAAAATAACATTCTGTCTTAGGGCATTAGGCACCCTAATTGTAGAAAAAAAAGATTAGATATTTAGAAGAAATAGGGATTATATGACATCTAAATGTTTTTTGTCCAGTTGGTAAACGTTTGGGGACCTGAATATGATCTTTCGGGGACACAAGAACTGCCCGCTGTTGTCCCCTTTCAACTTTCGACTCCCACTATTGAAAGAGAAGAGGATTTCAGAGTTTTCTGGTCATACTGCTTTCAGAATGTCCAGAAAAACAAAAAGATACAAAAAATTGAATTCCATATTCCATTGTAATTCATTAGGAAAAATCCCCTTTCCATCCCAATAAAATAGCAATATCTATTAAAACAGCTTGGAATTCACTGAAGCAATAACACTTTGAATTTAGTCAAGAGGCAATCCTCTGGCTTCACATCTGTTAGCATTTTCACTATAGTATAAATTTCAAAGGGAAACCAATAAAATTTCTCACAGTAATCAGGAAATATTCTGAAGAGCAACCAAAATAGTAGACCAGTCCTTATAAAAATTAAAAGGAACTATGTAGCCTCATAGGAATTAATTTATAACCTCACACTATAGATAAGATACCAATCATATATCTATACTATTTTTACATTATTTATCTTTGGATGCAAAAGGTAAAGCATTAGTTTATATATATATATATATATATATACATATATATAAAAAACATATAAATAAAGTATTCTCAATTTTCCATGTCTAATTATATTTTCTTAGCATTCTTTTCTGCCTATGAGATTATATATCCTTTATTCTTTGAGGATAAATGATAGTAGGAGAAAAATGGGAAGAGGCTTCCAGTAAGAGGCTAAATCGGTTAGGTAAGGGTAAGACAGCAAATCAGTAAATGTGAGAGCATTTGATAGCAAAACAATCTGACAGCTTTATACATTGGATACTACTTAGCCTGTCATAGTAGAATTTATTTGTGTATGGTAGGAGATGGTATGCAGAGGATTTCTACCCCAGAAGAAATAGCATTTGTCATAATGTGGACAGTATCAGAAGTGTAGCAATGTAGAGTAGGCGACTAATGAATCTGAAATATTTTGGGCAAATGGATTTGGGAAAAGTACTTTCACAGATGTTATTTCCATTATAAACACACTCATGAAGCTCATAGCAGCTATTTTCATTTGAATATAGGAGAGAATGATAATGGGATAAGAAGGGTAAGATGTGGAAGGTGAAGATAATGTTGGAGAGGGAACAAACTTTTATTTCATAATTAATGATGTCATTAGTCAGAAACTAATTCTTCTTTTTTTAAGATTTATTTATTTATTTATGCAAGCACTGGATGCAGTCAGAAGCAAGGGAGGGTGAGAGAATTCACCAGAGCCAGAGCAGAGAACAGAGAACGCAAACTGACTAAATACACTGCTGAGGGGAGCAGTGGGCGCGGCAGGAGAGGTCTGTCGCTCCATGTGGGATCCTCGTCGGCCAGGGATTGAACCTGTGCTACAGAGGCTGCGGGCAGCTTGGCAGTCCAGTGCTCAACCGCTGTGCCACCAAGGGAGGCCCAACTAATTCTTTTTTAAAATTAACTCACAGAATTTATTCATCTTGCCTATTTTAAAGATTTAGACTCAGATATTATTTGTCTCTACCCTAACTCATCAATTTCTCTCATTCATGCTTTAAGCATAAATTTTTTCATTAATACAATGTAGTAAGGGCCAACTTTTTTTGAGCAATGCTCATTCTTTTAATAGTTTGTTATTTTTATTGTTTTCAGATGTTATATTTTCTCCTATTTTCATATGTCTATTCATTCACAAAGGAAAGCAGATTTACATTTGGCTTTGTTCATGTGTCCATAACATTTTTACTGTTTTGAAATCCAAATCTGTTTGTTTTCTGGGGGGAAAAATGAAAATATAACATAATAGTTTTCATGTTGAAATATAATACATCCAAAGCTGACAACAAATTACACTGAGAAGAATTGTACTAGTTATTTGATCACATGGGCAAGTCCTATCTCTCAGAAATAACACATGTTCTACATTTTAGACTATATTTAGTGGCAACCTGTAAAATCCTTAAGACTTTAAACTTATTTAACTTCTGGACTTCATTAACCATTTTCATAGATCTTACAGAGCTCTAGTGCAAAAAAGCAAATATATTTATATTTCACAAAAGTTAAAATAAGATCTACCACAGGCTGACAAAGTAATCCATTCCCCTGGTAGCTTTTGTCATGCCAAATTTTCTCTAAAAAGAAAAGGAACAGTTGCAGACAATTACTATCTTTGCTGTCCAAAAGGGGCTTTACAGATTTGAGGAACCTGAGGCCAACAAGAGTTTCGTGTAAACTTTGGATAACCAGACATTTCTTTATTCTTTCAGAGTTGTATTCTTTCAGTGTGACATATGCCAACGTAAATAACTGTCGTAGTTAAGTCAGCATCTCCAGAACTTTGTAGAAAAACCAAACCCATTTGTTTATTTTCATTGCAGTCAAAAAACACTGACACATGAAAGCAAGTTGATCAAATCTGTTCCAAATTGCAGATTGAAATTTAAATTGTTAGAAAAGACATGAAAATAAATGGACTGCATAAAATATATCTCTAGTCTTTGCTTTTTTTCAATGTAGTATCCTTTTTAATCTTTTAAGATAGAAATGTAGTTTTCATTCAATTTTCTGGTATTTAAAAAACAGTCCCTTTTCCTATTTATTAATATAGATAAGGATTTTATATAGACAAGAAAGCAAAACACATTTAAGATCAGATATCAGTAGGATAAGTTAAAATCTGAAACAATATGAGAAACTGTATAGCATATATTTTAATACTGCTTAGAAGGACATTTGTTTTTTGGTAGTTTATCCTATATTATACATTGATGTTTAATTAAATACACAAATTAGTCTTTCAGCCTCAAGTTGTTACATCTTTACAGCTAAATCTAAACATAAATTTTTCAAATACAAATTAGTCAGAAATCTAAGAATTATTGGATTTGATAAATTAATCTAAAAGGAATACCTATAGCTTGCCAGTGCTTTCCATATGCAATCTGTGGTATATCAGTATATGGATATTCACAGAAAAATACATGGTTATGTTAATATGAAACTATTAAAATGGCAATGATTTTATGTTTTAGTTTAAGTATAATTAGAGTATTTGAAAACCAAGAAGTATGTTCTTAAGATAAGATAGTCATATAGAAAGATATAAGGTATGGGAAAATGGGGAATGAATTATAGCCAATTGCATTTTCTCCTTGTGAGATTCTTGTCTTATGACACTTTAAGTCAAATATGTAGGTATCAACTGGCACAACAACATATTTGGAATTAAGCACATGGTGCTTGTTAACAGTAACAAGGCTTGTTAATCCAAATCTCTGCAGATCCTGCTGAAAATATCCTTTTGTGCATAGGTGCAGCAAATAATCAACATATTCCCTCTGTGTGTTGGGTTAGCTCAAGAATACCTCCAACTTTTCCTCTAAAACATTTTAGGTATCTAGGGCTATGTACCATACACAGTCTTCAGTTGACTCAATATCATGCCAGATTATTTTACTTAATTAACAGTAGAACAAACTTTGGATAGGGGCCAAAGGGAAGTGATTGCAATACTCAAAGTGGATACAAGATTGGATACTAGGATTGGTATGCAAGAGTTGTTAGCCTGAGGAAAAAATAATATAATTTAATAGAACTGTTTAATTATTTGCATTGTATATTTAGAATACCAATCAGCTATCTCTATTGAAGGCAATTTTTTAATTAAAGGAACTATTTAATTTCGAGATAAAATATTAGACCTCTATGATAAATACATTAATTCAAAAAATAATGAATTATAGAAAAAGTATTTACCTTAACTGACTTACATTTATGCTGATAAAAAAGGGCCTATCGTGATGTCCCTTTTAATAGACTGTCATCTGAATTTTGAATATAATTTTTACAGTGTCCCAAACATTCATATATCTGTTGTCAAACTGGACTTGACAGTTTTGTATGTACATGTCCCAAAAAACTTCACAACAGAGAATATTTTGGTGTATTTTCTTATGTTCCCTACATAGATTACAGAATTTGTGTGTTGTTTTTAAGGAGAATTATCATCTTGAAAATAACAACTCAGGGTGATAGTTCTATTTCTAGAGAAGCAACTGTCTATTCTAGTGAATAAACTTGGATTTTGGTATCCATTGTCACATCATAACTAATCATCTAGATCAATATTCAAATAAATTATACTTCTTTAAATCATTGAACCAAGAAGAGATTATTCCATTCTTCCCAGTTAAGGAGAGGTTTCCATTGTTAGGGGATGTCAGACTCCATATAGAGCCCTGTAGTCAGTGAAGTCAAAATATTTTTCCTATAATATACTGAAGAATACCAATTATTTAAGAAATATTCAAAGTTTTGGACACTTAAATGTCAAAATCAAAAGGAAAATATAGGACAATGAATTACTGATGAATATTATTTACTCTAAATTTCTTTCTCATTATTGTAGGGACTAACAAAATCAAGCATTGAATAAGTTGAAGAACCCTGTCAACAATTAAATATTTTGTTCTTTTTGTAGAACTTGTTAGGTTCAGACATCTTATTGTTCACACAGTTCACATTTCTTAGTTAAAAGTTGCTCCCAATCTTTGATAATGAGAACAGGAAAAATACTAAACATTTCTCATACTTCTTCGGAAAAACAAACCAAATCAGCATTTTATCACCCAGTAAGTTCACTGATGAACCAAACATAATTTCAATGTTTTGACTCATAAACTTACTCAAAAGATTCCCATTCAGTGAGGAATATTAACCTTCTCATGTACTTTACCTTCTTACTCATACTCAGCAAGATTTAGTCCTGCAGGGACTAACCTGCTCAGGTAAGGCTGCTATCGCTGGCCAGTTTCCAAATCTCTGGTCTTTCACTTTTCCGGAACATGAGAAATCACTCATTCTGAACAGTAACATCTGGCCTTGAGAGTGGTTATAACAACTAAGCAAAATAATCAGAATGTGACATTGGTACAAGCTGTAATTTCCAGTGGCCACAAAGGAATATTCAGCATTACTTATGGGATTACATCTAATTATTCATTAATTGCACGTGAATATAAATTCCTATTCTAAACTGTTTCAAAAGGAATGAAAATGCTACAATTCTGGGCACTGTAAAATGATGTTAGAATGCTAGTGCTTATGTGGAGAACCACCTTTCTATGTTTTAGCCCTCCTATAAATGTCATTCTTTCAATGCCATTGATATTTTTTAAAAAAAAAAAGAATGAGTTCAGAAGTATAATTTTAGTTTTCATATTTCCATTATTATCATTGCATATAAAATAAATGCAAAGGCTACTTTTCTCACACTTGGCAGTTAGAGTTTATTACTTGATATCCAAGTTAAGAATCTAAAATTGATTTCCCGTGTGAAGTGAGTTTTAGCCAACCATCTGCTTAGGAGAGGGGAAAGGCAGACAAAGCTCATTCTTTCCTGCTGCTGCTTCTCACTGCTGTTAGGTGGCTACTGGGAACCTTAAAATAGCATGGCGAGCTTTAACATTTCAAAATATGGTGTAGGCATATGTGTCTACCAGGGATTTGGGGGCAGGATGGGTTGTGCTTAGACCAGTGGGACTAACTAATTTATTAGGTACTGACATTGCTGATTGCCATAGATGGGAGCACAGATGTCAAGCCCTGTCCTGCTTCCCATCTCACATTCATGATTCAGCAATAAGAATTGGGACAATCTTGAATTTATACCTCACCTGGGAACTCAGATCTAGACTTAAACATTGTTATAATACCTGGGTTTCTTAATCCAGTGAATTTAAATTTTCAGGGTGCATACATTAGAGAAAACTAGTTTTGTTATGTGAAAACATCTAGGGAAAAAGAGAAATTGTGGAGGTGATAAATTTGTGATGATACTCAGATATGGAAAATGTGAAAGCTATATTCTTTGTGGTAAGCCCAGCTATGGAAAAGAATTCCTAGCATTGTGGAGTCAGTCATTAATAGAATGTCAGGTGAAAATAATTTGTGCAAAACGAAACTAAATTCTCATCTGATATATGAACCTAGATTTTGAAATATAGCAAATCATGTTTTCAAAGACCTTGGAACTATGGAGGTAACATAATATTATAGATGTTTTCCATTGAAATATTTTTAATGTATATCTTAAGCCCTGTATTTATTTTCTCAGATGTGACAATTTTCTTGGGTTCTTAGCTCTTTTTCTTCACCTATCTAAGACTGCCTAGTTTCATGCATTAAATCTCTCTGCTTCTGCCCAATCCAGTCACACACAAACTCATCCCATTTTAATCTCTTCTTCTCCCCCTTGTTTCCCATTCCTATTCCCATCTGTTTTCCTTCCATTATATTACCTAATCCTCACTTATAAAGAATGTGTATACTGTCTAATTTTATTTCAGAGAATCTCTTAAATATGTTTCTGTAATTTTAAAAATAGGAAGATTTTCTTCCTTATATGTCAGTACAAAATGTTTTTTTTTCCCTGAAAACCTTGAAGGTTAAATTTATCAACTGAAACAGAAAAAGTAATGTTGAAACAGGAAAATCCCATTTAATGTCATTTAGCTTAAACTTGTCAATGATTTACTATACATGAATTTCATAATTACTATTTGAAAAAAAAAAGAAAAATAGAAGAAGAAAAGGAAGAGAGGGAAAAGACTAAGTCAGGAAAGAAAGGAAGGAAAAGATAAAGAGAAAAATACATGCATTTTTATTGGTTATTTCAGACTCAAGGAGGTGTCAAATGTTGAAACTAGGTTCTACTATTTAGCTAAAGTAAAGCAGATTAAAACCAAGAATCACAATTATATTTTCTATTCTCAGATATGTAAAGACTATCTAAGACAAAACTGTATCCATTGTTTTTCTATTATTCTTTTTATCCCTTGTGTTTGCTAATGTAGATCTAGAAATAGTATTAATTTTGTTACACTTACCAACATTTTAAATTGCATAGTACCTATCAAAAAATGATAAATGTGAAAAATTTACAAGTAGCCATACCCTGGATCTTGCTGCTTCTCTGCCCTTCAAAAATGACAATTGCCCGGCCTTCCTAGTGGTGCAGGGGTTAAAGTCTCAGTGTTATCAAGCTATCCCCAGTCGCTGCAGCCTGACTTCAATCCCAAGCCAGGCTGCTGACCAACAAGGCACAGCCGACCTCTCCTGTCTCGCCCGCTGCTCCCCTCAGCAGTGTATTTCAGTAGATCCTCCTGTTCTGCTTCCCACTCTGTCTCTGGTGAATCCTCTCACACCCCTCACCTCTGGCTTACACCCCAGTTCTTGTAATCATAAATAAATAAAATAAATCCTCAAAAAAAGTGACCTTAGCCAATAAAGGATTTGTTTCAATTCTGAATATATAGTCTTTGTTTAAACTCTGAGTTTTCTATCTCAGCTATACAGTTTACTGTGGCCTGAGAACTCTGAATTTATTTTCTTAAACAATGTTTAAAATACTGAAATATGATACACTACTTAGATAAAATTTCATTACATAAGTTCATGTAAGTTAAAGATGTTAAGGGAGCCCTCTGAGGCAATTTTTATTTCAGTGGCTACAAATGTATCCTGTTTTATTATAAAATGTTAGGAGTCTCAGGAAAACCAAAAGTGATGGCTTGTAGTTCCTCATGCTAAATGCTCTACTTATTAAGCTTTGCCCTTACAAATGAGTGATGGTCATAGCTTGTATTTCTAATACCTTGAAATGAAATAAAATCAAAGTTTCCCTATGAATGTTGTAGATAATGCCACCATGAATTATTTAAGTTGTGATTTATTTAAATGTTCTAAATTACATTTTACCTACAGTGAAATCAACCTAAACACCAATAGCATTAAAAAATGACACCCCCCCTCATACTACCCCAAGACTAGGAATAGATGAAATTAACCCCACACAATTGGCTACTCTCTGTTAAGTGTCATAGAATAAATTTTGAATAATACAAAAGGCTCTCTGCTAGTGAGTGCAAACCTGTGTCTTTTATTGATCACGGTATTTAGCAACCAGGAGTGAGTACAGATTAGAAGAAAGAGATTCTGATGGGGAGCCTTCCTAAGCCTTTCTAAGGAAGATTTTTCTTAAATATATTTATGCTTGAGTACATTTAATGCTGCTCTTTTCATTGCTTTGTTAATATTCCCAGCACTTTAAGTCTGAGAAGTTCCCTGTATCTAAGGAGAAATGATGAGTCATTTAATAGTAGGATGTTGATACAATAGAAAGGCTTTACCCTCTAATTTTTTTTTTTTTTTTTTTTTTTTTTTGGTGGGACCCTCACCGGTGGCTGGGGAACGAACCGGTGCGCTGCAGAGGCTCTGGGCAGCTTCCAAGCCCAGCGCTCAACCGCTGCACCACCAGGGGAGGCCCACCCTCTAATGCTTTTTAAGAGAGTCTTTTGGATTCTAAGTGAGATCTATGCCTCATTCCTGAGATTGTTGGGGCAAGAGTATGCCCTAAATGAATCCCACCCATTGATTTTATGGACTCCACCCTTCCCTTCCTTGCCAAAGAGGACCTAGGCCCTGAGGACTGCAACTCCCATAATGCCATGAGTCTGCCATGACTCCTGACTTCTTGAAAGGGGAGTTGTTGGGAACTAAGTGTGGAGTTAAGCAGCCACACTGGATATAAAACGGAACACTTGTGCTTTGAGGAGGCTTGGTTTTTACCTGCCTTCAGCATGTACCTGGGATCCCAGCTCAGGCAGCATTACTGGTAGGACATGTTGACAAATTAATCTCCCTGAGTTTGTCTGTCTATCTGTGTGTCTCTCCTTCTCTCCCTCTTCTCATTTCCCTTGTAAATAAACCTTTTATTAACCTTTCTATGTGCTCCTGCCATTGGGTTTGTTCCTGAATTTTTAAGCATGCTGGAGAGAACTCATACCAGGTCATCCTGTTTCCCATCGGGGTTGCCCTGTAACAAGATGAGCATATTAACCCTGTATTTATATTTTTTTTATCTCTTTAGTCACATCTTGGGTGATTCTGTTTCTGTCCAAACCACTATGGATTGTTTGCTGAATCATAGAAAAACATTGTTATTTTTCCTGCACCTAAGAATCTCATATATATTTAAACAAAAAAGTGGCAATATTAGATGAAATACAGGATAAGAATCTACAAATATATGGAATGTATAAATATATGTATGTATGTTAATGCCATTAATGTAGTTTTTTTTGTTACTTGTTTATTTTGCAATGTGAGTAAATGCAATGTGAGTAAAACACAGAGTCCTAAGAGTGTCTTCCTAAGAGTGTCAATTGTATATAATTCAGATATTAAGAAGTTAACTTTGGATTGAAACAGAACTAAACTGTGTATAGTGCTGGCAACCAGGCACAGAGTGGGTGGGCGGAGCAGGGGTGGGGTACCAGGAGACTGGCAACCTCCCAGCCCCTGCAAAACTGTATGCTTTCTCATTGGATTCTCTCTGGCGTTGTCTCATGGTCTCTTGTAGCCATTTCCGCCACGGTCATCCTCTGTGTGATGCTGCCCTTATAGCCTCAGCCTCCAGGTGCAGGTGTGCACACCTACCCATGCCCACACGTACTCCAGGTGTCCACCATGAGGCACACGTGCCCAGCGCCCACACTCACAAGCACCTCCTGCATTAACACAATCAAGGCTACAGGTGATACCACAGAGGCTAGTGTTGTAAAAGTGTGACTCTTCCATTTACCCTACACTGTGATTTTAACTTGGCCGATGACTAGTTCTGTGAAAATGGATATGAGTTGTAAATTTTCTGAGTCACAATGTTCTCAGGAGTAAATAACAAACAATAATTATTTTTAAAACTATTCTTATTAAAATAAAGATCCTAAGGCAGGACTTAACTTTCAGGTTATAGACAATAAATACTAGTTTTCAACAATTTTTGATGTCTGCTGAGTTTAATAGCAGTAGCACTTTGTCTAATGACTGAATCACACATAGCATCTATGGACTTCCCAACAATCCTGTTTGGCGGGCATGAGCATCCTGTTTTATAGCCCAAGAGCCTGAGGCCTAGGACAAGAGTCTAATTCAAAGTCACCCAAGTCTCCCAGCTGATAATTGAACCATCATCATCTGATGCCAAAGTTCATGGGTTACCCCTCCCTTTACGTGGTGCTTCATCTAAGGCTTCCACTGCTTGCAGAAGCCCTGTTTCTATTTTTCCCTTTTGGGAGATAAATTGTACTTCTATACCTTGCATTCTAAAAACAGCAAGACAGTGAGCTAACTTTCTCATAAAATCCAAACTCTGACTACCTAAACTTAGAGTAGATTTTGGCATCCTCTATTCAGATAACCTCCCTCTAGCCTCAGCAACTCCTTATTCCCTATGAAATAGCCCAATATAATTTGTCATCCCAACTGGAACATTTAGGGAGCTACTAATAATTATGCTAGGGTTACTTATGTGAAACTGCTCCATCCTGGAGAAAGAAAGATGTATGTTGTAAGGGCAGGACATGGGCAAGGGCAGGTTTTCCGATCCCATGCAGACTGGGTAAAGGAGGAGTCAGAGTCCTCAGTAGTTTTGCAGGTTTTTTATTTGGGGTTCACCAGGCATATGGCAGGCAGGGGTGCTGGCTGGGGGGCTGGGAGGCTGGCAGACCTCCCAGCCCCCAGCAAGTCTTCACTCTATCTGGGCTGTCTGGCGTTCTCTGCTTCTGCTTCGGCTTCTCCTTCAGATTCTGCTGCTGCTGCTGCTGCTGCTGCTACTGCTGCTGCTGGCTGGGGCTGCTCGCGTCCCCCCGTGACGCCGCCCTTAAAAGCACAGTCTTAACTCAGCTGAATCCCATCTACCTATGCCCACACCCTATTCCAGGTGCCCGCCATCAGGCATGCATTCAGGACAAGGATCCATCATCTATCCTGATGGCGGAAGGGCAGAAAAGCCTGACATTTTCTTTACCCTACAGTCCACCCCCTCAGGGTTTTCTGCCATACAGTCTATACATATATATACAATTTTCTAAGCAAACAAACAATGCAGCCATGGCCCACAAAAGCAAATACATCAAATATAACAAAACACAATATAACAAAATACAACAGAACACAAATAAGTCCAGGCAGGGCACCAACCTAGCGCAAAAGACAATTATTGGTACCAGCAGATGAGCCACCAAATCTGCTGCCAAAGGCACTGCTCATACGAGGGAGGGGAATCACTCACGGCATCTACTATATCACACCAGGAGCCGTCAGGCTTCCTGGCCTTCTCTGGCTGTAGTCTCGGCTACAAGGCACACACAGCATCCACCCCCAGGATGCACTAGCTCTGGGATTGGCAATTTTATTCTGTTGGGGGTAATCGCCAACCCTCAGGGTTTCTGTCTGGTCGCTCCAACACTCGGCCTTCATGGCCATCCATGCGACTCGCAGACCCCTGCACTCAAGCCAACCCACTACACAAGCACATGGGTTGGGGATCAAAACTCTACATTTGACTTGGGCTCCACCCCAAGCCACATTCCCCACCCGTCCCCCAAGGACAGGGTCCTCAGCTCCTCACCCTCGCTCAAGAATGAGCAGGGCATCACCCACAGGTGATTTTACGAGACTCACAGTTCTTCAGCATACCCAGGCTGCTTAACAGCTGCTTAGGGCTTCTCAACTTAGCATCAGTACCAGCTTTTGCTGCCTTAGTTGGCTTTTCTCCTCCACCTGGCTGCTGGGCATGCACAGGCTGCTTTTGGCCATCAAGGCCCACTGGCCACCCCCAGATTCTCAAAAAAAAACATAACCTGCCAAGGTCCTCCGCCTTCTGGCGGGATTGTCAGTCCAAGATCATCAGTTCATCAGTCTATCAGTCCAAGTCCATTGGCCTCTCCCTGCTTCAGCAACGGCCTGCTGCCTCAGGGGTCATTGGCTGGTCCTTTCCGGTGTCGTTGGCTGGTCCTTTCGGGCGTCTCCTTCACGCCAGGTCTCATCCTGTAGCTCGTGGACGTATCCATCTTCTATACCGCCATGGCGCCTCCAGCATCGTCACAGGCAGTCTTTTACTCCTTAGTCCCTCCAGGTCTTCGGAGGGCTCCAATACCCGTCTGCATGGATCCTGCCGACTTACGCCAATTGTAAGGGCAGGACATGGGCAAGGGCAGGTTTTCCGATCCCATGCAGACTGGGTAAAGGAGGAGTCAGAGTCCTCAGTAGTTTTGCAGGTTTTTTATTTGGGGTTCACCAGGCATATGGCAGGCAGGGGTGCTGGCTGGGGGGCTGGGAGGCTGGCAGACCTCCCAGCCCCCAGCAAGTCTTCACTCTATCTGGGCTGTCTGGCGTTCTCTGCTTCTGCTTCGGCTTCTCCTTCAGATTCTGCTGCTGCTGCTGCTGCTGCTGCTGCTGCTGCTGCTGCTGCTGCTGCTGCTGCTGCTGCTGCTGCTGCTACTGCTGCTGCTGGCTGGGGCTGCTCGCGTCCCCCCGTGACGCCGCCCTTAAAAGCACAGTCTTAACTCAGCTGAATCCCATCTACCTATGCCCACACCCTATTCCAGGTGGCCGCCATCAGGCATGCATTCAGGACAAGGATCCATCATCTATCCTGATGGCGGAAGGGCAGAAAAGCCTGACATTTTCTTTACCCTACATATGTTCACCCGATTTTTAAGAGTCCAAAATCTAGATTATGTGTTAGATTAGAAAAGTACTGAGCATAAAAGGGAGAAACATTTCTTTACCCCCATGAATGGACTAATCAGCATTTCTCCTAATGACAAAATAAAGTTATGTTACTGACACATCTGTCAGCCTTTACTTGGTCACTGCTAGAGCCATGTAGTAACAACTCCCCTCTTTCATTACACCAGACTGAAGGGACATGAATAGCCTACACTTTCTCCTTAAACATTTAAAAATCTATTTTCCATTCAAAGAATCTATGAAAAAAATTTATTTTCTCCTGCAAATTCTTTGGTTAGTGTCCAAATAGGCAATGTATGTATTTGGAAGGGAATGTGCTCTGTAAAATGGTTTGTTCAATCATAGCTAAGTATCTCTGCAAAGGAAGAAGCATTTGTAAACTGTAATGCAAATTGTCTATCATGGTAACCACTAGTTATTTACAGCTGCTTCTTATTGCTACTAAAATGTTGGAAACTGACTTGACTGCTAGGTTCAATTTGTATTAAGAAATAATAGGCTGCCTCCCTGGTGGCACAAGGGGTTAAGACACAATACTATGAAGCACAAGGGGTTAAGACGCAACACTATGAAGCTATCTGTAACCACTGCAGCAGGAGTTCGAGCCCTGGTCAGGGAGCTACCCACATGGTGCAACAGACCTCTCCTGCCTTGCCCACTGCTCCCCTCAGCAGTGTATTTCAGTCAATCTGCCTGTTCTGCTCCCCACTCTGTCTCTGGTGAATCCTCTCACCCCCACCCCCCACTCCTCTGGCCTGTACACCAATTCTTGTATGCATAAATAAATCTTTTCAAAAAAGAAATAATAGAGATAGGTGAAGAAATGATAAAAAGTATTTAGTAGATGATTGAACCTGAAGGGGAAGGTAAGAAGGGGAAAATGTAGAGCAAATAGAGTGAGAGTTTAAATAGCTAATATGATTTCTCTATGATTTTAATGAGTTCTAGGATCTGTTTAGGATCAGTGAATTTGCTAAAATCAGTATTTCATCTTTACAGTTGTCTTCAATCAATGTAAGTATAGCTGATTACTTTTAAAGCAGTACTTTTTTGCATAGGCATAGTATTTATATATCAAATATATATATATATATATGTGTGTGTGTGTGTGTGTGTGAAAAGGGGAAGGACTTTAATTCAGTAGTATTCAGTTATAAGTAGGAATATTACAGCAATTTATTTTAAGCATCACATCACATAAAACTCATAACTGACAGTAAATACATTATAATGTGATAGAAACTTAAGTCAACTCAAAGCAGAAAGAGGGGGGCAGAGATCACTGAAGAGAAAGATTCAAGTAAAAATATTAAAAGATTCTTTAATTAAAAAAAAAAACCTCACTAAAGCAATCTGGGCCAATTCTAAACTTTAAATTGCATCAATGTATTTAAACTTAACTATCCTTGCTTTGACCCATAATTGCATTTACTTTTCCTTCCTTCCATCCCTCTTTTCTTTCTGGCTTCATTTTTTAAAATTTCATTCTATTTATTCAGCAGTTCTAAGATCATCAATTTCATCCTGAACTTAACTTCCATAGAAAATACATACCCCCTTCTTCTTTAATAGCTCTCTATAATTACAATACTACATTTCCATTTTTAGTTACCCCTTTCCTTATTAGTCCTACTTTTCAGAAATTCTGGCAGTAAAACTACAGTTCTTTTCTTAGAAATGTTGGACTCTGCTCATTTAAAATTCTCCCCTGACTATAGTTTCTTTTCTTTATTATTGAAAATATGAGCAGCTCATGTCTTTAGAGGGCTCCTATCACATATAAACAACCATCAGTTTTTCCTTATTTATCAGAATTAAGCCAGGAGTAAGCAGTGCCTCTTATTTATTTCTACTTTCAGTGAGATAAAATTGACTTGAAGGCGAGTTTTAAATTTTATCAGATATTCTTCTCTTAGATAACTGAGTTGTCTAGCAGTTTTCATGATAGTTAATGTGCCCATAAGCACTGCCAGCTACAAACTGAATTAGAAAAAATATTCTCCATGTTGCAACCTTTTAGAATATATACCTCTATTTATCTTCTGCCAATCAATTGTTGTCTTTGTATGCTTGCCTGAAAAACAATGTTCCTCCTAGCAATTCTGCTGTTCATTTCGCTCCAGGTTTTACTCCTATTACTATAGTCTAGTGATTATTAAAGTAAGGTCTGGGGACTCCTGTGTGTCTGGAAGATCAAAACTGTTCACTATAATACTAATGCAGTCTTTGCCCAACCTGGAATAATTCTCACCTATGCCGAAAGGAGTTTCCCAAAGAGACATAGTGTGAGATGTTTCATGGCTCACAATATGAATGGGTTTTGTGTTTGGTGTTCTTTTGTTTAAAAATTTGCTATTTATAATATGGTAATTATCATAGATATTTTCCACAGAAACCAAAGCTTGTTGGGGTCCTCTGTCTGAAAGAGAGATCCTACGGCCAAATATTTGAGAACTGCTATAGTTCAGTGGAGAATATTGTTGCCCAGGTCTCAATGGTTACTATAAAACGCTTGTGAAAAGTTACAAATGTATTTTGCATATTTCCTACATTTGGTAAAGTTATAATCGTGCATCTTAAATTGAAATGGTTTTAGAAGCCTTTTTCATGCAGGTTTTTCTTAAGAGTTCCAGAATTTCTCCAGCATTTTTCTTCTTTCTCTAATACACCTGTTACAACTCTAGAAACACTTTTGCCTGAGGACAGTGAGCTTTGTTTGTAAACAGTATTTAGAGAGAGACAATGCTTATTTTATTAAAGGGCATTAGTAGTATAATTTTAGCAGTTGATATCAGCCTTTGATAAAGATAACTGACATTTAGAAAGCTGATTTAAAACACATAAGAGCATAATGTAGTTTAAATTTTACTTTTCATATCATTATTCTATCCACATAATAAGTAATTTTCATTGTTTATATTATATTAAGTACCGTTTGCATAACTGAGTAGACATTTCAGATTAAAATGCTGAGAAGAAACACATTTACAGCAGAGGTAAATTTAACATATTGCAGATTTATATGGCATGTCAGCATTAATAATAATTCAAATTTATAATAAAATTAATGGTGATATGTCTATCTCATCTATTAAGATGATTTAATAAATCAAACATTCAAGTCAATCAATGATCAGATTGTGATGATTGTAGTTTCAAAATATTTAATTCAGAGAATGCATATATCTTTAACCTAACTTGTATTGACATTTACTTTCTATAACCAATAATAGTATAGTATAGTAATAACATATTAGTCATGTTAATATACATATTTCTTATGCAAACTTTTAAATTTAGTGTTTCTTATTAAAGAAATATATGTAAATGAAATAAATCCCACTTCTCTGAACCACAAAGATGTTTCTTCTTTACTCAGCAGGAATTCTGATGATATGCAAATTTAAAACTGGTTTAGCAGCAGTTAAATGATATCAAAGGCTAAACTTTTTTTCACTGGGTCATTTGCTGTTGTTTTGTTTTTTTTGTGTGTTTTTTTTTTTTTGTCTTTTTAGTTTCAAGATGGCTTCTCTAGATTCAAGTCTGACATATTAACTGTATTCTGAGGCAGAAAGCAGTCTGAGAGAGATGATTACTTATTAATATTTTAAAACAGGGAGGAAGCATTTCTTTGGAAATGCTCCAGCAGCTTTCTCTTATTGTCTTCTTGTCCAAAAGCATATCACATGGTCATCCCAGAGAGTGATAAAAGCAGAAATGCTTGAAAAATGAATAACAGGTGGAAAAACTAAAACATCAATAACTGGAAAAACTAAAACATCAATAACATCAATAACTAAAACATCAATAACCCTCAGAATTCCTGAGGGTCGGGAAGCCCAATTTGAGTAGGTGGAGGATGTATGCTGAAAGGGAGGATAAGCATCCAAATCTAGAAGTCAGATTAAGAGATAGCCAGGTAAAAGCATGTGGGAAGGTACATGGAAAGATATTATCCTGGCCTTAAGTGGTATAAAATATCTTGAGTGATTTCAATAATGAAGACTAATTTCCGTTCCATAAATTGTACTTTTTAGAAGGTAATTATGCATTTCTCCCTACCTTTGCATGGGTACAAGTAGTGCTAGGATTCAACCAGGATGCATGTCTATATAGTTATATTACTGAAGTAGGTCAGCAAAGTGCTTTCATATACTTATGATTTCACTAGCAATTAAAATGGTATAAGGAGGGCATGTCTTTTTTCTCTTAGTTCTCCAGGGAGACTGGATTCCTTATTGCATTCTGTTAGATTACCTTATGAATACCTAACAGGATCTTCTTAACTTTGAAAACACGAAAAAATGAAATCACAGCACAGGGTCTTGGAACTCACTATCTTTTTTTCTCAGAAACCAAACTCTTAAACATTATAATCAAGCACCCCTTGAAAAATTATATTTATTGTGTAGTTATTGTTAAGATTGTGCATTTTTAATAGAAATTGACTTGATAAACAATTACTTGTCAAATCATTTAACAGTCTTGTCTCCCCTTGTTTTTGCCCACTGCAACTTGTCTAGTTACAGGACTGTAAGGTGGTTCATGAACTTGCTTCAGACATGGACACCCAATAATAGTGACTGGACTGTGTCCATTACCATTGCTATTCATTGCCACAACTGAAAATTTATAAAGTTGTTTGGATATAATATGATTCTTTTCAGTAGGAAAAGTCATAATTATATAAGGGCAGCAGATTGTGGATAAATGATTACATTATGGCCCTTAGGAATTTGTTGTTTAGATTATTTATTTATGCATTGCCTTTAAGGTCTACTTGTAAGTATTTAAAGAAACGTTTTTTTTTTTTTCTGCTTCTTGATTAATAGTAGGTCTGTATCTAGGAGTGATACTCATTGTATGTATTAAGAAGTGACATCCTGGCATTGTTAAACAGAATTGCATCTTACAGAGATTTGTATATTTAATGATGATTTGAAATAAAGTGGATAGGTTTATGCCAAAACATGAAGATAGTATAATTTCTCTAAATCCAGTTTTTGCTTAGTTGACCTATGACAGTGGGGACATGCAATGGTAGGATAGGAGCAGCTAGCATTGACCTGGAGTGCTTAAAGACTGTGAGCATGTATGAAAACCATTGAGCTGTTACAGGATTAACAGTGACATTGTGCACACTGGAAATAGCTTTGCTTAGTGAATCCCAGATTTCTTCTTTTAAATGGAACATCAGAAAGTAAAATTATAGGACAATAAATTATAACCCAAGGTCAACTCCCTGCATTTTTCCACTTAATTAAAATTATTTAATAGATTTTTGTATCTATGCAAATATTTCTCTTTGCTTTGCTGTGGTTGGCATTTTACTTAAGAATACATCTTGTTGGGCCTCCCCCGTGGCGCAGCGGTTGAGCGCTGGGTTGCGAAGCTGCCCGCGGCCTCTGCGGCGCCAGTTCAATCCCAGGCTGCTCCCCGGCCACCAGAGGAGGGTCCCACATGGCGCGCAGACCTCTCCTGCCGCCCGCTGCTCCCCTCAGCAGTGTACTTTGGTCCCTCTGCCTGCTCTGCTCCCCGCTCTGGCTCTGGTGAATTCTCTCACCCTCCCGTGCTTCTGACTGTACCCAGTGCATGTGTAAACAAAACAAACAAATAAATAAATAAGTAAAACATGCCTCTATTAAAAAAAAAAAAAAAAGAGTGCTCTGGAGCATTTAAAAAATGGTTACCAAAAAAAAAAAAAAAGAATACATCTTGTTTTCAGTTTTTGTTGCTTCTTTTTTCCTTCATTCTTTTTTTAAAGATTTATTTATTTGTTTATTTATACAAGCACTGGGTACAGTCAGAAGCGCAGGAGGGTGAGAAAATTCACCAGAGCCAGAATGGGGAGCAGAACAGGCAGAAGGACCAAAGTACACTGCTGAGGGGAGCAGCGGGCACAGCAGGAGAGTTCTGCACGCCATGTGGGACCCTCGCTGGTGGTGGGGTATTGAACTGGCACTGCAGAGGCTGTGGGCAGCTTTGCAGCTGAGCCACTGTGGAGGCCCTCCTTCATTCTTTTTACTTTTAAAAAAGTCATTTTCTAGAGTAGACATAAAAGGGAATTTATAACCCTGCTTTATTTGTTTTAAATTTAAATAGTTTTATGTATATGTCTCAGAATAAAATGGATGAATGACCATTTGACTTAGATACACAGCAGATCTTAGGGGACATATCAAATGTGTTTTCATATTTACTTACTTTGACTTTCTTATTGTATTTCCAAACAAGTATCCAACATCACCAAATCTCTTTTCCCAGCTTCCTGTTTTAAGCACTGACAAAAGAGAATGGGGAAAATTCTCACTCCTGTCTAAACCACTTGAACATCAAAAATGAGCTGCTGGCAAGAGATAGAAAGATGCAGGCTGACCCCAGGCATAGAACACAGTTTTCAAAAGTTTCTTTCTAGAACAGTCCCATGTTGGGAGAGTTTATGGATATGCCCAGCTCAGATCAGTGGAAGACCACAGGAAAGATAGAGGCTGATTATTTAGGATAGAAAAATAATTAAAGACCTATGGTGCAATCTCTATTCTAGGAATCTTCAGTGCCTGCTTATTTTCACCCCACTGTAGTTCCAGAGGATAGGGATTTTGACTCCTGCTACAGATAAAAGGGGGAAAAAATGAGGTTCCAAAAAGCATAGTAAGTTGTCCAAGCTCCACTCTTTGTATGTGGCAGTACCAGGATTCGATTACTTTTGTGCCCAGTTCCATGTATAAAGCTTTATCCACTGCACAGCTCAGTAAAAGCTACTGTCTTAATGAGTGGTGGGATTCAGTGCTGCCTCATCCCTTGGCAGCATAATCAACAAATCTCACAGCACACAATTAAAAATGATTTTGTCCAGGTGCATGTAATCTACAAACCATGTAACACCTTTGTTATTTGTTTCTTCTTGTAATTTTTCTGTGTCCAGTGGACGAAAATCACTCTTTGGTTTGTAATAAAAATTATTCTCATATATTTCAAATGCTATTAGGTCTGGTCTGCTGATTGACATGGTTATTGCATTGATTTAGGTTTTTGAACTTTCTAAATAAGTACTAAAATATCATTTTCTTACATACTTAAAATTATATGTGTTTATTCTACACACACACACATACACACACACACACACTTAACCTGTTTTCTTTTTCACATTTAATCAGAATGTCTCAAAATAAAGAGTAAGGAAAATCTAATGAGGTTATGCATTTTCAAAATAAACAAATCAAGTCATAAATTAATTAAAATACTTCCGAATCTCTAACATCATTTTTGTTCTTTATTTACATAAACCCAAAATCAAGTCACAATCATTTTATCATTGAATATAGTCATAAGAATTCAAAAAATATCAACCAAACAAAAAAATCTGCACTCTGCTGAAATTCTAGCCTTGAGATATATATATATATATATATATATATATATATATATATATATATCAAATAATCTTACAAGTTTTTTGTTTCTTAATTGTAATATGTTTTATTGAAGTAACTTGGATTTACAACACTTTATGATTCAGAGGTACAAGTTCACACCTCTTCAGATGTATATTATCACATCAAACTCACCACCAAAATAGTCATTGTCCTCCACCATAGTCTACTGTGTCCCCTCCCCACTTTACTCCCCACCCACCACACCCATCTAATACCACAATTCTACAGTCAGATTTCAAGTGTTTGCTTTGGTATAGTTTTGTCTTTTTCTTCATTTTTCTTTCATTTTGTTTCTTTTATCTGGCATTGGTCTTTCTCTTTCTGTCTTATTTCTCTTAGCATAGGGATCTCTTTGGAGACTTGACTTCAACAACAAAGGAATCAAAATAAAAAAATAAATAAGTAGGGGACCTCCCTGGTGGCCCAAAGGTTAAGTCTCAGTGCTATTTACCTTTAGCCAGCCTCTGTAGCATGAGTTCAATCCCTGGGCAGGGAGCAAACCCACATGGTGCAACAGACCTCTTCTGTCTCACCCACTGCTCCCCTTAGCAGTGTATTTCAGTAGATCTGTCTGTTCTGCTCCCCACTCTATTTCTGTTGAATCCTCTTATCCCCATACCTCTGACCTATATCCCAGTTCTTGTATGCATAAATAAATAAAATTATTATTTAACAAATAAATAAATAGAATTATAAGGTATTTTCTTACTGCTACACCCTGCATTCAAGATATTTTTAAAGCATTAGATTGACACTTGGTAGACTTTTTTTTCTTCCAGTCCTAACTGCGCCTATTACGTACTACATAACATTGAACATATATAACATTTGAAATCTCAGGGTTCTAGAAAATGAAGAGTCAGAATATTTTCCAGTTTTGACTAAGACATGATATTAAATATAAATATTTATTCTACAATTAGATTATTTCTGTAGTCAAAAGTCTTGATTACAAAGTCAAAGTTTGCTTTAAAGTTTGCTTTAATTCATAACAATCACTTCACACCACTAATTTTGGTTTTGAGTTATTTCTATGAGAAGTTTTTGTCCCATTATCCTCTTCTGCTGTGAGAATAAAAGAAGATGTTTGCAGAAAAGGAAAATTAGGTCAATCATTGCAGAAAAGGAAAATTAGGTCAATCATTAGGTCAATCATTGCTACTGAACTAGTAAGCCATTCAATGATGATAAAGAAGCACATAAAATAAAGTTTTCTAAAGATATTTTAAAATATTTTAGGGGCCTCCCCTGGTGGCACAGCAGTTGAGTGCTGGGCTGCGAAGCTGCCCACAGTCTCTGCAGCGCTGGTTTGATCCCCAGCCACCTGTGAGGATCCCACATGGTGCACAGACCTCTCCTGCTGTGCCCGCTGCTCCCCTCAGCAGTGTACTTCATCAGTCTGCCTGTTCTGTTCCCCGCTCTGGCTCTGGTGAATCCTCTCACACTCTTGCACTTCTGACTGTACCCAGTGCTTGTATGAATAAATAAATACATCTTTTAAAAAAAGATATTTTAAAATATTTTAAAGAAATCTTTTTTTCTGGTTTACTGTCAGTGTCTTTAGAAATAGGATCGAATATACCCTAATCCTCTTCAATCAGTGTCCACACGGTATTGACCATTGATACCTTCTTGGAGTCGATCTAGATGCTTATTTTTTTAGGGTAAGTCAATTTTCTTTTACCTTACCAAAAAAGGTCTGTTTTGCTGAAATTCTATGGCCGGTAAACTTCACAGTTGATCATCTAAGGCTGTGAACCATAAAAATTTGAGAGGTCTTTCCACTCCCACTCAGTTATCAGATTGTCTCTGTCTGTCTAGATAATCACAGCAATTTCAAACTGGATTCTCCTGTCACCAAATCTGAACCCACTGAGTCACCTTCCACATTTCTATAAGATGAAAAGTAAAACAGTATTTCATCCCTTGTCTTTATACCCATCTATTTTTTTTTTCCTGTCAGCCAAAGTATAATTGCAAATACCTTAGCATTGTATTAAATAGTTCCAAACTCTATAGAGGTGTTTCTAGCCTCATCTTCTCCCTTCTTTGTTATTAAGTAAATATTATCTAACTGCTCAGTAGCACCAAAGAATAAATGAACTTCAGCCCTGCCATCAAATACTTGCAACATATTTTTTCTCTTAAAAGACATCTCAATCAATTAAAAAAGCCATTTGAATGGTTAATCTGGAAACATGCCCTTACCTTCAGTTAACTTTGTTGTTTCCTTCCTTAGTACACCTACCATAATTCTGTTATTCCAATAATGTATGCATCTGTTATTTATGTAACTTATATGTGATATACCTTTAAAGTTACCAATTCAATGAATAATTATTCAGCATGAATTATGTGTTAATAAATGGTCATAGCAAAAGCTACTTTGGATTCCTACTGCCATCCAACAATGGCATGCTTTTCCCATTTCTGTTGAGATGTCCATTCTTTGCCTTGGTTTTCAGTGTTGTTGAGTCTCTATTCCCCAGCCAGACATCATCTCCCTCTATCACTGTGCCATCTTCTCTCCCTGCAGAATTTTGAAGACAAGATGCCAAATCAGTTCTTTACATGATAGGCATTACCCATGATACTATGCTCAAGGATATGGTATGTTTACAGTTCTTCTTTCCCCCCATTATTCTTAAACCATAAATCATTTACTTGACTTGCCTGGATGGGTAGGTGGCTGTTTGCAAATATGAATACCTTCATAGTCTGACTTTTCTACCATCAGTGTGCATTTTTAGAGAAAAAAAATAGATCTAGCATTTTAAACATCAACCAATAAGAATTATATCATTCTGAGACCAGGAGGAAACATACACATGAAACAATCAAGTCCAAACCCTCTAAAAGTTCGTCTCAAGGTCACACAAGTCAAGCAAGAGAAATATACAGAAAACAATAAAAGTGAAGGTTTAGAGTAATGTTTTAATACCCACCTCAAAACAGACAAGATTTAAAGAACAATCAATGCAATAAATATTATTTATGCAAGGAACAAATCAATTATTCCTTTTCCAGTGGAGTTTTAAAATCCTATCTTAGGAAAGCAGCAGTGCCCATATGTTCATCCAACTTGCTCATTTGTAAAGAAAGGCAATGTGATGTCTGCAAAAATAGAGTGGTTCTTTGTGTCAGACATCATGGGGAACTCAGAAAAACAAATATGCAAACTTCAAAGCAATTTTATTTTTTACTTTTTTGCACACCTCAACCTATAGTAGTGATCATTAGTATCTCCAAATAGTATGGAAGTATGCCATTCAAACTCAAGAGTGTAGACCATCAATGAAAGTATACTGAAATGACTGACACATCTCAGCTCCCCTTTGTGTTATGAAGATAAGTTTTCAACTCCAGAGCCAACCAGAACTTAAATAATAATAGAAAATTGCACTGCAAACATATTAAGAAAACAGCTTTAAAGAATAAAAATTTCATTAGGGGAAGAAAGCAATGCATAGTCTGGCATTATTATTACTCTTAAGTTAGTGCTAAATGTTTCAGGAATTTACCATCAAAGACATGATCTGAATTAGATAGCCAATAATAGAAAAATTTCCAGAATTAATAAGTATTTTGAAAATTATAGAGTAGGGCTTTCCTAGTGGTGCAGACAGTTGAGCACCACATTGTGAATCAGTCTGCAGCCTCTGCAGCAGTGGTTCGATTCTGGCCTGCCGGCAAGAATCCCACCTGGTGCTGCAAACCTCTCCTCCCTTGCCTACTGCTCCCCTCAGCAGTGTATTTCGTCAGTCTGCCTGTTCTGTTCCCTGCTCTGTCTCTGGTGAATCCTCTCACCCTCCCACGCATCTGGCCTGTACCCCGGTTATTGTATAAATAAATAAATCTTTAACCAAAAAAAGGAAATTATAGAGTATTTTTGAAAGTGTCATGAACAATAAAATATGTCTCAACTGGCTTAACAAATGACTTCCTCAAATTATTAGCTGAAATAATTTTGTTTTCCTTATTTTTCTGTTCTTCTCCAGTGATTTCCTAATCTTAGCATTTCAATTCAGTTTCTGTTTGGCAAATTTATATTTGATACCTACCATATATCATGTAGTACTAAGGTTATACAAACTGGCAAGACAAAATTTCCTGTTTCAGTGATTCAAACTTTGTCTCTAATTGCATAGCAGGTTTTGAAAAGGCTGGAAGTGTGTCAGTTACCATATTATTTTCCTCTAACAAAAGTTACTTATGAAAGCCTAACTTATATATATATATATATATATATATATATATATATATATACACATGTATATACATGTGTATGTATGCATGTATGTATGTATAAGACATACCTATAAGCATTTACATAACCCACATATGCATTCATGCATACATAAAAATAAGAGATTGAAGTGCAGTTTTACTTTAAATTATATATATTTTGAGCAACCTAATTCTGTATCAGGGCAGACTGGACACAGCATTTTCTTGACTGTCATAAACCGAAACCTTTAAACTCAGTACATGATAAATTTCTTCCCTAAGCCTGCTATAGTATGAGCTACCTCTGAGTTGTTCATTCATTTATGAAGGTTTAGGTTTGGCTCTCTGAATTGGGGAAAAAATTGCAATTCATGATACCAAGAAATGAGCATAGACTTCTTTCCATGCAACATTGAATTTGTGACTCTAACCTGAATATATAATGTGAGTTTCCTAAATTCGCTGGCAAGTTCCTCTTTTATAAAATCACTGAAGCTCAAGGCTCTATTAGATACACTTGTTGACACTTGGGTGCCTTAAAAATGTACCTGTTCACTGAAGAAAATGATAAAACAGACAGAGCATTTGTAGAGTTTAACAGTATTTGGAGCCTCCTAGTTACATTGTAAAACTTGCATTAGGAACTTTCGAGAGATTGAAGTGAAGAATATATTTATAATTGCATCACTTGTCTGCAGATAATACATATGCAGAACCTACAATCTTAAACAGATTTTGATCACTTACTGTAACATAATCCGTTCTAAAAAAATTGTTGGTGGTTATTGAAATTTGTTGTCATTTTACTGGTGAAAATTTATTTTCAATTACAGCATTTACTAAAATAAGATAAAAAACAATTAATGAATTACTGTATTAAATGTCAGTGTTAGTGATGTAGGAAAGTATATGCTCCTTCATAATAACTTTGTTAATAAGAAATAAATTTGTCTTTTGAGTTTATTTTCTCAATGGATAATAAATCAAAATCATAATTGATTTCCCATTAGATTTTTTCATCATGGTAGCATCATAGATTTGAATAAAGGACATAAAGCTAGGAAAAATATCTTCTTCTCCGCTGTTGATTTAATACCAATAAATGCTAGTTTACATGATAGTACCATAAGTCTTGAAAGGAAAGAACAAAGACAGCCCAAAGAATAAGATAAATGAAGGTGTGAATGGACTGATGATCTTAGAATCTAGTCGCAGTTATCTGGCATAACAGTTTTAATGCTCATCATATTAGCTCCAAGCATTTCCTAGCATGTGATAGCAAGAAGCTCTGTAAGATAGACATGATTGTCTATAAAGCAATACAGTGGGTGGGATGGTCTTGCCCCAATTTTTAGATAATTAGTAGGTGTCCATTTTTTTTTTTCTTCTGGCTGGTCGCTCAAGCAGGAGTTATTTGTTGAGGAGATCTATCAGAGAATGTCATCTAATCATAAGGTCACAAGGCGATTTCTAGTTTTGAATCAGAGAAAAAAAATGGAGAATAATAAAACAAAACAAAGGCCTAAACTGACCTCTCATATTAAAGCTAACTCGAATTTCATCTACTATGCCTGCCACTTGTCCAGAGTTTGAGAGACAATTTAATCATCCCATTGGGGAAAATATATTTTCTTTTGGATCAGTATTTTGAAACAAATATATGTGTGTTGATTGAAAATTAAGAAAGGCTTATTTTAATGGAAAATTCCCTTAGCAACCGAACTTAGATGTAATCATATGCCTAGAAGTCATCTCTCTTTTTCTTTTCTGTCGTTTCTGTTTCTCTGTGACTGTGAAAATTTAGTGACTATGGAAAGAAAATATTTGTGTGTAGGTGGGTGGCAGCATTTTCTTTAAAAAAGGCAACATTCAGGAATATTTTTAATTTAAATAGAAGTAAATTACTGTGTAAAATGCTAATGAATAACTCCTGAAATGTTTTTTTTTTTTTCTTTAAGTTGAGGTAAAGATCATTATCTGCAAAAGAACTTTCATGGCTAAAATCATTGACTACATTTTTGAGTCTGCATGAAACTGGAAGATTAGCTTCTAGGAAGCAAAAGCAGATCAATATGGATCTTCTTATCTGATATTACATTTAGTCCCCCTAACTAGTCAAGGGAATTGAAATCTCTTTGCCAGCTAACTTTGACTCACCTAAGAAAACACATAAACATCAAATTGTTGAACTTCTTTCTGGACTCTGTTTTCATATACAATGGAGATGCTATTGAAATTCATTTACATTGAATTCATCATTTTCATGTCCCAAAGTTAATGGCATTTCTGTATGATTAGAATTTATGTCTAAATCATAAAAAGCCTTATGGTTAAAATTCTATCTTTGAGGGTCTTAGAAAATTAAACAACTTTTGGAGATCTATTATAGTTTCAAATTACCCTTAATTTCAAATTACCCTTAATCATGACTCATAGCTTGAGTTATAGATAGTGGCAGACCATATTTGTTCATGTTATAAAAATCACTTTTTGTGATCAAGTACCTATGTGCATATAACAAAGATAAAGGTTATATTTCTTCAAAGATGTTTCATATTAAGTCTAACCATTTTGAAACAGTTTGGGAAGGGGAGGCAGCTGAATATTGGGGAATATGAGATGGTAAATGGGTCCCAAGATGGTACTTTAAAACATATGTATAAAATATAACACAAAAAATAAGTAAAACACATTATATAAATGAAGATTAGATGCTAAAATATGAATTGTTTAATTTCTTAATCCACTGGTTTTATTAATAAATAGTTTACTTCTTACATAATTTTCCTTTATTATAATGATTTAACAATGTTTTCTATAAATACGTGCAGTATGATAAGGAAAATCAAGATAAAATGAGGTTTTTTTGCATACACAGTTTAAAGAAAAATCTGTATCATAATCTATTTTGGAATAATTTTCAACAAAAAAATACTAATTCAATATAGAATATATTGGTTGATAGTCAATTCATTTCTTGGAAAGGTGATCTGAATATATATATATATATATAGACTTTATTTTCTGAGAATCTGTATTTTCACATTCTTATGAAGAATGGCCTTTATCCTCAAGAAACTTACAAGGAATATAATTTTAATTTAAATGGAAGTGCTGCCACCCACCTACACACAAGATGACATGTTTGTGAAAATACTTGTTTGAAACATGTACTCATGATATACAATAGTATAAATAATATTATCATTTAAAATGGAAATGTCTGTCCAAAGATGACAATGAACTTTAAAACTATTCTTATTGATGGTGAATATTAAATCATAACATTTAGATCAAACATATGAACATATCACTTTAATTCTTGAAAATAAAAAAAAATTAACAGTAAAGTGAAAGCCTCACAGTCAAAATTAAAACCTTTAGGTCTTCAAAGCCAGTATAAATACATATTACTGAAAAATCTTATGAAATGGCTGTGAAAGGAAATAGAGGGGAAAAAACTTGATAAACTCATAAATGCCACATTGACTATCTTTGAGCCTGGGTAACAGTCACTGTGAAATCTATATTAATACAATAAACGTAAAAGCTTAAATCAGATCACTGAAGGTAAAATCATCATCCAATGCAGACTAATTCTATTTCCAGTGAGTAGGGAGTATAATTTTTATGAGTGTAACCATCAGATATCTCACAGTTTCATAAACATAAATGATATATACCCCCATTCCTTTTAGTCTAGAGATCATTTGTTGGCAAGAACAATAATTTAAGAGAAATATACCTTATTTTAAATGGCCATGGAAAAAACTTGAGACAACCGTGGATTAATGAAAGCCTATTGGAAGTTTCTTTCAAAATAAGTTTGCAATAATTAGCCTGTCCTTAAATGTGTACTCCAGGGGATTTGACTGGTACCCAGATATTAGCAAGCTGACTTTTAAAAACTGTCCAATATCAGATTTGGGGAAAAGAGTCCTATTTATGTCTTTTTAAAATTCATTTTATTATTTATTAATCAAATAACCAGTGTATCTATGTACCAGGCACATAGTAGGCTCTGGAGACAGGCACATAAATGGAACAGACAACTGCATTTGAGACAGTCCTGCAAAAATCACTAAAGTAATAATTATAATGAAGAAGGTTTTGTTAGTAAACCTAGCCAAGTAGCTCAAAAGAGGAAGTAAGAAGTCCTTTGTAATTTTATGGAAATGGGAAATTTCAATATAAATTTCAATGTACATTTAAAGGATGAGTAGAAATCAATCAAAACATGAGGATTTTTGTTGCTTAATTGTTTGACTGGAAAAGAAAATATTATTGATGATAGTGTACAGCTAACAGGAAAGGGTAGATAATTTGTTTTTGAGATTTTTCTTGTTTGTTTTTAAAAGGATATATCAACGAAGACCATCTATAAATAATATATTTGGAGTATAGCACAATATGTTTATTTCAATACTGAATATTAATTACAGATGTGATTTTTGCACCTCAGGAGCCATTAGATGGGCAAGTTCTAAGTTTTCTTGTTAGTAGGTAAAATTATTATGAATTATTAAAAATACGAATATAACTATTTTGCCATTACTACATGAATTGAACTGAGAAATTGTGATATCATGTAGCAAAGGTAATATTGAATTATACAGATAATTAACCTGGTCTATTAGACTGATCTCTGTCTTGTGTGTTTTTTGCAATAAATTAATGTTGATATTAATAAGTAATGTTGCTATATGCATATACAAAATAAGTGTAAGGGACCACTTAATTTTATCATTCATAATTAAGCAGCACTCCATTTCTGCCAGTAGCTGCTAAAATTGTTCCATATTTGTGCAATAAAGAAATGTACAACTAATCTATAATAGATTAACATGATTGATACATAATTACAAATAATGTTAATACTATTAATAACTATGCATTATGAATATAATTAAATAAAACATTATGTTTTAAAATTACTTTTGGTAAGTACTTCCTTTTTTCCCTTTGATGGTATAAACATCTAACTCAAACTTACTCCAGGATTGCATGCCAAAAATCCAAGGCAAGGCCTTCCTGGTGGCACAAGGGGTTAAGTGTATGCACTATGAAGCTATGCGCAAGTACTATTGCAGGAGTTCAATCCCCAACCAGGAAGCTAACCCACATGGCACAGCAGACCTCTCCTGTCTTGCCTGCTGCTCCCCTCAGCAGTGTATTTCAATCAATCCGCCTGTTCTCCCCACTCTGTCTCTGGTGAATCTTCTCACCCCCTGCACCTCTGGCCTGTACTCTAGTACTTGTATGCATGAATAAATCTTAAAAAAAAAAAAAATCCAAGGCATATTCATTAGATGTAGCCTTGGACTTCAAGGGGTGGAGTAGAATGGGAAAGCAAAGAAGTTACAGATACAATATCTCACTTCCAAAAAATAAGACTAAAAAGAAAAATCTTCACTTATGGGGAGGGGAATATATTCACAAGATTTCCTACTGAGAGGGAGGATTTTATGTCAGTTTCATAAAATAGTAGTAAGTTATAATGTTAAGAGAAAAATTTGTAATGACATTATTTCTTGAACAGTGCAGACACAGTGCTGTTTTGGAATAATGGATAATATGCAACATTGTTGCAAAATATATATAATTTGTGTATGTGTAAGAGAAGAATCTTATGGACCATTAAACTGATTTATTACCTACATTTTTTGACTCTAGTTAAAAGATACCTTTTCTTCCTTTTCTGTATCAGACATGTTTCTTATAACAGAATAGAAAGCATAGCTGTTAGAATCTTTCATTTGCTACATTAAACACATTTATGTTTCTGTCCACCAAAGACTTTCACATTCTGTACTTTCTCAGAAGATTGACATTATTTCCCAGAGTTCTAAACCTGATTTTGTTTTTGTTAGACTCTACCAGACAGGTAATATTTGAAACTACTGTTAGAGTTAAAATGTAATTGAATAAATTTAACTCATTACAATATCTGACTGCCTTCTTGGAATCTTACTGTTTGAATCCTCTAAAATCCTTAACTCTTTATTACAAGGTATACATTTAACTTATATGTAGGAATGATGATAAAGAAGACAAAGTTCTGAGAAGTTGTTGACTATATCATATTAAGTCATTAGTCTCATGACAATATCTTATTTATTAGATCACTTGAAACACCCTCTAGTTGATTTGTAGACAGGTATATTGTAAGCTGAGTCAATGGTAGAATTTGTGGCTGTAAGCACTGTTGTTTGGGGATGGAAGATGGGGCAGAGTGAAAGTAGGCATGAGAATACAATACATTACATTTATATGTATTGGGTTTCTACCTTTTCTGATTATTCAGGGTAATTTTTTTTTTTTAAGATTTATTTATACAAGCACTGGGTACAGTCAGAAGCACGGGAGGGTGAGAGAATTCATCAGAGCCAGAGTGGGGAACAGAACAGGCAGACTGATGAAATACACTGCTGAGGGGAGCAGCAGGTGTGGTAGGAGAGGTCTGCACACCATGTGGGACCCTCACCAGAGGCCAGGGATTGAACCGGCACTGCAGAGGCTGCGGGCAGCCTTGCAGCCCAGCGCTCAACTGCTGCGCCACCAGGGGATGCCCTCCAGGGTAAATATTTTTTCATGTTTTCTTTTCTTGCAACAAGCACAAAATATATCCAAATCTTTGTATTTTTAATAGACATATGGAGTTAATATTAGATTTTATGGCACTTTAAGATAGGGTGCTTAACTAATAATCAAAAAAGAATGTACATATGTTAAAATAAAATATCAATTATTCACAATATACATTGATAGAATGTGCAAATAGAAAAGTCTTCATTTAAGAGTTTAACAATTTTGCTAAGCTTCATGTTGTCAAAATTTCCATTTATATTTCATCCAAGGTGTTTCTACCTGAAGATAATATTATTTTAATTTTCTGTGTGAAATATATGTCCTAAGTAAGTTAAACATATTTAAGGGAAAAAAATCTAAGCGGGTATATTTAATAGTAGTCAATAATCACCTGTAAGAGATTAACAAAAATAAATAATTAACATTCTTCAGTAGAATAGTAATCCTAAAATTGTTATAACTCACCAGTTAGAAGACCACCTTGCAAAGTAAAATTGGTTTTAATTATATTTATTTAAAAAAACTTTTACTGCTTGTAGTGATTATGAATACTGTGTTCTATATGGGTGGTTGAGAATTTAGAAAATGTGAGTGATTGTGAAAAATTCCTAGAAAGTGAAAAGACTGATTTTAAGTCATAACTGAAATACTAGCACAAATAAGATATATATGTATCTTCATATTGAAAATGATGGGAGGCAGTATTTATTTTATTTGCACTATAACTGCATGCCAAATGATCAATCTTACTTCCCTTAGGATTCCTGCTAGAATAAGTAGGTAGCATTTATAGTTCTTTGCAAACAAGTAATATCAATTAGCAAATTGACTTTGATGGCTGCCATCCTTGAAAATGATATGGCACATCCCCTGAAGGAATATGGTATTTGTGAAGATTTCAAATGTGACATGAACATCAAGGATTCTCATTTTCTTAGAATAAGGGCAATGGAATATCACATCTTTAGCCATATGTGGGTAAAAAAACACAATGAATTAGGAGTCATAGGAACTTTCTACTTGCATTTTAGGTGAAGATTCATATAGCAGCATACCATTTTTTGTTCTCATTGCTTCTCATTTTCTTATCTGATTAGTGTTCACAATGTAGTTTTCCTTCTCTTCTGACCATCTCATTGATCAACCAACATGAATACTTGATGATACTTAATGTGAACTCTATTGTACTTTGTACACCTCCCCTCATGTAGGAAATAAAGATATTTTGCTATCCTTAGAACAGAGTTGAAGATTGTCTTCTAGTGATAAAAAAAAAATTCTCTTTTCAAAATAAGTTATTTATTAAATGACCAAATAAGTTCTTAAAACTATTCACATATCATAATTGCAGCAACAGAAATGTCATATGTACTTGTTTGTATTTAAATTTTTTTTGTTAGCTAGAGAAAGAGCAATTGGTAATTCCCTTCTTGTCTCAAAGAGGATACTGGTTTTCCAATTAATAGCTATATTGTCTCAGTAGCCAATAATCCTGCCATTTTCTTATTTTTTTAAAGATTTATTTATTTATACATACAAGAACTGGGGTATAGGCCAGAGGTATGGGGGTGAGGGGTCAGAGGATTCACCAGAGACAGAGTAGGGAGCATAACAAGTGGATCTACTAAAATACACTGCTGAGGGAAGCAGCAGGTGAGATAAGAGAGGTCTGCTGTGCCATGTGGGTTAGCTTCCTGGCCTGGGATGGAACTCATGCCACAGTGGCTGGCAATAGCTTCATAGAGTTGAGACTTAACCCCTGCACCTCCAGGGAGGCCTCAAACCTGCCATTCTTGACATTAATATTTCTTCATGTCATCAGATAGTTCACCCATGGGCAAGGCAACCTATTCTTGCTAATTGTATTCACTTCAAAGAATTTGACCTATCGGTCCACATTGGGTTTGATGGAGGTCATTTTCAAGAATTACATTTGTTTTGACAGTGTATTTAGAAGATGAAAAGCTTAACAATTAATAGATTTCCTGGGTAAGAGTTCACTTTTAAGCATAGCTTTTAGAGGAAAGGTTGTAATATGTTTCCTCTGTTCACCCACCCTTCTTGATCTTCATGAAACAGCTTCCTTCAGAAGAAATTATTCGAGTGTCTAACCTGCACCCTTTACACAGGAATCTATGCCAAGTCACAGTTTTTTTTTTTCCCTTTTAATAATTCTACTCTTATGCATTCCTTTATCACATTGAGTTTGCCCTTGGTATAGATGGCAAGGCTCTTAGTGAGAGTTTAATTATAGCCATTTAGAGACAACTTAAAAACTCCTGTCTAATTTACTGCAATTCTAAAGTAGAGTCTGGATGAAAGTTTGAAAGTTTTAAAACTACTAATAGATAAGATGCTTACAGGGAGGTTTGTACATTTTGAAATTCTTCTCAAGGAGAAATGAAAGAATCAAGAGACTCTCTCATAATTAAAGTCACATGAACGTTCCAAGCCTAAAACTTTAACTCCTTTACTTGTGTAGTAGCATTTAATAACTTGACTAGCTTTGTTTTTCTGTGATGGCCTTTTAAGATCTTTTGTTATACTTTTCATTTACAGTATGTTTTTCTTGTGCTTTTCCTTTTTCTGAGAAAGCTGCTCTGTCATAAAAGTTCATTATTATTTACTGTTTGTACTAAAATTAAACCTTCTGAAGTCTGACAGAAAGAAAATCATCTTGAATCATTTTAACTCTAATGGAAACCACTTCAAGTGTATATGATAGGTTTTATAAACTGAAAACTTCTCTTACTATTTCAAAGCAGTCACACATTTTAATCGAATATTTTACGACACTATGAAATAATGTCACTATGAAAAAAGAAATATATACCCAAATATTTGTCCTGTATGTTCATTGTCAAATGTTGAGGTTCTAGTTTTCCCATAATGAATTCTAGTCTTTTATAAATTATAAGTTGTAACTTTGTCTTCTGTAGAACAGAAAGGTAAAGAATTCAGTTAATGAATGAAGACCCTATCCCCAAGACAGAGGCCACTGCCAAAACAATGGACTTCATTGAGAAGGAGAAATATTTTAAACATTATTTACAAAATACAATTGCAAATCTATTTTTTTTAATTTTACATATTTTCAATAGTTATTTTAATTGATTTTTTTATGTTGTACTTTTTTCTTACATCCTTGTTAATTTTTTGACAGTGTAGGATTGATCCTCTCAGGTATTGTCACCATAGTTCTTCTACCACCAAAGTACCCATAGTCCATCACCATAATCTACTGTGCCCACTTCTCCACCCCAGTTTTCTCCTCTCCTCCTCTCCCTCCACCTTCCCCTTCCCTCCTGGATGCCTCAGATCTACGGTCAGCTTTGAAGATTTGTCTTTGACCCTTTGTTTTTTTTTTTCTATATTCACAAAACCAATTCTTCAAAAAATAATTTTCTTTTTTTGTAGATGTAGCAATGGAGTAAAATAGATATTATTGCAGGCCTGTGCACACTGATAGAAATACTTCTTTCTATTTCTCTTACTGAAGACTGACGTGAATATTTTTTCTCAACTTGAATCAAGGTTACATTTCTGGGTCCCAAAAAGAAAAACAGATAATATATCTTATAGACCATGGAGGAAAATGTGATTTTCTTCCTCAGAAAAACCACAGTCCTTCTCCATCTTTGCCCCCCTGCAATATGTGTCACCCACTATATGTATTACAATGTCAATTTGCTCTGGAGGTTTGCATTGTTTATCTCTTATCATTTCCCAAGTTTCTCAGATTGTTTACAGTTGTTTCAGTGTACAGTTTAATGAAATTCCTGAAATAAGAAGAGAATATGTTATACCTTCAGAAAACAATGGAATGGACAAGGGAATTTTTTAGATTTTTGCCTTGAAATTTTATTTATTTTTTTTAAAGATTTATTTTTTTTATTTATACAAGCACTGGGTACAGTCAGAAGTGCAGGAGGGTGAGATAATTCACCAGAGCGGGGAGCAGAGCAGGCAGAAGGACTGAAGTACACTGCTGAGGGGAGCAGCGGGCGGCAGGAGAGGTCTGCACGCCATGTGGGACCCTCCTCCGGTGGCCGGGGAGCAGCCAGGGATCAAACCGGCGCTGCAGAGGCTGTGGTCAGCTTCGCAACCCAGCGCTCAACCAATGCACCACTGGGGAGGCCCTGCCTTGAAATTTTAAACAAAAAGCTATCATTTAGTTTGATGCTGACTCGCTATTCCAGTATTAGCAAACTAAGTTTCATAGACCCATTAATTCATGAAGCCCAACAAATTACTCAGGATTAATATCTAAAGGCTGTTCTAAATTGCTTTCTGGCAAAATAATCGATTTTAGAGTTGTATATGTTTTTGACATGCTATATCTGAAACTCTAATCTCAATCATGTGTTTAGATGACTTCTGGTTTCACTACATTCATATATACTGTAGGTGTAATCCTTCTTGATTAATCATTTTCTTCCACTATACCGGTTAGAAGCAGCCTAATTTTGTGTTTTGTTCTTTTTAAGCCAAGGTCATTTCTTCCAATCATTCAGAATTTGTTTCTTATCAAATAGAAATACTTGCATTTCTCCTTTTAAAGAAATAACTCTGGAAAGTTCATTGCCTGCATCAGTTTTATGACGCAGTTTTTTGGTTTATGTTGCATTTCTCCAAGTAGATTTTCCTTTTTTTCTTCTCTTTTACCTCACACACCTCAAATTCCCCTACTCACACACCTCAAATTCCACCTCCTCTTCTTCCACTTCTGCAAAGCAACCATGGCACAGTCAGATGCATTGTCCCTGAACCTATACACAGCACTCTCATCTGCAGGGATGAATCTCTGTGTCATCATGTAATAAAGACAAAACCCGCTGGCCATATCTATTACCCAAATCCTGCCTCTCCATGCCATCCACCTATGTATCAGTGACATGATTCTACCTTTTAGCTATTAAACAAAGATTTATTAAACCAGTTATTTGTGCCTGAAGAGTAAGGATTCATTAATAGGGCACCTAATTACATTAAAATAGTATGTTGACATCTGTCCTAACGACAACACTACTACCAGAGTAATGAGCAATGGAGGGCCCATACCTCTTTGACTCAAAAATTTGTAAGCATTAACTTGGTCTATGATCTCCTACATCAGCCTCTCTCATACTTTCTTTCACTCATATATATGCATAATGATCATCAAATGCAAGAACCTGCCATGTGCAATTCTTGCCTCTCAAGAAACATCAGTTAGGGAGAGAAAGGGGTAACATGGCACTAATTTATTTTAAATATATATTATATATATATATTTAAAAACTATGTATATATATATATATGTATGTATTTAAAAGCTTTTGTCTTTTAATAGTAGCACATTCCTTGTAATACTAACAAGATCGCTCATGTCACACCACTGTTGAAAGCCATCGCACTTACACTCTGCAATACTTTTTGTAAGTCATGCTCACCTGTCCACCCTTTTCACATTCTCCAGTGATGTGCAGCACATGGTGGGACAGATGGCCAGAGAGAGGTGTGTTATCTGTGCTCATGCAGCAGTTTCTCTGTGCACCTTTACCATTAGCATATGACTCGTCTTCCCTTATTTTCTTCATATCGCTAGTGGTAGGTGAGCTGGTCACATCTGCTGTACAGATTGTTGGAACCCTTGCTGTTAAAAAATTAGGTAGGGATTGCCTATACAGTGGAAAATTCTAAGTGTTGGTTTCTGCATGGTTTCCCGTGAGAAGCAAAGGCCACATATTGACAGCTTGAAGGTGACTTGCCTGGTGAACTTTTGTCATCTTCCTAATTTAGCAGCAAACTGCTGGTTCACAGAACTGAATGACCTACAATCTTTTCTTTATTTTAAGACCTCTAAAATTCCTAAAATCATGCATAAGCCTTGACTATGAATGAGATAATAAAACCTAAGCTAGAATTCTTACATGTAAACATTCCATTGCCTAATACACAAGTTTGAAAGGCTGCAGAAATTCCAGCTATCCTACATCTTTCCTCTTCAATAACATTTAATAAATACTATTAAGGAACAAAGGATAAGAGGAAGATACAATATAATACCTCTTAATCTCAAGAGATCTCAAGTGTATTTGAAAAAAATGAAAACCCATAACTCTGGGGCCTCCCGGTGGCACAAGGGGTTAAGATGCAATCTATGAAGCTGTCCACAGCCACTGCAACATGAGTTTGATCCCCGGCCACATGGCACAGCAGACTTCTCCTGTCTTCTCTATTGTTCCCATCAGCAATGTACTGAAATACAGCCAGTCTGTCTTTTCTGTTCCCCACTCTGTCTCTGGTGAATCCTGTCACCCCCACCCCAAACCACTGGCCTGTATCCCAGTTCTTATATGCATAAATAAATAAATCTAAAAAAAAAGAAAAAGAAAACCCATAACTTTGAAGTATGTGTTGTGGTTGGGGTGGGGGTGGAGAGAGAATATGCCTTTATTTATCTCAAAAATGCAGAACTATATTATACTTGTCAAATATGGTGCTTGAGAGTAATGTTGTGCATGTTTATATTTTTCTCTTTTGGATGGCATGGTATTAAAAATGAATTCTATTTTAATGCCATATTGTGGTTGCATTCAGTGATCACATTAAAATCCACAATACATGGCATTTACTTAATATTCTATTGAAAGCTGATTAATATATACTATTTTGCATTTAATAAAAGTAATATCAAAATTTAGTTTTCTACTGTGTCTGCAAGCCTAAAGCTATGATCATTCTCATTTGCCTTCTGCAAAAATATGAAAGTAATTTCCATATGCCCATTTTGAACCTAGAGAAAATAAAAGTTCTACATAAAAATGCACATCCCTTATATAACAAGGCATTGTTAACATTCTAAAGTCATAGTTATTTAGTGCAGCCCCTAAAAACAGTCCCTCATGCCATTTACAAGTCTTTCACTTAACATTGAAAAAATGCTCCCGCCCATGACTTGATGGCACTTTTGATGGAGTAATTTTGAAAATGTAGAGTAAAAGAAAAACACACACACATGTACAAGCGTTACTTGTCCCAATTGTAAAACACTGTTTTACAGAGAACACAACTTCAGACACAAGGCAAGCATTTCCCCATCCGCAGCTAAGGAACTAACAACTGTAAAATGAACTCAGGATAGATTACATCTCACAAAAACCAGGTCCCAGCCAAGATGGTATAAAAATTTATTACATCTTAGAAATGGTGAACAAAAATAATTCCAGCACAATTCATGTGATTAAATCAATTTCCATTTAAGCACACAGTTTGCACTTCTCTTCATCCTCAGGGCTTTTTAGCCAACTTATTTCTATAATCAATCCTGGAAAGAGGAATAGAAATGTAACCTAGAGTTTCTCTTTGAATGAATTTCTTTTCTCTCTACAATTTAAATTTCTTTGAAAAATATTTTTCAAATAGATTTTAATTTGTTATAATAATGAACAGTATTGTACCTATTGGATCAGCTTGTGACAGAACTGGAGCTACTGCTGAAATATTGACTTTAAGAAGTCATTTGTGATACTACATCTTATAGTACAGAAAAAAAGAAACATTAGGAAGAAAAAAATGAATATTGGCTCAAAATATAAGTTAAAGAAGTGTTAGGCATATAGATATGAGGAGGTAGATAATAAGAATCTTTTCAGTTCTCTCTAAATTGTACAGTCAAATTTTAAGAAAAGATACAGTTGCATCAGTATGTTTTCAAAATATTTCTTAACATATGCCAAGTCACATTTGTTTGTTCTTACAAATCCACTGCTTTATTGAGGGAAGGATAAGATTTCTCTGGCTAATTCCCTCAAAATCTTTTATATCATAAAGTCTAGCAGACTCTGGGATGCATCAGTAGACAACCAGTTTGTTAATTTATATATTGAAGTATGTATATGCCCTGCTTCTTGCATGTGATTTCAGTCTGCGTTTTTTTAAGATTGCAAAATTTTCTAGACTAAAACTATTTTTTTTTTTAATATCCGGATGTAGTGGCTTTTGACATGCGGTCACAGGATCACCTGGGTGCTCTCTCAATGCCTTTTTTTTTTTTTAGGATTACATTTATATTAATCCATGAAAGATTAAAAAGGAAAAAGAAATGGAGCAATACCCTATATAAATTTTCAGTTGCATTGTGTGATTTTCTTTTGTCATTTAAAAGTACTATTCTATGTCTATCTATTTTGAAGTCCTTACTTTACTGCCAAGTAAAATATTTTTATGAAGTTGTATTATAACCATAGGTAATTTTAGTCTTAAGTGTTGTCAATGCAATTATTTAATCACTCTTTGTAGTAGTCACTCAAAATACTAACAATCTTCCTAACTTCTAGAACATTCTTAAAGCAAATGTACTTGAAAAGCATTTGATTTTTTGTTTTTGTTATATTGTCACATTTTCAGCTGTGCTTATTATACAGAAAACCAACATCATCCTTGTTTTCTCACAGTGTAGAAAAGGCAATAAAGCTCTGCTATTACTGATTCACTTCATCACAATATGAAAAAAAAATATATTTTACCAAAAGAGACCACATGATTACTGGGCAGTTAGATTTTTAATTGTGTGAATTAATGTTCTGAAAAATATAATTATTGATGCTTAGGTGATGGATATGATGTGGGTGGCAACACCCATCCACAATGATAGGAACATACACCCCTAAATCATACCCAGTGCTACAAACCAACACTACTCCAAGAAAAATAATATAATAAAAAAGAAAACCATATAAATGAATAAATATTATCAGCTGATAATAATTCAGCAAGACCATGCTTCTTTGTCTTTTAAATTTAACCAGTTTGTTAGAAAATGCCTCGTTTATTAGTCTGCACTTAATCAAATGGAAATTCTTGTCTCATAAGGTGTCAAGGGGTTTGTTTTGTTGATCTAATTTGTGGGTGTAAAGATCCTCTGAAAACCACAATCATACTCCCAAGTATCAGATATTATTAACCCCAAGTTTAGATCATGCAAAGCCTGACTTGAACTTCTCTGAATGAAGGTAAAGGAAAGTGAATAAATTAGCATTTGTTGTTTGGGGGTACTTACCTTTTTTTTTTTAGTGAATATTCATGTCAGCTTTATTCATGAAAGTCTCATAAAGGTAACACCCAAATGTCCAATAACAGATAAGCAGATGAACAAAATGAGATGTATCTCAGCACTAAAAAGAAATAGATAAGTAAGACATATAACAATGTGGGTAGTCGCTAGACAGGATGATCCCTGACCTATGAATCATTTGATAAAGCCAATTAGAGCTCTCAAACAGTGAATTTTGTTATTTAACTGTACTTATCATAGTGTCACTGCTTATTAGTGGGCTTTTCTGTCTCCCCTGCTCGACAGTGGAGGGAAAGTCAGTGTGTGAGCCTTTCTGTGCCCCCAGAGTATGATACAGATCTTGTCCAGAGCAGGAAGACAGATCAGGTGTTTGAATGAGTGAATGAATGTTGCTTGTCAGCACAGCATTCATGGGGAGAATGAAGCTTTTTCACCATAATGGTATAATGGGGGCTCAAATATGTTGTGGTGTGATGAAGTAGTGATGCTGGTAGTGGGGCAGATATATTCCTGGCTCCAAAATCATGAGTTTCAACTTAAGCTATGACCTTTATTCAGACTGTGTTTGCTCTTAAATAATAGTTAGCTCCATTACTATAAATTACCTGACTTTGTTACCTGTGATTTCTTGATATTGCATGTAGTTTAACAAGTGTTGCATGTAGTTTAACAAGTGTTTCCCAACATGGCTATAGTCACCTAATACATGAGAAAAGATACTGCAAGATCAACTTTAAAATCTTGCCATATTGAAGTTGAGAAGTACAGTTCTGTTATTTGTTTACTGATCCTTCTTATTGAAGGCATATTAAAATATACAGGAGTCACCTATAATCAAAGAAAACAGAAGGGCAAAATTACTACGTTTGTTTGTTTTTTTGGTCTTGTTGAAGAAAACAAAGCAATATTAGATTTCAAGAGTAATAAAAAGAGGATGAAGTTTGTAGGAAGTAATGATAACAGGAAACCATTGAATTCTTTGCAAGGATGGGAAAATAAAAATTTCCAGAGCTCTAGGCAAATGTACCTTTTGCTAATTACAGATAACAGTGTTAGGGCTACTTGCATGAATCTTAGTGATCACAATAAGAATATCATTTGTGTGTAGGCACCTGAGTAATAATATGGAATCTTAAAAAGTAGCATAGCTACATCTGGCAAAAACTGACAATTCTGACAAAGTACCTATGGCATTGGCAATGAAATGTCTATTATCATTTACTGACAAGTTAGATATTTTTAATAGGGTTAATGTAAGAGTCAGCACTCTATTAATCCCCAAATGTCTGGTTTTAGAATATTCCTAAGTAATACTTAGCAATTTAAATCTGTTAAATTGTCAGTGCTTTTGTGAAGTGGCAGCACAGTGTACAGGAACAGGACCAACTGGCTGAGAGCATTTGGACAAATCCTTTTATGTCTCTGGGTCTAATTGTCCTCAATGTGAACATTAGCTGTGATGATCTCTGAGCATTCTTTCAGTTCTAAACTACTCTGACCTGTCTGTCCTCATCAAAGAAATATATTGTGTTGCTCAGCAAGAAATATACTCTGTTTTATAGATATATGCCCTCCAGTTAGAGACAGTTTAGATTTAGAAGATGAAATGCCATGTAGGTGTGATCTTTCTCTAAACCACCTGAGTACATTTTGAGAAGTGGAAGCTTGGTCAAACGGTTTAAGAGAAAATGCCTGGTCACAGGAGCTAGAGAGAATTGGCTGGAAACACACCCACCATTTACTACTTGTGTGCTTTGGAGCAAATTACTTACAGTGTCCTCATCTAAAAAATGAGGATAAAAATCTATCTTCTCGAATTGTTGTGAAAACGGAATAAAATAAAATGTGTAAAGTGCTGAGCTCAGAGATGAAAGCTGCTGTTCCCTCTCTCCCCAGCTTCCTGTCAGCTGCAATCTAAATGAAGGAGAATTCCCTAATCAAATTCTAAAAGTAGTATTATTCCATCACTTTTAGTTCTTCCTAATGCTGGTTTTTCCTATCTCCTTTTTATATTCTGTCAAATTCATGTAAGTCCCTTGTTTCCTTACCATTCCTTCCTTTCTGTTGCTTTGTAGAAAATGTACATGAAAGATCAACACTCGTTAATGATGTGTAGCAAGGAGAAAATAAGTGTTGGATATTAACAAAATTCATTGTAATAATGTAAATACACTGACCTGGTAAATGAGCCCAAACTTCAGAGTCTAAATCATTTAGTTTGTTCTCAGCACTGACCACAATGCCCCACATGAGTCTGGCAACTAATAATGGTCTCAGCCTGCCTTTGACAGTCTCTAGCAATCCTCTCTGCAGCAATTAACCTAGAAATTGCTATCATTGTTTACACAAAACCCATCAAGGAGGTCAGCGGATGATAATAACATTTGCCTTTCTTGTAGTCCAAGCACTAATAAATGCATTATTTAAACCCATAATAATCCCAGGAGATAAGCAGGTGTTATTATTTATGAATTGTTTGTTTTAATTGAGTCACTAAGTGACTTTTTCAAGTCTTATAAATAGGAAGTGTCAGAAGCCAGGACTGGAAGTTAGACCTCCTATTGTTATTGCATTATTCCCATACTCACACATGGGAACTCTTTGAAAACCTTTCCTCTACAAGTTCCAATAATTAATTTCACCCATCAGTTAAAATAGGACCACCTACTCTTACAGAACAAGTTGTTTCTGCCTTGTTCATATTGCTTATAAGTATGTGCTGGTACTTTTCAAGGCTTTTTCTACTTGGCATTCTCTTTTCACTATGCACTCTATTGAAGGCATAATTCTGATTAAATATACATGAACTGAAATGTAACAAAGTTTGTTTTTCTTTTCTTGTGCTATTTCTTTCCTTCCTTATTCTACCTTTTTAAGTTAAAAGAAGGGAGATAAATACATGTGACAAAATATTTACTATCATAAATATCTTTTGTGTCCTAGGAAGTATATTCACATTGTACAATCTCCAGAACATTTTCATCTTGTGAAATTGAAATTCTATACCCATTAAATACAACTTCCAATTTCTTGCCACTTTAAGCAACTAGCAACTACCATTCTACTTTCTGTTTCTTTAAGTTTGACTGCTCTTTATCCCTCATGTAAGTGAAGGTCTGCGGTATTTGTTTTAGGTGACTGGTTTATTTCAGTTAGCACAACGTCCTCAAGATCCATACATATATGTACCCTGTGTCAGAATTTTCCTTTTTATGATTGAATAGTATCCCATTGTACATATATGCTATCTTTTTTTTTCACCCATTTATCTGTCAATGGATATTTGGGTTGTTTCCACTCTTTGGTTATTAAAATAATTCTGCTATAAACATGCATGTACAGTGTAGGGTAAAGAAAATATCAGGCTTTACTGCCCTTCCGCCATCAGGATAGATGATGGATCCTTGTCCTGAATGCATGCCTGATGGCGGGCACCTGGAATAGGGTGTGGGCATAGGTAGATGGGATTCAGCTGAGCTAAGACTGTGCTTTTTAAGGGCGGCGTCACGAGGATGCTAGTAGCAGCACCGGTAGCAGCAGTAGAAGCCGAAGTAGAAGCCGAAAGAGAAGCCGAGAAGCAGCAGAACGAACGCTAGAGAGACCAGATAGAGTGAAGACTTGCACCCCTGCCCGCCATATGCCTGGTGAACCCCAAATAAAAAACCTGCAAAACTACTGAGGACTCTGACTCCTCCTTTGCCCGGTCTGCATGGGATCAGAAAACCTGCACCGCATCCAGTCCTGCCTCTACAATTGGCGTAAGTTGGCAAGATCCATGCAGACGGGTATTGGAGCCCTCCAAAGACCTGGAGGGACTAAGGAGAACAGACTGTGTGTGCCTGTGATGACGCTGGAGGCGCCATGGCGGCACAGAAGGTAGATACGGTCCGGAGCTGTGGGATGAGACCTCGCATGGAGGAGACGCCCGAGAGGACCAGCCAACGACACAGGAAAGGACCAGCCACCAACACCGACCGGAAAGGACCAGCCAATGACCCCTGAGGCAGCAGGCCGCTGCTGACGCAGGGAGATGCCAATGGACATGGACTGATATAAACTTGGACTGACAATCCTGCCAGAAGGCGGAGGACGTTGGCAGGTTATGTTTTTTTTTGAGAATCGGGGGGTGGCCAGTGGGCCTTGATGGCCAAAAGCAGCCTGTGCATGCCCAGCAGCCAGGTGGAGGGGACAAGCCAACTAAGAAGGCAAAAGCTGGTACTGATGCTAAGTTGAGAAGCCCTAAGCGGCTGTTAAGCAGCCTGGGTATGCTGAAGCCCTGTGAGTCTCGTAAAATCACCTGTGGGTGCTCATTCTTGAGTGAGGGTGAGGAGCTGAGGAACCTGTCCTTGGGGGACGGGTGGGGAACGTGGCTTGGGGTGGAGCCCAAGCCAAATGTAGAGTTTGGATCCCCAACCCATGTGCTTGTGCAGTGGGTTGGCCTGAATGCAGGGGTCTGTGAGTCTCATGGGTGGCCATGAAGGCCGAGTGTTGGAGCGACTGCAGACAGAAACCCTGAGGATTGGCGATTACCCCCAACAGAATAAAATTGCCAATCCCAGAGCTAGTGCATCCTGGGGGTGGATGCTGTGTGTGGCTTGTAGCCGAGACTACAGCCAGAGAAGGCCAGGAAGCCTGAAGGCTCCTGGTGTGATATAGTAGATGCCGAGAGTGATTCCCCTCCATCGTATGAGCAGTGCCTTCGGCAGCAGATTTGGTGGCTCATCTGCTGGTACCAATAATTGTCTTTTGCACTTGGTTGGTGCCCTGCTTGGACTTATTCGTGTTCTGTTGTATTTTGTTATATTTGATGTAATTGCTTTTGTGGGCCATGGCTGCATTGTTTGTTTGCTTAGAAAATTGTATAGACTGTATTGTATAGACTGTATGGCAGAAAACCCTGAGGGGGTGGACTGTAGGGTAAAGAAAATGTCAGGCTTTTCTGCCCTTCCGCCATCAGGATAGATGATGGATCCTTGTCCTGAATGCATGCCTGATGGCGGCCACCTGGAATAGTGTGTGGGCATAGGTAGATGGGATTCAGCTGAGCTAAGACTGTGCTTTTAAGGGTGGCGTCATGGGGATGCTAGTAGCAGCACCGGTAGCAGCAGTAGAAAGAGAAGCCGAGAAGCAGCAGAATGAACGCTAGAGAGCCCAGATAGAGTGAAGACTTGCTGGGGGCTGGGAGGCCTGCCAGCCTCCCAGCCCCCCAGCCAGCACCCCTGCCTGCCATATGCCTGGTGAACCCCAAATAAAAAACCTGCAAAACTACTGAGGACTCTGACTCCTCCTTTACCCGGTCTGCATGGGATCAGAAAACCTGCACCACGTCCAGTCCTGCCTCTACATACAGCTATCTCTGTAAGGCCCTATTTTAAATTCTTTTGGATATATACTCAGAAGTGATATTGCTAGGTTTATATCTTCATTCTCACTTTTATTACTTGAAGAACAAACATACTGTTTTCCATAACAGTCATGTCAACCATCGATCGTGTAAGAGCTCCTAAAAACAGGCTAAATTAGAGTCAGTAGGGCTTTCTCTCTGATATGTGTCTTCTTTGCATTCATTCACTGAGAATGTTTTACATATTCTATCTCTTCAACATGCCCTGATGTTATCATGCTTACAACCCAAATTAACTTACATCCAAGTAATTGTAATTATGTGCTTAGGGACTTGTCTTGCCAAACGTTTTTTCCTCCCTCCAGTGTGTTTTTAATTCTTGATTGATAATGTTTTTATAATATAGATTTGATGCTGTCATTTTTTTACTTTATTTAAATATCTTCCCATTCTTTGTCTACTGTATAAATCAAAATGGTTAGTCTGATGATCAAGATTGCCATCATTTTAACCTCTTATCTAATCTGGTTTCCAATATTTCCTTATAACAAGACTGGGAGCTAGCCAGGTTGAATCATCTGCAGATATTTCCTGTTTCTGATCACCCTGCCTGTTTATATGATGTTCACCATCTAGAGTGTTTTTAAACATACTTTCTTTCTCTTCCAAATTCTTTATGTCCTTCAAACTCCAGCTAAAATTCTAAAACCATCCCTGATCCCATGATTTTATACAACCTCTCCAAGCCCAGGATCCCGATAGCACTATATTGATTTTTCTTCTATGGCATTTATTACTATCTATCATGTACAATAGTTATTTATGTACCTGAAATTTCATAAAAAATTTAGTTTCCAAACTACAGCTGGAGGGAAGATATGCTTGTGTTTTCATCTTTTCCAGTACATAACAGTACTTTGCACACAATTAGCAATCGATACATATGTTTTGAGGAAATGAATCAACAGGAAAATTAACATAAGTATTGTGAAATGTGACAGACACAGTTTCTTCAGATTCTTGAAGGTGGTGAATGTTTTATGTTTGTTAAGCAGAGAGAAAGCAGGAAAAGTTCTATTCAAACAGGGCTGCATTTGAACCTAAAATTGCAAATCTTTTAAGTTGAAGTACTTGCAAATTTTCTTTGTAGATTGGAGGACATCTTTGCTATCATATCAACCCAAAAGTTTAGCTTCTGAAAAATATCTTTGCAGAAAATTGTAAATAACCATAGTAGGATTTTATTTGAGTGTGATGCATTATTTTATCATATGATTAACATCCTGTTTGCTTTAAAATACTTAGTAATTTTTTTACATTCATTACCCTGAAAACTTAAAATTAGCTTACTTTAAAAATATTTTAAGGACTCCCTTAATTTGTTAGATTTTTCAAGTCATATGTCCATGCTATTTCTGGAGAATTAAGATATTGGGCCAAAAATATATCTCCTTTGAAAGGTAAATGAAGTTTTTACTGTACAGAGTTTACATAAAATCAGGTAAATATTCTGTGTGGTTTGAGTAATAAAAATGAGTGATCTTCAAATGCCCAATAAAATCTCAAAATCATGTTGCAATGATAAGCTAACTGAAAAGCCACTAAACTAAATCCCTCACTTTCACTGTGTTGATTGAATTTGTTACTTAGAGATGCCCCTTCAAAATTAATAACCTGGAAAAAAGTGATTCATCAAAGATTTTCTCAAACACAGAAATTTCTCCATTTCTGTGTTATTTTTGAACTCACAATATTACATTTAAAAAAAATGATTCTGTAACATCAGGAAAGATGGTTTTATCATTAAAAGGGAACTTTTAAGATTTTCTTCAAAGCTCATAAAGTTATAATCAACTTTATCACTTTATAGAAGCAGGAAAATATTATTTTGTGAATTTACTCATTCCCAGAAGTTTAAAAGTCATATCTGGAAAATGTGGTTCTAATTCATAAATTCATAGAAATAGTGAGTTATGAGAAAAAATGTTCAGGACACATTAAAAATATCAAGGAAGACTTCATTCAAGACTATTGCAATAGAATAGAAAGTTGAACTTCCTTTTATGAAACAAAAATGGTGAAGGATTGAGCAAATGGAAAAGTATGAGGCATTTAGAGAAGGGTTGGTCTAAATGTTTAGTTCACTTATATTTACTAATTCCCCCTTATCCAAGCTAGACTCCTGACCCACCCAGAGGAACTTGAAGGTAGAGGCTCTATCTTCCTTAATAATTTAATTTCAAAGAGATGGCTCCCAGGTCCTAGAGAAAGACATTCCTATGTTGTAGAAGATGTTTATATCAAAAAAGTAGAGAAAGAATTTACTATTATGTTATCTAAAGTAAATGCCTGAAGGAAAAAGGTCAGAAGTCTAGAATTAGGAAGAAACCTGTCTAAAGTTTAGTCAAGCTGAGGAATGTTAAGGTCTTTATGGTTCCCATAGCTATTTTCCATTTATACTGTCACATACTTTGCAAAACTTTTAAATTTTGTCTTTGCTAAATTATTGCTGGATTGATTCTGATCCAATATGTTACAGGGATTCTTTTTAAAGGAGGGTGGGTCTTCCATTGCACTTTGGGGAAAGCTAATTTTTAATACTTTTGACAAATCTAATGTCATATCCAGAGGATTATAAATAGAAAAATTTTAGACCTTTTTGTCAATTTTCAAATACTAGTCTTCATTAATAAAGAAAACATTTTATTTTTTGCTTGATTGCTCCCAAACAAATCCTAGTCTATGCCATGATCACTTGTTAATTCAAAAAGAACTACTGTCATTCTAAGTATCTAAGTTCATGATCTATGACTAATGAGTTTCTCTATATTTTTCTAGACAGAAGTATTTCAAATAACTTTTTCAAAAAATAAGTTACTGTACTTTTCTAAAATAACATGCGGCATGTTATTTAAAAACTAAAATGATCAGCAAAGAGTACAAGAAAGTAGGAAACTATTCTTCAAGAAACTGAAATTTTATTAAAGATAAAAATGGACAGCTGAAGTTTCTTATCAGCTCAGAATCCCAGTTAAATAAAAATCTGATCTGATTCTAATTTTATCTTTTAAACTAATTATAGAAGACAAAATTGTGTTCGGTATAAAGTAGCATGTCAAAGAAATACAGATAAACCTTTTAATATTCCTGATTTATACTAAATAAAGTGAATTAGCAAGTAAGTACAGTGTACAAATTTAACCACATATTCTTCTTAGATACCCATCAAAGTATCTACATAGTTGCAGAAAAGGGCACAGATGTTCACCCTAAAAAAACCTGTAATTAAGACACATTTACACTTTGCAGATGCAGCCTTTTCTAAAGACTACTAAGTACTCTTTGTAAACACACCCAAACCAAAGAAAAAATCATTTTGAACTTTCTTAGTTTAACAAGTAAAACAAAATAGGAATTCAAATCATAAAAATGTAACAGTTTAATTAATCTTTTACTCTCCAGCCACATACAATCTACAGGATATGTTGAGTTTAAATTCATAATATTTAATGATATTTTCCAGACACTGTTTATGAAATTTACCAGGAATATTTATGTCATTCATATATAATGTAAAATAGAGGTATCGTTAATTTTAGTAAATCCAATATAAACTGATATCTTAGCACTAAAAGAAATTAGCAATCACCTATTGAAAGAAAAAGCAAGATTATCTTAAAGTTTTGTTGTGATAATATATTCAATAACTCAGGCACATATTTTGATTTTATGTTGAAGATATTGGAAAATTATTCTAGAAACATCCATTAGTGAAAGATAGATTTATGTTGCATGAAAATTTTAATTCATTTATTAATGTTAACAAAGACATCAAGGCTCACTATGTGTTCTAGAAAAGTTAAATTTAGTTGTTATATTTACAATAAAGCGTTCATTACATTTTCTTTCCTTTTTAAACTAAATTCTGTATACTTACTCTATTTTTGGCTCAAATATTTATTTGTCATTTAAATTTCTCAATTAAATCTTAATTTAAATATTCAATTTGCATTTCAAAATGTATTTACATCTTGACATCTTGATTACACCTTAAAACATGTAGAGTTTAATATAACTTTTAAGGATTGCGTGGAAGTTGTACAAATATAGAATTCATTTATTGGGTTATATCCTGAAGGTTATTAAATGTTTCAACATTAAATAATTGTTTCTTGTCTTTTAGACATTGTGGCCTCTGTTCTATTTTGTATGGACATAGTTTCTGTTTCATTTATCACTTTAAACATGTTTGCTTGGCATTTCAAAATATGCTTTCTTAAAAATGAATCAATATTTGCTTACTTTTGAACTGTTTTTCAATGAACGGATACACAATAGAAAAGTAAAATATTAGGTGAAAAAAAAATGGATGGTTGACCTATGCAATATTTGTTTAATGATGGTTTGGTGTGAGTAGATATATGAATTATAATGAAAAAAATAGAAGTTGCTAATCAGTTGTCCAAAAATAGTGAAAATAAGTTCAATTGTACATTATGTGCAATAACAACAGTACAAATAAGTGTGATTAGTGTTGAACCTCATTAAACATAACTGCAGGTTATGAAAATGGCTGTGATTTAATGGGTATATCATATTTGAAGTGGATTATGTTGATGGACAGTTTTGAGTTGCAATATTTTTATCATACAACTTAAAAATAATTTAGGGTGAACAAGTTAATTTTATTTTAATTGCATACACTATCTAAGCACATTGTATTATAATGGAATCAATTATTTTTGACCCTGTACTATTTTTATCAGCTTTTATTTGATAGTTACTTGATGTCTTGGAGCTTTGAACACATTTATTCTAAGAACTGTGCAATGTTCTATGAGAAACTATTAAAAGCATGACATCTTCACTTCCCACTAGGAAACTGCAATTAAATTAAGTAAATAATATAATCATACATAAATATTTAAAAAATAGCCAAGATAATAATAAAAAATCTTGCAGCTCATGACTAGTCTAAAAATAATAAATGCTATTCAGAATTCTTAAAAAAGAGAAAAATCACTATAGGCTGGTGTTGTTTGACAAAATGTTGGAGTCTGAACCTGAGTTAGGGTGAGTTGAAAAATATTGTAATGGAAGAGAAACATACTAAAAATTATAAATAAAAGGTTATTTGAGTCAAAAAATTTAGGCAACATGTTTACTTCATGGAACTAATCCGTTAGCATTAGATGACACAGCAATGGAATGATTATAATTAGGAACTAAACTGTCTATGAAATTGAAAGGATCCTTGAAAATTACCCAGGGTTTGGTTTTATTTTTAGAAATTTGGGTTAAGGGCTATGAAATTTACACTTGGAGGAGTTCCCAGGGGATGTATGCATCTCCAGTGATGACTTCAGTGAGACTCTAGCTTCCTCCTCTCTGCCTCCTGATGGTGCTTCCTTGATGCAGCCTCACATGAAACAGCATCTGCATCATGAGGCTCTCTTCTGCCTGCTGCGGCTCCCTGGGCTCTTTGACTTTAAATGTCTGGGTCTTTCCAGATTCATTTTTTTTTTAAGATCTATTTATCTATGCATGTAAGAGCTGGGGTCTAGGCCAGGTGTGCAGAGAGGTAAAGGGATTCACCAGAGAGAGTGTTAGGAACAGAACAGGCAGACTGATTGAAATACACTGTTGAGAGGGGCAGCAGGCAAGACATGAGAGGCCTGCTGAGCCATGTGGGTCAGCTCCCTGGCTGGGGATCAAATTCATGCTGTACTGGCTGCCAGTAGCTTGATAATGCTGAGATTTAACCCCTTGCACCATCAGGAAGGCCCTCTTTGCAGATTCTTGCTTTAACTTCCCTGTGTTTTTGGAAAAGTCCAGCATTTACAAAAAAGCACTGCAACTGAGGGTTTGAGGGTAAATTCTTATCCATAGCCTCTCCTGGTCTTAGGGTAAAAGCCTACTTCCCATTAGCAGGTTGCTTCACTTAATGCTCTCACATTGCCAGGATCATGCCTTTTGGGAAATGCCCAGTCTGTCCCACCCCAGAGCTGCCAGCATGGCATGAGGGCAAAGTGCCAGGTGAGGGCAAATGTGTCTCTGCTTCTGTGAGAGCCTGGTAATCTGCATTTTTTTTAAATCTCGCCTTTTTTATATAACCCTGAAGATATGACCCTCACATTCATATTCTAAAGATTAAAACAAGATCTCATGTTGTAAATTTGTCACAACTGTTTGCCTCATATTGTTCATTCTATTCTTTTTCCACTACTCACCCTCTGACCCTTTCTCCATTCCCCATTTCTCTTAACTTCATTTCTATTATCAAGGTCTGTTTCCAGTTATTTTGCTTTGTCAGTTCATCTGCTTTGATTCCTTATTTTAATCACATATGTGGAATTGCCCAATATTTGTCTTTATATATTTTGCTACATATAATGCCCTTGAGCGCCTTCCATTTTGGTGTGATAATTTTTCATCTTTCTTAGCTGAATAGTATTCCAACCTTTGGATATACCAATTTTTAAAAAAAAAAAATAATGTTTATGTTAATTTTTTCTTACATCATTGTAGTGACCATAATTTTCATGTTACCTTATCATCCATGAACCATCATCATATTCTCTTGCATTCTTCCTCCCCTGTTTTGCCCCCCTCCTGTGCCCTCCTTTGCTCTATGCCCAGTTCTGTGGTCACCTTGCTAGTTTGGACATTTTCTTGACCTTTCATTTGGTTTCTCTATGTTCCACATATATGTGAGGCCATCCAGTATTTATCTTTTTCCTTCTGATTAATTTTGGTAGCATAATCCCTTCCAGCTCCACCCATGTTGTTGCAAATGGCATGAGTTTGTCTTTTTTGATCACTGAATAATATTCCATTGTATAAATATACCACACTTTTTTATCCATTCTTCTTAATTTAATCCTTTATCAGTGTACACTTAGGTTGCTTTCAAATCTTGACTGCAATAAACATTGTGTAGCATATAATTTTTCAGTTAATTGATTTTTCAGATAGATACCAAAAGTGGGATTACAGTTTCATATGGTATTTCCATGTTTTATTTTTTAAGATCATGCTAGACTGCTTTCCAAAATGGTTGTACTGGTTTACATTTCCACCAACAATATAATAAGATTCCATTTTCTTCACATCAGGACTTGTAGGTTTTTTTTTTTAATATATTCCATCATCAAAGGTGTGAGATGATTTTTCATTGTGGTTTTGACTTGCATTCCCCTTATTTATTTATTTTTTTAAAGATTTATTTATTTATTTTTTATTTATACAAGCACTGGGTACAGTCAGAAGCGTGGGAGGGTGAGAGAATTTACCAGAGCCAGAGCAGGGAGCAGAGCAGGCAGAAGGACCGAAGCACACTGCTGAGGGGAGCAACGGGCGGCAGGAGAGGTCTGCGCGCCATGCGGGACCCTCCTCCGGTGGCTGGGGAGAAGCTGGGGAGCAGTCGGAGAGCAGCTGGGGATTGAACCTGCACCGTAGAGGCCAAGGGCAGCTTCGCAACCCAGCGCTCAACTGCTGCACCACCGGAGAGGCCCACATTTCCCTTATTAAAAGTGGTGATGGACATATCAGTTGTCTTTCTGTATATGCTGCTTGGGAAAATATCTTTTCAGATCTGCTGCCCACTTTTAATTTGGGTTATTTTTGTTTGTTTCATTTTGTTTTTAAGTTGAATGAATGATTTTTACACATTGGCTGTTAATCCCTTGTCTGTTGTATAATATGACACTATCTTCTCCTGTTCAGTAGAATATCTTTTTAGTAAATCATCCAATATCAATCTGTGAGTAAGGAAGAAATAATAGATTTCTTTGCTATAATTTTAGTGTTTCATTTTGATTTTGAAGTCAAATATTGCTATAATGTTATAGTAACTTTTGCTACATATGGATCCTTAATTATCTTTCAATTTTTATAATTAAATCTACAAGGTGATACTTCTAAATTTTGTAAAAATAGGTCTATGCTAACCTATTACTGCTCTAAGATTGACTTCTATATATGATTAATCTATTTTAAATGATAAATAATTAATTTTAATAAACATATCTTAGACCCTTGTTATGTATTTAGAAATGTTATTAGTCACTGGTGACTTAAAAATAAACCATTTCTTATTTCAAAGAGAAAAAATAAATAGTCCAGTAGAAATGGAATGTAAGTGATTTGTACTTGCCATCCACATACTTAAAACATTGTTTGATCATTTCTCTCCATTTTTTAATTTAACAAATCTGTTTATCTCAATTATCTCTAGGAGGGTGGAAGAAAAAGAAATACACATAAATTATTAATTAGCATAATAGTCATACACTGAAAGAAATAAAAATTGCACCTAGTCTGAAAGGATTTGCTTGTCTAGTACTCTAATTCTTACTTGAGTTGGAAGTCACAGTTTTCACAGCTACTCAGCTTTTTCTGATTTGATGTAGCTGGTGACAATGTGCCAGTTAAAACATCATCTGCACATGTTGACAAGTGTCTAAGGGAGAGAACCAACTGTTTCAAATACAACAAGATGACTCAGAATAGCTGTCAGAGGGCTGTGTTCTCCAGAGGTGGCACATCGCTTGGACTATAAGAGCCATCACATGACATTTCTCCAAGAGCAAACCTTGTTCTGCTCCCTGCCTTTTGTAGGGACTTCATATTTGTGATGTGATAAGCCAGAAAATAGAGAGAAGAACATACTAAAATGTGATTGGGAGAGTCTGTCTTTAGCACAAATGTGTATGGTATAAAATGAAAGAAAATAAGTTCTTTACATTATTCCCATGTATGGCAAAGGAAGTGCCAGTGTTTTGAAAGACCAATTATGACTATATGACTCTCTCTCTACACACACACACACACACACACATACATACATACATACATATATATACATACACACACATATCCGATGATGCACCCAATCTTTTTGCAATGCAGAACTACAGAATTAAGGTGATAGGTTTATGATGAATACCCTCCTGGTCTTTTGCCTGGTTTTGAATTTTTTAGCATCAGAGCTGCTATTCATCTTGAGTCCTCAATTCACATTGGCATTTGTACAATTATGCTCTCTCCTGTTTTCAGCATAATCTTTACATCTACTTTGCAGAATGCAAAAAAAAAAAAGGAAAAATCAATCTTTGACACATATTTGAAGGTTTGTAGCAGTATCTAGCTATTGCCTTTCTCCAAGGTTTTCTTTCTTATATAGAGATCATTTTTTTCTTTCCTAAATCTGCAGTGGGGTTTCATTCTCTATTTCATTCCATTTCCTATGTACGCTGGTAATGTATTTCTAGCTGTCAGAAAATTAGGCAATTTAATGCAGTGGTTCAAAAGGAGATATTCCTAATCATTTCCCCATATATCCTAAGAATATTAGTTCTGCAAAGAAGACTTAAAAAAAATAACTTACTGCTGAGTAAGATCATGCTTCAGACAGTTCAAATGAAAACATTTTTTCAGTGTAAGCATCTCAAATGCATCTTAAACTACCATCAATAATAAAGTTCCAACAATGAAGAAGATGCTAAGAATTTAGACTTGTCAAATAGTCAACCATGATGGACAATTTAGAACCTCTTCTTCCCTCTAATTCCATGAATAAGGACTCTGTATATTTGTAGACAATCAAATCAAGGCTCATTTATCAGGTCTTCTCCATTTTATGAATACATTTAAATACACTAAACACAAAATAAAAAAAAAAGTGAGAAAATAAACTTTGTTTATTTTATTTTTTTAAAAAATTACTTATACGTAGAACTGGGGTGCAGGCCAGAGGTGCAGGGGGTGAGAAGATTCACCAGAGAAAGAGTGGGGAGCAGAACAGGCAGATATACTGAAATACACTGCTGAAGGGAGCTGTGGGCGAGACAGGCGAGGTCATATGTGGGTCAGCAATCTGACCAGGGATTGAACTGATGTAGCAGTGATAGCACTGAAACTTACCCCATGCCACCAGGGAAGCCCAAGTCTGTTTCTTTAGAAACTGTAAGAATAGTAGACCCAACACTATTATGCTACATTTCAATGTGTGTTCATGGATGTGTGCACACTGACACGGGAGATGAATACATTATGTATGAATAGCTGATGTCGACATGTACAAATATAGTCACTCATATTTAAGTACATTTTCTCATATGAAATTCAGTAGAATTGAACTCTACCATCTGGATTTTACATATCTTTGTTATAGAATTTACTATGGAGTCTATCTTGAGTCTCTGAAATAAGCAGCAGGACATGGGCAGATTTTCTTCATAAAAGTTTTCCTAAAATTGTAAGAGTGTACCTTTTGTGGTGACCCCCCTCCCTGAATATTACTTTAATATCAAATTCTTATTTTGTTTTTGTTGTTATTATAATTTAGTCTTTAACTTTTTTATTGAAATTGATATTAGTTCTCACTGATTTCTGACTAATGCTTAAGTCAGTTATTCTAATAAGCATCTTAATCTTTCTCCTTTTCATTTTTGCTAATGGACTTAAAAGATATGAAATTGTACTGTGTTTTTAATCTTAACAATGAAGAGCAATCAAAAGATCTGATAAAATGATGATAAATATTTCTAAAAGGTGTCAGTTATTCAGAACTGCACACACACACACAAGCATCTTTACCTAATCATCTCTCTATATAGATGAAGAAAGATTTAAACTAGATAAATTATGTGACTTGTGTAAGATATTGTTCATTGTTAGAACCTGTAAGGGGTCCCTTTCATTACCATTTTTGGCACAAGGTGATTCTTGATTAGTTTCCAAGAAAACAGACATACACATACTTTAGCTAATTCCAAAATGAGAGACGGAGACAGAGACAGAGACAGAGAGAGACAGAGAGAGCATGCATATGTCATATTCCTCAGCACATGGCTAAAGTCTTTCACCATCATACATTCTCATCAGTTTCTTTCACCTTCACAATCACAGAGCGATCCACACAATGTTGGGACCATCCCATTAAAATGATTTTCCTAATGGCTTTCTGATGGGCAGACCCAAAATTTGATTAATGCTTAATCTAGATATCTTTGAAATGTAGTCTCACATGGAGTACTCTAGCAATTTTGACTAAAAGGTAAGTTTCCATTATGCTTACATATCTTTGAGAAATAACTCGCTTTAAGTGATGAACTGAGTTTAAACTTGTCATGAAAATTTTTAAATTATTCTTAAAACACACAATTACTCTACCCATTTGAAAATGTAACTAATTGATTTTACCTAGAGATAATAGAGGAGATAGGAGATGCAGATCACATTTTAAAATGCATTGTTATGACACTTAGTGCTCTAACAATCCTAGTAGAAAGCAGTTAAGACTTTCCCAAATGATGTCAGAGTAGGAAGATAAATTTACAGTCTTGACCAGGAATTTAACATAAAGCTTTGCCTAATTTAATCAAAATCTTACCAATTTAAAATTTGAATACCTTAATTACATAATTAAGGTATTTTTCTTATAAATTTGAAAATGTAGATTTTAACATAAACCATAACAAGATTGTATTATCTTAGTAAAATAAGGAATTTTGTTTAACTGCATACACACTAAAGGAGGCTATGGTTATTCCTGTACAATGCTGTGCACATTTTTTAATCAACTTGGCCTATAACATACTTTTCTAAACATACAATACTTTGAACCATATGTGGATTGAAAGTTATTATACCTTAAAATGTTATTATACCTTTACTTCAGTGATAAATAGATAAAATACACTGAATTTATATATTTGATTTTGAACCTTTTTTGAACATAAAATTATCTTGAAATATACACTTTAAATTTATTCCAAACTCAATTGCAATACTTTACTAACACTTTCCTGATACTGAAGTTATGAATGAGTGACATCTTTTAAAAAGAAAATCCTGTTTCACAAGAAAAATTAATGACAAAGATTAGTATACTAATTACTACCTAATTAAATCACATTTTATCTATTTTCAGCTCCTTATGAATACTGGCTAGTGTTTCCAATGTATTTTTTTAATTCATTAATTTGATTAATAGTTATTTACACACATTTAGTCCACATAGCATAGATATACAAATAACTAGAGCAGTGTATATTTTAACTCATTTAGTTAGAATTATACTTGGAATGATACTTATTTTACTGCCAACAGGCAAAATTTGAACTGAGTGGAGGAGGAAAGGGCTATAATTATGAGATTAGTGCACAACTCTTCCTGTCGGATGAGTAAAGTCATTGTGGGTCTGTAGATCCAGTCCGCTTAATAGATGCCAGTGGTGCTTTTGTATATAGTCAATGCTCCATTGACTTAATAGAAACACACTAGGGTCATGTTATTATGTAGATTACCTTATCAGCCATCCAAAACTGAGCTATATGAGAGCACTTGAGGAAACACAGTGGTAGCCCCACTTCATTTGCTCTCAGTGACCTATTGTTCTCAATGGTGTTCCATCAAAAATTAGCTCAGCTGGGAGAAGCAAAGGTTTAAGAGATCATTAGGTACTTAAACAAATACTGTATCCAGTGCTGGGTAATTGCTTGAAACTTGGTCACTCTTAGTTGTCCCTCCAACTAAACACAAATTGATGCCTTAGAAAGATATTGATGAGGTTAAACGGAACCTTCATTTAACATTTATTTCAATTCACCTTGAATTTTAGTATTCCTTTAGTGCAATCATTGAGATTCTGGAACATGAATTATGGCAATTTTCAGTGATTTTCAGAAAACTTGATATTCCTTTCAATTTTTAATGTACAGTTGGCTCAAGCCGCATTCATTCATAGGTAAAAAAAAAAAAATCTGAATTCCAGCATAAAAGGCAAGCAATTTTCAGATATTATCAAAGACTCTAAATAGTTGCTCAAACTATCTGATGTCTCTTTTAATTAACTTTCATAAACACATTGGAAAGCAAACCTCTGAGTTTTAAATTTAAATTAAAATCAAGCTGTTCTGGTAGAGGGTAGGCATATTGCACACCAAAACATCCTTTGAGAATCAGAGATGAGGTTTAATAAACACTCTTCGCATTTCTGCTGTGGTGTGAGTTTAACTTTGCATATGTTGACCTTGATTTAGGATTTCAAAAGTTTATTATTAAACTTATAACCTATGATCAAGGTAGCCATCAACTTGCACAAAAAAAACCCTCTGTCCATATGTTTCTCATTTTAGCAAAATGACTTTTCACTTACCACACTAATATTTAGGGCATCAGCCCCAGACATGTAAAATTGAAGTCTCTTCCTGTACAGATGAGACTGTGTAGCTCTGCAGGGCTTTGTGGACCCCTTCCCAGAAATTGCTGGCATACCAGTTTCTCTTGGGTAGATCAACTCTGCTTTTACCTGAGACAAAAAGTACCATTTCTTAAGGTTAGCTGAATAAACCACAAATTTGTCTTCCCATCACACCTAAAGATATTTGAAGAAACTATAACTAATATTTCCTTAACTCATTTATTTGTTATTCATTAAACATATGCACACTTAAAATATAATAGAGTCTCAAAAATAATAGGTTGAAAAATATATAGCCCCAACAATGGTCAAATGAATTAATTTACTGGTTACAAGATAATGTCTAAAGATGGTCCTTTGTTTCCTTTTAATTCACACCTTCCTGTTCTGACACCTTCAACTTAAGACACAGAAGAAATAGTTGAGGGTTGTCCTGGCTGAGTAGATTTGCCACTGTGTTACCAGACAGTCTCAATGTTTCTCTGAGGATGTAATTCATCTTCATTGTTTCTGTGCCGACAGGATGGAACCTGCTTACAAATTTTACAGCTAGCAATACTTTTTATTGTTGTTCTGAAAGGACTCCTGGGGGCTTTCTATTTTATTTTTAGGAACATTCTGAATTTTTTTCCCCTTTATGCTATGCTTTTCACTATTATGAGTGATGACCCCAGAATACTGGGGAGGAAAAACAACCAACACCCACCAAACTCAGTAACTGTCATAAGTTTTAATGCAATCTTCCAATACTTTGATTTATTGCAGGTGCTACACTTTAACTATGTTATAGCTAATGAAGAATATCAGCAGGCCTTGTGGAATGGAATACTGACATTCCTTCCAACTAAGAAACCTCAAGGATGACTCAATTGTCTGTTTAACAAAAAATGATCCAATAAGGAGCAATAATTTTCTTGCACTTTTAGGTTTTGAATTAGAAGTTTAAGCATCTAAAACATAGTCAATTTACGATGAAACGGTGAAATTATATCACTCACTGTCAACTGTTTCCCTTTAAATGTTTTATTTTAATCTTAAGATATCCCTCAGGTTTGATTGCATTTGAATGTAGACAAAAGGAAGGCCAAGAAGCCAATATAGAATGGAATCACCATCAACAAATGTTTTTGCTAGGATTTTAGATTATTTTTACATGACTTTAGAGAAAATAAACTATTTCCCAAATGGTAGTGAGGAAGGATGTTTTGTGGAAAAAAAAATAAACAAATCAATGTTTGTAGCATTTCAAATGAAGCAGAAAATGAATGTGGCATCTTACTGTATTAACATTGCAGGGTCTTTTATTTATAATCACCTTGAAAGTGGTCCTTTGTCTTAATATGAAAAAAATAGCACAAACAAACAAACAAACAAGCTTGAAACTAATGATTGAAAGGTTACCCTGAAGATGGAAGTGGCCCATAATGCAACTGATATAGAAGAGTCGGAGTAGTTCTTTTTTTATTCCGTGATCATTTACTAAGTTGAAGTCCAGTTGTCAACTAATCATTTTATAATACTTAATAAGACTTAATAAAAATATTTAATAATAAAAATAAACTCAATCCAAATCAACATAAGAGCACTCCTTGAAATGAACCAGTTTTCCATATACATTGAAGCTATGGAAATGACCGCATCATTAACACTTAATGAAACTTTTTTAATGAGAGTATGTTATTGCACAGCACAGAAAAGTAAATTTCACTACTTTAAAAATCAATTTTGGGGCCTCCCTGGTGGTGCAGGGGTTAAAATCTCAGCACTGTGAAGCTATCTTCAGCCACTGCAAGGAACCCTAGCCAGGGAACTAACCCACATGGCACAGCAGACCTCTTCTGTCAGGCCTGCTGCTCCCTCAACAGTGTATATCAGTAGATCTGCCTGTTCTGCTCCCCACTCTATCTCTGGTGAATCTTCTCACCTCACCCCCACACTTGCACTTCCGGCCTATACCCCAGCTCTTGTATGCATAAAATAAATAAATCTTAAAAAAATAAAAATCAATTTTGAATTTATAAGGCATTCATGTTCACCACTCAAACTGTGAAATGTATGTACACATACATATCCCTCATTATGAGAGTTTTGTCTTATTTAGCAATAGCTATATGGAATTTGATAAATTAGTATTAACATTTTTAAGTACTTAATTCTCAGTAAAGGGTAACAAAAATACAGAAAATAATTATAATCCAACCATGGGTGTCATAGTATATAAAATGACCACATCATTAACACTCAATGAAACAAATATATTAGTTTAATTAGTGCTTTTGAGTTTTTTTTTAAAGATTTATTTTTATGAAAGAATTGGGGTACAGGCCAGAGATGCGGGGGGTGAGAGGACCCACCAGAGACAGAGCGGGGAACAGAACAGGCAGATGGACCGAAGTACACTGCTGAGGGGAGCAGCTGGTGAGACAGGAGAGGTCTGTCCTGCCATGTGGGTTTCTCCCTGGTCGGCCGGGAATCGAACTCGTGCTGCGGTGACTGCGGATTTCTTCATAGGTTGCATCTTAACCCCTATGCCACCAAGGAGGCCCACGTTTTTGTTTTTGTAAGATTTATTTTATGCATACAAGAGCTGGGGTGTAGGCCAAAGGTGCAGGGTATAGGGGAGGGGAAGAAGTGGATTAACTAGAGATAGAGAGTGGTAGGGAGCAGAATAGGCAGATTGACTGAAATACACTGCTGAGGGAAGGCAGCAGGCAAAACAGGAGAGATCTGCTGGCTGGGGATCAAACTCATGCTGCTGTGGCTGGAGATAACTTCATAGTTCTGAGATTTAACCCCTTGCACCACCAGTGAGTCCCTAAAATTATTTATGCTTCATTAAGGAAATTATAAACTCATATCAAAGTATTATCATATAATCATCAACCTAAACTGAATTTTGATAAGCAAAAGTGAGTGCATTGCTTACATTGTATTAACTTTAAATTTTAATCAGAATTACAATTTATGTTGCATTGCTCAGAGTATAGTAATGACTTTTATGCTAATTATAGAAGCAATATCCAGTTTACTATTACAATAAAATTAAAATCTTATGTGCTTTCTGCATTGATAAACTAATGCAATGATACTGGGAAAGATCCTAAAGCACATGAAAGAGATTATATTTGAAAGACATTTGTGCTAATACCTAACATTGTGTGTCCACCATGGAAGTTGTTTGTAGTTATGTAAATTTTCTTTTCATTTTTGGAAAGAAATTGTTTTAAGGGCATAAAATGAGTTTTAATCAAATTATAACCTTAGTGATCTAATAAACATTGGTCATGAGATAATTTCTATTCTTCAGAGTAAGACTAGACATCTGTGAAGAATTAATGTGAGGTTGAATCTTTGCATGCAATTAGAAACTGGGATTTTCACACATGCTGTCATATGTACAACTATGTTTATGATCAACTTTCTCCATGAGAGTCTGAATGTGGCCTTAAAGGATTTGAGAGTCTGTTGGTTTAGCATACTGAAAGAATAAATTCATAATTGTTTCCATTCATATTGGCATCTGTGGCTAATCTCTGTAAAAGTTGACAATGTACTCCTAACTTTTACTCAGAGAACACTTACAGTTTTCCTCAAGCCTTAGCTTTCAAGGTTTATTTCCCCAACTTTGCCCTGAAAAATCCTGATTCATCAAATCTGATTTCACTGAGGTCCTCATTGAGAACATTTACTTTTCTCATTGTGTGTGGCCGTCCGCGCCACTATCCACATTTCTTTTTAACCATCAGAACCTTGCTCAATGACCACAGCCGGTCTTGATAACAGATTTCTTTAAGATAGTGAGTCTTAAGATAGGTTAGTCTTCTGAATATTTTTCTCTCATTTTGTATGAAATCTTGATCACGCTTTGCCTTAATCAAACTTCATGCTTCTTGTCTCTCTTCTGAGAAGATGTAAGATGTATAGTGGCAGGGAATATAGCTTATTTCTCTTTCTATGTTCCGCTGCATTCTGGAGCAGAGGAGTAGATGGTGGACCTTAAATATATGCTACTCTTGCTTTTCAGCTCTTCCTTGCACTAACTCTATGATCGCAAGTCAATTCCCTAAACAATAGGTATCAGTCTCCTCATATGAAATTCTGAACACCATAAGAAATTTGTGTGAGGGCCTCCCTGGTGGCGCAGCGGTTGAGTGCTGGATTGCGAAGCTGCCCCAGCCTCTGCAACGCCGGTTATATCCCGGGCCCCCAGGCGAGGGGCCCACATGGTGCTCAGACCTCTCCTGCCTCCCGCTGCACCCCTCAGCAGTGTACTTCATCATTCTGCCAGAATTCTCTCACCCTCCAGCGCTTGTGATTGTACCCAGTACTTGTATAAATAAATAAATAAATAAACAAACAAACAAACAAATAAATAAATCTTTAAAAAAAAAGAAAGTTGTGAGAATTAAGTCTGATACTTAAAGATGCAGATTTTTCTTATCTGGTAAGTAAGCCTTTCTTTGTTCAATGGGTAAGTGATTTGACTGTCCCTCTAGAATATCGGTTTACCCTTAAAAGGTAGTGCTCAATTTACTCTTAACTGGATGTTATGCAATTGCTGTTATGTTCCTGAGATGTCATTTTTTCATTTGTTCTTTGTCTCACTTGCTTATTGTGAAGAAGTTAATTATATTATCTTTGGTATAATGGTAAATTTTAATCCTCTCTTTTTTTGAGCCAAAATGACTGAAAAAATAAGAAAATATTGGTTACTATTATAATTGCAAAACAAGGGCCTGTATCTTTATGTAGAGAAGAATTGAAGAAAATAGGCTTTGGTTTCTCAAAGACAGGGTTTGGAAAAGGAGATCTGTTGTAGAAATTGATGACCTTGTCAAATGCTTAAAGAGGAAGATTTCTTTTAAAGAACAGTTTTTGAGCTAACATTTAAAGTACAGGATTCCTATGAAGTTACTTCAGGGATTCTGTAAAGTTCAACTAGTATTTTAGTTTTAATGTAGATATGGTTTTACGGCTGTAATTTTATTTATTTATTAGATTTTTTTTTCACAGAAAAACTGGGGTGTAGGCCAGAGGTGGGGGCGGGGGAGTGAGAGAATTCACCAGAGGCAGAGTGGCAGATCTACTGAAATACACTCCTAAGAGGCGCAGCGTAGGAAATAGGAGAGGTCTACTGTGTCATATGGGTTAACTCCCTGGCAGGGGATGGAACTTAGGCTGCTTTGCCATGGGAGGGTCATTGTAGTGGTAGTGCTGAGAATTAACCCATAGGCCACCAGGGAGGCCCAAGGTTGTAATTTAAAAGATTCCACTCAAACACAGTATTACATTCAAATAATTAATACATTAATAATCCTTTAATACATAAAAAATTCCACACAATTTTTTTTTCCTACAGTTTAAAAGAGTTTGAAACTATCTGGTTTGAGGATCAGGTTGGATGAGCAAACAAAACGGAATATTATTAATTAGGAGCGGCATCTATTTAGAGTCTATTTTCATGAAGTTTTCACTGAGTATACACTTCTCAGAAGGTATAGTCTATTCTTATTCTTATGTAATAGATTTGTTTTATATTTATAAAGTCATCACAAACCCTGAATTTGTTAGCATGTTATTGAGGGTTACCTGGGTTCCCCAAACAGTTACAAGAATCTCACCCTAAGAGGGGGTCTACCCATCCACTTGCACAGACAAACAAACCAGATTCTTGGAGTAAAAGAATTTTAATAGAATTGGTATGGAGAGATTGTGAGGAAAGGATGTCAAATGATAGTTTCCAAATAAAAGTCCAAAAATTACTCATCCCCTCATGGGCAAATGACCAGCCACACAGGTGTGGAGCAGCTGAGGTCCATAAAACTTTGCACAAGTATAAGGTACCTTCTGGTGGGCAACCACAGGAAAAAGATTAGGCAGTTCCCAGAAAACTAGCAGAAAAAGGTAGACCCAAAATTCAAATTGTACCACATCATACACTATGAGGTCAAGATAGGGCTGCCATTGTGTGTGCCAAGGACCAGGGACAGCCTCCTCATGTGTCTCTCACCTGCATGTTTGTCCAAGTATTTTTTCACAGTATTTTCTCTATATTTCCCCTCCACATGTCTCCTTCACCCCTCATTTAACTTCTATTCATATATATACTTTGTTTCTTCCCAGCTGCCCCTTCTCCACATTCAGGAAGTTGGGTTCATGGCATACTGGGAGTTGTAATCCAAGGAACTTGAGATCTGGACATGGAAATGGGGTGGAGTTCATTCAGGACAAAATTCATTGGCTTCAAGTTTGTTCTTCACTGTTCCTCTGACAATTAGTGAACACTGAATCATTGTTCCTTGGTGAAATACAGTATTAGCTACTTATGAGCATTGAATCAGGTTATTTCTATCAAATAATCAATATACAACCTTGTTTTATGTGTGTTTCTATTTAAAGACAACTTATCTAATATATATTGTTGATTCATGAACATTGAGCTCATAGCTAATAGCTCTATAATTCATTCCTGAGCAAAACTTGTCTAACACTTGTGCATTTTTTTTCCGTAAGGCACATTATAGCCTTTTTGTACGTGAAAACACTAGACGCTACTTCAATAAAACTAAACTAAACTAAAAGGACATTAGACAGCACTTCAGCTCTATGTGTGGGGTAATTTTAATCAGTGAAATCAGAATAGAAAACAAAAAAAAACCAAACAAACAGTATGGCAGTAGATAGGATACTTGTTTACAGGATGAGAGCTGAAAGAAGGTACAAAATCTCGTTGAACTTGAGTTGTGATCATGGCCATCAGCAACTCACATTTTCTCTGGTCTGTGCATAAACATGTCCACAACTGACTAGGAAAAAAAAAAAAAAAAACATTGTTGAGTTTTGTGGTTACAAAGGTATTTCAGGAAGTAGGTGAATTTGCATATACAGAACCATATATAAGTAAGGTCAACTATACTTGCTTCCTAAACAAGTGGAAGTATTAAAAAGCAGCATTCACTTGCTTTAGATTTACTGAGGTAAGAAATTGTTATGTACAATTAAGGAAGGAGATAGCTATAAATGTGTTATTGGTCTGAGTTGTGAAGACTTTTTTTATACTCTATCCTTGTCACTCCAGTGTGGTTCTTGACCAGCAATGGTGACAGTGACCTGAAAGCTTTGTTAGAAATGTGACACCCAGGCCCCACCCCAGACTTATTGGATCAGAACATGCAGTCTAGCAATTTGGATGCATATTATAGTTTGTACAGTATGAGTCATGGGATGAGTGAATCAATCTCTGATCCGTAAAATGGTGAAAATAATGTCTGCCTTGTCTGTCCAGGCAAAAATTGAACGAGGTGAGTTTATATGAAAATTCTAGGTAACCTCTTAAATGCTATAGAAATAGATTGAGAGAGGGAAGCAGAGGGTCCATATTGGTAGAAAGAACGAGTGTTTTTTGAGGGGGCGGAGCAACATGGCGGCGAGGAGACGCTGCGAGTAAGATCTCCCATTAAAAAAAGTTAATAGGGAGGAAAAGCGGCAGGTCCCAGTGAGAACTGGGACACAGAAGATAAACGGGTGACTCCAGCAAACTACCCGAAGAAGAAAGTGGCCATAAAAGAGGACTAGAAGGGAGGGAAGCGCAGAACCCTGCTCCCCTCTCCCGCCCACAGAGGCGGCACTCTCCAACCGGCAGAGAGGAGGAAAACAACAAACCAAAACAGCCAACAAGAACAAAGGACGCAGCAAGTGGGACTGTGAGTGGAAAGGAACTATTGCAGCCACCACACCCCGTGAACTGGAGCTGAGGCGAACCCTGCAGGATTCGCCGTGGAGGTGAGCAAACGGCTCTGGGCGCCATTAGAGAAGAACAAAGACCCCGGGAGACGCGCACACAGCCCAGGCTGCCGGTAAGCTTGCGCGCTTGAAAAGCAAGTGCAGACCGGGATCGTGGCTGCCCAGGTCCCTGCGCCTACGACCTAGGCTTGCGGGGAGACGCGCTGAGGTCCTCACTGAGGTGAAGGTCCCTCCCTGAGTAAGCAGGAACCAGGCGCCCAGGCACGGGAGCCGTGCAAAAGGCGCCATTCCCGCGCCACTGAACTGGGCTACAGCCCGCGTCCTGGAACTGAGGGCTTTGAACTGAGACCCGGGGCATGAAAATTCGGGGTGTGGGTTCTCCACGACGGTGGGGCACAAGGCAGACACAGCACCCCAAAGCTGTTGAGTTGTACCCTACCATTCCCGCTCTGTTCCCTGTCCCACGGGGTGGGGGGAGGCGAAAAACAGCCCCTCAAGGACAATAGGAGAGATCTCTGGCACCACCTAGCGACCAGGAAAAAAAAAGTCACTAACACCCCATAGAACAGGAAATTTCTTAAGACTGCTTGAAAAGGGCAGAAGGCTTCTAGAGGACCCAGTGGCCAGCCGGGAAGTTAGCCCATGCCAGGCCCCTTCCGACCAGCAGTCTGAGCCCACAGAGGGAGCAGGCACCCACGTCCGGGGCAGACCGGGTGCGCAGAAGAGTGTGCCTGAAACCGGAGGCGCAGGGACTGCATCCCGCTTCTCCATTTGAGAACAGGGACATTTCTTCAGTAAAAACTGCCTAAAACCAGCAGAAAGCTCCCCCAGAAGACAGAGATGGCTCCTGGAAGAGCCAGAGGGGAGTGGAGAAGTTCACCCAAGATGCCAGTCAGTCCGAGCAACACAGTGTCCCAACGCATACGACAAATTAGAAAACAGACAGTAGGGAGTAGAAGAACCACACGCAACCTAACAACTCCTCAGGAAAGAAGCACACCACAAAAAGAAAACCTCTCCCCAGATTGCAACGACAGCAACTTGGAAGAACTTCTGAGCCTTCCAGAAAGAGAATTTAAAATTGCCATGATTAAAAAAGTGATAGATCAGAAGAAGGAAATTGAGTCCCTAAAGAGGGAAAACAATGGTCAGAAGAATGAAATTGAGTCCCTAAAGAGGGAAGTAAAAGAAATGCAGGAGAACAAAGAATTAATGGAGGAACTAAAGAACTCCGGGAAAAGCAAGGAAAGCAGAATAGATGAAATGGAAGAATGAATAAGTTCTCTTGAAGACACAGAAATAAAAAGAACCAAAACAGAAAAGGAAAGAGAAGTGCGAAGGAAAAAGAATGAAGAAAGACTTCGGGAACTATCTGACTCCATGAGGAAAGGAAATATAAGAGTTATAGGAATTCCAGAAGGAGAGGAGAGAGATGTAGGAACAGAGAAAATATTCCAGGAGATAATTGAAGAGAACTTCCCAAATGCGAAGAAGGAGCTGAAAATTGATATACAAGAAGCAAGAAGAACACCAAACTTCCACGACGAAAGGAAAAACACAGCAAGACACATAATAGTAAAGCTCCCAAGAATCCAGGACAAGGAAAAAATAATGAAGCTGACAAGAAGGAAGAAACAGATAACATTCAAAGGAAAACCAATCAGGCTGACATCAGACTTCTCTGAAGAAACACTACGGGCAAGGAGAGAGTGGAGGGACATAGTCAACAGACTTCAAGAAAACAGATGCCAACCAAGAATACTCTATCCCGCAAAGCTCTCTTTCCTCCATGAAGAAAGAATATGGACCTTCCCAGACAAAGAGAAACTCCGGAATTTCATTACGAATAAACCCCCACTCCAAAAAATACTACAAGGAATCCTAAAACCAGAACCTCAGAGGGACGAATAACAACGAAAGAAGACCAAAAAAAAAAAAAAGTTATTAAAAGAATAAATAAAATCAAAGGAAAGACAAACATAATGGCAAATACAGATGCTAACATATCAATATTAACTCTAAATGTAAATGGACTAAACTCTTCAATAAAAAGACACAGAGTTGCAGCCTGGATTAAGAAACAAAACCCAACCTTTTGCTGTCTCCAGGAAACACATTTAGCTACAAAAGATAAAAATAGGCTCAAAGTCAAAGGATGGAAAACAATCCTACAAGCAAATGGGCCAAAAAAGAAAGCAGGAACAGCTATACTTATATCAGATAAAACAGACTTCAAACTCAAAAAAATAAAAAGAGACCCCAATGGTCACTACATTATGATTAAGGGGACAATACTTCAAGAAGAAATAACACTCATTAACATATACTCACCAAACAAAAGAGCACCAAAATATATCAGACAACTGTTGTCCTCTCTGAAAACAGACATCAGAGAAAACACATACGTAGTGGGAGACTTCAACACACCACTATCAACAATGGATAGATCAACAAGACAAAAAATAAGTAAAGAAACTAAAGCTCTAAATAAGGACCTAGAGCATTTGGGCTTAGCAGACATCTATAGAACACTAAACCCCAAAAAAATGGAGTACACATTTTTCTCAAGCACACACGGATCATTCTCCAGGATCGATCACATACTGGGGCACAAGACAAACATCAACAGATACACCAAGATTGAAATCATACCAACCATCTTTTCTGACCACGAAGGCATCAAACTAGAAATAAATCATAAAAAGAAGGCAAGGAACTATCCTACCTCATGGAAATTAAAAGCCACACTACGGGAAGACCACTGGGCTAACGAGGCGATCAAAGAAGAAATTAAAAAAATTCTTTGAATTGAATGACAAGGAAGACACCAATATCCTAAATGTATGGGATGCAGCAAAAGCAGTAATAAGAGGAAAATATATAGCAATAGAAGCTCACATCAAAAAACAAGAAAGAACTCAAAGAAACAACCTAATCTCGAAGCTCAAAGATCTAGAAAAAGAACAACAAAAAAACCCCAAAACCAGTAGAAGAAAAGAAATAATAAAAACCAAAGCAGAAATAAATGAAATTGAAACTAAAAACACAATCCAAAAGATCAATGAAACCAAGAGCTGGTTCTTTGAAAAAATAAATAAAATAGACAAACCCCTAGCCAGGCTCACAAAGGAAAAAAGGGAGAAAGCACAAATACACAGGATCATAAATGAAAGAGGAGAAATCACAACGGACACAGCAGAAATCAAAAGAATATTCAGTAACTACTATGAACAGTTATATGGAAACAAGTTCAACAATCTAGAGGAGAGGGACAAATTCCTACAACTCTACAACCACCCAAAGCTAGATAAAGAAGAAATAGAACACCTAAACAGACGAATTACAAGCAGCTAAATTGAAATGGTAATCAAAAACCTCCCCAAAAACAAAAGCCCAGGACCTGATGGATTTACAAATGAATTCTACCAAACATTCAGAGACGAATTAGTGCCTATCCTTCACAAACTCTTCCAAAAAATTGAGAAGGAAGGGACAATACCAAACACGTTCTATGAAGCCAATATTACACTAATACCAAAACCGAATAAGGACAACACAAAAAAGGAAAACTATAGGCCAATCTCCCTAATGAACACTGATGCAAAAATCCTCAATAAAATTTTAGCTATCAGAATCCAACAATGTATCCATAAGATAATTCACCACAACCAAGTTGGATTCATTCCAGGGGCACAAGGATGGTTTAACATCCGAAAATCAATCAACGTTATCCAACACATCAACAAAAAGAAATATAAAAACCATATGATAATATCAATAAATGCTGAGAAAGCTTTTGACAAAGTGCAACACCCATTCATGATAAAAGCCCTTGAAATTCTTGGGATACAAGGAACATACCTCAACATCATAAAGGCCATCTATGACAAGCCAACAGCCAGTATCATTCTCAATGGTGAAAAGCTGAAAGCAATTCCATTAAGATCTGGAACAAGACAAGGATGTCCACTCTCACCACTGCTTTTCAATATAATACTGGAAGTCCTAGCCAGAGCAATAAGACAAGAGAAAGACATCCAAGGAATCCAAATAGGAAAAGAAGAAGTCAAGCTATCACTATTTGCAGATGATATGATAATATACATAGAGAACCCCAAAATCTCCACAGAAAAACTAATTCAACTCATCAATCAGTTCAGTAAAGTGGCAGGATACAAAATCAACACGCAAAAGTCAGTAGCCTTCCTATACACAAACAATAAATCTGAAGAAGAAGAAATCAAAAAAACCACCCCTTTTATTATCGAAACAAAAAAAATCAAATATTTGGGAATAAATCTAACAAAAGAGGTAAAGGACCTATACAAAGAAAACTATAAAACACTGTTAAAAGAAATAGAAGAAGACACAAAGAAATGGAAAGACATCCCCTGCTTATGGATTGGAAGAATAAACATTATTAAAATGGCCATCCTACCAAAGCAATATACAGATTCAATGCTATTCCAATCAAAATCTCAATGGCATTCTTCAAAGAAATAGAACAATTATTGATGAAATTCATATGGAATCACCAAAAACCCCGAATAGCCAAAGCTCTACTGAAAAAAAAAGAAGGAAATGGAGGCATCACACTCCCAGACTTCAAACTATACTACAAAGCCATAATCATCAAAACTGCATGGTATTGGAACAAGAACATATATAGAGACCAATGGAATCGAATAGAAAATCCAGAAATCAACCCACAGATTTATGGTCAACTAATCTTTGACAAAGGAGCAAAGACTATGCATTGGAGCAAAGAACGTTTGTTCAATAAATGGTGCTGGGAAAACTGGGTCGCTACATGCAAAAGAATGAAGCTTGACCACTACCTCACACCATACACAAAAATCAACTCAAAATGGATTAAAGAACTAGACATAAGACCTGAAACCATAAAATACATAGAAGGAAATATAGGCGAAACACTACGGGATTTGCACATCAAAGACATCTTTACAGACACATCACCCAAAGCAGTGATAGTGAAGACAAAGATAAACAGCTGGGACTACATCAAATTAAAGAGCTTCTGCACAGCAAAAGAGACAATAACAAAAACAAAGAGAAACCCCACCAACTGGGAGAACATTTTTGCACCCAACACTAATGATAAAGGACTGATCACAAAAATCTGCAAAGAGCTGATGAGACTCAGCAACAACAAAGAAAATAATCCAGTCAAAAAATGGGCAGAAGAGCTAAAAAGAAACTTCTCTGAAGAGGAAATGCAAATGGCCAACAGACATATGAAAAAATGTTCAACATCACTTGTAATCAGGGAAATGCAAATCAAAACTACCATGCGATACCATCTCACACCAGTGAGAATGGCACATATTAAAAAACTAGCAACAACAAATGTTGGCGAGGGTGTGGAGAAAAAGGAACTCTTCTGCACTGTTGGTGGGAGTGCAAACTGGTCCAACCACTATGGAGAGCTGTGTGGAGATTTCTGGACCTACTAAACATAGAGCTTCCATATGATCCAGCAATTCCACTCCTAGGTATTTACCCAAAGGACACAGAAACATCAATTCCAAAGAACACCTGCACCCCTATGTTTATAGCAGTACTGTTTACAATAGCTAAGCTTTGGAAACAGCCCAAATGCCCAAAAATAGATGACTGGATCAAGAAGATGTGGTACATATATACCATGGAATATTACTCAGCATTCAAAAAAGATAAACACATGCAATTTGCAGCAACATGGATGGCGCTGGAAGGGATCATGCTCAGCGAAATAAGCCAAAAAGAAAAAGAAAAATACCGGATGGTCTCACTCATAGCAGGAATCTAGAAAACTTAAATAAGGGACCAGGAAAATGAATATAAGAAAGTGAAAATCAAAATCAACAAAAAACTATGAACCAGAGACACTTTTTGGGGGGTGGGGGGTGGGGGGCGGGAGGGGAAGGATTGGGGTCAGAATGGGGCATTTGCAATTGTATGGGGGAATATAAAAATAAAATTTAATATTAAAAAAAAGAAAAAAAAAGAATGAGTGTTTTTATTACATAGCTAAACATCTTTGTCAAAAAGAAAGCTTTTCCATTCTGATCTTGTTTTTATAATGCCCTCAAAATCCATTTTCAGCAACTGCATTTCTTTTCCATTCTTTTTCCTCACTTTCACCCCTACTCAAAAATGTTTATCACTTTCTACTCTTAATTTAATTGCATTTTTAAAAAATGTCAACTTTTTTTTTTCTAAGAAGAAGCTTTGCAACTTATATGAGGACATCAGGCTTAGCTATTGCTCCCAAGATCTTTTAAACATACATTTTTTCTCATGAAAAACACAACAAAACAAGCAGTATGCAAGCAAGCAAAGCACAGCTCACCTTCATGTTAAAAGCATAAGATGGCCACACTAGAGTTTCTTTAATGGATTGCTCTGGTGTTAAATACCTTCATATTTTATTTCTGCCTTTTTGAAATGATCAAAAGAGTCTCTTTAAATATATCAAAAAACATCCAATAAATATCCTGGCAAATCAGATGGAACCTGACATTTAATCATATTTTTCTAGCTTTCCTTTAAAAGTTAAAAACAATAAAGAGAAAATCTGCACAACCTAAGTTCATAATCCATGTGGTTATGAAGAAAACAAAGGAAATGTGTAAAAAATGAGACTAACAAAGTTTCCATTAAAACATAAGAGAAGAAACATTTTGTTTCCACATTAACCTGAAGTTTTTATGTGAAGCTGTCTTCTAACAAGAGGATTTTCCTTCTTACCAATTGTTTCCATTCATAATATTTAGCCAACTAGTGACTGATTTGTGTCAAGTGGAATTTTTCCAAGCATGTGATATTTACAGTTCTGTATTTACTAATTCCTGGAGAATAAAAAATGCTCCAACAAATAGTTCTATCTCCATGTAGAGGAATGAACTTTAGTAACTGAAACTTAAATGCAGATCTACCTGAAATGCAGTTTTCATATACCAAAAATCAAAAACAAATCATTTTATTGTGTTTTTACAATGATTAAAAAAACCTTAAGTAATCATATAATTGTTTTATTTTCAAAATTCAGCGGTAAACTTCAGGAAGTTGTTTGTCTAAATTAGTGTATGATCTACCTACCTCCCATTGGCGATGGGTATCTCTTAAATTCTATTTACTGTCTGCTCTTGAAGTTTAGGCATTAACATTTTTATTTTTCAAACTTTTCATGCCTTCAAGGTTTTATAACACTATTGATTTCAGTGCCAGTGAATCATTATGTTTTTGAGGACCACTAGCTTTTTACTAGTGTGTGAGTGTGGCAGCTGTACGTGTTTTAAGGAAACTGTACTTAGATCACAAGAAAAATCAAAAGAGGGGGTGGTAAAGGAAGGAATTTCATTGAATTTTGAATCAATAGTATTTGACCTTATCCAGCATTTAATTGATTGGCTCTTCAAATCTGTAAAATGGAGGATTACCCTCCCTGGTTAGAGAGGCTGTTTTACAGCCACTATGTACATTTGTATTGATCATGACTGTGCATTAGGTCACGGCTATCATTTAATGGAGAGATCAGAATGGAAGAATCCATTTAAGTGTTCCACAACATTGTGATCCATCCTGTAAGTTGCCAGATACTCCTGACGATCAGTGCCAACTAGCAGTTTTATTCTGAAATTGTAAACTTCATGGAACACTTTCAGCTATTCATATAAAACATGTTACCCAGGACCAGTGATAAGATGGATAAGCATGAGGCACTGATTGGTAAGGCTAGTATCCTTAAAATATGAGATACTTGAGCATTCACTCTCTTGGTGTCTCCCCACTGGAGATATACCGACCTGTGAGACTTGAGAAAAGTCCTCAGAATGAAACCTGCCTTCTTGACACCTTGATCTTGGACTTCTCAGCCTCCATGACAGAAATACATTTCTGTTGTCTAAGCTACCCAGTCTGTACTGTTTTTGTAACAGTCTGCACAGACATTAGTATTGTCATATAGACTAAAAGGGTAAGCTCTTGTGTAAGCATGGATAATGTCAAAGAAAACCCCTGCATTAGATGATTTGCAAACAAAGAGATATAGGAGCTATCTTTGGTTCATGCCCATTAATTTTAAATTAAATTTAAGCTAGTTTGATAATGTTTCCTGGTAAAGGAACAACTGTAACTATGAAGGAAAAGATGCAAGATGAAAATGGACTATATAAGCAAAATCACTTTTTTTTTATTTTGTTATAATAAGCAATTGCAATAGACCAAAAGGTGAGATGAAGTTTTGAACATTGATTTAGTCCATTTTGTGCTTTTTGATCTTAGACATGTCAGCTAATTTCCAGAAATCAGCTTCTCATGTGTAAAGTCTGGATAATAATATCTACATGGTTATTGTGAGGATTAAATAAGGTAATATAAACTAACTTAGCTCTGTGCTTGGTGTCTATCAGGCACATGAAAGTAGTTGAGAATTTACAATGGTGTTTCTCCTTTTCATTGTTTAATAGATACTGCCTTGATTAAAGAAAACATTTTTTTTTCCTTTAAGATATCTATAAATTAACATATCTTCCTCAGCTTACCCATTCCCTACTTCAAATATACAATAAACAATGAATTTCTTAGAAAGAATAGAAGTAACCTCATGATTGGTAGCTTTTGGTATGTTGCTGGTGGTAGATTTTAAGTGGGTCCACTTACTTTCCATTATTAGCTCCTATCACATAATCCCATTATGTTCTAGTACTGTTGAAATAAATTTGCCCAAGATGCACTTAGCCAAACTGGGTTCATCTGACAAAACTTGACTACTCTGCCTGAACAATAATTTTAATAACAAAATCGTGGAGTACTAGGAAGGACTGAATGAGAGAATACATGTGTAATGTTTAGCATTGTGTCTGGCCTGAAGTAAGCCTTCTTATATGATTACTGATGATGTAGTTATTATTAAATTTGATCATTGTTCATATTCATGTTTATTTTATTGATTTTAACTTCATCTCTTGGTTATATACAATTGGTCCTGTATTACTTAAAACAGTATAAATGAAAAAAAAAACAAAATATATTAGCCATGCATTTTGGTAAGAAGGCAAACAACTTTTTGGTTTATAATATTTCTAAATCTAGGAAATAAGAGGCATGCTCACTGATTCAGTGATTAATTTTAGGTGGAAGCTATAGGGGGACTGGTTAAGAGAAAATGACATCATTTGAAATATGTTAAGAGATTCACTTTGATTTTGTTTGAAAAATAGATGCAGAAACAGGTTGCACGAAGGCTAGTTAGGAGGTCATTGCAATATACCATGCAGGAAATGATGGGAATTTGGGGAAGTTGCTAAGAGTGGTGGAAGTCAGATTTTAGATTTCTTATGAGGATCCACCAAATATGGTTGTGCATTGAATGTAGGGTGGAATAAAAGATAGTCATGCGAAATAACTACAAAAATTTTGTCTAGAGACTCCAGGAAATTGATTTTTCATTGACTGAGAGCCAGAGTAGGGGAAAATGAGACTAGATGACATTCTGTCTGCAACAAATTTAGTTAGAGATGAAAAGAAGTCAAAGGATTAAGGACTGATTCCTGGAATGCTCTGACACTTCATAGTCATTACAAAGGGAAAACAATGGAGAAGTGCGTAGTAATATCAGAGAACCCCAAGTGTTTTCTGAAAGCAAAACAAAGATCATACAGTATTTTAAAAAGAAGTGATCAAACGTGTCCAATGTTATAATTTAGTGGGATGGAATTAGTTGATCATTTTAAGCCTATATGATTTGGGAAATACTGTTTTTACTAATTTTTTGTTTTTTTAAAGATTTATTTATTTATACAAGAACCAGGATACAGGCCAGATGCACAGGAGGGTGAGAGGATTTACCAGAGACAGAGTGGGGAACAGAACAGGCAGACTGACAAAATATACTGCTGAGGGGAGCAGCGAAAGAGACAGGAGAGGTCTGCCACGCCATGTAGGACCCTCGTCGGCCAGCAGGAATCAAACTGCTGCAAAGGATGAGGACAGCTCCACCGCTAGGCGCCCAACCGCCTGTGCCACCAGAGGAGGCCCTACTGTTGCTTTTAGTATACACAAAGGAGTCGGAAAGAAGAGGTAGGTCTAGGGCAGAAGCTAATGAATTTTCTTTAGAACAGGTTGAATCCCTGGTATTGAGTGAACCATCAAGTTAGATATGGTTGACTTGAAATATGAATCTCTAGGTCAGAGTTTGGGCAGGGCTGAAAGTTACAGATTGCTTAATACATGAATAAAGGTTATGTCAAAGATTTGGGATTAGATGACATCAGTAAATATACAGAGTGAGAAGAGATCTATAGAAGTTTCTTGAAAATGCCTAATATTTAAGAACAGGATGAAGAAGATTAAAAATATGAAGGCAATATAAACAGAACCAGGACTGTACATTTTTTAAGTCAAAGATTTCTTTTGATTATACTAATGCACTAAAAAAGTAATCAGGTTAGTGGGTAAGAATCAGGCATGTCCTAGCACTAACCCTTCCAAGCTCTTAAGGAATGCCTTTTCTATGGGCTCCGTTCCCTCAGTTGTGTCTTGTATTTTCCTTCTTCAGCCCTCTTGCTTAATCCACTTGGCAAAAAAGCCTCCAGCTCCCACTAAGTCAGGTAAGGGAAGCAACAGTGCTGTTGAAGACTGGAAATGCTATTTCTTTTTGCTTCAAAGCCACTGGTACTCTCCTCAACTGCTGTTGAAGATGTTGGCACATGGTGCCCCTGGCGAGTCACACATCGAATGCTAGGCTTCCTGCCAGGACTGCAGGCACCGCTGCTGTGCAAAGAGTTCTAGATGTGCCAAAGCTGTGACACATTTTCTGTCTCCTCCAAAGCTCAATGCCACACTCTGGTACAAAGAAGTAGGAAACCCTCTCTTGCCTCCCATGTATTGATCACAATCATTTCTGCTCTGAGCCTCAAATTCCTAAAGCAATCATTTGTGATTCATGAGATAATGAAAACTGAACAGAGGACAGAAATAGTAAAAAACACAGGATTACACATTAAATCATCCTTTCCCTCTAGTAACCATGGCAGGCATTCATAAATTCACTTATTTTATTATTCAAATATTTATAGAAAGCTTAATGTGTGCCAACATGCTTCCTCCAGCAAACAATGCCTGCTGGTTTCCATGTGATGGTGTGTTTTCCTCATATACCTCCTCCCTCTGGGTCTCTGGATCCATTCTTGACAAATTCTCAGTTCTTCAGAGTCATGCCACTGCATTTCTGAAACTGGAGAGCCAGTGTAAACCAGGAATCTATTTTGCATATAGGTCTGATGTGTAGATATTCTTGATCACTACTGCTTCTGGAAACCCATGGATCTCTGCACCATACATGTGCACACAACTTAAATCCCAGGTTGAGACTCTTACTGCAGAAGGAAAGTAAAAGTTTACAAGTGTGAATAGCAGTGTGAGTGAAGGGGAGAAGGACATGGCTGAAAGGAAATAAAACTTAATAGGTTGATATGAAAGCCAAATGTGATGTTGAACAAAAATAATTTCAGTCAGGGGAGGATGCTGATTGCAGGATTTGGAGAGTGATATAGATGGTAGAATCTATTAAGCATTAGACTATTAATCACTAGAGAACTTGAGAGTGAATAGAAAGGTAAACTACAATCATAGAAGTGCTTGAGAGGTGTAAAAATACATAGGGGAAAGTGGGATTTTGTGTGTGTGTATGTGTTTTAATTTTGTGTGTTTTGACAGAAGGTAGTTCCTATACATTTCTTCAGTGGAAGGAGCCTGCAGATGGGGGAAATTCAACAGAAGTGTGTCTGTATGGGGAGGGGCGGGTTGATGGGCTACTGATCAAGACACAGTGCTGTGCTGGTGAAACAGCAAGACACCAGGTATGTTACAGAATTGGGAGTAAATGAAAACAGGAGACAGATTAGAGACAAATCATTTTCAGAGGGACTTAAAAAGAAAAGGGATGAGTATAAAGGAGAAGAAAGAAAATTAGAGCTTTAGTTAGTCTCAATTAAATAACAGATGGTGTCATTTGCCAAAAATGAGGTGTCTAGGTCTGAATGGAGGCCTGAGGAAAAGCTACCATGTTGAATTCTCCCATGAGTCAATAAGCAATGATTACAGGAATTGTTGAAAACCAGCAAGGGTCGAGTTGAGGTTGAACAGCACAGATTTGTAGACGAGCCTGTCAACACCATTTTCAGAATTGCTCCAGCAATAGCAGGCAGCGCAGGAGAGAAGCAAAGAAAGCAACCAGGTGAGGCTTTTACAGGGCAAAGAATTAGCAAGGTGGACAGAGCTGAAGGTCAGCAGAGCTAGACTTTATATATAAGGTTCTTGTGGGAGCATCTGAAAAGGCTGAGCATGGGATCAAGCCTGGCAGGAGGGCAGGTGAAGCCAGAAAGGAGTTAATAAACCAGGGAGCAGAAGTGTCTAAGGTATTACAGGTCTCAATTAGGATAAATAATATACTCAGTAGCCACATGAAAGAAGGTAAGGTGGATTTTGCTTGTAGATTATTTCAGAAGTCAAGTTTTTCAGGACAGTGCAAGACTGAGGGGTAGAATCGTTTTTGCCTCTTTTGACATTTGTTTTGGTTTCTAATTTGTGGTCTCAACTGTAGCCTAAGGCCTGTAACATTTATACATTTTAAATACAGTGAATAATAAGGGCATTGCAACTGTTAAAAGATTTTTTCTTCCATCTAAACACAGCAACTCCCTAAAACCATTAAAATTCAAGATGTAAATGTGAAATACTATTGCATTCTATTTGTGTATTACATATGTTCAGAAACATGAATACATTAAAATATACTTAGTATGCAGTTGAATGGGAACTTTAATATATTTTTCTTTAGAGACATTCTTAGATTTCCCGTTCCAGGTACATTTTATATCAGTGTGTAAAATTTATACAGCCAGCTGTAACTTATAAATGTAATAACAGTGCATTTTTAGTTATAAAGAAGTGTTCTTTTGACACAAAACCCCTTAGGGTCTCAAAGAGTTAATATAAGCCAATAATCTTAAATTTAATACAATGAAATGACTTTACATGGTGGGACATTTGCATTTTTCTTCTCACTATTGTGTGTTTTTGTCATGAGTCTTTCTGATCCCTATGTAGTCATTTAGAATTAATGAAAACATTTCTTAGGGTGTTTGTGAGTCCAAGATCCCTGGAGCTGGGAGGTGCCATTTGCATTCCTCTGGGTGAATTTCTCACTGGGTTACCTTACACAGCCTGGAACAGGAGGAGCTGGAGCTGGAAACAAGGGCCTAGAGCTGCTCTTTGCACACAGCTCAATAGTTCTGTCTCACTGAGGTAAAGGCTTTAGAACAACAGCCTCCCTGTTCTACATTTCTGTCACTACCCCTCCAGAAACTCAGGCTGCCCCATCAACCACAGGGCATAGTGTGAGGTATTGTTGTAATTGCCACATTGTGATGGATGGGTTTATATAGTAGTGTCACCCCTTGGTATTGATTCAGAAGGTTTCACCTCTATCAAAATAAGCCTCTTCACCTCACTTTACTGAGGAGGAAAATGCCAAACTTTCATCCCAAAGGTTATTTCAACCACCACAGTTTGTGGGTCCGATGAGCATACACAAAATGCATATCGAGGGGGACTTTCTGTGTGCAAAAAAGCCCCTCCTCAAAAATCAGTGTGTTAGTCCCTGGTGTGCTCATCAGGGAAGATAATAAAAGGTGAACAATGGTGATGAAGAAAGATTTGTAATTCTTGTTGGGGGAGGGAGAGGGAGCTTGAACGTATTCAAAAATGTATGCTGCTTTGCTCGTACTTCTAGAAAAGGAAAATACACCATGTTAATTGAATGCCTTTGGCTCGAGAGTGTAAGTGTGACAAATAGAGATGTGCCAAACTGCCTGAAAATAATTTGGGTCATCTGCAAATCGCTATGCCTGCCAGTCTGCAGACAATTCCTTGTCCTCGTGGTCTGTCACATTCTTTTTCCATTAGCTGTTCACCATCTGAGGAGCCAAAGAGTTCACTAATTTGTTTCTTAAAGAAAGGATATCCTGTTCTATTGATGGTTTTCTCCTACAAGCTGACTGATGTGTGGTTTCTTCTCCAGTACCTTTGGAAATTCAGCAGGCTCTTGCCCCCAAACAGGGAGTGTTATAGTAGAGGAGATAGGGGATATGTAACCTATATATTTTAAGTCTGCCTTGTCTGCTTCCTCATGTGCAGTGAAAATTGTTGGATTAGCACATGCTCAGGATCACTTCAAGACACCTGAAGGAGTATTAATAACTATGGATTTGGTGCATCTCAGTGGATTCGGCAGCAGGCAGCTTTCTTGCTCTGTGACTGAGGACCAATTCAGCCTTATGCTCCTGAGTTTATAGGAAATTCAGGGAAAATCTTTTATTTACAAACAGGGAATACTTGCCAAGATGAAATAAAAAAGCAACTGATTAATCAGCATGCAGCCTTCATCTTGAAGGGCCTTGCTGCCTGGCCCTTCTGAACGTTCAGGAGATTGGCCTTGTGTGAGAGGGATGTGGTGTGGAAATGCCTTTGATAGCTCAGTGATTGAGTCTATCATGCTTCAGAAAGGGACAGGCCTAGGTTTAAACAACCCTGCCTGATAGAACACAGAGTGTGCATGGCTGGAAAAAAAATTACCTCATTATAGCTCAGTGCTGTTGCCCTTTGGAGTAAAATGAGAGAAAAGCTTGCTCTGGTACTTCTGCTGATAAAATTCACTTTCTGGAACACAACCAAATCCCAGCATATATCATCTGAGAGAAATAAAGCAGTCAAAAAATGGTATTTCTAAATAGGCCTGGAACATCTTGGCAACTGCTAAAGCAACACAAATAAGAACAGTGCCCTACTAGCTCGACCCTTAAATTATGCAGCTGTTCATTACCCGAATTATACATCTCACGCTGCCCTTTGGAAAAAGGCATGGAGCACAGAACTGGAACAATCCCTGAATTATAGTACAATAAGAAAGACCTCCTAAAGTGTCACATGCATGTAGTGGAAGATAAGAAAGGCCAGCTTAAGTTCTTGGCATTTTAAAGAAGGCAATCAGGAAAGCCTTTGAATTCCTTAGTTTTCTTTCTCTGCAGTTCATTTGCATTTTTGTGTTAGTTAGACAAAGCATCCCTTTCATGTGTCAGCAGGCCTGTGTCAGTTTTCTTCTCTGGAGATGTGCATGTGTGTTTTGGTTTTAGCTGCATGGTATTTACAGATGGGATGCTTAAAAAACATTAGTAACTTCAGCAGCAAACCTGCTGTATTTACAGAATTAGTAATGACAATATTTAGTATCTCAAAAAATACACACATCATAAAGATAAAGCCATCATAGAGCTGACAGGCAGAACTCTAAAGTTCATTTTGCTCCCTATAATAGATTATGCATTTTTGCAAAAAGTGAAACATATTGCACTAGTGAGCTTGAGACTTGAGGAGCACAAGTGATTGATTTTGTTATGCTACGATTCATATTTCTTCACTTTAGCATGCTAGAAACACTTAAAACTTACATCCATTAAGTTGTGTTAATAGGAAAGTATGCTTTTGAACTACCATCAGGTTAAGAGTAAAATGATTTTATATTCTCACCCAGTTTATAATTTTGGACAAAAGTGAATAAGGATATTGACACTTTGTGTCTCAGTTTTTAAACTTAAATTGCATGGAGAAAATAATTTTCACATTTCCCTCTTTGATGAGTACTTTGATGAATGATTTAAGGCATTCTCCTGTATATAATAAATAATTTTAAAATATGATAAATTATTTAAGAGGTGAACATTATATTGGACAAAATGAGATGATTACAAAGTTTATTTTTGGTCCCCAGTGAGACATTCTGAACTTCCCTAATATACTTCATCCTTTCCATACCTAGTGTTTTTGACCATTTTCCTTCCCCAAAGATGTCCATGCCCTACCATTGGGACCTGTGCATGTTATTTTAAATGACAATAGGGATTTTGCAGATATAATTTCTACAATGAACCTTAAAATGTAGATATTTTCCTGGATTATCAATATGGCCCAATCTAATTATATAATCCCTTAAAAACAGATAACTTTCTCTGGCTGATGCCAGAAGATATAATGTAGG